>NC_134096.1:146937532-148410032 GCF_000715075.1 Nicotiana tabacum | reverse complement strand
ATTTTCTTCGATTTACTTACCCTTTCACCTTCACGAATTTACTTATCCCTTGTTTGAAATAGCATAATACTTATAATCTCAAAATAATCTCATTCTCGAGCTTACGTTGATTAACTTATGACGAAACTTTAACGTACAAAAATATGGGATGTAACATCCTCATTTTCGAGCTTTAATCAATTTATTTATGGCGTACTTTCACGTACGAAAATATGGGGTGTAACATCATTCCCCCTTTTGGAACATTCGTTCTCGAATGTTGACTGATGCACTTATCATTCTCATAACCCATAGCTCTTGTGAATACTTTGGTACTCCTCTTGCCATCTAGGCAACTGTTCTGTGAATGAATCCCAAAGGCCAAGGAATTTCCCCCTTTAGGCCTCTTTCTCATACCACGACTTATAGTCGAAATCCTTCCAATCTCGTAACTGTTGCTACATTCTATCATTCAGCTTGTACGACTCTAACCTTGTAAGTACGCCTATGCGATCTTCTCTCCTTTTTCCACCAGCTTTTAGCTAATTTTTAGGCCTCACTTTGTGGACATATACATAGCTTGATAAGATGTCCCTCTGGGCATCTATAAGTATACTGAAGTTCTTTGCTAGGTACTTTGTCGAACTTAGGAATATTGCTTTATCTTATTTCATAGACCTGGCTATCTATCCACATGATTTTACTGCATCTAGGTATGTCATACTGTACCATAACTCTTACTTTAATTTATCGTTGCTGAGGTCTACTACCAAACTTCAGGTTACTTTCGTTGCTTATCCCATATGTATAAATCTAAGTCCTTTAATGCTTCCTCATACTGTTCATCTTAAGAATGACGGCCTAATATCACTACATACTTTGTGACTTTTGTCCATCCATTGTTGATTCACCTCAATATTGATCTACCATATACCACTGATAACTTGAAACCGCTTACATAATCACTAGGGCGTGCATCGTGGAACATTTGAAGTGATTTTCCTGATCCACTTGGGGTGATACGATACTATACTTCCATAACCGTATTTCATAACATCCCAATGTAGTTTACCTTACGTGAGTATTTTAATCTGTACACTTCATGAAATCATTACTCAATCGAAGGCCCAAACGGCATCCTTCATTTATCACAATTACACCCTTATTCTATTCCCAGGGCAGCATTCCATCTCTTTTAAATGCTGCTAGTCTTAGACTCCTTTGCGTTTATTCAGGCTATCCCGAGCTTTCTATAACTTAGAGAAGCCATCAGCTCTCTTATTTTCATGGGCTTAATCCTGAGGACTTATCTATTCTCATCACCTTCTTACTTTCCTTTTCTTATCCTTACTCCTGTCTTTCTAAAACCTTGTCGCTCTACCATACTTTAGCTTGCGACCTATACATATCCATTTATACTACCCGCAACCTCCCTTCAACTTACTTGCACCATAATTTTCCTTATGTTATTCTGGAACGTCAAGCAAGACATCACATCATTTCTAACTCTTCTTTACTCTCTTAACTAGGCCTCCCGATACGTAGAAACCATAGGTTGGAAGATATGCCACTGACGATGCCGCTATCATTGTTGGATACCGAATCCCCGTGCTTCTAGCCTTTTATCCAAAGTATGGACTATTCACAACCTTCTACATTTGAGTATTTCGTACGTTGTTCACCTTTACCTTACTACCTTAAAATCTTGCATCGTATCTTCTATTTCTTTCATGACCTCCCTTCCATATGGGTATAATTCCCGTCCATAACTTGAAGCTATGTTATAATACTTGCACCTCTAGTGCATACACAATCCGGTGGGAGCTTCGTACTGACTTCTTATGAGGCTGGTACTTTTCTAACTGGCTTCATCGTAGGGCCGTTATAAAATATGGTTGTTGTACTTTCTCTCTTGTACCTCTAATATTAAGAGTGATCCTGCAATGCTCTCAATCACGATTCCCATAATTTTCTGGGTCCAATAATCAGACTCCTGATTTACTTGGTTGGTGCAATTATTTAGTTTCCTCTTCCTTCTGATCAACCTTTATGTAGGCTTAAGCTATCTTCCGATCTATAGCTCCTGGTATTAGTTATTACTTTAGCTTTTCCTAGGCGTTATGGAATATTCTTGATACAATCTTCTAACAACTCAATCCTTTGTCTATCCCCTGGGCTCAATTCTTTCTTTTAACTTATACCGGAGTTTTCTATGTCTGTATAATTGTCAACATATATGCTGCATGTATAAAACATTTGAACTCTTAAGTGCGTTCATAACGTACTCTGGGTCATTAATCGAATAATTATTTTCGTTCCTTCTCAGTCTTTTTTTTTAACGCAAGCTATTACTTTTCCGGATCTTTCTGCCCCCTTGTTGCGTGCATACTTAGCTTATCTTAGTTTCCACGCACGTTGGAATTCCATACCACTCATATAATCTTGAATATTACTTCTGATTTTTACTTCCCGTTTATTAGCCACGGTAGGTGCCACTTTCTTAGGGAGTACATACAATGTTGTTGTGAGACTGCTGTTATTAGACCATTTCCTCCTTAGGTTACTGAGCTTAGGTTGAAGCCTTCTTCCTTACTTCCACAGCAAGTCTTCCATTGTAGTATTTAGGGAGGACCATCTGACTCTTATAAAGCTGTGAGCTTATTACATCGTATACTCGACGAAATTTTTAATGTCCTTCCTCGACTATAATTATCTGTGGTGACTTACCTCCACGCCCTTGTGCTTGTAGGGTTGCTTCTGAACTTGATATTTTGACCATCTTCCCATTGGCACTCTCTTTTATTTCCGTAACACTCATATGGTACCTTTAATTACCCTGATTCCTATCTGAATATTTCTCAAGTATTACAATGTCATAACTGCGGGCTGAATTCACTATACTGGGTTTTACTATATTTATCTTGCACGACCTGTTGATTTGTCTGTATCCTCTTGGCTAGCCATAACTAAGCTCTTCCTGAATCAACTACTAACTACTCGTTAACCCACTCTCATATTAATATTCCATGTAATCTTTCTTAGGTTATTTCCTTTGTCTTAACTTACGTCTTGCACTGGCTCCTTATCTATCAATAACATCTCGGGTAGGAACCCTTACTTTCTTTCCTTGACTTCATGTTTGCCTAATGTTCTGGAATCGTAGCATATCTGTAAGATTTGGATAAGTGCAATCTCATTCCTTTCTCATTTTTATCGCATTCTTCCTTTACCATTCCATAGTTACTAGAACCACTTAATTCTGATTTAACGCCATATCACTCCATATTCCCCCCTTAAGGGGATCACTAAGATTTAGCGCTACGACGATCTACCTATAGATGTTTTACCTCTTCATCTTTGGCGTCCTTGTCTATCATCGATGACCCTTACTCGCCTTGCGGTAATCCTTCTGTATCAAGGATAACAAAATTCCTTACTCACGAGGGTGACACTTATTATAACTGGCACATACAGTCCCTTAAGCTTAACTTTGCTCACATTGCTTGCTTTAGGGAAGCGTCTTCCTGAATGACCATTCTCTGAATTTCTTATGAATCTTCTTTTGTTGTTCATTCTATTATCGCCGGAACGAAATCTAAAATTCTCATGATACCGACTATTATCAACTCACTCAGTCCATGTTTCGTGTTTAGTTTATCTTGTTCCCCAGCCCATACTAATTTCTATTACTCTAGAGTCTAACATTTCCTTCTAGTAATCGCATTGGAGTCACGAGCTTATTTCTCGAAATGAGGATATGACTTTATGGCCTATATTCTTTTGTTGTCTCAAGGCCTGTCACCTCTCATCTTTTCCTTCACTTGACTATAGACTCTGTAATACTGTCATCTTTTTAATCTACCGTTGTCATCCATGTATCATATCTTACTCATAATTCTTCATTGACTCTCTTCTTATTTCCCGCTAACATTTTTTTAGCTCCCCTTTGCTCTATCCAGTGGCTCTTCGAATTTCTTAACGTTCTCGCTCTACTAGGGACGGAAGCCACACTAAGGTAATATTTATCCCTTCAATGTTTCCAGTGCCTATATTTGTAGTACTCATATCTAGCTGTACTATTTTAGAGTACACCATCTGGGTGTCTCAGAATCCATCTATTAGCACAGTTGCAACATCTTTTGGAAAGGTCAACTAACGCAAACAATCCATCCATCATTTTGGGTTACTCTAACCCCAGTCGCATCCTGATATCCCATCCTTTTCTTAAACTACACCTGTTAGCCCCCATAGGGCATAACTGAGATGGGTGTGGCCAATTATACACACCTTTGTTACTGTTGATGGTAACTCACAATGCTTATATATTTTTTTGCCGATAATCTTCATTAACCGGTTACCTCGTACCCTTCTCATCTTGCTCCTTTTTCTTATTGAAGCTTGTATCTACCTTCTGAATCTCTCGTTGCTTTTTATCATATGGGTGGATAAATATTCATTCCTTAGGGCTCCTTTTCTAGAAGCTCACACGTCTTAGTACACACATGATCTATTGGAGACCCTACATTTACTCATCATAAGCATGATGCAAATTCGAGTTCCTCCAACTCAACTCTTCCACAACCGCATTCAATCCCTTACCAACTATCCTTCTGGATGTAGGTATCGTTGTATTACGAATAAAATAGAATTTAGGAATGTGAATTCTTATAAGTGAGCTCTACCACACGATCTAAAGCAAGAAGAAAGAGTGATAGTCCTAAATGCCCTGTAGCCTCCTGCTTATAAGTGTGGTGCACAACACACCCATAAACAAGACTCTACTAGACACGACTTGTAGACTCCCTAGGAAAGAACTGCTCTGATACCACTTTTGTCACGACCCAAACTGATGGGCCGCGACGGGCACCCGGTACCTTACTCAACCGAGTACCAACATAACGTATCTTTTCGTATTTTACTATTATAGGTAAATGAGATGGAAAGGCTTCCGTGAGATAACTAGAATAAAACATGTAGTACCAACTTATACATAAGACTTACGGGCCTATAACACCAAAATGATCACTCGTACATTGAATATAGGCCGACAAGGCCATACAATCTTTTACGTACAAGACATATGTCTACAAGCCTCTAAGAGTACATAAGTATCATAAAGGTCGGGTCAGGGCCCGCCATACTAAACAATGCATGCCCAAATCATACTGACCAAATAAGCAACTCCTGAGCAAATGGAGTGCACCAACATCTTCTGCTAAGACGATAGCCTACTTGGAGGACTCTCGACCTGTCTATCGGGACCTGCAGACATGAAACGCAGCATCCCCAGGCAAAAGGGACGTCATTACAAATAACGTATCGAGTATGTAAGGAATGAAAATCAGTAAACAATGGACATGAGAGAAACATGGAGTAAAAGACTCAACATGTATATCTGAATAGCTCTGTGAATCATTTAATATTATAATGTCATGCATATGCGTATAAATGTCATACCATGCATGGGTATATGCGTTCATAACATCATCAAGCCTCTGAGAGCATCCCATCATATCATCTCGGCCACTGTGGGCAAATCATCAACGTATACCAGCTGATCAGGTGGTGGTGCGTATATAATGCCGTAACCTTTTTCCATATCCCATATACATATAATATACATATATATAATGACATCTGGTCATGGGTCAATGTACATGGGTCAATATACATGTATAAATGAATGCAATGCATAAGAAGTACGATAATAACATCTTTCGGAGTGTCATAAGACCATTATGCCTTTGAGCAATATTATGAAGTAAATTATTTTTCAACTTACGTATTTTCTTAGACCCATGAACAGACGATAGAATAATAAGACATATGGGAATTCAAGAACATAGGCACCTGTAATACTTCTATGAATAGAATCATTTATGGAAGTTGTGCATTTGCTCGTTTCGTTTGTGTCGTATAGATCATGCCAAAAAGAAAGAAGAGGTAGCCTTAACATACCTGAGCCGATTCTCTTGACAATCCCTCTAACATACGTCAATTGCGGCAACACGTGACGGCAGACCGAAGTAGGAAAAATCCATATGATATTCTTGAGAAAGATTGCACTGTACTCACTTAGAATCGTAAAATCCCGTTGCTATTACGCAGTATAATTTCGTATGGATTCCTTTGCTAATCCAAGAATTCCCGTAGCTCTCTAGTGAATTAATCCTAATCTTATGTGACTTATTGAGTTTGAGAAATCTTCTATGGCTTTTGCTAAAGCACGTTGCCCTTTCCATATATTTTGTGAATTTTAGAGCTTTTTATGGCTTAGCCAAGAATCTTTCCAAAGTGTCACCTAGAAAAGTGATCTAAGAGTCACTAAATGACTCATTATGTTGCTGCCACGTTTAGGCTAATCAAAAATGTCCTAATTACTTAGGTAATCTTTCCCTAAATATTATTAGTTACCCAATCACTTCCTTAATTAACTAGGTAATCTTCCAATACCCAATAATTCACATAATTAGAAATTATCTCAAATTACTTAAAATACTACTCACTTTTAACACACTTTATATACCTTACAATCATGGTCATGTGGTACCTTGTATGGTACTAGTCCATAAATACCGGGTATTATAGCTCGTATCGTATTTTTTTCTCAAAATGATAACTTTCGACGAAACTCATTTTCTTCGATTTGCTAACCCTTTCACCTTCACGAATTTACTCATTCCTTGTTTGAAATAGCATAATACTTATAATCTCAAAATAATCTCATTCCCGAGCTTACGTCGATTAACTTACGACGAAATTTTAACGTACAAAAATACGGGATGTAACATCTCATTTTCGAGCTTTTATCAATTTATTTATGGCGTACTTTCACGTACGAAAATATGAGGTGTAACACGCTCGAACCCTCGAAGTCTTCCTCGGGATAAGCCAACCTCTTGGCCTCGGCTTCAAGTCCCTTAGCACTCTCGATTTCGGCCGACAAGTCGAAACCCCGAGCAAGAATCTCCTCAAGAGCCTCCCTTCGGGATTGCCGCTTCGCATGCTCGACGATATATTTCGTTCGGACCTGGGCCGCCTAGGTATCGGCCTTATATTGGGCCACCATTTCATCGGCATCGGCTTTAACAACAACGACCACCGACTTGGTCGTTTCCAGCTCCTTGGCAAGATTTCCTTGATCGGAGATGGCTACACTTAGCTTAGAATGGAGCTCCTCAACCCTTTTGTCCTGTACCTCGGCCTTTCTTTTTTGCCGCTAAAAGCTGGGCCTCAGCTAAAGCCAGCTGCTCCTGAGCAGTCTCATTTTCTGAGGCCATGCAGTCCATCCTGCCCCTCCATTCGTCGGTCTCGGACTTGACAGCGTCCATCTCAGCTCGCAGTTGATCGATCCGATCGATTTTTTGTTGGACCTGCGGATTCCGACTGTTAGTCATCGAGCCTAGCTCATCGTCACTAACCTAAAATATTTTTATCTGCTCGACCAAATCAGCATGCTCCTTCTAAGCTACCTCCAGCTCAGCTCGGAGGCTCTTAGCCTCCCCCTCACGCCGCTCGCTGAGAAGTTTGTAAGAATCTCTATTCTCAGTGAGCTCTCGGACCTCGACCTCAAGCTGGATTAGCTCATCCCAATATCAGAGAAAGGTCTCATGTTGAAGCACCGAGACCTACAGACACAAAGAAAAATGTTAAGATTATCTACAAATTAGTCTAAGTATGAATTTCAAATCATCAAGGAATCTTTGAAGTTACCTGGTTTAGCGCTTGTTGTGCTTCATTGAACAGGCAGGGCATGTTTACCTCATTAATCTTAGCTTAGTCCCCCTTGGTCACCAAGCACCGAAGATGGTTGGTCACCCCTATGGGGGCGAAAAGGATCCGGGCATCCTCCGGAACTTAGATGACGATCGACCACTTCCGGTCGGGATCCACACTCGGAGCAGGAAATTGGTTGACCAGCTTCGAGCTTGAAGAAGGCTCACTTGTTCCTAAAGACGAACTTTTCTTTGGCACCTCTAAGTCACCCAACCCGGTGATGTCCTCCGTGGCGGTAGAATCCACTACATCAAAAATGTCGTGAAAGGGGTCGTCCACGCTGAGGACCCCCTCGTTGGGACGTTCCTTCACCGTCTGAGCCTTGTTGTACATGGACTCAGTGAACGAAGGCGAGTCGGTGATGTCGATCACACCGTGTTCTTTCTTTGGGGTGTCTCCAACATCCCGAGAAGCTTCGGCCACTACCTCTTCGTCGGCCTCCCTAACTTGAGGAAGATTGTCCTCATCTCTCTCCGGTTCGGATGCCCCTTGCCCTTCGAGTCGTGATGACACTCGGGCCACCAGATTGAAGGATTCTTCTTCTTGTTCTTCTTTGGATACATCCATCAGCCGATAGAGAGAATCCAAAGATGGTGCTCGAGCGTTGGTGCTTTCGTTGGATTTATGCACCAGCCTTCTCCTTGGCTTCTTCTTCTCCGAGCTTAGAGAACTCGGAGCCCTTTTTATTTTATTCTCTTCACCATGTCTCGGAGCAGGGGACTCGGTGGGGAAATCATCGCTACCGGACGGGGGCCTCATTTTGACATCCTTGGATAAACCTGCAAAAGGAAATAAAACAAGTGAGGACTTAATGATGCAAAAGGGAAACCAAATATTACTCATGAAAGAGATCTCACCGTGCGAACGGGTCTCCTATCGGCCCTATGAAATCTTGCGCCACAAATGCTCGGAATAAGGCCTTTGTAATACGATTCCCTCAACCTACGAACTGTATTTGGGACCTGAGCAACAGCTGCACCACCACAGAACACCGATAAGAAGGAAGGAAAAAAGCGATAAATTAAATTTTGGGAGCAAAATTATACTTACGTGACATGTTCCACTTCTTAGGGAACGATATTTGCTCGGCCGGGATCAAGCCTGAGGTCCTCACTCGGACCAAACGGCCTAGCCAACCTCAATCCATATATTCATCGATACTCAAAAACGGGCTTTACTAGCCCGACGGGCGAGCTTGATCAATCCCCCCCGGTAGAGTCGAGGACTGTATAAACGCATGAGGTGGTCGATAGTGAAAGGGCACCCTTCGATCTTGCTTACAAAGAAACGGAGGAGGATTACGATCCTCCAGAAATAAGGGTGAATTTGACGGAGAGTTACCTCGTATCTTTTGCAAAAGTCAATGATAACCGGGTCCAAGGGGCCCAACGTGAAGGGATAAGTGTAAACACTTAAAAATCTCTCGACGTGGGTGGTGATGGCTTCGTCAGGTTTGGGAACCACCACATGTTTGTCAACCCAGTTACAATCCTTTTTTACTTCGGAAAGAATATCTTCGGTGATCGAGCAAATATACCTCGAGACCTCCTCGCACCGGCCTGGTACGGAGGAGGGTTTTTCGACCCTAAAATCAGCATTGACCAGGCACCCCCCTGGGATGAACATTTTCAAAGGAGGTTCCGGTACTGATTCCTCGACAGCAGTACGCGAAACGATCTCTTCGGTAGCCAGCCGTGAGGTAGAAGGAGTTTCTTTTTGGGGGAACGATTTTTGAAGTCTTCGCTATTTCTTTGAAAATGAAGGAAAATGGAGGAAAAAGAAGAAGTTAAAAGAGTACACTTGATGGTTTGGGATGAAGACGAACAGAAAGTTTTTATAAAAAGATCTCAAATAACTGAAATATAAGTGCCTGAAAATATTAAGATTGTTAAGGTACAAGGGCAGAAGGTTTGAATGTAAAAGTTTGAATGAGCAAATGAGGGGGTATTTATAGTTTTTAGCGACGGTTCGCATCCAGAAGTGGCCGACCAGCAACTGACAAACATTTAATGCCATTAAGATTTGACTGACGAGACGTTTCGACTGTTTTATCGTTTCTGTCGTGTGGTGTCGAAGAAAGAATCGGAAGCTCATGTCGTTTCTCATCTTCTACTCTCCGAAAAACGAGGAGACTATCTGTATACGGTCGAGATCATGTTCGCCTACGATATTAAAGGACATGCTCGGAACATGATAATGCAAGACTGAAGATCGG
Source organism: Nicotiana tabacum (assembly GCF_000715075.1). NCBI lineage: Eukaryota > Viridiplantae > Streptophyta > Magnoliopsida > Solanales > Solanaceae > Nicotiana > Nicotiana tabacum. The sequence goes on along the minus strand of NC_134096.1, from coordinate 148,400,062 downwards.
CCCCAAGTCATACCGGGCTAGAACCCGGGGTCAGAACACCTGCCTTCGAGAACATTTAGTCTGAGACTCCGGAGTCGACCCTAGCCCCGAACGAGCTCGAAAAAACATTGTTAGAATAACCAACAGAAGACCGAAATATCCGTAACCGGGTAGATTTTGCGGCAGAAATCTCGGCGCGTATCAATAAGGAACCGACAATCAGCAAATCAAGAGGTACCTTTTATAGAATTGTACCTAAAGTAGGACTTCTCTACTATATAAAAGGGGGTCTGATAATTCATTGAACACATTTTAACACGCATTCTAAAGCAATACATCATTATTCTCTTTAAGCTCTTATTCTTTTGTGTTTTGATATCGATCGAAGTACATTCTGCTCAAAGGTGGCTAACCTTCCAAGGCTGAAGTTACCCAATTCGTGTGGTTTGCATTTACTTTACCGTCATTTATTTCAATCGCAATCTAATTTATCGTTTTGTGTCAAGTTAATCTACGTATCCTTAAAATCACTTACAAATTCAATTGTTATCCGATTTTGCGGGTAAACAAAAAGAGAACGTGCATAGGTAATCTAGGCCTTGTTCTACTTTGAGTTTTGTTGTCATCTCTTTTTGGATTTCCTGTGGAATTACGGTTTTGAGCTTACGAGATAATCCATTTTTTATTCTCATTTTTCTTGTTGTTTGACACAGTGATTCAATATTTCGGATTGAATGGAATACCAGCAGTCATTAGTGCGCTTATCTTAGCAATGGGCTCGTACTTTGTAAGCGTAGATCGAGTTGCACCTTTTAATGATTTTTCTGCATATATAGAAAATAACAGAAGTTTCCTTGTCTTTCACTTTACAGTCGTGGCTACGGGTTTCACAACAACTTCACACATTAAACCAAGTAGCAGTCGGTGCTCCATACAAGTGATGTCGCATGAAACGAGGAGTAGATATATGTTAAGTAAAACTTATATCTAATTATTAAGACGACGCAGGACGGTTTTTAGATATTTTATCATGTGAAATTATTAGTCTTTTTCCGGGAAATTGAAATAAGACCATGTAAATGTCATATCTAAGTTTATTTATGAGCAAAATTGAAGAATGATTCCTGAAAATTTTCAATAAAAAAAATTCACATCCACTTTAATAAGTTTAGGCGTAGAAACATTCCCCAAATTGATGACAGAAACATCGTTTCAATTTTCAATTCGATTTTAAGGTATATTCTCACAAATAATTCTTGTCTCATACTTAAGTTTGACTTCTATTGTCATGTACTTTAAATTTGGCTAAATTATTGTCCCTGTATACACAAATATGAATTTGACTTTGATAATTCAACTATTTGATGGACGACAGAACACAGTTAGCATGAAATCTTAAAAGTCCTTTTTCAACCGTTGTTTACTATGAAAGTTATTGAACTGAGGGTGTGTTTGGTATAACTGAAAATGTTTTTCGTGAAAAATGTTTTCCAAGAAAATATTTTTTTGGAAAACAAGTAGTAATCTTATTCATTTTTCGGTGTTTGGTACGCAAATTAAGGAAAATAACTTCTCAAATAATTTAGATACAATAAACATGAAATCATAAACTTTCGAACCAACAACCTTTCGAACCCACAAATTTCATAAACTTCTGAACCGCTAAACTTTCGAAACCGTGAAATTTCGAACCCGTAAATTTTATAATTTCTAAACTCATAAACTTCCAAACACATAAATCTCCAAACTCATAACTTTGGAACTTGTAAAATTTCGAACCTGTAAACTGGAAGATGAAAAAACTAAAACTGAAAATATATTAAAAAAAAATATTTTTTCCCGGGGGAGAGGGGTAGGGGAGGCGGGGTGCAGAAAAACGAAAAAATAGAAATTTAAAATAACAAAACTTTTTTTTGTGCGGGATGGGGGCAGTGGGGTGGGGGAGGGGTGGGTGGTGCAGAAAAAAACAGAAATTTAAAAATTACAAAAAAACAAATTTAAAAAAAAACTTTTGTGTGGGGTGGGGGGCAGTGGAGTGTGGGTGGGTGGTGCAGAAAAATAAAAAAACAGAATTTGAAATTACAAAAAAAAAAGTAATTTTTTTTTTAGAAAAAGTAAAAATAATTGCGGGGGGTGTAGGGTGGGTGGTGACGAAAAAAAAAACTGAAATTTGAAAAAAAAAAAAAAAAAAAAAAAAAAACCTTTATTGGAGAGAGGGTGTGGGGTTAGGTGGGTGGGTGTGAGGGTGTGGGGTGGGTGGGTGAGGGTGGGGAAGATTGAGAAAGGAGTTTTGGAAAATATTTTCCCTTCTCTTGATAAGGAAAATATTTTCCTCCAACTGGAGGAAAATGAGTTCATAAGGAAAATGTTTTCCAAAATATTTAAGTCAACCAAACATGAAAAAATTGCAAAACATTTTTCGAAAAATATTTTCCTTCGTACCAAACACATCCTAAGTTGCATTCCGTTTAGAGTAAAGGTTAAAGTATTTGATGAGATCATCACTCCAATTCACATGGAGAGAAACACCCTTCTTACATAAACAGTTTAGAAAAGAATTAAAATAATCAAAAGATAAAAAGGATAGACCCATCTAGATGACCATTAAGATCATCATGAATATGCATAAGCATGGAAAGTTGCGCCTTTCAGGTTGCAAAGTTTTGAATGCTATGTAATTTTATTGGCAATTGTGATGTTGGATTAAATTGGACAACCATCGCACAAATATTATTATAGTATTAACAACTCTAGTAGTGTTGGCCATTTGTGGAGAGTGGGTAGAAAAGAAAAAAAGATAGGATATTACTCGCTAGAGTTTGTTGAGGCTCTGATACCATATAAGAACAAGAGTAAAGGACCAAAGCTAATTTGTTTATTGAATCAATGCAGCCTTTAAATACAAGAGTGAAATACCATTTCCTTAAACTAATTCCTCTGGAGGAGGACAAAACTACTTGCCGAACAAATTCTTTGAATAAGAGATTTATTTGAGAAAATAAAGTACTAATAAAATCATAACTATTGGCTAAAAAAGTGGTCAAAGCATTAAAACCATAACTTGTGCTCTAATAAACAACAACACCGCCTTAAGTAAGTATTTTGGATAAATGCATAACAACAATTACCACATACAAGTTAAAATGAAAATGAATCCATAAATCTGCAAGGAAAGATATCTAGTACGAGAGAACAAGATTTCTGTGCAAAGTCCATAGCATAGTAAAGAAAAATCTTTTCCAAGTTTAGTAAAGGAGTAATTATCCACCAGCACGGAGATGTTCCAAATACACTAGTAGTATTAATTACCCCAAAGGAATCAAGTCGTCAACCATTTCTTTTACTACTCTTTCATCAAGTCACATGAGCGTACTGATATCATATCAAAACAACGTTGTTTCGAGGCCATTACTGAAACCGGTACCAAAATAAGTATAAATGTAAATATGTATTTCATTTATGTACTTTTCCAACATCCACGAAAACAAAAGAATAAAAAAAGACACTCAAAACCCGCAAGTTGTAGAAGAACTTCACAAAATTCCCAGTTCTCCTATTCTGCAGACAACCTTTGTCTGTTGCAGGCGAAGAAAAGCACTCTGTAAAGCTAAAACCCTTTTATATATCTCTATAACTTTCAATATATCCTAAGACAACTTTCAAAGCAATATACTAAGCAGCCGATGGAGCAGTTATATAGTGCACAACACCCGCCTTAGTAAGCGCTGCCTTAAATTTGTCAGCTTCAGCATCCACTGCAGTAACATTAGCATTCTTGTAATTCAATGACTCGTCATTGTATATATCCCACCATTTCTTCACCAGCATCTTAATGTCTTCTCTGTCCATGTTCTCTTCCTCGCCGGTGTACCTCCATGGCTTTGACCCCGCCGCACAGTAGTGAACAACTTTCACCTTATCAAGATCCACATTCTCTGGGTGACGCCACAACATAGCTAATACCAAGTTGTACTTGTTTGGAATTGGCTTGTATACGTCTCTAAAGAACATATTCAGCAAATCCTACAAAATAAATCCAACTATGTAAACATACAAAAAGTATTAAATATTTATACCGAATTCACTGTCTCTACATCCTGACCAGTTCCTTTTGACCGTGAAATTATTAAAAGTATAATTACCTGTTCGGCAAAAGGAGTAGGAGGGGTAACTTTGAGGGTGGTCAAGAGATCATCGTAAATGGATAGACTTGGCTCAAAGACAAACATGCCAGCATTAAAATAGAGTGGTGGCTTGGGACCCAATTCTTCAGTCCACTGGACCTTATCTGGGCACTGTTGGCAGTACCCAACCTTATACTGTGGGGTGTGACTCCAAGTTTTCTCACAGAAACAATCCATCACCCCATAGAAATAGTCATCTGGCAAGTCAAAGAGGTGGTCTATGTTATCAAACACCTGGATATCCCCATCCAAGTATATCATCTTGCTATACTCCACAAACTGCATTTATTCATTTAACAAAAAAACATTTTAGCACCAAATCAAATAAAAATAGACTATAAGATAGGGAATATTAATCTGGTACCTCCCAAATACGGAGTTTGGAATAGTTGATGACATAATAAGCCATAGCAAACTGAGTTTGGTTCTCTGGAGGATAAACTGGCTCGATCTCTCGTACTATACAACCTTGGTTAATGAGTATACGTCTATGTTCCTCTGGGACATCAGGCAAAATAGCCACTACAAGTGGGTAAGCAGATTTTGCCTTTCTTAATCCCTTGGCCAAACCGACCACGCCTTTCACATAGTCACCGTTACCTGCCAAGAACGTCACATAGGCACGGCTTGACAAACTTGCTGCCTTGACCAAACCAGTACTAGCCTTGGTTGCAAGACCAACAACATTAGGAGCCATTTTTGGAACTTAGAAATGAGGATTCTTTGAGTGATTTGAGATGAGAAAAAAAGAAGCTAGCTCTTGAAAGTTTTGAATAAAGAGTGTTTTTTAGTATGTTATCAAGTGAAGATTTCTTTATGACTTTGATGTGTTTTGAGTGTTTCCGAGGATTAAGCTGGGGTTGTTTATATAGGCGTTGGATGGAATATTAAAATATGTGAAAAATGAATTGTTACAGTAGGATGTCGTATGATGTTTAACATGGAAACGACGTCGTGCTTCCGGTGTAGTTGTCCGCTTCCTTGAAGTAGCGCATTTGGGGCCCGTAAATCTCGAAAATCATAGTAGTATTTCACTCCACACAGATCGGACTGTACGTTCTGCTTAAGATCAACGGTTCAGTATTTTTGTTGCACAAATAGTGACGGTTACTTGTTGCTCGAGAGAAATCTCTCGAAAATGGGCGGTGCTTTCAGTAATTAATTAAAGTTTCTTTTTTTATAGTAATCAATTAAAGTAGAAAACACTAGAATAATCTTTCTTTTAGGCCCACCGTTTATCTCGTCCCTTAAATTACCCACAAAAATAGAAACCTGGATCTCGCTTTCGATTGTGTCATTTACTTCGTATAAAGTTAATTAATCACTTCACACACCATAAAATATGTACTCAATTTCATATACATCTATATGTTCCGAATCAAAAACCTAAATCCCATAAAACAAATATTTTTATATATATAGCGATATCTATAATGCATCAAAATCAAAAACGTAAACCTGCTGTATATAGTGAAATCTTACACAAAATTAATTCGACTCGATTGTGGATACGGATTTCCTATATGATGAAGACCATACACAAATATAACGTATTACCCTTATAATTCCATATCAAACACTTGTACTGTAATTTTTCTCACTAACATTTTGTAATTTACTGTTCAAAATATTTAACTACTCACCGTAATCGATATGTATATATATTATGTATTGACTCCCCTTAATTTTCTATATGTTTACTTTTATATATTTTGACACCCTTTAACGAAAATTTTGGCTCCGCCACTGAACAAACGGCATAGTAGAATAACATTTTTCTCCAAATTAGATAGTCTTGAAAAGCAGCAGGATTCAATCATAAAAACAATTAGTTTTTAACGAAAATGTTGCACAATAATGTCTTTCTATATTAATGAAGATTACAGGGTGAAAATCATTTACATCTCCCAAGTTTACTTTAAAAATCAAGCTCATCCTCTAATTTTGAACAATTATCATTTTCATCCTTTCGTCCTACACAATATCTTTTTTACCCTTGACATTTTCAACTCTCCATATAGGTAATATACCTTTTTATATTATTTAGATATTTTTTAATGCAAGTATTTATTCATAAGTTAAAAATACTATATCTTATTTATATAATTTAATCTAAGTTCACTAACATTATAAATAAAATAATTATATTATGAATTTATTACAAATTTATTGCTAGTTTATTATTATTATTATTATTTTAATATTATGTATATTAAAATGCATATAATGTATGTTGGTGTGTGCGTGTGATTTTCAGTTCCACTATTTATTATTATCTATGGTGTATATAAATTTTTGAGTTTTGATTGTTATTACTAGAACTTTTTAAAATTATAATTAAATTTCATGTAAAGTTTAAATAAATATTTTTTGCAAATTTTATTATAAAATTACCTCTATTTTACGGCCATTATTTTCTTATTACCTGCATTGCATAATTTATAAAATTTTCATTCTCTTTTACTCTTAATTTTGTAAATAAATTTTTGATTGCTATTAATAAAACTACTGATACGAGTAAATTATTTATTATAATTTTTTTATTTTTCTCATTTATTTCACTATTGAACATCATTAACTTATATGCTTGATTACTACTTCTAACTCTTTTCTGTTACGATTTTTTTTTTTAATTTGTCTATAGGTAAGTCGATAATAGAAATTAAAATAAAAATATAATTATATTAAAGAATAAAAATAAGAGATAAAAATTGTAGAGGGTAGAATAGGTATTTTAAGAAGTCATCTTTAATATGAGGAGTAGAATGATAATTGTTCAAAGTTGGAGGATGAGTTTATGATTTTTAAAGCAAACTTGGGGGATGTAAATGATTTTCACCCAAGATTAAATATAAACAAAAAAAAAAAGAAACAACTATAGAAAATTATCTATAGATATTTTATCTTTAGCATAAGATAATATGTCCGCTGCTACAAATTTTGTTATTCTCTCCTTTTATATAATTTGATTGTGCCATTACCTTTCAAGAAATGATTATTGTTATTTCAGAACTCCATTCAACGCCGGCTCTAACATTATAATGTAAAAATTATATGGGGCGCCCTATTTGGTCGTCCATTTTTAACTTATACCCGTTTTATTTTTCCGTTTGCATCCGTATCTATTTTTTTTGTTAAAAGCATTTTAAAATGATGATTTTGCCCTTCTTTAATAAAATACTATTGACAAACTGCAGGACAAAAACTTAAGCATGCTTAGGCTGAAGTTTTAACAAATAAACTAAAAATCTTCAGCTTGTTTAGACTGAAATTTCGGATAAAACTCAGGACAAAACTGTAGACTGCGTTACAAAACTTCAGCATGTTTTGGTATGAAATTTTAGCAAATGAACTAAATAACTTCAGCATGCATTAGCAAAAACTTTTTATAAAATTACATACTCCAAGACAAAAACTTAAGCATGTTTAGTCTGAAATTTTAGCAAATGAACTAAAAAACTTCAGCATGTTTAGTCTGAAATTTTAGCAAATGAACTAAATAACTTCAGCATGTTTTGTCTGAAAGTTTAGCAAATGAATTAAATAACTTCAGCATGCATTAGCAAAAACTCATTAGAAAATTACATACTACAAGACAAAAACTTAAGCATGTTTAGTTTGAAATTTTAGCAAATGAACTAAAAAACTTAAGCATGTTTCGTATGATTTTTCAGCAAATGATCTAAATAACTTAAGCATGTTTAGTCTGAAGTTTTAGCAAATGAACGAAATAACTTCAGCATGTTTAGACTGAAGTTTCGGATAAAATTTATGACAAAACTGTAGACTGCATGATAAATAACTTCAACATGCATTAGCATGAAGTTTTAGCTTCAACATGAAACAACTTCATGCTATATTAGCATGAAGTTTTAACTTCAAGGTGAAACAACTTCATGCAAGTGTGATTCTGAAGATGAATCTGGACAAGTTTCTGATTTTTTTATAAAGTTGCTGAGAGGAGAGGAGGATATCGTTTAATTTCTTTTATCAAGGGTGTAATTGTCATATTATTATGAATTTTTGTGAGATGGCTACCAAATCAATAATTTAAAAAATAGGGTACATGTTAAAAGGTGGCACAAATATAGGGTACGACTGTAAATCCCCACATTATAACAGGTAAGGCTTATGCCTTAGGCCCCCAAATTTGGGGGAGCCCATTTTTTTAAAAATAATAAGTTTATATGTATTTAAAAAATAATATTTAGTATTTTTAATACAAATATAGAGTTTTTAATATAAAAGGAAAAAACTCTTTGTATATATAAATAAAGCAAAAATTTGACTTACTTAAAATGGGTAGATGAATAGTTTTCCCAATGTTCTAATTTTTTACTTTTACTCCTTCATTAGATAACATGTAAAATTTTACTCTCCCTTTCTTAATTTGTTCAAGTCAATCTTTCTTTTTCCCAATCTCTTCATATTTCAAAAACCCTGCATATTATTTTTCTTTCTCTTTAATATTCTTGCTCACATTCTTTCTCCAAGATTTTATTAGTTTAAATGTTCAACAATACATTTAAGCTTTCAATAGTTCTATACTTCTATTACTCTATAATATCTTATCTAAAATCAACAATATCTCAAGAAAGACTAAATGAGTTGGCTATAATATCAATTGAAAAAGAATTATTAGAAAAAATCAATTATAAAAAAGGTTATTAATAACTTTATATCTCAAAAATCCAGAAGAATAGATTTCAAATAAAAATATATCTTATAACTTCGTTTTAAAAATTTTAGGCATCATATTATATTTTGTCTTTAGGCCCCGCATATGGAGAGACCATGGAAGAGAAATGCATGGGTGGCTCGACTATAAGGACAGTAAAGCAACTGATTGGGGCCCAATTTTTGGGGGCCTCGTTTTTTCCTTAAAGATGTATTGTATATGTATTATTAAAACAAAGTGTGTACATCTAAATTTAAAAAGAATTAGTTAGGGTAATTAATTTTTTTCCCTCATTTATATAACAACTAATACTGGCCCATATTATTATTTATATATTTACCTTTTTCATTCTCTCTTTTACTATTCTTATTCTCAATATTGAAAATTCTCTCAATCGGCAACCTACCGCGGCTTACAAGTTGTCTTGTTCAAAATATCAAATATTACAACAAGCAATCATTCGATTGAAGCAATGCAATATTTTTCGATATCAATGTATCAACTTCTTGCTCTATAGTTTCCTACCCTTTGATTTCTGCTACTATCTATAGTTTCCTACGCTTTCGTTACTTTCATTTTCATACTGCATTGAATTGATTGTCCTTATTTGACCTTTTTTGCCATACTTTCTCGTGAGCCGAGGATCTTTCGAAAACAGCCTCTCTACCTTCCAAGGTATAGGTAAGGTATGCGTACAATCTACCTCCCCAGACCCCATTTTATGGGTTTTCACTGGGTATGCTATTGTATTTCAACTTATCAAATTTTTGAGGCGATTTTATTATTCTACCTTTATTTTATACTTTTTCATTGAAAATTTATCGTTGATATTCTTATTTAGGGTCTCTGAAATTTGGCGTTAGGCCCCAATCTTGTTGAGACGTCCCCGGAGAAAAGGGGGAGGAGATAGTGTGGATTTAATCTACATGTATTATGTGGGAGACTCTCATTATTACCGTTAGATTGTAAATTTTGGTGATGTTAAACTTCTCGTATTGATTAGTGTATAAAAGGGTAAGCAAAAACATTTTATTTTTCTTAAAATGTTTCAAAAACAATGTGCAAATGATAGGGATCGAAACAGTATGATACAACCATTGCATGTTTTGAACTAGATAGATTGCAGAAAATTCTGCTCTTCTTCTGTATAAAATTGTTGGTCCACTGTTCTTTACCTAGGAGTAATTAATGGGGCCTGTCAGCTTAGTTATTTTAGATTATTTAATCAATTTTTCATTAAATATGTTTTAATGAATAAATCAGTGTTTGAGTATGCTCGTGCAAATCAATATTTAATTCCAAAATTAGAGGTAATGAAATTTAATTTAATTTTATTGACAGATAATTTTTAAAAAGTCAATTGTTTAATTCAAACAAATTGACGCTAGATTGTTTTTCTTTTTCTGAAAAAGAAAGAATAATCCTACATCTTGAGAAAATATTGGTATAAAAATAGCAATAACCACGTAATGACGTCAAGACCTTGTAGTAAAACAAGCATTAAGTGAAAATGTTTTAAAATATATAGAAGATTTTATTTCGAACAGTTCATATTACGTTACTTTATATAATATGCTTGCGTGAATTTTACTTTTCTTTTATACAGATATATTTCCTTTTTTTGCTTACGTACAATAACTACAAAATCTTTTACCCACAACAAGCGTTTTTTGACTTTTGACAAAGTTGCAACCGTCGCCGACCACAATCCATTTTAAGCCATCAAATATGCTGCCACGTGGCTACTTCAAGCCGCGTGGCACCCCTCATAGCTCGTCGGTGTGGGCTATCCATTGAAATGTCCTTCAATGAGGTAGGACCCATAGCAGTTTTGGGAAGTTAGATATGGCCCCACAAGCGGCCCAGATTGTAAAGCGCGTTAACCACGGGCTGTGAAATGTCGCCACGTAGTATAAATTAAAGACGAAGATTTGCCACGTTGGCTTTGAGCTACTTTTCCTGACTTTGTACTATTTATTTTTGTCCTTTTTTATATTGTGCAGTAGTTATGTTAGTTGGTCATAACACTAAAAACGAATTGACAAGTGGGGTTAATTTTGATTAGGAGCGTCTAAGGATAAAGAGATAGGAGTAATTATTATATTTTTAGTAACGTAAACCGACTAAAACATTATACTAATGGATAATAGAGTAGTTAAGGATGCGCAATTGACTGCCGACTAACGAGTAATTTAAGTTAGATGGCGTGATTAATTTAAGTTAGATGGCGTGATTTTTCTGCTGTAATGAAGTCTTGTGAGGAGGAGTGGGTCATGGTTCTCAAAATTTCTAGGCCGTGTGTTGCCTTCTAAGCGGCAGTATTGACTATTGAATCCTAAAACTTTTAGGAATTTCACCAAGTATTCACCTACATACATCTATTTAGATTTCAGATTTGATAGCTTTATTAAGATTAGAGATGAGAGTAATTATATTGATAAGAACTCGGGGCTGAATTAATTAGCAAGTTCCAGTCAAATTAAACAATCTTATCTCAAGTAGCTAACAAGATTACTGAACCGCCAACTATATTATTTCCCAAAACTGTGGAATTAAGTTACTAGTGAAAAACATGTATGGGGTCTATCTCTCGTTACTTTGATGGCTCAAAGTAATCATGTTCTACCATTAGATTAGAAATATTAAAGAAATATTGAGAAGTAATAATATTATATTGCAAAAAGAGCTGACTGTTCTAATAATAAGTTGATGAATCATCTGATTGAAAAGTAGTTTCCGAACAACTGAATTTGACCCAGCAAACACAAGATAAACCACAACCATATACTCATCTCAACTAATCAGACTAGTTCGTCGAGTGATGCCAGAAGATGTTTGGATTCGGAAAATTCTTGGCATATAAATTTACCAATCAATGGCTGTCACATTGCGCAAGGAAAATTGGGAAACTGCAAGTGAATTGCATAATTTGTTTCGACGTAAAGCATTTCCTCTTCAATCTTAATTATTTGAATAAAGTTTAGTAGGGTGGTCCGATTTTGGCACTCTCCTTTCTCTTTGCTTAATGTTAGGTCCTTTTCTTTCCTTTTTCTTTTGTTTGCTTAATTCACACAATTAAAGATGAATTAGGTGAATTTTTTTTATATGAAGCAGATGTTCATTCTTAACTTAACTTGACATTTTTTTGCCTAATAATATTGTTGCTAACAAATTTGAGCTTCTCATTTATCGTTGAAATTAATTATTAACTTGACAAACTTTTCATTTTTGAGGATATCAATTGTTATTGAGCAAAAAGAAAAAAACATAGATAATTGTAATGTCATGAAGGGGCGAAGGAGTTGTGGTGTTGGGCCTGGGGGCTTGAAGGGTGGGTCATGGTTCTCAAGATTTTAGCGTTTGTAATTTTCAACATAAAAGCAGTATTGACTCCTGCAAAATCAACTATTGATCTATACACCTTCACTTAACACTTCTGAACGGGTTTAATTATTCAGATTAGAGATGACAGTAATTGATAAAATTTCTGTGATTTAGCAAGTTACCACTCAAATTACTCCATTCTAATTAATACTACAAACTTATCTCTCCTACAAGATCGTAGCTACCAGAGCTTGCTAATCTTCTAACTGTTACACATAAAAATATGTGCAAATTACTGGTAGTAGAACTATAAGCATTGTGGATAGAGAGTTGAAAAAATATGCACTAATAAGACAGATCACCTATTCATGCCCTTTTATGAATTTCTAGGCTGAGAAGAAGGCTTCCCTCCCTGGTTATGGGCCTGGAACTTCTAATCAAGAAGCCTTGGCAACATGATTATGGGCCTCCAAAATGAAGCCCATTATTGGGATCTTGAGATTTGGGCCTTACATATGCCAGGCCGGGTATGGGTCTGGACTCTGGACCAGACCCTTTTGTGGACTTGCAAACATTGGATTCTTGGTTATCATTTCATGAACAGGTCTATATGCTTGATCAGTGTCTAAAATTAGTCTAGATTTTCATCAATCCAAATAATTTTACATGGCTTAGGGATTTCCAACCTTTACCCCATTTTGGTCCCCAAAATGGGAAAATAGGGACAACTTACTCCAACAATTCCCCCATTTTTTTCCCCAAAAGAGAATATTCTTTTTTGTATTCTTCTCTCTTCTATATTATATTATTATCTTTCATTTCAATTTTATTTTTTAATTTTCATTAAACAAATTCCATCTTTTATTTTCATTAATTTGTAATTTTCATTAAAACAATTCCATAAAATTTTAAATAATATAATTTATAAGCAATTAATATAGATTAACTAATAATTCAAATAAAAGTGAAGTCATTGCGATACAAGATTAATTAAATACATATTACATAACGATAAAATTCATTCGAAATACTACATAAATATTCAATTTCAACCTCTAGTATTCTCCCATAAATGATCTATTAATGCATTACGAAGTGCAAAATGAGCATTTTTGTCCTTAATTCTTCTATGTCGAGCTAAAAAATTCTTGAAATCGTTGATTTTCATCTACTGTCATTTCTACTGTTGGAGGTGAACCTTCCAAATCATCTTGAATTGATGCATTAAGATCACGCTCATTCTCGATTATCATGTTGTGCAGTATAATACATGTAGTCATTATATCATGTAGCACTTCTTTTTGCCAAAAACATGACGGTCCTGCAACAATTGCAAAACGTTGTTGTAAAACTCCGAATGCACGTTCAACATCTTTTCGACATGATTCTTGTTTCATCGCAAAATATTTCTTCTTTGCCGCACGTGGCTCACGAATAGTTTGCACAAGGGTTGAACATGTCTCGCTACTAAATTATTATGTTATTTAACGTAGTTTCAATTTTAATGTATTTTAATTTAATATATTTTTAATTTTAATATATTTCTAATTTTAATGTATTTTAATTTAATGTATTTCAATTTTAGCAACATCAAATATTTTATATTTGCACCTTTCATTTTTTTTGATGATTATATCTTTTTCATACAATTATAACTCATAATAAAATTAACCACCAATTTTACATAAAAAAAAATAGATGCACGATAATTAATTTTTTAAAATTATACGTCAAAGTTAAGATGAAAAATTAATTAGGTAAATATATTATATAAACATAATTAAGTATATATAAAAAGATAAATTAAAAGATTAAATAATAAAAATAATAATATTTTAATGGGAAATAGTAAATGGGGAGATGAATAGTGTGTCCCCAAATTTGGGGAGACACTATTCACTCCCCATTTTGGGGACAAAAATGGGGGAGGGTTGGAGTGAAATTTCCCCATTCTGGGGACAATGTTGGAGTTGCTCTTGCTCTTGAGAGTCATCTAACAAAGTTTGATTACACAGACATACCGAAACCTCCTATGATTCTTTTTCTTTCTAAAGTATAACCAGATAAGCCCAGAGTCATTGTGTGCTTATTTTTGTTTAGAAAGTCCATGCCATCAAACTTGTAACACAAATGTTACTTTGGGTATCAGATAGTTTAATTTCTGAATATATATTAAGTAGTGTAACTAATAATAGGGAATAACTCAAAAATTGAAAGTTGAGACTATATATAAGTGGCAAATTACAAACAAGTAAATAATAACACAAGTAGTAAAGTACTTTAACACTTAATAAAAAAAACTACTACTACGTAATCTATTAACCCACCTGGATGAACCATAATCATCTCTAAGAAGGGCTTTTGCAAACAGTTTAGAGAATGTTCTGTACCATACAAAATCGTTTAGGACAGTTTTTCTCTGTCACACATGCTTACTTCATTAAAAACACAAGTTATAGCTTCAAACTGAAACATAGCAAGCTTATCATTATCAGTTTCCAATTCGCCTTCCTCTGTTGCTACCTGTCCAATCACCCCTTCTAGCAGCCTTTGCTCTCTTCCACCTCTGAATATTTCTCATTCTTGAAAATATTTTCCGAATCTGGTACAACTTATGAGATTGTTGAGCTATCAAATTTGCAGTTGAAGGGTTCTGGTTTAAGACTATCTCATATCCATCACGAAATGAGTCCATTCCTTCACTTAAAAGTTGCCAGAAGAGTCCCCCAGCTGCTGCTCCCCCGCGCTTGGCTGATGAATATATCTTGTAATACACTGTGTTGTAAAGAAGGTCCCTCTGGTAGGAGCTGAAACCTGAATCTTTCCAAGATTTCCCGAATTCTGTGATCAGTAATGGCTTCCGGAGAATATATTGAGCATCTTGAATGTGGGAGTTCAGCCAATGGTTGAGAAATGATAGCTGGGCTTGATCATTTGAGTTTGTTATCCTGTCATAATATAGCTTTACAATTAAGAAACTCTTAAAACTTTGTACCCTTCTCATCTAAAAGTTTATCTATTAGAGATGAGACATTTTGTAACATGTCTCTTACTTGACACCTGATTCTTTTTCCTATGTCAAGCACATCAAATATTTTTGTTTTTGCACGGGTGAGACTTGAACTCAAAATTGCCAATTTGATATCGTACTAAACTGTATCACTTTATCTAATAATTTAAACTTTTAGTTTACACTTACATATACAAGACAACTAAAGAAAGTGATGTAGTCTCTTAAGGATATTATTCTAACGTGCAATGTGTTTCTGAAAAGTTTACCATTGATCAGGATAGGCATGAGCAGTGGCAAAATCAATGCCAGGTATGCGATTGTTAGCGATGAAGTCAGTTCCTATGTCAAAACTAGGATTCAGATTCCTCCTCTGAGGAGTTGATTGCCCATAGAATCCTTCTAAGCCAACTTCTAATAAATGGTTTCTGTCAATAGATTTAACATAAGAAGCCATCTCTGTTGCCCAACTCTGCACACAGAAATGAAAAATGGGTAAATCCTTTTCATGTTGAATTCTTGCATTAGGATGTAGTGACAGCAGAAGTAATAAATGAGGTGCACTTGGAAACGGCAGGGAAAGCAGATGACATTAATTTCTAGTCAATTATGTGAACTAACCTAGGAGCTACCCTGGATGATAATTAATGAACTTACTCGCAAGGCGGATCCAGGATTTAAATCCTATGGGTTCAATTTTAAGATTTTTAATATTGAACTTATTATATTTTTAAAGTTATGGGTTCATATCTATTATTTTTGCAATTTTAATTAATTTTTACATACAAATTTTTACTCAGCGTCAAAAGTATGGGTTCAGTTGAACCCGTAACTAGTACGCTACATCCGCTTCTGCTTTCTCGGTTCTCTAATAATTAACCATGCCACAGCCTCATTAAATTCATGGGGATGTATTTGCAGAGGCGGAATCTAATGCTTTGTGAGTTATTGAATTTATTGTTTTCGGCTTGAATTTAAAATGTGCATATCTAATAAAGTGACACTTGACTATAGATATTGTATTTTAAGTACGGCTATACGGTGTCAAATTTTCTTACTTATATGTATTCATATTAGGCATCATAAAAATTTTATTATTAAATACCCCGGCTTTTGGTGTTCATATAAGGGTCTGTGGTGTTAATGATATGCACCAACATCCGTACTATACATTACTAAGAAGGGGGTATTTTTGAAAATATACGCATCCATTACATAATGCCCTCAAATGCCGAACACTTGAAGGATTGAAATTCAAAGTTAAAATTGAAATTAAAAAAAATTGCAAAACCAAATACTATAGCTTTATGCTAAGTCACATATCCCATATTTTAGTAGGACAAACCAAACACAAGATTATAGTTTATGTATCATATAATCTCACTTTATAATTCATGATTTTTTAAAACTTATCTTATATCACAATTTATCACCGTATTTCAAGGCTTAGTTTGCATCTGACTTGCAGCAAAATGTAAAAACAACCACAGCAGAAAAGGAATCCCGACCCCAATTTTATTTAAAATTCAGAAGAAGAAAAAAAAAAAGATCTTAAAAGTTGAGCCATTGATTTAAATTCTTTGTTTTAAAAAATTAGATAAATGCATAGATAATGGAGATGATGAAAACAATCAAAGCACAAGAACCTGAATGGTTCTTCCAGAAGAATCTGATGTGCATCTTGGCTCATTCATAAGCTCCCACGCCATGATTGTTGGGTCATTCTTGTAAACAACTCCAGTGAAGGTGTTGTATCTGTTGAGAACAGTCTGCAATAGTAAAGAACAAATAACTAATAAATTAAAATGACCAATTAGAAACAGGATAGAAGTGATGTAGTTTTCAGGTTACCCTAATATGATTCTTGTAATATCCCTTAACAACAGGGTTGCGAAAGAAATCATCATCCGAATTGAGGTACTGCCCATGACTTCTAGCCCAGTTCACATACTGTTTCTTTCCCCCAAAGCTCTCATAATTATTTGCCAAGCTTAATACAACCTTAATTCCATACCTTCTTGCTTCAGATATCACAAAATCCAACCCCTTCAAATTACAATTAGTTACACAAAAGTTAAGACTTCGGAAGTATACAAAAGAACATTAATTAGGTCATAACAAATAAAAGAATAAAACAAAATTAGTACAGTTAGTAAAAAAAGACCTTAAACATGTCCTCATTGTAAGAGCCAGGAGCATATTGTAGTGGCTTGTATCCACCATCACTAAAAGCCCAAGTTCTGGCAACAGTAAGGCCATGGCTTGAAGCTTCTCTAAATGCAGCTGAAACTTTGGATCTTTGAGAAGGGTCAGAAGCTACATACATTAACCAGTAGGCATTAAACCCATTGGCATAAAAAAGATCACCATTTAACATGAAATGTATCCCTCTAGTCCTGATAAAGCCATCCCCTGCTTCAACTTCAACAAAGAAACAGATATTCTGCACCAAGAAAATCAGAAAAACTGCGGAAGCCAAATGCTTCTTCATCTCTTTTTTTGGTTTGAGAATTATGAGTTTAGAATGCCAATGAAGGCTAGAAAAAGCATTTTATTAGCAGCTCAGAGTAGTGTGGGGCTCTGTAATAGTTTGTCCAAAATGTGTCCCTACCACTATTATTAACTATCAGAGGAAAGTAACAGTGACTGCCATTTAGGTTGTTTTGGGAGGTGGATAATAAGAAAACAAAAAAAGAGAAGAATGGCTAGTATCTTTGAAGACAGGAACCATTCATTTTCAAACAAAAAGGTAAATTGTATAGTATGCTTTACAAAAAAGAGGGAATCTAACTTTAACTTTTTTATTTTATTTAAAAGAATGTCATGTAATTTTAACCAAGAGAAGCTGAGAGTGCCGACACCTTTGTAAAAATAGTTAGGGCCATTTTGGAAAGACTAATGTCTGGGACCATATGGGGAGTAGCTTTTCCTTTTACCTGTCTTACACAAGAATCCATTAGTATATTATGCAGGTAAGTGACAGAGTGATCAACCAACAAGTCCAGAACTAAAGTGGTTTTGGACATAAGAGATCGAAATACGGGAAAACAAAACTGGTAACTTTCTATATATAACGTTCTTTTAAAGGACGCTATACTTTAACGTCAGTTTTGTCCGTTAAGGTATAGCGCGGTAAATAATCGCGCTATATCTAATATTTGTATTTTATTGCATAGCGCTATAAACAAAAGCGCTATATGTGTTTGCATTTTCAGTAAGACATGCTATGTAGCGCTCTCTCTCCATTGATGGCACTAATTTTCTTTTTCTTTTTTCTTTTTTTGGTTTTTTTAATTCATTTTTTCCATTATGGCTACCCAAATCTATTTTTTTTATTCATTTTTACCATGCCCCCACCTATGAAGAAATAATATTCCTTTTATTTCAAGTTGTATTTGAGATTTATTTCTTTTTAGTTTTCAAAACCTTTTTATATGAGTTATCCCTCTTTTAAATTCAAATTTAAAAAATATAACTAACTTTGAAAGATTTGAATTTTAGAAATCTCACCCACAACAGGTTCAAATTATAATCTAAAAAGAGCTGCATCTTTCTATTTTTGAAATTATTTAATCTTATATTCCATCTACTATCAATGGCATACATTGTTGGACTTTTTCTTTTTAAACATAAAATGAAAAGATACGTAAAACTCTTTTTTTGTTGTGGAAGTACTACTTTAGACTTAAAGTGGCATTTTTGTTATCTCTTTTATAGCTTTTTTTTTTTATAAAAGTCTAATATGATGTGATCTGTTTAAGCGATACGGTTAATCTGATAAAATGAACTAAAAAGACAATCTTTTGAGGGACAGAGAGTATTTTACAATTATTTTATTAAAAGATATATTGTCCTCGACAGTTGGAATATTTATAAAATCAAACCAATTAAGTCAATTTATTAAATATATAAACCAAATCAAAGCAATTGAGTCGATTTTCATCGATTCGCTTTTTGTCGGTTTTATTGGGTTTTCGGTGTTTAAAATTTTTGTTAAATTTTCTTAAAGTATGTTAAACACATTGTCAAACACATATTCAACCGACTATAATCTAGCATAATACTACCATGCCAATTACTCTTTAAGAAAATCTATCATTTATCAAGATATATTGATGAGAATTTTGAATTAAAAACTAATGAATAATTTATGGATCCAATTAAAGATAAATTATTTTTAATATGAAATATATTCTTGAACTTATCAAAACAAAGACTACAAATCCAACTAGAAAGTAAGAGCAAATATCTAAATTACTATTAAGACAAAGGACTAGATTACAAATCAATTGTACAAAAAAATAATATATGTAATGTAAAAAAATTTATGATTTACCCAAAAATATGCATATATATATATATGTAATTATTATTTTTAGATATGTATTTATATAGTCAATTTAGTTTATTTTTTAATTATTTTTTACTTAAAACCAAATCAAATCAAAATTTATTGATTTTTAAAATTAAAAATCATAACAAAATCAATTTTCTTCTTTAGTTTGAGTTGATCTTCGATTTGATTTGATTTTTTCATATTACCTGAACGCGTCAACTCAACAAGGAGGTTAAAATTTTTATGGTACTAGATCTACATTTTAAAAATTACGATAATAATGGAGTAAATTATTCCTACAATGTTCAAATACTACTATGTAATGTTCAATAAACTACAATTTCCTCATAGGTGGGGGCATGGTAAAAATGAATTAAAAAATAGATTTGGGTAGCCATAGTGGAGAAAATGAATTTAAAAAAATAGAAAAGAAAAAGAAAAAAAAAATTAGTGCCATCAATGGAGAGAGAGGGGCACATAGCAGGTCTTATTGAAAATGCAAATAGGTATAGCGCTTTTGTTTAGAGCACTATGCATTAAAATGCAAACACTGTCTTAACGGACAAAAATGATGTTAAAGTATAACGCTTTTTAAAATAGCGTTATATATAGAAAGGTTATCAATTTTTTTTTCACCTATTTCGGTCTCTTGTGTCCAAAAGATTCACACTTTGGTTCTGGACTCTCAACCAACCATTATTACCATCTGTTTTATGGGAAAAAAACAGTGAATTGTGACATTAACCAGAGGGAGCAATATATCCTCTCCAACCACAAAATTAAATAGAATGGAAAAACTTTATTAAGAAAAAAAACCACAACTTTGTGGCCAATTAATATGCGGTCCAATATTTTTCTAGAAGCGTTGTGAATTGTGGCAGCTCTCTTATCTGCCCATACAAATATAATCTGTTGAAAGGTTTTAGATAATAGAGGCGATGTCTTTGTCTTTCCTACATTTATTTTGGAACATCATTAAGTTCATATGGTTGAAAACTCGATTCTTATCATTTTAAAGCTCTGTACCACAGCCAATTCATGAGGATACGAAAACTATGTAAATGGCAAGCATTTTTACACAATTTTGGATAAAGATTTAATTAGACGTAACAATGACTTCCCTGTCCTTATCATTGGTTTTAAGGCATGTAACTCCGCCATGTGGCTTGCTACAACTTAAAGAACATGAAGGTAGGAAGGGATTCGATTACAACAGCCCATGTGAGAGGATAGGCAGCTCGTCCTTTCTTTGATTTTCCGTACCCGTTCTCTTTCCAAAATAATTAATGTCAATATTGGAAATAATGAAATATGATATTAATAACACCTTTTATGTACTTCCATTATTCCATATATGATAATATTAATTATTTAAAAATAAGAAACTGACATTCAAAATTCACATAGCTTGACTCTCACAATTCAGACTCTATTGTTTTCTTGTTAAGAAGGAAGGAAGTAGTAACTATGCTACGTATATGCAATATGAATGAGTATATAATCTTCCATACGGTGTAGTTCCTTTATTGTCCGAGACACCACTCTCAAATTTCCTTTCATGACCAAATTATCAAACTGGTTGGTGCAAACGAAAGGGAAAGTGGAAATCGCCGGGAGTTATAGTGGGCTGAATAAAATCCACTAATTCTTAATCAAAGATTTCTACTTGGAGCCTTAAATATAAAGGAATTCTGGTATGGAGCCATTTTCTTTTTAATGGAGCTTATTGTCACAACCCGCACTTTGGGGTTGTGACTTCGGCCAAGAAGTGGTGAGAAAAGGCTCTTCTGATTGTCTGACGTAGGTCTATCTACTCGGGCAACTTGGGCTTTTTAATTTTAAGCATATATAAGGGGGTATAGGTGATGAAAGCTCCGGCCAGCCTCCCCCATACGTGCTGCCACCAAGCCGTATTGAACGAGCTACCTTGGGGGCAACCTCAAGGGCCTGCCTGGATGACTCAAAGGAGTGTCCTAGGTATCCATACGAGTTTGGGAACTCTATGGACGGCACAACGCCTTCGGGCTAGCGTTGGGCACCAAAGTGGTGCTGGAGGCTCGATGTGTGGGACAGCCAGCCCCGCGGGCTGCCGAAATGTTGGAATGAGACCTTCGTGCTGATTGGATATTTGACGCACCTATCTTAGGGGCATCATGTGTCGACTTGTGAGTATGGCATCGGTTCAACTATGCAAGCAAGGGTCCGTTGGCCTACACGTGCAGTTGTGGGGCGACACTGCACTATTCGGGATGAAAGTGTGTCGCGAGGGCTATGTATGGGCATGGCACGAAAGACGCGCATAATAATGGCCAAGTACTAAAGATTGCCTTACTCGGGCGAGGCACGAGCTGGTTGCGGATGCACTAGGCAAGTGTCAAGCTAGAGGATTGGGATGTGCACGCGGGAGCGATGCTCAGTCTTGGGCGAGGGACAAGACATGTCCTAAGCCAATCCCCCAGGGCACGCGTGGATAGTGATCCTAAGATGAAGCGCCATGACATGTCTAGGGCCAAGGGTCTAGACATCTTACGGGCGGCACAAGTTGGGGCAAGCCTACGGGCGAATCCCACCAACAGGCACAGGATCGTGCTTGGGAATCCTGGGATAGGAAACAGGCTGGCCTGCAGTGAGGGGAACTGCAGGCGCCGTATGGGCGAGCAGGTGCCGCTACCCAATATAAGGATTTGGGCCCGTGACACTTGGTATCAGAGCTGATTAAGGCCATACAATGCCATGGCACAATGTCAAGGCAAATGTGGAGATGGCGAATGCATTTTGGATGTTAGTGGGGAGATCATGTCAAAGCAGAGATTGATATTCATATGCCACCAGAGATCGAGAACCCGATACTGCTGGTCGAAGAAAGAAATGGGTGATTCCATTGTCTTTCGAAATTCTAGGGTGCTATTGAATGAGGTGATATGCCGATGAGACGAATGGTCAAGAGAAGGTCATGTTTGCCAGGTCGTGCAACCATATTGCAAAAGAGTGGGAGCCATGGACTATAAACATTCGGCATGATCATAGCGGAGATCTTGCCAATGATGCGTACAACGCATCAGTTGAGTGTCTTTCCTTCGGAATAGACTTGTGAGCTGCTTGAGGGCATTGCCAAGGTGAGGAAACGAATTCGAGGGTATAGCGAAGCTTCGGAATTGGGCGAGTTTCCAAGTTAGAAGGTGTCATCATTCTGGAAAGGGGTACGCCGAATGATCGGAGGACCGTTGAGAGTCCAAGTACGAGGCACAACCGAACCGGGAAGCCGTGCTAGCAGGACCAAGAGAGTACCTGTCTATAGGGCGAGTATTGAAGTACTACCGGGAGCATTGGGTACTTGATGAGGAAGTGACAGTTGGAAAACAAAGAGCTTTGTTCGGGAATACGGCGATGCTATGACTTCGAGAATGTAGTACTCACCAAGAGTCGTCCCAAGAGCTGGCCGAATGCCAAGTGGGACGACAACACTAAGAAGTATCCTCCACATTGAGTGTGGGAGGATCCCGCCTATGCAAGAGGCATAAGGGCGAAGTTGTGGGTCCTGAAGCCAACACATCCTCAAGGTACTGAGGGCAAGGAAAAGCTACGGGAGCGAAAGGCTATGGGAGCTATGCCGGAGGCGTTTGAAGGCTATGTGAGCGATTGAGCTACTTGAGCCGCGCCAAAGAGTACGTTGATGTGCTTACCTGTGAAGGAAAAGCTTCAGACGGACATAAAGGTCGTGAGGGTCATAGTGTGATTGACTAATGTGGGTCAATCACAAAGTAAGACACCAGAGGGTGCAAGTGCGGAGGCACTTTCCAAGTGAACACCGAAAGGAAGTGAAGTGCAGAGGCACGCTTGGAAGATACTTGGGGGAGAAGTGCATGGGGCACGACTCCTTTTTGAGACAGGACTTCGAGGAAGTCCAACCCATATGACCAAGGGAGCCGAAATGTACATACCTGAGGGGGCAGACTCCGGGATGTCGTAGGCCATGATGTGTCATCGGGGACGATGACATAATGAGTGTGGGAGGATGTCACAAGCCGCAATTTGGGGTTGTGACTTCGGCCAAGAACTGGTGAGAAAAGGCTCTTCTGATTGTTTGACGTAGGTCTGTCTACTCGGGCAACTTGTGCTTTTTAATTTTAAGCATATATAAGGGGGGTATAGGTGATGAAAGCTCCGACCAGCCTCCCTCATACGTGTTGCCGCCAAGCCGTATTAAATGAGATACCTTGGGGGCAACCTCAAGGGACTGCCTGGATGACTCAAAGGAGTGTCCTAGGTATTCATATGAGTTTGGGAACTCTATGAACGGCACAACACTTTCGGGCTAGCGTTGGGCACCAAAGTGGCACTGGAGGCTCGATGTGTGGGATGGCCAGCCCCGCGGGTTGCCGAAATGTTGGAAGGAGACCTTCGTGTCGATTGGATACTTGACGCACCTATCTTAGGGGCATCATGTGTCGACTTGTGAGCATGGCATGGGTTCAACTATGCAAGCAAGGGTCCGTTGGCCTAAACGTGCAATTGTGGGGCGACACTGCACTATTCGGGATGGAAGTGTATCGCGAGGGCTATGTATGGGCATGGCACGAAAGACGCGCATGACAATGGCCAAGGACTAAAGGTTGCCTTATTCGGGCGAGGCACGAGCTGGTTGCGGATGCACTAGGCGAGTGCCTAGCTTGAGGATTGGGTTGTGCACGCGGGAGCGACGCTAAGTCTTGGGCGAGGGACAAGACATGTCCTAAGCCAATCCCCCAGGGCGCATATGGATTGTGATCCTAAGATGAAGCGCCACGACATATCTAGGGCCAAGTACCCAGACATCTTACGGGCGACACAAGTTGGGACGAGCCTACGGGCGACACATTATGCAACTTCAATTCGAATTAATCAGCGTCCAACGCGGGTATGAGATTTTAGCGAGAAAAGAGGGAAAGTGGGGCCATCAAATTTTAGCGGCGGTCTGCGGCAGTGAATGCAAATGAGTCTAGTAGGTCCTACTTGGTTCGTTTAAAAACATTTGGCAGCATTTAGAGGCGACATCTGCGGCGAGATATACCTACCTTTTGGTAAAAGACATGGTGGAGTGGTGTGTATCACAAATTCACAAAGGTATCGAGCCCCCAATTGGCCCTACACTCACCAGTAGGTGATCAGATGCTGAAAAGTTAGTGTAAATGATAAAGTGATGCCAAACTTGTACCATATTCGCCAACGAAACCACAGACAAGAATCTGATACCTTCTTAACCCTCTTGGATTCAGTTGGTCATTGTGTACCTGCTAGGCCTACAGTATGAGGCTCAAATCTTCTTGC
Organism: Nicotiana tabacum; assembly: GCF_000715075.1. Lineage (NCBI taxonomy): Eukaryota > Viridiplantae > Streptophyta > Magnoliopsida > Solanales > Solanaceae > Nicotiana > Nicotiana tabacum. The sequence goes on along the minus strand of NC_134096.1, from coordinate 148,375,244 downwards.
TTCGTTTCAGGTGGTCTTCTAAAGGACATACACTAATCAAATTCATATCCCAAAGACTTGGATCAGTCAGAGGTCAAGCAGTATCGCATATCATCTTGAAAATTTATTATTAGAATAAAAAATATTGATTTGAGTTTTTAACCAAAATATCCTTCGTGATCATACTTGTCCGATATGGCCATTTAAGCAAATAGGTTTTAGCCATCACGGTCCAGATATTAGAAACCAAGCGCTGGAAACCAAATGCTTATTTTCTGTGTAAGGTGAGGAGCAGAGGAAAAAGATGAAGCAAGCATAACCCAATACAATTTTTGGGGAAAACATGAGCATCTCTAACTCTTGCTTCTGTCACTCTGAAGAAGCCAAACTTCAAAGTGTTTATCCGAAAAATGGATAGAATTAAATTTGTACGTAGTTCTAAGGATATGTGGTATAGCTTAATACAAACCGTAAGGATAAATAGAAATATCAAATATAGATTGCAAAGGGTGCAACGTAAACAATGTTGTAAAGAAGATGATTTTTAGGACTGAACAGGTTGAATCAATTTATGAAGCTTAAAAGAACAACTCTTCACTATAGGAGAATATGATACTTGAATTACAATGTAAGTAAAAAACTTGGTCCTTACAGAAATAATAACCATCCCCTTTATAGTAGATGGATCTTACTTTAGATATAATTAAAAATATATAGTGGGAGACCCGTGATAAATCCGTTTTTCCATAATTCCTGTCAGGATTCTCTCCTCTAATGGGATTGCAACGGCTCTTGTCTATGAGCTCGATATTGACTCGAGTTTTCGGTCTTGACTCGAGCTCTCGATCTTGACTTGAGCTCGATTCTGACTCGGATCCTTGCATTGATTCGGGGTCAGTATTGATCGATCTCTGAATCATAAGCTCGATAACTTTACTTTGCATCATAGTTCGATTTGGATTCGAGCTTGACAATGATATCGAGCTCGATATTGATCGGTCCCTCGGGCTCGAAGCTTGTTTGTACCACCTTCGGAACCCATCTCGAAGTCTTACTCTGATCTATTATGTTTTGACCTCGATCGATCGTACGAATGCTGAAATCTATTTCGACTGTATACACAAAGTAAATAATAAATTCCCTATCTGATCAGCAAGTCTTCAACAGTTCGTTTACGGTTTTCAAGCTTAATAAGTTCCGTTTAATTCAATATCAACTATCAAGCTTTAATTGTAGTGCATTTTCTAATTCTTCAGATTTCTAGCATGATCATGTTGCAAGAAATGATAGTGTTTGTTTATTTGGGCCTCCATTTCAGGCAATTGGAAAGCTTACGTGTTCACTTCTTGATAACATGATTATTTTTTCGATATATAGCAACTTCCGTTAGCTGTGGGACCAAAACAGTCATCGACTCAAATATGAGGGGGATAGTTTAGATTACATGCATAGAAGGTCAACGGATAGTTCAGTAACTACAACAACAACATACCAGTAAAATATCACTAGTGGGGTCTGGAAAGGATAGAGTATACACAAACCTTACCCCTACCCGGAAGGATAGTTCAGTAACTGTTTTGATTAAAAACTCTTGTTAGTTCTGGGAAAACCCATTAGATTCTGACACAGAATTCACCCAAAACATTGCACAAATCTTTCGTCCAACCATCAAACACCAAAAATGTTAAGCCATACCAAAAAGAGCTCTAAGGATATTTTGTCGGTTATTTCTTGTTTTCTAGTTCCATTCAATCCGACGTGAAGCTCAAGTTCTTTTATAATTACTTATTAACAGGAAAGTATCTTCTATGGGACATTTATTAGTTTTCCTCAAAGGGTCATTTAGAGGATCACCATACAACATATGATCTCGAACTCCGAGGAAGTGTTCATTGTGGTAGTGACATACCTTCGCCCTTCCTTTAACTGGCATCAACGCAGCAAGTCCAGTGGTATCAGCTGTTGCTACTCTTAGCAAAACAAAATAATAGTACTCAATTGATTTCTAATGAATGCAAACTGAAAAGCACTACCGTGCAGGTTTAGTGAACGAATGTTAACTTTTCCGTCAGCTGAAGAAATCTAATCAAGAGTCTGTAGGCAAGCCGCGTCTAAGGGGCAATAGCTCCTCCAAGCCTGCAAAGTTCACAAAGAAAACGTTCCCTCCAACACCAAGAACTGAAAAGTTATATGAACCATTTCACAGTCGTGCTAACAAACCCAGAGCAAATGCTTTATTTATTTTCAAGGAACTGTACATGTGCAATAGCAGAAATATGCTTTATGTATCAAAAAGGAAAAGAATATATGAGATATTCACAAGACAGTAAGATTGATCTCCTGATTCCTTATTTCCCTGTATAATAAGCACACCTTAACCAATTCATTGAGAACTCATAGTTCTGATGTGGAGTCACCCTCAAGACTATGAGACTGATTTGAAGAAGATGATGCTCTTTCAGCAGAAAAGTAAGACCAGGTTAAGACAGCAGAGCCTAGTGTAATTGTTGCAGCAATCGACCCCCATATCCATTTCTTCTGCTTTCTCTTCCTTATTTGCCTAAGACGCCGCGCTGTCTCTACACGGTCCAACAGAAACAGAGAAACTGTCATTCTCCCAAATCAAAAGAATCTGCTGGTTGATATCTTTCCAACCAATAATAAAGCACAAAAAAATAAAAAGGTCACTTGTACACAAAATTAACCCTGATGAAGCGCAGGTACCAAGACTACATAATCAGAGCAGCAGCCTGAGCAGTTGTCACTCGGGAAACATAACTAAATCTGTAAGGCCTTGGATGGACGCACTCAGGACGGAGCTTCAGTATTACGTACGGGTTCGGATAAACCGAGTAGCTTTTGCTTAGATCATGTATTTGCATTAGGAAATTCATTAAATATGTAAAACTATTTAATTGTGAACCCATTAAGTGTAACTAATGAGCTCTGGGTTCGGTAGCAAGTTTAGAACTTCAAATCCTGGATCCGCCTCTCAAATCAGAACTAATCTACTCCTGATGTAAGTCGAATGTTAGCAAGGAAGTCACTAACCTCAATATTGGTCTTTCATAAACTTCTGCAAATCGGATGACATATGTGCATACAATCTAATTTGATAGATAATAAGCAGTCAATAGGCCTTGCATCTTAGTATTTTTCTCTCTTGGTTCAGAAATAATTGTCCTACTTTGACTATCACGATAATAGATATGAGAACTAAAATCAAGTCTATATTTAATGTTTGCTGAAGGAATGTGTATTGGCCATATGCCATGTTATTCTTCTAAGAAAAGAATACAGGAAAAAACTGCATTTATTTGTGTAAAAGTGCACAATGAAGTTTGGGTGTAAAATAACCGACAGCCCAAGACATTATTCTGGATGCACTAAAGACAAAACATAAGCTTTTGGCATGGAACAGTGGCGAAGACATTTGCAGTTCATAGGAAACCACTAAATTACTATGTTTATTTTGGGCCCTGTCTTGTTTCTCGGTTTCAATGCTGACAGGTGAATTTGCAAATTGAACAGAGTATCTTGTCTATAAAATAGAAGATGCCAACATAACTTCTAATTCTTGCACAAATCTCAAATAAGAGGCAGTTGCCATTGGCTCTAACCAATATCCCTATAAAACTATAGTTAGACTAAGTAAGAAAGGCTGAGGACCTAGTTGTTACCTATCAGCATACCTATCTAGTGGAAGCAACAAGCAAAGATGGATAGAAACAGAAGTATAAACAATAAATGAAAGTTCTCATTAAACATTTGTCTAAACAATGCCGAAAGAACATGCATACACCTATATTGAATGTGCAACATAACATGGGCTCAAATTATAAGTAGTAACATGGAACATAAACTCACCTAGAGCTTCCTGATTCCTCTGTGACATCTCTCGATTTACAGCTTCGTAATAATTCAACTTGTCCCATAGTCGAGCCATCTCAATGTTCTTTGACTCAACTTGAGCCTCCATTTCTGTCTCCACCTCAGCCTTTGCTATTCCCCTTCCAATGGAATCTGATACAAACCGAACGATGTGGACTTGTTGAAACAAATCTTCCACCTGATCATCTAGCTGTTCATTGTCCATTCCCTCTACAGCAACAGGACATGGAGGGAAGTTCAACCCCACAAGGGATAACTGTTCACGAATCCTTTGCCACTGGGTTTGCATATTACTTAGAGCTTCTTCTACATGTTTTCGCTTTTCAATTTCCATTAATAAGCTCAATCTTATTTCTCGCAGCTCATTTTCAAAATCATGTGTAGGTATCTGTGGCCCATTCTCTGAAGATAGTTCTGAGGACGCGAATAAGGAAACCAAAAATTGTGTCATAATCGAATTACATTAAGTCGTGGTGATAACATTCAATAGTCCATTACTTATTAAAAGGAAAAGGAAAAGGCACTCAATCGTCAAGGTATTTACATAGAATACAAAAACTTGCATAGTTGACTGAAAAATGTAAATCCTACAACTATACATAAGGGAAAAGACATGAAAACCAAGTTGACAGCTAGGAAAAAGAAAAGGAAGAAAAAGCAGGTAGCAAAGAAAACAGTCAAACCATTAGTGGAATAGGAACAAATAAACACCTCAGTTCAATAGAAATATAAGCATAGAAAGACATAACCATGAAAATTATCAGAATATGAAAAGGTGACTACCTTCCCACGCATCATAAAATTCTCCCAACGGAGTCATAGCACTTACAGAGCGCTGCAATCCACCGTTATTCTCACTCTCACCATTACTCTTGACACTCAGAGATTCCTGGGGGTCAAAGAAATCATCAGCTTCACCACCTCTCTGCAAATTGAATGCAACAGACTTCAACATACCATTTTGCCCAGCTGAACCATTAGGCAAATCTTGGTGAAGAAGATCCCCATTACAGAGGTCACTCACTTCACCACCATTAACCAGGTTATCAGTAGTGCCTAGTAAATTATCCTCTTTCGCACAATTAACTGTCTCCCTAGAAATGGAAGAATCATCAATAGATGTACCGGGGAGCTCCTTCTCTGTGTCTGTTACATTCTCATCTATCTTCTCTCCATCTAGAGCTTGTTGTTGAGTGCCGAAATCATCTTCGGCGAAACTCTTTGAAAGCCGTGGACCTCGACGCTTGTGATTGATTATGTAGGGCGATGGAGGAAATGATGAAGGAGAATCTGGAAGTGGCGTTAGCTTGGGAGTTGTGTATAGTGCAGGAGATATTTGAGTCCAGTGGTCTTTCCTATCTACTATGACAGAGGACTTACAATTTGTACCATCCAACTTTACATTAGACTCAACAGTTTTTCTTTCTAGTTTTGAAATAGAACCGTTCTTGCTCCTATCAATACTTGAATTAGGAGTGTTGTTCCTCCTCGCAAACTTCGAGTCAGGAATGCTCTTGGAAGTTGCCATGGATTTTGAGCCCCCGGATTCGATTAATCTATCCATAGCTATTGCTGTATATGTCGGCATGGCTTACAATACCAGCAACACCTATACAAAATAACAGAAAAAACGTAACACAACAAGCAATTAATTCGTTTTCCATTAAGAGTGCATAAAAGCATATATTAGCAGATAATCAGAAGATGAAAGATAAGTAGTAGCATAAAAGAAAGGAAATTGAATTTGTTCCAAGCTCTGATATTAAAGACTAGGCAGAAGAAACTTCAAAGGCAAGTCGACAAAATATATAAATACTGAGATTTCTTAATTCAATCTTCGAATTCTTATGCCACAAATCACGACGACATCTCAATTCACCTCAATTTTACTTATATGAATAAAATCAATATGGCTAGCTAAACTTATAAATCTATTCATCCACACCAAAGAAGAATCTATAAAAAAAGGTTGAAGTGGTAATTATAGGCCCAAATGATCAAATTAAACGTGTCAAAGCTTCAACAAACACACATCATAACAGCAACATAAAAATTTCACAAGAAATGATTATCTCATACACCAATATACATCAAAGAGATAAAGAAAGTTACCTGAAGATGGGAAAGAAGCAGAAGAAATGAAGAAACCCTAAGGGGAGAGAAGGGGACTCAGGAGACCATTAAGGTAAGGGGAAAGAATAGAGGCGAATTCAGATTTTGAGAATCGCGAATTCGCGAATGTCAAAGGTCATGATATTTTGATAAAAAGCAGAAGGTTCAGTGTGGAACACGTTTCCATAGATGAACGCGAATTCGTCTCCTCTGGCCTTGACCCTGACCTTTCGGACAAGGCAAAGAGCCTCCCCAACCTAGAGCCAAAGTACACGGAATGCTTCTTTCTTCCTTCTTTCTCTGTGTGTTTGTTGTAGTATATTTTGGTTCGCGTGGTTTGTGTGTTTATGTTCCTAATTTCTCTAACTTTCTGGTGCTTCTCCTTTCACCACCTCGCCCCGCAGAATCAAAGGCCTAAATGCAAAGAGAACCTCCCCACTTTATTCTAAACTAAGACCCCGTTTGTACATAACAATTTTTTTCACTTTTTTCTAGAAATTATTGTTTGACCATAAAATTTTTAATTTTAACTTAAAAATAAATTTTAAAATTTTTTGAAAATTTAAAAAACTTTAAAAAAGCTGTTTTTCAAAATTTTTAGTCAGATCACCCATAAAACTTTAAAAACCATCTAAAATTATATTCATATTCAAACACAACTCTAATTTTCGAATATCATTTACACTTTTAAAAAATTCACTTTTTAAATTTTTTTTTACAATTTTTATGTCCAAACGACCACTAAGATTTTTTTATTTAGTTACTCGTCGTACCATCCAGAGGCCCTCTTTTTTTAATAACACGTGTAACCAGAATTTGTATTGGTGATGCTACAATTAGATTTATGATCTCACCTGCGAGAGACTTATTATTATTAGAGTAAAATAAATTACACCTTAACCCCCACCTCGGGGTGTCAATGGTTATTTAAAAATCGAATGAACCGAATCGCACCGAATCGATTTTTAGGTTTTTTTATTAAAATCGTTGGTTTTTTTATAAATTTATAACCGTACCGAAAAATTAGGGTAGATTTTTTATTTTATTTAAAGAACCGAAAAATATCCGAAGCATAACCGAATATATATATATATATATATATATATATATATATATATATATATATATATATATATATAATAAAAAATTAAATTTTTGGTCTTGGGCCTTGGGCCTTCAGCCTTGAACCTACAAGTATTTAATATCTCAAATCCCTACTTTTAAAACCTAATTTTCCTACTAAGAGTAAAGAGTCTAAGACTGCTTCTATTGAAATCAAAGTTCTGCCATTGTCCTTAAGTTAGCACTTAGCACTTAGCAGCAAATCACAAAGCACAAGGTATTGATTTCTCTCCTCTCGTATGCCTACTGATTTCTATTATTCAGCTATGCATAGTATATTAAAATAAATTTTGCACAAACAACTCAAATTGTCTATATCGAATTTAAATAAGTACTTCTATTAAGTTATAACACGCACCGTTGCTACTAGTATATGATACTTTCATATGCTACAATCGTTGATTTGATAGTTTTATTCTTTCTGAAATTTTATCATTTAATCATACTTTTTGGAATAATAATTCTTTCTTTTAGTTGCTAATAACTTAGTTTTGATTTATTATAACAGGTTGAATTTATGGAGCAATCTCTTCAACAGAATATCTCTGATCGTGGCAATGCAGAAAATAGTACAACAGGTTCTAAAGCAGGTAATCCTCCCCGACCACCTCAAAAGCGAAAAATGACCAATCAAAAAGTCCCTCAAAAGAAAAATAGTGATCATGGGTCAGAAGCTTGGCATCATTTTACTAGAATTGAAGGAAGCGAACCAGTTAAGGCTACATGTAATTATTATAAAAAAGAAATTGCCGCTTCAGGGCGAAATGTCACTTCAGGCATGTGGAACCATCTGGATAGGTGTAAATTATATCCTTTTAGAAGAGAAAAAAATCAAAAATCTATAACTGATTTTACCATCAAAGTCGAGGAAGGTGATAAAACAAAAGTTGGTAAACTAAGGCCTCTTAATATAGAGGAAATTAGAAATGTCCTTGCTGCCATGGTTATTATCGATGAATTGCCATTTAAGATTGTAGAAGGGGAGGGTTTTAAGAGATATAATAGAGTACTTGAACCAAGATTTATAATCCCTTCAAGGAATACAGTTGTAAAAGATTGTCTAGAGCTTTATATGAAAGAGAAGTCCATTTTGAAAACAATAATTAAAAATCATCGTGTGTGCCTTACCACAGATACTTGGATATCAATTCAAAACCTTAATTATATGTGTCTCACAACATATTGGATTGATGATGATTGGTTTTATCAAAAGAAAATTTTAAACTTTCAGCTTATTGAGAACCATGCGGGAAGGATTATTGCTAGTTCTATTGAGGAATGTTTAATTAATTGGGGAATTGAAAGTGTTCTTATAGTAACAGTAGATAATGCAAGTTCTAATGATATATGTCTTGATTATTTGATGAAGTGTGTTAAGTGGAAAGATTCAATTTTAGACAACAAATACATGCATGTCAGATGTGCAGCTCACATTGTTAATTTAATTGTAAAAGAAGGTTTTGCAGAACAAGATAAAGCTATTATTAGAATTCGAAATGCAATAAGGTATGTACGATCCTCTCCTGCCAAGTATATTTGTTCAAAAAATGTGTTGAGAAAGAGAAGATTTCATGGAATCATCTTGTTTGTCTTGATGTTGATACTAGATGGAATTCCACATATAAATGTTGGAACATGTTGAGAAATTTGAGAAAACTTTTGTAAGGATGGAATTGGATGATCCAAACTATAAGAAGTACTTTGATGGAGGTTATAATGGAGCCGGAGATGAAAAAAAGAGACAAAAAATAATAAAGAAAAAAGTCAAAAAATTATTGAATTTTTCAATATGAATGATGTTAGTAATTTTTGTGAAGAATTGAGAGATGGGAGGAAGAAGTTCGTGAATAAGAAAAAAAGAGATAAGAAAATCATTGGCCCTCCTAAGCATGAAGATTTTCAAGCTGCAAGATGCTTTGCAAAGTTCTTAAAGTTATTCTATAATGTGACATTGAAGTTTTCTGGCTCATTGTACACTACTTCTAACACTTTTTTTCGTGAATTGGTTGCTGTTTATTCTGCAATTGGATCTCTTTCCCTTAATAAGGATGATGGCATGAGAAGCATGTCACTAAAAATGATGGAGAAATTCGATAAATATTGGTCTTTTAATAGTAAGATCAATTATTTGTTGTTTGTTGCTATTGTGTTGGATCCACGTTTCAAGTTAGAATATGTTGAGTTTTGCTTTGGTGAAATGTATGATCATGATAATATCTTAATAAAATCAAGAATTGCTAGTGTAACAGAGTGTCTGGATGAGTTGTATCATGAGTATAAGAGATTGTATACATTTGAACAAGAGAAATTTAAAGATTTAACTTCTAATGAAGTTTCTCATGGCATGGATATTGATGAATGTGATAAAAGTTTGGACTTTCTTGACTCTCAATTTGCAAAGCGCATAGAATCACAAAAGAAAACAGAGAATGCATCGGAGGTAGCCAAATACTTGAATGATGAGTTGATTGATAAAAAAAATTGAATTTGATCTATTGGCTTGGTGAAAAGGAAATAAAACTAAATTTCCTGTTCTCTCAAGGTTGGCCAAGGATGTTCTAGCCATTCCAGTGTCTACCGTATCGAGTGAACAAGCTTTTAGTACTAGTGGTCGTGTAATTGATTCATTTAGGAGTTCTTTAACTCCTAAAACTGTAGAAGCTCTTATATGTACGCAAAATTGGTTGCGTTCTACTCCTATTAATTTACATGAATCGCTGGGTAATATTGAAAGTCTTGAAGAGATTGAAGAAGGTAATAAAATTTTCTTTATTAATTTTATTATTTTCTTTATTAATGTGAAAGATTACAATATTTATTAAGTTAATTTTATTTATTTTACTTTTTGCAGATTGTTTGAATTCAGCACCAACCATTATTGCTAATGTTGATGAATAATTGAGGTTCATAATTCGTAAGAGAACCAAATTAGTTAGTTTATCACATAAGTTTTTTCTTTATAAAAAAATGACAACTTACTTTTCTCTTTCTTTACAGATAGAAGGTCAGTTGATATTCCTGATGGTATCGTTGCTGCCTCACTGCCTTGTTAAATCAATTATAGGTTTTGTTATTTTATGAGTAGTATTTCTATAATTTTTTTAAAAGAAATGAATAGAAGCTATAAATATTGCAGAGACAGGAATATGACTCAATTATTGTTGAAACTTATACTATCTTTAGGTGCATTTAATATGTTTCTCCTATTATGTGTTCTTGATGATCCACGTTAAAGTATGGCAGCTAGTAAAATTGGACATCGTGTACCTTATATGTTTATTGTGTTAAGTTTATTTTTCCTATAAAGGGTGTATAAGTCTCGCAGATCAATGTTGGCAAAATAAAAAGGGTGGAGTAATAAACTAGGAGTCGTTGACTGTTTAATAGTACATACTTATTTAGATATTTAGGTATTGTCTTAATCTATATTTTATATGTGACTATTTAAAAATATACCAAAAATTAACCGAACCGTACCGAAACCGAAATGATTGGGATGATTTTGAAAAGTTCAATTTTGGTTACACACAATAGAATAACCGAAAAATTGGTATGGTTTATATTTTATAAAAAATCCGACTGAACCGAACCATTGACACCCCTACCCCTACCTCCCTTTTAACTTTTTAGGACAGCTAAACAATACTATTCCTCTTACCTTTTGAATAGGAAAAGAAATCTCTTTTGACCCAAAAGTCAACCAGCAAAATTGAAAACCCCATGCTGAAATTTATAAAATATAGGTAAAATACATAAGTTACCACCTTAACTATGGATCAAATCTTTGTTACATATTTTTTACGGACAAAAATAACTTTACACATTCAACCTTTTCAAAGTGTGTCCAATACACACTACTTTTATATTTAAGCATCTCAGAAAAAGTGAGGCATGTCACGCACCAATAATATAGTGCCACGTGACATTAATTTTAAAATAAAATAAAATAATATAAAATTATAAATATACCCCTTAACTATTCTCCTTCCATCTCTTTCTCTTCTCCACCAAATTTTCATTGATGCCGCCCACCATAAAAGTATCCACAATTATCACCTTCCGATTACAAAGCAAAATCAGAAACGCAAGTACATTAGTCACGACTTTGTGAGTCCAGATTCACATCTAACACAAGAAATAGGATGTAAAACTCAAAATTCCATTAAAATTGGTTATGGCGAGATCCATGGCTGCTCGATTCACTCCGATAGAGTCAGTTAAATCTCGACTTCTTTTGGTTCATCTCTGATATCCTTCAACCACCAAATTAATATCCTACCACATTAAATCTGTGTTCCTAAGTTGTTGCTACTAAATTAAGATTCAAACCCAAATCTATAAAATTCTCTTATATAGATTCCTTTTAACTTTCTTAATCAATTTCTTCCAACGTCTTTTTATATTATTGTTATTCTTAAAATTTTGGACAGAAAAAAAAATAGGAAAAGGGGTAGGAAAGAAGACGAAAATAGGAAAGGGGGAAAGGTAAGCAACGATCACACAGGGGAGGGGTTCCGGGGAAGAAGAACAGGGAGGGGAGGGGTTAAAAGTGAAGGAAAATAAAATATTTTTTTAAAAAGCAAAAATTAAAGTTTTGACACGTGTCCTTTAAGTAAGAACTGGGACAAAATTTCTTTCGTTTAATGCGCTTATAATTTTTGTTAAACACGCGTGTTGCCACATAGCAAGAGTAGTGTGTATTAGACACACTCTGAAAAGGTTGAGTGTGTAAAGTTAATTTCGTACAAGAGAGATTTGATCCATAGATAAGATGGTAATTTATGTATTTTGCCTAAAATGTAGTTTTTATGTATTGTCTGGAGGAAAACTAATTTCATTATCGTGGGGCAAAGAGAATAGGAAAGTTCTTTTAGTTGCCTTCTTTGTATCCTATGCAAATTCTAATTCTCACAATCACAATATAGCGGTTTTGTCTTTGCTTTCAACATAGCGACAAGGAGGGGTGTACAAAGAAAATCGATAAACCGTATCAAATCGATAATTCGAGTCAAACAGAAAAAAAAAACCCTAAAGTGGTTTGGTATTGAAAAATAAAACCCGGCCATAATTGATTTGGTTTGGTTTTAACTAGAAAAAGTCAAACCGAAACCAAACCAACCCGATAGTACATTTATATAATTTTAAAAATATTTTATACATATAAATATTTATTGTAATGTAATTTGTAAATATTTCTTAAAATTTTTCATAGTTTTATCTTTTAACATATTATTTCAAGTTTAGACTTAACATTCTTGAATGGTAAATAAATTTTATAGCTCATAAATGTAGTAACTCAAACAAATTAAGTTCAAATCAATACTAATGCTAACAAAAGAAATTCAATTCAATACTAGGAATGGTGATAGTATTGGATAATTATTTTAGTTTTGCATTGGTTTATAATAAAAATGCACAACTTAGTTTATCTTTTTCTTTAGTGCTTAGTTATGTAACTAATATTAGTACTTATTAGCTATATTTATTTTAGCATGACCTATATAGTATTTTTAGATTATGTTAATTTTCATTATGGCTTATTAATTAGAAATATTTATTTTATGTAATTTTATTATTTTATCTTTGTTATTGAATATTTTAGTATAATGCTATGACTTATCTCATATTATTGTGTTAGTTTCTTGAAAAACACATTATATAGTTGTATTTTACTAGGACTTAAGAAATATTTGGAGCACAAGTTACATATTTTATGCTATGAAGATTTTACCGGAAAAAAACCTGAAAACCCGAAAAAACCCGAGAAAAATCGAGATTAAAAAATCCGACTTTATTGGTTTGGTTTATAACAATAACATACTCAGTATTATCCCATACCGTGGGGTTTGATTTATAAATTTAAAAATCCGACACCATTGGTTTGGTTTGATAATTGAAAAATCTGAACCAACCCGACCTATGTACACCCCTAGCCACAAGATCGTTTAGCCTAGACTGAGTATTTCCGGGGAAATACATCTGTGAAGTGCTAGAAAAATTAAAAGGAGAAGAAGTCATTAGCCTAAAAATCTTTGTATGCTCTTCTATATTAGCATTACTATGTTAGCTTGATTTATTGAACTTTATTTACTATGAATTCTTGTACAGATATAATGTTAATAAAAGGTCACAAAGGAAATACATTATGCCATTGTCGAGGCTTTTTCGGATTACATCTGGTCTTAAACTATGGTATTGCCGTATTGAAGATGGTGGAATTATAAAGATAATGATACTGTTTAGATGTATGTTGAGGAGAATTTGGAGTTAAAAATAATTTTAGGAGAAATGTAGAATTTACTTTGAAAGTTTTCTATCCTGAGATAAGTTTTATAAATAAATTAGAAAAACACCTATTTCGAATATGGACTTGTTCTTGATTGAAATACTATTAGAATATAAGTTTTGTGGTTCGGCTAACATGATCAAGGTCGTTGAGTTACAAAATCTTATACTTTCGTTGACTTGACAAAGATTGAAGCACTTTTCATTGGGTGTTTCCTTTATTTTATTCTAACTAAAAGAAAAACAAATTATAGGAAGACCTAAATGAATTTTGTTTCTTAATTAATGTGTTTGAATGCACCACGGGGAAGCTAGAAGCACCATATATTCCCCCAAGTGAGCTGATGCAATTTTTAACGCATTTTGAAGGAATTTCATGTGTCACCACAAGGGTTTTTTTCCCCCACCGGCTGCTGTAATTGGCGGCTCTTCGTTTTCTTTTTCTTTTGTTTAAGTTTGTATTCGTGATATTACAGCTTCAGCTTTGAAATTTTGATTATTAGATTGTTTTTATAAAAAATTGTTTAACCAGCAAATATTATATTTAAACTGAATTTATTCTTATAAAATAAGAAAATTACGATAATTGGTAGATAAGAAAATAATAAGAGCTGAATTTGAATACCCAGACAGGCATATGTGTGTTTCCTTAGACACTTGATCAACTATATGAAAGGAGAATATGTTTTGCGGCAAATGTCAGGCAAACACAGGAGCAAAGCCCGTTGATTCACCAGTTTGCTAACCTACTTGTCGGCTACTCTACCCGTATTCTGTAACCAGAATAGGGCTCTGGACTTAAAATCACCCGTATAAAATGAAAGTATATTGATGATATTGTACAAAATAGATGCGATTATAACTGTGATCGAGTCTTTAACGAAAAACATGATAAAATCGTTTTACTGTCAACAGAAGTACATAACATGAAGTTATATATATTTAAGACCATTTAATTACCCTTTTACTACTACTATTGTAAATTTCTCAAGGTATATTTTACATGTATATAGTTTTCAAACTTTTGTGTAATTGTGTCCATTACAATTTACCGTGAAGTTCCACCCTATAAACTCCAGCTATTTTTTATTCTTGGATATCTTTCATACATAGGCAAAGGGTCAAATATATCCCTATACTTTCGAAAATGGTCTAAGAATACCCCTCGTTATATTATTGGGTTATCTATACTCCTAAAGTCATACTTTGGGTTCAAATATGCCCCTCATTTAAATGGAGGGACACGTGTCATCGTCCTATTAGTCAATTCTAAATATCTCCTAATTAATTAAAAAGACCCATTACCCATACCCGAAAAATAATTTTTTTTGTAAAAACTGGAAAAAACTAAAAATATTTTTTTTTACTAAAAACAGAAAAAACGAAAATAAAAAGATCTGCCTTTTGCGGGAAGAATCGCTCGAAAGCACGGGATGGGCCCTGCCAGTACTGGAAGTGATAATAAAAGTGGGAATGCTGTCACTAGAACGGACCACACAAATAGAGGTGATCTATGCATAGTCATTCCAGGTCCACGCATGTTGAAGATAGTTGTTATAAAATTAATAGAACCTAAAATGGATGAAACACCAGATAGATGAAGACTAGAAATTGCTAAATCAACTGCTCCTCCAGAATGGCTGGTAATACCACTTAAGGGCGGATAGACCGTCCACCCAGTGCCGCTACCCACTTCTCATTGGATCTCGGTTGTTCTTAACAGCGATGGCTATTCATTTACGTCTTCGGGTAGCACCACTAGATCTTCAACAAGGTGAAAATTCTCGTATTCCGTATGTACATGTTCCTGCGGTTCGGATGAGTATTCTTGTTTATATTGTTACGGCTATAAACACTTTTTTGTTCCTATTAACAAAACATCCCCTTTTTCTTCGCTCTTCCGGAACCGGTACAGAAATTTTTTTTCCAGTTTTTACAAAAAAAAAACTGCTTTAAAAAAACTGAAAAATATTTCTAAAACAATATTTTTGTAAAAACTGAAAAGAAAAAAAAACACAGAAAAATAATTTTCTAAAGCAATTAAAAACTGAAAAAAACTGAATTTTTTTAAACTAAAAACTGAAAAAAAAGAAAATATTTGTTTTTTCAGTTTTTACAAAAATATTGCTTTAGAAAATTATTTTTTTAGTTTTTTTTTCCAGTTTTTACAAAAATATTGTTTTAGAAAATATTTTTCAGCTTTTTTTAAAGCAGTTTTTTTGTAAAAACTGAAAAAAAAAATATTTTCAGTTTTTTCAGTTTTTAGTAAAAATAAATTCAGTTTTTTCCAGGTTTTACAAAAAATATTGCTTTAGAAAATTAATTTTCAGCTTTTTTATTTCAGTTTTTACAAAAACATTATTTTAGAAAATATTTTTCAGTTTTTTCTGAAGCAGTTTTTTGTAAAAACTGGAAAAAAAATATTTTTATTTTTTTTTCAGTTTTTAGTAAAAATAATTTCAGTTTTTTCCAGTTTTTACAAAAAACAAATTGCTTTAAAAAATTATTTTTCGGGTATAGGTAATGAGTCTTTTTAATTAATTAGGAGATATTTAAAATTGACCAATAAGACGATGACACGTGTCCCTCCGTTTAAATGAGGGGTATATTTGAACCCAAAATATGACTGCAGGGGTATAAATAACCCAATAGTATAACGAGGGATATTCTTAGACCATTTTCGAAAGTAGAAGTATATATTTGGCCCTTTGTCGTTCATACATTGGGATGGCAGTGGACCCACTGGCACTATAATATTATGCATATATAGGTACGAAATGTTATCTATAGATTTAAAAATCGTGACTAGTACCTAACAATAGCTACAAAAATTCGAATTCCATGGCTATTTAAAAATTTATAAAATTTCTTAGCCATAAAAATTAAATTGGCAAAGCTAATTCTTCACTTTTGCTATAATTGCTAACAATCGTAGCAATAATTTCCTAAATAGCTACGAATTTATTGCTACAATAAAATTTTGTAGCTAAACATAATTTTTTACCACATGATAAAAGTTATTGTAGCAATAGTAATCTTTTAGCTACAATAGATTATTTGAAGCAAAACATTGTAGCTAAATAAATATTTTGCTTCAAGTTATTAAAAATGACAATAGTTAAATGATATAGCCACGAAACTATTGCTGCAATAAAATTTCGTAGCTAATATTAGTTTTTGCTATGAGTTGAAACTTACTGTAGCAATAGTAACTTTTTAGCCACAATAAGATATTTAAAACAAATATGGTAGCTAAATAAATTTTTTTTTCTTCAAGTACTAAAATACCGTGGCAACAATTGGTTTAATAGCTACAGTCATTTGTCACAAGATGATATAGCCGTAAATTTATTTTTGAGATAAAATTTGGCATGTAATCATTATTTTTTTGCCACAAGTTAAAACTTGTTATACCAATGATAATCTTTTAGCCACATAAAATTATTTAAAATAAATTCGTGTAGCTACATGAATTATTTTTGCTTTAAATTATTTAAAAAATAGTTAGCTTAACAATTACATAGATAGAACAGAATATCTAATTATCTATCACTAACATTATTATTCATATTAATTTGTATATAATTTTCAAATATCTAGATACACTGAGAATATCAAATTTAATATGGTTAGCATCTACGTTCATTGAAAACTAATTATATTATATTTCTTATTAAATAAGTGTTAGTTATAAATTCCTACTATGGTTGCTTCCTTTTCGTTGTTTCTTGAGCCGATAGTCTATCATAAATAGCCTCTCTATCTTCATGTAACACCCCCCAAAAAATTGTAAGTGTTTTAAGACCATTAAGAAGATTGACGGGTGCTAATTATATCAATTCGGGTATGAACTATGAACAAGATTGATAATTTGAATGATATTAGTTGATCATGATAATATATGTATGAGGTGCATTAGTAATGGTTTATGGTCTAAGAAGATCCCTAAGGCTAAGTCAAGTTGAAAATTTTATGATGGGATAAAGTTTCAAGTGAGTTCGCACAAGATCTAACTTCAAACGAGCATAACTCTCAAGATATGAAGAGTTATATGGTGTATAACCTATTAATTTAAAGCGTTTTGAGTCTAGTTTTCAACGCATTAAACCGTTTATCATTTGGATAAGTATACAGAAAGTTATGGCCATTTTACTGGACCTGTGTCATATGCATGCTCAGATGCGCGACCGCGCATATTTGAGACTTTCTGCCTCATGTGCGTGGCCGGATGCGCAGTCACTTGCCCAGGTGCGCGGCCGTGCACGTAGGAGCCCATTAAACAACTTCAAGGACGGGTAGAGAGAGGGGATAAGTCATTTCTTCAATACTAGGGCTTTCTCTCCATCGCCCATCCGGCCAAGGCTTCCAATACACACCTAAGGTGAGTTTTTAAGTGTGTTTTTATGATGATTTCACTTCTCAATCACTAGTTACAACAAGGTTTTGATTGGATTCCATAGAATTTCTTCAAAATCTCCAGAACACCCCAAAAGTTATCTTTCAAGATTTGGTACATAATAGGTATGACTACTACCTCTAACTAATTCATGGTGATTATTTATGTACGAAATATGTGTTAGGACTTATGGGATGGTGATTGGAAGCAATAAGTGCCCAACCTAGGTGTGTTGGTATTGTAGAGATTGTAAAATGAATAAGTTGATAAGATTTGTGGTTGGGAGTGAATTGTTGGCCATGCATGTGCTAAGGGAAGTTGTGGATGACCTAGAGACGATTATGAGATCAATCATTTGTATGGAAGGTGATTGTTAGGTGAAGAAATTCCATTGAAGGAGATTGTAGAAAAATATGCACATTAGATGTTTGATAAAATGTCTAAATGACTTAAAGTATAGAAATCTTGCTAATATTGGCGTAATTGTGTTGCATTGTTGTAGAGTGAAATTTGTTAAGTGTGGTGGACCATCATAGTATTATGAAGAGGCAAATTTCAGATTTGAGCCGTCCAGAGGTGGCTTCACTCGCGAAGATCATTTAAAGTATCAGTTTAGTTTCGTCGAAGTAAGTATCTTGCCTAACCTTGAGTGGGGGAATTACCCCTTAAGCATTGAGTTGTATGTGCCATTTGTGTAATGTGAAAATCGTGTACGCGAGGTGACGAGTACGTACATGGTTTATATGTGCAATTATTATTAGTTGAAATTTGTAGATGCCCTTATGTATTAAATTGGAAAATTGTTGGAACTTAGTAAATCCTTGAATTGTCATGACCCATTCCTTGTTCGTCAAATTTGTATTTTATATGATAATTTGGTGTTATTGTCACTTGTATTTTTATGTGAATTTCGTGTGTGGTGTTAAATTCATTATGGAATTCTTATCTGCAAATAATTATTAAATAAGCTTTAAAAATGCGTTAATATATTTATCAAAATTTTGGATTAAAGAAGGCGTTGTTCTTGTGATGACCCAAAAGGTCATCTTATGTTTTAGAACTCGATTCGGCGCTCTTAAGTCTTAAAAATCTCATTTTTACCCTCATCGATTTGCGTGCGTTGTCCGGGCGTGTTTCCGAAAAATGTTTATGTTGAAAATTGATAAAAATAAGAATTTTTGTCTTAAAAGTTGATTTTAGCTGACTTCGATCAATATCAAGATGCCCTTATGTATTAAATTGAAAAATTGTTGGAACTTAGTAAATCCTTGAATTGTCATGCCCCATTCCTTGTTCGTCAAATTTGTATTTTATATGATAATTTGGTATTATTGTCACTTGTATTTTTATGTGAATTTCGTGTGTGGTGTTAAATTCATTATGGAATTCTTATCTGCAAATAATTATTAAATAAGCTTAAAAAAGGCGTTAATATATTTATCAAAATTTTGGATTAAAGAAGGCGTTGTTCTTGTGATAACCCAAAAGGTCATCTTATGTTTTAGAACTCGATTCGGTGCTCTTAAGCCTTAAAAATCTCATTTTTACCCTCATCGATTTACGTGCGCTGTCCGGGCGTGTTTCCGAAAAACGTTTATGTTGAAAATTGATAAAAATAAGAATTTTTGTCTTAAAAGTTAATTTTAGTTGACTTCGATCAATATTTTTGATAAACGGGCCCAGATCCATATTTTGACAGTCCCGGTGGGTCGGTATCGAATTATGGGACCTGGGCGTATACCTGGAATCGAATTCGAAGGTCCCTAGCTCGAGTTATGATTTTTTTTATGAAAATTAAAAGTGTGAAATTTAATAGATTTTAAGAATTGGTTAATGTTTGGCATTTTTGATACCAGGTCCGTATTTTGGTTCCGGAGCCCGGTATAGGTCCAATATAATAGTTATGACTTATCCGTGAAATTTGGTGAGAAACGGAGTTGGTTTGACGTGATTCGGACGACCGGTTGTACAAATAGTAATTATAAAATGTTCTTGAGAATTTTATTTGATTTGGTGCTAAATTTGTAGTTCTAGGTGTTATTTTGGCGATTTGATCGCGCGAGCAAGTTCATATGATGTATTTAGACTTGTGTGCATGTTTGGTTTGGAGCCCCGAGGGCTCGGGTGAGATTCGGATAGGCTACGGGATGTTTTGGACTTAGAAAATCTGGTATTTTTGCTGTATCTGGTGTCTGCTATATTGTGCGTTGCGATCGCGTAGTCACTCTCGCGATTGCGTAGTCACTCTCGCGATCGCGATGGGGAAACTGGGTTGGGGAGGATTTTACTCTACGCGAACGCGAGACCATGGTCTCGAACGCGGAGCATTGGAGGGAGTTGCTCTATGCGAGCGCGACCCGTCGAACGTGAACGCATAGCTTTAGCTAGGCTGGGCAGGGGACCTGGGAAACTCTATGCGAACGCGAGCCTTGTCTCGCGAACGCGAAGGCAAGGCGAGCTAAGCCTTCACGAATGCGTAAAGCCTCCCACGATCGCGTAAGTCCTTAGGAGGCTGCTCTTCGCGAACGCGACAGTGTTCACGCGATCGCGATGAACACTGTCGCCCAGCACTTAACAGAATCTAAAACCGAGAATTGGCCATTAACTCATTTTCTCAAAAACCAAATGGGCTAGAGGCGATTTTCAAGAGATATTTTCTTCCCCAAAGTATTGGTAAGTGATTCTAAACCATCTTCTTTCAATTACCCATTACATTTCATGAATTTTCAACCAAAAATCTAGAGTTTTCATGGTAGATTTAGGGGTTTGGGTAGAAACTAGAGATTTCGAAAATTTGGGGATTTAGATCTCAATTTGAGGTCGGATTCCAAAACCAATTATATATCCGGGATCGTGGGTAAATGGGTAAATGGATTTTGGTCCGAACCTTTGGCAAATTTGGGGGCTCGAAGTCGATTTTCGACTTTTTGGAGGAATATTTGGGAAATCTGAATTTATGCAATGTAATTAATTCCTTTAGCAATATTTGATATTATTGAGTCATTTTTGAATAGATACGAGTGATTTGGAGGTGAATTCTAAAGGAAAAGCTGTGATTGAGTATTGAGTGACCTTTGGAGCGAGGTAAGTGTTATGTCTAACTTTGACTTAAGGGAATTAGGAACCTTAGACTATTTGTTATGTGAAATTCATGTGAGCGGCATATATGTGAGGTGACGAGTACTTATGCGCCGCCAATTTACCTGTTTTCCATGTTTCTCCTATTTTTCTTATATTGTCTCTTTCCTATGCCTAATTACTACGTGTTTATACTAGTGTTGTTAAATTGATCGTTCTTATCATGTTTACGGATTTTCTGATGATAATTGAGTATTTATTTCAAAGTTGAGATTTAAAGTGTGGAACCAAATGTTGAAGTAAGGTTTGTACTTGTTATTCTATCTCCCTGTTGTTATTTATTCATTACATTTTGGTAAGGGGTGATGTTGTGCCATATTGTGAGTGTTAATGCACGAAGGGTGATGTCGTGTCATATTGTGAGTGTTAATGCACGAAGGGTGATGTCGTGTCATATTGTGAGTGTAAATGCACGAATGGTTCAAAAATACACAATAATCTCAAAACCCAGAACATCGTGAATCATAAACTACATGAGGAAAATCTAGTGTCTCTATACATCAGAGTCTATCGAAAGAAAAATACAGAAGATAATGGATATGGGGAAGAGTAGAAGGGGACTCCGAGGTCTGCGGACGCGGTAGATATACCTTGAAGTTTCCAAAGCTATCCCGGCTCACTGATAGTGCGGCTGATAAGGAGTACCTAGATGTGCACATGAAAAAAAATAAGTGTAGAGAGTAGCATGAGTACACCACAATCGGCACCCAGTAAGTGCCAAGCCTAACCTCGGTCGAGTAGTGACGAGGTCAGGTCGAGGCCCTACTGGTAAATATATAATTAAACAATATAGAGTGTAATATCGCAATAAAATAAAGGCTGAAATCTAACAACAATGAAACCATAGAAGGTAACAGCTCAGTACACAGAAACACAGCAGGGGATCTCCCGAAGATACCGTTTCGTAGTCCCAAACGTAAATGTGCATTAAAGGGGGATCTCCCGGAATACCGTTCCATAGTCCCAAAGTAAATATGCAGTGCAGGAGGATCTCCCGGAATATCATTCCGTAGTCCCAAAGTAAATATGCAGTAAAGGGGGATCTCCTGGAATACCGTTCTGTAGTTCCAAAGTAAATATGCAGTACAGGAGGATCTTACAGAATACCGTTCCGTAGTCCCAAAGTAAATATGCAGCGAAAACAATATAATTCAATAGTTACGGCACAAAATTCTACAGTTCAACCTAAGTACCAGTTAAGGAAAGATATGTAAATTCACTAAACATGCTGTACGTAGTTCAAGTAAACGGTTAAGGAAAGTAGGCATGCTATGCTAATCTAGCACGATACTACACATGCTGATGAAACTCAAATAAGAAAGAAATCAGGTTATTACTTAGTAGAAAATCGGGTTTTTACACAATTAGCACGTGTACGTACTCGTCACCTCACGTACACAGCGCTCATATATCAAAAACAGTACAAATCTTACAGGGAGTTCCCCCACACAAGGTTAGGCAAGCCACTTACCTCAAACCAAGCTCAATCAATCAGTAAGAATGCCTTTCCCACGAATATCCGGCTCCGAATGGCTCAAATCTAGCCAAAAGCAATCACATATCATAAATACAACCATAATAGACTCATCTAATTAATTAAATCATTATTTTAACAAAAATTCCGAAATTCGCCCTAAAAAGTTCAACCTGGGCCCACGTCTCGGAATCGAGTAAAAGTCAAAAATTCCAAAGTCCATTCACTCACGAGTCTAACCATATGAAATTTACTAAAATTTGACACCAAATGGTCCTTCAAATCCAAAATTCAAACTTTTCAAATCCCTAGTCACAAACTCCTAAATTCCAATTTAAATACACACTAACTAGGTGAAAAAATAAATGGAGAAGCAAGATTATTGATCAAGATAAGAACAAGAGACTTACCTCAAGAAATCTCTCAAAACTACTCTCAAACATCGCCCTAAACCGAGTTTTCAACGTCCAAAATGACAAAAATCGCAAAGCCCTTCGGTTTTAACCACTGCCCAGGTATTTCCGCACCTGCGGAGCCTGGGCTCGCACCTGCGCGTGCGCTTGTGCGGAAAAATGTGTGCATCTGCGCAAATCACTTACCCCCTTTGCCTCCGCACCTGCGATGAAAGGGCCACACCTGCGCGCCTGCGGAAATCCCTTCCGCTTCTACGGACCTTGCGCACCTGCGATGAACCTAATGCATCTGCGGGCATCGCAGATGCAGAATTTACATCTCACATGCGACCCTTGGCACTCCTCCACGTTTCCGCTTATGCGCTTGCCTCTCCGTACGTGCGATCCCGCACCTGCGGTCTCTCCACCGCAGGTGTGAAAATATCAGATGCCTAAAGACTTCAGCAACAACACAAATCCAACTTTTTGATCCGTTAAGCACTCAAAACTCACCCAAGGCCCCCGGGACCTCAACCAAACATACCAAAAATCCTAAAATACCATACGAACTTAGTCGAGCCCTCAAATCATATCAACTAATGCAAAAATCACAAATCATCCTCCGATTCAAACTTAAAGAACTTGAAACTTCCAAATTTGACAACCGATGCTGAAACCAATCAAACCACGTCCGATTGACCCCAAAGTTTGCTTACAAGTCATATTCAACATTACGGACCTACTCCGACTTCCAGAATCGGAATCCGACCCCGATATCAAAATTTCCACTACCGGTCCAAATCTCCAAAAATTTGACTTTTGCCATTTCAAGCCTAAATAAGCTACCGACCTCCAAAACACAATCCGGACACGCTCCCAAGTCCAAAATAACCCAACGGAGCTAACGGAACCGACGAAACTCCATTCTGGAGTCTTCTTCACACAGTTCCGATGACGGTCAAAATCCTAAGACTTAAGGTCCCGTTTTAGGGACTAAGTATCCCAAAACACTCCAAAAACCAAAATGAAACCTCCAGGTAAGTCACAATAGCAGAAAAATTATGGAAGAAGCAGTTAAATAAGAGATCGGGGCTATAACTCTCAAAACGACTGGCCGGGTCGTTACATCTTTCCCCTCTAAAAATAATCGTGCATCCTCGAACGAGCATATAGACATAGCTGAAGTGCTGAAAAGGTGAGGGTAACGGCTGCGCATAACATGATCGGTCTCCCCAGTCACCTCCTCGACCGACTGTCCCTTCCATTGAACCTTCACAGAAGCAATGTTCTTTGACCTTAGCTTTCTGATGTGGCTGCCTATAATCTGGCTCCTCAACATAAGATAGATACCTGTCAAATTGGACTGAGCTAAAATCCAACACAGGGGAGGAGTCACCGTGATATTTTCGGAGCATAGAAACATGGAATACCGTATGAACTCCTGCTAGACTGGGAGGAAAGGCAAGCTCATAAGCAACCTCCCCAACTCGTCGCAACACCTCAAATGGACCAATGAACCTTGGGCTCAGCTTGCCCTTCTTTCCAAACCTCATAACGCCCTTCATAGGCGAAACCTGGAGCAAGACTCGCTCTCCAACCATGAATGCCACATCGCGAACCTTCCGATCCGCATAACTCTTCTTTCTGGACTGGGCTGTGTGAAGTCTATCCTGAATCACCTTAACCTTTTCCAAGGCATCCTGAACCAAGTCCGTACCCAATAATCTGGCCTCGCCGAGCTCGAACCATCCCACTGGGGACCGACACCGCCTACTATATAGAGCCTCATACGGTGCCATCTGAATGCTGGACTGATAACTGTTATTGTAAGGAAACTCCGCAAGTGTCAAAAACTGGTCCCAAGTACCCCCAAACTCTATCACACACGCACGCAGCATATTTTCTAATATCTGAATAGTGCGCTCGGACTGCCCATCCGTCTGAGGGTGAAATGCTATGCTCAACTCAACCCGAGTACCCAACTCATGCTGTACAGCTCTTCAGAACCATGATGTAAACTGCGTACCCTGGTCAGAGATAATAGATACCGGTACGCCATGAAGCCTGGCGATCTCACAGATATAGATTCGAGCTAGCTGCTCGGAATAATAGGTAGTCATCATAGGAATGAAATGAGTCGACTTGGTCAGCATATCCACAATCACCCAAACTGCATCAAACCTCCGCTGAGTCCGTGGGAGTCCAACAACTAAATTCATAGTACACAGAAACACAACAGGGGATCTCCCGAAGATACTGTCTCGTAGTCCCAAACGTAAATGTGCATTAAAGGGGGATCTCCCGGAATACTATTCCGTAGTCCCAAAGTAAATATACAGTGTAGGAGGATCTCACCGAATATCGTTCTGTAGTCCCAAAGTAAATATGCAGTACAGGGGGATCTCTCGGAATACCGTTCCGTAGTCCCAAAGTAAATATGCAGCGAACAAAATAGAATTCAATAGTTACAGCACAAAATTCTACAGTTCAACCTAAGTACCAGTTAAGGAAAGACATGTAAATTCACTAAACATGTTGCACGTAGTACAAGTAAATGGTCAAGGCAAGTAGGCATGCTATGCTAATCTAGCACGATACTGCACATGATGATGAAACTCAAATAAGAAAGAAATCAGGTTATTACTTAGTAAAAAATCAGGTTTTTACACAATTATCCTGTGTACGTACTCGTCACCTCACGTACACGATGCTCATATATCAAAAGCAGTACAAATCTTACGAGGAGTTCCCCCACACAAGGTTAGGCAAGCCACTTACCTCGCACCAAGCTCAATCAATCGGTAAGAATGCCTTTCCCACGAATATCCGGCTCCGAATGGCTCAAATCTAGCCAAAAGCATATACATATCATAAATACAATTATAATAGACTTATCTAATTAATTAAATCAATATTTTAACAAAACATCTGAAATTCGCCCCAGTTAAATATCACAAAATCCGAAATCCCGTTCACTCATGAGTCTAACCATATCAAATTTACTAAAATCCGACACCAAATGGTTCTTCAAATCCACAATTCAAACTTTCCAAATCCCTAGTCTCAAACTCCCAAGTTCTACCTTAAATACACACTAACTAGGTGAAAAGATAAATGGGGAAGCAAGATTATTGATCAAGATAAGCATAAGGGACTTACCTCAAGAAATCTCTCAAAAATTCTCTCAAAAATCGCCCTAAACCGAGTTTGCAAAGTCCAAAATGACAAAAGCGCGAACCCTTCGGTTTTAACTACTGCCCAGGTATTTCCGCACCTGCGGAGCCTGGACTCGCACCTGCGGGTGCGCTTGTGCGGAAAAATGTGCGCATCTATGAAAATCACTTACCCCATCTGCCCCCGCACCTGCGATGAAAGGGCTGCACCTGCGCGCCTGCGGAAATCCCTTCCGCTTTTCGGACCTTGCGCACCTGCGATGAACCTAACACATCTGCGGGCATCGCAGATGCAGAATTCACCTCGCACCTGGAACTCCTCCACTTTTCCGCTTATTCGCTTGCCTCTCCGCATGTACGATCCCGCCCCTGCGGTCTCTCCACCGCAGGTGCGAAAATACCAGATGTCTGAATACTTCAGCACCAACACAAATCAAACTTTTTGATCCGTTAAGCACTCGAAACTCACCTGAGGCCCCCCGGGACCTCAACCAAACATTCCAACCAATCCTAAAATACCATACAAACTTAGTCGAGCCCTCAAATCACATCAACTAACGCTAAAATCACAAATCATCCTCCAATTCAAACTCAAAGAACCTAAAACTTTCAAATTCGACAATCAATGCCGAAACCAACCAAACCACGTCTGATTGACCACAAATGTTGCATACAAGTCATATTCAACATTACGAACCTACTCCAACTTTTAGAATCGGAATCCGACCCCAATATCAAAATTTCCTCTACCGGTCCAAATCTCTAAAAATTCGAATCTCGCCATTTCAAGCCTAAACAAGCTACGGACCTCCAAAACATAATCCAGACACACTCCTAAGTCCAAAATCACTTAACGGAGCTAACGGATCCGATGAAACTCCATTCTTGAGTCGTCTTCATGAAGTTCCAACTAGGGTCAAAATTTTAAGACTTAAGGTCCCGTTTTAGGGACTAAGTGTCCCAAAATACTCCAAAAACCAAAACGAAACCTCCCGGTAAGTCACAATAGCAGAAAAATTATGGAAGAAGCAGTTAAATAAGGGATCGGGGCTATAACACTCAAAACGACCGGCCAGGTCGTTACATCCTTCCCCTCTAAAAACAACCGTTCGTCCTCGAACGAGCATAAAGACATAGCTGAAGTGGTGAAAAGGTGAGGGTAACGGTTGCGCATAACATGCTCAGTCTCCCAAGTCGCCTCCTCGACCGGCTGTCCCCTCAAGTGAACCTTCACAGAAATAATGTTCTTTGACCTTAGCTTTCTTACCTGCCTGCCTATAATAGCTACTGGCTCCTCAACGTTAGATAGATCCTTGTCCAATTGGACTGAGCTGAAATCCAACACATGGGACGGATTGCCGTGATAATTTCGGAGCATAAAAATATGAAATACCGGATGAACTCCTGCTAAAGTGGGAGGAAAGGCAAGCTCATAAGCAACCTCCCTAACTCGCCGCAACACCTCAAATGGACCAATGAACCTTGGGCTCAGCTTGCCCTTCTTTCCAAACTTCATAACGTCATTCATAGGCAAAACCCGGAGAAATACTCGCTCTCCAACCATGAATGCCACATCGCGAACCTTCCGATCCGCATAACTCTTCTGTCTGGGCTGGGCTATGCGAAGTCTATCCTGAATCACCTTAACCTTTTCCAAGGCATCCTGAACCAAGTCCGTACCCAATAATCTGGCCTCGCTGGGCTCGAACCAACCCACTGGGGACCGACACCGCCTACCATACAAAGCCTCATACGGTGCCATCTGAATGCTGGACTGATAACTGTTGTTGTAAGCAAACTCCGCAAGTGGCAAGAACTGGTCCCAAGCACCCCCAAAATCTATCACACATGCACGGAGAATCTCCTCTAATATATGAATAGTGCGCTCGGATTGCTCGTCCGTCTGAGGGTGAAATATTGTGCTCAACTCAAACCGAGTACCCAACTCATGCTGTACAGCTCTCCAGAACCATGATGTAAACTGCGTACCCCAGTCAAAGATAATAGATACCGGTACGCCATGAAGCTTGACGATCTCACGGATGTAGATTCGAGCTAGCTGCTTGGAATAATAGGTAGTCATCATAGGAATGAAATAAGCCGAATTGGTTAGCCTATCCACAATCACCCAAACTGCATCAAACCTCTGCTGAGTCCGTGGGAGTCCAACAACGAAATCCATAGTGATCTGCTCCCATTTCCACTCCGGAATCTCTAACTTCTTAAGCAATCCACCTAGTCGCTGATGCTCATATTTTACCTGCTGGCAATTCAGATATCGAGCCACATACTCTACTATGTTCTTCTTCATTCTCCTCCACCAGTAATGTTGTTTCAAGTCCTGATACATCTTTGCGGCACCCGGATGAATAGAGTACCGTGAATTGTGAGCTTCCTGGAGAATCAAATCATGCAAACCATCTACATTGGGCACATATAACCTGCCATGCATCCTCAATGCACCATCATCTCCAATAATGACCTCCTTAGCATCACCGTGCTGGACCGTGTCCTTAAGGAAACGCAGATGGGGGTCATCATACTGACGCTCCCTTATACGATCATAAAGAGAAGACCAATAGACCACACAAGCCAATACTCGACTCGGCTCAGAAATATCTAATCTCACAAACTGGTTGGCTATGGCCTGAACATCGAACGCCATGGGCCTCTCTGCTGCCGGTAGATATGCTAAGCTCCCCAAACTCTCTGCCCAACGACTTAAAGCATCGGCCACCACATTGACCTTCCCAGGGTGGTACAAAATAGTGATATCATAATCCTTAAGTAGCTCTAACCACCTCCTCTGACGCAAATTAAGATCCCTCTGCTTGAACAAATGTTGCAAACTCCGGTGATCGGTGTAAATCTCACAAGGAACACCGTACAAATAATGCCGCCAAATCTTCAAGGCATGAACAATAGCTGTTAACTCAAGGTCGTGGACAAGATAGTTCTTTTCATGCACCTTCAGCTGTCTGGATACGTAGGAAATCACCCTACCGTCATGCATCAACACCGCACCGAGACCAATCCGCGATGCATCACAATATACAGTATAAGACCCCGAACCTATAGGCAATACCAATACTGGGGCCGTAGTCAAAGCTGTCTTGAGCTTCTGAAAGCTCTCCTCACATTTCTCTGTCCACCTAAACAAAGCACCCTTCTGGGTCAGCATGGCCATAGGTGCTGTAATAGATGAGAAACCCTCTACAAATCGACGGTAATACCCCGCCAAACCAAGAAAACTCCGGATCTCTATAGCTGAGGATGGTCTGGGCTAACTTTGCACTACTTCAATCTTCTTCGGATCCACCTAGACCCCCTCACTCGATACTATATGACCCAAAAATGACACTGAGTCTAGACATAACTCACACTTTGAAACTTTTGCATATAACTTCTTTTCTCTTAAGGTCTGAAGCGCAGTCCTCAGGTGATGCTCATTATCCTCCCGACTTCGGGAGTATACCAGAATGTCGTCAATAAACACAATGATGAATGAGTCAAGATAAGGCCGGAACACACTGTGCATCAAGTGCATAAAAGTTGTTGGGGCATTGGTCAGCCCAAAAGACATAACAAGAAACTCATAGTGACCATATATGGTCCTGAAAGCAGTCTTCAGGATATCTGGCTCCCGAATCTTCAACTGATGATATCCCGAACGTAAGTCAATCTTGGAAAACACTCTGGCACCTTGTAACTGATCAAATAAGTCATCAATTTTTCACTGTGACTTTGTTCAACAAGCGGTAATCAATACACATCCTCATAGAATCATCCTTCTTCTTCACAAATTAGACAGGAGCACCGCAATGTGATACACTAGGCCAAATGAATCCCTTATCAAGCAACTCCTGCAACTGCTCTTTCAACTCCTTCTACTCAGGAGGAGCCATATGATATGGAGGAATTAAGGGTGGCAAGTGGGCCGGTCCAGGCCCGGGACCGCGGGCCAAACGGGCCAGGACCATTTGGCCCGGTTTTAGTGGGCCTGGGCCGGTCTTGTGGGCCGGTCCTATGATTTGGGCCCGCCAGGCCCGGGATCATTTAGCCCGCCAGGGACCGGACCGGTCCCTTAGCGGGCCAAACGATCCCAACGGCTATTTTTTTTTTTAAAAAAAAAAAAAATATATATATATATATATATATATATATATATATATATATATATATATATATAGTCGTTGGGCTGTCAAAAATAGCCGTTGGCCATTTATAAAATAGCCATTTAACCCCCCCAACTTTGTTTTAATCCCAAACGTTTTATAATTACACTTTTTCCCTATTTTCAACTATAAATACCCCATCATTCTTTTATTTTTTCTTACAAAATCATCAATCTATCACAATTTCTCTCTAATTTTCTTCTATAATTGCTACTATTGCTTACTTTATTGTTACAATTTGTGAAATAATTGTGAAGTTGGTGAATTGAAGTCTTCAACGATAATCAATTTTCAACAAGTTGTTCGTCAATTCGGTAAACTCGTTCTAACTCTTAAGTTTTAATATTATAATTTTGTTTGTTTTATTTATTTTCTATTACTTTATTAATTAAGATGGCTTCCTTAAAAAAACTTTTTGGTAAAAATAAGGAAAAATCCAAGAGTGACGAATCTAGTGCTCAATCTGTTCCTCCTCCACTGCCCCGGGCTCGCCAACCAAACTCCATATACGTCCTACACCTGCTATTCTTGATAGCGATAATAGTTTATTACAATTTACTGAAAGTCAATTTTGCCATAATATTAGAGCTAGTGAACAATTAGACCATGAATTAATGAATGCTCTTTATTCTAATCCAACTATTGATGAAAATGATGACGAGAAAATAGATTTTGATGAAACTCAACCGGATGATGATACACCAACTAGTCCTACTCCTGATGTTAACCCAATTAGTGATAACCCTGCTAATCCAAATGATGCCCCATTTGATACTCCTGTTACTACCCCTACTTTTTCTAGACAACTTAGCAAACGGACGGAAACATCCCTCGTTTGGCCATTTTTTACTCAACTAATTCCAGAAAATAAGGCTAAGTGTAAAACTTGTGACATGGAGTTAGTTTTTAAATATTTTGGATCGCGCGGGGGGGAAGGGGGGTGGGACAGGAACTTTGGCTAGACACATAATGAAACCCCCTCAAGATAGAGTGAGATATCTTCGTCTGAAAGCTTTGGCCGAGGGAAAAAGTCTACCTACTCCTAGTCAGGTTGACCCTAGTACCGGTTCAAATTAATTTCAACCGGAAATTAACACTATTACCGGTGGTATTTTATATTATGATCTAAAAAAAGATCGGGAAGAATTGGCAAAAATGGTAACTGTTATGTGTTTACCCTATAGTTTTCCTTCTGACCCTAACTTTGTGCATTATATTAGAAAATATTTTAATCCTACTTATAAAGGTTTTCCTCGCACAACCGTAAAGAGCGATATTTATAAATATAAATATGAATATGAACAATATTTGCGCTATTTATTTACTCATATAAATTATTGTGTTGTTATTACAACTGATATTGGTAGAAGTGGTAACGACTGTGATTACCTTACTATTACCAGTCATTGGATTGATGAGGATTGGATAATGCAAAAGCGCATTATTTCTTATAGAATAATTAATTCACGTCACACAGGGCAGTTTATTGCTAGCACAGTTACAGATATTTGTAGATATTTTTGCATTAGTGATAAAATAATGTCAATTTCAATGGATAATGCTACTAGTAACACAAATGCTATAGCCTTGCTTACCACTACGCTAAATCCTACATTTAGTGATATTTTTCATGTTAGATGTATTTATCATATTTACCATTTAATTGTGGGTGATGGTATGAGAATTTTAAATATTAAAATTGAAAAGGTTAAAATGGCTCTTAACTGGCTTTTTTATTCAAATCGTAGAAGTAGACTTAGAGAATATTTTAAAAGATGCGATGAATTTGCCCTAAGAGAAAGAAAGGTTCCTAAACCTTGTCCAGCTAGATGGAATTACATGTATGAAAGTTTGGTTGTTGTATATGAATATAGAAACCCCATAAACTCAACATTTAATGCACATGTAAGTGATTATGATGAGCACCTTACAAATGGGGATTGGGCTAATGTTAAAATACTTGTAAATTTTTTAGAAAAATTTTATATTGCTACAAATGAATTTTCTGGGCAATATTATCCTACTATTTCTAACTGTTTAGTTTATATTGCAGAACTTGCAAATTTATTTGCTCATTTTTCAGAGGGTGGGAAAATTTATAAACTTGCTATTGATTCTATGACAAAAAGTTTAAAAAATATTTTTTCCCTATTCCCCCTATTTATGGTGTTTCTGCTTTGTTAAATCCTTGTATGAAATTAGGAGGTCCTCATTTTTGATATGAAACTATTTATAATGGTTTAGCTCTTAAAGATGAGGAATTGTCTCAACTTCCGGAAACAATAGCCTCAATTAGAATAAATGCTCAAACTATTTTTAATATTTATCAAGTTGCATTAAATCATGCTAGACCAAATGTTCCAACTCATTCTTCTTCTGATTCTCAATCATCTAAAAGAACTGCGGGAGTAAGAGCACTTAGTGCATGGGCGGGGTTTAGGGGTTTTCAAGGTTCTAGTAGTAGTGATTTTTCACAACTAAATGAACTTGAAGTTTATTTGTCGCAGGGAATTGAGGAAGTGAATCCCGACGGTTCCTTTAATCTTTTGGAATGGTGGAAGGACAAAGAAAAATACTTTCCGATTATTTCAAGGATGGCCCGAGATATTTTAACCATTCAAGCTTCAACAGTGGCATCAGAGAGCGCTTTCAGTCAAGCAAGACTTCAACTCGGTGATTATAGAGCGTCTATGAGGGAGAGTTTGGAAAAATCAGTACTTTTCAGAGATTGGATCCGGTCGGAAAGAAGAAATTTTGGACTTGCTGAATCACAACCAAATGAAGACGAAGCTTACGAAGAAATGCTAGCTGAACTTGCGGATGATGTTGCTTCGCCCGGAAGTGGCGATGACCAAGCTACTTTTCCGCCACTACCAACGAAAATTCCTCCGGACCTTGATAGATTTATGAAGTTTGTAAGAGATACCATGTAACTTATATGAAGAAAAATTAGTATGTATTATATAATTTATATTTTGGCACATCTTGATTAGTTTCTTTTTCTTCTCAATGGTGGTATTAGCACCTTGTTGTGCTCATTCCATAGGGGGATGAAGACTAAGAAAGATATTGCCATATTTTTTAATGCTATAATAAAATTACAAGGCATATCTCTTTACAATATTTTTGTCTTTAGACTTAGATATTATTTTTAACATCCTTTTGTCTCTAAAGGGGTAATTTTTTTTGGAATGGACCAAAAATGTAAAAGGTTCACATAAATTGGAATGGAGGGAATAGTAAATTCTTTTAGAAAGCTAAACAGTTTATTTTTCAACCCAATTTGAATATATACATCTTATATATAGTATATAAGATGTATATATAGCTTATCGAATATAGCTTATTACTTATATCGATATATATATATATATATATATATATATATATATATATATATATATATGTGTGTGTGTGTGTGTGTCAGCTGGGAACACATCTGGGAAGTCCCTCACTGGAACTAACTCAGCTGTAGGGGTATCAATACTGACATCTCTCACATAAGCTAGATACGCATAACACCCCTTCTCAACCATTCGTTGAGCTTTAAGAAATGAAATAACTCTACTGGAAGTATACTCTAAGGTACCTCTCCACTCTAATCGCGGTAAACCTGGCATAGCCAGCGTCACAAATTTAGCGTGACAATCAAGAATAGCATAATGGGGCGACAACCAGTCCATGCCTAAAATAATATCAAAGTCCACCATGCTGAGCAATAATAAATCGGCTCTGGTCTCAAAACCACTAAGAGCAATCAAACATGACTGGTACACGTGGTTCATAACAAGAGAATCTCCCACAGGAGTAGACATATAAACAGGGGAAGCCGAGGAATCCCGAGATACTCCCAAATATGGAGCAAATTAAGAGGACACATAAGAATATGTAGAACCTGGGTCAAATAATACTGACGCATCTCTATGACAGACCGGAACAATACCTGTAATGACAGAATCAGAAGCAACTGCCTCTGTACGAGCAGGAAGTGCATAATATCTGGCCTGGCCTCCCCCTCTAGGGTGACCTCTACCTCCCAGACCTCCACCTCGAGCTGGCTGAGCAGGTGGGGTGGCAGCTGGTGCTGTAATCATAGCCTGAGGACCCGGTGGAGCACGATGTGGCTGAGAAGTCTGTGGAGGTGCATCCCTCCTAATCCTGGGGAAATCCCTCACCACATAGCGAGTGTCACCACAATTAAAACAAGCTCTGGGAGGGTGTGGCTGCTGTGACTAGCTCGGGCCAGATCTGCTGGACTGGCCAATAGGAACACCCCGTGTAGGAGGCACACTAGATACTGGCGGTGCATAATAAGGCTCCTCCTAGAAGGAGCTGGAACACCGCTGGCGGCTGGAAGAGCTGAATGAACGGGGCGACTCATATAACCCCTACCATGGTGAGATGCTGGGGCACGAGCTCCTGAATAATAACCAGTCTCTCGAGACTTCTTGGCCTCCCTCTCCTCTCTATCCCGGGCAAACATGCCCTCAAATCTCCTGGCAATACTCACAACCTGCTGATAAGAAATATCCATCTCCAAATCCCTGGCCATACTACTCTGGATGCTGGGATGGAGTCCCTCAATAAATCATCGAACCCTCTCTCGAACTGTTGCAACTAAGGTCGGTGCATGCCGGGCCAAATCACTAAAACGGATTGTATACTTTTACACAGTCATAGCACCCTGGCGCATCTACTCAAACTCCATACGCAATGAGTCCATGAGGCTCTGAGGGACATACTCTCTCAAAAACATGTCCGAGAACTGAGTCCATGTAAGTAAAGCTACCTCAGCCGGACTACTCGACTCATAAGCACGCCACCACTGATATGCCGTTCCTCTAAGCTGGAATATAGTAAAAGAAACCCCGCTCGTCTCCGCTACACCCATAGTATGGAGATTACGATGACACTCTTCCAGAAAACCCTGAGCATCATCGATAGCCAATCCGCTAAAGGTAGGTGGGTGGTACTTCTTGTACCTCTCAAGTCTGAGCTGCTCCACCTAATAAGTTGCTGCCCTAAACTCGGGCTGAGCTGGAGCTACCAGCTGCATTGGTACAATCTCTGGAACCTGGTCGACCTGAACCCGCTGGTCTGGAGTACCGGCGATGGGAGTCTGTGCTCCTCCCCCGGCCTGAGATATGGCAGAAGCAAGTGGAATCAATCCAGCCTGAGCTAAGGTGCTGAACATGCTCAGAAACTGGGCTAGAGTCTCCTGGAGGGCTGGTGCAGAAGCAGGTATCTCAGGTGTCTGCCCTCCAGCTGGAGCTACTGGGGGCTCCTCTATAGCAACTCGTGCGGGTGCTCTAGATGCACCACGTGGACGTCTTCGGCCTCTACCCCGGCCCCGGCCTCTCACGGCTCTAACAGGGGTCACAGGTGCCTGGTCATCAGATCCGCTTGTACGTGTCTACACCATTTATGAGAGAACAGAATACAGAAGTTTAGAATTTTTGAAATTAACAATTTTTACACGACAAGGAATCAAAATAGTAAAATTTTCCTAACAGTTCCATAGCCTCCTAAAGATAAGTACAGACGTCTCTGTACCGATCCGCGAGACTCTAATAAACTGGTTTGTGACTCACGACACCTATGAACCTAGAGCTCTGATACCAACTTATCACGACCCAATTTTCCCTCCGTGTGATGTCGTGACGACACCTAGTCTCTACAACTAGGTAAGCCTAACATTTTGCGGAATAATGAAATAAAAATATAAATTTAACCAACTATTCAAAAATACACAAAAATCCCAAAATCCGGAACATCGTGAATCACAAACTACAGGAGGAACATCTAGTGTCTCTATACATAAGAGTCTATCAAAAGAAAAATACAGAAAATAATGGACATAGGGAATAGTAGAAGGGGACTCAGTGGTCTGTGGACGCGGTAGATATACCTTGAAGTCTCCAAAGTTGTCCCGGCTCACTGATAGTACGGATGATAAGCACCTGGATCTGCAGGAAAATAAAATGTGCAGAGAGTAGCATGAGTACACCACAATCAGTACCCAGTAAGTGCCAAGCCTAACCTCGGTCGAGTAGTAACGAGGTCAAGCCGAGGCCCTACTGATAAATATATAATAAAACAAGGTAGAGTGTAATACCGCAATAAAATAAAGGCTGAAATCTAACAACAATGAAATCATAGAAGGTAACAGCTCAGTACACAGAAACACAACAGGGGATCTCCCGAAGATACTGTCTCGTAGTCCCAAACGTAAATGTGCATTAAAGGGGGATATCCCGGAATACCGTTCCGTAGTCCCAAAGTAAATATGCAGTGTAAGAGGATCTCACGGAATACCGTTTCGTAGTCCCAAAGTAAATATGCACTACAGGGGGATCTCCCAGAATACCGTTCCGTAGTCCCAAAGTAAATATGCAGCGAAAATAATAGAATTCAATAGTTACGGCACAAAATTCTATAGTTCAACCTAAGTACCAGTTAAGGAAAGACGGATAAATTCACTAAACATGCTGCACGTAGTTCAAGTAAACGGTTGAGGCAAGTAGGCATGCTATGCTAATCTAGCAGGATACTACACATGCTGATGAAACTCAAATAAGAAAGAAATCTGGTTATTACTTAGTAGAAAATTGGGTTTTTACACAATTAGCCTGTGTACGTACTCGTCAACTCACGTACACGGCGCTCATATATCAAAAATAGTACAAATCTTACGGGGAGTTCCCCCACACAAGGTTAGGCAAACCACTTACCTCGAACCAAGCTCAATCAATCGGTAAGAATGCCTTTCCCACGAATATCCGGCTTTGAATGGCTCAAATCTAGCCAAAAGCATATAGATATCATAATTACAACCATAATAGACTCATCTAATTAATTAAATCAATATTTTAACAAAAATTCCGAAATTCGCCCTAAAAAGTCGACCCGGGCCCACGTCTCGGAATTGGGTAAAAGTCACAAAATCCGAAAGCCCATTCACTCACGAGTCTAACCATATCTAATTTACTAAACTCCCACACCAAATGGTCCTTCAAATCTACAATTCAAACTTTCCAAATCCCTAGTCTCAAACTCCCAAATTCTACCTTAAATACACACTAATTAGGTGGAAAAATAAATGGGAAAGCAAGATTATTGATCAAGATAAGCACAAGGGACTTACCTCAAAAAACGTCTCGAAAATGCTCTAAAACATCGCCCTAAACCTAGTTTGCAAAGTCCAAAATGACAAAAATCGCGAAGCCCTTCGGTTTTAACCACTGCCCAGGTATTTCCGCACCTACGGAGCCTGGGCTCGCACCTGCGGGTGCGCTTGAGTGGAAAAATGTGCGCATCTACGCAAATCACTTACCTCCTCAGCCTCCGCACCTGCGATGAAAGGGCCGCACCTGCGCGCCTGCGGAAATCCCTTCTACTTCTACGGACCTTGCGCACCTGGGACCCCTGGAACTCCTTCACTTTTTCACTTCTGCGCTTGCCTCTCCGCACGTGCGATCCTGCACATGCGGTCTCTCCACCGTAGGTGCGAAAATACCAGATGCCTGAAGACTTCAGCAACAACACAAATCCAACTTTTTGATCCGTTAAGCACTCGAAACTGACCCGAGGTCCCCGGAACCTCAACCTAACATACCAACCAATTCTAAAACACCATACAAACTTAGTCGAGACCTCAAATCATATCAATTAACGTTAAAATCACAAATCATCCTCCGGTTCAAACTTAAAGAACATAAAACTTCCAAATTCGACAACCGATGCCGAAACTAATCCAACCACGTCCGATTGACCCCAAATTTTGCATACAAGTCATATTCAACATTACAGACCTACTCCAGCTTCCGGAATCGGAATCCGACCCAGATATCAAAACTTCCACTACTGGTCCAAATCTCCAAAAATTCGACTTTCGCCATTTCAAGCCTAAATAAGCTACGGACCTCCAAAATACAATTCGGACATGCTCCTAAGTCCAAAATCACCCAACAGAGCTAACGGAACTGACGAAACTCCATTCTAGAGTCGTCTTCAAACAGTCCCAACTACAGTCAAAATCCTAAGACTTAAGCTCCCGTTTTAGGGACTAAGTGTCCCAAAACACTCCAAAAACCAAAGCGAAACCTCCCAGCAAGTCACAATAGTAGAAATATTATGAAAGAAAATGTTAAATAGGGGATCGGGGCTATAACTCTCAAAATGACCCACCGGGTCGTTACAGTGATGTTGTGCCATGATATGAGAGTTAATGCACAAAGGGAGATGTCGTGCCGTTTCTATTGATTTTGTGGTGAGATTGAGAGTAAAAGCACGAAGGGTGATGCCGTGCATTTTTCCTTTATTGTATTCGTGTTCCTGTTAATTCATAATATACTGGTTGTTCCAATTATCATTTTGCTGTAGTACTTTATCTCGTATTTCCCCCAGCATGTTTCCTCCTCCCGATATCTCCTGTCTAATTCTTCATTACTGTTATTTGTGTATACATTGTTAAACTATACAAGTTGATTTGTAGGTGCCTTGCCTTAGTCTCATCACTACTTCATTGAGGTTAGGATCGACACTTATCAGTACATGGGGTCGGTTGTACTGATACTGCACTCTGCACTTTCTGTGCAGATTTTGATACCGACTCAGGTTGATCAAGATTTTAGCTGTTGGACTCGCTATCCGGAGACTTAAGGTAGACCTGTCGGCATTCACAGACCTTGAAGTCCCCATCGATCTTTTTTATTTTACTGTTTCTTTCATTCAAACAATCGTATTTCTCTCAGACTATTACTTGTAGTGAATTCTAGAATGCTCGTGAATTGTGACTCCAGATCCGGGTGATAGTAATTAAGGCAGTTTTTTTATTATTCCGCACTTATTATATTTCATCTTAGCTAATTATTGTTATTTACTGAACGGAAATAAGGATTTGGTTGAATGATTCTCTAACATTAGCTTACCTAGCAAGTAAAATGTTAGGCGCCATCAAGGTCCCGACAGTGGGAATTACAGGTCGTGATAGTTGGTATCAGAGCACTAGGTTTCCTAGGTCTCACGATTCACGAGCAAGCTTAGTAGAGTCTGGAGATCGGTACAGAGACGTCTGTGCTTATCTTCCGGAGTCTATAAAGTTTAGGAACAAATTTCACTTCTATTATTCTTTGTCGTGCGATGTTGTTTTCTCAATATTAATTGAACTCTTGTGCTCATATTCTCTAGCAGATGGCGAGAACACGTACCGCTTCCTCAACTGAGCAGCAGCCAGAACCTCCAGTGGCAGCTCCTACGCGAGGCAGAGGTCGAGGCCGAGGTAGCGGCAAGGCTTAGCCTGGAGCCCGAGAAGCAGCCCCAGCTGTGGAGCCTCAGATAGAGCTTGACGAGGAGGTTCCAGCCCAGACTGTTCCTGCTGGGCCAGCTGAGGTTCCGGAGGGGTTCATTGCCACCCCAGTACTTCAAAACGCTTTAGTCCGTTTGGTGGGCCTTATGGAATGGAGAGTGTGGCTCGAACTGGTGCATTTCCCATGGCACCAGCAGTCTCTCAGGCTGGAGGAGGAGCCCAGACTCCCACTACTCCCGCTCCGGAGCAGATAGCTCCCCGGTATCAGGCTCTAGCAGCTCATGTAGTTAGAGTGGTTCAACCGGTTGTTGCGCCACAGACCGGTAATGGGTCAGCTAAGTCTTCTAAGGCTTTATAGAGATTGGACAGGTTTATGAAGCTCTTCCTAATTCACTTCAGTGGTGCTCCTTCAGAGGATCCCTAGGAGTATCTCGACATCTGTCACGAGGTTCTACGGAACGTGGGTATAGTGGAGACCAATGGGGTCGATTTTGCTGTATTTCAGATGACTGGTTCTGCCAAAAAATGGTGAAGAGATTATTTACTGACTAGACCAGCTGGTTCGCATGCTCTTACTTAGAACCAGTTCTCTCAGTTCTTCATAGAGAAGTTTCTGCCTATCACATTGAAAGAGGAGCGTCATCGTCAGTTCAACCGTCTCCAGTAGGCAGTATGACTGTTACTCAGTATGAGACCCGTTTTGTGGATTTGGCCCGTCATGCTATTCTTCTGCTTCCCACCGAGAGAGAGAGAGAGAGAGAGAGAGAGAGAGAGAGAGAGAGAGAGAGAGAGAGAGAGAGAGAGAGAGAGAGAGAGAGAGAGAGAGAGAGAGAGAGAGAGAGAGAGAGAGAGAGAGAGAGAGAGAGAGAGAGAGAGAGAGAGAGAGAGAGAGAGAGAGAGAGAGAGAGAGAGAGAGAGATTGATGGACTTGCTCAGCCTATCAGATTGCAAATGGCTAAGGAGACTAGGAGTGAGATTTCTTTTCAGGCGGCTGCTAATATCACTAGACGAGTCGAGATGGTTCTTGCTTAGGGAGATCAGGGGTCTGACAAGAGACCTCATTATTCCGGTAAGTTCAGTGGTGCCTCATCTAGAGGCAGGGGTACTTTTGGTAGAGGCCATCCTCCCAGGCCGTTTCATTCAGCACTCCAGGCATCCCACAGTGCCTCAAGTGGTCGTGGTCCTCATATGCATTATTCTGACTAGCTAGCCTACAGTGCACCACCAGCTCCTATTAGTGCACCTCCACTCCAGAGTTATCAGGGTGGTTACTCAGGTCGACAGGGTCAGTTTCAAGGTCAGAGGCACATTGTTAGATTTTGGCCCTCGGGCAACGGGCAACTCACAGTATCAGAGTTCTCATGCCATGGTTGCTGCACCAGTTGCTGCACCACCTGCTCAGCCAGCGAGAGGCAGGTGTCAGACAGCTAGAGGTAGGGGCCAGACTGTTAGAGGTAGAGTTCAAGCCGTTAGTGGAGACCAGCCAGCTAGAGGCCGTCCCAGGGACGTAGTTCAGGGTGGTGGGGCCCAGCCCCGGTGTTATTCTTTTCCAGCCAGGCCTGAGGTTGAGTCATCTAATGCTGTTATTACAGGTACTGCTTCAGTTTGCAGTAGAGATGCTTCAGTTCTATTTGATCTGGGGTCAACTTACTCCAATGTGTCATCATATTTTGCTTCATATTTGGTTGTGCCCCATGATTCCTTGAGTGCCCCTATGTATGTGTCCACACCAGTGGGAGATGCTATTGTTGTAGATCGTGTTTATCGTTCGTGTATGGTCACCATTGGGAGTCTTGAGACTCGTCTAGATCTTCTACTTCTCGATATGGTTAATTTTGATGTCATACTGGGTATGGATTGGCTGTTACCTTATCATGCTATATTAAATTGCCATGCCAAGACGGTGACCTTAGCCTTGCAGGGGTTGCCTCAATTAGAGTGGAAAGAGACTCTTGGCCATTCTACCAGCAGGGTTATCTCTTATGTGAAGGCTCGGCATATGGTTGAGAAGGGGTGTCTAGCTTATTTGGCTTATGTCAGTGATTCTAGTGCGTAGGTTCCTTTCATGGATTCAGTGCCAGTTGTTCGTGAGTTTCCAGAGGTGTTTCCTGCAGACCTGCCGGGGATGCCACCCGACAGGGATATTAATTTCTGTATTGATTTGGCTCCGGGCACTCAGCCCATTTTCATTCTGCTATACTGCATGGCCCCGCCAGAGTTGAAAGAATTGAAGGAACATTTGCAAGATATGCTTGATAAGGGCTTCATTAGACCTAGTGTCTCGGCAGTTGAACAAAGTCACCATCAAGAACAAGTACACATTGCCGAGGATTGATGATTTATTTGATCAGCTTCAGGGTGCCCAGGTGTTTTCGAAGATTGATCTGAGATCTAGCTACCATTAGTTGAGGATTAGGGAATTCGATGTCCCTAAGACAGCTTTTCGGAGTCGGTATGGGCATTATGAGTTTCTAGTGATGTCATTTGGGCTGACAAATGCCCCAGCAGCATTCATGGATTTGATGAATCGGGTGTTCAATCCTTACTTGGATTCCTTTATGATTGTGTTTATTGATGATATTTTGGTCTACTCCCACAGCCGAGAGGAGCACAAGCAGCACCTTCGGATCGTTCTTCAGACTCTGAAAGACAGCCAATTATATGCTAAGTTCTCAAAATGCGAGTTTTGGTTGAGTTCAGTTGCTTTCTTAGGTCACATTGTATCAGTAGAGGGTATTCAGGTGGATCCTAAGAAGATTGAGGTAATTCTGAACTGGCCTGGACCCACATCACCAACAGAGATCCGTAGTTTCCTGGGTTTGGCGGGCTACTACCGTCTATTTGTGGAGGGGTTTTCATCCATAGCAGCCCCATTGACCAGGTTGAACCAGAAGGGTTCCCTGTTCAGGTGGTCAGACGAGTGTGAGGCGAGCTTTCAGAAGTTCAAGACAACTTTTACTACCGCACCGGTATTGGTGTTACCCGCAGGTTCAGGATCTTATACAGTATATTGTGATGCATCTCGTATTAGTCTGGGTACAGTATTGATGCAGGGTGGCAAAGTTAGTGCATATGCTTCGCGAAAGTTGAAGGTTCACGAGAATAATTACCATGTTCATGATCTAGAGATGGCAACATTGTTCACGCGCTGAAGATTTGGAGGCACTATCTTTACGGCGTGCCCATGTGAGGTATTCACGGATCATCGGAGCTTGCAGTATTTGTTCAAGCAGAATGAACTCAATTTGAGGCAGATGAGGTGGTTGGAGCTATTGAAAAACTATGATATCACCATATTGTATCATCCTGGGAAGGCCAATGTGGTGGCCGATGCTTTGACTAGAAAATCAGCTAGTATGGGTAGCCGTGCATATATTCCAGTTGGTGAGAGACTGCTTGCATTAGTTGTTTAGGCCTTGGCCAACCAGTTCGTGAGGTTGGACGTTTCTGAGCCCAACCGTGTTCTAGCTTGTACAGTTGCTCGGTCTTCTTTGTTTGAGCGCATCAGGGATCGGCAGTATGACGAGCCTCATTTGCTTGTCCTTAGGGACACAGTGCAGCACGGTAGTGCCAAGCAGGTTATGGTCGGAGATGGTGGAGTTTTGAGGATGCAGAGTCGTGTTTGTGTGCCTAATGTGGGTGGACTTCATGAGTTGATTCTAGAGGAGGCCCACAGTTCCCGGTATTCTATTCATCCAAGCGCCGCTAAGATGTATCAGAACTTGCGGCAGCATTATTGGTGGAGGAGGAAGAAGAAGGATATAGTTGCATATGTAGCTCGATGTCTAAATTGTCAGCAAGTCAAGTACGAGCATCAGAGACCTGGTGGTTTGCTTCAGAAGATAGAGATTCCCGAGTGGAAGTGGGAGCGTATTACTATGGATTTTGTTATTGGACTCCCACGGACTCAGAGGAAGTTCAATGCAGTTTGGGTCATTATGGACAGGCTGACTAAGTCAGCGCACTTCATTCTTATGGCAGTTACCTATTCTTCGGAGCGATTGGCAGAGATTTACATTCGTGAGATCGTCCGTCTTCACGGTGTGCCCGTGTCTATCATTTTTGATTGAGGTATGCAGTTCACTTCGCACTTCTGGAGGGCAGTACAGCGTGAGTTGGATACGCGGGTTGAGTTAAGCACATCATTTCATCCTCAGACGGACGGGCAATCCGAGCTCACTATTCAGATCTTGGAGGATATGCTCCGCGCATGTGTTATAGACTTCGGAGGATCGTGGGATCAATTCTTGTCACTTGTAGCGTTCGCCTATAATAACAGCTACCAGTCGAGCATTCAGATAGCTCCCTATGAGGCATTATATGGTAGGCAGTGCCGATCGCCAGTTGGGTGGTTCGAGTGGGGGGAGGCTCGGTTGTTGGGCATAGACTTAGTACAGGATGCCTTGGATAAGGTCAAGACTATTCAGGATCGACTTTGCACAGCTCAGTCCAGGCACAAGAGTTATGCCAACCGCAGAGTTCGTGATGTTGTACTCATGGTCGGAGAGAGAGTGTTGCTTCGGGTATCACCCATGAAGGGTGTAATAAGGTTCGGAAAGAAGGGCAAGTTGAGCCCTAGGTATATCGGACCTTTTGAGATTCTAGAGAGGGTAGGAAAGGTGGCTTACAAGCTTGCGTTGCCACCTAGTTTAGCAGTTGTTCATCCAGAATTCCATGTGTCCATGCTTCGAAAGTATCACGGCGATCCGTCCCATGTGTTAGATTTTAGCTCTGTCCAGTTGGACAAGGATTTGACTTACGAGGAGGAGCCTGTGGCTATTCTAGCCCGGCAAGTTTGCTAGTTGAGATCAAAGAGTTACCCTTCAGTTCGAGTGCAGTGGAGAGGTCAGCCTGTTAAGGCGGCTACTTGGGAGTCCGAGTCTGATATGCGGAGTAG
Organism: Nicotiana tabacum; assembly: GCF_000715075.1. NCBI lineage: Eukaryota > Viridiplantae > Streptophyta > Magnoliopsida > Solanales > Solanaceae > Nicotiana > Nicotiana tabacum. Next base: position 148,330,903 of record NC_134096.1, on the reverse strand, counting down.
ATATCCCCAACTTTTCACCAGCTCAGATACTTTTCTATGTCCGTTCGAGAACAAACAGTTGTTTTAGAGGTGGAGAATGTGATGACCTAAAAGGTCATCTTATGTTTTAGAACTCGATTCTGCGCTTTTAAGAATTAAAAATATTATTTTTACCCTCCTCGATTTGCGTGCGCAATCCAGGCGAGTTTCTGAAAAACGTTTATGTTGATAATTGATGAAAATAAAAAAATTTACCTTAAAAGTTGATTTTAGTTGACTTTGATCAACATTTTTGGTAAACGGTCCCGGATCCATATTTTGACGGTGCCGGTGGGTCCGTATCGAATTATGGGACCTGGGCGTATGCCCGAAATCGAATTCAGAGGTCCTTTGCTCGAGTTATGAATTTTTGATGAAAATTAAAAGTCTGAAATTTAATGGTTTTTAAGAATTCGTTAATCTTTGGCATTTTTTATACCGGGTCCGTATTTTGGTTTCGAAACCCGGTATAGGTCCAACATAATAGTTATGACTTATCTGTGAAATTTGGTGAGAAACGGAGTTGGTTTGATGTGATTCGGACGTCCGGTTGTAAAACTAGTAATTTTAAAGTGTTCTTGAGAATTTTATTTGATTTGGTGCTAAATTCGTAGTTCTAGGTGTTATTTTGGCGATTTGTTCGCGTGAGCAAGTTCGTATGATATTTTTATTCTTGTGTGCGTGTTTGGTTTGGAGCCCCGAGGGCTTCGGTGAGTTTCGGATAGGCTACGGGATGTTTTGGACTTAGAAAATCTGGTATTTTTTTGTATCTGGTGTCTGCTATGTTGTGCTTCGCGATCGCGTAGTCTCTCTCGCGATCGCGAAGGGGAAATTGGGTTGGGGAGGAGTTTACTCTACGCGAACGCGAGACCATGGTCGCGAACGTGGAGCATTGGGGGGATTTGCTCTACGCGAACGCGACCCGTCGAACGCGAACGCATAGCTTTAGCTAGGCTAGGCAGGGGACCTGGGAAACTCTTTGCGAACGCGAGCCTTGTCTCGCGAACGCGTAAAGCCTCCCGTGATCGCATAAGTCCTTAGGAGGCTTCTCTTCGCGAACGCGACAGTGTTCACGCGATCGCGATGAACACTGTCGCCCAACACTTAACAGAATCCAAAAACGGGAATTGGCCATTAACTAATTTTCTCAATTTGAGGTCGAATTCCAAAATCAATTATATATCCGGGCTCGGGGGTGAATGGGTAAATAAATTTTGGTCCGAACCTCGGGTTTTGACCAAGCGGGTCCGGGGTCGATTTTTGACTTTTTAGATTAAAATTTGGGAAATCTGAATTTATGCAATGTAATTAATTCCTTTAGCAATATTTGATATTTTTGAGTCATTTTTGAATAGATACGAGTAGTTTGGAGGTGAATTCTAAAGGAAAAATTGTGATTGAGTATTGAGTGGCCTTTGGAGCGAGGTAAGTGTTGTGTCTAACTTTGACTTGAGGGAATTAAGAACCTTAGACTATTTGTTATGTGAAATTCATGTGAGCGGCGTATATGTGAGGTGACGAGTACTTATACGCCGTCAATTTACATGTTTTCCCTGTTTCTCCCTTTTTTTTTTATATTGTCTCTTTCCTATGGCTAATTGCTACGTGTTTATACTAGTGTTGTTAAATTGATCGTTCTTATCATGTTTACTGATTTTCTGGTGATAATTGAGTATTTATTTCAAAGTTGAGATTTATATTGTGGAACCAAATGTTGAAGTAAGGTTTGTACTTATTATTCTATCTCACTGTTGTTATTTATTCATTGCATTTTAGTTGTTGGACTCGCTATCCGGAGACTCAAGGTAGATCTGTCGGCGTTCACAGACCTTGAAGTCCCCGTCTATCTTTTCTGTTTTACTGTTTCTTTCATTCAAATAGTTGTATTTCTCTCAAACTATTACTTGTAGTGAATTCTAGAATGCTCGTGAATTGTGACTCAAGATCCGTATGGTAGTAATTAAGGTAGTTTTTATATTATTCCGTACTTATTATATTTAATCTTAGCTAATTATTGTTATTTACTGAATGAAAATAAAGATTTGGTTTAATGATTATCTAACGTTGGTTTGCCTAGCAAGTGAAATGTTAGGCGCCATCACGGTCCCGATGGTGGGAATTCCGGGTCGTGACAGTTCTATGTTGAGTTACTTTTCCATCTATGTTGATGTTTTGAGATTTTATATACGTTATGCGGATCCTTGGGCTATTTGTTGAGAAATTTATTGATTATGCTATATCTTTGGAATTGGTTGTGGTCATTGAGCAAATTGTTATATGAATTATTGTATTGTGTTGTCTCTTAAACACTCTCCTTGATGTTATTTATGCTTCATATCTTGCTTGTTAATGATATACATGTGCTTGGTAAGGAAGAGTGTAAAGCACAAAGGGTGATGCCGTGCCATTTGATTTATATTATCATGTGAGGGAGAGTGTAAATCACGAAGGGTGATGCCGTGCCATTGAGAGTGTAAAGCACGAAGGGTGATGCCGTGCCATTGAGAGTGTAAAGCACGAAGGGTGATGCCGTGCCATTTCATTTATATTATTAGGTAAGGATGAGAGTAAAAGTACGAGGTAAGGATGCAAGTAAAAGCACGAAGGGTGATGCCGTGCCATTATTTTTATATTATTATATATTCATGACACGAAAGGTGTTTTCGTGCAGGTGAGGATAAGAGACATACATTATATTGTAAAATCTTATCATTGTGTATTTATTCAGGCCTTTATCTTGAGATGTTATTGTGCAGCTAGGTTTTCTATGTGACTTGTAGTCGGTGTTGCTTACTGTGTGCCTCCCACTTTATTTCTTTTATTATTATTGACTTTTCTACCACCTAGTTGGTATTGTGGTGTTACCGTGCTAATTGATTTGATTTATATATATACATGGGGTGAGAATGAGATAAGTACGCGAAGGTATTACCATGTCATTTGATGTGATATATTGAATATATTTCTCACACCAGGAAGGTTAAATGAGGTGTCACATGGTGATATTTATTTGAAAGAATTATATTTGAAAGAGATTTATTTGAAAGAATTATATTTGAAAGAGATTTATTTGAAAGAATTATATTTGTAAGAGATTTATTTGAAAGAATTATATCTGAAAGAGATTTATTTGAAAGAATTATATTTGAAAGATATTTATTTGAAGGAATTATATTTGAAAAAGATTTATTGGAAAGTATTATATCTTGAAGATTATTATTTGAAAAGCATATAGGCGAAAGATTTATATTTGAAGGACTTGATTAATTGCTTGTACTTGTATTCGTGATTTGTTGAAAAATATTAATGATGTTTTTGTTGCCCTGATGTGTATATCACTTGTTGATTAGTGTTATCATCATTGTTATTTGTTTTCTATTATTTTTGTATACTATATTGCACATGTTATTAGACTAGTGAGTGTATTGACTATACCTCGTCACTACTCTACTGAGGTTAGCCTTGATACTTACTGAGTACCGACTGTGGTGTACTCATATTACACTTCTACATATTTTTGTGCAGAGCCAGGTATTGGAGATATCGGACTCGGGAAAAGTTAGAGTGTGATCGCAAGGATTCAAGGTAGAGCTGCTTGGTCGTCGCAGTCCCTTGGAGTCTTTCCATTTTATGGTACTGTTAATTATTAATCAAACAGTATTGAGTGTTCGATCCTTGAGATCATTTCATGTATTCAGTTAGAGTTTGTGACTCAGACCAGTCTTGGGAGGTCGTTTGTGAATATTTTCGTTGTTGGTTTTGACACCTGTATTGAATTAAAAAATTTTTGGCTTGAATTGTAATTATAATCGGCTTACTTAGTCTTAGAGAATAAGTGCCATCACGACGCCTACAGTGAAATTTTGGGTCGTGACACTTCACAAGGTAGCGGTAAGGTCTGTGGACATATCATCCTCCCCATACTCCATTTATTGAATTACACTGGATTTTTGTTGTTGTTATTAGTTATAAGTTCTATTTATAACAAAAAAATAATACAATTATATCAAATTAATGAGTAATTAACCATTTTATAATAAAATTTAAACAACTATAACCTTATACCTGTGAGCACCTAATTTTTAACTTTTATCACCTTCTACTATGTAAATATTTTTAAAAATTTAATATATATATATATATATATATATATATATATATATAGATTTTCTTGTTTTTTTTATATAGGGTAAAAATTTAAAAAATAATTTAAAAGGTCAATTATTACTATTAGTATTATTTTTATTTTTTATCTTTATTTTAAAATAAAATAAATTAAAAAAACGAAAAAATTAAATATTTTTTTATATTTTTGGATGGAAATAAAATAATAGAAAAATTAAATGTATGGAATAAAAAAAGTAAAAGTAAAAGTAGGTGAAAATTGTTTCTTAAAAAACAAAAATAAAATAAAGTGGAAAATTAAAACAATAAAAGTAAAAGAATGTGAAAATTTAAAAAATAAAAAGTAAAATAAAGTTAGAATTAAAAAATAAAAGTAAGGGTATCTGAATTTTTTTTTTTTAAAAGAAGTAAAAGTAAGTGAAAATTAAAAAAAAGAAAAGTAAAATAAGTGGGAAATAAAAAATGAAAAGTAAAAAAGTAGAAATTTAAATATAATAAAAGTAAAAAAGTGAGAAATTAAAAAATAAAAGTAAAGGAAAGTGAGGAATTATTTTTTAAAAAAATAAGAAAAATGGAAAGTGAGAATTATTTTTAATTAAAAAATAATCTGAAAAATCCGAATTTTTTTCTATAAATAGAAGAGAAATGTGAGGAGAAAAGAAGAGGAGGAGAGAAAGGAAAAAAACGAGGGAGGAGGGAATTGAGAGAAATATTTTTGCTTCTTCTACGCTAAGAAAATTTCTATTCGTGTCATTCTTTTTTCGTCTTTCTTTCGAAAAAGCCATCAGCTTCACCACCCAAAAATCACCTTGAAACCCATAAAAATCCAGACAAGTCCCAACCTCGCTCTCCCATTTGCTTGAGATTTAAGAGATCCTGTTCGAGGTCCATTTTTAGCGAGGTTCTCGTTCATCCGAATTCAGTTCCGTCAAGGCTGTTCGAACTTGGAGATTCCTTTTTTTTAATTAATATAGTGAAGAAGGATTTTCACCCCAAAGATCCGTGGCATGGTCACGATACGTAAATCCCAACTCAAGTGCATGTTTCACGCGACTTGACCATAACTTCAAAATAATAAAATAAACATGTTGCAAATCGCAGGTATGTTTTACGTGGCACGATTCGCAATATGTACTAAAACGACAAGTGTACGACATCGTAGCTTGTTCAAAAAATAATTCCATAAATACAAAAAAACGGTTAAGTAAATAATTAAAAGTGGTAAAGAGTAAAATGCACAATAGGTCTAAAACATGTAATATATCAGATAATTAGGCCAATTATTGATAGTTGAGCGACTGTGCTAAAACTACGGAACCTGGGAATGCCTAGCACCTTCTCCCGGGTTAACAAAATTCCTTACCCGGTCTTCTAGTTTTCGCGGACTTTAAAACATAGTCAAATTTTTTCGATTTGGGATTTAAAATAAACCGTTGACTTGGACACCATAAATTATTCCAAGTGGCGACTCTGATTAAAATAAATAATCCCATCTTAAATAATGTCACTTTAATTGGAAAAACTCCATATCCCCTATCCCTCGGGAAAAAGGAGGTGTGACAGCTCTGGCGACTCTGCTGGGGAACCGAACCCAGAATCTCTAGTTCAGGGTTCAGAGTTCGAGCTTAGAATAACTGTTATACTTGAATTTTTACGTGTTTGAGCCTAATGTGCTAAATGTCGCTTTTTACCGCTTTGATATTGTTTGAATTATATATAAAAATGTTGTGAAACCCTTCTTCTCTCTGAGTTTTTTAAATCTTCTGGGAAGTTCACGCTGGCGTGACTTCTTTTCTATTAGTGTCATACCCTAATTTAAAATGAGGATCGGATTCGTTACAAAACGGGATGGCCTTTTGGTTACCGGTATGTTGCCCCCTCCCCCCGGCTTGAGTTATCCGCTCGGGTAAGCTAGTTCTAGAACAATACACCCAGGTTTTAAACATAGAATGACATAGCCTCATGCTGGATCCCTAGTAGGTACGTTTTTTTGCATCACGTGTATTTGACTTTGGGGACTCAACACAGGGGTTGGGTCCGTCTAGGACAGGTGTACCCGATTTAAAAGACCATCCTGATGCATTTTACGTGCTACTTGTGCATTTATTTGTTTCGGCTTGCATGTTGATCGGCTTCTAGAATATGGAAAGAAAATCAAGAAAAACCAAGACTGAGGTAAGAGAGAAAAATACCCGATTTTGAAAATCTCAGTATTCAAAATATCCTGAAACTCTGTCGAAATTTTGAAAAAAAGAAGAAGAGAAAAGTCATTTCAAAATAAGTCCTATTTTCCCGTGCGTCAAAATTAACCGAACTACGCGGGTCTGATTCTCACCAGATGTGAGATACGTAGGCAAACCTCATCGGTTCCGACCCCAATTTTTAAAAATCCAAAAATATTTTCATTTAATTCCTTCTTTAGAAGTTTTTCCTTAGAAAATCCCAAATAAAAACCAAAAATATTTTTTTTCTTTTTAGAAGTCTTTTATTCGAAAAAGAAAATCAAATCAAAATCCAATTTTTTTTTTCCTTCTTTAGAATTGTTTCTTCGGAAAAAATAAAATAAAAATCGAAATTCAAAAAAAAAAGTATTTTTCTTTCTTCTTTAGAAGTCTTTCTTTTAAAAGATTCTAAAAAAAAAAATCAAAATCCAAAAAAAAAAAAAAATCTTTCTTTCGAAAGTTACCAAAAAAATAAAAAAAATATATATTAAAAAAAATCAAAATCCAAAAATATTTTCTTGATTCTTAAAGAAGTTTTCATTTAAAAAAAAATCAAAATTTAAAAATATGTTCCTTGTTAGATGTTTTAGTGGTATGTTTTGTATTTATGTAAACAAAAAAAAAGGAAAAAGGGTTAGTTTGTTTACTTTATTCCTGATCTTCCATGAACTATGCAAGATATGATTCATGCGGCGTCATGATATGTAGGCAATCCCCATAGGATTCGATCATAGCCATAAACAAATTAAGTGAAAAAATAAACCGAAAAGAAAAAAAGAGATCCTCCCTAGAAGGAATTAGTTCACCCATGTTGGTGAATCATACTTGAGCTTGTTCCAAAAGCTAGTCAGGCTAGGTCTACTGCAGCCAGTAGCCCCGAACCAGCCAAACCCTGAGTCCCCCTCGCACCGGGCTAATGCTATATGTGAATACCACTCTCGAGCAGTGGGACATGATACAGAAGACCCTTGGACTCTTAAGAGAGCAGTGGAAGACCTCATCGAGGTCAAGGCAATAGTGCTTAGGATAAAAAGGCCCCTAATATGATGAACATTCCTCTGCCTACTCACACCAATGGGCTAGTAGTCGGAATGATATGTGAAGATGAGGAATTTGATCTGGCACTAAAGGTCATTGCAGCAATTGCCAAGACAGAAGAAAAGCCAAAAAACGGTCGCCAAGCTTGAAAGTTCCCCATCAGAAGGGAGTCTCGGTAGCCAGTTTTGCTATCTTTTCTGTGTCCGAATTATCTCAAGGTGTGAGCCGGATGTTTTACTTTGTTGTCTTACTTTCTGATGTAAACCCTTCCATCTTTAAATGTAAAAAAAAATCAAAAAAATGAAATTAATATATCATTGTCCAAGAATGTCTCTTTTCTTAATCTTGTCACTTTTTTATTCTCTTTTCAGTTATATTAATGCATATTTCAATAACATGACATACTTGCGGACTTCATGCCCAGATCCTAAAACGATGTCAGACCTCGAAATAATGAATCAAGAAGCAGAATATGTTGAAGATAAGGCTTGTGAGAAAATAAACAAAGAACTGGAACAGTAGGCCTAGGCCAAGTCCGAATGAAATCGGAAGAAGTTGAAATTCCCTCTCTTCATATCATTGTTGAAGCCGAGATTGAGCATAAAGATAGGGTCCAAACCGATTGGAATAATTGACACTGATTAATGAAAAATGATTGACTGCAGTTTTCCACGAGCGATTGTACCAACAAAGAATGGCCCGTATCCACCACAAGAAAGAGAGGCCTAGAAAATTTGAAGTGGGGCAACTCGTTCTGAGACGTATTATCCCGTATCATGAAGAAGCCAAGCTCCTAATTAGAAAGGTCCATATATTATAAGAAGAGTGTTGCCAAGAGGAGCATTGTACTTGGGAGACATTGAAGGAAATGATCCCGAAATAGCTGTCAATGCAGATGCGGTCAAGAGGTATTATGTTTGACCCTTTTCGCAACTTTAATACTCTCCGATTGGAATGACGAAGGCTTTTATTCTCGCTACCCAAACACTACCAACCCTTGCAAACCCTTTGAGACGGTTCCCTTTTTATTTGATTACCTTCTTTGGAACCTGAAAGTCATATTTTTTTAAAAAAATGAAAAGAAAAAGCAAAACAAAAGAAAATCAGAAATAAAGTTTCTTGAACTACGTTCGACTTGATTCCGAAAGGATACGTAGGCAGCCTTTCTGTGGGGGTTCAGTCACACCAAAACAAAAATCCAAAGTTCCCCAAAAGTTGAAACTGGGGCAGAGGTTACAATGATTCAGTGATGGGTTTGCCTGAAAGGTTCCAACGTTGTAATTTGATCCAAATGCTTTTTACCCCAAAAACCCTATTCAATTCCTTCTGATCAATCGGTAAAGAGGTTCGAAATGGGAGGGTATAATTACTTAGATCCGATACAACAAAATAAGAGAAATATAATGAGAGAGTCTTATCGGTGAAAACTCCCAACGGGCACCATAAGGCGATGGTAAGCAGAGAAATTAAAAATGAGAGAGTCTTACTAGTGAAAACTCATAAATAACACTATAAAGCGATGGTGATAAGAGAAATGAGAGAGGTCAGATGGTGAAAACCAGCAAAGGGCGCCACTGATCGAAAAGAGGATCCTCACAGTCACTGACATTGACACAGTCCTGGGCAAGGTTTTTCGATTTTGAGGCAAAAGTTGTGATGAATTTCTGAGAGTCAGACAGTTTATACAGATCAAGCATCCAGTCCAAAAGGCATGTCATGTTCCTTGAGGTCTGCATGTACTCCAGATAAGTCTTTTTGTCCTTTCCCCGGAAGGGATACCTCTTGTCCAAATTCATTGTCCATTCCATTATTTATTTTTCTTAGAATCCCTTTCGGTCTTACTCTGTTTCGAAACTAAGACAAAGAAAGGATGACAAGACTGATTTACAGGGCTTTCATTTGATACAAGCTCATATGCAGAAAGGCACCAAGCCTCGGCAGAGGCACCCAAGTCGACTTTGACTGGCCATGATGGCTGATGTTTTGAAATTGAAAACTCTCGAAAGAAGGAAATCAAATTGAAATGCCTACAAGGGCGAAAATGAAACTGAAAAGGTTGAGTCCCACGTGGCTAACCGTCCCACCAAGGTTTGAAAAGCCAAGGTACCCCAAATGCTCTGAAATTAAAGTTGGAAGAAAGACAATTCAGAAGTGAAAGGCCTATAAAGGCAAAATAAAGTCGAAAAAGGTTGAGTCCCACACGACCAACCGTTATGGTAAAGTTTTGGAAAAGCCAAAGGTTCTCCGGGGCCAGAAATGAAATTGGTCTCTAGGAAACAACCAGTTGAAGTCATCATTAAAGAAGACGACCAAGATCAAGTGGCTGAAACACTCAAGGTCGTAAAACCAACCACCGTTTCAAACTAACAATTGTTCTTTGTTTGAAAACAAGAAATTGGTGCAACCAAAAAGAAATCGCGCGGAGACTGAAATAGCTCTACAGCAACAACCACTCAATAAAAAGGGGGAAGTTTTCTCCTTTACTCATTCTCTTAATAAAAATAAAAAATAAAAAATAAAAAGAGAAAAAGAAAGTTCGAAATCATGGTAGTATAGGTCTCCAATCCCTAGCTGCATTTTCTAACATAAGGTCACCACTCCCTAGTTGATGTTATTTTAGACATAAGGTCTTCAATCCCTATCCTCTTTTCCAACATAGGGTCTCCACTCCCTAGTTGATGTTATTTTAGAAATAGAGTCTCCACTCCCTAGTTTCTTTTCCAACATAGGGTCTCCACTCCCTAGTTGATGTTATTTTAGACATTGAGTCTCCACTTCCTAGTCTCTTTTCCAACATAGGGTCTCCACTTCCTAGTTTATATTATTTTAGACATAGGGTCTCCACTCCCTAGTCTCTTTTCCAACATAGGGTCTCCACTCCCTAGTTGGTGTTATTTTAGACATAGGGTCTCCACTACCTAGTTTGCTTTTAGATATAGGGTCTCCACTCCCTATTCGCTTTTCTAATATAGGGTCTCCACTCCCTAGTTGATTTTATTTTAGACATAGGGTCTTCACTCCCTAGTCGCTTTTCCAACATAGGGTCTCCACTCCCTAGTTGATGATATTTTAGACATAGGGTCTCCACTCCCTAGTCTTTTTTCTAACATAGGGTCTCCACTCCCTAGGTTATTTTATTTTAGACATAGGGTATCCACTCCCTAGTCATTTTTCCAACATAGGGTCTCCAATCCCTAGTCTCGCTTTTTCAACATAGGGTCTCCACTTCCTAGTTGATTTTATTTTAGACATAGGGTCTCCACTCCCTAGTTGATATTTTCAGACATAGGGTCTCCATTCCCTAGTCTGCTTTTCCAACATAGGGTCTCCACTCCCTAGTTGATGATTATTTTAGACATAGGGTCTCCACTCCCTAGTTTGCTTTTCCAATATAGGGTCTCCTCTCCCTAGTTGATGAAATTTATGACATAGGCTCTCCACTCCCTAATCGTTTTCCAACATAGGGTCTCCACACCCTACTTGAAGTTATTTTAGACATAGGGTCTCCACTCCCTAGTCTTTTTTCCAACATAGGGTCTCGAGTCCATAGTCATTTTTTCAACATAGGGTCTCCACTCCCTAGTTGTAGTTATTTTAGATAAAGGGTCTCCAATCCCTAGTTGACGATATTTTAGACATAGGGTCTCCACTTCCTAGTCGTTTTGCCAACATAGGGTCTCCACTCCCTAGTTGAAGTTATTTTAGACATAGGGTCTCCACTCCCTAGCCTTTTTTCCAACATAAGGTCTTCACTCCATATTTGATTTTATTTTAGACATAGAGTCTCCACTCCCTAGTATGCTTTTCCAACATAGGGTCTCTACTCCCTAGTTGATGATATTTTAGATATAGGGTCTCCACTCCCTAGTTGATTTTATTTTATACATAGGGTCTCTACTCCCTAGTTTGCTTTTCCAAAATAGGGTCTCCACTCTCCAGTTGATTTTATTTTAGACATAGGGTCTCCACTCCTTAGTCATTTTTCCATCATAGGGTCTCTACTCCCTAGTTGATGATGTTTTTAGACATAGGATCTCCACTCCCTAGTCCGCTTTTCCAACATAGAGTCTCCACTCCCTAGTCTACCATTCCAACAGAGGGTCTTCACTCCCTAGTTGATGTAATTTTAGACATAAGGTCTGCACTCCCTAGTCTCTTTTCCAACATAGGGGTTCCACTCCCTAGTTGATGATATTTTAGACATAGGGTCTCCACTCCCTAGTCTCTTTTCCAACATAGGGTCTCCACTCCCTAATTGATGATATTTTAGACATAGGGTCTCCACTCCCTAGTTGATGATATTTTAGACATAGGGTCTTCACTCCCTAGTCTCTTTTCCAACATAGGGTCTCCACTCCCTAGTTGATGATATTTTAGACATAGGGTCTTCACTCCCTAGTCATTTTTCCAACATAGGGTCTCCACTCTCTAGTTGATTTTGTTTTAGACATAGGGTCTCCACTCCCTAGTTGATTTTGTTTTAGACACAAGATCTCTACTCCCTAGTCTCCTTTCCAAAATAGGGTATCCACTCCTTAGTTGATTTGATCTTAAATGCAGGGTACACCACTCTCTTATATCTTTGCCAATATAGGGTATCCCATTCCCTGGCCACATTTTCCCAACATAAGGTACACCAATCCTTAGTTCAGACATCCTTTTGACAATAAAGAAACACCATCCAAAAAATAAAACATGACTTTTTTGGGGTACACCACTCTCGACCTTTTATTGCTTTCAATAAAGAAGTAGTTTAGAATTTTGTTATAATAGCTCACGAAATTTTTCTAGTGCAAACTGGGGCAGAAAAATTTTGTTCGTTTGTTTGTTTTGGTGTCTAAGTATGTTTTACTTCGAGGCACACGGTTCGAGATGACCAAAAGAAGAAGTCTTAATTCAGAATAAAAGAAAAGAAAAAATAAGTGAATCCAAAATGCAAAAGCAGATGAAAAGATGTGGAATGCTCAAGACATGACTGAAGCCACGAGCATTGGAGTCCCGTTTTGATTAGAAGAAGCTATAAAATAATGAACTAGAACCTACAGCTAGCGAGCATCAAGGTTTAGATCAGAGTCTGCATGAAGAACTAGTCAAGACTCAAGATCAAGTTTCAGAAGACTCATAGATAGGAATCTTGTAACTCATAACTGATAGGCTTGTTTAGTTTCTTTTTTATTTTGCTATAATAGAAGGACATCAGACCGGAGCCTCGGCGGAACCTCACCCGACTCCTCAACTCATCATTCCACCATTCTCCTTGAACTACACGCGACCTAATTCCTCTATAACCCGGGATATGTAGGCTGTCCAAAATCAGGACTCGGTTGCACACTATCTTTAATTTCTTTTCCTTTTGAATAATGGTTTGGTCAAAAATTAGCCACATGGCTCACCTAGTCTTTGCCCGAAAACTCTTCATGTTTCCAATCAAAGAGGGGCAGCTGTGAGCACCTAACTTTTGACTATATTTTAACTTTTATCACCTTCTACTATGTAAATATTTTTAGAAATTTAATATATATATTTTTTAGATTTGCTACTTTTTTTTCTATAGGGTAAAAATTAAAAAAATAATTTAAAAGGTCAATTATTACTATTAGTATTATTTTTATTTTTTATCTTTATTTTAAAATAAAAAAAATAAAAAAACCGAAAATATTAAATTTATTTTTTAAACTTTCGGATGGGAATAAAATAATAGAAAAATTAAAAGTATGGAATAAAAAAAGTAAAAGTAAAAGTAGGTGGAAATTATTATTTTTTTAAAAAGTAAAAGAAAGTGAAAAATTAAAAAAATAAAAGTAAAAGAATGTGGAAATTTAAAAAATAAAAAGTAAAAAAAAATTGGAATTAAAAAATAAAAGTAAGGGTATCTGAATTTTGTTTTTAAAAAAAAAGTAAAAGTAAGTAAAAAAAAAAGTGGAAATTTAAATATAATAAAAGTAAAAAGTGAGAAATTAAAAAATAAAAGTAAAGTAAAGTGGGGAATTATTTTTAAAAAAAAGAAAAGAAAAATGGAAAGTGAGAATTATTTTTAATTAAAAAATTAAAAAATAAATCTAAAAATTTCGAAATTGTTTCTATAAATAGAAGAGAAATGTGAGGAGAAAAGAAGAAGAGGATAGAAAGGAAAAAAAAGAGGGATGAGGGAATTGAGAGAAATGTTTTTGCCTCTTATACGCTAAAGGAATTTCTATTCGTGCCATTCTTTATTCGTCTTTCTTTCGAAAAAACCAGCAGCTTCACCACCCAAAAACAACCTTGAAACCCATAAAAATCCAGCCAAGTCCCAACCTCGCTCTCCCATTTGCGTGAGGTTTAAAAGGTCATGTTCGAGGTTCATTTTCAACGAGGTTCTCGTTCATCCGAATTCGGTTCCGTCGAAACTGTTCGAATTCCGTTCGACGTCCTGTTCTCCTTCGAGTTGTAGCTGACACTTTCCTTCTGCAATTCAAATTTGGAGATTCTTTTTTTTTTAATCAATATAGTGAAGAAGGTTTTTCACCTCAAAGGTCCGTTTCTTTTCCATTTCAGTAACGTTTCTTTTCCAGTCATATCTCTTTGAATTATAGTTCTTTGTTAACTTTATTTGGCATAAACTTTTATCATAATATTCTGTGTTTAGTTGTTTTCCATGATTAGTTGGTGTTTTAATTTTCATTATTAGTTGGTTTGATTGTTGAGCATTTTGGGGGTAAAGGTATATTTATTTTTAATTTATATAAATCTAAAGTCATGTATAGTAGTAGGAAGACACGTATTCTCTGTTTAAATTTGAGATAGAATAATTTGTACATGTTAAAGCAAAGATGTCTTGGTCAGCACATTTTGTATACTTGGATCATGAGTGTTAATTAGATTTAAAGGGAGTTGGGTTTGTTTAATGAAGTATGTACTACTGAAAATTACTAATGGACAATGGACTAATGGAGTAACTTGGTGAACTAGTAGCTGAGCCTACTTTTTAGTTAGTTTTAAAGGGCCAATTATAATACGATCAATTTTAATTTATCTGGGCCAAAATAGTTTATCAGCCCAATTTAGTAAGAGTAAAAGCTGACCCATTTTCCATAATTGATTTCCATAGCTCTTTACCTTACAAAGATCTCAAACTCGTAAGAAAAAATAAATTATGAACACGTGCTAGTTGTTTTAGGCGCGATTAATAAATCATCGTGACTATGGGTACGGTTCCCGTGGCATGGTCACGATACGTAAATCCCAACTCAAGTGCGTGTTTCACGCGACTTGACCATAATTTCAAAATAATAAAATAAACATGTTGCAAATCGCGGGTACGTTTCACGTGGCGCGATTCGCAATATGTACCAAAACGACAAGTGTACGACATCGTAGATTATTCAAAAAATAACTCCATAAATACTAAAGAGCAGTTAAGTAAATAATTAAAAGCGGTAAAGAGTAAAATGCACAATAGGTCTAAAACATGTAATAAATCAGATAATTAGGCCAATTATTGATAGTTGAGTAACCGTACAAAAACCACGGAATCTGGGAATGCCTAACACCTTCTCCCGGATTAACAGAATTCCTTACCCGGTCTTATGATTTTTGCGGACTTTAAAACAAAGTCAAATTTCCTCGATTTGGGATTTAAAATAAACCGGTGACTTGGGACACCATAAATTATTCCAAGTGGCGACTCTGATTTAAATAAATAATCTCATCTCGAATAATGTCACTTTAATTGGAAAAACTCCATATCCCCTATCCCTCGGAAAAAAAGAGGTGTGACAATACCGCTTACATTCTATAGCAAATTAGATATATTAATCTATACAATAATAATTATATGGTACATTAATATGTCAACAACTTATTAATTATTGTAAATCAAATTATAGAATAAGTCTAAAAATTGAGAATTTAATATGATTCAGAAGGGGAGATCTCTTTTGTGACTATTATTTAATATTACTTACATAATTTTTAATATTATTAATTCTATTTCGAGTTGTTAAGAATTTAATATGGTCGATATAAGATTGTATAACAAAACTAACTAGTATATCGTAATTAAAAACAAACAAAATAATACTTGTAGGTTTCAAATATAATTAAAAATAATGAAATCATATCTAATTAACGTGTGAATAACTATTGTATAGTCGATTTTAAACGACTATAATCTTGTGCCACTTATATTGCATAGCAAATTATATATATTTAATGTATATAATAAAATATGTTATAATGGTGTTTTACTATATTAATAATTTATTAATTATCATAAACCAAATTATATATTAAATATAAGAATTGAAAATTTAATGTGATTCGGAAGGGAATCGTCTCTCTATTGTGACTAGTATTTTATATTTTTATAACACTTAAATAATTCTGATGTTATTAATTTTATTTCAAAAAGGTTGAGAATTCAATATGGTTGATATAAGAGTGTACAATTATAAAACTAACTAGTATATCATAATTCAGATTAAATAAAGTACAATTCAGTTTAAATAAGTTTAAAATTTATTGATGTAGTGGTCTGATACTATTTTGATACCTTAATAATTATCATAAATATAATTAAACACTAATTTGAGAAGCTATTATAATTGAAACATAAGGATATGAAAAATCTAAAAATAATATCACATATGACAAAATATTGTGCAAAAATATTTTTATTATATGCAAATTCTTAATTTACTTAATGTAAGTTATATATTTATTTTTTGTGAGCATAGTTACTTTTCTTTTATATATTTGTTGTTTAATTTATTTGCATTTATACATTTGTATTACAACACCAAAAAATAGTATTTTTGATTTAAGTAACAAGTAAAAGAAAGCAAAAATAGTACTACTATATAAGAAAAAGTAAAGCAACGACAAAGCCAAACTAAAACCTAAGTTCAACCTCACATCCTCTTTAGGGGTGGGCATTCGGTATTTCGATTTGGTATTTAAGAATTTCGGTTCAATATTTTGGTATTCGATTTATCAATTGTATATACCAAATATCGTACCAAAATATTTCGATACGGTTCGATATTTCTTATTTTGGTTCGGTACGGTTCGGTTTAAACCAAATTTTCACTATCTCCCTCACTCCATTAACTAATAGGAAAGCAAATAACTGAAATATCTTGTTTATTTCTTCTGCCATGGATCAACCAATTCTCCACAATCTATTCCTAATTTCTCGCATGAATGACTTCCACCAAACGTAGTTTTTGGTATATTACAAATATAATTAGCAACATTTAATATTATAAAAGGTATAATAATGAAATAATTTCATTTTATATTTATGGAATAATGATAGTATGTTGCAAATTTAATTATATAAATGGTATAAGATACATACATACTTAGAAATAAATATTTACAGAAAAATATCGGTATAAATATTATATATTCAGAATTCCGCCAAAATATTGATATAAAAATTCTGGAGTGTATTATATGTTATAATTCAGTTTGTGGTATATTTATCGTATAAATATTACTATATGTTTGGACTATGTTATATAGTTGTATGAATTTCACTTTGTATAATATAGTACTATTATATACAACATATATAAATGACATAATGTACATATATAAATAGGTATGTTCCATATAGTGATAAATATATACGTATAATATATCTAACATAAACCATCAAAATCCTACAGAATAATGAAATGCATGAAACACCATAGGATGCATTTCAATGTTGGATATTGCCGGATCAAGGAAGTATGTCAAAAGTTCTTTAAGATGGTAGAGAATGTCCCATGATTTATGCATCTTGTCTGGTCATTAATTATTTGCTTAATATTTATAATATGTCATTAGTGTAAAATAAATCTTTCATTTATGTAATAAATAAAGAATATTATTATTTTCTTAAATAATTTTTAAAAAGTGCTCACCCATGTTGATTCCTCTTTGGAATTTGTGGTGTGGGCTTAAGATTATTGGGCTAAAAATTAAAAATAAAGTTGGGCTTGGACTAAACTATTTCGGTATACCGAAATATCAAAAACCCAATACCGTATACCGAATCGAATTACCAAAATACCGAAATTTTTGTACCGAAATACCGAAAAAATCGAAACCGAAATACCAAATTAATTCGGTTTGGTTCGGAATTCGATTTTTCGGATTTTATGCCCACCCCTAATCCTCTCCCTCTCAGCCGCCACCCCCTCCTCAGGCTTCTCCATTTTCTTCTTCAGTCATTGTTAAATCGGTGTCTCTCTTCCCAGTTATATTCATATCTCTATATTTTAAAGTTTCCAAATCTCCTTATATCTATTTGACTTAGATTTCTGACTTAAATTTTACGGGTTATCCTAATAATTTGATAAATATTGTGTCTTATATTTTATAAGTGTTGCGTGGGAATTTGAAAATTACAAGGCTGTAATGTTGGGGTGAAGATCTTTAAGAAGTTTTCTAAAAGGTGTACAAGTTTGTGTGCTTATGTTGTTGCTTTGAGTATTTCTATTTTGTTATTTGTTAAAAAATCTTGTAAAGAAATTATCAAGACATAATTTTTTTCTTCTTGAAATTTTATTAACATTTTTACAAATTAAACTTGCATCTTTGTATTATAGTTTCTCTTGGGATTGCTCATGCTTTTTGTGCTAATTATTATTTCTTTTGAATTTACAGGGTACATTTAAATTCTTGAATACAAGGACCGAAGCTATGTCTTCCTAGAATGCAATCGGAGTGGCAACATTTTCAATCCCTAAATCAAATACTTAGAAACTTTTTTTTATGTGGACTCCCCTAGAATTTTATAGATTAAAGATAAAATATCCAATCCAATGTACATAGTTTGTATAATTTGAGTTTGACAGGAATTTTAATTTGAGTTCATCTTGTTGTTTAGCCTCTCAATAGCTAGTTTTTATTTTACAAACTTTATTATGTCTTGTAGAAGAGTTGAATGTATATTGAGGATGCATGAACTTTAAATATGTAATTGTATATTCTAGAATTAACTTTTAGAATTATTCATGTCTCTTTGTATGAAGTAAGTGATATCCAGAACTTATTATGTTTCTAGTTTTATAAAATAAAATATGCGACTGAAGCATTTATTGTCACTAATAAATTAATTTATTGTCACAAATTTAAAATGTAATAGAAAATCTAGAAAGAAAATAAAATATAAAAAAGAAATTTAATCATGGATATCGGTGACTTGTAGCTACAAAATTTTGAATTTGAAGCTAAACAAAAATACATATGTGGTTAATGTATGACCACAGCTACATGCTAAATTTGTGGCAAAATAAATTACATCTTTTGCCACAATATATTTCTTTGTGGCTAAAGTACAAAAGATAGCTACAAAGTTAGTTTGTTGCAGCAAAAGAATAAAGGAAATTTTACTCCTATATCAAAGGTTGATACCTTATTTATTATAAATAAATACCCTTTTAAAAAATTATCTTATATAGCTACCTTTTAATTTTTATAGCAAAATATTTATTTATGATCACTTCCTACCTTTAAGCCATTAAATACTTTGTGTATTATTTTTCTCTCTCCCTCTCTCTTCCCTCTCTCCTCCTTTCTCTTTCCTCTTTCTTCTCTTTTTCCCCCGATTTTTTCCTCCCCTGCTTTTAGAAACCCTAGCTGGGGCTGTGTTCCGCCAACGACAGATCCGACCGGCGACCACTTCCCCCCTTCCTTGTTGTGTCACCCCTAACCCCCTCCTCCGACCGGCGATTTCTTTCACACAGTTGTGTTACACATTCTAGATTTTTTTTAGATTTTGCATTGATTGTTCATGTTTGCCTTGTGAGATCCGAAGAAGTTTTGTCTCTAGTTTCCGTTTGATCC
Organism: Nicotiana tabacum; assembly: GCF_000715075.1. NCBI lineage: Eukaryota > Viridiplantae > Streptophyta > Magnoliopsida > Solanales > Solanaceae > Nicotiana > Nicotiana tabacum. Next base: position 148,311,683 of record NC_134096.1, on the reverse strand, counting down.
TTTAAATTAGTGCTTCTTCAACAACTGTCTTCATTTAACCGGCAGCGATGCCCCACATGGCGGCAGCCTAGATATCAATGGATTGGGGACGGAGTTTGGGGCTGAGGAACTTGAAGAGTCTGTTACCTTTTTTTTCATTGTATTTCAATGTATCTCGTTGTATTCCATGTATTTTATTGTATTCATTGTCTTTAGTTTTTTCTACTTTTTCAATATATTCACTGTATTTAACTGTATTTAATGTAATTATATAATTTCAAAGCTTTACTTTGTTTCACTATTTTGTCCAGCAGTATATATTCACCAGTATGTATTCAATGTATTGTAGAATGTATTCATATGTTTTTTTAATTAATATAATTTATGTATTCAGATGTATATATGTATTCAAATGTATCTGCAGTATGTATTCATATTTATTTTTACTATAAATGACCTGCTATACTTCATGTATTCAATGTATTTTTATGTATTTAACTGTATTCAATGTAATTATATAATTTCAATATATAAATTTATTTGCAAAGATACCATTAAAAAATATTTTAGTAAAGATACCACTAAAAAAAGAAAGGATGGATCTCTGAAGATTGCTATGTTTTTGGGGTGTTTTTCGGTTGAGAATCTTTTCTATAACTGGAAATACAAATTGTGTGTTATAATTGAGTTTGTTGAGTTATATTAGGAGTCTATCGCGTTAATTGATTCACTTACCGTTTTTAAACAGCTGAAGAACTTTTTTTCGCAAATTTTGTTACTGTACTCACGAATACAGCTCGCGAATACAATCGAATACATTTTATGCTTAGCTGGACTCCCCTGTTTTTCGCCGAATTTTGCTACTGTATTCATGAATACAGTAGCAAAAATACGTGAATACAGTAGCAAAAATACATCGAATACAGTCTATAATAACTGAAAACATAGCTATAGGAAGTAATTTAGTAAATGGTAGCTATAACAAGCTAATAATCACTAAAACATAGTGGTTTCTGAAAATTTCTCAAGAATAAACTCATTAGCTACAAATATAACTTTTTTTGTAGCAAAAGTCTTATCAATATAGTCACACAATAAAAATTCTTGTAGTAGTATGAACTATACCTTAGCCATGAAATATTAAAGTTTATAGGTAACTTTTAGTTGCGCTATGTTTTGCTACGGAAAAAAATAACGTAGCTAAAGTGTTTAGTCACGAAAATATTTATATTAAACTACGATATACTTCGTAGCTATACATGCATTATGTTGTAGTATGGTTCGTGGTCATAAATACACAGCCGAACTTGGTATAGGCAAAGGAAGAGCGAGAATAGAGCAAGAATTTTAACCTTATGAGTTATGAATTTTAGAATGACGAATTCAATTGTTAATACTTGGGTTCTAAATTTATATTATCTTAAAAGTGGGACGCCCTAAACTAAAAAGTTAAATTATCAAATATACTTTTACATAATTTAAATAATTTTTATTTCTATATTAAAAGTGAAAAGCCTTAAACTAAAAGGTTAAATTATTAAAATATCCTTTTATATTATTTAAATAACTTAGTTACAGAAAAAACTTATTCATGTTGTCACACCTCCTTTTTCCCGAGGGATGAGAGAAGTTTTTCCAATTAAAGTGACATTATTCGAAATAAGATTATTTGTTTAATCAGAGTCGTCACTTGGAATAATTATTATGATGTCCCAAGTCACCGGTTTATTTTAAAATCCCAAATCGAGAAAAATTGACTCTATTTATGGTCCGTGAACACAGAAGACCGGGTAAGGAATTCTGTTAACCCGGGAGAAGGTGTGAGGCACTCCCGAGTTCCGTAATTTTATCACGGTCACTCAACAATTAATACTTGGCCTAATTATCTGATTTATTACCTGTTTTAAACCTATTGTGCATTGCCGCTTTTATACCGCTTTTAATAATTTTTAAATAATTATGCAGTTTATTTAAATAGGTCGCGATGTCGCGCACTTGTTATTTTTGTACACATCGCAAATCACGCCACATGAAACGTACCCGTGATTCACAACATGTTTATTTTAATTATTTGAAGTTGTGGTCAAGGCACGCGAACATACACTTGAATTTGGGATTAAGTGTCACAGCTATGACATGGGAACCGTACCCATAATAACAACAATCTATTTAATTAATCGTGCCTAAAGTAAGTTAGGAATGTTTTTGAATTGTTTTTCCAACTTTGTAGATTATTGCGAATTTCACAAATTTATGGATAAAGAGTTGTGGGGAAGATATTGGGAATTAGTACTTATTTAAAGACGGGCCAACTGATGGGTTCATTTGTATTGGGCCGATGGAATTAAGCAATTGGACCATTTATTCAAATTAGCTTATGTATCTTCTATTTCAAATAAAGCCAACATCAAAAATTAAAATAAGAATGTAGACAAACTAGCATTTCATCCTAATTATGTCAGGTAGTGAGTTAACTCCAAGCCAGTCAATTATGAGCAATTTCAATGAAGAACAGAATATCACAAATAAGGAATCTGGCTAAATACACCATTCTAGCACCAAATAAGATAGCAATTGACAAAGGATAAGATGTAAAGAGACCTTTTATATATGAAAAACTTCTGGAATACAAAGGTGGAAATTCAACAAGAACAACTCGACCAAGCGAACAGAGGACTCACCGGCAAAAAACAAACGAACAGTCAACGAGATCACGAACAGACCTCAAATGCCCGGAAGACTTCGAACCTCAAGTGACTCGAAAGGCGACCTCAAGCGATGCGCTCAAATTCGCTGGCAGCCTCTGTTTTGGTCCGTTTTCTGCTGCATTTATGGGGCTATTTTTAGGTGGGATTTGAGGATGAAAAGGGTACTTTACATGGCTGTTTTTACTGGGATTGGAGTATCGATTTTGGGGCTGTTTTTGGGTGGAAATGGGGATGGGTTTTGCTGCGTTTTTTATTCTATTTTGCCATGTTTTTGGGCTGATTTTGCAGCAGGTTTTCGGTTGAGTTTTTAGCTAGTTTTTGAGAAGTTTTTCAGCTCACTTCCATGGCTGGAAATATAGTTTTCTGACAGTTTTGGACTGGTGTTCTACAAGTGATTTATGGGCATTTGAGGGTATTTAATGGAGGTTGAAGAAGGTAAGATGGGTTGAAGAAGAAGAGCAGTGCAGATGCTGCTCCGTTTTTTTTATTTCTGATTTTTAGGTCTCCTCCCAGATCTATCTTCCTCTATCTTTTGTGCTTCCCCTGTTCTTCTCTCTCTATTTCCCTTTTTCTGTTTCCCCCAGCAATTTTCGTGTGTGTGTATGTGTCTCTGTGTGTACATATAATAAGAAAGATAAGAGGAGAAATGTTAGTAAGGATGTGAGTGGGGAAGTGGAAGGGTGAGCGGGAAAGTGGAAAGTTAGGTATTGGGGAGATGAGTGGGGAAAAATTTAAACACGGTCAAAAAATAGGTGCTCATAGTATACCCTCTTTGTTTGAAAATATGAAGAGTTTTCAGGTAAAGAAAAGATGAGCGATATGCCTAATTTTTATTCATACCATTATTAAAAAGGGAAGATATAAGAGAAAATAGTGCAACCGAGTCTTGGTTATGGACAACCTACATATCCCAGGTTATAATGAAATCAGGTTGTGTGTAGCTTAAGATGAATTATGGAATGATGAGTTGGAGAGTCGAGTGAGGTTTCGTCAAGGCTCCGGTCTGTAGTCCTGTTATTTCATCAAAATCAAAAGAAACTAAACGAGCCTATCAGTTATGAGTAACAAGATTCCTATGTAAATCTTGATCTTGAGTCTTGATTGGTTCTCCATGCATACTTTGCTAGTTGTGGGTGCTAGTGCATTTTTCTACGGCTTCTTCTAATCAACGGGAAGTGCAATGCTCATGACTTCAGTCATGTCTTGAGCAGTCTATATTATTTCTATCTGCTTCTCCATTTGGATTCACTTCATTTTTTTTCTTTTTTTTTTATTTTGGATTGAGAATTCTTCTCTTTGGTCATCTCGAACCACGTGCCTCGAGGTATAACCTACTCAGACACCAAAACAAATAAACGAATAAAAATTTTCTGCCTCAGTTTTCACTAGGAAAATTTTGTGAGTTATTGTAACAAAATTCTAAACTACTTCTTTATTGAAAGCAATAAAAGATCGGGAATGGTGTACCTGAAAAAATCATGATAATATTTTATGGTGCTCCTTTATTGTCAAAAAGATGTCTCAACTAAAGATTGGTGTACCTTATGTTGGGAAAATATGGCCATGGAATGATATACCCTATATTGGAAATGATATCAGGGGGTGGTGTTCCCTGCGTTTAAGATCAAATCAACTAGGGAATGGTGTACCCTATGTTGGAAAACACATATAGGGATTGGTGTACCAAATACTGGTAAGTAGATTAGGGAGTGGTGTATCATGCATTTAAACTCATATCAACTAGGGAGTGGAGACCCTATGTTGGAAAACATAGCTAGTGATTGATGTACCTTATACTAGTAAGGAGACTAGGGAGTGGTGACCCTATGTCGAAAAACATAAATATGGAATGGTGTACCCTGATACTGGTAAGGAAATATAACCAGGGGTTGGTACCATGTATTACAGAAAAAGAATGTAATCAGGGGTTGGTACTCTGCATTACCAAAAAGAAATATAACCAGGGGTTGGTACCATATATTACTGAAAAGAAATTTAATCAGGGGTTGCCACCCTGTATTACTGAAAAGAAATGTAAGCAGGTTGGCGCCCTGTATTACTGAAAAGAAATATAACCAGGGGTTGACGCCCTATATTACTGAAAAGAAATGTAACCAGGGGTTGGCGCCCTGTATTACTGAAAAAGAAATGTAACCAGGGGTTGGCGCCCTGTATTATTGAAAAGAAAATGTAGCCAGGGGTTGACGCCCTGTATTACTGAAAAGGAAATTATAACCAGGGGTTGGCGCCCTGTATTACTGAAAAGGAAATGTAACCAGGGGTTGGTGCCCTGTATTACTGAAAAGGAAATGTAACCAGGGGTTGGCGCCCTGTATTATTGAAAAGAAAATGTAACCAGGGGTTGGCGCCCTGTATTACATAAAAGGAAATGTAACTAGGGGTTGGCGCCCTGTATTACCGAAAAGGAAATATAACCAGGAGTTAGCGCCTTATATTACTGAAAAGGAAATGTTACCAGGTGTTGGCGCCCTGTATTACTGAAAAGGAAATGTAACGAGAGGTTGGTGCCATGTATTACTGAAAAAGAAATGTAACCAGGGGTTGGTGCCATGTATTACTGAAAAGGAAATGTAACCAGGGGTTGGTGCCTTGTATTACTGAAAAAGAAATGTAACAAGAGATTGGTGCCCTATATTACTGAAAAAGAAATATAACCAGGGGTTGGTGCCTTGTATTATTGAAAAGAAAATGTAACCAGGGGTTGGTACCCTGTATTACTGATAAAGTGCTGAATCCCGTAGTCGAAAAGGTTCTACCTCGGTTAAACTACGTAAAACAAACCTAGGCAAAGACTACTTCTACCCGAAAATTTGAGCTAAATCCTGTAGGCGAAAAAGTTCTACCTGAGTTAAGCTACGAAAATCAAGCCTGGGCGAAGAGTACTTCTACCTAAACTGTGAGCTGAATCCCTTTAGGCGAAACGGTTCTGCCTGGGTTAAGCTACGAAAAGCAAGCCTGGACTAAAAGTACTTCTACCCGGAAATATAAGTTGGATCCCCCTAGGAGAAAAGGTTCTACTTGGGTTAAGCTACGAAAAACAATATGAGCGAAGAGTACTTCTATCCTGAACTATGATCTGGATCCCCCTAGGAGAAACAGTTATACCTGAATTAAGCTACGTAAAACAACCTGAGCGAATAGTACATCTACTCGGAACTATGAGTTGGATACCCTAGGCGAAAAGGTTCTACCTGAGTTAAGCTACGAAAAACAAGCATGGACGAAGAGTACTTCTACCCGGAACTATGAGTTGGATCCCCTTAGGCAAAAATGTTCTACCTGGGTTAAGCTACAAAAAACAAGCCTGGGCGAAGAGTATTTCTACCCAGAACTATGAGCTGGATCCCCCTAGGCGAAAATGTTCTACATGGGTTAAGCTACGTAAAACAACGTGAGCGAATAGTACTTCTACCCGGAACTATGAGCTAGATCCCCCCAGGCGAAAAGGTTCTACCTGGGTTAAGCTATGAAAAACAGCAAGGGCGAAGAGTACTTCTACCCAGAACTATGAGCTGGATCCCCCGAGGCGAAAAGGTTTTACCTAGGTTAAGCTACGAAAAACAGCCTGGGCGAAAAGTGCTTCTACCCGGAACTATGAGTTGGATCCCCCTAGGCTAAAAGGTTCTACCTGGGTTAAGCTACGTAAAACAACCTAAGCGAAGAGTACTTCTACCCGGAACTATGAGCTGGATCCCCCAAGGCGAAAAGATTCTACCTGGATTAAGCTACGTAAAATAACCTGAGCGAAGAGTCATTCTACCCGGAACTATGAGCATAGGTGAAAAGGTTCTACCTGGGTTAAGTTACGAAAAACAGCATGGGCGAAGAGTACTTCTACCCGGAACTATGAGCTGGATCCCCCTAGGCAAAAAGGTTCTACCTCAGTTAAGCTACGAAAAACAAGTCTGGGAGAAGAGTATTTCTACCCGAAAATATGAACTGAATCCCACTAAGAGAAAAGGTTCTACCTGGATTAAGTTACGTAAATTAGCATGGCAAAGGTACTTCTACCCGAAAATATGAGCTGGACCCCATTAGATGAAAAGGTTCTACCTAGGTTAAGCTACGAAAATGAGAGGTATGAGCAGTAGTGATGCATGCTAAAAATAAAGAAAAATTGAGATTTTAAGAAAACTTTACCTTTGGTGACATTCGTCCTTTAGGAATCGCCATTCTGCACTGCTTTATTCCTGCTGCAAACAAAGAAACAATATGAGTTTTAAAAGTGCTGGTTGGTTTGTGGCCTTGATGTCTTTGGCAGCTTGGCTTTGTGCCCATCTTCTTTAGATGATGATTTCAACCTGTCACTAAATGTTTCTTGAGTACCACTTGCATTTTTGGACCCGGAGAGCCTTTGACTTATCAAACTTTTACATGACGGTTGGTCGCGCGGGACTTAACCTTTTCAACTTCATTTTGCCAATGCTGGCACTTTCAATTTGATTTCCTCTTTTTGAGAGTTTTTTATTTCAAAGCATTAGCCACCATGGCCAATCGGGGTTGACTTGATGCCCCTGCTGAGGCTGGGTGCCTCTTGAATATTAGCTTATATTAAACAAATGCCTTATAAATCAGTCTTTCCATCCCTTCTTTACCTTAGTTTTGGAACAGAATTAAATCGAATGGGATTCAAAGAACAACAAACAATGGAATGAACAATGAATTTAGACAAGAGGTATCTCTTTCGGGGAAAGGAAAGAAGGATTTATCTGGAGTACATGCGGACTTCAATGAACATGAAATGCCTTTTCTTAGTTTTCGTGTTCATATTTTGGGCGATATTGTTATTCTTGCTTTACGTCACTCAGTTATATTTTAATGTTTATTTTGAATATTGTAATTAATAAATCAGTATTTGTATTTCCACTGATTATTTATGCCTTGCAAATTTGTGTCTTTAATTTTGAGTTTACAGGAACATTTCCTTTTAATGAGTATATTGGTTACTATCATGTTAATAGTCCGTGGAGAATAGTAGTACCTCTTCTAGTTGGCGGTTTATTGTTGGACCTCTTTCATATATTAATTAAATAAGATATGTAATAAAAAAAATGTTGATTCTCCAACATTTTGATAGTCTTTTTTCTTGGATTAATTATCAATATGCATTTTATATTCTTAATTTTGTCCTCTATATATGTTTCTGAATTCATCCGTTAACAAATATTAGTACCAAAGCAAATGTTTTAGTTTTTCAATATGTACTTATGATTTGTTTTATTTGTGCATATATTCCTGTGCATACAAAGATTGGTTGGTGGGAATAAGTATAACTAAAAAGTTTTAAAGGCATTCTGCATTATTTGTTAAGTAGGATGATAAAACAGTTTTAGTTTGGTAAATAAAATAAATCGTTAATTTTGTTTTGATATTCAGAGACTACCAATGATCATTTTTATCATAAAATTTTAGATATTCATACCATTTACTCTTTGCATACATTAATCTCCTTAACGATCTACTATGTTTGCAATGAAGTTCTATTTTATGTTCTTGCGAGTGAAAGAAACAAATATATTTTTAAAAGATATTCCATATAAATTATGACTTTACTATTATCTGCAGTACTCTATAGACATTTATGAGGATTTTCTCTTAATTTTATTTTACTTGATTACCTAAATTTTTATTCGGTAAATAAAAAATGACTCATTATCCAATTCAATCCTTCATATATATAAATAAGATTATAATTCTAACACTTATTTTTATATAAATAAATAATAATTATAGGTATGTGAAGAAGACAAAGAATTTGTGCATGATGTGTTGAGTTTTTTGGATAAAGTGTGAACAGAAACGGGAGGAAAATATATATTTGAAATGATTCTTTTTTACAACGGAACTTTGTCCTTCACAGGAAAGGAAGAGAAAGATGGGTGTTCCTCGAGCAAACTTATATTGTGTGTTATCATTGAGTCAATTCCTTATTTTTTCTATTTAGCCCTTTTCTTTCATAAACAATATTACTCTGAATAGTTTGAAAATACATGTATTAAAGTTTTGAAAGTATATTTTAATGTTTGAAAAATATATAATGTTAACCAAACCAAAAATTTCATTTTACGATTGCTAACGACAGATAGAGATTCCTTACTCATTTTAAATGATTATGTTTGGACCATATTTGGTTTGATGTTTGAAAAATTAGTATTTTGAGTTAAATTTGAAGTTGAAATTGTTTGACATAAATTTTACTTAGAGAAGACGCTAGAACTTTTATGAGGGAAACATTACGTCCTTTGAGATACTCAAACAAAAATTTTAGGTTCAATTTTTTTAATTTAAAATTTAAATTAAAAAACAACAACAACAACAACATACCTAGTATTATCCCACATCGTGTGATCTGGGGAGGGTAATGTGTACGCAGACCTTACTCCTATCTTGTGAGGATAGAGAGACTGTTTCAAATAGACCCTCGGTTCAGGAAAGTATAAGTACCACAATAATAAAAATATAGACAAGAAGGGACAATACCAAAAAATCATACTAAAATAGAATAAAAACAACTAGACAGTAAGGTGATTAAAAATGAAAGAAAACAACGGTTAGTCATAAATGCGTCAATACTACTGTTATGATCGCTCTAGACTACCTACTCTACTATCCTAATTCTCGACCTCCATACCTTCCTATCAAAGAAAAATTGTTAAATAAATATTTAATTGCAAATAATGTGTGTCCAAATGCCCTTATAACTCAAAAAAAAAAAAAATCTTAAAGTATGCATATGATAAAAATTCAATATATTGCAAACAAATTTTATAATAATGACACGAGATAAACATTAAAAAGACTAGTATTTATAAATATTTAAAGAATTTTTTAAAGCAGCTCAGCCCCTAGGTATAGGTGTAGTAGTGTAGATCTCCACTATTCTTCCCGTCATAAATATGGAGTAAATGAGTATGGAGTATAATAAACATGTTCCATACTTCTGGAGTGCTCATTGATCGCACACCGCTGCTCGCTGTTGACTTTCTTTTGCTTGTTTCTTTGTGCTCTGTTTAGAATTGGGAAAGGAAATCGGAGTTCAAAGTGAAGAAAAATATAAAGCTTTTTTCTTCCTTTTCTAATTCACTAATTACTCTGCTTCGCTCCATTCAATGATCTAATTGTATTCTTGAGATTAAAACACTACTTTAATAAGTTCTTCTAGGTATATTTCACCAAAAAAAAAAAAAGCCTGACTGGGTATGTGGTGTTAATATTGTATTGTTCTTCCATTTGCTCATAAAGAAATATGGTGTGTATTAAACGTATATGTATACTTCTGGAATATTGTTTTAATTAATGTCCATCGCCACATACCGGCTACCGCGCTGCTCCAAGTTGACTTTTTTTAGCTCTTTTCTTTTTCCTTCTTAGAAGAATCTCTCCTCATCTTGTTTATATGGTTTGTAATTGTATGTATAGGAACTTTAAAAAAAACCTAACAGGTCGGCAGGCAAAACCAGCAACCTGCGGCTTGGTGCATTATCAACATTAATTTCCAGGTAAGATTGTCAACAAGTTGAACCCATAGGGGATTCATCGAAAGTTATATTGCGCATATAAAATAAATTAAATATTCTTTTTATATATATACTGCATACATAAAATAAAATGTTGAATCTACTTGACTTCTCGAGTTTTTACTCTTTATTTTTTATTTTTTTATTCTCTTTGATAAAAGATCTTGTCTTGCTGACATTTGCAACATCAGCTTGCATTTACAATACAGTTTGCCCGAATCTCCGAAAAAGGAAGATAAAGAGAAAAAACAAGACAAGGATTTTAATTTATAACAACAATTTTACTTTTCGTGATCAGATGCAGTTGACAAGAATATCATCATGGTCATTTCACCTCCAAATTGTAAGGAACTTTAAGACCATTATTATGGTATGAATTATTAAATGCTACTCCTATGATCTTTTCATACCAGAAAGTCAAAATCAAGCTGCGTATCCTCATTGCCGAATTTCTTAAATCAATTTACAGCCGCGTTGGAGTTGGAGGAATCGTCTGCAACACATCTCCAAAACCTCCTTCTCTAACATACTGTATGTACCTCGAAAATTCAGGTCTTGCAGTTGCCTTCATCTTCTTCTTTGTTTCAAAAAGACTGAATATTGGATGAATCTTGCTCGCCTTTTTCGCTTCCTTATTCACCTGAGGAGTCGCCGATAAATTCTGCTCCGATGTCACCTTCCTCGACGGACTAAAGATTTTAGCAACCGGAACACTTCTGTTTCTGATCAACTTTGGCTCTACTAGTGGAGCAGACGGTTCCTCCTCCTTTATCAATTCCTCATATCCTTTATAGCCCCTTCGTGTACTCATTGCTCTAAACATGGCTAAATTATAAACTTACAGAAATAAATTATTGAAAAATAAGCTCCCTTGAACTGGCCGGGGGTAATTGAAATGATGGATTAAATAGTTTGGTTGGCAAGCTAGCTAGGGGAGTTATTTAATTCCAATTAGTTGAGGTATTGTGACACAAATGTGGTATGTGGCCTTAATTTTTCAAAAATTGCGTACGCTATTGGGGTGTGAGAGTTGAAATTTTGTTGCTAATTGGCGAAGTTAACACTTAACAAACTGAAGTTTTCCTTGTTGACTTTTCTGGTGCCAAAACCGACTAATTTAATGAAAGTGGGACCATATGTATGAGAAATAAAAGAAAAATGGAATTTGACCATAGGGGGTAGCTTGCACAGCGCATGCTAAGGAAGATGTTAGGCCACACCATGCATCTGGAATGCTTGGACAATTTATTTTTATTTTTGTTTGTTTCTTTTTGTTTAAAAGAAAATTGATTATGATAAAGTAATATTAATTGATTAGTCGAAATCAGACATGTTTGAATGAGTAAGCTCTATTTGGAGAAAGCATGAAACTGAAAGATCGATAAATTAGTAGTAATTGATTAGCCAAATAACCGACATGTTTGAATGACTATGCTCCTTCTAGAGAAAGCAGAAAACTGAAAGATTGTTCGTTCTATTACTTCAATTAGATTAAGGGTGAACTTATATTTCCTTTCAACGTTGTTTTAAATATTTTTTAATTTTAGATTATAAACATTTTCGAGCGATCGAGTTCATTTTTTCTTCCTTCTATAAGTTCTATCCAAGCAATACATAATTCAAATGATTTAATATCTTATTCCAAGTTATGATTCATAATTAATTCAATGTATAAAATAGATGATTAAGTGAATTTTATGATTTCTTATTACATCTAATGATATCTTTAGTAATGTATTGATGTATTTAAGTCCCCTTCATTTATTTGCAATCTTTTTAGATAAAATTTTGAGCTTTGACCATTAACAAACTTATTGATACGAGCAATTATATTTTTATCATTTTTATTTTATTTTATTAGAGTTTTAATGTATATTATTACATTCACCTTAAAGTATATTGTGTAGCCACATAACACGATATGCTTAAACCATAAATGTCAGAACTCCATTTTTAAAAATTATTTTATGTACACTCAAATAACTTCATATAAAATAAAATGGAGGGAGCATTATAATAATAATACAAAAAGGGGTGATTGACAATTTAAAGGACAAAATGGACATTACTTGGAACAGGTGGGCGGCAATGGGAAAACGACTATAGTTTAACGTATAAGGAGAAAATTATGACTATGACTACAAAGTAGGAGGGGAAATGACTGTTTCCTGTTTGATTAACAGTAGTAGGAAAGTTTTGACATCAATTTCAAGCTGTTCACAGTAGAATAATAAGTGGATGTACTATCATCCTTTCCTAATTTTACATTTTGGTTTACAAGGCCAATATCTATCCAATCAGTGATCGATAACGCCTCATACTGATCAAAACATGCAACCACATGCATGCGTTGTTTTATCTTTATGCCCAAGATGTTTTATATGCAAAATGCGGGTCGATTTTCATAAGAATATTTTGATAAATAAACACATGCTACCTTCAGAAGTATCCAAGAATCTGGATTAAAAGTATAAAAGAAAAAAAAGAATAGTACATAAGGACCTCCAAACAACTAGTCCAAATTTTAATTTTTTCACTACGATCTTAAATTTCGCAGGGGTCCAAATTAACCCCATGAACAACTTCAAAGTGGTATTAATATCCCTCCTCAGCAAACCTCAATTTTTTTCGGAAGAGGTGGTTGTCACGTGTCAAGTTCATAATTTATTTATTTTTTCATTTCTCCTTTTTATTTCGAATATATAATATATACACACACTTAATTATGACAAGAATATGATGCTCATCAAGTCCAAATTGTTTGGAACTGTAAAACCACACATATGAACTATTTATAAAATGTAATGAATGGTCTTTTCTGCCACAGAGTCCAAATCACTTTACTGCCTCCATGTTGGATTTGGAAGTAGTCTGCAACACATCTCCAAAACCTCCCTCTCTAACATACTGAATATACCTTGAGAATTCAGGCCTTGCAGTAGGCTTCTTCTTCTTCTTCTTTGTTTCGAATAGACTGAATATTGGATGAATCTTGCTCGCTTTCTTCGCTTCCTTTAACTGACTAATCGCTCGGAAATTCTCCTCGGACGTCACCTTCTTAGACAAAGAGCTAAAGAATTTAGCAGCAGCTGGAACCGTTCTGTTTCTGTTCAACTTTGGTTTCCCTAATATTGGAGCAGAAGCCTCCTCTTCCTTAATCAATTCTTCATATCCTCTGTAGTCTCTTCGTGTACTCATTGCTCTAAACATGGCTTTAATTTTTACTAGTCACGTAAAATAATACAGCTACCAAATTTCTTGAACTATAGGCTTTAAAAGGAAGAGAGTACAGTAGATTGAGAGATGAAGAGAAGCATAAAACAAGGAAATGTTATATAGTTAGGCTGGGCCAGCTATTAGTTGAGGCATTTTAAAGCAGCTGTACGTAGCCTCAGTTTTTCAAAAATTGCGTGCTCCACGTGGTTGTAAGGCGTTGAAAATATATTGCTGAAGAAAGCTGGAACTTTCCTTGGTTTGACTTCTCGTGCAAAATTAATCCAAGTAATTACTAGTAATATAATGGAACTCTGACCATATATGGTCAAAAAACAACAATAATAATTATGCAAGTGTGACCATAGAGCTTGTAAATTCCAACTATGAATATTAGATGTTAAAGACCATATTTTTATTTTTATTTTTTATATCTTTCTTTTGTTGAAAAGAAATCAGTTTGGATAAACTATTTGATTTGTGAACACCAAAATGCATGTTTGAACGAGTACTCTCCCCTTTAGAGAATACAAAAATTATTGATTGAAAGTTCGTTAGCTTACGTCAGATAATTATCTTTCGCCATTATTTCCCAAGGACTACCCATTCTGTTGGTCAAACAGCCGTTCGAGTATATACTGTTTTTTTTATTTTTTTATTGAATTCTTTTACCCAAAAAACGTAAGATCTGATGCATATTATAATGTTTCAGTATACTAATAAGTGTGTAAAATTTTCAATCTAATGTCAAAAAGAAAAGAAGCTTTTGGCACATACCAAAAGTAACATTATAACTATCTTGAATATATTATGATATTTTTATGATTATAAGTACATGTGATTAAGGATGTATACGGTCAAAACCGGTTGGTCCTTCGTACGAATTGGTCGAAATGGTAATGCATTGGATCGAAGATCGTGTTGAGGTTCGAAGTCAGGTCATCAAGTTTCGAGCCCTAGGGACCGATCAATATCGAACTCGATATCATTATCGAGCTCGAATCCAAATCGAACTATGATGAAGTTATCGAGCTTACGAGGCAGAGACCGACCAACACTGTCCCCGAATCAATACAAGGCTCCAAATCAGAATCGAGCTCGAGTCAAGATCGAGAACTCGAGTCGGTATCGAGCTCGAGTCAAATATCGAGCTCATAGACAAGAGTCGTTGCAACCGCACTAAGGGAGAGAATCCTCGCAAGAATTATGGAAAAACTGATTTATCATGGGTCTCCCACTATGTATTTTTAATTGTATCTAAAGTAGGATCCCTCCAATATAAAGGGGTTGGTTATTATTTTTGTAGGCACTAAGTTTCTACATACATGATAACTAAGAGATCATACACTCCTATATTGAAGAATTATCCTTTTTTTAGCTACATTGATTGATTCATCTTGCTTAATCCATAAATCATCTTCTTTCCAACTTTGCTTATTTTTCTTTGCAATCAATATTCGATATTTCCATTTTACTCTTACGATTTGTGTCAAGTTATACCACATACCCTTAGAACTACGTACAAATTCAACTCTATCCATTTTTCGGGTAAACAGTTTGGCGCCCACCGTGGGGCTAAGGATAACAGTGGTTATTTGATACAAATCCGCAAAACACGCCATTTTACGCTTGTTTCCGGAAGTGTCTTTGATTTCAGATTAGCAACGACTAACTATCAATTAAATGGCCTTACCTATCGACAACGAAGCTGGTCTTCAAGATGAGAACAACAACTTGACGCCCAGGACCGAAAGGCCGTTTGTCGACGCCGTTGAGGCTCGAGTCGAAGTGCCATTAGACGTTAATTCGCATGTGGCCATTGAGGCAAACCTACATTCTGAACCTGAAAATAGCATTCATGGTAGCACTCGATCTGCAGCTCGAGATACCCATAACGTCGAAGAAAACGGTGTCAGCTTGTGCATGATTTTCGAAATGTTGCAAGCTCAACAGGCAGCAATAGCTCAGTTACAGAGTCAAACCCAGATACCGAGTAGGCCGGAGCCCAGTCCACCCCGATAAATCACCCACAGAATAGAACCAGCTATAGTAAGGTCAAATGAGCAAGAGTTGGGGACTAATCCCGAAATTGCTAAGATGTTCGAAGAACTGACCAAACGAATAAAATCAGGTGAAAGGAGGATCGAGGCAAATGACAAAAGGTGGAAATATATAACTCCAGGGTTGATCAGATCCCGGGGGAATCACCGATATTGAAAGGATTAGATTCCAAAAAATTTGTACAAAAGCCTTTCCCCCCAAGCGTGGCTCCTAAACCGATCCCAAAGAAATTCCGAATGCCCGAGATTCCAAAATATAACGGAACTACCAACCCCAACGAACATTTCACCTCTTACACATGTGCCATCAAAGGGAACGACCTAGAGAACGATGAAATCGAATCCATATTATTGAAGAAATTTGATGAAACCCTGGCAAAGGGAGTAATGATATAGTATCATAATTTACCATCTAATTCTATTGATTCTTTTGCTATGCTTGCAGATTCCTTCGTAAAAGCACACGTCGGGGCCATAAAGGTCGAGACCAGGGAGTCGGACCTGTTCAAGGTAAGACAAAAGGATAACGAGATGCTAAGTTAATTCGTATCTCGTTTTCAAATGGAACGAATGGATCTGCCACTACTCACAGACGATTGGGCTATTCAGGATTTCACTCAAGGTTTGAACGAATGAAGTTCGACAGCTTCACGGCAGTTGAAGCATAACCTGACCGAGTGCCCAGCTATTACCTGGGCCGACGTGCATAATTGGTACCAATCAAAAATTAGAGTCGAAGACGATCAGTTGGGGTCTGAACACGCTGCTAGAAGGGATATCAATCGAGAACAAGGTCCGATCAGGGACCGATACAGACCGTATAGTGGAAACCACAGAATCAATGAATCGAGACGTAACCCCGGACAAGGCAACCAAAAAAGTGATTGAGGTCAAGGATCTCGGGGGATGATGAACAGAAATAGGTTCGACAGGCCTATCGGACCTAAGGAAGTGCCACGATTATCGGAGTATAACTTCAGCATTGATGCATCCGCCATCATGTTGGATATCGGATGCATCAAAGACACTAAATGGCCTCGACCCTTGAAAATCGATCCTGCCCAGAGGAATCCCAATCAAATGTGCGAATATCATGGCACCCATGGCCACAGAACGGGAGATTGCAGGCAACTAAGAGATGAGGTAGCCCAGTTATTCAATAAAGGGCACCTTCGAGAATGTTTAAGCGACAGGGCCAAAAACCATTTCAAAAATAGGGATTTCAGCAAACAAAACAAACAGGAAGAACCACAGCACATCATCCACATGATCATCGGTGGCGTCGATACCCCTCAAGGGCCGATGCTTAAACGCACTAAGATATCGGTTACGAGAGAAAATCGACCTCGAACTCAGGATTACGCACCCATAAGAACATTTTCCTTTAATGATGAAGATGCAGAAGGAGTCATACAACCTCATAACGGTGCACTGGCAATATCCATACTTATGGATAAAACTAAAGTTAAGCGTGTGTTAATTGATCTAGGTAGCTCGGCCAATATTATTAGATCGAAGGTTGTAGAACAGCTCGGTCTACAGGATCAGTTCGAACCTGCAACCCTGGTTCTAAACGGATTCAATATGGCATGTGAAACCACCAAAGGCGAGATAATTCTGCCAATAAATGTGGTCGGGACCATCTAAGAAATGAAGTTCCACGTAATCGAAGGCGACATGAGGTACAACGACCTTTTTGGAAGGCCATGGATCCATAACATGAGAACTGTACCTTCGACCCTACACTAGGTTCTTAAATTCCCAACATCGAAGGGAGTCAAAACAGTGTACAGAGAACAACCGGTCGCGAGAGAAATGTTTGCCGTCGAAGAAGCAATTCCGATATACTCACTTTCGTCAACAAAGGGGTCGGACTCAAAAGGGGAACGAAATGCCAAATAGCAATCACAGACGTCAGCCTCAACCCAACTAGAAAATCAGAAGATCGATGAAGATGATGATCAAAGGATCCCTCGATCCTTCGTAGTTCCCGATGATTCCGACACCACCCAATCAACGATTGAAGAATTGGATCAAGTCATACTAATCGAGCATTTGCCCGAACGAAAAGTATACCTAGGAACGGGATTAACCCCCGAACTCAGGAAAAGTCTTATTCAATTTTTTATCGATAACATAGATTATTTTGCTTGGTCCCATTTAGATATAACAGGGATCACACCGGATATAACGATGCATCGGCTAAGCCTGGACCCTAGGTTCAAATCGGTGAAGCAAAAGAGAAGACCCAGTCTGAGGTAAAGCACATATTCATAAAGGACGAGATAACTAAACTTCTTAAAATTAGGGTCCTTTCGGGAGGTGAAATATCCTGAATGGTTAGCCAATGTAGTTGTAGTCCCTAAAAAAGGGAACAAACTTAGAATGTGTGTAGATTATAAGGATTTAAACAAAGCATGCCCCAAAAATTCTTTTACGCTGCCCAACATCGATCGCATGATCGATGCCACGGCCGACCACGAGGTCCTTACTTTTCTCGATGCCTATTCCGGGTATAATCAAATCCAAATGAACCCGAAAGACCAGGAAAAGACTTCATTTGTCACCAAGTATGGAACATATTATTATAATGTGATGCCCTTCGGGCTAAAAAATGCAGGAGCTACTTACCAATGCCTAGTAAATAAAATATTCGAGGAACAAATAGGTAAATCAATGGAAGTTTATATTGATGACATGCTAGTTAAGTCCCTGCACGCAGAGGACCATTTGGCTCATTTACAAGAAACATTCGAGATTTTAAGGAAATACAACATGAAGCTCAACCCCGAGAAATGTGCTTTCG
Source organism: Nicotiana tabacum (assembly GCF_000715075.1). Classification (NCBI taxonomy): domain Eukaryota; kingdom Viridiplantae; phylum Streptophyta; class Magnoliopsida; order Solanales; family Solanaceae; genus Nicotiana; species Nicotiana tabacum. The sequence continues at coordinate 148,293,379 of NC_134096.1, read as the reverse complement.
GGGTCGGTTCGGGCAAGTTCCTCGGCTTCATGGTATCGAATCGGGGAATCGATATCAACCCCGATAAAATCAAGGCTATCGAAGACATCGCCATCGTGGACAATGTAAAGGTCGTGCAGAGGCTAACGTGACGGATTTCTGCCTTAGGCCGATTCATTTCAAGGTCATCAGATCGAACTCACAGATTTTTCTCTCTACTCAAAAAGAAGAACGATTTTACCTAGACCTCGGAATGCCAACAGGCATTAGAGGAATTGAAGCAATATCTATCAAGCCCATCACTGCTTCATACTAAAAAAGCAGACGAGAAACTTTCTTGTACTTGGCAGTATCGGAAATCGCGGTAAGTGGTGTCCTAGTTCGAGAAGAGCAAGGTACGCAATTTTCCATTTATTATGTGAGTCGAACCTTAGGGGAAGTAGAAACTAGATATCCACACTTAGAGAAATTGAAACTTGCACTGATAAGCGCCTCTAGAAAGTTAAGACCATACTTTCAATGCCACCCCATATGTGAACTAACCACTTACCCACTTCGTAATATTTTGCACAAGCCCGAACTATCAAGTCGATTAGCCAAATGGGCCATCAAACTCAATGGGTATGATATCGAATATCAACCCTGGACGTCCATCAAGTCTCAAATTTTAGCGGACTTCGGGGCCGATTTCATGCCAACCCTCGTACCCGAAGTCGAAAAGGAACTCTTGTTGAAATACGGTACATCATCGGGGGTATGGACCCTTTTCACAGACGGGGCTTCGAACGTGAAGGGATCCGAGCTAGGCATCATCTTAAATCCACCTATGGGTAGCACTATTAGGCAATCTATCAAAACTACTAGGTTGACTAATAACGAGGCCGAGTATGAGGCCATGATTGCAGGTCTTGAGCTAGTTAAAAGCTTGGGAGCAGAAGTCATTGAAGCCAAGTGTGACTCTTTACTGTTGGTAAATCAAGTAAACAAAACCTTCGAATTTCGAGAGGATAGAATGCAAAGGTATTTGGACAAACTACAAGTAACTTTGCGTCGTTTCAAAGAGTGGACTTTACAGCATGTACCCCTAGAACAAAACAGTAAGGCCGATGCACTTGCAAATTTGGGATCATCGGTCGGGGAAGATGAGATAAGCTCGGGGACTGTCGTTCAACTCTCGATATCCATGATCGAGAAAGGTCATACCGAGATAAATTCTACAAGCTTTATCTGGGATTGGAGGAATAAGTATATTGAATATTTGGAGAACGGAAAGCTCATATCGGGCCCTAAAAATTCGAGGGCCCAACGAACCAAAGTTGCCCGATTCACATTGACTGCAGATGGAATATTATACCGAGGACATTCGATGGACTATTGGCAGTATGCTTAGGTCCAGGAGACACTGACTACATCCTATGTGAGATTCACGAGGGTACTTGTGGAAATCATTCTGGTGCCGTCTCATTAGTCCGAAAAATAATCAGAGCAGCATATTATTGGATCGATATGGACAAAGATGCAAAGGAGTTTGTTCGAAAATATGACAAATGTCAAAGGTTTTCACCGATAATCCATCAGCCCGGAGAGTAACTTCACTCAGTCTTATCCCCATGGCCATTCATGAAATGGGGAATGGATATCGTCGGACCTCTGCCATCGGCCCTAGGTAAAGCTAAGTTCATTTTATTTATGACTGACTATTTCTCTAAATGGGTTGAAGCACAGGCGTTCGAAAAAATAAGGGAGAAAGAGGTTATAGACTTAATCTCGGATCATATCGCATGTCGATTTGGGATGCCCGCCGAAATAGTATGTGATAATGGTAAACAATTTATCAGCAGCAAAGTGACGAAATTCCTCGAAGATCACAAAATAAAAAGGATATTATCAATACCGTATCACCCTAGTGGGAACGAACAGGCCGAATCGACAAACAAGACTATCATTCAAAACCTAAAGAAAAAGTTGAACGACGCTAAGGGAAAATGGAGAGAAATTCTACCTGAAGTTCTTTAGGCATATCGAACAACATCAAAATCTAGTACGGGGGCAACCCCGTTTTCCTTAGTATATGGTTCTGAAGCCTTGATCCCAGTCGAAGCAGGGGAACCCAGCGCCAGGTTTCGATATACAACAGAAGATTCAAATCACGAGGCTATGAATACTAGCCTCGAATTATTGGATGAAAAATGAGAAGTTGCTCTCGTCCAATTGGCCGCCCAAAAGCAGCGGATCGAAAGATACTATAATCGAAGAACCAATCTTCGTCATTTTAAAATCGGGGACTTAGTGCTAAGGAAAGTCACCCTCAGCACCCGAAATCCAAATGAAGGAAAACTGGGTCCAAACTGGGAAGGACCGTATCAGGTTCTCGAAAATATCGGTAAAGGATCCTACAAGCTTGGTATTATAAACGACAAACAACTACCAAGCAATTGGAATGTGTCACACCTAAAATGATACTATGCTAAGGTACGACTCTCCCATGTTCGTTAATATTTCAAAACTAACCCTTGTAGGAGTTCGATCAGGAACAAGGATGGATCATTCAACACGAAGCCCTAGGTCTGAAAGCACGCGTTGCACTCTTTTTCCCTTAGACCGGTTTTATCCCAAATGGGTTTTTCGGCAAGGTTTTTAATGAGTCAACCTTTGATCGTGCTAACTTAGAATAATTCAACAGTATCCGACTAACTTAGAACGATTCAACAGTATCCGACTAACTTAGAATAATTCAACAGTATCCGAGGCCCCCTGTTCCCATGGTCTCTGCCCTTATTATATCAACTTCCTCACGAAGCTGCCCGACCGTCTCGAGTTTCTGCTGCAGCTGTGAGATCGAAATATTAGCCTCCAATCCTAAATCAAACCCATGAGTTCTTAATATTATCATTACCTGCTCGGTCAGGTCGGTCTGGTCTTGATGAGCCTTGGCCAACTCAGCTCGAAGGCCTTTGATTTCTTCTTCTCTTTGCCCGGAAAGGAGTCTGAGGGCGTTCCTCTCCTCCGTAACCCATCGTAGGTCGGCCTCGAACGGATGCAGCTCAGCTCAAGACCGAGAACATGCTTCTCGATGAACCTCCATGACCTGCGAAGAAAGAAGAAAAGAAGTTAGAAAAGAATAGCAAATATAAAATTAATATCAACGAAGAGAGTTAAAGCTTACCCGATTCAGAGCTTGCTGCACTTCGCAGAAAAGGCCCGACACATCACTAGGGCCAGCAGCGTCCTCGACTCCAGTAAACAAATCACAGAAGGGGTCCTCCCCTTCATGAGACCGGCTCATCTCGAGGGCCCCCAAAGCTTGGGATTCCCGAATTGCCCCTTCGGAAAAGGCAGGGAGAGTGAGCGAGTCTCCAATTACTATTGCCCTAAGTGACTCGCTTGGGACGTTCTCCTCAGTTCGGACAGCTTCATGATCGGCCCCTTCCGATATGCCCACAGTTTGTTGACTTCGGTGGGAAGTATACTTAATCTATAATGATTCGGGGACTCTTCCCGAACCTTCCTCCAATATCTGCTCAGTCTGAAGCGGAGCTTTATAAATCACCATCGATTCAGCTGCCTTTGGGCCATCGATGGTTTTCTTCATTTGGGCCACCAGCACGGACCCGTCGTTTTCTTCTTCTTCTTCGTCTTCATCCCTTAGATGCAGAACTAATTCTACAGTCAAAGGATTGGTATTCTTCCTCGGCTTATGAGCCATCCTCGTCTTTGGTTTTGGATCTTCGGAAGCGGAGGCCCTTTTTCTCTTATTATCCTTCACTGACTTTGGATCAGAGGCCGAAGCCTCTTCCTCGACGGATGAAGACCTCAAAACCGCATCTTTGCCCACACCTACATACAGGAAAATTGATTTAAATATATGGAAAGCATCCCGTTCAAACTACCAAAGATACGAGAAAGAGGATTACCGTGATTTTTGGCCTCCCATCGGCCATTTGACAAATCATGCCACGAGCGCTCGGCGTATGTGGAGGTCGAATATAGATCCTGTACCCAGTTCTTGAGGTCGGGGACTGCACCGGGCATCCAAAGAACCGTTGGATCACAAAAAGAGGGATATCGGTGAGAAAAGATATGAAGGGGGAAAATAGTAGGAGATAACAACAGAATTACACTTACGCTACATGTTCTACTCCTCGGGAAAAGGCATCTTTTCAGTCGGAATTAGGTCCGAAGTCTTTACTCGAACGAACCTTCCTATCCAACCTCGATCCTTGTCTTCGACTATGCTCGAGAAAAGAACCTTGGTAGCCCGACGCTGAAGTTTTATTAACCCGCCTCGAAAGAGGCGAGGGCAGTACAATCGAATGAGATGGTCAAGGGTGAAAGGCATCCCCTCGATTTTGTTCACGAAGTAACGGATCAAAATAACGATCCGCCAAAAAGAAAGATGGATCTGGCCTAGGGTTATCTGGTATTGATGGCAGAAATCTATAATAACAGGGTCAGGGGGACCTAACGTGGAAGGGTAAGTATACACACTTAAAAACCCTTTCACGTAAGTGGTGATATCTTCTTCAAAACACGGGATTACTATTTCTTCGTTCTCCCAATTGCAATCTTTCTTTAGCTGTTTGAGGTGCCTCTCGGTTATCGAACACATATACCTCGATACTGGCTCACATCGGCCGGGAACCGACGAGCCTTTGTCGACCTTAAAATCAGAGGTAAGAACACACGCCCCAGGAACGCATTCCTCAGGCAGTGGCTCTACCGGTGTTTTATCGGCGGCAGGCTGTGAAGAAGAAGCTTTTTTCTTTCTGAGGAATGGTTTTTGATGTTTTCGCCATTTTTGGATTTAAAGATCGAGAACAGAAGGAGGTAACAAAGATTTTGAGTTTTTGAAGAAAGATTTTGCAGAGAAGAATCACAGATTTGCGAATGAATTCAGAAGGTGTGAGAAAAAAGTTAGAAACTTTAGAGCTTGAAGATGTAAAAGTGATTAAAAGTGAAAAAAAAGGGTTATTTATAGATAGAGCAATGGCGGTTCAATTTTGATAATGGCCGACCATCGTCTGAAACACATTAAATACCTAGGTAAACTGAACCGACGGGTCAACCATCACGTACATCATGATCGGACTCGATGTAAACGTCAGTATATATCTAATCGTACCATTGAAAAATTATGTCGTTTCTCGCTACATCCTTACCAAGAAACGAGGGGATTATCTGTGTACGGTCAAAACAGGTTAGTCCTTCGTACGAACTGATCGAAATGGTAATGCATTGGATCGAAGATCAGGTTGAGATCTGAAATTAGGTCATCAAACTTCGAGCCCTAAGGACTGATCAATGTCGAGCTCGATATCATTATCGAGCTCGAATCCAAATCTAACTATGATGAAGTTATCGAGCTTACGAGGTAGAGACCGACCAACACTGTCTCCGAATCAATACAAGGCTCCGAATCAGAATCGAGCTTGAGTCAAGATCGAAAGCTCGAGTCGGTATCGAACTCGAGTCAAATATCGAGCTCATAGACAAGAGCCGTTACAACCGCACTAGGGGAGAGAATCATGGCAAGAATTATGAAAAAGCTGATTTATCATGGGTCTCCCACTATGTATTTTTAATTGTATCTAAAGTAAGATCCCTCCATTATAAAGGGGTTGGTTATTATTTTTGTAGGCACCAAGTTTCTACATACATGGTAACTGAGAGATCATACACTCCTATATTGAAGAGTTATCCTTTTTTAGCTACATTGATTGATTTATCTTGCTTAATCCATAAATCATCTTCTTTTCAACTTTGCTTATTTTTCTTTGCAATCAATATTCGATATTTCTATTTTACTCTTACGATTTGTGTCAAGTTATACCACATACCCTTAGAACTACGTACAAATTTAACTCTATACGTTTTTCGGGTAAACAAAGGATAAAAAGGAAAGCTTAACGGTGAAGAGTTTCCAAATATAAAAAGGCATATTAGAAAGAATTACTAGGAAATACACCTGACTTCATATTATTACAAAAAAATGGCCCATATTTTTTAGTTTTACCCGACCTAGCCTATATTGTACATATTTTAAAAGTACTGCCAAAAGCATCATTTGACAACCATTATTTTAAAATCCGTTTTCTTACAACCACTGCTTCTAAAAGGTATGGAGTTAAATTTAGTTGGTCAAATTCTCCATTTCATTTGATGCTACAACAAGAAAAACTTACTGCAAAAACTAAGAATATTTTTGCTCTGCAGCCTCGTGGCTTTTGAGACTCTTCACTATTTAGTTTTTTAATTTCTCTTCTTTAATCTTTGAGCTAAATTTTAGATCTGGGTCTTTAGAGCCTGTTAGCTGTTTGGATTGAGTTTTGCTCCAATTGATTGAAAACATCAAGAGGAGTTCAAAACTTAATTAAATATGAAGTGATGTACAACTAAATTTCAGAAGAGGTTCAAGAAAGAAGACGAAGTTAATTTTTGTATAATAGTGTATAATATTGTATAATAATGTATATGGGTGTATAAATACCTCTTATACACTATTATACACTTTTATACACCTTTATAGAAGCGTCTGTAGATGAATTTCTTCTACGATTTTCAGTTGCAATTCTTGTTCAAAACTAGTCCAAATCTCCATTAATTGACTTCAAATGTTATATACAACCTTCTTATACTATTTCTAACAAGTCTAAACAATACCCACTCTAAATTTCTCACAAAATCGGATTCGAAATTTTGAACCCACTTATTTAAGTTTGTTCAACAATTGTGGGTTACCTTAAAAATCTAATTTTCACCCACCCAAATGGATTTGGCTTGTTAAACTAATATTTGAGTCACAATTACTGATTCAAAGATTGAATTAGAAGCTTGAACATTTTTTTAAAAAAATAAATAGTGATTTCGAGAACCTATTTGGAATTGAATGTTGAATCTTAGCTTATTATTTTTGGGATGCAATTTTGCAAAGTTGAATATAGGCCACCTAATTGCAATATATGTGAGTTAGTTATACTTATGTGTAATTCTCCCTTTTTACAATAAAACAAAAAGGAAAAAGTGTCAAAGGTAAATAGACAAAGGAGTACTCCTATACTTTAATACATGGATCTAACTTATATTGACGATGTATTGATTTGCACACGATTAGCTTAATTTAACATGTTACTTACTTTTTATTCTATGTTATAACTAATGCTATAAAATAGAGTTGCCTATAGTTACTTTCTAACTGATCATACTGTGTAAATATTTTTTACATTGTCACTGCATGCTTAAACTCTACATGCATACATTTGGGCAGCAAGGAGATCAAGCAATATTAAATGGTCGCGATCATGCAAATGTGCATGCATATTTATTTTGTAAAGATTAGACTTGTAATGCCGAATTGCCGATATCTCAAAACCTTCAAATCCATCAAGACCAAACTGTCATGTTTTTGTTCATATCTTGTTGCTACAACATTTAAATGCAGATTTTTAATTCTATCATCCCTTGTTCTAATTCTGACTGTTAATTTCCTGGGGAAAAGAGAGACAACTGGTCGTCAGCTAAAACGCGCGAGGACTCGCACCTTGAATAAGAATCACGGATTTGCAGGATTATTGTGCCAACAAGTTGAACCTTGTCCAAAAAACACGCAATACAACAATATATTTGTACTTATATATAGTAACAACCAACACCTATATATCCCATAATCTCTCAAAAAGAGAAGTAAGAAGAAATAGAGCAAACAAACCAACATTCCTATATAATCTATGACGTATATATACAAAACCACATAGTACTAACTAAAATAAAATTGTAAATCGAGAATTTAGGATTTGAAGGAAGTCGTCTGCAATACATCTCCAAAACCTCCTTCTCTAACATATTGAATGTACCTTGAGAATTCAGGCTTTGCAGTTGCCTTGTTTTTCTTCTTGGTTTCAAAAAGACTGAATATTGGGTGAATCTTGCTCGCTTTTTTCGCTTTCTTTAGTTGACTAGTCGCTCGGAAATTATCCTCGGACGTCACCTTCTTGGATGAAGAGCTAAAGAATTTAGCAGTAGCTGGAACCGTTCTGTTTCTGCTCAACTTTGGTTTCCCTAATATTGGAGCAGAAACCTCCTCTTCCTTAATCAATTCTTCATATCCTCTATAGCCTCTTCGTGTACTCATTGCTCTAAACATGGCTTTACTTAATTAGTACAAGTTACAAAAAATAAAACAGCTCCCAAATTTCTTGAACTAGCTAGATTTTAAAATGAAGCAAGCAAAGAGATTAAATTAGAGATTGAAAGGTGAAGAAAACAAAGGATATGTTACGTAGTTATATAGGTTGGGCTGGCTAAGAGAGTTATTAATTCGTATTATTAGTTGAGGTATTTTAAACTTACAACTGTGGAAAGTTGAAAAAAATTCGACTTTGACTTCTCATGCAAAAATCAAAATCCTAATAATATAATGGAGCATATCTGGTCAACAACAATAATAATGGAAGTGTGACTATGGAGCTTGAATATTCCACTAAGGCATGCTATGAAATATGAACAGCAGATGTTGAAGCCGCCACATTCATCTACATCCAACGGCTATTAATGCATGGACCGGTCCATAATGACTACAATTTTTAACTTTTCGCTTTATATCTTTCTTTTATTGAATACAAATCAATTTGGATATGTTAGTACTTGATTAAAAAAAAACAACTTGTTTGAATGAGTGCTGTCCGGTTTTGAGAAAGCAAGAAGAGTAATAAAAACGTTCTTTAGCTTACAGCAGCTATATTAAAGTATTAGCAAACCAAAATTTGAAGATGTTGACGGATATAATTATCATCCACTCCTTATTTTACACTTTTGGTTTGCCCCGGCAGTACCTTTCCAACCAAGAGTTCTTTGCATTTCGTACCTTGATGTATGCTTTCATTTGTAATTTGTACTGTATTATATTATTTTTAATAAATTTATATTTTTAATTCTTTATTATGTTGCAAAATAATAAATACACTTTTCTGTTGAATTCCATGAGAGCAAAATAGAAAAAAAATACGAATAAGAAAATAAAATATATGGTGCGTGCAAAATGAAAAAAGGTCAAGTCAAGTCAAATCAACGGGTAATGCGAGAGTAAAGATTGTCATTAGGTTCTATATGGGTCGAAATATGTCTCAGTACTTGGGATTAAGCAGTATCGAGAAAAGAGTTGGCCGAGGTCGACCAGGAGATGGCGAAACCCGTGGTCGAAATATAGAAGATGGCCGGTGTCGAGCACTGTAAAAAGAGCTGTAATGGCTACTTTATTAGGACAGAATATTAAAGAAAATATTCCATTGGATATTCTTTGTATTTGTACTACTAGGGTTTATTGGGGTATGTCCCATATAAATAAGAAAAAGATAATTAATAGGGGCATGTGATATTCATTATGATAAGAGGACTTTGCAAAAAGATACTCTCTCTCTCCCTTTTGAAAAGATACAAAAAATATCTTTTTATCAAGATTCTTGTTCATGTTATCCTACACTTTTTCATCAGATCCGAGAAGATTTCGAATGTTCTAAGATTCGTCTGTCACTCATCATTGTCAGGAGGAATAATCACCTAGCTCATTATTTGTTGGGTAAAGCACTCCTCCAATTTACTCAAATGCCATTTATTGTTAATTATTATTAGCCACTCTTCCATTACTGCTTATACTTTATGATTATTTAATGTTTGTTATTGTCAACCTTTTACTGGATCTATCCCACCTCACACACGTTTTCAAGATTCGCATCTGGAGATATTATCATTAACTAGGTTTAACTCGTTATTGCATAAATATAATAGTTTTAGCCGAAAGTACACGAAGGTCACTGTGGAGCTCATTCCAGCAATCGGGCTTTTGTCAGATGCCTCATACAGGCACGGTATTACTGGCCCATATGAAAAAGGAGGTCGCGGATTTCGTGAAAAAATGCGAGCAATGCCAGAAGTATGCCCCAATGATTCACCAAACATGCAAACACCTACACTCAGTGACTTCCCCTTGGCTGTTCATCAAATGGAGATCGGACATCGTGGGCCCCCTCCCGTCAGGACGAGGTAACGTACGATTTCTTTTAGTTTTAACTGACAATATCTCTAAATGGATAGAAGTAGGAGCATTTGCCCAAATACGCGAACAGGAAGTGATCGCTTTCATATGGAAAAACATCATATGCCGTTTCGGTCTCCCCAAAGAGATCAGCTGCGACAACACACCCCAATTTGCGGGAAAAAGGGTCACTGAGTTTTTAAAAAAATGGCACATCAAAAGAATACTCTCAACGCCATACCACCCCGCGGGCAACGGAAAAGCGGAATCCTCCAACAAGTCGATATTGAACATCATGAAGAAGAAACTCGAAGACGCCAAAGGATTGTGGCCGAAAATATTACGAGAAGTACTCTAAGCCTACCGAACAACGCCGAAGACGAGCATAGGAGATACACCCTACTCATTGTTCTATGGGACTGATGCAGTAATATCGATCGAAGTCATGGAGCCCAACCTAATATACTCCCACGAAAGAGGACCCAGTAACGATGAAAGCAGAAGGCATGAGCTCGATGAGGTCGAAGAACGAAGAGATATGGCCTATGTAAGGATGATCGCCCAAAAGCAGCAAGCAGAACGCTATTATAACAAAAAGGTAAAGATCATGCCACTTAAAGTCGGGGACTACGTGCTTAAAGCTAAAACACAAGAGAGCAAAAACCCACGAGAACGTAAACTAGGAATAAATTGGGACGGCCCGTACAAAATCACGGCAAAAGCGAACAAATGGTCATTCCAACTAAAAACAATGGAAGGAAAGCTACTACCAAACAATTAGAACATTTCACATCTCAAGTACTTCATATTTTAAGAGATAAAGCGTCTTCAAAATCGTACTATTTTTCCCTCACTTGAGTTTTGTCCCAATTAGATTTTCTCAAGGAGGTTTTTAATGAGGCGACGAAAGGGATACTTTAGGTTGAAGTGCGCACAGGTCGGCTACTTCATTGCTCGACCTCTGAATACTTCTCCAGATCGACCAATGAAGGTACTGGATAGACTAGGACTGGGACTATGGCTGTCCAACGGGACGGGATGGGACGGGACGACATTTAGCCGGGACGGAACGGGACGAAACGGTAGGCCCATCCCGTTCCGCGGGACAAACGGGACGAAACGGTAGTCCCATCTAGTCCCGCTAACAAACGGGACGAGACGGGTTCGCGGGCCTTAAGTGCCGTTTTAAAAAAAATTTATTTAAGCATTGAGTTTGGAAACCGCTATTCTTTTGACAATGACTAAGTTTTTAAAGTTTGCAACAACTAGTTTTTTGAGTTATTTAATAAACTTAAAAATTAAACGGAAATTAGAAAACTAAGTAAAGAATTATAAAATATTAAAACAAAAAACTTGTAATGAAATATTCTAGTAATTATAAATTTATAATAGAGTTATAATTTAATTAATATAATTTCAAGCCATTAAGTAACTAAGTAAGAGTGTAAGACAATTCATAAAAATAATTCAACGCTTAAAGCCTTTTATTTTATTAATAGAACTTTCAAATCTCACATACAAATATAATTCTTTTGAAGAGTACCTAATCTACGCAGCCACCTTCTAGGAAAGGTTCTGTTTAAACTAGGCCTCTTAGTAGCCAATTACAAATTATCATACTAATATTTGTAGCTCCTATATAACTTCGTTGTAACTTATCTATAATTTCTCTCGGACATTGTTCTGGAATTGGCAATGTTGATTGATGTTTCATGAGTTCCATGCCGTCATAGCTCCCGGTGCTAAGTATCTCGTTGTATTCTTCTTCTTCCCTAGTTTCATCACTTGTTGTTTCCATAGATTTATATTTATCAAACATTGATCTAACATAAAAATATGTGTTAGCTTGGCAATCTTCGAGAGATGGTTGTTCATTTTCTTGAATTTCTAAATTCTCATAAATTTTACGAAAAAGTCCATTTACACCTCTTAATTTTAAAGATGGGTTAAGTATAGTAGAAATTAAATAAACTTGGGGAATAGGAAAAAAATACTTTTTAAATTTTGCAATTATTTCATTAATGGTCGGTGCATAAGTTGGATTGATTTTGCAATCATTTCATTAAGCTAGTTGCTGCAGTTGTGTTAGCACTTAGCAGAAGCATTATCTAAGGTGATAGTTAAAACTTTATCAATGAGTCCATAAAAATCAACAATTTGTAGAACAGTAGTTGCAATATATGCTCCACTGTGTTTTGAATCAACAAATTTATAACCAATAATACGTTTTTGCATGTTCCAGTGATGATCAAACCAATGACATGTAACAGTTAAATAATCACAACCATTAGGATTATGACCTATATCAGATGTAATAGACACTTTACAATCTACGTGAAACAATACACAACGAATATACTGAAAATATTCGGTTTGAAGTTTAAAAACATCATTTCTAACCGTGGTCTTAGAAAAACTTTGAAAAGCAGGATTACAAGTTTCTTGTATATAATGCACAAAAAAATAGGACGCGGGACAGGCGGGACGGGACGGGACAGGACTGGACGGAATGAGACGGGACAGACGGGACGGGACGGGATGGGACGAAACGGGACGGGACAAACGGGATGAAATGGACATCCCGTCCCATCCCGTTTCCCGTTTAACATGGGCCCATCCCGTTTAGAATTAAGTGGGACGGGACGGGACGCGGAACGGGACCGGAACGGGACGGCCCGTCCCGTTGGACAGCCTTAACTGGGAGGGACTAGGACTGAAATGCCAGCCAACGCCCGAAAAAATATATAAATTTATCCAAGTGTATGAACAAAGCACAAATGCATGAAGTTTATTTCTATTTCTCCAAATGTACAACCAAGGCAACGTTGCCTTAAAGATCACAACGCCGACAAATGCCGCACCTAGGGGAATACCTAACCGACCCCCGGCCATAACTGAGTATAGATTACATTCGACCTCGTTTGAATCAACACCTAACCGGCCTTTGACCATAACTGAGTATAGGTTATATTCGACCTAGTTCGAATCAATACCTAATCGGCCTTCGGCCATAACTAAACATACAATATGTTCGACCTCATTCAAACTGACATCTACTGGCCCTCGGCCATAATCAAACTTAGGTTTTGTTTCGACCTCGATCGAACTAATACCTTTTGACCCGCGACCGTAATTAAACTAAGGATATATTCAACCCTACTCGAGCTAAGTGATTACGACTAAGAAAACCAAGGCAACCAAGCAACAAGATCAAAAAGCATACAAGCTCGAACCGAAGAAAAAGAATCATGTACAAATAACAAAACCGGTATTTCATACTTAGAGTATTTTTACAAAGGCTCGAAAAGACGCCCACAAAAAATGCACAAGTTTGCGGCAAAACAAAAGGAAGGAAAAGAAAAACTACTAATCGCCGCGAAGCCCAGCAGCGCCATCGGCCTGATCACCTAGGCCATCCCCATCTGCACCTTCACTATCACCACCCTAAGGATTCTCATTCTCATACCAGGCGTCCTCTTCAATCCGATCCACGCCCGCATATCCCTCATTGTCACCAGCCTCCGGTGTAGTAGGATCGTAGCCACAAGCGACCCGAGCTCCACGTACCTTAACACGAGCATCCTCGAGGACGGCTTCTGAAATGGTTCCCGCCCTCATCATATCTCTAAATATATCCAGCAGGGCCTCGGCATGAATCCACTCCTCGTATCGAGGAACATCAGGGAAATTAGAAGTGCAGGAAGAGGATGGTCGAGCCAATAATTGTGCCTTCTCGGCCTCAAGAGCGGCGACTCGATCACAAAGGATAGAAGCCTCTTTCTCTAATGCTCCAATCCATTCATCAGGCCGCTCTTCTTTGAGTCTGGCCGTCTCTAAGTCACTCTCTCGCTCGGAATGAAGAACATGGATTACGATCTCCAAATCCTCCGCCTTCCTCATAGCCCCCGACCGAGCTAACTCTGCCTTCTCGAGATCCACTGCCTTCTCGGCGATCTTGCCACTTAAAGCATCCACTTTGAATTCATACTCCTCAAGCTTGGCGTGCAACGAGATCACCTGGGCTTGGAGATAACCGTATAGGGCTTCGACCCCTTACTAACCTCAAGCTCATCTTCTTTATCTCTTAGCTCCCCCTCAAGAACGCTGCATTTTTCGATGACCCTCACTAGTTCGTCATCCTTTTCCTTCGGTTCGTCTCGGAGAGCCTGGAAATTGCCGCTCTCACCAAACCACCTACAAATCTCGCATTTCTTGCCATGGTACTCGCTGTATTTTCGCTCCATCTTCAGAAAAATAGCCTTACGCCTCTCCTCTCTTCTAGCACTTTCAATTTCCAAAATCACAGTCTGAAAGAGAACGAAAAAGAAAACGGAGAGTAAGAACGAAGCCTAAACGTTGAACTTGACAAACAAAAATGAAAGAAGTCGAGAGGCTTACCCTGAGAGCGAGATTGGCTATGCTCCTTGATAAGGTAGCGTCATCTAGCTTTTTAAGGGGTTTACCTTCCACGTCAGAACGGAGGGGACCAAGGGAAAGGACCATGTTCTTTGTATTTACCAATAAATCTCGATCCATGGGGATCGCAATGGTCCGCGTAGACCCCTCCAGTCTTACTTCGAGTCAGGTAAACCCCCCCCCAATCATCCTCACCTCATCGGCGTCAATATTAGAGCCCGTCTCATAGCCATCATCGGCAACATTTTTTCCTTTCTTGTCGGCTAGCGAAGAAGGACAATCAACCGGCCACGAGGCCAATGGCTCATCTTGCCGTAAATTATCAAAGACTCTCGCAGACGGCCCTTCGGTTTCCATCATGACATCGCGAAGGGACATGCCTCTACAACCTCAGTCGATGGCGGAATCTCAAACGGTGACTCGATGTCATCTTCAAGCACTATTGTCGCCGTCTCACGGATGACGAAATCGCCCCTTACTGAATCCACGACTCGGGCGACCATGTCACTGACGTCCACCGATCGTCTCCCACGGGGAACCAAATTCCCCCCGCTTGGTGACGACTCTTCCTCCTCATCCACTAGATGATGCAAAGGGGAAGCCGGAAGCTCCGTTGTTGATATGTCCGCAGGCGGAGAAGAAACCGATGCTGAGGCAGCAACAGGTGGGACCGACGACCGAGCAGACCTGGCCGCGCTAGAAGAAGGAACAGAAGTAGACGATCGGGCAGGCCTGGCCGTGGTCACAATGTGAATAGACGCCGAAGAAGAGGCAGCCTTCCTCTTACGAAATGCAGGAGGAGGAGCCCTCGGTCTCCTCGAATATCCTCGAACTGAAAAAGAAAGATTGAAGGTTATCACCACCAAGAGTGAACTGCAACGAGCAAGCGATCATGAGGTCAAGATAACAAAAATTTATACAGATGAACTCACCGTCCAAGGAAGAAGTAGGCCCAAACTTCTTGAGAAAGCCCCGCCATTCACGAATCCCCACAATGTGAGGCAGAACCCAGCCAACCCAGTTCGAAATGTCCCGACCATAGGAAGGGGCGTAGTCTTGGTAGTACGAAGAAGGGACAAAATGTCAGAACGAGTGACTTGATGGTAGACTATAATCCCGTATTTTAGTCGATTATTACACTCTAATTCACTGCACTTTACTTGGGTTGAGCTTTAATTGGTAGTGTTTTTGCACTTATTGTATGTTTTATGCTATGTAGGAGTGATTCCGATTTATATAGATATTGTGGAGCTAATTTGAACTATTTGGAGCTTTGAAGTCTGAATATAAGCCCAAGAAATTAAGCCGGGATCACGTTCGAGGGTGGAAAACCAAGTCTGGAAGTCAAAAATTTGAAAACTCATTTCTGACCACAATTTGCACTACCGCCCCGCGGTATGCCCCGCGCTAGTGCAAAAAGTAGCCAGAAATCATATTTTGGCACGTTCTGAAATTTTCCACATGCGCGCCGAATAGGGCTGCGCGGCATGTGGTGCGGTTGCCCAAAAATGTTAGAAGAACTTTCCAATTCCGCTAAAAAGGGTAATTTTATCTGAGAATTATTGTGGGTGGCTTAAATATACGGGAAAACACTATTTTCGGGACCTTTGACAGATTTTCGACCTAAGGAAGCCAAGGAGGCTAAGGAGGAGTTGGAAGAACAGAAGCACAAGGATTTCATCATTCCTTCCTCACTCAAGATCCGGGTTTGGATTGAATTTATGTTTTCCAATACGTTAGTTTCATTTGTGAAGAACCTCTCCATGCCTATGGAATAAATCCTTATGGATTTTGATGGATTTGGTGTATTGATGATTGTTTGTGGATTATAACTCTATTTTTATGTATTTGAATCGTTTTGAAAGATTTAATTGTTGCATCTATATTAACTTGTTCTTGTAATCGAAAGAGGCATAACTTGTGATGTATTTACATTATATTATTGGTTGAGTTCATAGACTCTTCTAAGTAATCGAAAGAGGCTAGTTGAATCATTGATTAAACCTAGTTAGGAGAATAATCGAAAGAGGTTTTCCTAAAGAACGATCCACTACAAATTCTTGCATATATTCACAGTGCTTAAATTGGTTCATATTGAGAGGTTGAGACTTAAGGGAGAGAGGAGTTTCTACTAAACAATTGTACTGATAATTAAGTAAATTCGAGAGACTCACTTGAATATTAGAAGTGAATTATCTAGAGTTAAATCCCAGACAATTATCTTGCACCTATCCTATCAAAACCCCATTTTCTCCCATTGATATCTTCCTTTGCTTAGGCCTTGCTTCGATTGTCATTAGTCAATTAGCTCTAGATTCTTAATTAATTTTAGTATTAACCACATAAATCTCAATTGTTGATCCTCCTGGATAGTGCTCTAGCTACAAAATACGAAAATATTGTTTAAATCCAATCCATGTGGAGACGATATCATACTATACTATCTTTGACTAGCGAGCACAATTTAAGTGTGTGTTTTGCGCTCGTCAAATTTTGGCGTCGTTGCCGGGGATTGACAATCAATAATGTTTGAAATAGTTTATAGTGCTAATTCAGGAATTAGATTTTAATTTTTATTTATTTTTACTTTTGTTATGTTAACTTCTCTTCAAGATTTCTTTTCTTGAAGTAATCTTGAAGAGCATATTCTTGTTATTGAATTCTAAATGATGTGAAGATGGAGTATAACTAGCCTAAGAAAATGGTTGAAGAGTTAGCAGCTGAATATTATTAGTGGTATGCTACGTGTTTTAAATGCGGTGAAAATCATCTATGGGTTGATTGTCAAGCAGATAGGTATTCATCCAATGGTTCATCTACTGAACATTCTCACTTTGTCTCTAGTCCGTACAGGTATGAGGATTCATATGGGTCCACTTCTGACTCTGGTTGGAATGAATACCCTTATTTTGACTGGGATGAAAGCGAAGTGAGACAACCACCTCAAAAGGAGAATAGTAGTTTAGAAAAGTTTATGTATAGTTCATAAATAAGGTGGAAGAGAAATTTATACAAGATGATAAAGCCACTAATAACCTAACAATGCAAGTGAATCAATTAGTAAATAGACTTAGCTCGTTGCATTGTGATGGTGAATATATGGAAGAGATACCGTGTGAAAATGAGCCTACCCGAGATGATGAACATCTACAGAGAGAGTTTCCCACTCTGCAAGAGGACTCTGTTTTAACTGAAACGATCGAAAATGAGGCTTTGGTTGATTATGAAGCAATACAAGAAGAGTTCAAACCCCCATCCACCTATTCACAATTGCAATTTTTAGTAGAAGAAAATGAGGAACAAATGGTCTTGGACTTACCAGAGGAATACTCACATGACATTTCTTCTTCAATTTCTTATTCTAACCTTGATCATGTGGATTTTATTTTTGGGGATTTACAGGAATATGCAGGGATTGATCTTGTGAATGAATGCAGAAACAAGTTGAGGATAATCCTACAAGAACAATCCACCGCTCAAAATGAGGCCAAGAAAGAAAGAAAAGAGTGGGTCTTACAAATATCCTTAAAGGAATTTGGCCTGATGAGCTCCATAAAGAATTCCGAGGAGCGAAAACGAAAAATGAATTCAGAATTAGAGGTAGAGTTCACAAGTTCTCGAAAACGAAAAAAGTCCAGGGGAGTTTTCTTTACCTCTTGCTTTTTATTTATGTGTCATGGGGACAAGCCACAATTTAAAGTGTGGGGGTGGGAATGTAAATATGTAAATAACTATTTGTTTTCGTTTCTTGTGTGTGTTTTCGTTTCTTTTGTTTGAAATTTTTAAAGTGGAAGAAAAAAAATATTATTTTCTTTAGGTAGTATAATAATTCCCCCTTGTTTTTTTTTGTGTCGCGGTTCTTTTTCAAGGGTTTTGTTTGAACTGGATGTAGTTATTTTTTTTTAGTAGTAGGAGATCTTGTGTTGTGATTTTAAATGAAAGCAATATCTCTTGATTGTATTATGCCTTGAGAATAGTAAGTGCTTTAGTTGTGACGCTTAGGCTCAGTTTTTGACTCTTGTATATGTACCTTAAATTGTATGATCTTAACTTTGCTTAACTGCTTTGACTAGAATGTCTCGATGAGTCTGATCCTAAGTGAGTTATGTGCCATGTGTGTGTGAGGTTTCGTGTATTCTGTGCATTGCATTTGATGTCTAAAACTTGCATGGTGTGTTTGCAAAGCGAAATAGTAGTTTTACTCAGTTTTGGAAGTGATATGGGCGTTTCTTTGTTGAGCTAGTTATATGTTGTACCCACCTAATTGTTATGTATCTTAGTTAACCCCTTTGAGCCTATAATCCTGTTTCTTTGGCAACCACATTACAAGCCTTACCCATTTTACCTCTCGCGAGCACTTGAAATTGTTATTAACTTTGTAAAAGTTAAAGTGTGGGGTATTGGTTGGCTTTTGAGTGGAACTAATGAAATAAGGAGAAAGGTGCACTGTTCTAAAAAAAAATAAGAGCCGCGTGAATTGAAAGAAATATAGTTGCATTGTTGTGCAAATATTCATTGATATTGGTAACTTTTGATGTATGTGTACTTAAAGAAGTAGGGGGTTAACATATATTGATGTAAGGGTGGAGTTATGGTTTGACAAAAGTGTGGGATTTTGAACGGTCAATTGTATGTATTAAAGTACTTAGGGAGGTATAGTCAATATATCCAAATGTATCATACCCGTCCTGCAGCCTACATTACAACCAAATAAAGTCCTTGATCATTGACTGAATGAGCTCAATTAGTAGAGTAATATATTACGGGCAAGCTTATGGTACGTCTTTTGTAGCACATGAGTATTACTTCTGAGAGTGAGTGAATTCTTTCTATATCTTGAGTTCTTAATTATTCTTAAACCTTATTATTTTTGGAACTACTCTCTATTGTTGTGTGAGGGCACTTGATTCACGAAAGAAAGGTAATGTCGTTGACCTCTATGTTAGAGTAAGTGAGCGGGTTGTGAAAAATGAGTGGTGCTTTTGAGTCAAATCTTGAGGCGGGGATGTTACGGTATTGTGCTTAATCTGTTTCGATTATTCTTGGTGTGATGAGTTAGGACAGTTGCTTAACATGGTCGTGTCTATGCGAAGTGTAGTTTAATTGCTCGAGGACGAGCAATGGTTTAAGTGTGGAGTGTTGATGGTAGACTATAATCTTGTGTTTTAGTCGCTTATTACACTCTAATTCACTGCAGTTTACTTGTGGTGAGCTTTAATTGGTAGTATTTTTGCACTTATTGTGTGTTTTATGCCTTGTAGAAGTGATTTCGAGTTATGTAGATGTTGTGGAGCTAATTTGAGCTATTTTGAGCTTTTAAGTCTGAGTAGAAGCCCAAGCAATTAAGCCGGGATCACGTTCGGGGGTCGAAAACCAAGTCTAGAAGTCAAAAATTTAAAAACTCATTTCTGACCACAGTTTGCACTACCGCCCAGCGGTATGCCCTGTGGGGCGCGAGGCGCTAGTGCAAAAAGTGGCCAGAAATCATATTTTGGCACGTTCTGGAATTTCCCACATGCACACCGAAAGGGGCGGCGCGGCATACGGCGCGGTTGCCCAAAAATGTTAGAGTGATTTCCCAATTTCGCTAAAAAGGGTAATTTCATCCGAGGATTTTTGGGGGATGGCTTAAATACACGAGAAAATATCATTTTCGGGACTTTTGACAGATTTTCGACCTAAGGAGGCTAAGGAGGAGTTGGAAGAACACAAGCACAAGGATTTCATCATTCCTTCCTCACTCAAGATCCGGGTTTGGATTGAATTTATGTTTTCCTATACTTTAGTTTCATTTTTGAAGAATTTCTCCATGTCTATGGAGTAGATCCTTTTAGGTTTTGATGGATTTGGTGTATTGATGATTGTTTGTGGACTATAACTCTATTTTTATGTATTTGAATGGTTTTGGAAGATTTAATTGTTGCGTATATATTCACTTGTTCTTGTAATCGAAAGAGGCATAACTTGTGATATCTTTGCATTATATTATTGGTTGAGTTCATAGATTCTTCTAAGTAATCGAAAGAGGCTAGTTGAATCATTGATTAAACCTAGTTAGGAGAATAATCGAAAGAGGTTTTCCTAAAGATCGATCCACTACGAATTCTTGCATATCTTCACAGTGCTTAAATTGGTTCATATTGAGAGGTTGAGACTTAATCGAGAGAGGAGTTTCTACTAAACAATTGTACTGATAATTAAGTAAATTCGAGAGACTCACTTGGACATTAAAAGTGAATTATCTAGAGTTAAATCCCAGACAATTATCTTGCACCTATCCTATCAAAACCCAATTTTCTCCCATTGATATCTTCCTTTGCTTAGGCCTTGCTTCAATTGTCATTAGTCAATTAGCTCTAGATTCTTAATTAATTTTAATATTAACCACATAAATCTCAATTGTTGATCCTCCTAGATAGCAATCTAGCTACAAAATACGAAAATACTATTTAAATCTAATCCCTGTGGAGACGATATCATATTATACTATCTTTGACTAGCGAGCATAATTTAAGTGTGTATTTTGCACTCGTCATGACTAAGACAAATCAAGTGCTTTTAGCAAAAAACATGGATGCTTACGACTGTAATTCCAAGTCTCAGGGAAGCCGTTCGCGTTGGTCACCACGTCTTCGGTTTTGACAAAAAAGTAGTTGAGCTAGAACTAACGATTTGCCTTGTCATTCATCTTCACCACCAGGCTTTTACTTCTGCGGTGGCGAAGGTGCAACATCGTCCCCCTGTAGAAGCTAGGGGTGAAGAGATTCATCCGATGGCGGAGTGTGACCTCGACCCCGCCCAGTTCCGCAAACTTTGTGAGCATCCTAATAAGCTTATAGATGTATGGAGAGAGTTAGGTCGGGCAAACGCCATAGTAGCGGCAAAATTCCTCCGCCAACGGAAAAAGGGGAAGAGTATAGCCAACATGGAAAGGGTATGCATAGAACGCGCAATACCCGGGGGGTGGATTTGTACCATATCGCGCCCTGCTGGGACCAGATCGATGTGGGCAGGAATGTTGAATTTGCCCTAAGTTCAGCTAGATCGACCTCTTTCATCGCTGACTCCGAGACCTCGAGCTCGCCTTCAGGCGCCTTCGAAAGGTCGGACCTAACTTTCTCACTACGAGGAATTATTTCTTTCACCGTGGGAAAATTCTCATCTTCAACGGCAACAGAGATGCCATCAGCACGAGGGGGCATAAGCACCGCCAAGGGGACAGGGTCAGTTCTCGCACCAGAACCAGAGGATACATTAGCCTTTTTTTTTTTTGAAAGAAGATATTGACGCAAGGAAGTATGAGAGGTAATAAGAATCGCTAAGACCAGCAAAGAAGATATGCAGCAAGGGAAGAAGAAGAAGAAGGCACAAGGTTTTTTATGAGAGAAATGCGTAAGGATCAAATGAATATCGTTGCACCTCTCTTTATAAGAATTCAGGCACCAAAACCAAGAGACTATGCCATAATTACCTGGCACTGGAATCGAAGCGGCAGTCCCCAACTAACAATCGCACGGGAAACGACGCAGAGCATCGGGAATATGCGCTATAATGACGCATGACATCGTGACGTCATTCTGGTGCAGAAGCGACAAAACCCCCAAAGTTGCGGTTCACGAAAGGTCATGATGCCATCTCGTTGGAAACATCACTGCTCGACTCGCTCGTCCAAATTTTGCCAACCACAGTAAACATGATCTGCTCATTAAGGTCGCCGGAGGCCGGCCATAATAAGCGGAGGGACTAACTGTATTAGTCGAAATCTGTCTCAGTACTTGGGACTAAGCAGTATCGAGAAAAGAGTTGGCCGAGGTCGACCAGGAGATGGCGAAGCCCGTGGTCGAAATATAGAAGATGGCCGGTGTCGAGCGCTGTAAAAAGAGCTGTAATGGCTACTTTATTAGGGCAGGATATTAAAGAGAATATTCCATTGTGATATTCCATTGCAGATAAGAAAGTGGCTATCAAATAACCAGAGACAACCCATTGTCTTCCTCTCACCAACCAGTCAGTCATATTTGGTTAATCCAATGAAGTAACTAAACGGTGCGTTGAGCACGTGCTTACCAACTAACATTACCACACCTACGTTCAAGTAGTATAAAGACAACGACAAGCATAAATAAAGCTCATCTGATTGTAGTTTAATTTAACTACTAGTAAGCCCAGTCACATAAGATTTTTCCCACACTTCTACCTTTCATTTCTGAAAATGGCAAGTGAAGGTCATGCAGCTGTTCATGCCCCTTCTCCTCCGGCAGCGCCGACAGTTTGCGTCACTGGAGCAGCTGGATTTATTGGCTCTTGGCTTGTCATGAGACTCCTTGAACGTGGTTATAATGTTCACGCTACTGTTCGTGATCCTGGTACTTTTTTTGTCTCTTTTTCTTTCCAGCCATTAATCAATCCCTACAAACTGCATTATGAGTGCCAGAGAAGTGTATATATAATAGTGCTAAAAGTGTGTCTCTTTGTATGGCATGACCCTAATGTACAGATGCATGAATTTTTGTAGAGAACAAGAAGAAGGTAAAGCATCTATTGGAATTGCCAAAAGCTGACACGAACTTAACGTTGTGGAAAGCAGACTTGTCAGTGGAAGGAAGCTTTGATGAAGCCATTCAAGGCTGTCAAGGAGTATTCCATGTGGCAACGCCTATGGATTTCGAGTCCGAGGATCCTGAGGTACTATCAAGCTAGAACAGTAACAGAGTAACTCATATATACTTAATTGCATTCTCACATTTCTGGCAGATCAATTCTAATGTAACACTATACATTTATATACGTGACAGAATGAAGTAATTAAACCAACAGTCAGGGGAATGTTAAGCATCATAGAATCATGTGCTAAAGCAAACACAGTGAAGAGGCTGGTTTTCACTTCATCTGCTGGAACTGTCGATGTCCAAGAGCACCAAAAGCTCTTATATGACGAGACCAGCTGGAGTGACTTGGACTTTATATATGCTAAGAAGATGACAGGATGGGTTCGTTTGGTTATTCTATATTCTTTTAGAAATACCCTTTCTATTTACAGAAACGGTATTTTTATCGTTACTGCCTTGTGAATTAATTTCATTGCAGATGTATTTTGTTTCCAAGATACTGGCAGAGAAGGCCGCAATGGAAGCAGCTAAAAAGAAGAACATCGATTTCATTAGCATCATACCGCCACTGGTTGTTGGTCCATTCCTCGCGCCTACATTCCCACCTAGCTTAATCACTGCCCTTTCACTAATTACTGGTATGGTGTAGTCTTTATATCTTATTACAATGTACGGAAGATGATTACTTACTCTTCCAAGTAAACACCATACTAGTTATTTTAAGAAACAGTTTTTCACAATCATGGGTTTAATCAGATTGAGAATGCAGGGAATGAAGCTCACTACAGCATCATTAAACAAGGTAAATATGTGCATTTGGATGATCTTTGTGAGGCTCATATTTTCCTATATGAGCACCCAAAGGCAGAGGGGAGATTCATCTGCGCGTCCCATCATGCTATCATCTATGATGTGGCAAAGATGGTCCAAGAGAAATGGCCGGAGTACTACGTCCCTACTGAGTAAGCTCTCCATTCCTCTGTATGCCTAAGTATACTTGGCCCCTTCACTGAATGATGGCTTGGTAACTCAATCTTGGGTAAATAACAGGTTTAAAGGCATCGATAAGGACTTGTCCGTGGTGTATTTTTCGTCAAAGAAGCTGACGGATATGGGGTTTCAATTCAAGTACACTTTGGAGGATATGTATAAAGGGGCCATTGAGACTTGTCGACAGAAGCAGTTGCTTCCCTTTTCTACCCGAAGCACTGCAGATAATGTACGTGACAAAGAAGCCATTCCTCTTTCTACTGAAAACTATGCAAGTGGCAAAGAAAATTCACCAGTTGCAAATGGTACGGGAAAGTCAACCAATGGTGAAATCTAGAATGGCAATCTTACAAAATAAAGAGGCGAGCATGCCTAGCAATATGTTTGCTTCTTGGTTCTCTAGTGTAATCTTGCTCCAGGTTTTATAATACTAGATGAGCAAAATGTTCAATGAATATATGGAATTTCTCATCTTGCTAATTAAAGGCAGCTGCACAGTAGGATATCAAAGATCCTAGGTATATTTTGCAGAGAAAGAGAATCTATAATCACTGCAGGAAATCTGGACCCAAATACAAGGACGTATATTCCAATTTATAAGCTTTACAAAAGCAAGATCGTGTTAATTTTCTGGAAAAACTGTTCTCAAGGCGCTTGCATATCATTTGGCAGAAAAGAGATTACCATCTTTCATAATCATTGGAGGGAAACTAGAGATAACAATAACAATAATAATAATAATAATAATAATAATAATAATAATAATAACAATAACAATAACAATAATAATAATAATAATAATAATAACAATAACAATAACAATAATAATAATAATAATAATAATAATAATAAAAATAACAATAACAATAACAATAACAATAACAATAACAATAATAATAATAATAATAATAATAATAATAATAATAATAATAATAATAGTAAAATAATAATAACAGTAATAATAATAATAGTATAAATAACATAGTAGCACAATAACACAGCCTTGTAACAGAAAGTTCCATTTCAATGAATAGCCACGTTAGCCCATTTTCTTTCAGGGCAGATTTCTAGAGCTTGCGCTTACATGCAGAAACTAAAAAAATAATAAGAAAGAGAATCTACTCACTACTGTGCAAATTATATGTTCAGCCGAGCAACCAAGTCTTCAACTACCTCTCCTCAGAGTTGAACCTGTTCCTTGCTTCCTGTAGACACAGAAGAATGATGACAACTATGAGAACTCAAAGCAGATACTAAAAGAGAGAAGCGTGGGAAGAGGGAGGTGCGAAAGCTGGCTGGAATAAAAAAATAAAAAATTAAGGGAGAAGTAGAAACCAATTCTATGAGGTCAAAGATGATAGTCTGTCTTTACCTCACCCCCTAATAAGGCCTTCCTGATTAGAGTAACAAATTTACAGAAAACAGACAATAGTAAGAATTTGACTTAAAGAAAAGGAGTGAAAAGGGGGAACAAACGAAACAAATAAGCCACGTGGTTCATCACATTACAAATTACCCAATGAAGTTCTTTTTTTTTCAATAAGTTCTGCTGCTGTATAGCTAAAATACTCAACTCTTTTTACTATTTTATGAGACACACTTTCCTTTTTAGACCGTCCAAAAATAATGACACATTTCTATATTTAGAAACAATGCAACTTTAAACTTCTCAAATTATACTTAATGAGATAATTTGTAGCTGCACAAACGTCTATGGCTTGTTTTAAACCACAAGTTTCAAAAGTCTTTCTTTCTTTCTTAAACTCAGTGCCCAGTCAAACACCGTTACATAAGATGGGACGAGGGAGTATTATATGTCACTCTGTTTATTCTGTAACTACTAGATACTGCAAATCAGTTTTTGTTTGGCATTTTTACTAAAACGGGCTTAAATAAAGCAGAATACATATAGAGGTCAGAGGATTCATTGAGCCAACCAACTAGTTTAGGATTAGCTTTTGATTGATTTATATGACGATTAATACAGCTCTAGGGTAACAGCAGATGCTAACAATGTACTTTTGAATGAGGCACAAGATAAGACAAAAGAACAAAATAAAGTGCGTTAAAGGTTTGACACACTGACAGCTATAATAACAGAGCAGTCAGTGCTTGATATTTTTGCATCATGTTTCCACAAGTAATGACCATGGTGTGAAAGAGCATGATGTTGGAAGTGCATGTCCTTCGACAATCAGCTAACTTTAAAATCATCTGTTACCTTGGGAGTTCCGATGTTGTCAGATTTGTCCCCTTCCCCCATTTTTATATGTAGTCTTGCAAGAACTTGAGTGAAAGTGATAGGTTTACATCAATTAGAAGTACCATACACCATATTCCAGTCCCATCACGTATAAGATATATTTCAAGTTAAGTGAAAACTGTGGTGCAGAAATCAGCCACATCCCAGACATTCTTTTATCAACGGTAACGAAGGTCCTAACAATAACATTGATTAGGTCCATACAGTAAATATTCTCGCTCTCCGACCAATTCAAACTAAGAGACAAACAAGTGACCACTAAGCAGCACTAGAATCTTGCATTAGTATACAGAACATTGACAGGTAAGATAAATTTAGATGAGTAAAGAAAGAAAAATGAGAAAACACACCTTTAAAAGATCAAAGACCTTCTCGCATACATACTTCTGCTGAATACTAGCACCTCGCTGTTGTAATTTGTCAGGATGAACACAAAGAGTAGCTTTCCTATAAGCTTTCTTCACCGCTACCGAAGTTATAACTTCTGTTAATGGAATTGGCTGCCAACCGCTATTAGGCCCAAGAATCTGCAAACGAGGATGGATACATTGAGTTTCTGCATTATGGAGGTTTGGCCCAAAATCATATGATGATAATGTGTGAAAAAGAAGCTATTTGGTACTACTATAAACTCTAAATTAATCTTCCTATTGACATGTCATGCAGTCATATTTCGATGGCAACTAGAGCTTTCTCACTGCTATGATTAGTACTACATCTCGTACGTGACGATTTCACTAGTTAAATCCTCCCCTTTCCAAAATTAATCGGTTAAATTTCTTATTCAGTAAAAAATTATCAAGAAGCATATAAGAGTTTGAAAAATGGATGTGACATTCTTTCACATTTCTGTCTCAAAACTGCACCACTGTCCTGTCAGTAAATGTTAGGAATGTTTGTTTTGATAGTTGCAGACACCCACACCAATTATTTAAAAGAGGTAATTAATGAAGAAACAAAGAAAATGCAAGACAGAAAAGGCTCATCTGGGGCAATGTTTAACTTTAGACAAGTTAACATAATTTGGCAAAGGATACTAGTAGAATAAAGAAGCACTTCCTGACACATAACCTTTTTCCATTTGAAAATAACTACGAGTAAATGAGAATGAAATACCTTTCACTTAAGTAGTCAAATGACTAAGCAATGTAAACCTGTAAACCATAAATCAAGAACTATTTCGCCTATCCTGATGAATGTTCATTTGATACAGAGTTAAACATGAACTTGGCAATATAAAGAAAATCCACAAGCACTTAATATTTTGATTAGCTAAAGAAAAGTATTTATCCATATAAAACATTAGAAGAGCTAGCATACGTATTGCAAAGTTGAAAGCAATGCACGTAGATTGCCTTCTTTCCCGCTTGACCACCTTTTCACTTCAGCATCCAGAGTTTCAGCCAATCTCTGCACAGGAATCCTCAAGTGAGACAACATGAAATCTAGATGATTCATGATATACTGTATTGCTCAGAGAGATGGATACATACATTTCTCTCTGCTTGCTCTCTTTGAGCTAGAAGATCACGCATATTTTTCTCTGCTAGGGCCTTAGCCTGAAACAAGAACAAGAGAAAAGATTATACAGAAGAAGAAAAAATCATAAAAAAGAACTTATAACAGGGACAAGATGATTAAGCACATACTGCACGTTCGGATGTTCTGCGGTACCTCTCCAACCGAGCTTTACATCGTTGAGGTGATTCACCTTCAATGCCTACAAAGCATTCAATCTTACTAGACGCTTCACTAGCAAAATCTAATCTTCTTAAGAAAACCTGAGGAGAACTAGACTATAAACCAAAGGAAGGAAAAGAAACAGTATTGGTGCTTCATGTACATACCAGCATGAGCTGAAGAATATGAATATCTCAATTTTGAGGTTTCTGTGCTATGATGTGCATGTTGTTCCTGTCAACAAACCCCAATAAGTAGGCAGCTGGCATGCATTTCAGTGTTTAAGAAGGAAAAGAGATACTCACAGAAGAAGAGCTCTGTCTCATTTCGTTGGTCCTGGAATAAGCAGAAAATTTTTCTGAAGATGATCTTTCCACTCGTTCACGTGACTCCTGGGTAGCTTTCTCAGCCATTGCTTTCTCGAAAGCTCGTTGTCGAGCCTCTGCAGTTGCTCTTTCTACTGCAGCACGCTCCGCCCTGAGCCTAGCCTCTACAGATGCCTGCTCTGCTATAGATCTTTCCCTAGCCTCTGCAGATGCCTTCTCTAATCTTTCTCGGGCCTCTGCCATAGTTCTTTGTCGTATTTCAGTTGTAGCTCTCTCCATGGAAGCTCTTTCTACTCTCTCACGGGCTTCAAGATATGACCTTTCCAGAGCTTCACGATTCACAGACATACGATCCTTCTCTCTTTCTCTTTCTCTCTCCCTCTCTTCTTCTAACTTTCTCAGATATTCTTCCTCCAGTTGTCTTTCTTTTGTCAGTCTTTCGTCCATTTTTTGTGCTTCAGGAGTAACGATTTTATTTGAATTTCTCTCTTTCTTGTGGGGACCTCCAGTTGCTGTTCTCTGGTCTGTACTTGACAATACTTCAACATCCTCTAGCACAGCAGCCAAAGCATCTCCAATTTTCTTTGCGTTTGTGGCCCATTCCCTGGCAACCTGATGAGCTGTAAACTTTTCTTCCTTAACTTCCTGGTTAGTGCCAGACTGAACAACCTTGGTGTTCACTCTTGCCCCCTCAGAATATGTTCCATTCCTATGGTCAGGGTGATTAGCTGTAAACTTTTCCTCTGTAATATCCTGGTTAGTGCGAGACTGAAATCCATTGATGTTCGCTGTCAGACATTCAGGAGGTGTAACATTTGTTTGATCAGAATAATTTGCCATTTCAGGTGCTGTCTTCTTCATTCTATCAGACGCCTTACCTATGCAACTACTACCAGCTTCACTTGAATTGGTCAACTGCACATTCGAAGAAGTAGACCCTATTGCATCTGCTCTTCTGGTTTGGTCTTTTACATGTCCCAAGACATCTTGTCTCTTGCAAACAGAGTCGCAGTCATCTTTAGGCAGCAGTTTGGTCACCCCAATTTCTGATTCTCTTTCACAATTTTGCAACTCAGTTTCCAACTTCTCATCTACTTCACGGGAAAGAGCTGATTGAGTTGCTTCCAGCTTTCCAACGTTCTCCTCCAGCTTCTTAGACATTTTGTTCACAAGTAAAGTCTCATCATTTTGTTGGCGGGCCCAATGAAATGCCGTAGCATCCGTGTGAACCTCCACCTTGTTGTTGTTCTTCAAAACAGATCCAACCATTTCAATAGGTGCGCTATCTTCGGTCTGTTCACGCAATTCTTCCCACTTATCATCACATGCAGTTGCTTGTTCAGTTCCATCAAACTCACTGGACTCTTCAGATATGTTCTCAGATTCTACTTTGGAAGCCAAAGGGGATTTCGTCCTACTCTTTTGCTGCTCCAATACCTCAGTCATTTCCACATCACCATCTTCTCCTTCACATGCGCCATCCCCTCTTCCCTCAGTTTCTTCTCCTTCATGAGGCTCATTTTGTTCCCCTTCATGCTCCTTCTTCTTGAGAGCCACTCCAAATTGGCTCTCCTCTTGCACCCACTCAAAAGAACCTTTTGCATCCTGATCCTTTGGGTCCCACTTGAAATCGATCTCTTTGTCTCTCTCATTCTTCTCTTGTTTACAAGCCAACTCCGAATTCTCATCATTCTTTTCTGATCTAAAATCCTCCTTTGGTCTCGTTGCATTCTCCTCCTGATGAAGAGCGCCTTCTTCTCTTTCAGAAACTGCATCAGGTTGCTTCTTCCTTTCCTGCTGGACTATATCATTTACTCTCTGTCCATTTCCTGTTTCATCCACATCATCACTAAGCCCTCCCTCAGATTCTTTAATCTCAGACTCTGCCATCAGCTTTATATCAATATGCCTAGCATCAATGTTTATAAATCTCTTTTGATCGTCTAATCTTCTCCTGTCACCACTCACATTCTGGCCACCTCGTCTGTTGTACTCTATGCTTTCATGAGAAGTGCTGATTAGTGTCTCACTCGTTCCCTCTTGCTGGTCCACTTTAACATGTTTCTGACTCGTACTAACGTCAGATAAGCTTTCTGCTGCTTTTACCGTCCCCTTATGCTGCAATTGACCACCCAAATTTTCTTTTGATCTTTGATGCTTAATACCCCATTGGTAAGACCCTTTAGCTACCTTTTCTTCACTTTCCTCTTTGCTATCCAGAGCCTCCTTTGCTGCAACACTGTTGCAAGTTTCTGGATGGTCAAGTCTGCCAATGGTTGCTTCAAATTGTCTGTATTCATGTGATTCAATATTTCTCAGCAAACCAAATTCATTCTTGACTTTCTCAGAAGACCCAGAAGATGGGTAAGTTTCAACTACTTCAAAAAATTCTGCACCTTCCCTCCATGCAACTCTACCTTCAGCTTTATATGGTGGTTGAGATGACATATTAGGATTACCCTGCTCACTTTCTTCACGTTTTCCGGTAAACTTGAAATGTTTTTCTTCTTCAGTATTAACCGAAATAACCTCGGTATTCTTACAGACTTCGTCCATTTCTTCAACACGTATGTTTTGTGCCATGTCATCTTTGTCAAATGTCTTGCTTGGTCTTTCTTCCAAAATACCATTCTCCAAATGGAGTTTTGAGTAACATTTTAGATCTTGCTTCTTTCTCTCCATTAGCTCTTTTGCACTTCTAAGCTTTGCTTGAGCCTTCTCCATTGCATCTTTTATAGCTGCAGTAGACATCGCTGCTGATGAACTTGCATATACGTCCACATCAAAGTAAGATTGTGAATTATCACCTTGCTTTTGCTCAAAAGCACAACTTTTTGAAGCTTTGGGTCTTGAATTCAGTCTATCGGAGTTTCCTTTCTTGGCAGCCAGGCCAGGTGGTGGTCTTGATGGTGGTGGCAACCCTGAAGGCCTAGTTCTTAAACTGATATCCGACACAGTTAAGAATGGCTTATCTGGAGCACAACTAGCTTCACTACATGTCTCCGGAAGTTTTGAATCACTTCCATGTATGATATAACTGCTGCTCATATTTCGTGATGTGCTTTTTTTGAATCGATTCTCTTCTAAAACCGACAAGTCCATGCTGTGCTTGAGATCAAGAGTTTCCTGTCTAGGTTGTGGCTCGTTGTCTTCTGGACTTCGAGAAGCCTGACTTCCAGTGACCATGTAAGTATATCCAGGAATAGCATGTAAATGTGCTACATGCATCATGCCATTTGATACTACGCCATCGCTCCTCTGGAAAGTCTTGTGATATGAAATGTTGAACTGCTTGGTGCCATCGGATGAATGAGGAACATCAGCACTAGAAGAGCTCTGACTCTTTTCGGAAAAAGCAGAAGGATCTGACTCATCTGACAGGTTCTCACTTTGAGCTGGACTCCTTTTATCAGGAAAAGAAATAAGAAATAAATGAAAAAATATAATTATAAACCCCATTGAACAGGAAAAAAATGGTCTTTTTTTCACCAGTTCTTATTGAGAGCACTGTTAAAAGTATAAAACTGATCCTACTAATTTTAACAGGCAAATTAAAGAAAAACTTACCACCCTGACTACCTAAGTGAAAGGAGATTTCATTAATGAAATTTGATTAATACATTCTGTTGATTTGTTTAAGTTCAGACAGAGACGTAAAAGACACCTATAACTTTTACCCCAAAAAACAAGATAATTACGACTTTCAAATAAAGAAATTAGCTCTTTGCCTAGATAAGCATTTGAATTCATGTACTTGTTGCAAGAATGAAAATCTAGTATTAGAATATTCTAGACTCCTTTTTTTACTGACATTTTTATCATCTGAAGGGCCGCCGGCCGGCCTAGGCGCAACAGTTTAGATATGTTCATTTGTTGAAATATAAACAAGCTCACATTTTTTTCAACAGAATTGGAAAACTAAACGGAAATTGAAACCAAAAAGTGCATGATAGAGCTTCTTTTTTTTTCAAATGCACAAAAAAATGAACATACCAGGCCTCTTGAGAAGAATCATAACCAGAGGTAGACTGACGAACCAAATCCTCATAAGAGAGGGCAAAATCAACAACATTAAACCCTCCGAAAATCTCAGAATAGTCAAAATGAGAAGTCTGTACATCGAATGACACCTGATCATCGTCGTTTTCAACAACCGGAAGATCCAAAATGGGAATAGAGGAAGCACGGGAAGAGTGAAAACCTCCGAAAATCTCAGTATAATCCTCGTAACGAGGAGCTAGTGTTGGTACCCCGAACTTCGGCGGACCACCAAAAACGTCGTCGTACAATGACTTGCTTGCCGTTGTAATGAACCCACTCCCATGGTGGTAACTCTTTTTAGCAAATGAATGTGAGAGATTTTCCATGAGAAATGTGGAGAACTCTGAATGAAAATAGTACTAGTTCAGTTCAGTGTGAAGTAACGAAGGGGTAGTATGGGGATTATAAGAAGAAGAAGATGCTGCTTTTGCTTTTTTGAAACTTATGTTAAGGACATTTTAAGAATTTTGAATATCGAGGAAACCTTTTTGGTTAAAATATTTGGGAGTGATCGGCGATTATCGTTAGTAGGAAAAGGGGGAAAAGAAGAAAGACAAAGATAGCAGTAGGCGTGGTGACAAAAGAAAAGAGTAGGCCATTCGCCAAAACTCCGGCAGCTTTCTGGGGACGTTATGTTATACATATTGATGCTCTTCAACCTCAACAGTCAACTCAAGGTTTACACATTTATAACTATTTTTTCCCAAATCTACCTTTATTGAATGAGTAACGTTAGGATAAATTAGAAAAATACTCTTATTGTTAAGGTTATTACGTATCTTTTAAGAAGATAAAATGGAGTATATTACACATATTTGTAAGTGAAAAGATAAAGTAAGTATTAAGGAGTTGTTTAAGAAGACTTCTTTAAATTAAGCAACTGTCAGGGTCAAACTTATTAAGCATTGTGGATTGCACGTAGACTTGGCCCCACTCCATGTATTTCAATTTTTCAAACAACTAATCATATAACTGCTCTGCGCGCCTTAATTTCTTTAATATAAATGTATGTCAGAACTAAAAAAAAATAGACTTGAAGCCTATTTTTAAATAATGTATATTAAGGGATTTGAAGAACATAACCCATAGTTAATTTGGACTTGTTTAAGTACATGAAGCTCGATCGCGAACTCACTACATCTACTCTAAAATAAATCCGTCAAGTTGTCTTCATTAGTAGTTTGTTAACAAAGAATACAAAAACCTTTTGCCCTGCGATTCCCTCTCTCCTCTGTAGGCCACGCCTTGGCCTCTTTTGTCAAATAATGTCACACAATACAGACAAGAATACACCCTCGTTTTTCTTGTCAATTTCTTTTTTGAATACCTTCAAAATAGAATATATATATATATATATATATATATATATATATGTTTACCGAAAAAATCGGATAACGTTAGATTTGTGGATAGTTCTAAGGATATGCGATACGATTTGATATAAATCGCGTAGAGAAATGAAAATATGTGTATTATTGACTGTAAGAACGAAAATAATAAGCAAAAGAATGAATAAGTAAAACAAGCACAAGGGGATAACTATCAATATAAGAAGTGATCTTTTTCTCTCCCCCTCCCCCCTTCTAGCTTACAAGGATTTTCCCTTTTATAGAAGAGGGTCATTACCAAAATACAATAAAGTAAAACATGTAGTGGAAGACCCATGATGACTTATCTCTTTCTTTAATTCCCGCCAAGATTCTCTCTCTTGGTGTGGTTGCAATGGCTCTTGTCTGTGAGCTCGATACTAGCTCGAACTCGTTATCGGGTCGGGCCCTTCGGTCTTGGATCGAGTTTGACCTTCGAGATGGGCGTCGCGCATTTCCAACCTCGAAACAGTGCCTAGCAGATCGATTCGGTCACGGGCTCGATAGGATTATCGAGCCGCCTCCTCGAGCGACCTTCGGGCTCGAGGTTCGTTAGTACCGACCTCAAAGCTCACTCCCAAAATCTCATTCCGACTTCTTAACACTCGAACTCGATCGAACGTAGGAAGGCCGAAATCTATTTCGACCGTATACAGATAGTCCCCTCGTTTCTCGGAAAAGGATGTGGCGAGAAACGATTTGATTTCCAAGCAGCTCGTTCAGATATACACTGATGTTTTTATCGATCCCGCCCATGACGTATGTAATGCTCGATCATCTTATGCGTCTTTATAGTCCCCGACTTCATTGAGGATACCCGAATTTTCTTTTCCCCGGTGGGAATTGCCAGTTACCTTCAGTCCTTGGTGACCGGAGAAGATCAATCAGTGATGAATGCGGAGCGGCTTCCTGTCTTTTCAACGAGGCCCAACATGCTTTGAATCGGATAACTTCAGATGGCGTTTTCGCCGTTGTATCTGTTCTATAGGTTCATACCACTGTATCCTTGAGTTTCTAAGGAGACAGGAAACTAAGTCTGGTTGATGAGGCATGGCCAAGAGACCAGAGCGTGATTAACAATCCCCGACTTCATTGAGAATACCCAAATTTTCTCTTCCCCGGTGGGAATTGCCAGTTACCTTCGGTCCTTAGTGACCGGAGAAGAACAATCAGTGATGAATGCGGAGCGGCTTCCTATCTTTTCAACGAGGCCCAAGATGCTTTGAATCGGATAACTTCTTATGGCGTTTTCGTCGCTGTATCTGTTCTATAGGCTCGTACCATTGTATCCTTGAGTTTCTAAGGAGACAGGAAACCAAGTCTGGTTGATGAGGCATGGCCAAGGGACCAGAGCGTGATTAACAGTCCCCGACTTCATTGAGGATACCCGAATTTTCTCTTCCCCGATGGGAATTGTCAGTTACCTTCGGTCCTTAGTGATCGGAGAAGATCAATCAGTGATGAATGCGGAGCGGCTTCCTGTCTTTTCAACGAGGCCCAACATGCTTTGAATCGGATAACTTCAGATGGCGTTTTCGCCGCTGTATCTGTTCTATAGGCCCGTACCACTGTATCCTTAAGTTTCTAAGGAGACAGGAAACCAAGTCTGGTTGATGAGGCATGGCCAAGGGACCAGAGTGTGATTAACAATCCCCGACTTCATTGAGGATACCCGAATTTTCTCTTCCCCGGTGGGAATTACCAGTTACCTTCGATCCTTGGTGACCAGAGAAGATCAATCAGTGATGAATGTGGAGCGGCTTTCTGTCTTTTCAACGAGGCCCAACATGCTTTGAATCGGATAACTTCAGATGGTGTTCTCGCCGCTTCTGTACAAAAATTTTGTAAATACAAATCTTTCTTCTTTTTTTGAAGAGAAATGGCCTTTCAAACTAAATAAACAGTTTGAATTTAAATCTTTGTTGCCTTCGGGCCTCGTGGGTAGTCCCCTTTGTTTTATCGGGTTCGAGCGTCCTTCAGCTTAAATAGTCAAGTGTTTGTTTTAATTCGAAAAAATGAGTAGTTTTGCTTGAACTAATGCAGCCCGTAGGCATAATAGTCAAGCGAGTGATGGCTCGAACTCGAAATAAAGGTAGCCCATAGGCTTAGCAGTGAAGTGAATGATTCAAACTTGATGCAATGTAGCTCGCAGGCGTAATAGTCAAAGTAGCCCGTAGGCTTAATGGTCGAGCGAGTGATTGCTCGAACTCGAAATAAAGGTAGCCCGTAGGCTTGGCAGTCAAGCGAATGATTCGAACTCGATGCAATGTAGCCCGTAGGCATAATAGTCAAAGTAGCCCGTAGGCGTAATAGTCGAGCGAGTGATGGCTCGAACTCGAAATAAAGGTAGCCCGTAGGCTTAGCAGTCGAGTGAATGATTCGAACTCGATGCAATGTAGCCCATAGGCGTAATAGTCAAAGTAGCCCGTAGGCGTAATAATCGAGCTAGTGATGGCTCGAATTCAAAATAAAGGTAGCCCGTAGGCTTAGCAGTCGAGTGAATGATTCGAACTTGATGCAATGTAGCCCGCAGGCGTAATAGTCAAAGTAGCCCGTAGGCTTAATGGTCGAGCGAGTGATTGCTCGAACTCGAAATAAAGGTAGCCCGTAGGCTTGGCAGTCGAGCGAATGATTCGAACTCGATGCAATGTAGCCCGAAGGCGTAATAGTCAAAGTAGCCCGTAGGCTTAATGGTCGAGTGAGTGATTGCTCGAACTCGAAATAAAGGTAGCCCGTAGGCTTGGCAATCGAGTGAATGATTCGAACTCGATGCAATGTAGCCCGTAGGCGTAATAGTCAAAGTAGCCCGTAGGCTTAATGGTCGAGTGAGTGATTGCTCGAACTCGAAATAAAGGTAGCCCGTAGGCTTGGCAGTCGAGCGAATGATTCGAACTCGATGCAATGTAGCCCGTAGGCGTAATAGTCAAAGTAGCCTGTAGGCTTAGTGTCGAGTGAATGATTCGAACTCGATGCAATGTAGCCCGTAGGCGTAATAGTCAAAGTAGCCCGTAGGCTTAATGGTTGAGTGAGTGATTGCTCGAACTCGAAATAAAGGTAGCCCGTAGGCTTGGCAATCGAGTGAATGATTCGAACTCGATGCAATATAGCCCGTAGTCATAATAGTCAAAGTAGCCCGTAGGCTTAATGGTCGAGTGAGTGATTGCTCGAACTCTGGTTTCGACCTTTATGGCTCCGGCATGAGCTTTTACGAAGCAATCTGCAAGCATAGTAAAAGAATCAATGGAGTTAGATGGTAAATTATGATACCATATCATTGCCCCTTTTGATAGGGCTTTACCGAATTTTTTTAATAATACAGATTCGATCCCATCATCTTCCAAATCATTGCCCTTGATGGCACACGTGTAAGAAGTGATGTGCTCGTTGGGGTCGGTCGTTCCGTTATATTTGGATATTTCGGGCATACGGACTTTTTTGGGGATTGGTTTTGGGGCTGCACTCGAGGGAAAAGGCTTTTGAATGAATTTTTTCGAATCTAGCCCTCTTATCATTGGTGGAGCACCCGGGATAAGGTCGACCCTGGAATTATATGTTTCTACTTTTTTATCGTTGGCTTCGACTCGTTTTGTGAGTTCCTCGAGCAATTTAGTAATTTCGGGAGTAGTCCCCGATTCTTGCTCATTTGACTTCTCTATGGCTGGTTCCGTTCTGTGGGTGACTTCTCGAAGCGGATCGGGCTCCGGCCTGCTTTGTACCTGAGTTTGGCTCTGCAACTGAGCTATCGCTATTCTCTGGGCTTGTAACATCTCGAAGATTATCCGTAAACTGACTCCGATCTCCTCCACGTTATGGGTGTCTCGAGCTACGGATCGAGTACCGCCCTGAATGCTTCTTTTCGGTTCGGAACGCTGATTCGCCTCGAGAGCCATTTGTGAATTGACATCCAATGATACTTCGGCTCGAATTTCAGGTGCTTCGATTCGAGCCTCAGCGCTTTCATCGAGTGGCCTTCCGGCCCCGGGTGCCAAGTTATTGGTTTCATCTTGAAGGCTGGCTTCGTGGTCGATAGGTGAAGCCATTGCTGATTTGAAGTTGCAAACTGGCGTGTACTTTAGGTTTATATCAAACGATCATTGTTACCCTTAGCCCCACGGTGGGCGCCAAACTGTTTACCGAAAAAATCGGATAACATTAGATTTGTGGATGGTTCTAAGGATATGCGATACAATTTGATATAAATCGCGTAGAGAAATGGAAATATATGTATTGTTGACTGTAAGAACGAAAATAATAAGCAAAAAGAATGAATAAGTAAAACAAGCAAAAGGGGATAATTATCAATATAAGAAGTGATCTTTTTCTCTCTTCCCCCCCCCCCCCCAAGCTTACAAGGATTCCCCCTTTTATAGAAAAGGGTCATTACCAAAATACAATAAAGTAAAACATGTAGTGGAAGACCCATGATGACTTGTCTCTTCCTTGATTCCCGCCAAGATTCTCTCTCTTAGTGTGGTTGCAACGGCTCTTGTCTGTGAGCATGATACTAGCTCGAACTCGTTACCGGGTCGGGCCCTTCGGTCTTGGATCGAGTTCGACCTTCAAGATGGGCGTCGCGCATTTCCGACCTCGAAACAGTGCCTAGCGGATCGATTTGGTCACGGGCTCGATAGGATTATCGAGCCGCCTCCTCGAGCGACCTTCGGGCTCGAGGTTCGTTAGTACCGACCTCAAACCTCACTCCCAAAATCTCATTCCGACTTCTTAACACTCGAACTCGATCGAACGTAGGAATGCCGAAATCTATTTCGACCGTATACAATATATATATATATATATATATGGAGAGAGAGCTAGCTCCAATGAAAAATTACACTGTTTAGACATTATTTATTATTTATATGTATATACTATGTGTTGAATTTCCTTAACTTCTTTATATATTTACTTCATTAACTTTTGACACCTCTTAACAGAAAAAAAAAATACTTTGTACTTGTTATGATTGAAAACGTAGGATTGATGTATCTCTTTCTTTTTTCCTTGAAGAGAAGCACAAAAAAGAAGAAATACAGCAAGTCTAAGTTGTTCATGACAAGTATGAAGTATTCTTTTTTTCCTTTTTTTTCACCTAGTCAACAAACAAATAAGATAGACCTAATTGGACCACATATTTCCTCCAAAATTGTGACATTAAGAGAAGCTAAAATAGACAAAAGAGTTATTGGAAAGAAGGAAGAAATTGAAGATGAAAGCATTTGAATTGTTGTCTCCCCACTATTGAGGATACAGATCAGAGTATTTTTCCAAATAACAAGACTACAGAAATCCAGATAATTAAGAGAGTATTACCTGTTTTGGTAGATGGCTAATGTGGGTCACACTAATTAGATACATGAGGTGTGAACCTAAACGGTTTCTTCGTTTTAATTATTTTTGGGATGGGATTCTGATAGCCTCCTCACAACTGTTCTGATGTAGAAATATGACCATTACACCAAAACAATTGAGGAAATTAAAATGATGGTTCTAATTTGGTTACGCTTTGTCCCTAATAATTACTAAATATGCTCCAACAAAAACCTATTGTACTAATAACACCAACTAATATGCTCTATAATTAAACTTGATAGAATTGGTCATATATGGGACCATCAACTCTTATTGCCAACTCTGTTATTCAACTAAAACCACAGATTTTCTTATCAAACAACGTCGGAATCAGCAACCCAATTGTCATAATAATTGCAAATGAGTATTTTGTGCTCTTTGCCAGGGCATTGTTATCCGCAATATTTAATATATTACTTATATATGTGGTGTGACATATCTTAATAGCAAAAGCTCACAAATCGGATAAGATTTAGATTGATCGTAGATATAGAACACATGAAATAAATAGTGTGCAATGTATATACATAAGGAATTCCATTGTTTCTTTATAGCAACTACTATGAGTAAATAAGGTTATTTTTCAGTTGATATGTGTGTTTACTATGTGTGTGTCCATATAGGGAAGCGAAGTAAATTGAGTTCAACAGATAACAATAACATATTGCAATGAAAACTATTCATAAAGGTCAAGAACTATGTTGGATATATAAACCAAAACACAGGTGTTACAAAAATTGGAAGAACAACTCAGAGATGCCAAAAGCAAGAACCGATTTACCTACCACGTCATTAAGCAACTAGGAGAAAGAAATCTATGTAAAAATAAGTTAAAATGTTAGAAAATGAAGGCAAGCCTTGATATTTGGTATTCTTTTAGTGCCGTTACTAGGACAATAAGGATCTCTACTTTGTATTACTCTTAACATTTTATCCTCTAACAGTACTAAATTAGCTAAATACAAAGAGAGATTTTTTTTTTCTCTTTTTCAGCATTACCCTTTATGTTTTGTTCAAAGATTCAAAGAATTGTAGCATAGGAAAGACAAGATTTAGATCCAAACATGTCATTATTCTACTACTTAAATATGTCGAGAAAAAGAAGAAATAGGCTCTTCTTCTTGGTTACTCTTTGCATCAACCGACCAATTATCAATTGCCAAGAGGGCAAATGATGAAAGCTTTTGCATTTTCTTATGTTGGAAAAAATATAGGAAAAGGAGGGCAAATATGAATTATAGCAATTTGCAAGAGGCAATGAAGAAGAAAAGGCTCCTAAAGGCTAAAGGGTGAGTGGTTCTGGGTCCGATATGTTGGCTAACTTTATTCAAAGTCACATCTTGCTAAAGCCAAACACTCATTCCAATCATTGTATGTAAACTTAATCATGTATAGATACAGTGTGCACTTATTAGTTTAATCTTGTAGATTAAGCGTCTAGATATACATTTAATTAAGTTGCTGGAAGAAAGCATGATTGCATGGACAGGAACTGCAAATAAACACAAGCGTGCAGCCCTTTGTCCTCAACATACAAATCACCTCTGTCCAGAGCCGGATCCAGGATTTGAAGTTTATGAGTTCCAATTGTAATCTCAAATTAATATACAATAATAACTGGGTTCACAGTTATATATTTATAGATATTTAATGGATTTTTTAATAAAAATACAAGGTCTCCGCAAAAGTTACTGAGTTCCTGAAAACTAATAACTATACTCTACCTCCGCCGCTGACTGTGTCCACTCTCTAGTCCCTCTTCTCATGATTTTTATCACTTAGATATTTATTTCTAATATTTTCTCATGTCAAATCAAATTGCTATTTCTAACTTTTCAAAACTTTCACTGATGGCATCATGGTAGTGGATCCTTCGTAGACTAAAATACAGTAACAATATATGGCAATCAAAAAAGTCAAGACTACCAATGTCCAATCAATAACAATGCTTTAAAAAAAATGAAATTGAGAGAGAATGCATTTTGCAATCACAGAGAAATTATGCCCCTTACGATTTTTGAAATGACAAGTATGCCTCTTCGAATTCGGATACTTACCATGTCCATGTTCTTTTGACCAGAATTCTGCCTTAGGTGTGGTTAGGAATTTGACGTAAAACCCTGCTTATAAGTTATTGTTGTTTAACTGTAAAATAATTATGGAGAAGATAAAATAACATAAATGTAAATGAAATAGAATTTAATCTGAGCTCACTGAATTTACAGTGTTTCCTTAAGGAATTTAATCTCCTCCTAGTACCCAAGGTTGTGGATTGTTTCCTCCCAGGATAGAACGAATTACACACTGGTGTAGCGATACTTCAAACACCAATGTTTCAACGAACACAAAATTGATAGCAAATCACACTTACTGATGCTTTGTTTGTAGTTAAAACAATGCAGAAGAAAGGAGGAGAAGTCAGAAATTCGTATGGAAAATCTGAGAGAATGGACTAGTATTTATAGCCAATGTTGAGCTCAATCTGAAGAGGTGCAACTCTTCAAATCCGAAGAAGTGCCAACTGTTTCTTCAAATCTGAAGAGGTGCAAACTGTTCTTCAACTCTTCAGATTTGAAGAGGTACAAACTGTTCTTCTGAAGAGGTGATTTAATATTAATATTCCGTTTACAAAAAAACCGGATATTTAATAACAATTCTGTTAATATTACTATTAACAAATAAATTTGGTCCAAAAAATTAATCAATCAATCGATCATTTGACCGAATCCCTGAAGAGGTGCAAATTGTTCTTCAACTCTTCAGATTTGAAGAGGTACAAACTGTTCTTCTGAAGAGGTGATTTAATATTAATATTCCGTTTACAAAAAAACGGATATTTAATAACAATTCTGTTAATATTTACTATTAATAAATAAATTTGGTTTAAAAAATTAATCAATCAATCATTTGACCGAACCCGAACCCGTAGCCGAAGCCGAGCGACGACAACGGCGCGAGGCTTGCCTTCTTCTTAACTCTTTAAGAGCTAGAAGAAGTGCAATTGTATACATACCCATCAAAATCTCTTCCTCTTCCAATATGGGACAATATCCCTTTGTCAAGGAGGAAAACTCAAATATTTTCAATTTCCCTCCATTTCCCATTCACCCTCTTTTAAGCTATATTTATGCTTAAAAAACCCAACAGTTATATCTTGCTAACCAAAAAGTGAAGACATTAAGAAGAGTATATATTATTTTATCTTACCACTTTACAAAATTATATGCAATTCAAACTATCTACATAAAGAATTTAATGCAAGAATA
Organism: Nicotiana tabacum; assembly: GCF_000715075.1. Taxonomy (NCBI): domain Eukaryota; kingdom Viridiplantae; phylum Streptophyta; class Magnoliopsida; order Solanales; family Solanaceae; genus Nicotiana; species Nicotiana tabacum. The sequence goes on along the minus strand of NC_134096.1, from coordinate 148,251,066 downwards.
ATGCCTCCCACGTACAAAAATTTACTAGGCAATCTAACTAACAAGAGAATGTTGTAATAGGAGAAACCCAAATAGATAGAGAAATTTAACTACTCTACTCTCATGTACGAACTTTAATGTTTTGTTGTAAGCAAACTTAAAAGACAAATTTTCACGCTGTGTGCACAAATGTATAAAGCTTTGAGGGGTGTCCCCTTTACACAAACTTATTTCAAAAGGATATATACATACGATCTTCAAAAACTAAAATTTCATGTTGTTTTAACCTTTTAATTGGAAAGTGCATCTTATGAGAAGATTTCGTAACTAGGCAATGTAAAAAAAAAATTGCGGATTTTAAGTATTAAAATGAATATTCCAATTGTAGTTATGAAAAAATTACCATCTTAGCAAACCCCTGCTGGAACCCTCATTTTAAGCCTAAAATCTCGCCATAACAACCTTTTTATTTTCAATCTCTATATCAACATGATGCATCCATTCCAAAAAACTCCTAAATATATGAAAGTTAATTAATGCTAACTATATCCATTTCATTTTTTTGAGAAGGAACTATGTCCATTTCATTAACTTATTCTTTTGTTCTCTCTTCACAAACATTATTTCTTCCTTTTAGATAATCATCAAAAGTTAGAAGGAAAAAAAACATAAAGGACTAGCTTTGCACTAGCATAAATAATACAATATATAAATTAAATATACCAACTATATATATATATATATATATATATATATATATATATATATATATATATATATATATATATATTATATTAAATATATTGAATTTAAATGACATTGATGGAATAAATATATTATATTAAAGGTATATCTTGGAGAAAAAAATAAAATTAAACATTGGAAAAAATACAAGAAGTTCCCACGATTGCTTCTTTTCAGTATCTTTAAGATATTTGGTTGAGTATTTATTTATGGAAGTAAAAAAAAAAGATTATGGAATGTGGATTGATTTAGATTGTATATGAGAGAATCATGAAAAAGGGACTTTTTCTTACCTGCTCGGAATCAAAATTCAAAGAAAATGGCAAGTTTAGACTAATGATGAGAGAGAATATTGTAATAAATTAATGTGGTTCAATAATCCCTTGGATTGTGCTTAGTGTTTACGTTTAAGAAATTAAATGCCATGTAAAGAATCTTAAAAAATGCTTTAACGGTAAACGAATGTTTTATTGCCAAATACATAGAAAACCCATTGAACTTGTCGCTCTATCTCAACTTTATTCCATTTTGGCCCTGTCTATTTCTTATGTTTCATTTTAACACAAAAACTTTTATCCGACGTAAAAATGCAGCGCGTATACATACTTGCTTGGCCAAATACATAGACAACCCATTGAACTTAGCTCCATTTTTTATTTTGGCACTCTATCTCAACTTTGTTCTATTTTGGCCATCCAACTCTATTTCTTATGTTTCATTTTAACACAAAAACTTTTATCCGACGTAAAAATATTTTTTTACTTTTTTTTTTTTTTTGTAATTTCAATTTTTTGTTTTTTTCGTTTTTCTGCACCCCCTCCCCCGGGGAATATATATATATATATATATATATATATATATATATATATATATATATTCAATTTTAAGTTTTTTCATCTTTCGATTTACAGGTTCAAAATTTTACAAGTTCCAAAATTATGAGTTCGGAGCTTTATGTGTTTGAAAGTTTACGGGTTCGAAAATTCGCGGTTTCGAAAGTTTAGCGATTCGAAAATTTATGAAATTTGTGGGTATTTCAGGATATGCATGCACACGCGTTTCACAAAATATAAAATTTATTTCAAAATATTTTATTTTTTAAATTTTTTTTACGAAACCGACCAACTTCGGTCGTTTTTTTTTTTGGCACAAAAATGCAGGAAACTCTTTTAGTGTCTCACAAAATTTATTTTTTAAGAAACCGACTAAAATCGATCGGTTTTCATATAAACAGTAAATGGGGAAGGAAATAATGAAGATGAAATATGGGGGAAGGAAGTTGGGGGATTAAAAATGGGGCCAACGGTTATTTTATTACTGTTGGAGAAGGAATTTTGCCATAAACAATCTGCCTCACGCGCCTACCATGTGATCCAATTCACACTATGTGACTAGTCAGCTTTCGTGTTAAAATAAAACATAAGAAATAGAGTTGGAGGATCAAAATGGAACAAGGTTGAGATAGAGTGCCAAAATAAAAAATGAAGTCAACTTCAATGGGCTGTATATGTATTTGGCCTTTATGTTATTACCGTTGGAGAAGGAAATTTGCCCAAAAAAATCTCCTCTCACGCGCCTACAGGGTGAGGTAACTCACACTCTGAATCTAGTCAGCTTTTGTGTTAAAGTAAAACATAAGAAATGGGGTTGGAGAGCCAAAATGGAACAAGATTGAGTTAGAGTGCCAAAATGAAAAATTGGGCCAAGTTTAATGGGCTGTCTATGTATTTGGCCTTTTTAAAATAAAGCAAACGTAATGTTATTTATATAAAAACTCTTAACAAAGGGACTAACAGTGTTAAAATCTCTTCCAGTTTTCACTTATTGTGGATATAGGCATAACAGAAATCGGATTATGATTTTTTTTAATTGGCTGCCAACTCCATTGGCAGTGACCCGGTGTGTGACGCCATGTGTCTTTTAAAGCTTCTTAGAAAGGAAATGCGATTAAGAAATTGAGGCCGAGGAGGATAACCGGTGGAGTTTCTCATATTGCTTAAACAGTCAAAAATTTAAGCTCGCCTGTAGTTTTGGCTTCTCATGAACAGTCAATAGGCTCTGGTTAGCCAGACATGGTAAGTAAAAAAATGCTAGAGCTGCATACCAGTATTGATCTTTGATATTTCAGCCTGGCCCCAATTATTGGAAACTAAACGCAGGCATTTGCACCTTAATCCGCCCAAAACAAAAGGAGTTGCCCAGTAACATCAGAAAACCCAGGGGGAACTCCAGTCGGAACCCACACTTAGGAGGCCTTTGGTGCCTTGTCCGGTAGGGCATTATCAGGCAGGACAAGCTCCGGAGGTGTATCACGAACACCACCCAACATAGAGTCATACTCTTCTTCCTTACGAATGAATTTCTTCCGCAGCACCTTCTCAAATTCAATCTCATCCAACTTCTTTGCATTTTCAGCTGCATGGGCCTGCGCTAAATTGGAATAGTTCATGGCTGACTGGGAGATAAACATTATTTCTTCTTCTGTGAGCTTCCTCAAGAACCTTGCTGGATTTCCTCCCCAGACCTGTGTTTTTTAGTGTCATAATTACACGTGTTAGCAAGTTAAACTTGCAACAAAAGAGAATTATATATTTCATAGCAGCAGAGAAAGCAAGACAAAACATGGAAAGGATTTTGCCCTAGGAATTCCCTTGTACCAGTCCAGCATCTTAACTCATATTCGCCTATTCTCTTGCATCAGTATGTACAGAATTTTACTTCTTCACCTATTAGTAAATACCCATGCAGAAACCTATACGCATGCAAACTACCCAAGATAATGGCAAAATGAGTCGCATAAAGGCAGCCACATACCTCTCCACATGGAATCCTTGTTTTCTGCCTGACAAGGGCACCAGCAGCAACCATAGAATTTTTCTCTACAACCGCCCCATCAAGTACAGTTGCACCCATGCCGATAAATGCCTCATCTTCAACAGTACATCCATGTAATACAGCACTATGACCTTTACAGTGTGATGTCAAAAGTCAAACATCAAGCTTACAAAAAAATTCATGGTAGAATGTATATTATGCCCTAAATTGCCAGATAATTCTCACCTATGGTAACATTTTTCCCAATAGTCGTGGGCAAAACCCTTCCACTCACATTTGATTTAGCTACATGAATTAGAGAATTATCCTGGACATTGGTTCCGGCTCCAATGCTAACACTGTTCACATCACCTGCATGGAATCTCATGTTGAGCAAGAACAAGCATACCAAAGACCACAGTTGTCCAGGGCGCGCACACACACACACACAAAAAAAAAAAAAAAAAGAAAGTAAAAAACACCATGTAATTATAATTGATTGAAGCCCAAACTTTTTAACAGAATTAGAGCCCAAGGCAGAGCATGTATTCTTCTCCTTAAGGTGCTCTGAAAAGACGAAGTGATAATATATGAGGAGGTAGATGTAGGTTCATAATAACCAAAAAGAAAAGTTAAAAACTGAAAAGGAACAAAATCTTATTCAATAATGTAAGACCTGTGAGCATACTCACTCATTCATTGTTGGCAACATGCATTAAACAAGACACACAATTCCAAAGCATTTTATAGAGAGACCGCAATGAGTGCGTAAAAACCAAAATGTGCCCAACGTATAGTCATCAAGCTTAGTAGATTTGTAGGGGGGAGGGTGTAAATTTTGCAGATTATTTTTCCAGAAAAACAATAACAACATATGGATCTACGAGAATTAGCCTTGAAAAGAGTATGATCAATGGAAATGCTCAATCCAAGAATCTAAAAAAGATAAATCAACAATCAAGTATCCAAGACAAGAAAAAGAAAATTTTGAATATAAAATAGTTATCTATTGATATGAAAATCAGCATCCCAATTTTAAAATTGAGACTGTACTGGAGCTTTTCAGAACTTAATTACTTCTTGGTACATAAATGATGATTTCTTGAGACGAATTTTTTGTCTCAATATGATACGATACTTATTTCTTGAAATTGATTTTTGTCTTAGAAGGTAATCGGATAGCGTTAAAGATTTTTTTCAGGAAATAAGCAATCTCTCTTTGCTAAGCTAATTAACCTTCAACAAACAACATTTTCTAAATAAAGATTTGGTATAGGACATTCTGCTGGTTCAACCATCTAGAGGACTCCATGATGTAGTTGTCTTCTAAAAGTTTACGCGTTCACATAATTCAAGAAAAGGCAAAGCCTTCACGAGACAAGAAAAAATGACTTGCTCACCCCTCCTCAAATACCTCCAGGAAAATTTTACAATGTAGAAAAAAGGATGCTTCAAAAACGATCAGTATAAGGGCAGCATATTTGCACCACTAAGTCTACAAGAGATATTTTAAGCACTGAAACTAACATGGTATGTAGAAGCAGAACATACCTCGCAGAACACATCCATACCAAATAGAAGCACTACGACCAATGTGAACATCACCAACTATAGAGGCACTTGGGGCCACAAATGCATCCTTTTCAACAACTGGTACTTTGTCAAACAGGTTCATTAAAGTTCTATGCCTTGACACTGGAAAACAAAAGGAGGTAGAGATTGACTAAAGGGGAAAAACATATCATAACAGAACAGAGGAAAGAAAGTTGGAAGAGGAAATAATTCTAGAAGTATAGCCAAAATATACAAAATAGAATGCAAAAATCAGATGGTGAGATTGGCTGATTGTGAGCAAATATGAGCATAAATAAGATCATCACAGTCAACAATGGCAATGTTTGTCTGAGATTCTAAGCGATCAGCTTCTTCCATATTTGACGAAGATATTTTTAGACACTTAATAGTTTATCACAATTGGCTTGAGGTAGTTATGCTAATCACAACATTGTAAGTGGAATTCTGTAGAACTAGGTTAGGTCCAAAGTTTAAATCTAGCTCTTCAGATAATTGTTAGACATATAGTAAGATATATGATAAGTACTTGTACTTCTCAGAACTGCCGAGTTAAAGGCTTCAATTAGTTCTCATATTTCATTCACAATCCTTATACTTTCCTACCTTCTTAACGTCAAGCCTATAATTGTGTGACTATTATGATTGTTTCACTGGCATAAAATTTTCTGGGACTATTCTTACTAATTGTGTGCATTAGCTGGTTATTTTGGTAACTTTATAGAATTAATAATTTGTCCTCCAGGCCTAGAGAACTATTTTCTTGTAATAAGGATGACACAAACAGCATTGAGTATATGTCCCAATTCTCATTTTCTCTTTAAAAAATATAGCCTTTCAGTCGTGGTTTTATTCTCTATTTCTCCACCTTGTATGAGAGCAAAGGCCAAATATAATCTCAGAACTAAACGCCCTTGTGTTAGTGCAATTATGGACATTGAGCACTTTTAGAACTGTCAGTTTGGCACCAATATTAACTAGTTTGGGCACTTTTTGGATTTAATAGCTTGGTGGGTGAATGGTTGCATTTTCTTTAGGATTATGCGTCAGTTTTAAAAGGCTTACAGGTTTATTATGCGTCAGTTTTAAAAGACTTACAGGCTTATTATGCGTCAGTTTTAAAAGGCTTACAGGCTTATTGTTTCATGTTACTGATTAAAGAGTTATACCTGAGGCTACTTTGATAGGATTTTTGTCTTAGACTGCTAGTGGTTAATGATGTGTTCTCACTACTCTTTCGTTTTTCATGGTGGCGGGTCTATTAACTGGTTATTGCTATTGCTTTTCATCTATTTTCTGATTTTTATGATGATGTTATTATTCCCTTGGTTTCTGTTGATGATACTGATATATTGTCTCTTTTCTCTTTTCGTCTTCTTGAGCCGTGGGTCTTTCGGAAATAGCCTTTCTACTCCCTCGGGGTAGGTGTAAGGTATGCGTACACACTACCCTCCCCAGACTCCACTAGTGAAATTTTACTGGGTCGTTGTTGTTGTTGTTGTACTTGTAATGAGTAGCCTTCAGAATAGCTACTCTATATGATCATTCTCGATAAGCTTGGATCAGCAAATACTTGTAATGAACCTTTTTTCTTGAACAAAAATTGTAGCTTCGCATACAGCCCAACTAATTCATCAGACAGCCTACTACAGCCCACAAGCACAAGTGTCAGGCAATCCTGTCTACCAAGGCTGCACAATAGGCTCATACTGACTACTGAGTGTTATAGAGGGAATTCCAACCTAAGCTCCAGGTTGTTATCCTTTATTCCTATGCCTCAACCACTAAACCATCTTCTTGGGAATGATAACCAGTAAAATAATTCGGAAACTACAGTTTCAAAGTTAGAGAGCATTGAATGTCTATTCGGAATGGAGGAAAATATTAACACCAATCAAATGCATATCGCTTATACTTTAGCGTTCTACGAAGCAGTTGTACATGATGTATCAACATAACAACATAATTTGTTGTTCCAAATTCATTAAAAAGTTATAGACAGAGTCGACAGTTATCAGGAGGAAATTATCACCTTAAATAAGAGCTAATCAAATACTAACAGCTTTATGCAGCTGAAAAGAACAATACCAAAGTTCAGTATTTTTCATCAAACATAGCAATGTCACCACTGCAATACCCGAGGCGGAGGTAATAAAATCAATGTTCAGACAACATACCACAGCAAATGCAGCTAATAGGAACTGGCACAACCAAACAATTTTATAAAATTGAAAGCGTGCGTTCTCCGACTTGAACAGATGTGTGAAATAATCAAATACCTAAGCCCTAGTTTATTAGGTATAGCATTCTATTGAATAAATGGAGGAGAAAATGGAGATGAAGGTGATACTTACGGTGTTCATGGAAGTAATAGTTGCCTTGGAGGCGGCAGCCCAATCGATCAAGGGCTTGGCCTGTCTCTCGGATCCAGAAACCGACGGTGTAGATTGCTTTCCCCGCCGAACCCATCCCCTATTTGCTTCCGATTCCAGAACCGGCTTTCTCCAATTTACTGGTTACAACAGGCCTGAAAATTGAAATATATATTTATTTATGTAGAAGAAATGAGATGTTGAGTTTAGCTGACTTGAGAAATGAGGAGTATTGTGGACACAAAGGGTGAGAATTGAAGTGAGCTGAACCTAAGCCCCGAGTAGTATTGAGTTGACTCGTCCCTCTTTCTTTTTTCTTTTTCTTTCATTTATTACCTTTTAGGGCACGTGTATATATTGCAAGTAAACTAAGACTTGTATATAAGAAAAAATTAATTATGCAAAATAGAAAATAACGTTAAAATAACAGCTATTTAAGTGACAACAATAAACGTGAGTATATAGACGTAGTAATTGAATATTTTTAGAGCTTGCAAAGATAAAAAGATCAGTTAAGTTAGTTATAAATTATTTTAATTATAGATATTTTATTTTATGAGATAATAATATGTTAGTATATTATTGAATCTAACCCAATTTCTCTTTCATGAACGATGTTGCTATTATTGCTAATAATGTCATGCCTCTTTATATGATATTTACAAATAATGCATAACATATAAATATTATTTCGATTTCGTCGGAGGCATCTGCAAAGAATAATCTCGTTATACCATAATCGACTCTTTATAATATAGTCTTAAAAATTTGTTCTTGTTTAGGATTTAGCTTTGATTGTGCTTTCTCAGATACTTGTATAACATTTTCTACTGAGTGAAAAATTGAAAAATATTTTATTTTTACTATAAAATTTTACAATCAACTTTTTATTTAGTTGGTCAACATATTCATTTCTTCTAACTAAAATATCTTTTTAATTCTATTGTGCAATTTGCACAAATTGCGTTTTTAATCTAATGATAGAAATATTTCTCTTATTAATTGCACTACTATTACCATTGGGATTGATAACCAAGTGTTCAGGAAGAACCAAATCATCTTTTATTGGATGTTCTTCTTCGTTTCTGACACGAAGCAAGAAGACACTGAATACTGAATTTGTTATTACTTTATATTTCTTGTCAGTTGAATCTTTTTCGTTTGATGCCAGAAGTATAACTTTGGCAAGCTAACTTTTACAGTCTCTTGTCGATTTTGGAACTATTGGTAGTGCTTGACAGAAATTACCTCCCAAACCATTAATATTTTTACCAAACGATACATTAGTATCCAATATATCTTTAGAACTCCGGGCAATTATTTCGATCGTTTGACACTTATAAGTGCTTCATCTCATATTATCAATTTTGCTTTCCTTATAAATTTAACACCATTGCTCTACTTTTATATATTTGTGATGGTTATTTAGGTTGTTTGAAGAGGCATATCAAATCTATAGTGGGTGGCCTCACAATAAAATCGTTGTTGGTACACCACTTGTTATTATTGCTAACACTGGCATGCCTCTTGATATGATATTTGTAAGTAATGCATAACATAGAAATATTATTTTGATTTCGTCGGAGGCATCTACAAAGAATAATCCCGTTATACCATAGTCGACTCTTTATAATATAGTCTTGAACTTTTGCTCTTGTTTAGGATTTAGCTTTGATTGTGCTTCCTCAGAAAAATGAGGATTCTTTATCATTTAATCAATTAGATGCATATTAATTTACAATAATAATGACTTACCAAGTAAAATATTTAATCAAAGAAACTATGAAAAAAGTTTTTTAAGCTAATTAGCGTATTTAAATGTAATTAATAAGTTAAAGTTGTAAAAGGAAAAAAAAACTCAAAAGAGTAAATGTACAGAAAAATATATAAATGAAGAATATATAATTTGAATGAGCTATATATTGTCAAACTACGTATAGACATATAATGCAAGATTAATAGCAAAAATTCGAGAAGAAAATATTCAAAGAAAATATAAATCAATAGTTAATTTCAAACATAGTTTGAATAGTAGAAACAGATTTTAGCTAAGTGCATAAAATGTAGTTCAATTTCATTAGGCCCTACACTAAAATTAATGCACCGCAATTAATCGCAAGTAGTAAGATCATAATAAAGAGAAAAAGAATGATTCAAAATTTCTTCAGAATTATCGAACTCAACCTTCATGCTTAATGCAGATATTACAAAAATGTACTTAAAAGACAAAGCTCCACTGTAGACTAACTTGCCATATCTATTGGTTTTGAGCCTACAAATATGATATAAAAATAAATTATAGTTTATAGTCCTAATGCAATAGTGAAGGAACAAAGTTTATCCAATAAATTATTAATTTTTAATTGATTTCAAACTCCTTTATTAGGCAAAAGTATACAATATTTCATATTATAATTTTATTTAGTATAAATTTATGAATGTGTAATTTATCAAGAATAGAGTGGGAGAGAATTCTTAAGTTGATAAAGAAGAAAAACTCTAGTTATCTCCATGAATAGTAATGCTTGAACAATTTCGATTCTTGGCCAAAATTTAATTTTCTTCCCACGGGATTTATTTTTATAAGTTGTAAAATTTAAGCTTGAATTTGTTGAAAAGAAAGTTAAGCTTAAATATTAAATTTATACAAACAAAAAACTCAAAAGTTTAATGAAGAAAGACAAAAATCTCAAATTTGAAGGATTTTTTTTAAAAACAAATCCTAAAAACAAGGAAGGGCTAGACAACATATTGGATACTTACGAAGATTTATATTAACAAATACTAAAAACAAGGGCTTCGAAACCATATTGGATGCCTCTAATATGTTGTTATGTCTCTTAACTAACCAAAAAGAAAATAATTATGAAAAAAATATGTAAGAAATTATAGTCATGTTACATAATATAATTAAGGCCAAATACATCGGCAACCCCTTTAACTTATTTTCACTTTCCACTTTAACACTTATTCTTAAGGTCGTTCCATTTTAACACTCCAACCAGCCCTTTTGTGTGTTACCCAGACACACAAAGCTGACATGGCAAGGTGAATGTTTCTCACTTTTTTCAGGCGCGTGAAAATAGTCCAAAAAATAAATTTCTCTTTTAATTTTTCAGAAAATACTATGTACACAAAGGAGTAATTCTAAGTTATGCCAAGCTTCCGTTTTAAGATCGAAGCTTCTGCTTTAATACATAGGATTTAATATTGATTATCTCGTTTTTAATATCCAAGCTTCCGCTTAAAAACTTACTCAAAAACAGTTATGACTAAGAGTAGCTTTCTGGCCGAAAACGTTTAGCATTCATATATGAACAAGAATTGCTCGAATCGATATTATTTGTTTTTTGCCAAAAATTATACGGGGGGATTGTATTTGATGAGAAGAAGCATGTACAACATATGAAGCTTGCTGAATTAGAGTGAAATTGAAATTGATATTTTATCGAACAACTTGTATACCCAACTTGCCAAATTCTCCATTTTCAAAATCGCCGAAGCTGAATGGATCAAAGTTGAAGAAGACGGGGTAGAAACACTCCCTTGAGGTGCAGAAATTGTTCGGCATTGGTTTTGCTGTATTTGATTGGCTTGAACACCATCTCCGGCCAAATAGAGCTCGTCGGAGCTTGGAGCTTCATCGAAGTTGCCATTTTTGAAGTTGTAATGATCCAAATTTTAGTGGGGATATAGATTACAACCTAGGGAAGAATTTTCCACGTTTGGATTGGATGGAATATGTTCAGAACTGGTGTGAAGTTGGAATGCCCAGGTGATTTTTTGCTACAGTTTTTCGCTGTGTCCAACAAGGCTTGTGAAAGAATTTGTTTAATCATTAAAAGAAAAGATGAAAGAATGGTGAAGAAGAGGCCAAGGTTTGTACTGAATGGTTGTATTGATAGAAGAAGTTGGGGTGGGTGGGTTGGGAGGGGGGCAGGAAGAAGATAACGGAGGGTTCTTATTTTTATTATTATTTTTTTAATCTTTTTCCCTTTTCCTAAAAGTTTTTTTAATGTGTCATCCACGTGTCTCCGTTTTATTGGTCATTCTGGCGTGTAAATTACATGCATCTATCATGTTTGGCTGTCTAACATTTTAGTATCCGGATGACACACTAAAGGGTTGGTTGGAGTGTTTAAATAAAATGACCTTAAGAGTAAGTGTTAAAGTGAAAAGTGAAAACAAGTTAAAGGGGCTGCCAATGTATTTGGCCTATAATTAATGAAGTAAAATTTTAATAAACTCTAAGTCTGAAATATTAGGTTCCATACATAAACGCATACTCTTAAACTTGAGGAAAAAGTGCTGAGATTTTTACCATAAAAAATAAAAAATTCCTAAACCTAAACCAAGGTGGAAGTACTCGAAAAGTTTACCTAACATATTTATAACTAATTAATAAATTTTGTACCTACCATAACTATAAAGAATTAGTAATATTTTTTGTACAAGCTTTTAAGCTTTCGTACAAGCTTTTGTACTTAATTTTGTACCTAACATAATTAAGGAATTGATCGGTTAATTTTTTTTTTATAAAAAGATTCCTAAACCTAAAAATGGTCAAAGCACTCAAAGTTTTTATAACTTATATCAAATAAAAAATTTCCTAAACCTAAAAGGAATTGAAAGTACTCAAAACTTTTACCTAAATTGCCTATTGTTTTAAAGAATTGATTGTTGAATGTATGAAAGGACTCCCAAAATGTAAATGTAGTAAACGACTTTTTTGAAACACGTCACAAAATATTGTGATTTTTCATTGTTATTATTTTTCTTTTACTAATTTGTTATATTACACAGTTCAAATGAGAAAATATTTAATACATAAAATTTAATTGATTTCGAATTCCTAAATATTAGGAAACTATTAAATGACTATTCATATTTCTAATATTAGAGAAAATGACTATTTTATCAAGTGTGAAATCTATTTCTAAAAGATAAAAAAGGCGAACGACATTTCGCTAATGGTGTTCATGCTTTTAATATAGTATAGATTACGAACTACTTGCATAATTGCTTCCAATACCAACACTAAAATTAGAATTTAAAGGTAACTAAAGTTTCACATGTTCTTTTAGGGTCTTAGGGTCTGTTTGGAAAGCCACCCGGTAATTGGAATTAGTGTAATTACTAGGGTAATAATTATACTGCCTAGTAATTGCATAGCCTAGTAATTACGACGACTTGTTTGTTTGTCATAAGTAATTACAGTGTATTTACAAGTGTAATTACACATTTAGATTAAATTTAAATAAAATAATTATCAAAACCCAAAAGTTAATATATTAAATATATGCTATAAATAATTTTTTATAAGTATAAATGATATTAGATTTGATATTTAAGATGCATATATTTTTTGAATATACACTAATTAGTAATCATATATTTATAACTTATATTGCAAAAATAATTGATATATATTTTCCAAATTAATAATATTTAATTTAATTAATTATAAAAATTAAAAACATATATTTTGTAAGAACATCATGGAATTCATGTTTGATAAAATAAATTAATATTTATAAATAAAATGTCATAACATTATGCAAATGTTTGACAAACTAATCTATCAATTCTAACTAAAAAAATAAACAACATGCAATGTGAAATAACAATCCAATACTACTAAAAACAAGTAAATTGGAACCATAAATATAACACAATTTAAAAATCCCCCCCAAAATCCAAAAAAAAAAAAGGTTTAACATATATCAAATTCTAACATAATAAAAATAAGTTCCAGTACAACTTTAAATTAGGAACCATAATAAGTTTATAAGCTCATTCAACAACGAAATTCTACTTTAATGACATCACTCATTATATGCCAAGTTTGTTAATGACTCATTATTTTTAATATTAGGAGGTGTAGTTTCAAAAACTAGAATAATAACGTAGTTACACTAAATAAAAAAAATTAAAATAAATAAGAAATAAAATATATGAGCAATTACATGGAATCACAAGAAGTAAAGATAGAAAAATAAAAGATAAATAATGTACAAAGAAAATATATTTTAAAATTTAAAAGTAAAAATAAAAAAATAAAAAAAAGAAATTAAAATAATGGAAATAAAAATTTATAAAGAAAATAAATTAAAATTAAAAAAAGGAAAAAAATTTAAAAGTAACCTTGTAATTACAGAGTGTAATTACCACCAATTCTCACCCCCCTCCCCTCGAGAATTAGAGAGTGTAATTACACCTCTTCAATTACACTCAATTCCATGCTTACCAAGTATTTACTTGGCCAGACAAACATGCCAAACTATGCGATTACACTCAATTATACCCAAATCCAATTCCTATGTGGCTTTCCAAACATACTCTTGCATTTCTCTTCCTAACGAGTTTTTATGAAAAATAATTTTATTTCCAATGCTAAAATATTTAATGAATATAAAGAGTTATTGAAAATTTTCATATCATTGCCCATGTTGTTTTTTCGTTTGCCTATAACATAGTATTAGTATTGAATACCTTTGTTTTCCAATTATAATATTCTTACATATTTTTCAAAATGAAATTATATTTTCACATTTTTTGTTCATTCACTATTGTTTCGAAATGATAATACAGAGTTTAGAAAAGATAATAATGATTCTAGAGGACTAATTTTATAGTAGTCTTTTATCATTGATATATGTGTTTGTACACTTTTCAATTGCCACTAATCATTTGTTTAATGATGATTCTAGAGTACTCATTTGTTTAGAAAAATTTCTAGTGTTTCTAAGAAGCTAAGATATCACTTTGTATGGCTTAAGAATTGATATATATACATAAAATTGAGAAGAAATTTTCTTTCCTTTTTATTTTATGTTTCTGAGGCAAGAACTAAAATTTCATATTTCAAGATAAATACAAATTGAATTGTAAATCATTAAACAATATACTCTTATATTTTCAGTGATTAAAATTGAATTGACATTAGAATCGGGCCTGCGAATATCATGGAGTTGGAAAAGTTTGGACTAGAGATTCTAACGAACGAATAAGGGGGAGAAAAACAAAACGAAATCAAAACAAGATAGCTAACATGTCCAAAATATATTGGTAATAAACTTTTTCATATTTTGGGCAAGCATTCTTTCTACAGGATAGCAGTGCATATTTTCCAGTTTTCCCCGATGCTTCTTTTCTACAGCTTTTCTGAATTCATGCAAATTAAAGAAGTTCTACATATATTTAAAATATCCAATAAAACCATGTTAAACTAAAGTAAGCATATGAAATTGGGAGAGCCAGCTTCAACAAGTCAACAGCTTCTTTACTTAAATTTCCGGTAATGACTGCAGCATGTTCTTAACAACAAGGTCACTTCCTCAAACTTTCCACAATGTAAGAAGCATACAGGTCCCTGTGATCACAGCCAGAAAGATAAAATATTTTAGTGAGGCTTTCTGGTAACACAAAGAATAAGCAATCCATAACATGAGAGAACTCAAAAGCACTGACATGGAATACTTAATGGCATCAACAGCTGCTTCAGCAGGAAGAAAGTCTTCCACTGCAACTGACTTGTTCTCATTCTTTTTATCTGTTGACACAGAGTCAAGGATGTATAGAAAGAAACAGTAGAACCTAGCAAATGTTTGTCAACCCTTATGATATGCAGACATTGTAATACTCAAATACATTCTTGAGGTTTACAAAATGGACACCCATTAGGGAAGCATATGAAACCAGAAACTCCATCCATGACCTATGGAGAATTTCCTTCTTTGTTTAACTAATTAAACAACTAAATGCAATATCAGAGGATACAGTCTTCAAAAAAGCGCCGAATTTCAGCAAGCCGATGAGGAGGAAGCTCCTTGATGTCTGAGTAGTGGCGAAACTCGGGATCATCAGCACATACTGCTATTATCTTGTCATCTTTCTCACCCTGTAACAGAGTTCTAACATCAATTAGTTATTACATATTATGCTAAATGACTAGCATTACTTTTCAAATGTTGTAATGCACTCAAATAAAAAGGAAAATATAACAGTGGTGCCACTATGTCACACACCACAGTTATTTGGGGTCTGAATCTATTAAATTTTCTAACTCCTGTTTAACTGTTCCGTCTCGTAGTTTTTCTATCAAATGTGCAGAAGAGAAGTTATCACCCTCATTAAAGTTGACAATGGGCAAACATATCAATGATGTATACGGCTCAATTATTATTGAGCTCTTGACGGCTATGTTAAAATGCTGCCGCACCCGTGTCCGATCCTCCAAAACTGCACTACTTTTGGAGGATCTGACACCCATCCGGCGACATTTTCGGAGAGTCCGAGCAACATAGCTCGGCAGCAGCTCGACTAACAGCATCCCTTATTTTCCACTTCAATAAATTTTTAGTTTGAAGGAAAATCAGAAAAACATATAATGTGGGCTCTCGAGGTTAAAAATAGGTACACAATAAAACTTAAAAGGAAATAAATTAAAACATACTTCTATTAGAAAAATAAAAAGCAAATGCTTTTTTTCAAGCATTTTTCACCATCTTCTAAGTACATGTGGCAAAAAGTTCACATTTATTCAAAAACCTTACCTGATCAATCATAGGCATCAATCCAATTGCACGAGCACGAAGAAAGGTACTAGGTAGCACAGGTTCCTAAACAGCATACAGAATGGATGTAAGAGTACCCAGGAGTAATGAGATAAGTAATGCAAGATTGGGCCTTGAGGAAGATGTGTGTGTACGTGCATGTATGAGTGTAAATGGAGGCAAACCTGCATCAGTACCAAGACATCCATCGGATCACTGTCTTCACAAAGGGTTCTTGGGATGAAACCATAGTTGTGTGGATAAACAACTGATGAGTACAGTATTCGGTCAACCTTTTAGACACAAATTCAGCTATTGAGTCAAATGATTATCATCACAGTGAAGATTCTTAAATGGATAATGCAATTAAAAACCGACTAGATGGAAAAAGTATCCTAGTTTCCATTGCAAAGTGCATAAGAAATCCATAATGTGAACAACTAAAAACCGACTAGACGGAACAAGTATCCTAGTTTCCATTGCAAAGTTCTTAAGAAACAGATTGTGAAAAACTTTGCAGCATAGTTTATGTAAAAAACACTAGGAGTAAATTGATTTAACACATCATACAAAAAGCAGAGAAAATGACCAAAGAAGATACCACACCCTTCTATCCAAATAAAAAATCAAGATATTCATTTTAGAATGAGAATAGATTCTGCATTTATTAAGTCCTAAAGATATCATTTCCGAATCACATCTTATCTGAGCAGACATAGCAAACAACAAAATCTTATGGAAACAAATGCATTGGTGCATTAAGTTTTAGTATAACAAGTATTATTATCTATAATACTTCATGGCAATCAAACAATGATTACAGTTTATTTCTGCAATACAAAGTCATTGATGGTATCATGCATGGATGTACATCTGATACTTGACCATTCTGCCCACTGAACCTGTAATGAAGGTAGAGCATTGCAAATTCTCCAATAACAAAAGAAGGAAATAGGAAATGACTTAGAAATGATCTTAATACAAGTTTCACATCGCAAAAGACATTTTTCTAGCCCATGGAAGGACTTGATAAAAAGGAAAATAGAAATCAGCTTGAAATACAAATAGAGACAGATTTTTTCCTGCCTGAATAGAACTAAAGATCACTGGTCAAGATAGCACCTTTATAAGGCCACTTGCTTTGTCAAGCTCATACTTCACTTTGCTGCCTTTGGGTATTTCAACCACCTGCCACATAAGTCTAAGCTTTTAGTTTGAATGAAACTTAACACCATCTGTTTAGTACTTGGGAATATCCCGCAGACAGATAATAACAGCTACGAGGAAGATATAATATTGACATGCAAATATCATTTGAATTCTTTTCCAGTGCCAACCTTTGTTATATTTTTCCAGTTGAGAATGGCCGCTAATTCAAAGATAAATCAGTATGCAAATATCAAAACACTTTGCTACATTCAATAAATGTTAGCACTTAATCAAGGATCTTTTGGAAAGAATGAAAAGTCATATGCACTACATAAGCATAACTAAACAAGTACAGCCAGTATAAGAAGATTCTGGTTGCTGGAGTAACTTAAGTACTTTATCAAGAATATTCAAAAAAGAATTACTATAATCTGTCCTAAACACTTACACAGTTGAAGATTGCGGGTGCACCTGGCCCTGCATTTACAGAACATCAAGCATAAGTACAAAAAGACACCAAACCCCACACTGTGCCATGTATAACAAGACCATGAAATAATATCCAGACATTGAAATTGATACACATGATATACCGATGCTGATTAAAAAGAAATACACATTAATAGCTTTCTACTTCTTTTCTTTTTCATTTTTCTTGTTATATGTAAGAAAAAAATAGCTATCCTTACCAATCTCTAAGTCATGCCATGGATGAGCAGCAACAGATCTATGAGACATAGAGGAGAGAATTCTTTCATTGAGTGCAACACGAGAGGTTCCTGAATATCTTCCAATCCCTTGTCCATTATTTTCAGCCATAGTAAGCTTAACAAGAGAAAAAGGAAAGGCAACATTAAGCATGAACAAATTCAATGTAACAATGCAAAAAATAATAATGATCAGACCATCAGGATATAAATTTCCAGACCATGGTTACTAGCAATACCTTTCACATGAACAAATTAACTGCTTCACTAGCAGATAAGCATGTCTTTTTTTCCTGTCAGATTACCTTATGATAACAACAAAATCACAACCCAAATCACAACCGACTTGAATTTATGGAATCAATCAGTAATGTAGTCAATTTGACACTTTTCTTGCATGTACAGGTATACACCCCCACCCACCCACTCCCACCCCACCGCCAAAAAAAAAGCAATTAATAGATGGAGTATAGATTCAAAAAGGTGTAAGATCAGCCATCCCGGAAACAAAAGGGAGTATAGATTCAAAAAGGTGTAAGATCAGCCATCCCGGAAACAAAAGGGCTTAAGAAAGTGAAATTTCCCAAAAGCTATATGCAATTGTTGATTAAAGCAATCAAATGGGACAAGCCGAAGCAAAATCTACTTGCAAAAATCGACCCAAAAACAAAAATCTTAAAAAAAAAACTCAAAAACATATCTGAATCAACTGAAATCTAATCGTAACCATGAAGCAAGCCTGTTGAAAACAAACTTAAGAGCATCCAAAAACAACCTATTTATACTTATGAATTAAAACAATCAAATGGAAAAGGGAAAAGAACTAAACGATGAATAACTTACAGAAAGAAAATGGGTGAATAAGAAGCACAAGCTTTTCGTTTGATGTTATGAGGTGGTGATAGAACTACTCTGCTCAGCTGCTCTTATTTTCTTCTTTTGTTAGTGGCTTTATATAGAACTTTTGTGTGTCATTTTCGCTTTGTGGCAAAAGTTTCCACCCGTCAGTCATTGAGTCAACACGAGTCGTTAGATTGTCAATTTGCTTAAATCCAACGGTTGATAAGCTCTCATGGCGTCGACCCCCTTTTTTTTAAAGTTTTTTTGGGCTTCTCGGGAAAAGGATCTTTTAGTGGTAGTAAAAGCAAAGAAACAGTTCCATAGGAAATTGGAAAACCAAGACGGCCAATTAGAGATCGCCACGTAATTTCTACACTCTCAAACTGATGTAACGGTTGTCACACTCCTGTGCTCACTATGAAAAAGATATACCAAAAATCTCTTGGATTGAGAAATGGAAAAGTGAAGTTAAGGCAAATGTTCTACTTTTCGCTTGGGAAGGAAATAACATAATCTTTTTCCCTCTTACTCTTTCCTTATTTTTAGGCAAAATACGTGTACTTGTTAGCCCCATAGTCAAGAAAGTTTCATCCAAACATTTATATTTGTTCAAAATCAATATTTTGAACTCCTCTAACTATTGATCATGTGTATATGATAACTTAATTGTTGAGTTGTACAAAATTCGTATATTTCACGCGTACAAAGAGCGTGATTATAAAAATTCAGAATAAAAATAAAAAAATTTAAAAAACATAAGTTTCTTTCTCCATTTTATCCCACTCCCTCCCCTGTTTATTTTTCTCTTTATCCCCTCCCCCTTCCCGTCTTCCCCAAGCCCTTTCCCCATTTAACTTTTTTTCTTTTTCTTCCCTTCGCCTTCTCCCTCAGCCCTTGCTCCATTTTTTTGTTCCCTTCTCATTCTTTCCCCATCCCCTTTCCCATTTCTTTTTCTTTTCAAAATATCTTTGATAGATCTGATTTCTTTTTGCATGATCCAGTTATTTCTTTGTTTGCCATTGTTTTTTGCTTTGTAAATATTTATTTTCGATACAAAATCGTGCAATTTAATTGATAGAAATTTTTATTTTTTATTATTAGTGAAATTATGAAGATGGACGGGGAGTGATGAGTGAAGGAATGAACATTGTCGAAAATAAGAAATGAGTAACAGAATTAGGTTGCTACTATGGCTACCCTAATGTGTTTTGGAGAAGAAGAAAAATGGTACAGATAAGGTATTTAGGGAGAGTGTTCATGGTGTTCTCTGGTGGCCAAGATGACAGTGACGGAGAAGGTGATGGTAGAGAAGAAAGAAAAATAAAGAAAAAGTTAGAAAAAGAAAAAAGATAGAAGTATTATTTCTTTTTTCATGTAAAATTAAAAAGAAAAGGCGATGTGGCATATTTTATATGACGTGAACTCTAGCATCATGTGATTGAGAGACACGCAGCGTCAAAGTAGTTTAAAATAATGACTTTGAACTATTATAAGTGTTCGGATGAAACTTTGTTGAGTATAAGGACCATGATAACAAATGTAAATAAGTAGAAGTGTTTGTTAGGCTATTCTGCTTTATTTTTATTTATATCTTCCTTTTTTACTTGCAGATTTTGAAGATCCAATGTAATCCACCTCAATCTAAATCTTTTTATCAAGGTAATAGCAATAAATATATTCATTACTTTAAGCCCTTCCTTCTTGTTACTCAAAAAATGGAAAGAAACAAAATCTTCTCATCACCATAGATATACACCTACGAAGAATTAACTTAAATAGTCCCCTACCCAAATAATTAAATTAAAAATAGTCAGTAGATGTATAATATATGCATAATTCATGTATAATATGTGTATAATTGTGTATAATTATTATATAATCTACATACACAAGCGAGAAATATTTATGTAAAGAACTTATATACTTAAATAAAAAAAGATTTATGACAATTGGCGTTCTTTTCTTGACATGCCTAATATTTGAATGGATACTATTAGTGATTCTTAACTTCTAATAACAAGTTAATTATTATTTTTATCAGGTTACTAAAGAATAATAATTATCATAGAAAAAATACATGTAATTACCTTATAACTGACCCGTGAAAAAAGCTCACACCCTTATAGCTTATTTGGATGGTTGTTATGTATTGTATTGTATCGTTTTGATGTATACAATAGTTGAATAGATTGTATTGTTTGCCCTCGTTTCATAATGTCATGCACCAACAATATGAAGAATAGACTTGCAATATTATAAAGAAAAAGTAAGGTACGAGGTAATATTATTATATAAAAAGATAGGGTAAATGATAAAATATGATTATTTAATAATAAAAAAGGGCAAGATGAAAGAAAAAAAATAAGGAAACGAGCTAACTTGTAATTCCAGATCCTTTGTAAAATGAGTAATTACAAGCTAACTTTTGATAATTTGGGTATTATATGAAAGACTTATTCAACAAATTTTATTTTAATTTGAAAAAGTCTATGGAGCTTCTGCCTCACTACAAAAACGCGCCTCAAACGCCCGGGCGCCCCCAATTGCTGGGCGTATGCCTCTTGAAACTTTCGCTCCACACCATTGCCTCGGGTCATTTTTGATGCGCCTCGCCCCGAAAACGCCTTGTAAAATACTGATTTGGACATACAGTATAATGAATTCTAAATAATATAGTTAGACCTGCATCTCTATATATCAACCATTCACTATAAAAGCCAATTTTTTTCGGAATCGATTTTTATGTATGTTATAATATATGTCCTTTACAACAACACCTCACTATAACAACAAAAAAATATCGGAACAAACGAGACTGTTACAGAAAAATTTAACTGCATAACATAATACTAGTAATTTGTCTCTAGATATATAACGGACCAGTTAAAGAACTCCCAAAAAGCTTACAGCCAGATGCATACGAGCTTTCTGTTTGTATGCATCACCACATTCACACAATATTATCTTTACAATCTGCCAGAGTTCCCAAGAATGACTTTTATCCTATTACGGATGCAGAGTATTTGATAAAAGGGGAAGAGTTGTTGGCTGTTGCACCAAAATTTGAGCCTTCCCTCAATCAAACTAGCCGCCATGTAGTCACGAATTTTATTGAAACTGTTGACGGCTGCCCAAAGTTTTCCTGTATATGCTCATAAATTTTGCCACAAATTCTGCAGTTATACACATAAATCTATCAACAATTCAGGTGAATAGAACTGATGAGTCTTAAAATGTCATATATATACATAGGCCATAGCATAACAAGGTACCTTCTAATTTTAACAAAGCAACTGTTCCAAGAGGGAGTCTCTTCTCCTGCAAATCGCCTTGTGTTACTCAACGAACTTTTCTCAAAAACATATTTTAATATAGAAGGAGAGAGCTTACATAATAAGCATGCCAATAATAAATTTCCCTTCTTATACCAGCATCTACCCTCTTAAGGAATTCTTCAACTAGTTTCTGCATGCATTGAACATAACCATGTCATGATCTTCCTTAAATATTACTACCTTTCAACCATTCTCTTAAAAGTACATATACTTTACCAGGAGAATAAGTTTTGGATGCACAAACTCCACCAAAAGTTTTTGAAACTTCCCCCGAACAGAGAACAACCTAATTAAATCATAAACCTTCACTGTTGACTTTGATATATCGTTAGAAGAATAGATTTGGATTTAGAATTTCAATACCTTGTTGGGGTGGGATGAGCTAGAATCTCTGCTGCAAGTTCTATTATGATCTCCTCCCATCCTATTGAAATTGGTTGGTCTTCGGCAAAGGGATAGCTGTACAAAGTATGTGGATCAGTAATCTATAAAATAGAGGACAATATTTGTAAGTAGTAATACTCCTACTTGTGTGCTTTGCAGGCTTCAAGAGCCATAATTGCTCTCCTCAGGTTTTGCTTTGATTTGGCGGCTATCTTAGCCGCAAAGCCCATTGGTAGTTCAAAATCTTCCTTTCTTGCTATCTGAATAAGAACTTCCATGATCTAAGGCAATGCAAAAGATAAAGTTAGAAGGAATTTTCGTGTCTGGTTGAAGATATGATGGCCCAAAATGACACACATTTTCCAAATGACATGTTACATTTGTAGTCAATGTTAATGTAAATTGTATTAGAAAGTACTATTGTGAGACTTACTTCATGAGTTACAGGAGCTGCAAGTTCAACAACTTTGCAGCGGCTTTTCACTGAGTCAAGTATGGATACATCATCTTCACAGCAGAGAATGAGTTTGCAAGCATCTGAATAGCAGTCCATTATCCATTTTATCAAGTGCTGTATGTTCTCCGCAGCTTTGTCCACATTATAAAGAACTATTACTGTGAGAAGCAATTTATTTCTTAATTAGCTATCAAGACTGAAGTGATACAATGTTTTTAAAACAGTTTTTGCATCGAACCTTTGTAATCAGCCTTCATATTCATTCTGCTGATTTCAGGGGTCAGTGCATACTCGGTGCTTATTTGCTTAACGAAAGCCATTATTGCATATCTAGCATTAGGTTCTAATTGAACGTTGAGCTCTATATGGTGAGGACTTGAGCTTACTGGTACAACAACTTGCACTGGCCTTGTTTCCTATTAGCAAATAGGGGATAAGAAGAGAAAAAGAAAACTGATACTTGGTACTGGTTATGCGATGAAAATGGCATTCCAATTTACCAAATAAAGGGTGCTAATTCACAATGTGGTGTTTAATTACAAACATCAAGCTCTTAACAGATGAATCGAGATCAATTGAAAAACACGACCTTTAAGCCGCACAATTATTTTTAATTTTATAAAAGTGTGGAAGATCAGAAAAATAAATAAATAAATAGCAGAAAAGAAATCAAAGCCTAAGGTACCTTAATTTGGAAGTATCTCAGATCATGGGATATCTGCGAAACAGAAACATAAAAAACTTGAAGATTTCTACTGATGAACCATAAAAAATGTAGCATAGCTCTATATCTTCTAATAAGTGTCATTCTACATTTCTACTTACATTGCAGATTGCATCTCCATATATTTCACGAAGAAGAGCAATCGCGAGCGTTCTCTTCCCAGAGCCAGAAGGTCCCTTGAATAAGATCTGTGGAAAGGTTTCATTTGAAGAAACCTAAAAGAAAAAGCATTAGAAAAGCAAAGAAACTTGTGTAATCTAAACAGAAAAAGTTAACTACCACAAAATTTCCTCGTCTTTACCAGGTCTTTAAGTAGTAAAGCTTCTTGCTTGTGGCAAGTGAATCCTTCTAGTGAAGCAAGTTGATACCTATCAGCCCAGAAGGGTTTCAGGCTTTCAACTATAGATGCCTTGGCAATAACTAAAGCTTCATCAATCGGGCGCCCTCTTTCTGGAGATTCTCTTCTTGAGGTTCTACAAGATCCCTTGTTGAGACAAGAAAACCATGCTTCTGATTGCTTCTTTTGCCTGTTCGCCGTGAACCTTTTCATACTTGCAGTTGTCCTTCCACTAGCCTCACTCAAAGTGCTGCTCTGCCTACTTACTGAAGAGCTCGCGCTCATAGTTGGTCGAGTCATAGTATTACTCGATAAATTCCTTCTGCTACTCTGATTATTAAAATTGGCAGGTGTTTTCACAGATAGTACAACATTCCTATCAGTCAGTACCTGAGTCTTTTTATTGGATTTGTTTTCAGTAATCTGCTGCATAGTCAAGGCTGCATAATCCTGAGAAAAGAAAATATCACCAGGTGCAATGGTTTCTGTGCTTTCAAACATATGATTAGCGTCTGTACTGCTTCCAGAAATCTTTGCTTTGGCAATCATTTCATTAAGTTCACCTCCTGTAGGTCCATGTTTACTCGGAGTTTCCCTCTCTTTCCGCGACAAGCTCCTAATTGGCAATTGGGACGGCGTCTTATCTGCTTTCCTTCGCTCCTTGGAAGCATCAAACCTATGTTGTCTGTCAGGTCTAGGAGCAGAAGCATACCTGCGATTATAATTTGATTTCTCACCGAGTCTACTGTGAACATTGTTTTGCTTTCTATTTGAATCAGCAAATTCATCCTTATCTAGATGATGGTCCTCTCCCGCATATTTATATGGAGATGTATGTCTACGGTACTCAGATTTTTGAAAAGGACTAACATTTCTACGAGAATATAAATCAGGCCTGCGCGAAAATGTGCTAACACTTCTTGGTAAAGCTTTTGCAGGAGAATGAACATCATCATCATCATCGGTATCTCTACGAGGCTTATAAGGAGACTTAGTAGTTCTCCTTCGAGCAGGGCTTGGAACATTAGTCCTCCGGCTTACATTCAAAAACTTATTGTCCTTTGCTTTCTGCAATGCTACATTTGGATCTTCGCATTCAGGTTCTTCAACATGTATTTCTTTTTCATTGTTTGCATTTGCTTCCTGGTGTGGACTGTCCAACGTCCAATCTGTCTCCGTATCTGATGGCTCGTAACCACTTCTTCTTTGCCTCATAGTCGACGAGATTTTTAGTTGTAGAGCTCTGTTATATGTTGAAGCTCCCTCCATTTAGCAGGGGTTTAATTTTCTCTCTTAGGTATGGTTCGAACACTGGAAATTCAAACAATTTGCTGGTCTAAAAGGAAAAAATAAGCATAGGTGGGAATTAGCATCCAACATATTCTGTAAAGACAGCAAAGATACAGAGAATGGTAACAAGAATTGTACCAATTACTAGTAGTTTTTTTTTTTGAAAGCACAATGAAAACAAAACCACGGTGTGGGATATGTAACTATAAAAAATTAAAATGTTTTCAGGCTTAAATTTTTGGATAAAGTTGGTCGCATAGTTTTTAAAATGGTAACAGATGTCATGAGTTCAAGTCTTCGACGTAAATAAATATATGTCCTGCATAACTGTTTAAGCTTTTATATGAGATGATTACTATATTGAGTGGCTCCTAAAGGGATGAAGAGAACTAGGACAGAGACCCAAGAGTTGAAGAAACTGCAAGGAATACTTAGTAAAAGATGAAAGAACGATGAACACAAAGCAGAAACATTGGTGAACACGACGAGCTGGTGCTGAACTAAGTAAATCCAGCTAATGTAGCATACAATGAAAGAAGAGCAAGCTTTTGACATTGTGCGCAGCATCTGTGTAGTATTATATTATACATGGGATGTTCTGAAATTTCTAAGTGCATTGTCGCGAGAGGACGACAATTTGTTTTGTCTTCTGCATGGAACAAAAGTATTCCTCATCGAAGCATTTCGGCAGTGCCGGTCCTAGTCTCGCATTGTTTCTGAGAAAAAGAGCGCGCGAAAACAATTGATTACATTGAATTAATTAATTTCTCATTTTTAATAGATTGAGTTATTAGATGAGGTGATTCAGTGATTTACACATTGTAGTAATGTTAAATAGCCCTCATGTGAAGATTGTTTTATGTTTGCTTGTTCAATTTATACTACCTTTCTATTAAAATATTGCTATAACAAGTACTTTCAAAGCTAGTAAAATATTTAATTAATGTAAGGGATGTAAGATTCTTTATGTAAAATATAAGAGTAACTTTGTGTTTATTATCCAAAAGTCATTTTTCTTTCTTTTATTACGTAAAAGTCATTCAACTTTATGTTCATTACCCAAAAGTCATTTTTCTTTCTTTTGTTACACAAAAATTATTTTACTATGCTCTAGTTATCACAATAATCACTTGACCAGATTTTACAAATCATTCACCTGAAAAGTCTATTATGCCCTTTAAATCATCCCATTTATGTAATACCTTCTATATTATATGCTATATAATATACTTTTACCCAGGTATTTTATTAATAATTAAAATAACTTGATATTATTTATTTATTATTTTTATAATATATTTGTACATTTAATTTTTTCTTAGCGTTAATTTTCAAGATATTAAATTTGTCAGGTAATAACTTAATAAAATATTTTTAATGAAAACTATAAAATCAAAGCTTACTGATTTACCAGTCAAGCCATAATCATTAATCCAATAAATAAAATACCCACATTTAACACAATGACACATCAGATTAATACTTTAAAATAAATAATATTAACAGATAAAGCTTTAAAAATCTTAATATTAAATACAAATATCTTTGATTTTTTTAAATTTTTTATTGACTATAAAAAAAACTATCATTTGTTAAACAAATCTGTTTGTTATTATTTCAAATAAATATTTTTTATTATTTTGATATTTAAAATATGTTCATGTTTAAATATGATTAAACAAAGTGATTGCCATGAAAAAATTAAATGTATGAATATATTATAAAAATAATAAATAAAATAATTTAAAGTTATTTTAATTATAAGTAAAATACCTAGGTAAAAATATATTATATAGTATATTATATAGAAGGTATTATATAAATAAGAGGATTTATAAAGTCAAGGGCATAATAGTCTTTTAAGGTAAAAGTATTGTATAATGTGGCCAATGTGACTTTTGTGATAAATAGAGCAAAGTAAAATGATTTTTATGTAACAAAAAAAGAAAAATAATTTTTAGGTAACAAACACAAAGTTGAATAATTTTTACGTAACATAAACAAAAAAAATAACTTTTGTGTAATGAACACAAATTTGAATGACCACCCATAAAATTTACTAGAAATATAACATTGTATTTCAGATTAATTACTTAACTTCTCTATTGCCAAGTCGTGAAAATATATGTAATCTGACCCAACAAGGCATATTGAAAAACCGGGGAAACAACTGTGACGACTAAACTTGCCACCAGCTGAAGAAATATAGCCACGGAAAAAGACAATGAGAATCATTTAAACTGTCATCAACTTATAAGTTCCACGTTCAACTGTTCCAAAGGTCCATAAAGATTCTTGAATCCTCGGGCGCAAGGCTTTTGGGGACTTTCTAGTTTGTAAGTAAAATCGATGTCGACTTCTTGTGCTACGGCTGGGACCAAATGGTTGAATCCGACAGGTAACAGGTTAGCTGTACCTGGAAGAAGTAATCATTTCAGTAAGCTTTTTGTTCAACCTTAACCAGTTCTTGATTACTATGTGCAACTCATTGGTGTTGGGTTTTGATCTCTCTCTTTTCCCTTTTCTTTTGGTAGAAGGGGGCAGATGGGAATTAAATAGAAGGAATTTCGCTATTAATAGAATTGTTGTTACTGGTGCTTCAGTTATGCCCCCTTCTGTAGTTGCTGAATCCTCTCAAGGTCAGTTCATCACGCATTCGTACCTTTTGAATTCTTAGTATCTGTTCAGTCATCAGTGTGTGTATGTCTATTACCATTAGGATATTGCTGCTTTATTACCTTCTTTTCGGAAGGGTTGCTAACTTTTGGAAAATACTTGACAAAGAAATGATAATATAGGCTTGCAGCAATTACCATTTAAACCTGAGGGGTACAACTATTGGACATGGCGAGGCCACAAAATTCATTATGTAGAGGAAGGGGAAGGGTTTCCAGTTGTTCTGATTCACGGATTTGGTACATCCGCTTTTCATTGGAGGTAATTCTGTCTCTGTGTTTGTATGGCATTGAGTTCACAGGATTTAGTGGGATAAAGTTGACATGGTGTTCACAAGATTCAGTGGGATTATAATGTTCTTTTTTAATTGATATACTTTTGTTCTCTAACAAAATTGCAAAAGAACTCTTGGTTGTCACTCCTAAAATGGGATTTTGCTAGTATTGATCTTTATTAAGGTAAAAAAAAGGGCAGCCCGGTGCACAAAGCATCCCAAACAGCATCAGTGGCTCATTTCACGGCTCGAACCCATGATCAATTGATCTTTATTAAGGAATTCCATTTTTTATGTGATGCTCATACATTGTCCATTATATTTATTAATGCTACAAAGACAGATAATATACCAGTTGGTGTAGCTTGCATATGCAAATCTTTTTGGCGTTGTACTATTTCTTCTAATCTCCAGAAACTATTTTCTTTCCTTTTTCAGGTATAACATACCAGAGCTGGCTAAAAAATACAAGGTGTATGCTCTGGATTTGCTCGGATTTGGCTGGAGCGAGAAGGCACGAATAGACTATGATGCCTTGATTTGGAGAGACCAGGTTGTCGACTTCTTAAAGGAGATAGTTAAACAACCCACAGTTTTAGTGGGGAACGGGTGAGTTCATTTAATTAGCAACTTGCCATTGCATGAATCTCCAAGATGCACTTTAGCAGTTTTAATTCGTAGTACTGTTTCAGTAGCATATATTATTGGATTAAGTTCAATTATGATGTCTGTTGTATTATTTAACAGTCTTGGAGGATTTACTACTTTGTTAGCAGCAGCAGCACTGCCAGCTGAGCAAGTCAAGGGAGTTTCCTTATTAAATAGTGCAGGACAATTTGGGGATGACGTTACTACAACTGACAAAACTGAAGAGACAGCCTTACACAAGTTCATAGTAAGGCCAGTAGAGGAAATTTTTCAACGTGTTGTTGTCGGATTGGCATTCTGGCTAACCATGCAACCAGCTCAAATTGAAGCTCAGCTTAAGAGTGGTGTATGTTGCTTCCTAGCTAAATTTTCTTCTACCAACTTTTTAAAATGAATTTTAGTTCTTGCTTTGCTTGCATAATCAAAATATGCACAAGTGTTCTTATCTTTTAGCTTTTACACATATGTGTCTTAACTCAGAGAATCTGTAAGTAGTAATAGCTGCTAGCTCTTTTTTTGATATGGTAAACTGAGTCCAAATAGATAAGCAAACAAAAGAAGTCTTACATTTGGTAGTTGATTGATATATTGGTCCAACTAACACGAGTTCTTGCAGAAACAAAGATTTATCAGTTTTGGACAACTGAATCTTTTAATTCTTCTAAATTACTCCCTCTGACCCAATTCATCTCTCTCTTTTCATTTTTCTAAAGTCAAAAAATTTCACTTCACGTAATTCCCTCACCTTTCTAAAAGATTTGAAATTCTAAAGTTGTTTGTTGTGGTTCATGTGATCTAGGCTTTCGAACTCTAAATTCATTTCATAAAGATGACATTTAACAAACGCTGAATCTCACTCTTGGAATAGGTAAGCTGACTCTCTAAAAATTAAAAGCGACAATCATATTGAGATGGAGCAAGAAATAGTTTCTTGCCTTCTAATAATGGGTGACTGAACTTTCGCAGGATGATGCATCAGAAATGGATGCGTTGTTTTTGCATTTGCATTTCATTTGTTATTTAGCCACTGCTACTGACAATCTTCAGGAACTATTAGCAGACAGAAGAACTAACTTTCTTGATGTTTGTCTCTTGAAGGTCTATAGAAACCATTCAAATGTGGATGATTACCTCGTCAATTCAATTGCTATTCCTGCTGCTGATCCAAATGCAGAGGAAGTTTATTACCGGTATGAATGCAGCTACACCCTATAGGTTTTTCCCTACGTTTGGCAGCTAAAAGAACAATACTTTATTTCCCTTGGAAGAAGCAGAAGTAATTACTAGAAATTTCCCACGAATCAATTTGGAATATTAGTCTAAACTCTTAGCATAAATATCATCATCATTCTTATCGAAGTCCTTGGCTCTCATGATTCAGGCCTGTATGATGAATTTTTGTTTTGAACTTTAAACTGAGATTCGTCGGGCTTTATGAGTGAATGCTGAAAGAGTTGCAGATTGGTTGAAGTTCAAAGACAATGTTGAGCTACTAACATTCAGAAGTGTACAAAATAGTCTTACTACATCTGCCTTATCACGCCTTTCGCTTCATAGTTTGGGGATCATTTTGCCTAATGGTTTGATACATCAAACTTACTTCTAAGTTCCATCATTGTATATATCCTATGTAGCCTGATAAGTATGTGACCATCACCAGATTTAGGTTGTTTGTAATGTCAGTTTCTTTTGGCTTTCATTTCATGCAAAAGCTCCTACTGCTTTTTGTCTATCAAAAGTTTAGGTTAAGAAACTCAGCTGATGTTCTCTACTTTGCATTCTGCAGACTATTAAGACAACTTATGTCCAACCCTAGAAAGTATACACTTGACAGTGCACTGAGCCAACTCTCTTGCCCATTGTTGTTGTTGTGGGGTGACCTAGACCCTTGGGTCGATCATGCAAAGGCAAATCGAATTAAGGAGTTCTACCCAAACACATTCCTTGTAAACTTGCAGGCAGGGCATTACCCCCACGACGAAGTTCCAGAACTAGTGAATAAAGCTTTATCAGATTGGTTATCAACCTTGGGGTTGTCAGAACCTTCTCTTGAAACAGTGCCAGAAATTTAGCCTCATTGCTAACATATGCAACTAGGTATGTTGTTATTGAAGTGTACAGCCCTCTGACAAACAATGAAGTCAGTTTGGTTCAAAGAAGTTCTTGTGTACCCATTACTTAATAAGCCATGATAGACTGTAACATTCTCCATCAGGCAGAGTTCTATGCTTCACGAAGTTCCTACTACTGATTCTCTTCCCACTACATAATATACATCACAAGGAAAATGAACTCATTTTTTATGATGAACGATTGAAATTGGAGTTTCGGTAGTAGGATATTCAATGAACTTATTCTACCCAACAGGTCGTATATTTTGGACTATTTTGGGAACGTTCAATGCCAAAGTCACTGAATTCGTAAGTCGTTAAATCCTGAACTATGACTTTGTTAATTTCAGCGTTTCTCTTTTCCAGAAAAGACTTTTCTGCTCGCTTCAAAAGTCATTGTCACAACAGAGTCGAGCATTTTAGACTTCACCTATTGTTCTAATCAAACTGATAATGTAAAATTGAAAATTTTCTACCATATCACATTAGTAGAATATTCAAGTGTGAAAGCTGTAGATAAGTGTGTGTAACACTTTTTAATATTTTTTTATATATTCCAAAAAAGAAACTGATATACTCTGTATTTGAAAACCATCACGCAAGGAATAGTAACTTTAGTTGTTGTAAACGCCAAAGCACAGGCACTAAAGCTAAAATCGGGTCAGGCAGAAAAAAGACGTTGCCCAATTCCTTTCTCTACAACAGTCCACGGCTACAAATGAAATAACAGCCCCTGTAACCTACTACGACTCGCAAAATTCCCATTCATGGAAGCCTCTGTGAGACTACTCACTTGTTTAAATCGCCACCATCTCCCCACTTCTCTCTTCCTCAAACTCAATCACAAGCCCCTTCCTTTATCACCCTCTTCATTTCCCACCCCTTCACTTTCCTTATCTCGCAAAAACGCCCCCCACATTTTCTTATCCCATCGCTATTTCTCCTCCAATCCGTCCTTCCCACTTTCACCTCCATTTAGGTTTTCAAATCCTCCCTTCAGTACATCACAATTCTTCAATCCCTTCCTATCCAGCAATCGTTTTGCCCGTATAGTATCGGGTCCGCAAGACGGATTATTCAATTGGCATTTTGCTGCAGGCAGCGAAAAGGGTATTGAAATTGGGGTGCCGCCGAAAGAAGGCCCAATTGTGACGGTTGTGTTATTGGGTTGGCTCGGGTCAAAGCCCAAGCATTTAAGGAGGTACATTGAGTTGTATAACGCTAGGGGTATTCACGCTGTAACATTTGTTGCTTCTGTGAGAGATGTGCTTTCGTTCGATTTAGGGAAGAAATTAGAGGAGCGGATTGCTGTGCTGGCAAATGAGCTTGCTTTGTGGATGTCGGAGTCAGACAAGGATGGCCGTGAAAGATGTTTGGTTTTTCACACCTTCAGTAATACTGGCTGGCTTGCGTAGGTTGATTTATCGGACTTAAAAACTTGATTGTGTTATTTAAGCTGTTTCATTTTTTTCTTATTTGTTTTATGTGCAGTTATGGTGCTATTCTGGAGAATTTGAAAAGCAGAGAGGATTTGTTGGAAAAGATCAAGGGATGTATTGTTGATTCAGGTGGCGACCCTGATATAAGCCCCAAGGTTATTTGGTTTTCCCTCACCCCACCATCACTTAAATACTTTATAAAATATTATTCAGCTGCTTCTGATGGTATGAATTTGTTTGATCTTAAATAAGTTACATTTGTGAAGTTACGCTTTCACCATATTGTTGGACGAAGATAAATGGAACTATATTTGCTGAAAGGAAATGAAAGTTTTCTTTTCCCACTTCACGATTGTCTCCTTTGCACTATATGGTCACAAAGATACCTGAAACGTTTTTACTCTCTCCTGCCAATGAAATGACTTTTCTCAATGGGAAGTATTTATTCCAAAATGATCATCCTTTGCATTTTAGTGTCATTGATTACTTTGTACAGAATGTCTGAATTCTGCTTTCTCTGTCCGTGTTTGTGTCTCCCTGTGCTGTCTCTGTTTATGGTTTTTTTTTTCAGTTCATTAGTAATTTAGTATGGCAATTGTTGTTATGACACTGAGTCAAATGATGCTTGAGTACTAGCTGCTTTTAATTCCGGGATCATGCTCTTCACTCACATTTTAACTAGCTATAGAAATGAATATCCTGAATATGAAAGGATGTGCTGCATCCTGTGGTCATCTTTTTAGGGATTCTCAATAGAAACCCACAGATTGAGTTTTTTTAAGTGACTTGTCTCAATCACTCCTTACTGCTATAACAATGAGAATTATGCATGCAAATTTATGATATCATTAGCAGTAGGGGCATTTAACTTTTGTCAACCGCATACCCGGTAGTTAGTCTTATCTATTAGAGTTTTATACTATGAGTCCACAAATGTATTTTAATTTTCTATGTTTGTTTTTTCATATATTTCTTTGATATGTCATGCTGCTGTTGTACACTGGTGGAAATTTGCAACATAAGCATCCATCGTCAAATTTATTCCTGTTGTCATTGAAGAAGGAAGGGAATTTTTCATGCCAATTGGTAGCTACTGACAATTTTCCTTTAATCATGAATTTATTAAGCTATACCTACTACCAATTTCAAGAATTCAACAAACAGAGAGGTGAAAGGAAAGGGGGTGAATTGGAATGTGTTTCAAACTGTTGAACGGCTTTAGATAGTTATTCTGTAAATTTCAGTTTCTAAATGAGATTTCGCATCATAACCTCTTTGAGGAGTAGCAGAACGCAGAGCTCTTAAATGTTCTTTGAGATTCGATGTCCCTCTTTGCCGTTGAGGGCTCGACATTGTCTTTCTTTGACAGATCGAGCCTTTTGCTGGAAGTTTTGTCACAACTTCAGGAAATTCTATGCATATATTGCTTGACATATACTTTTTTTTTTTTTGTGTTTTGTGGGGGAATTCTGTTTGCCATTTTGGAAGATTTTTGGTCTCTTGGTGCGCTTTTTCGTTCCTCCTTAATAAGAAAATGTGCCACATTATTTTCTGTTTTGTTGTATACTGTTGATTCTGTTTCTACAAAATTGAGTAAAATGGAATGTCGTATGGAAATTCAATCTTAAACGCCGGCAGGTCTGGGCAGCAGGATTTACTACAGCCCTGCTGCAGAAGCGTAGCTCTTCTGTATATCCTTCAGTGGAAGCTGGTGAAGGAATTGAAGTGCAAAGTGGGTTAACCTCAGGAAACATTCAAGGGAAAGAACCCATGTTGATGGAAACCTTGCTTTTAGCAGCATTTGAGAAGCTTTTCTCATTTCTTCTTAATTTGCCTGATGTTAATGCGTAAGTACTTCAACATGTTTTTGTTATTCTTTGCTCGCGGTATTTAGCTTTTGATTAGAAGGTACAAAAATAAAATTTAGCTGCTTTTAATTATTGGTTGTCTCCAATGCAAAGGCGGCTGAGGAAGATAATTTCTGCCCTTGTCAAGAACCAGCCTTCTTGCCCGCAGCTTTATCTTTACAGTTCTGCTGACAAGGTCATTCCGATTCAGTCGGTTGAGTCTTTTATTGAAGAGCAGAGAAAAAGTGGGAGAAAGGTTCACTCTTTCAACTTTCGCTCATCTCCCCATGTAGACCATTACCGGACTTTCCCAGACATTTATGTATCTGTACTACAGAAATTTCTCGAAGAATCTATGCTCGTTCCAAATGGAGTGTACCAAGTAGAAAGCCAGGTCAGTGGATCATAGGCGTTGAAAGTGGTTATTGTCCCTCCTAGTCCTTGTTGAATTGCTTTAATTTGTGGCAATGCATCATAAGAGTAGCAACTTAGTCTCGTGCGAAGTGGATTTCAATTGCTACTCGGGCAGTAACATTATGCATGCCTTTAAATTAATCAATGAGGCAAAAGTAAGGCTTACTGCAGCCGAACTGATGGTGATTGCCATTGTCATTGGTCCAAAGTAGATAATACAACTCCAATCGACTGGAGCCAATGTTCTAAAAAGGTGAGTATGTCCATATTTACCTTATCTGTGTTTCAGAAATGAGCATGTAGTGATTGTCCTCTGCCTAATCTCTATAGATATTGTGTAGTAGGCATGTTGCTACTTTCACATTTGACATTGTTTGACTTAGGTAGGGATATCCATCCTTGGATTTAATATTTGTGTGAATGCATTATGTTCTATCAAATTCCACGTATCTTCTTTCATAAAAGAAGAAGAAATATATCCGTGTATCTCAGAACCTATCCTGGAGCATTCTTATAAGGCAATGTTGTTTCCTTTTTTATTTTTCTTCCCTTTAATTTTTGGGTAAACCTCTTTAGGTAGTTCTGAAGCAAACTCATAAAATTTCCAATCTATTGCCGAAGTCTAGCCTATGAGACAAGTTCTGGTGCATTTTGCAGGCTTGGTTGTCTAGTAGTTAAGAGTTCCAAGAAAAATGTTCATAAGGGGAACCGAGTAGACTAAGTGGGCGTTTGGGCGGAAGAATTGTGAAATTTCGGAAAAAAGTTAAAAAAAAAAGAAGTGAATATGGTATTTGAAAATTAGAGTTGTGTTTGGGCATGAATACAATTTGGAGATATTTTTAAATTTTTGCGAGTGATTTGAAGTGAAAATTTTGAACAATATTTTCTTGAAACTCAAATTCCGAAAAATTCGAAAATCCAACTTTAAGTGAAATTTGATTTTTTTTGCCTAACGGTGATTCCGGAAAAAAGTAAAATAAAAAAATAAAAAAGTGATTTTTTAATGGCCAAATGGGCCCTTAAGTTAATAGCTACTGTATTCACTATTTATTTGACAACGGCTTATTTAAGAGGGATTTTTACCTTCCTATACATTATTTGAAACTTTATTACCCTCCCTATTCAAGTTTCAATTTAATTACATAGACATATACAATTTACCAATTATATACACTTTATGAATTAAATGAGTATTCCTTTATATTAGGAATTGAATGAGAAATTAATTATTTCCCATCCTTTTTCTCTCCCTCATGCGTTTTCTCTCTCTCCGTCTCTCTCTCTCTCCCCAATTTTTCTTCCTCTGATGTCTTCTATTTTTTATCCTTTCATGTTGTATATATTTTTAATGGAATTTATCAATGGATTTCAATCGTTTTACTATAGAATTTTAACTTAGCAATTTTCTTTTATGGTGCACAATTGGTGTTCAAATTGAAATTGTCAATCAATAAATTTTGAAAGTGTTTGACTCTCCACCATTGACAGCCTTTAAAAAGCTTTGAAGCTTTGAATTCGAATTTGGGTTTTCAAAAACCATTATTTGTTTGGATTGGGTGTTGTTGCAAACAAATGAGAATATTGTTTGGAGTTTATATCTCAATTTTGAGGGTGTTTGGTGAAGATTAGACTTGATTTTGGCTGAATTTCAAATTGAAATTTGAAGAAGAAGAACACATGACATATAATATACTTACGAAATTGTAGTAAAGTTCTAGTATAATTGTATGTAAAGTTCTAGTGTATTCTGTTGTAGTTTTATATATATATTTATTTGAATGTTGTATGAAAGTTGAAAAATAGTTGTATAATGTATGAATCGTTGTATAAAATTTGTATTTAAGTTATCAATATAATCTTTTTACATAAAGTTATTGATATGTATCAAAATTTTATAAAGAGAGTTTTGATTGAAATTTTAGAGAGGAAAACACACACACCACATACAAAATATATACAAATCAGATACAGAATATACAAAAAGACATTGTATAAATTTTGTATGAAAATTGTATGATGTATTTTAACTGGATAAAAATAATGTATGAAAGTTGTAGATAAGTTGTAAGCAAGTGTATATTATATAATTAGTTGTATGAAATGTATTTTTAGTATGTATGTTATTGTAGATATATCAATTTGTATTAAATTTGTACGGAATTTATTTTTAAATTTGTATGTTGTTGTACTATCAAATTGCATAGTATTAATTGTAAGTACGATGTATCCATTTTAGTGCTGATTTAAATAGGTTTCGTTAATTTGTGATAGATTAGTGTATTGGGTAAGTTAACCAATCAAGTGAAGCAGAATACTTTACTAGCCCCGCACGATAGTTATTAATCTAGTAAAATCTTTGGACAAATTTTGACACATATCAATAGCTTTATGTAAAAAGATTGTATTGATAACTTAAATACAAATTTTATACAATGATTCATACATTATACAACTATTTTTCAACTTTCATGTAACATTCAAATAAAAAAAAATATAGAACTACAATAGAATACAATTTACATATAATTTTACTACAATTTCGTAAGTATATTGTATGTCATGTGTTCTTCTCAATTTGAAATTCAGCCAAAATCAAGTCTAATTTTCACCAAACACTCTCAAAATTGAGATATAAACTCCAAACAATATTCCCAATTGTTTGCAACAACACCCAGTTCAAACAAATAGTGATTTTTGAAAACCCAAATTCGAATTCAAAGCTTCAAAGCTTTTTAATGACTATCATTGGTGGAGAGTCAAACACCTGAATACTAAAAGCTCTTTACTGCACATCGTCGAGGAGGATTTTCATCCAACTTTGGACAGTAGTACAATGCTTCAACATAGCCATTCAATGGAAAAGCCAATCACCTTCAAAGAGTTCAATACCAAATTTAATTTATGACTGGTTCAGGTATTTAGTAGCCAAAGTTTATCGTTCCGAGGCTCATAACCCGCTTGATGTTCAAGCCAATCTTGCCAATCACTCAAGCTATTCCAATAACTCAGCACGATCTAGGATTGTATACTTTGGGCCTACACTTTTCCGATGACGGGAGTTGTTATTGCCACCATCAAATACTCAAACGCGGTTAACACCATTGTTCCCTTTAGTTATGCATTTTTCCAAACAAAGAATCCCCTAATTTAATGCACTAATAATGGATTGAGAGCCTTTTAAGGTGGAATGCATATAATTTGTAAGTAATCCTTGTTTAGGGCGGGTAATATACAAAATTAGGATAATTTTAGTAAAGAAGTTTCAAATATTGTATAGGAAGGGAAAATCCCTATTTAAGACACTTGACATGTCGTTTTATTCGGAGACATGTTATGCAATGATTGTAACAGAGGGATTCTAATGCAAAAATTAGAGTATGTTTGGAAAGCCACCTAATAATTGAATTTGGATTTAATTGAATGTAATTACACAATTTTGCATGTTTGTCTAGCCAAGTAATTACTTGGTTAACGTGATATTGAATGTAATTAGAGAGGTGTAATTACACTCTTCAATTCTCGAGGGGAGGTGAGAATTGATGGTAATTACACTGTGTAATTACAAGGTGACTTTTTTTTTCTTTTTCTTTTTCTTTTTTATAACTTTTTATTTCCATTATTTATTTATTTTTATTTTTTTACTTTTTAATTTCTTTGTAAATTTTAAAATATATTTTCTTTGTACATTATTTTTTTTATTTCTCTACCATTACTTCTTGTGATTTCATGTAATTGCTCGTATATTTTATTACTTATTTATTTTATTTTCTTCATTTAGCGTAACTGCGTTATTATTCTATATTTTCAAACTACACCTCCTAATATTAAAAATAATGAGTCATTAACAAACTTGACATATAATGAGTGATGTCATTAAAGTAGAATTTCGTTGTTGAATGAGGTTACAAACTTATTATGTTTCCTAATCTTAAGTTGTATTGAAACTTATTTTTATTATGTTGGAATTTGACATATGTTAAAGTTTTTTTTTTTTGGATTTTAAAATTGTGTTATATTTATGGTTCCAATTTACTTATTTTAGTAGTATTGACTTATATTGCGTGCTATTCATTTTTTAGTTAGAATTGATAGATTAGTTGTCAAACATTCGCATAATGTTATGATATTATATTTGTAAATATTAATTTATTTTATCAAACATGCATTCCATGATGTTTTTACAAAACGTATGTTTTTAGCTTTTATAATTAATCAAACTAAATATTATTAATTTAGAAAATATATATCAATTATTTTTACAATATTATTTATAAAAATAGAATTACTAATTAGTGTATATTTAAGAAAAAATATGCATCTTAAATACCAAATCTAATATTATTTAAGTTTCGATAATTACTTAATTTAAAATTTAATCTAATTGTGTAATTACACTTGCGCATGTAATTATACTTGTAATTACACTGTAATTACGTTATGACAAACAAACAGGTCATCGTAATTACTATATTGTGTAATTACTACCCTAGTAATTACCAATTCCAATTACTGAGTGACTTTCCAAACAGATCCTTAATAATGCAAGAATTGTAATGCAGATATAAAATATGTATTTTGTTTTATTTTTTCTGTGTACTTAATGCAGCAGAATATTCCTCATTAAATGCTACCGGGTGGTAGACATTTACTTCATCTTTATGAGTATCATTCTCTCTGGTAACAAACGGGATTGTTGCCTTCGGATTCAACTTTCTTATGTCTTCGGCTCCACGTATCACTTCTTCATGCGATCATTTAATATAAACATATTTTACCCTATACAGATAGTCCCCCTGCTTTTCGGTGGCATAACTTTGTGTCACCGGGAAGTTGGTAGAAACACCCTCTTTGGCGGGGAATCACTGACCCCCTCTGAAAAGTTTCTGACGGTTGATTAGACGCACGTTTCTCCGCATTTAATGCCCTGAACACGCGTCATCACACGATTTAGCATCATTTTTGGCGGTTATCAAGGTAATTATAGCCACGAGTTTAGCCGCCTATACCTTTACTTATACACATCAACTTCCTTCATTTACACTTCACAATACTCTAATTGTTTTCAAACTTACTTTACTCAACTCATACTTCGTCTTTAACCTTTCTTTAACTTTCGTTTTTGAGAGAAAACCTTCCTTATGATAAAAAATGGCCTCTTCTTCCAGAAACCCTATTTCTTCAAAGAACAGAGGTAAAGATGATGATGCTGCTCCCCCTACGGTGAGTACCATCATCCCAAAAAATCTAATTACTACCAAAAATTTTGAAGAGAAATATCCTTTTGCTCACCCTCGTACGTGGGCTGTTAGCGTATACCCTTCTTCCATCCGTCCTTCCAGTATCCCTGCTATGAAGGAAGACTGCCACTGTCAAGATTTGGACATTATCGCTCCCGACCTGGCGAAGCGGATAACATTACCCAAGAAGGATTTTACGTATTTTTACAAGTATCGCTTCACTTTGGGAGCATTTTCTTTGAGTGGAGAGCTTGGCTCCGTCATCGTGGAGTTCTGCCTCTGCTACCAGGTGTGCTTGGCACAAGTAAGTCCTTCCATGTGGAGGACAATCGCTTGTCTTCGGCGCCTGTGCCAGGAGACGGGGGAGGAGCTAACCCTAGCTTGGTTGATGAACCTCTATTCCCCCAAGATCTTCCGCGGGGGAATGATAAATTTCAGCAAACGTGGCCACCATGCTCTACTATCTAACGTGGATGATGACAACGATCGTGGGTGGATGGAACGGTTCGTTTTATTCGCCACCAGTGACATCATCCCGGCCACGGCTCCAGCCTTTCCATAATTATGGAACCTTACTCGTAAGTCTACCATTAATTCTTTTCTTCCGTTAAAGATCATTCCTCATCGTTATTGACCCTTCTTCTTTTACTTATTTCAGCGACTTGGTGGGTTGCACGTAGGGTTGAAGTCTTGGACCAATGGGTCCAGAAAATCTTGGACGTTACTACGCTCGAAACCCTCACATGGAAAGAACTGTCCCTTAAATACGGGTGGAAGACTAAAAATCATGGTTAGTCGAACTCATCTTGTTTTTATCTTTTCATATAAGGAGGTTGTTTGATCCTTCTCTTCTATTGAATTTAGGTCTACCCAGGGCTCAGTTGTTATCCCCGAGGAGGATGTTTTGGCTAATCTTGATGATGCGGCGAGGCTGCTGCAGTAGGCCTTTACACAGACAGGTGTCTCCGGGCTTGCTTCTGGTGCGAGTGCTTCTTCTCGGAGTCCCCGACCGGAGAACAAACAACCAAAGAGAAGACGTTCCTCCGCGGTCGGGGGAAAGAATAAGAGGGCGAAGAATGCCTCTCCCGAGTCGTCTCCGAAAGTTGTGCTAATGAGCCCCTTGCCTGGGCCGGCCATAGACACCGTGATGATTGACGATTATGGGGAAACCAACGAGGAAGGGGCTTCTCTACATAAAAGAC
Organism: Nicotiana tabacum; assembly: GCF_000715075.1. Lineage (NCBI taxonomy): Eukaryota > Viridiplantae > Streptophyta > Magnoliopsida > Solanales > Solanaceae > Nicotiana > Nicotiana tabacum. The sequence continues at coordinate 148,209,959 of NC_134096.1, read as the reverse complement.
GATGGCCTTCCTCAGCTCAACAAACTGCTTAATCTGTTGAGTTAGTTACACCAACCGAGGATAATGCCTCGACGCTCTAGGGGAGTTTGAGTTGGTGGAAAATGCCAACTCCCGCTTTCGGATCCCAGTCGCTGCGCCCGGTACCGCGAGGCTGAGTACCGGGTACCTGCCGTCTTCGGATAACGAGCAACCAACAACCAACACTGCGATTTCAACAGCCACTTCTCATCCTTCGACGCCATCAGTTTCATCTCCTTCTTCACCAACTTTTCCTTTACTACCAGCAACTGCTACATCATCTCCACTGGTCGTCTCTGTCCGAGAAGAGGATGTTCCTCTCCCCAGTCCCCAATTTATGGGAACTTGGGGCAAAATTATGCCGCCCCCTTAGAAGATCCGCAAAAGAGGAGGAGCGTTACTCTCTCAGTCTCTACTGGATGCAATCTGCTATCCCGGTCGGTGGAACTTGCTAAAAGACTTCAGAAAAAGATAGGGAAAAGATACAAGCTCTCTCGGGAGAGTGTTTATTGAATAATGGTATGCACAACGCTGCAACGGTATATTCTTCGCTTCCTTTGTGATCTCTTCTATCTTTGATATAGTAGTATTTTGAGTTTGCCTTTTTTGTTTTGCAGGCCAATTTTCTTGCTTCTGAGGGTCTCAAAAGGTTGATTCGAGATAAGGAGGAACTTACCTCAGAGCTGGATCAATATTTGGCCGAGCGGGACCAAACTACTGCCCGCCTCTCAAAACTGGAAGCTAAAGTTAGTGAGGTTGTTGTGTTTGAGGCTCGGTTGCAGCAAAGCGAGCAAGAAGTAGAGATCCTTAGCCAAGAGATAGCCCCGTTGAGGGTTCAATTTGAAGAGGCTAGGGCGAAATGGGCTGAAGTTCATAGTGTCGTTCTTACTGCATCCGATCGCGAGGCTGCCTCCGCTGAAAGATTGAAGAGTTTGGAGGCGGCCTTGAACTCCAAAACTGAAGAGCTTGTTGTTGCCGGGGTGAAGTATGCCCAATTGGAAGAGAAGTATAAGAAGACCATTGAGCATAATAGACTTTTCAGCTCTACTGTCCGTGATCTCGATATCAGACTTTGGTCCGTTAGATCTGTGCGGGAAAATATTTTTGCCGAGGTTGATCAATTTAAAGAACACAAGCGCCAACCGATTTTCCTCGTTGTTGAAGAAATATATGTTATGTACAACATGAGGATCTACTTCTGCATTTTATTCCCTCGGGATATGCGTAATTGACCACTCCCGGAACCGAGAAAGCAGAGCCTGAACCTTCACTACATACTGCTGCATGCGTTCCTCTTTGGCTTCGAAGATCCCGTAGACCTGATTTACCACCAGCTGGGAGTCACATTTAATTTCTATGACCTCGGAATCCAATCCCCGGGCCATGGAAATAGGAAGCCCCGAACGTCAACTTCTTTGATGACGACCAAAAGGAGACCCGAGCATGAAGGGCTCCTATGAGGACATGCTAGTCCTCAAACTAATGGAAGCAGGAACCCTAATAGAGAGCCATGCGATCAAAGCTTCATACTCCGCTTCATTGTTAGTCAGAGGAACCGTTCTTATGGCCTCACTTAGGGTTTCTCCCGAAGACGTGGTCAATACTATGCCGAGTCCTGATAAGTGGGGATTTTGACTACTTATTAGCACCTTTTAACTTTTGTTTTAGTCTAAAAGCATTGAATTATGTGCCCGAAACTAATGCAATTGTGCATAATTACATAAATGCTGGAAGTTGGGCCCTGGAGATGAAATCCGACTCAAAAAGGAGCAGTCTATGCACAAGGCAATAAAGGGCATAGAAGCACACAATGTGCGGTTCACAGAAGGAATTCTGCGGACGCAGAAGAAATCGTGGACCGCAGAATTCCATCTACGGCCGCAAACAAAGAAGGAACAATTAGCAGGCATTTGTGAAAGTTGCGGACCGCACATGAATTGTGCGGTCGCAAAAGCTTGGCTAAGAGTCAAGATCAGAGAGTATGCAAAGAAAGACCAAGTCCAGAGCCTTAGTGAATTGCGGACCACATAAGATTTGTGCGGCCGCAGAAGATTGCCTTATGACCACAATCTTAATATTGCGGACCGCAGAAGATTATCTTACGGCTGCAGTTCTAAATCTGCGGACCACAGAAAAGTTTCTTCGTGGCCGCAGTTCAAAATTGTGCGGCTGCAGAACTCCAGCTCCTGCCTGATGAAGAAATTGTGTACCGCACTGATCGCGTCAAATTGCACACCTCAAAAGAAGTATGAAACAGTCGTTTGCAATTATAGAAACCCAACTAAGAGTCAGGGTCGAATCCACATGGAGCTAAGATGTGAGTTTGGGGGTACATATTTCAATGTGCGTGATTGAATTATCGATATTGTACTTCCACAAAAAGATTGGTTTTCTATTTCTAATGTTTACTCTATTGATTGCAAAATATCGAAAGAAAACTAGAGATAACTGTTTTTGGGGTTTTTCCAAATTGATAAAAAGCCTAGGGCTGTGATCATTACCTAAGTGTTTGCCTAGTGAGAAAAAGACTTTAATGCTTGTTCTGTTGACTGGGGTGTATTATAGCTATCAACTCTAAATTACCCACTTAATACCTTTCGGTCAGAGAGTGGTTTTGCCCAATTTGGCTTTCTCAAGACCAAATGGGTATCACACAAAATAGTTGATAAAAACTCAAGTCGGGTTATTACTATCTCTAGGTTGAACCCTTTAATTGGGTAAATCAATCTCTCAATTGACCCAATTCATTGTTAGCCAAGTTATCCTAGACTAGGTCTCTCTTTCTCAAGAAAAGACTAAGTCAAATAGGCATGAACTAATGTTTGCAACCATTAATTCCTCAAATTAAAGCATGAACTAAGCAAAATAATAAACACCCCAATCATAAACAATCACTAAATTAAATACCCACTAGCTACTCATACTTTGATTTGAAGAAAATGAAGAAGAAGGACTAATTAAACTCATAATGATAGCTTAAAATAATTAAATCTATTGTAAAATACACCAAAGCTAAGTAAACTTCCAAAATGGCAAAGAAAAACGGCTACAATAATTGTTGATGTTCAAACTTAACCTAATTTTGTGAAAATCTTCTGTAACAACCCGACCAGTCGTTTTAAAAGTTGTAGCCTCGTTTCCCTATTTACTTCTCATTCTGTGCTTTATAATTGTTATGTGACTTGCCGGGGTAGTCGGTTCGGGTACAGAGAGATTTCGGAATGAATTGAGACACTTAGTCTCAAGGTTGAAAGCTTAAGTTGAAACGGTTGACCGGATGTTGACTTATGTGAAAACGACCCCGGAATAGAATTTTGATTATTCCAATAGCTCCGTATGGTGATTCTGGATTTAGGAGCGTGTCCGAAAAATTATTTGGAAGTCCGTAGTGGAATTAGGCTTGAAATGGCAAAAGTTGAATTTTTGGAAAGTTTGATCGGGGAGTTGACTTTTTTGATATCGGGGTCGGAATCCAGTTCTTAAAATTTTTATAGCTCCGTTATGTCATTTATGACTTGTGTGAAAAATTTGAAGTCAATCGGAATTGATTTGATCGGTTTCGGAGTTGAATATAGAAGTTGAAAATTCGTAAGTTTCATTAAGCTTGAATTGGGGTATGATTCATGGTTTAAGCGATTGTTTGATGTGATTTGAGGCTTTGACTAAGTCCGTATGATGTTTTAGGACTTGTTGGTATGTTTGACTAAGGCTTTGACTGAAGTTGAATTTGCTGGGTTTTGGCTGATTTGGTTTCCTTCATCTGTCAAAAATCGAGGTCAAAATCGAGGTCAGGAAATTGAGGTCAGGAAATCGAGGTTAGGAAATTGAGGGTAGGAATTCGAGGTCAGAAAATCGAAGTGAGAAAATCGAGGTCATAAAATCGAGGTCAGGAAATCGGGGTCAGGAAATCGAGGGTAGGAAATCGAGGTCAGGAAATCGAGGGCAGGGCCTGGACAGAAACTTTAAGTTATAAAATGGGGGCTTCATCCCATTTTCCATTTTTGACAAATTGGAGCTTTGAGAGATGATTTTTGAGAGATTTTCAAGGAAAAACATTGGGGTAAGTGATTCTAACTCGGATTTGGTTAATATACACGAATATATCATTGTTTTCATCATTTAATTAGTGTTTTGAGATGAAAATTTGGGAAAAATTTTAGAAATCGCATAAAACAAATTTTTGAGATTTCGGTGTCGATTCGGAGTCGGATTTGAGTGAAACTAGTATGGTTGGACTCGTAATTAAATGGGTTGTCGGATTTTGTGAGTTTCGTCGGATTCCGAGACGTGGGCCCCACGAGCATTTTTGGGTTAAATTTCAGATTTTGTTAGAAAATTTATATTTTCATATGGAATTTATTCCTATAATTTGTATTGATTGAATCGAATTAATTATGATTAGATTCGAGCCGATCTAAGTCGAAAAATCGAGGAAAAGGCATGCTACTTGACTGATTGAGCGTGGTTTGAGGTAAGTGACTTGTCTAACCTTGTGTGAGAGAAATTTCTCCTAGGATTGGTATTGATATGAAAATGTTGATGTGTTGAAAGTCGTGTACACGAGGTGACGAGTGTGTACACGGGCTAAATGTGGAAGATTATGTCTTTAAATTGTGTAGAGCACTGTTGCATATTAATTAAATTATTTTATTCTGTTATATTCATCATCATTAATATATTTTTATATTTTAAATTTGCCGGACTTGTTCCTGCTAAGTGTGTTACCTGTTTAGTTGAAACTCTGTTTCTTTTGTTCTGTGCAATATGTGAAGGATGTATTTATTAAATTTAAATATTATTAAAAGTGAAGTATTTTACATTTAAAATTTTGATTTTTAGACAAGGTGTTAAATTTGTGAAATATTATTTTTGCTGAATATTTTGAGAGATTTTTTGTACCCAGTGTGATTGAGCTGTTAGCTCTTTATTGTGAAAAATATTATTGTTGTTGATTTATTTTGGCATGAGCCGTGAGCTCTTTATTGTGGAAAAATGTTGTTGATTTATTTTGGTAAGTTGAAATATTTGGGCACTTGAGGTGCAAATTGTGATATTGATACGCATGCGGTGGTATAAGGTCTGGGTGTTGAAACATATGCGGTAAGATAAGGGTGGCTTGATACGCGTGGCTAGTAGGGGAACTACTAGAAGTCTTGCGGTGCGATAAGGGTGGCTAAAACGCGAGATGCTATTTCGGAAAAAAATATTTTCTTTAAAATTTAATGCGAAGGCTCTCGCAGTGATATAAGGAAATGAGATATTGTGAATTTATTTATGATTTGGGACTACGAGGCGGTACCTCGGGAGTGCACTTGTTGATATTTCTTTATGGCTGCATTGCCTTTGGTTATTTTTGGTGTTTTCCTTAAAGTTGTAAATTTAATTATTCCTTCCGCGAGGTGTTAATTGCCCTTATTCTATGTAGTTAAATTGTGACATACCACTTACTTGATTTATCCCCATTGTCATTATTGTTATTATATTGTTAAACTTTTCTCCTTGTCTTTTATTATTCCAGTAGGGCCTGACCTGACCTCGTCACTACTCTACCGAAGTTAGGCTTGGCACTTACTGGGTACCGCTGTGGTATACTCATACTACGCTTCTGCACATCTTTTTGTGCAGATCCAGGTATATCTTATCAGACCAGGCATCGGTGAATTATCCATACGAGGTGACTTCGAGGTATATCTGCCAGCGTCTGCAGACTCCGGAGTCCCCTTCTATCTTATTATGTTGTCTTCCTTATTTCCTTTAGACTCTAATGTATAGAGACACTTAAAATAAATTCTTAGAAGCTTGTGACTTATTTCTACCGGATTTTGGGAGTTGTACTTATGTGAATTTGCAGATTTATTTATTTCAGATTTCTATTATTATTCCGCATTGATAGGCTTACCTAGTCTTAGAGACTAGGTGCCATCACGACATCCTACAGAGAGAATTTGGGGTCGTGACATCTTCTATTTATACAAGTCTAAAAATCTCGGACAAAAATGCCCTTCAGGAGGTTCTGCGGCCTCACAATTCCATGTGCGGTCTATAGATTTCTTCATCTTGGCAGGAAGTGGAGTTTTGTGGCCGCACATTTCTGAACTGCGGCCGCGAGGCAGGCTTCTGCAGTGTGTACAATTAGTTCTGCGGTCGCAAGCCAATCTTTTGCGGTCCGCACAATTTGGTCTGCGGCCGCACAATTCTTGTGCGGTCCCAATTCACAGAGACTCGGGACTTGGAAATTTGCATACTCTCTGATCTTGAATCCTAGCCCAGCTCTTGCGGCCGCACAATTCATGTGCGGTCCGCAATTTGTACAAATGTTTGTTGAGTTTTCTTTCTTTGCTTGCGGCCGCAGGTGGAATTCTGCGGTTCACAATTTCTTCTGCGGACCGCACATTGTCTGCCTCTGTGCCCTTTGTTGCCTTGTGCTTGGACTACTCCTCTTTAAGTTAGATTTCATCTCGGGAACCCAGCTTCTAGCATTCTTGCAAATTTGTACAATTTCACTAGTTCCGGGAACATAATTCAATGCTTTTAGACTAAAACAAAATTTAAAAGGCGCTAATAAATAGTCAAAATCGCCACTTATCAGCTCCCCCAAACTTAAGTCTTTGCTTGTCCTCAAGAAAACAATTTAGTTCCCACCTCCAAAAGTTAAGGGTCATTTCAGCGAGTCGAAGGTGAGTCATTCACACCTCAGTTGGGACCAACAATTACCCACACTATTTATGTTTCGTCAACAAGGTGACAAGTTAAACATTTATGCACATATAGTTCTAAATTGACATTTGAGCATCAAAAGTTAACTTCACTTATCAAGGACTCTTTCTCTATCATGTTGGTGATTGTGGATTCTAAACTCTTCCTCCTCTACTCTCCGGTTGCCTGGCTCACTTAAGAAATTTAACACTCAATCCAAAGATCTAGGAAAGGTTCACTCATCTCTCTCAAGAGAATGTTACAAGTACGGCTTCAAGTACCATAGGCTTGCCCCTCATGTATATCTCCACTAATGTAAGCTCACTCGGCTCAAAATCAAGTAGGACTTCTTTTGGGATGTAATGAAGGCTTTTGGATTAGAGTTTGATACAATGTGGGTAAGTGGTTACACCTTCCTTAAGCACTCCATTATTCATTTCTCGGCTCACACTTTGCCAATTCCTTGAGGCACTTTATTTTCTTTGGGGGCCTAGAGAGACTTAACATCACTCTTTCTTGATCATTACATTCATATTTCTCCATGTTTGGGATCATTGCCTTTCTTTGAATCCCTTCAACTCTTCTACTTATTCATTTTGTTGCATTTTTCTTTTTGTTCTTTTCTTTTCTTTGCCTTTTCTTCTCATCATTTCTTTTTCTCTTTTTGTGCCTTGATACCCCTTTTCAATTTCCTCGTCTCTCCCCCAAACTTACGTTTTTAACCATTTGTTTCACATGAGTGTTAAGGAATGCTCGGGTGCCAAGAGAGGGTCACAATAGAATGGGTAAAGGCTTGTAACATGATTTTCAAATGAGAAAGGCTAAAGGCTCGAAGAGGTTGACTAGGGATGAAATCATTGGTAGGCAATAGAAAACTCAAACGGGCCAAGGAAAGCCTACAATCACTTCTCAAGCCAATCAAAACTTAGGATTTCGCCTTGAAACACATTCGGGGCAAGTTCTAGACCTTTCGCATGTGTACTTGGACTAACAACAAGGCAACTCACCTCTCACGCAACTGGATTGTTAAAGAGGATAGAGTCGAGGGCCCACAACGACCACATTCAGGGTTGAAAATCACTGCGGTTCAATTAAACCGTTTGATGGTTTCTAAAGTCAATATATAAGTCTCAGAGTCACTAACTAGAACTATTTCTTTTTAAAACCTTATTTCTAACCATAAGCAGTTAAGTGTGTTGGTACCAAATGAAGCACGATTGACTCCTCGAGCATGACTCAATTAGGTCTTTTTATTCATTACTACTACTATTATTACCTAAACACAAAACTGACTCATTCCCTTAAGAAGGTTGTCACGCCATCCATCGTTGGGACAAGTCACCCGGTTCACACAGTAACTATCTTTGGAAAGAGTCGTGGCATTAAGAAAACCAAAGGCTTATTATCTACTGAAACATAAAAAGAAGCTACTAAATTAAACACTAACTAATAAGAAAACAAACATAAAGAAACTACAAAGCAAAAGCTATCGAAAGCATAAAGAATATACATAATGAGAAAGAAAGAGAAGATATACACCTAATGGGGAAAAAGAAAATATTTTCAAGTTATTACAAGCCAAATGTCTCAGAATCATCAAATAAGATCAAATAAACTCGACCCCCCCCCCGAATAAAAATAAGCATTGTCCCCAATGCTTAACAAAATTAGAGTAAAGGAAGGGAAATAGTGAAGAAAACTCCCTATGGCTCCTTGGACATCTCTGTGTCCCCAGCAATGTCACCACCCTCAGTCTCTTCCAACTGGATCTCATCATCCTCAACTCTGGGAGGGACTGGGTTGGTGAACATCTGACGCACTACCTCGGCAATGTCGGCAGCAGAATCTGGCTCCTTAGACTGGTCAGCTGGTGCCACCGGTGCTGATGGTGCTGCAGGATATGGGCCTGAAGGGTGTGGGTTAATCAACATGTCAAACAGAATATCTCTTGCTGCAACAAGCTTGGTCACCTGCCTTTGGAGCTTGTCCACTGACTTCTTACTGGCCTGGGACTTTCTCATCTTCTTTACTTCTTTGCCCAGCTCTTTGATCACTGACCCGTGCTGTACCAAGGTAGCCATGATGATGTTCTGGTTCTCCAGGAGCTTCTTCAATGTATCTTCCACAGTCGGGGGAACCTGAGATGCCTAAATAGAAGACTGTGCTGCAACAGTATTGGATAAGTCAGACAACTTTGTAGTGGCTATTTGCATCTAGTTGTTGAGGCTCGCCAATGTCTGGGAGACTCGCAGTGCAGAAATTCAAAGCCGAGGTGGAACCTGTGGCAAGAACTGCAGTGGGAACTGAAGATGGTGGTGGAGGCATAGCTGGGGCACTAGATGAAGGCTCGGCTGAAGTGGATGGAAAATCAACTGCCTCTGCAACTACCACCGATAGCTCATCAGACAGGCCTGTAGTGGTAGACAACTGACCCTTTATCTTAGGGTTGTGTGCGTCCATCAGTGAGTACCATGAGAAAGTCTTCTTCGGCCGCACCTTTGTATCAAATTCCCTCGGCTCTACCCTCGCATCCGTGAGATACTCTGTAATAGTGTTGGGATATAGGTAGGACATGTCAGCTTGCCGAGCGATTACAGAGATGTTGGCCGACATCACGGCACCCACATTGATAGGGTACCCGGCAATGATAGAAGCAACTAGAACTTCCCGAGGGATCGGAAGATAGGTCTTATTCTGGCACGGGTCTAGTCTGTTGCAGACAAAGGTTTGCCACCCTTTTGCCTCAAAGCTCAGAGTGTTCCTGTGAATAGAAACCCCTATTATGATAGTGCACACTTCTCTAAGTACTCTGTGGCTCGACATCATCAAATCCCAAGTATGTGTTCAATGTGTGCTGATCAAATCACACTTTGAAGTTTCTCACTTTTGTCACCTTTGTCCCTTTCTTGATATACGCCACATTGGCGTAGAATTATCGGACAAGGTACTCCTTAGCATCCAACCCGCTCTAGGTAAACCACATCCACCCTTTGCTTTCTCTAAATTGTCTCAATACTGCTAGGTTATACCTCTCCAGATCTTTCAACTGAAACTATCGCTCAAGAGTGAGCGACCTCACTGGCCACCATTCCCGGAAGCTGGAGAAGGCGTCCGCTGACAAACCGATCCTCCTATACTGCTTTCTTCTTCGACTTTTCAAGGCCGGTAACTATAGCATCTCCCCCTGCCATCATCGGGGATGTCCTGAACTGATGAATCTGGTTCCTCAGGGACAGGTATATTGGATGGCTCAGAAGCCTGACTAGCACTTTCCAATCCCTTGAAAGTTCTATGAGATGAGGATGACTCGTCCCTTAGTTGATACCTCTCTGGCAGCCTTGACTGAACAACCGACTGCTCTTGTACAGAGGCAGAGTTGCCCTCTGATGCTTCCCTAGATGGGATATAAGAGTTGGTCTCGGAAAGGTCTGTACTTCTCCCTCTGTCGATTGTAGGTTTCTTTATGATTGTCTTTAGTAGGCCGAGGGGTAAAGCTCATCTTCATGAAAGGTGATTTTGTGACTTTCCATTACCTGGCCGACCATATTGGCCATTTCCCCACTAGTAATGTTGGTGTGTACATAAGCTTCACTCAGCACCTTCATCAGGGAATTCTTGTGTGTCTCAGAGTTTTGTAGAAATGACAAGATAGACATCTGAGCGGGAGTTTTGTTCAAATGGTCAACCACAAAGTATTCTCTTGCTTGTACTTTTCTCCAAAAGGTCGTCAGGGACAGTCTCAACAACAGGCGGCTTGTGTTGCACCTATTTCTTCCATTTTGCTTTTCCTTTCCTTCTTGCTTCCGCAACATAATCCCATGGTATAACATCAGACTTGTAAGATGGAATGGGTGCTACCATCACGGTGAAGGATGTGGTTGCCTCAAATTCAAAAGGGGCTGGTGCGGTTATCTCGACTTCAAGAGGTGCTGGTGCGGTTACCTCGGCTTCAAGCAGTGCTTGGGTTTGTACCACAGTGGGCGTGAGGGTGACTGGAGATGGTTTAGGATCACCCCCTCCCGAATGAGTCCAATTGACCCCTTCGGATACCATTCTTCATCGGTCTCTATCACATTCACTCCCTCACCTCTGTGATCTGGGAGCAGATTATTACGAACATTGGGTGCGGCTTCTTCTGCATGTATGACCCTGGTGTTGATCAATATCTGAATCTTGTCCTTCAGAGTGCGGCACTCATCAATGGTATGGCCCTTCATGCCTAAGTGATAGGCACATGTCTTGCTTGGGTTAATCCACTGGAAGAGTTTTCCATAGCAATGACGGGAATGGGAGTGACATAACCAGCAACCTTCAATCTCTCATACAGTTGGTCTATGTGTTCAGCAATTGGAGTGTATTGTCTGGGTGGTCTACGGTCGAAGTTTGGTCTTGGTTTTTGGTAATGTTTGTGGGCGGGTGGTGGTGAGTGATAATATGCGGGTTGGGTGTTGTAGGCATGGTAGGTGGTGGCAGGTTGTTGGTATATGGGGGGTGAGGGATGGTATGTGGATGGAGGTGTTTGGTATGTGAGAGGAGTCTTAAGATCCTGGGCCACCATTACAGCACCCACTTCTTTCTTCTTCGTGATACCTCTTGACTGCAAAGCTTTATTTGTGGCCTTTAGTGCTTCGAAATTTGTCACCATTCCACTTTTGATCCCTTCTTCTATTCTTTCTCCCAACTTGATGATGTCACAGAATTTATGGTTTTCAATAACCATCACCCTTTCATAGTATTGCAGGTCTTGAGGTTTGACGAAGAACTTATTCATCTGTTCTTCTTCAAGTGCTGGCCTTACTTTCGCAGCTTCAGATCTCCATCGTGTAGCATACTCGCGGAAGGTTTCCGTTGGTTTCTTCTTGAGATTTTGAATGTAGTAAATGTCTGGTGCATTTTATGTGTTGAACCTGAATCGGTCCATGAAGTCTGACGCCATGCTTACCCAATTAACCCACTTCTTCGGGTTCTGACTGATGTACTAAGACAAAGCATCTCGTGTGAGGCTTCTCATGAACATCTTCATAGGGATTCGTTCATCTTTTCCCACTCCTACAAGTTTGTTACAATATGTTATTATATGTACTTTTGGATCACCGGTTCCATCGAATATTTCGAACTTGGGAGGTTTGTAACCCTCTGGCAGTTCTACATCTGGTTGAATGCACAAGTCCTCGTAGTTCAAACCTTCAATGCCACTACCACCTTCGACACTCTGAACTTTGCCAGTGAGCTTCTTGAGTTCCTCCGCCATGTTCTTGATGAGAAAATCCTTCTCGGTTAATTCCGGTTTATATAGGGTTTGTTGTGGGGTGTGGGGTAAATTTTCCACATATATGGGATTGCTTTGGTGAACTCCGGGAGTCTGGGCATAAGGTTGGTCATTGGTTGAGTTTTAAGGATCAGGAGTAGGTTGTGGTGCATTCTGGGGAATGTGATAAGTGGTGGTTTGCATGTATTGAGTAAGATTCTGGTGTTGTTGTGGAGGTGTAGGTACTGGTGGAGGGTTATGGTTCTGAGGAGGTGTGGTGTATTGATGTGGTGCGGGAGGATTCAGCGGTAGATTTTGGTTCTACGTGTTTTGGGGTGGTACCAGGTTTTGGGCATTTGGATTTTGTTGGTTGATATCAGGGACATTTAGGGTGAGGGAAAGGTTTGCCAAGTTTCGGACCTGCTTAAGTTCTCCTTGTAGCTCTAGGATTTTCTGTTCCAAGCATAAGACTAATTCGTTCTGTGCCGGAGTACTTCGGCCATCTGAAGTTTCAACGTTTTCTGCCATAGCAGCATTGTCTTTTCTGATACCGCCTAAATCATCCATTTTTCATTTCCCTTTACTTCTGCCTTTAAGATCACTTGGTGGAGGAGGAGGTGAAGGACCTCTGGATCTAGTGTGATATGCAGATGATGCCAGTATGCACGAACCAACCTTGGGGAATGGGAATAATCAAAAGAAAGAAAAAGCAAAAAGTAACCAAGTTAGTAAGGGATATTTGAAAGAATGATTGCAGTATTTAAACATATTCTGTAAAATCATGCAATAATTCGCGTCCTAATTGGGGACCTCATTGTGCCCGAGGTAGGCCTAAACGACACATAGACTTGGAGAACATTGATGCCAATATTCCGTCATTTCATTAATGCAAAAAACGAGCCCAACATTTACTAAATCGACAATAATAATGAAGTTACTTTTAGAAAACCTAGCATTTTTAGAAAACCAACCCCGGACTATCCCATAACAGCTTAGCGAAGCCTCCTATTTCTTCTAAGAGAGGAGTCATTTCTATGTCACCAAAGCGACAGACCGCCCTTTTCTCATCCCAAACACATGGTGGCGGCCTAGATCAATGCCCTATTTGGTCGGATGTCTAGCAAGGACGACAAATTACCAAGGACCCTTCTCACATGATTATTATCGCAAGGCACGAGATTTATCCACCAATCAAGGAGCAGAGGTGGGATGTTTGGGACCATGCCGAACCTGGGGACTCTGTACTTCATTTTCTGCAAGCAAATAAAGTTAGCCCTCTCCCCCTCCAGATTCGAACATTTACACAATAATGATCAACATATTGGCACATTTTCTCCAAGTAATGCACATAACATGGTAGTGTCTATTGGGATTGTGGAAATCCCGTCGAACTTTGGACAAGGCTTATCTTAGGGTGCTATTACGTTAACAATGTCATAACACGTACTAGGTTTAACACGATGCATGTACATTTGATGTTGGAGTAAGGTTTCTAGAATGGTCTAAACTTGTACTCTCAAGTGGTCAACTTGAGAAGGAAAGGCACGGGACCGTCGACTGCACCGCTGATTAACTAGTCTACCGCGAATAAGCCTTTTCGATTTAAAAAGGGTAATTCTGGAAGAGCGTGGACACTCATCAAGCACCGCTATGTTGATAATTGGCACGAGTGGAGTATGATGTGGAGCATGCTTTATGCAGAGATAATAACACGTTGCCAAGATATTTTCATGATAAATATGTAAAAGCAGTAAATACGGTAATAAGTTAAAACATGAAAAACATAAGAAAGAAAGACAAAGGAAGAAGTTAGTTCGTGGAATATATGCGAGAATGTAATAAAGCAAGTAAGGGATTTGGGATGGGAAAGGCATGGTATAGCATTCTTCAAACAAAATCAAGAGCAGTCATAGCAAATATTGGCGAACGGGAAAGGGATGTGCATGTTATAACAAATTTAAACAAATAAAGGTGGAGCAAGGAAGGGATATGCATTTTATAACAAAGAAAATAATCCACATAATCCAAGTTCATTATGGTAAGAACCTAAGTATATCCCCAGCAGAGTCGCCATGCTATCGCGGCCCATTTTTCTCACGGAATCGGGTTTCGACGTTATGACAACTCTTTTGGATGGGAGATAGAGTGCTAAAGAAGAAGAGTCTCCACCTAATGGTTTTTGAGGTACGTTGGGGAACCTATTATGCAGATAACTCTGTTTGACTAGTTGACGCCACCAAAGATCATGTAAGGGCTCAAATTATCTCAAAAAGAAGGTGTTAGGCACTCTTCGAGGTCTACAACTATGGGTCCCGGCCGAACTTAAGATTATGTGGATTAAAATTGGGCAAGATAAACAAAGAGAGTAAGGGTCAAAGAAATTTATTATTACACAATGCGAAATAAGGATTACAAGGATATAACTATGACGGTCTATATTAGACGGCTAAATGTATACAGAAGAGGGGGGGTCCTATGTTTTTTAGCCTAAAGGATCACCCCGTGCAACATAAATAATACTTCGCAACTCCCTTGAGGTAGGGAATTACTCATATTATTCAGCGGGCATAGACTATCATCTCCTGCTACCCGATTACTATATTAAAGTTGTTTACTTAAGCGCTCTAAATCAATTCTAGGTCGTGCCCTATGCGTGCACTGCCCGTCCCGTACCTATGATCCAGGAGGCATTGGACCTCTATTTTGGTAGTTCTACACTTTACTTAGGTTGCTCAAAATGATAAAACTAAGCGACATTCAAAACAAGTAGGACTGCACATAAAGACAATAAATGGCTCAAGATTGCCTCCACATATAAGAAACAAATGCACGCAAAATAGGTTCTCACATTAGGCGTTAGACAGTTTCAGAACTGAGAAAAATTAAAGCCATTTAAGCCCTATAGACATGGTTTCTATATGATTTACGTAGTAGAGGGGGCAGTGAGAATCATCGAAATATTCAGAATTACTCGTGTTTGATCCTATGGGCATGATCTCTAATAGTGTCATGGCTAAGCAATGAAACAGTGTTTGAAAGTTCAGTATTAACACTTTAAAGCGAGTGGTAATACCCTATAGGCAGGATTTCTAACGATTGAAACTGATTTTTATACTTAGCCCTTATAGGCATATTTTCTAGGTGAGCAGTATGATAACAATAGCAAATTAACCAATTAAAGTCCTATAGGCATGATTTCTGGATGAAGATCAATAGAACATAAGCTAGTATAATCCTATAGGCATGGTATCTAATGAATATGCTGCAGTTATGCAAATTGAAAGAATGGTCATTGACATTTTTATTTCCTATAGGCATGCTGTCTAGCAGTAGACATAGGAATATATAAGGTACTTATGCCTTAATAGTAGACAAGTTGTGTGAGTGTGTGATTCTCCTAATGGCATGATTTCTACCAGTGTACATGGAAATTGAATAGCATATATGGCAGGTTGGATAAAATAACAAGAAGATGATACGAACCGTATAGGCATATTTTCTACCCTTTCATGCAAATGTTAGAGTATGCCCATTTCCCCGATTTCACTAACACCCCAATTGTTTATTACAAAATTATTACAGACCCAATGATGAATGTAATTACAAAATATTATACAAGCAATAACAGTAGGCCTATAGCAGGACCAGACGGAGATACCCAGTATTGCCTGGGCCTTCAACAAATTCTTTCTTCACCAATAGCATACCCAGATCCCAACAAGGGACTATATTCATCAGCACAGCCCAGAAACCATAGAGGAACTCAAACCAAACCAAACAACCACAAATTGATCATATGACCCAAGCATTGAACCACACATAAATCACTTAAACAACCCAGTTTCCATATTCAGTAGATAGAATGAGGAAAGAACTGAGTATCAGAGACAGCTAAGGTCTCAGTAGTAAAGAGAGTGGCCAAAGAACCCCAAATCCTAGTGTGTTAGAGTTCACAAGGATATCAAATGGACCCCGAGCAGTGCTCACACTAGGGAGGTCAATGGTGAGAGTCTTGGTGGCCTTGGCCTTCAGCCGGCCAAGAGTGATAGGTTCAGAATAGTGTAGGTAACAAATGAGAGTGAGAGAACAATGATTAAGGGATAAAATTTGAAGAGATACACTTAGTTTTAGAAAGCAGACATAGCAAAGTTTAAAACACAGAACATGTTAGTTAAGAGGGTCAACAAGACTTAGAGGCAATTTCCATTACATGTTTAACACTTAGCAAGAAGTAACATATTGGCAGAAAACACATTGAGAGAGTTAGAGGAGAATCAAGTATTTTTGAGATCACAAGATTAGCATACAAGAGTGCATAATACCAAACGAGTCTAAGTAAATCACTAACTTAAAGGGTTTAAAGCCAAGGGTCCAAATCATGCTTAATATCCACCACAACACCAGAAAGCAGACATGCCAATTTATCACTAAGACAAACATTCTCAAATATTGTAAGGAAACACAGATTAAGATAGCCACTCTAAAGTCTCAAATAATCACTAAAGGGATATGGAACCAAGTAAGCCAAAGACATGCTTGAGTGACACAATAGTAAGGGAGCAAGTCATAGATTATAACACATTACAGATGTGAGGCAGTCATTGCAGGAATTCAAAGTAGATTTGGAAAGCAAACTCGTGTCAAATAGTAATGTAGACATTAAAGTACATTAGGCTAAATGAACTTAAGAGGGTCTAAATTATTCAAGGGAAACACATTCAAATGACATCTCTCAATACATTAGGCTAAATGAACTTAAGAGGGTCTAAATTATTCAAGGGAAGCATATTCAAATAACATCTCTCAAAACAGGAAAGTTTAAGTAAAATGCCAAATACTAAAGAGGTTCAAATCATAATACGAGTGCAATGCTAGTAAAGTTACACATAGAGATGGTCTAAGAACACATAAGGTCATGAAATTCAGAGGCGTGAATATGCAGGACATAAACACAGAAGAATGAAATCGTAAAGCCAAGAGACTTACCAGTTATCAGTTGGGGCGTGACAAACTTGGTATCAGAGCCTAAGGTTTTAAAGTGTCCTAGGATATCTCGGAGCCGTGTCTAGTAGAGTCCTTCTTATCGATGTGTTGTCGACCACATCTATAAGTTGGAGGCTATTTGGACATTTAGGAATAATACCCTTCTTTGATATTCTGAATTGTGCGATGAAACTGGTTGTGAAACTGTTCTTCCTCCAACTCGTATGTTGAGTTCCAGGTAAGTTTAAATGCTCTTTTGGTTTATTCCAAGTAATGTTGTCATGTGAAATGACGAATGGGTAAATGCCTGAATATTAAACAGATGGCCCATGTATCATGTTGAATGAATGGAATGGCCATATACGATAAGTATATAGTACCATGAGCATACTTTATATGCTAAGAGTGCTAGAAGTGATTACCCACCTCCAAAGAGGCATTGACGTGATAAATGAGACCTAAGCTTAACTTGTACATGTGGATAGTGTGGGAACCATGTATATAATTCTAAGATGTAAAAAACATTTGTTACATAGGCACATGATATATGAAAGGCATGGCCTGGAGAGTAATGATAAATGTGTAGGTCTCACACGGGAGACAAGAAGTTATGAAAGGAGAGTCAATTGAACCCACAATGAGAAGACCCTAGCACTAGGAATGTTATAAAAATCCCAGGAATGTGCGAAGTTGTGTTACACTCCAAAAAGGATATTGACACGAGGGATTTGGATCCCAGGCCTGTGTGGCTGAATAAGAGTAGAGAACTTATGAGGTTAATACCATGGGGACTTAAATCTCCCTAATAGTCAATTCTATACAAGAGGACTAGAGATGGGAAACATGTGTCCCTCAAATTGCTAAATTTAAGACTTGTGTCGAAATGTGAAACATTCACCCCAAGTGGGGAGGGAAGGACCATGGTGAGGCTACTTAAGTGAAATAAAATGAGAGTAGGTCCATGTAGCTATGATGTTTTGATATTTTGTTGAAGACATGTGTAGTCTAGAAAAGTGGTAAGGGATAACGTGATTCTCTGAAAGGAAATGCAAAAGATAAACCACTAGTACAAAAATAATGTGGAAGGTTAAGAAATATAAATTCTTCGTACGTGGCAATATACATGACAAGGTCAACGATACTAGAAACTAAGAGTAAGGTTTGAAAAAGGGTTTTATACTTGTTAGAGAGTCAGGGATATTGGAACCCAAGGAAGTACTACAGATCAAATGTGAAAGGCTTGCGAGTTCTTAGAATGAGTTGATCACGGATTTGTGATTTAGCTAAAGTTCCAAGTCTTTAAGAAAGGCAGAACGAGTGGGAGAGATAAATGTGATGTTATAATAATCCAAGAGTGCATCGGGACTTGATGGAGAGTCTCTTAAGAATCTTACAAGCAAGGAAGTGTTAAGTGATACACGGATGAACACACTTTCCCACGGATGTCCCAACACGTGTCGAGAGGCGAGCAAGATGAATTCCCAACTAAGGGAAACGACCACGTAACATATGGAAGAACGCATGGCTATTCAGTAACTAGGAAGAATGAAGCGAGAAGAATTGGAAGAAAAATCTATAAATTTAGGTGGCCATGCTTATCGCAAAATAGTTCGTATCAATGGTGGACTCGTCTAGAGCACAAGTGTTAATAGAAGATATAAAGGATTAACTGTAATGCAGCCGACTTGAGTGACACTGAATATCAACTAAAAGATATAGAGGGAGTTCATGTCTACATATTACATTGGAAAGTGAGACTACTGGTGAAGAAGTGGTGGTGTGATAAACTCAACAAACCAGGCACAATGATACTACGAGTTCATGTGAGGCAAACAAGTGTGTGGCACAATAAGGTTGTCAACTATGAATTAAAGGCAAAATAGGATGGGAGTGAATGCTCTAGTCACAAAGGAAAAATAGTACCACATATTGTCTAGACCAGAGGAGAAATGTTTGAAACAGATTAAGAGAGGATGAACACTTGTTACGAACCAAACATGTTTAACATGATAGCTCTTACGTTGCAATACCGTGAAATACTATTGGTGACTACAATACTGGAATAAGGTGAGTTACTCATCGAGGATGGAATCAGGTGGACTAAGTCCTACACTTATAAGGAAAACAAGAAGGTGTCATTGAAGAATTTAGGAGGATCTCAAGTTTCAGAAAAGGCCCTGTTCGGGCCAATGATTTTTTATTTGTTTTTTAATTGAATATATATAAAGGGTGTCAATATGTGTTTTGATAAGTGTTTAGCAGTAAAGAGGAATCATGAGAATGTTCACAAGGGAAGTAGAGTGGTTTCTTAATATCCTATAAGATTTATAATAAGGAAAGAGGGTGGCTAAGAAAGGTCTAAGCACGATGTTACTTCACATATTGAGGTAATTCCATGTAGGTTGATGTTATCAGGGTATGCGCACAAGCTAGTAGATGTTATTCATTTGAAATAGATGGTCCCATAGGAAAACTGACCTAGTAATGTGTTTTGTTGAGAAATTTGGAAAAACAAGTTGCAAGTACTAATAAGATTGTAACCGTATCAAGGAAATTTTTGTAGAACTCAATTTCTAGGAGGTCATATGAAAGAGAAATCTGATATAGATGTTCCACTAATAATGCAATGTGGCAAGATGATCATTTATGCCTCTAGGCAACTCAAAAATCATGAAAAGAACTACACAACACAAGATTTAGAACTTGCGGCGGTGGTATTGACATTGAAAATTTGGCGTCATTATTCATATGGGGTCCATGTAGATATATTCACGGACCATAATAGCCTTCAATATATTTTCAAACAAAAAGGAAATTGAATCTGAGGCAGAGAAGATGGCTTGAGTTACTCAAGGACTACGACATTGATATTCTATATCATCTGGGAAAGGCTAATGTTATGGCAGATGACCTTAGCAGGAAATCCATGGGTAGTTTAGCATACTTGGAGGCATATCAAAAGTCATTGGCCAAAGAAGTTCATCGATTGGCTAGTTTGGGAGTTCGTCTTGCGGACTCTCGTGAAGGAGGGGTGATTGTACAAAATAAGGCTGAATCATCACTGTTGTGGAAGTTAAGGAGAAACAATACAACAATCCATTGTTGGAACAACTAAAAGAGGGGATTCATAAACATAAGACCATGGCCTTTTCTCTTGGCTTGGACGATGGTACACTAAGGTACAAAAGGCGTCTATGTGTTCCAAATGTGGATGGTCTCCGGGAACAAATTATGACTGAAGCTCACACTTCTAGGTATTCCGTGCGCCCAGGTTCTACAAAAATGTATCATGATCTTAAGGAAGTTTATTGGTTGAATCGTATGAAGAGGAATATAGAGGACTTTGTGGCGAGATATCCAAATTGTCAGCAAGTGAAGGCCGAACACCAAAGGCCTGGTGGGTTGGCACAAGACATAGAAATTCCATGTGGAAGTGGGAAATGATTAATGTGGACTTTGTGGTAGGATTACCTTGTACTCCTCGTAAGTTTGACTCAATTTTGGTGATTGTGGATCGACTCACGAAATCAGCACACTTCTTTCCGATTAAGGTTACCGATACAGCGGAACAATATGCTCAGTTCTATATCAAAGAAATAGTCATGTTGCATGGCACCCCAGTTTCCATCATTTCTGATCGGGGAGCACAATTCACTGCTAATTTTTAGAAGAAATTTTAGCAAGGCTTGGGTACTCAGGTGAATCTTAGTATCGCCTTTCACCCGCAGACTGACGGGCATGCAGAGCGGACTATACAAACGCTTGAGGATATGTTGCGCGCTTGTGTTTTAGACTTCAAAGGTAGTTAGGATGATCATTTGCCACTCATAGAATTTGCCTACAATAATAGCTATCATGCTAGCATTCAGATGGCACCGTTCGAGGTTTTATATGGTAGGAGATGTAGATCTCCCATTGGGTGGTTTGAAATTGGGGAAGCAGATTTGATAGGGCTAGACCTTGTGCATCAGGCTATGGAAAAAGTTAAAATCATTAAGGAGAGGTTGAAGACTGCTCAGAGTCGTCAGAAGTCCTATTCAGATGTTCGTCGTAGTAATTTGGAGTTCAAATAAGATGATTGGGTATTGTTGAAGGTTTGCCCCATGAAGGGTGTAATGCAATTTGGTTAAAAAAAATAAAAGAAGGAAATTGAGTTCGAGGTATGTCGGACCGTACAGAATCATTCATAGGATTGGTCATGTGGGGTACAAACTTGAGCTATCACCTGAGATGTCATTAGTGCACCCAGTATTTCATGTGTCTATGTTGAAGAAAGTAGTTGGAGACCCAACACTCATTGTTTCAGTTGAAACTATTGAGATTAATGAGGAATTGACTTATGAAGAAATTCCAGTTTCTATTCTTGATAGGCAAGTTCGAAAGCTAAGAAATAAAGATATTGCCTCTGTGAAAGTGTTATGGCAAAACCGGCAGGTTAAAGAGGCCACTTGGGAGGCCGAAGAAGAAATGAAGAAGAATTACCCTCATTTGTTTGAATAGCTATGTAATCGTTTATATGAAATTGTTCCCTATGAATTGTGTGTCACTTGTACAATTTATGCTAAGGGTGTTCCTTTGCGGTAATGTATTGCTTATAAGGCCACGGTTGGTGTTGTTTCATATTATGTTGCTTCATTGGATTATGTATATAATGTTAGGATTGGTTTCTGAGGTTCTTTGACATGTGGATAGGCCCAGTTACAGAGGAGACTCTACCGAAATTTCTAATATTTCTTTTTTGGAGTTAGTCAAATTTGGGAGTTTGAGATGTGCGAAAAAGAGAAGAGATGTGTTATGTTAAGTGTTTGGGGACAAACTCTACTCCTCATTCGAGGACGAATGATCCTAAGCGGGGGAGAATGTAAGGCCGCGTTAAAATTTTTCTAATGATTTAATATTTTAAAGTACGCCAACAGTATTTGGGAATAACGTGTTGGAGTATTAGAGGAGACCCATGGTATAGAACCACATTATTTCGAAATGAAAAATATATATTTAAGGTGTGTTGAAACATACTAAGGAGTTTTGTGAATGGAAAGAATTTGTGTGGAACAAGTAGGATACATTAAGTGTAAAGGATGTCTCAATTCGCACAACATCCTATTTCAAACTCATGCTGCTACCAAACTATAATGACTTGTGAGGTGATCTACCTATCACATTAAAGCCCTTTGAGTCTAAATTCTAACGCTTTAAACCCTTAGTAATTTGGCCATTCCTACAAGAAGTTATGTTCAAATACCCAAAGGCTGGTCTGTAGCTCGCTATAGAGCTCGCGAGGCCAGGTCTGTAGCACGCTAAACCAGGCTATACCCCTCGCGAGGCCAGGTCTATAGCACGCTAGAACAGGCTATATCCCTCGTGAGGCCAGGTCTATAGCTTGCTACAGAGCTCGCGAGGCCAGGTTTGTAGCATGCTAGAACAAGCTATATCCCTCGCGAGGCCAGGTCTATAGCTTGCTACAGAGCTCGCGAGGCCAGGTCTGTAGCCAGATCCAGAATTTTGGAGTATCCATTTTCCTATGTTTTAAACCCGACCCTATTCCGTTAAAACACCTACCTTGGAGCATTTTGAACATATTTTCTGATGTTTTGAGAGAGAGAGAGAGAGAGAGGGTCCTAGAGGGAGAAGTGAATATTCATCAAAATTTTTCTTCAATTCTCACTTAAAACCTTGAAGATTATCAAGAGAGGCACCTAGGTCTTCTTCCTAAGAGGTAAAATTCTACACCCTAACCCTCAATTTCGAATTTTGTCTAGAATTGTGTAATTAGGAAGATAATATTTGGGCATGAGAGTTGTTTATTTTACATGCATATGTTATCAAAGGGTGTAGGAAGATTGTTAAGCTAAAAATGGCAAAGATTGGGTTGTGAGATGATGGAATCCTCCATAAAAGGACCTTGAAACCTTAATGCACACCTAGTGTTTGATAAAATACTCAAATGAGCTAGAACCATAATCATCTTCCTAATTTTGATTCAATTTGTTATATTTCTACAGTAGATTGAAGTTGCTAAGAATTCTGGAACATTTTAGAGTTTAAGGAAGCTCAATTGAGGTATGTTGGTTAAACTCTTCTCTTAAAATTGGATCCCACGATATTCATGTGAATTATGTAAGTCCCGAATGGTTCATTATAAAATTGGCTATTCTGAGTAAGATTGGGTTGAAAGATTTATGTTCAACAAGTATTCCAAATGCTTTATTTATGTTATGTTATCAATTGAGGATGTGATAAAAATATGGGATGTGCATTAGAAATGTTCAACTTCAAGTTAAATTCAAACGAAGGCTATTATGCCAAATTTTTGTGAAGAATCTCTATGTGCCTTAGACTCTTAATTACTCACATGTGTACTATATGCCTTGATTTGAATTGTTGTTGTTGTTGATGATGTTGATGTTAGAAAGTGAAAAGGTGAGCATGAAATACTAAATATGGCCAACATTACAAGAATTATCTTATAATTATGGCCATTAGTGCCAATGAAATTCAAAGATGTGAAAGTAATATGAAATGCGATGATTGATATAAAAAAGTTGATGTCTCGAATAAGACAGCCTAGCTGATCGGGTTGTGATCGGACACCATGCCGCACACATGGTGGTGATTGTGCGGAGAGTTGTAATTGAAATGGTAATTTTGGTTGATGTTCTTAATGGATAGTGTAACACCTCGAAAATTTTTGAAGAACTTAAGTGTAAAGCCCGGTAAAATTTGCAAAGAAAATAATGTTTCATGGTGCCGGACTAGGATTACGTGTTTGATGATTGTAGAAGTAAAGGAAACGTTTTGGCAGAAAAGTGCATTTCTGCGGTCCATTATGTGATCGCAGAATCACTCTGCGGACCACATAATGGCAGCAGAGTGAGGCAGTTAATTGGGTCAGTTGGAAGCAATTATGCGGTCGCCTATGCGACCGCATAACTGTTATGCGGTGTACTATGCGACCGCAGAACAGTTATGCAGACCGCATAGTGACCGCAGACTCGGGCAGATTTTTGGTCATTTTGGACACCAATTATGCGACCGATATGCGGTCCACATAACCATTATGTGGTCGCATATGCGATCGCATAACCTATTCCGGAACTCCATTTTTTAGATTTTAAAACCCGACCCTACTTCGTTAAATACACGGAAAGGGTCATTTTTGAGCAAATATTCTGATGTTTTAGAGAGAAGCGAGAGTGTTTTAGAAAGAGAGAAAACCCTAGGCTAATTATTCATCAAGTCTTGCTCAAATCTTGGAAGATTAACAAGGAAAACCCATAAGTTCTCCATCTAAGAGGTAAGGTTCCATACCCTAGTTTTCAATTTCGAATTTGGGTAGAAGATGGTTGATTAGGAGTATGATTCTTGGGTATGAGAGTATTATCTATACATGCATGTACCAAAAAGATTTGTGGGAAGATTGTTGAGCTTAAATAAGTAAGGATTGGGTTGTGTAGTGAAGGAAATTTTGTAGAAGAACCTTGTGGTTAAATTTGCAAACCTAGTGTTTGATAAAATGCTCAAAAGAGCTGAGACCATGAATATCTTCCTAATTGTTGTTAAATTTTGTTATGTCTCAAAATAGATTGGGATTGCTAGAATTTTCGAAACGTTGTAGTGATTTAAGGAAAGCTCAATTGAGGTATGTTGGCTAAACTTTCTCTCTTAGAATTGAATTCCATAATGTTTCCGTGAGTTTCAAAGTATAGGTTGCGTATTAAAATGTGGTGGCTTGAATCGTATTTCAAATGAAAGCTAGTATGCCAAATTGTGTGAGAAAATCTCAATATTCTTAAGACTCTTAATTGCTCATATGTGTACCTAAAGTCTTGATTGGGAATATCTTATTGTTGATAACCTATAAAGATGGTTGGAAGTGAAATCAGTAAATTGGGAATATAAAGTGTGGCCAACGTGCCAATAATGAATGTTATACTTGTGACCAATGGTGCCAATGAAATAAAATAATGTGAGAAAGATTATGAAATGAGCTTTGACTCAACTATTCCAAAATTGACTTCGACAATATAATCGGCTAAAAGTTTATGAACTCAAGTGATGCCCATATGTGGCTGTTTTAGCTAATGCTATGCTTTGTAAGTAATTTTCAATGTGTTTTGCGTTCTTACATATTCGTGAGTGGAAATTGTGTACGACCCAATCATTTTACTCCATTTATTGGAAAGAAATCGATTGTGTTTAAAGCCTTCATTGCTAATGAATTTAAAGTTGTGATTTCCGGAATATTCTACTTGTTGATAATTATGATGATGATCTATGAAAGGGAAGAAATGAAAGTGTGAAATATGAAATACGGCCATTGCGCCATGAATAAAGAATTATATGTATGGCCAAGAGAGCCAATGAAATAATAATGTTGTAAGTGGTTGAAAGTACGGATTAGGTGATATGTGGTGTGAAAGGTTATGAGATGTACGTATTTGTACTTTTGTTTCCAATGTGTTATGAAACCCTATGGACTGTCTATGAAACGCATAGGTATATTGTGTTATGAAACCCTATGGACGGTCTATGAAACGCATAGGTATATTGTGTTATGAAACCCTATGGATGGTCTATGAAACACATATGTATATTGTGTTATGAAACCCCATGGACGGTCTATGAAATGCATAGGTATATTGTGTTATGAAATCCTATGGACGGTCTATGAAATGCATAGGTACATTGTGTTATGAAGTACATTGTGTTATGAAATCCCGTGGACGGTCTATGAAACGCATAGGTACATTGTGTTATGAAATCCTATGGACGGTCTATGAACGCATAGGTACATTGCGATATGAAATCCTGTGGACGGTCTATGAACGCATAGGTACATTGTGTTATGAAATCCATTGTGATATGAAATCCTGTGGACGGTCTATGAAATGCATAGGTGCATTGTGTATAAGAGGTGTAGATGTACGGTATGAATAAACACTATGGGCGGTCTATGAAACACATGTGTATAATATGATATGTGAACACTAAGGACGGTCTAATGAGACACATTATTAATGCAGACAATAGGTGCCCCTTTTGTTATCCTTGTTTGTACAGGTTGTTTCAATTACATTATATTATGTGTTCCACATATAGATCATATGGGTATTCTATTTAGAAAGAGGATTTCTAGCTATACATACTACTGCTATTCGACAATAGTAACGTCCTTTTTGCCGGGGGCACTGCATCTTTAATGGATGCAGGTGGTTGTACAACAGGTGGCATTGATCAGTGATTGCAGTGCACTCCTTTCAGCCGATTTGGTGAGCCCCACTTCATTTCGGGGTCATGTATCTTTTGTTTCTCATGTACTTTGTGGTTGAGGTATAGCCGGGGCCTTGTTGCCGGCATTTCTATATTACTCTTCAGTTGTACTTAGAGGCTCCGTAGATAGGTTGTGGGTGGTATTTGATATTGGGAATTGGATTAGAACTATTGGTATTTGGCAACATGTTTTTCATTAAATCTATAAACTCGTACTATTTTGGAAATATTGAATGATGCTGTTAATGGGAATGAAATTGAAGCGGTTAATGAAATCTCTTCAGTATTTGATTAACAGAGTACATCTCCTCTTTATTCACAAATGAAGTTGGGTAGAATGAATCTAACAGGCTTGCTTAGTCGGGTTCACTCGGTTGAGCGCCGGTCGCGCTCCTCGGTTTTGAGGCATGACAGATAGCCTAGCCAATCGCATCGTGATCGGACTCCGTGTTAAAGATGGTGGTATCGACATCGAGAGAAATTGTGGTTGATGTCTCTAATGAGATAGCCTAGCTGATCGGGTCGTGATAGGACTCCGTGCTGAGAGTACGATGGTACTGGTATTGTGAATAATAGTATTGTGAATAATGGTATTGTGAATATTGGTATTGTGGACAATGGTATATCGATACTAAAAATCTCCTAATGTGAGATATGGAAATTAATTGAAACACTGTCTTGATCCTAAATTGAGGTTTGATGTTGATTAAGGCTTCCATTAACATTATGATAATCTTGTTTATGTTATTTGTCATTCTATTGAGAGGGTGTTTAGTTATACATACTAGTGCTATTCGACAATACTAACGTCCCTTTTGCCGGGGGTGCTTCATCTTTAAATAGACGGGGGTGGTTCCACAGCAGGAGATATTGATCAGTGATAGCAGTACAGCTTCTTCCCAGCTGACTTGGTGAGCCCCATTTCATCCCTGGGTCATGAATCTTTTGTACTTTGTGTATTCTGTTTGAGGTATAGCCGGGGCCTTGTTGCCGGCATTATCATTGTACTCTTTTTATCTATAGAGGCTCCGTAGACATAGTGTGGGTTGTGTATTGGTGCTGGGAAAGTCAAAATATGTTATGTTGTGGTTATATTATTTGTCCTTTTGAGACTTTAAAAATGATGAAACTATTGGTAATGAATTGGTATTGTAGACATGAACACCTTTTTGTCTAATTAATGAAAATTTGTATTATCTCCATTCATGGATGAGTTTGGGTAGAATAAAATCTAACAGGCTTGCTCGGTCAGGTTCACTCGGTTGAGTGTCGGTCACGCTCCTCGGTTTTGGGGCATGACAAGTAGGTTCAGCAGGATTTCCATATATAGCAAAGTATCACATAGACAGCCACATTTTGAAAGAGTTGGGGAAGAAACAAGTTTGCATGGGCATACAGAGATTATTGTCACGCCCTAAAACTGAGGAGCGCGACCGACGCTCAACCGAGTGAACCCGATCGAGCAAGCCTGTTAGATTTCATTCTACCCAAATTCATCCCTGAATAGAGATAATACATATTATCATTAATTAGACGAAAATGTGTTTATGTCTACAATACCAATTCATTTCCAATAGTTTCATCATTTTTTTAAAGTCTCAAATGGACAAGTAACACGTCCACATCATAAAATAGTTTGTCTTTCCCAGCACCAATACACAACCCACACTATGTCTACAGAGCCTCTATAGATAAATAAGAGTACAATGATAATGCCGGCAACAAGGCCCCGGCTATACCTCAAACCGAATACACAAAGTACAAAAGATACATGACACCAGAATGAAGTGGGGCTCACCAAGTAAGCTGGGAAGAAGGTGTACTGCTATCACTGATCAATATCTCCTGCTATGGAACCACCTGCATCTATTTAAAGATGCAGCGCCCCGGGCAAAAGGGACGTTAGTACCGTCGAATAGCACTAGTATGTATAACTAAACAATCCCTCAATAGAATGACAAATAATACAAACAAGATTATCATAATATCAATGAAAGCCTTAATTAACATCAAACCTCAATTTAGGATCAAGACAGTGTTCAAATTAATTCTTATATCTCACATTGGGAGATTTTTTAGTATCGATATACCATTATTCACAAAACCATTATTCACAAAACCAGTACCACCGTACTCTTAGCACGGAGTCCGATCACGACCCGATTGGCTAGGCCATCTCATTAGAGACATCAACCACAATTTCTCTCAATATCAATACCACCATCTTTAACACGGAGTCCGATCATGACCCGATTAGCTAGGCTATCCATTAGGGACATCGACCACAATCACAATTTCAAATTATAAATTTCCAGCACAATCATCACCATGTGTGCGGCATGGTGTCCGATCACGACCCGACCGGCTAGGCTGTCTTATTTGAGACATCAACCTTTTTATATCAATCATCGCATTTTGTATTACTTTCACATATTTTCATCTCATTGGCACTAATGGACATAATTATAAGATCATTCTTGGCACGTTGGCCATATTCAGTATTTCATGCTCACCTTATCAATTTCAATTATCATCATCATCATCAACAACAAATACAATTCAAATCAAGGTGTGTAGTACACATGTGAGCAATTTAGAGTCTAAAGCACATAGAGATATTTCACAAAATTTGGCATAATAGTCTTCATTTGAACTTGACTTAAAGTCAAAACATTATTAATACACAACCCATATTTTAACACGTCCTCAATTGGTAACATAACATGAGTAAAGCATTTGGGATGCTTGTTGAACATATATCTTTCAACTCAATCTTACTCGGAATAGCCAGTTTCATAATGAATCACTCGGGACTTACATAATTTACATGAATATCGTGGGATTCAATTATAAGAGAAGAGTTTAGCCAACATACCTCACTTGAGCTTCCTTACACTCTAAATATTCCGGAATTCTTAGCAACTTCAATCTATTTTTGAAATATAACAAATTGAACAAAAATTAGGAAGATGATCATGGTTCTAGCTCATTTGAGCATTTTATCAAACATTAGATGTGCATTAAGGTTTCAAGGTCCTTTCATGGAGGATTCCATCATCCCACAACCCAACCTTTACCATTGTTTTAGCTCAACAATCTTTCTACACCCTTTGATAACACATGCATGTAAAATAACCAACCCTCTTTCCAAGAAATTCTCTTGCTTATTATCCCTTTCTACACAAAATTCGAATTTGAGGGTTAGGGTGTAGAATCTTACCTCTAGGATGAAGACCTAGTGAGTTTTCCTTCTCAATCTTCCAAAACTTGGGCAAGAATTGAAGAACAATTACTGGATAACACCTTCTCACTCTAGGGCACCCTCTCTCACTCTAAAATGTCATATAATAGCTCAAAAATGACCCAAAGAGTGTATTTAACGAAATAGGGTCGGGTTTCAAAAATGGAGCTTCGGAACAGTTCTACGGTACCATGAAACATTATTTTCTTTGCAAATTTTATCGGGTTTTACACTTAAGTTCTTCAAAATTTTCCGAGGTGTTACATTCTCCCCCGCTCAGGATCATTCGTCCTCGAATGAGGGCCAAAACCCGTTATTAACAACTTATGCAACTCAGTTTATTTCATACCACATTCGAGCAGCCCCAAATTTGATGAACTCCCAAAATTTCCAAATATTTCGCTAGAGTTTCCCTTGTAACTAGGCCTATCCACCTGTCAGAGAGCCCCAAAAACACATCCTAACAACATATACGTATCCCAACGACGTAACATAATACAAAACAACACCAATTGTGGTCTCATAAGCAATATATATCCAGAAAGGAACACCTTTAATGCCAATTGTTCACATGATATAAAATTCATAAAAAGTAGGTCTTGTAGTATTTTTCCTAGATCACAACTTTAAATACATGGTCATTCAAAAGCCTCCCAAGTAGCCTCTTCAACCTGTTGGTTTCCCCACAAGATTTTCACGGAGGCAATTTCTTTATTTCTCAATTTTCGGACTTGCCAATCAATAATAGAAACCGGAATCTCTTCGTAAGTCAATTTCTCATTTACCTCAATGGTCTCCACCGGAACAATGAGTGTCGGATCTCCAACTACTTTCTTCCACATAGACACATGAAACACCGGGTGTACTAATGACATCTCAGGTGGTAGCTCAGGGGAAACTTTCAAGAATACCCAATCATCTTCTTTGAACTCCAAATCCCTACGACGAACATCCGAATAGGATTTCTGACGACTCTGAGTAGTCTTCAACCGCTCCTTAATGATTCTAACTTTTTCCATGGCCTGATGCACGAGGTCTGGCCCTATCAACTCTGCTTCCCCAATTTCGAACCACCCAATGAGAGATCTACATGTCCTACCATATAAAGCCTCGAACGGTGCCATCTGAATGCTAGCATGATAGCTATTATTGTATGCAAATTCTATAAGTGGTAAATAATCATCCCAACTACCTTTGAAGTCTAGCACACAAGCACTCAACATATCCTCAAGCGTTTGAATAGTCCGCTCATCATGCCTGTTAGTCTGCGGGTGAAAGGCTGTACTAAGATTCACCTGAGTACCCAAACCTTGCTGAAATTTCTTCCAAATATTAGTAGTGAATTGTGCTCCTCGATCAGAAATGATGGAAATTGGGGGGCCATGCAACCTGACTATTTCTTTGATATACAGGTGAGCATACTACTCCGCTGTGTCGGTAGACTTAACCGGAAAAAAGTGTGATGACTTCGTGAGTCGATCCACAATCACCCAAATTGAGTCAAACTTGCGCGGAGTGCGCGGTAATCCTACCACAAAGTCCATATTAATCATTTCCCACTTCCACATTGGAATTTCTATGTTTTGTGCCAATCCACCGGGCTTTTGGTGTTCGGCCTTCACTTGCTGACAATTCGAACATCTTGCCACAAAATCTACCACATTCCTCTTCATATCATTCCACCAATAGACTTCCTTAAGATCATGATACATTTTTATAGAACCTGGATGCACGGAATACCTAGAAGTGTGAGCTTCAGTCATAATTCTTTCCCGGAGACCATCCACATTTGGAACACAGAGTCGCCCTTGGTACCTTGGTGTACCATCATTCATGCTAAGAGAAAAGGCCATGGTCTTATGTTTATGAATCCCCTCTTTCAACTGCACCAACAATAGATCGTTGTATTGCTTCTCTTTGACTTCCACAACAAGCGATGATTCTGCCATATTTTGCACAATTACCCCTTCTTCACTAGAGTCCGTAAGACGAACTCCCAAACTAGCCAATCGGTGAACTTCTTTGGCCAATGGCCTTTGATATGCCTCCAAGTGTGCTAAGCTACCCATAGATTTTCGGCTAAGAGCATCCTCCACAACATTAGCCTTCACCGGATGGTACAAAATATCAATGTCATAATCCTTGAGTAATTCAAGCCATCTTCTCTGCCTCAGATTTAATTCCTTCTATTTGAAAATATATTGAAGGCTCTTATGGTCCGTGAATATATCAACATGGACCCCATATAAATAATGACGCCAAATTTTCAATGCAAATACCACTGCTGCAAGTTCTAAATCATGTGTTGGATAGTTCTTTTCATGATTCTTGAGTTGCCTAGAAGCATAAGCTATCACCTTCCCATGTTGCATTAATACACACCCAAGCCTGATTCTTGAAGCATCACAATATACCACAAATCCATCTATACCCTCTGGTAGAGTCAACACCGGTGCCATAGTCAATCTTGCTTTCAATTCCTGGAAACTCTTTTTACAAGCATTTGACCATTGGAACTTAATTGCCTTCTGCGTCAATTTAGTCAATGGAGAGGAAAGAGTAGAAAACCCCTCCATAAACTTTCTGTAATATCCAGCCAAGCCTAACAAACTGCGAATTTCTGTTGGAGTTATAGGCCTCGGCCAATTCTTCACAGCTGAAATTTTCTGAAGATCAACCTTAATTCTTTCACTAGAAACTACATGACCCAAGAATACGACCGATTCAAGCTAAAATTCACACTTTGAAAAATTTGTATATAACTGGTGCTGATGCAGGGTTTGCAGAACTACCTTGAGATGATCGGCATGGTCTTCTCGACTTCGTGAATATACAAGAATATCGTCAATAAACACTATCACAAAAGAGTCAAGAAATGGTTTAAAAACTCGATTCATAAGATCCATGAAGGCTGCTGGGGCGTTTGTTAACCCAAAAGACATTACTAGAAACTCAAAATGCCCATACCGGGTTCTAAAAGCTGTTTTCGAAATATCTCGCTCCCTGATCTTCAATTGGTGATACCCGGATCGTAAATCAATTTTGTAGAAGTACCTGGCACCTTGCAATTGATCAAACAAGTCATCTATCCTTGGCAGTGGGTACTTATTTTTGATTGTTACCTTATTAAGCTGCCGATAGTCAATACACATTCTCAGTGACCCATCTTTCTTTCTTACAAAAAGGACCGGTGCACCCCAAGGAGACACACTTGGTCAGATAAAACCCTTTTCTAACAAATTTCTCAATTGTTCCTTTAGCTCCTTAAGTTCTTCAAAATTTTCTGGGGAGTTACAATTATCATGTACAAATGCATGATACTAAACCAGCTGAGAACTAAAAGGTCCAAATTAAGCTAAGTATGCATCCTAGTATCATAAGATAGACATATTAACTCTCATTAGGAAACAAGACTGCATTGAGACATGATAGGGAGCACACATTATGACAAAACCACATGTGGGAAGGGTCAGGGGAGAAACAAGTTTGCAGTCACAGATGCACAATACAAACAAGTTAAAACCTAAGAGATTATGCTAAACATACATCCTAGTGTCATGCTAATCAGTATTTAGACATGATGGGGGATGCTCATTGTGACAAGCCAAATAATCACTGAAAGAACAGGATATCAGATGAACCATAGACATGCTGGGGAACATATTAGCACAGAAGCAAGATCATAGAGAATGGTCTTAATACAAATTGAAACACATTGTACATGTAAGACAAACATTGCAGAGATTCAGAGCAGTGTGAGATAGCAAGTTCATACCAAATAGTACATGTAGGGATTCCGGGATTGACACAATAGACTAATTAACTAAAGAAGATCTAAGTTATGCCATAAAACAAAATGGTTCAAACAAGGGAGGGAAAACAAGTTGAGGTAATTGTTAAGATTTCAGTTAATCACTAATGGGGTATGGGGATCATGCTGAGTGACACAATAGCAGGGGAACATGTCATAATTAACACAGGAAGTTCTAGCACAAGTGTGAAACATTCATTATAGAGATTAAGGACAATGCAAATAAGCATGTTTTAGGGAACATTCAGGCACCAATACACTGGCTAAACAAACTTAAGAGGGGTCAGATAATCCAAGTTAGACTTAGGCAATCTCAGAACTACCAGCATTAGAAGGAAGTTAAATGCTAAAGAGACTTAGAATAAAGTAGAATTAGCAGAACCTGCACAAAAGTAATCCAGAAAACATATTAAGCCATAGATTTCAGAGGTGAGAACACATGTAAAACAAAGACACATAGGGATGAAATTGCAAAAGTCAAGTGGCTTACCAGTTAAACGGACAACAATAAAGAACAAAAGATCCACAAGAACCCAGAAACCTCAATGCATCAAAGTTCCCAAGAGCTTCGAAAGAACCCCGGACAATGCTCTCACCAAGAGAAAGTTCGAAGAGTAGACTCTCAGTGGCCTTGGCTTTCAGCAAGCCAACACAAAATACAGAACAAGATAATGAAGGAATTAACAGAGCAAAGCTTCAAATTTTAGTGAGATTATATCGATTCGGTTTGCCCTAAAAGGGGAATAGGAAGGGGTTTTTATAGTAAAAATTGAATGAACAAATAAGGAAACAAAATACGTCAAACATAGAATAAGGAAAGAAGGCATGCAAAAATCAGATCAAAAAATCAATTTAGGAGAGAAATCCGGTAAACCCTAGTTTTTTCGGGAAAGTGTAAATCATAAAAATTCAAACAAAAGCGGACCCACATAATACAATGTTGAATGTATGTAGACAAAATAGTGATCAAAATCAAAGATTCGAACCCCTTTTCGTTCGACTTCGAAGATTATTGCTTGCCATGTTTAGGCAAGCACTTAGGTAACACCATAAACGGACGACCAGTAGTGAGAGGAGACCAATAAGGTAATTGAATCAGTGATTGATTCCATTTTATAGCCGGATTTGGAGAGGTTGAGTGATACAGTGGCTAGGGTTTCTTAGAGAAGAAGAGAGAGTAGAGAGGATTTAAGGGCGGCGGGTTAAGAGAAAAATGATAGGGTTTGGGCGGGATTGGTTAATTAAAGAAGGAGAGTGAACGAAGGCCGTTGATCTTGAGAGATCAACGACTAGGATTCAAAAACGAACGGGGCGGGTCATAAAAATGGGTACCGATCGGGTATTATACAAGGGTCGCCTAGTTTGGGTTTGGGGTCTATTGGGCTAAGGATGTTGGGCCAATTTGGTTCAAAAATTAGCTTAAAGCTAGGCTATTATTTAAATACACAAAAATAATTTATAAAAATGCTTGACAAATAAGTAAAAATATTATTTATAAACTGAAATGCTTAAAAATAATAACTTTGTATTGTAAAAATATAAAATGCTATTTTGACACAAATAATATAAATAAAGAGCATTTATGTACATATATAGGCTATTACTGCAAAATTACGCAAATAACTTAAAAATATTAATGTAATTACATAAAATGAAGTAAAATATTTAAAACATGTATAATAGGTGCAAAAATAATAACTTAAAGTAGTTAAGTCATCATAAAATAATTTGAAGGAGTAATTAAATAAATATTCAAGCAATTTAAATACAGAAAAAATCAATTTTAAAGACCTAAAAATTATATGAAATTATAGAAAAATAATTGTATAGATTTGTAAACTAAATAATGATGTAAAAATTATGTTTTGAAAGTATATATATTTTTGAAAAAATATGAGGGAAAAATTGGGTATCAACAGCGTACCGATATCTATCATCTCTGTCCGGGGTACGCAGTTTACATCACGGTTCTGGAGGGCCGTACAACATGAGTTGGGTACTCGGATGGTGTTGAGCACAACATTTCATCCTCAGACGGACGGACAGTCCGAGCGCACTATTCAGATATTAGAGGGTATGCTTCGTGCGTGTGTGATGGAGTTTGGGGGTTTGTGGGATCAGATCTTGCCTCTAGCGGAGTTTGCTTACAACAATAGTTATCAGTCGAGCATCCAGATGGCTCCGCATGAGGCTCTGTATGGTAGGTGGTGTAGGTCTCCAGTGGGTTGGTTCGAGCCGGGCGAGGCTAGATTATTGGGTACAGATATGGTTTTGGACGCTCTGGAGAAAGTTAAGGTCATTCAGGATAGACTACGCACATCCCAGTTCAGACAGAAGAGTTATGCGGTTCGGAAGGTTTGCGATGTTGCATTCATGGTTGGAGAGCGGGACTTGCTCCGGGTTTCGCCTACGCAGGGCGTTATGAGATTAGGAAAGAAGGGCAAGCTGAGTCCAAGGTTCATTTGTCCCTTTGAGGTGTTGCGGCGAGTTGGGAATGTTGCTTATGAGCTTGATTTACCTCCCAGTCTAGCTGGTGTTTACCCAGTATTCCATGTATATATGCTCCGGAAGTATCACGGCAATCCGTCTCACGTGTTGGATTTCAGCTCAGTCTAGTTGGACAAGGATCTATCTTATGTTGAGGAGCCACTGGCTATTTTGGACATGCAGGTTCGAAAGCTGAGATCAAAGAATATTGCTTCCGTGAAGGTTCGGTGGAGGGGTCAACCGGTGGAGGAGGATACTTGGGAGACTGAGCATGATATGCGCAGCCACTATCCTCATCTTTTCACCACTTTAGGTATATCTCTATGCTCGTTCGAGGACGAACGATTGCTTTAAGAGGGGGAAAATGTAATGACCCGGCCAGTCGTTTTGAGTGTATTAAACCCGATCCCCTATTTACTGCTTCCCCCATATCTTTTTCTACTAATGAGACTTGCCGGGAGGTTTTGTTGTGGTTTTGGAGTGATTTGGGACACTTAGTCCCTAAAATGGAAGCTTAAGTCTTAGGATTTTAACCACGGTCAGAACTCTGTGAAGACGACTCCAGAATGGAGTTCCGTTGGTTCCGTTAGCTCCGTTGGGTGATTTTGGACTTAGTAGCGCATCCAGAATATGATTTGGAGGTCCGTAGGAGAATTGATCTTGAAATGGCGAAAGTCAATTTTTTTGTGATTTTGACCAGGTGTGGACTTTTTGATATCGGGGTCAGATTACGATTCTGGAAGTTGGAGTATGTTTGTAATGTTGAATATGACTTGTTGCAAAATTTGAGGTCAATCGGACGTGGTTTGATAGGTTTCGGCATCGGTTGTAAATATTTGAAGTTTCAAGTTTATTAAGTTTGGATTAGAGGATGATTCGTGTTTTTGTTGTTGTTTCATGTGATTTGAGGGCTCGACTAAGTTCGTATTGTGTTTTAGGACTGGTTGGTATGTTTGGTTGAGGTCCCGAGGGCCTCAGGTGAGTTTTGGATGCTTAACGGATCATTTTGGACTTGTGAAAGATACCAGATTTTTTGGTTTTCCCAGTTGCTGGTTTCCTTCTTCGCGTTCGCGAGGGGTGTTCCACATTCGCGAAGAGGAATTGGAGGCAGGAGGAAAGGTTGTTCTTCACATTCGCGAAGTGGGTGTCGCATCACGTAGAGGAAGTTGAGCAACTGGGACCCCAGGCCTTTTTGCCTACGCGTTCGCGATGTTGGTCTCGTGTTCGCGTAGGGTTGAGCTGAGTGGTCTTCACGTTCGCGACAAGGGTATTGTGTTCATGAAGAAGGATATTCAAAAATGAGGGTTTGGCCATTTTTGTCAAAACTTGAGTTTGAGAGCTCGGATTTGGGCGAGATTTTGAGGGACTTTCAGAGACATCAATTGGGTAACGATTCTTCACTTGATTTTGGTTATATCCCACTAATCTATCACGAATTTCACCTTTTAATTTCGCATTTTGGTGAAAAATTTGGGAAAAATGGGAAGAAGTTCTTAATATAAGATTTTGGGTTTCGGTTGAAATTTTTATATCGGATTTGGATAACTTTGGTACGAGTGAACTCGTGAGTGAATGGGCTTTCGGGTTTTATGACTTTCGTCGGATTTCAAGATGTGGGCCTGCGGAGGGGTGAGCCTATTTCGGATTTTGGCTTATAATTTCGTATTTTTCTTGTGGAATTGATTCCTTTAGCCTATATTAATTATATCGTACTGCTTGTGGCTAGATTCGGGGAATTTGGAGACTGATTCGTGGGAAAAAGGCATTTCGGAGTAGGAATTTGCGCGGTTTGAGGTAAGTAACAGTCTCTAATCTGGTCCTGAGGGTATGAAACCCCAGAATTTTAGTATGATGTGATTATTTTGGAGGTGAAGCACATGCTAGGTGACGAGCGTGTGGGCGTGCACCGTGGGAGATTGTAACTTGGTCTGTCCCGTGAGACTGTAAAGTCGAATACCTTTTTGTTAATTACATGTTCTCTCTGTCTTCTCAAAATTTGACTGCCATTCATGTTTGATACCATGCTTAGGCCATATGATATTACTGTTGGGACCCGTAGCGGTCGGGTACTCGTTGAATTAGCTGCTATTTGTTGTCTTGTACTCAGTCACAGTTTTACTTGCGTGTCATATCTCCGTTTTCTCTTGTTTTCTTGTTGATACTTGTTATCATCTCTTTTGGTCTGATTTGTATGATTTCTGAGAGCCTGAGAGGCTGGAGAGGTTAGTGACTGAGATAGGGCCTGAGTGCCGAGCTGTGAGTTATGTGAGTGTATATGGATCGGGTTGCACGCCGCAACGGCCCTGAGGGTTGAATGTATATGGATCAGGTTGCACACCGCAACGAGCCTTATGGTTATTAATGGATTGTGGATCGGGTTGCACACCGCAACGAGTCTTATGGCTACTTATATGATTGGATCGGGCTGCACGCCGCAGCGATTTAGCACTTGGGCTGAAGGAGCCCCTCCGGAGTTTGTACACTCCTAGTGAGTGCAGGTACCTATTGAATGTGATTGAGGGCTGAAAGCTGAGTGTTTGAGCTATTGAGAGCTTGAGTGATTGTTATCCTGAGAGGTTGCATTTGTTTCCTTTGTTGCTGCACTTAGCTGAAATATGTCATTGTTCTGAACTTCTGGAAATTATTGTATCCGGTTTATCTGAACGTAGTAAATGTACAACTGACTTAACTTATATTGCCAGAATTGAATCATGTTTACTCTCATTGCTGAAATTAGTGAAGCGAACGGTAATTGTATAGCTCGGCACTACTTCTCAGTTCCTTATTTATTTTTGTTACTTACTGAGTTGGTTGTACTCACGCTACACCCTGCACTTCATGTGCAGATCCAGGTGTATCCAGTCACGGAGGATGTTGATCTCATGCATGGTTGAGTATCAGAGATTCACAAGGTAGCTGTCGGTGTTCGCAGTCCTTGCCTCTCCTTTCTTGTTATCATTCTTTTCTGTACTGGCATTTAGACACAGGGTCTTGTAGACACTATTTCTTAGACTGGTTATTTAGATGCTCATGACTTGGTGACACCCTGATGTTTGGGGCTATTTTTCCGCGTTGTATTTTGAGTTTAACTCATGTCTTTATGAAAACACTGTCATATCAAGCTTTTGGTTTATTTTGTGAAATATTTGAAGTATTTTGAAAAATCAGCTTGCCTAGTACCATCGATAGGCGTCATCACGACAGGTTAGAGTTTTGGCTTGTGACAGCCGATCGGGCCATGATCGGACTCCATGCTAAATTCACGGTGGTACATCGGTACTAAATATCTCCCAACCAAAAATAATATTATCTTCATGTTTTGATTATCATCTTCACTATATTATCTTCGTATTTTGAAAATTGTTATATTTTAACTTGGCATTTAGATATCATTGATCGTTGCTTGCTGTTTCCATGGTTTTCCCATTCTTATATTGGCATTTTTTTTCGAAAGATGATATTTAGCTTTACATACTAGTACTGTTTCATATGTACTAACGTTCCTTTTGCTAAGGCACTGCATCTTCAATGGATGCAGGTGGTTCATCAGCGGGTAGCTTTGGTCCTCGTTAGCAGTTACTCCGTATTCAGCAGTTTTTGGTGAGCCCTATTCTATCCTGGGCCTGATGTCACTTGATGTCATACTTTGTGTTTTGAGGTATAGTTGGGGCATTGCCGCCAGCACTCTCATACTACCCTTATGTTGTACTTAGAGGCTCCGTAGACATGTTGTGGGTTGTGTATTGGTGTTGGGAAAGTCAAAACAAGAAATGTTGTATTTCTACCACATGTTCCACTTCAAACTATGAATGGGTAATATATTTTGGGAATTATAAATGAAGATACTAATGGTAATGGAATTGATGTTGATTATGAAATCATCGTAATGTTTAAACAATGGAATACATCTCCACTCTATTCATAGACAAGGTCGGGTAGAAAGTGTCTAGCAGTCTTGCTTGATCGGGTTATCGCGGTTGAGCGCTGATCGTGCCCCCCGAGTTCGGGGTGTGACAACTGGCCCCACTCACGAATATATGTATGAGTTATAAAGAAAACTTTCGGGTGAATATGCACAACGCAGAAGAAATCCGAAAAGGGAAGTACAATTTCGATAGCTAATCAAGTAGCTCGCCAAATATCTTAAATTGCAAGTCCGATAAAATACACAAGTCTAATCTCTGGCAAAAATGTAAATAAGAGATTTTAAACATGCAAGAATGAATCAAATAATTCAATTAAAGCATGGAGTGAGTCTAAGTCTACCCAGACCTCATCATGAATTCTAGCGTACACCCGAACACTCGTTACCTAATATGTGCATATCTCCCACAACTAGCACATAGCAAATATAACACCTACGGGCTAAATCCCCCCCACAAGGTTAGACAAGAGACGTACCTCGTTCCGAATTTTGATAGACGGGTCCAACGCCTCTCTAACTCCTCAAATCAATTTCAAACTATATGAAACTAGCAAAAAATGTGCAAACCAATCAAAGTATACTCAAAGACTCGTAATTTAACAATTCATAACAATTCCCAACTCCACTCGAAAAGTCAACAAAATCACCCCCAAGCCCAAACACCCAGATTCCAAAACTTTTTGAAGATAAATATTACCCACAGCACCATAAACTCAAATATACAATCTATTCCCAATTCCATCTCCAATTTCGTAGTAAAAATCCAAACATTCCAATCCCACAGAAGCACCACGATTATCAGAATACAACTTTAGCATCGACGCATCAGGTATTGTGTCAGCCATTGGGAGAATCAAAGATACTAGATGGCCCAGACCCCTACAAACCGATCTATCCCAACGGAACCCCAATCAAATATTCAAATACCATGGTACACATGGTCGTAAAACCGAAGACTGCAGACAACTAAGGGAGGAGGTGGCCCGTCTATTCAACGAGGGTCACCTTTGAGAATTCTTGAGCGATCTAGCTAAAAACCATTTCAGAAATAGGGATGCAAACACGATAAACGCTCAGAAAGAAACACAACACGTGATTCACATGATCGTTGGTGGGGTCAATATTCCACAAAGGTCCGTGCTCAAACAAACTAAAGTATCAATCACCAGGGAAAAACAAACTCGAAATTATATGCCAGAAGGCACTTTATCATTGAATGACGAGGAAGCAGAAGGGATCTCACAACCCCATAATGATGCTTTGGTAATCTCTATCCTTATAAATAAAATTCAGGTTAAACGTGTTTTAATTGATCCAGAAAGCTCGGCCAATATTATTCGATCGAGGTTCGTGAAGCAGCTCGGCCTACAAGATCAGATTGTACCAGCAGCTCAGATTCTCAATGGCTTCAACATGGCGAGTGAAACAAC
The DNA here is from genome assembly GCF_000715075.1 of Nicotiana tabacum. NCBI lineage: Eukaryota > Viridiplantae > Streptophyta > Magnoliopsida > Solanales > Solanaceae > Nicotiana > Nicotiana tabacum. The sequence goes on along the minus strand of NC_134096.1, from coordinate 148,168,850 downwards.
TAAAGGTGAAATTGTCCTACCAATAAATGTAGCCGAAACTATTCAAAAAACAAAGTTCCATGTGATCGAAGGCAATATGAGATACAACGCACTGCTCGGAAGACCCTGGATTCATAACATGAGGGCAGTCCCCGCAACCCTTCACCAAATGCTGAAGTTCCCAACACCGGATGGAGTAAAAATGGTGTATGAGGAACAACACGCTGCCAAAGAGATGTTCGTGGTCGACGAAGTGATACCGGTATCGGCACTTTAGTCAATAAAGGGATCGGAGACCAAAGGTAAACATGAAGCTAAATAGCAACCACAGCTACCAGTTTCGACTCAATCGGGGAAGCAGGGAACGAACGAGGATGATGACTACTGGATCCCTTGATCCTTCATAATCCCCGAGGATTCCGACGCAACCAAATAGACAGTCGAGGAGTTGGAGCAAGTCATTCTGATCGAACATCTACCCGATCGAAAGGTATACCTGGGTACGGGGTTAACCCCCGAGCTCAGGGAAAAACTCATTAAATTTCTTATCAATAATATGGATTGTTTTTCTTGGTCCCACCAAGATATGACAGGGATCCCTTCAAGAAATTACTACACATCGACTAAGCTTGGACCCGAAGTTTCGCCCGGTAAAACAAAAGTGAAGACCCAGTCCGAGGTAAATTATGTATTCATCAAGGACGAAGTAACCAAACTTCTCAAAATAGGATCTATTTAGGAGGTAAAATATCTCGAATGGTTAGCAAACGTAGTCGTAGTCCCTAAAAAGGGAAATAAACTTAGAATGTGCGTAAACTATAAATATTTAAACAAGGTTTGTCCCAAAGATGCTTTTCCTCTGCCGAATATCGATCGCATGATCGATGCCACGGCCGGCTACGAGATCCATAGTTTTCTCGATGCCTACTCCCGGTACAATCAAATAACAATGAACCCGGAGGATCAGGAAAAGACTTCATTCATCACTAAGTACGACACCTATTGTTATAATGTAATGCCGTTTGGACTAAAAAATGCCGGTGCCACTTATAAATGCTTAGTAAATCGAATGTTCGAAGAACAAATAGGTAAGTCAATGAAGGTTTATATGGACGATATGCTAGTTAAGTCCCCACGAGCAGAGGACCATTTAACACATTTGCAGGAGACCTTCGATATACTAAGGAAATACAACATGAAACTCAACCTGGAGAAATGTGCATTCGGGGTTGGCTCGGGCAACGTTTCTCGGCTTTATGGTATCAAATCGGGGTATCGAAATCAACCCCGATAATATCAAGGCAATCGAAGACATTACAGTCGTGGACAATGTTAAGGTCGTACAAATATTAACAGAGCGCATAGCCACCCTAGGCTGATTCATCTCGAGGTCTTTTGATAGAAGTCACAGGTTCTTCTCACTGCTCAAAAAGAAGAACAATTTTGCATGGACCCCGGAATGTCAACAAGCATTGGAAGAATTAAAGCGGTACCTCTCGAGCCCGCCATTTTTTCATACTCCGAAAGCGTACGAGCAACTCTACTTGTACTTAGCATTCTCGGAAATTGCAATAAGTGGGGTCCTAGCTCGAGAAGAACAAGGTACGCAATATCCTATTTACTATGTTAGTCGAACTTTAGGTGAGGTCGAAACCCGGTACACACACTTAGAAAAATTAACGCTTTCCCTAATAAGTGCCTCTAGGAAATTAAAACCATATTTTTAGTGCCACCCGATCAGTGTGGTGACTACTTATCCCCTTCGCAATATTTTGCATAAGCCCGAACTTTTGGGCCGATTGGCCAAATTGGCCGTCGAGATCAGTGGGTACGATATCGAGTACCAACCCCAAATGACCATCAAATCTCAAATCATAGCGGACTTCGTGGCCGACTTTACGCCAGCCCTCGTACCCGAGGTCGAAAAGGAACTATTATTAAAGTCGGGTACATCATCGGGGGTGTTGACCCTCTTCACAAACGGTGCTTCAAACATGAAGGGGTCTGGATTAGGCATCGTTTTGAAGCCACTCACGGGTAATACAATTAGACAAGCTATCAAAACTTCCAAGTTAACTAACAATGAGGCCGAGTATGAGGCCATGATTACAGGTCTCAAGCTAGCTAAAGGTTTGGGAGCATAAGTCATCGAGGCCAAATGCGACTCCCTGCTTGTGTTAAACCAAGTCAATAGAAATTTTGAGGTTTGAAAAGATCGAATGCAAAGGTACTTGGACAAATTACAGGTGACTCTACATCGGCTTAAATAATGAACCTTACTACATGTGCCTCGATAACAAAACAGCGAGGCCGATGCCCTTGCAAATTTGGGGTCATCAGTCGAAGAAAACGAGATTAGCTCGGGGACCGGCGTACAACTTTCAAGGTCAGTAATCGAAGAAGGCCACGCCGAAACCAACTCCTCAAGTCTGACCTAGGATTGGAGGAATAGATATATCGAGTACCTAAAGAATGGGAAACTTTCATCGGATCCTAAAGAATCGAGGACTCTACATATGAAGGCCGCACGATTCACATTGGCCGAAGATGGAACACTATATAGAAGGATGTTTGATGGACCATTGGTAATATGTTTGGGACCACGATATACCGACTACGTCCTACGAGAAATCCACAAGGGCACCTGTGGAAATCATTCTGGTGCCGGATCATTGGTTCACAAAGTCATCAGAGCAGGATATTATTGGACCGATATGGAAAAAGATACAAAAGCGTTTGTTCGAAAGTGCGAAAATTGTCAAAGTTATGCGCCGATGATTCACCAACCCGGAGAGCAACTCCACACAGTCTTGTCCCCATGGCCATTCATGAAATGGGGAATGGATATTGTCGGCCCTCTTCCATCGGCCCTAGGTAAAGCTAAAGTTATTTTATTTATGACTGACTATTTCTCTAAGTGGGTTGAAGCACAAGCTTTCGAGAAAAGTAGAGAGAAAGAAGTCATAGACTTTATCTGGGACTACATTATATGCCGATTTGGGATGCCTGCCGAGATCGAATGCGACAATAGAAAGCAATTCGTCGGTGGCAAAGTGACAAAATTTCTCGAAGAACACAAAATAAAGAGGATCCTGTCGACGCCATATCATCCTAGTGGGAACGGACATGCCGAATCGACAAACAAAACCATCATTCAAAATTTAAAGAAAAGATTGAACGACGCTAAGGGAAAATGGAGAGAAATATTTCCCGAAGTCTTTTGGGCGTATCGAACAATGTCAAAATCTAATACGGGGGAAACACTGGTCTCTTTAGTATATGGCGCCGAAGCACTGATCCCGATTGAAGTCGGGGAACCTAGCGTCAGGTTTTGATATGCAACGAAAGAATCAAATCATGAGGCTATGAATACAAGCCTCGAATTGCGAGATGAAAAACGGGAAGCTGCCCTCGTTCGAATGGCCGCACATAAACAGCGAATCAAAAGGTACTATAATCGAATAGCCAATCTGCGACACTTTAAAATCAGGGACTTGGTCCTGAGGAAGGTTACCTTCAATACTTGAGACCCAAACGAAGGAAAACTTGGCCCGAACTGGGAGGGACCATATCAGGTCCTCGATATCATCTGAAAGGGATCCTACAAACTTGGCACGATGAACGGCGAATAATTACCAAACAATTGGAATATATCACTCCTCAAACGATATTACTGCTAAGGTACGACCTTCTCCATTTTTGTTTATATTATATACTAACCATTTGCAAGTGTTTAATCGAAGACACCAAAGTATTATTCAAACACAAAGTCCTTATGTCTGAAAGAACGCATTGCACTCTTTTTCCCTTAGACCGGTTTTTGTCCCAAATGAGTTTTTTCGGTGAGGTTTTTAACGAGGAAACCATTGTTCGTGCTATTTTAGAGCAATTCAACAGTATCCGAAGCTCCTTTACAAACAACCTCGAATACTGAGGGGCATCACCCTCGGATAGTTACAAGAAAAATACTTCGTGTTGACAGGGTCTCGATAGGTAAATTTTGTGAAGGACCAAACAGTCAAATGAACCGTGTCCATGTACATTACTCAAGACCTAATGGCAAAACATGTACGCATGTATATTCTATTTAAAGAAGTATGTTTCCTTACCATATGTTCCATGCCTTAGATAAATTTATACTTTACAATTTCATACTTATGATCTATTGTGGAAACTGGCTTAAGGGCCGATCACAACTGAAGTTCAAACAATTCACCCCACTCGGGGACTGACACTTCGAATGAGTTCGAAGTATAGCAGGGAAACGATCCTAAGAGGCAAATCCCAAACTAAAGGCTACGGTCAAATTAACACGGTTCGGAGAAGTCCGAATTCTGTTATAAAACAAGCCTTCAAATATTTTCATAAACTGGTTAAAAAGGCTACCCTCGGCTGAATTACTAAGGGTCCCAATAATATCGACCCTCAAAAATCCTAATGGGTACAAAGTTGTTCGAACTCTCGAACAAATTCTTTATTTTATGCTAAGGCATTACGAAACAAAGTGTCTCGATAATATCGACCCTTAAAAACCCTAATGGGTATGAAACTATTCGAACTCTCGAGCAAAATCCCTTATTTCATTCTAAGGCACAACAAATTTTATATGATTAAACAATAAAAGCCAAAAAGTGGGAGAAAGCCATTCTTTTTACTATGGCCGTATCGGCCTAATTCATGAGCCTAAAGGGACATTTTATTTTTGAGTTCGAGAAATCATCCTCACCCAACTAAAACCTAAGGGTCACCCTACTCTGAGTTTGAGCAAGTATTCACTCAATTACAAAAACTACACTAGTCCGGCTTCGATCGAATTTATGAACAAAATTTTCATAAGGCATATATGAAACAAAATTTTCACAAGGCAGAAAATGAAATAAAGACAAGTCAGAAGGGAAAAAATATCTTTATATATATGAGAATATTTACAAGGTCCGATCAGGATCCTACACAAAAGACCAAAAGTGAAAAATCCTAAGGTTCCTAATCTTTTTTGGGGGCAGCTTCTTTTCCGTTGAGGTCCTCCCCATTCTCGGACCCGCTCTTGCTTCCATCATCATCATCATCATCGGAAGAAGCCATCATTCCAGCTTTAGCTTCATGCTCACTAGCTTTTATTATCTTGCCGGTAAGATCAAAACCTCGAGCGTGGATCGCCTCGAGGGTTTCCCTCCGAGATTGGCATTTGGTGAGTTCAGCAATCCAATAGGCTCGAGTTTTAGCGGTCTCGGCTACCTCTCTCGCTTGGACTTGAGCGGCTTCAGCATCAGCCCGGTAGACTATCACAATCCCATATGCCTCGGCCGTTGCCTCTTCGGCATCAGATGTGGCCTTTGCAAGTTCGGAAGCCAATCGAGCCTCGAGCTCCTCTATTTTCTTTACCTGAGCCGAGCTTTTCTCCTTCATACCTTGAAGCTAACTTTCAACCAATGACAATTGGGCTCGAGCATTCTCTTTTTCTGCAGCAAAGCGGTCCATACCTTCTTTCCACCCCAAGGACTCCGCCTTTATCATGTTGACCTCCTCGCAAAACTGCTCGATCTTCTCGACCTTTTGCTACATCTGTGAGATTGAAATGTTAGCCACCGTTCCCGAATCGAGTCCATGAGTTTTTAAGATTTTCATTACCTACTCGATCAAGTTGGTTTGATCTTGGTGAGCCTTGGCCAACTCGGCTCGGAGGTCCTTGATCTCCTCTTCTTTTTGCCCTTTGAGAAGTTTAAGGGCATTTCTCTCCTCCGTGAGCCCTCGGAGGTCGGCCTCACATTAGCCCAGCTCCGCTCGAGACCGAGAAAGTTCTTCCTGATGCAGCACTGAGGCCTACGCAGAAAGAAGTTAGACAGGAAGAGAAAAATGAACACAAGGGTAATACCAACCTGGGGATTTAAGGCTTACCCGATTTACATCCTGTTGCGCTTCGTTCAAAAGGCTCGGTGCCTCATCCGAGTCCTTACTCGAGACCTCTAAGTCGCTCAGGTCGGTAGCATCTTCGACCCAAGTAAAGTAATCACGGAAGGGGTCCTCCCTTCCGTGGGCTCCTTCGATGGAGAGGGTCTTCAAGGCCCGAGCTTCTTGAATCATCTCCTCAGAAAACGAGGGGAGCAACAGGGAGCCTCCAATTTCTATTGCCTCAAGTGGATCACTTGGGGAGTTCTCTCCATCTTGAGGGGCCTCGACAACCGTACCCACCGTTGGCCCAGTATGGTCGGAGGCATCTTCGATCCTCGATGACTCGTGGACTTCGCCCAATTTTCTCACCGAGACCCCCTCATCTCGAGATGGACTTTGAGGCCTCAGTGTTCATTCCCACTAGGGCCACTAGCCCAAAGTCGCCTTCTTCCTCTTCTTCGTCTTCCTCCCTTAGATGCCGAACGATGTCTTTGGTCAGAAGGATGATGTTCTTCTTCGGCTTACGAGCCTTCTTCTTCTTAGGTTCTGGATCATCGGAGGGTGAGGTCTTTTTCCTCATTTTGTCCTTGGCCGGGTTCGATGCCGGGATCGAAGTCTCCTCCTCACCAGATAGGGGCCTCATAACAACATCTTTGCCAAGGCCTGTATGAAAGGAAATTAAGTGAGAAACGCTTAAACAAAATCATCAAAGACGTGGAAAAAGGGCTTACCATGAGTTTTGACCTCCCATCGGCCCTTTGATAAATCGCGCTATGAGCGCTCAGCATACGTAGAGGTAGAGGCCAGGCCCCGAACCCAACTCTTGAGGTTAGGAATTGCACCGAGCATCCAAGCAACCGCTACATCATGGAAAAAGGATATCGATGAGAACAGGCAAAGGAGAGAAAAAATAAATAAGAGCTAATAGTCGGATTGTACTTACGCTTCATATTCCATTTCTCAGGAAATGACATCTTCTCGGCCGGGATTAGGTCAGAAGTTCTCACTCGAACGAACTGGCCCATCCAGGCTCGGTCCTTGTCCTCGTCTATGCTCGAGAACAAAATATCAACCGTGCTCACTGGGGGGTGTGTAAATCCACTCAACCTAGTACCGAGTAGGGCAAATGCAGCCCGTGGAGAAGATCCATCTCCAGGTATAAAATGCTTCGGACAAGATCCATGCCCAGTGAAGATCCATCCCTTAATAATATCAACCGCGCTCACTGGGGATGTGTGCAGACTCCGGAGGGGCTCCTTCAGCCCAAGCGCTTTCATAAATCAGTATAACCACTGCGGCGTGCAGCCCGATACCATAAATGTCACTCATAATCAGGCACTCGGCCTCACTCAGTCATCAATCTCTCTAGTCTCTCTCTCACAGTCTCACAATGTCATGATACTAGCCGGAAAATAATGATATGATGTATCAATAAATAACAACAGAAACTAAGATGAGATATCAAATGAATGAATATGACTAATTACGAAATATTAATGAAATCAGTAAGACAGTAGCAAGAAAATACCACTATGGGTCCCAACAGTACCGACATAAAGCCTAAACATGATATCTAGCATGTATGACAGTTCAATTACTTTATCACATGATGAAAACATGGATATCAACAAGATAAAACCACTATACAGTGCCATGGAGTCAACCAAGTCATAATTCTCACGGTGCACGCCCGCCCGCCAGTCACTTGGCATGTGCATCACCTGAATACCAATCACATAACACATAATTCGGGGTTCGAACCCTCAGAACCAAGTTTGAAAGTGTTACTTACCTCGATCCGGGCTAAACTCTACTCCAAAATTCCCTTGCCCCTCAAATCGGTCAAAAAACATCCTGAATCTAGCCATAAGCAGTACAATACAATCAATATAGCCACATCTTGGCCCATAAGCAGAAAAGTACGAAATTATAGCCAAAATTCTGAAATCGGCCCAAACCCGGCCCCCGGGCCCACGTATCGAAATCTGACAAAAGTCACAAAATCCGAAATCCCATTCACTCACGAGTCTAACCATACCAAATTCATCAAAATCTGACACCAATTGGTCATTCAAATCCTCAAAACCAACTCTCCAAATCCCTAGCCTCAAACCACAAATTTACACCTCAAAAACAAACCATCTAGGTGGAAAATCAGTGGGGAAACATAATTATTGAAGCAAAACGAACACAAGGAACTTACCTCAAGAATCCCCTTGAAAAAGCCTCTCAAAATCTCCAAAATCCTAGCTCAAAAATGTTGAAATGAGTAAAAATCGCGAAATCTCGCATTTAAGGACTCTGCCCAGACCTTCTGCACCTGCGGCAACTTGACCGCTTCTGTGGTCTCGTAGGTTTGCCCCATGCCCACTTCTGCGCCAACCGTATGTGCGAAAAAACCCACGCATCTGCGCCTTTGCCCACATCTACGCGCATGTGTGCTCTTCTGCGCAAGTCGCTTCTACGCGCGAATGGCCGCATCTGCGGACTCTAACCAAAGCTTCCCTGGCCACTTCTGCGGTCCCATTTCTCGCATCTGTGGTCCCCAATCCTCATATGCAATTATACCAGCAGTTGCAAACCTTCAACAATTCTTCAACTTCAAACCTTGGTCCGTTAACCACTCGAAATCAACTCGAGGCCTCCAGGACCTCAACCAAACATACCAACAAGTCTTATAACATCATACAGACTTAATCGAATCTTCAAATCACCTCCAAAACATCGTAAACCCGAATTGCACACGGATTCAAGCCTAATGAACTTTGAAATTTCCAAATTCTACAAACGACGCCGAAACCTACCAAATCACATCCGATTGACCTCAAATTTTGCACAAAAGTCATAAATGACCCCACAAACATATTGTAACTTCCAGAATCGGAATACAACCCTGATATCAAAAATTCACCCCCTCGGTTAAACTTCCCAAAAATCCGACTTCCACCATTTCAAGCCTAATTCCGCTATGGACCTCCAAATGATTTTTCGGACATGGTCCTAAGTCAAATATCACCATACGGAACTACTGGAATCATCATAATTCAAATTCGAGGTCATTTACACATAGATCAACACCCGGTCGACTTTTCCAACTTAAGCTTTTCATTTAAGAGACTAAGTGTCTCATTTCACTCTGAATTCTATCCGGACCCGAACTAACTAACCCAATAAGTCATATAACATCTATAAAGCATAAATGGAGTAGTGAATAGGGGAACAGGGCTAGAACTCTCAAAACGTTCGGCTGGGTCGTTACATCCTCCCCCTCTTAAACAAACGTTCGTCCTCGAATGGGTCTATAAACATACCTGGAGTCTCAAATAGGTGTGAATATCTACTCCGCATCTCCTGCTCGGTCTCCCAAGTATCCTTCTCCACGGGCTGACCTATCCACTGCACCTTTACTGAAGCTATATCCTTTGACCTCAACTTCCGAACCTGCCGATCCAAAATGGCCACCGGCTCCACATCATAAGCCAAATCACCATCCAACTGAACCGTACTAAAATCCAAAATATGAGAGGAACCGCCGTTATACTTCCGAAGCATAGAAACATGAAATACTGGATGCACACTCGACAAGCTAGGTGGCACGACAAGCTTGTAAGACACCTCCCCAATCCTCTGAAGTACCTCAAAATGCCCAATGAATCGAGGGCTCAACTTTCCCTTCTTCCCAAACCTGATAACAACCTTCATGGGTGAAATCTTCAGCAGAACCTTCTCCCCAACCATGTAAGACTCATCACGGATATTCCTGTCATTATAACTCTTCTGTCTGGACTGCGCCATGCGAAACCGCTCCTGAATCAATTTAACCTTGTCCAAGGCATCCTAAACTAAGTCAGTACCCAGTAATCTAGCCTCCCCTGACTCAAACCAATCCATGGAAGATCTACATCGTTTCCCATACAAAGCCTCAAACGGAGCCATCTGAAAGCTCGACTGGTAGTTATTGTTGTAGGGAAACTCTACGAGTGGCAGAAACTGATCCCAAGAACCCCCAAAATCAATGACACAAGCTCGTAGCATGTCCTCCAATATCTGATTTGTGAGCTCGAACTGTCCATCCGTATGAGGGTGAAAGGCTGTGCTCAACTCAACCTGAGTGCCCAACTCTCGCAATACGGCTCTCCAAAACTGCGATGTAAACTGTGTGCCTCTATCTGAAATGATGGAAACTAGTACACCGTGAAGGCAAACAATCTCTCGGATGTAAATCTCAGCCAACTGCTCTGAAGAATAGGTAGTACCAACTAGAATGAAGTGCGCTAACTTGGTCAGTCGATCTACAATCACCCAAATAGCATCGAACTTCCTAAAAGTCTGTGGGTGTCCAACTACAAAATCCATGGTGATGTGCTCCCACTTCTACTCTGGAATCTCTAACCTCTGAAGCAATCCATCCGGTCTTTGATGCTCATACTTCACCTGCTGATAGTTAAGGCACTAAGCTACAAACTGTACATCCTTCTTCATTCTCCTCCACCAATAGTGCTGCCTCAAGTCCTAATACATCTTTACGACAACCGGATGAATGGAATATCGCAAACTGTGGGCCTCCTCAAGAATTAGCTCAGGTAACCCATCCACACTAGGCACACAAATCTAACCTTGCATTCTCAATACCCCATCATCCCCAATAGTCACATCTCTGGCATCACCGTGCTGAACCGTATCCTGAAGGATAAGTAAATGGGGATCATCATACTGGCGCTCTCTGATGCGATCATATAAGGAAGATCGAGAAACCACACTAGCTAGAACCTGACTGGGCTCCGAAATATCCAATCTCACGAACTGGTTGGCCAAATCCTGAACATCGACTGCAAGAGGTCTCTCCCCAACGGGAATGAATGCAAGACTACCCATACTCACTGCCTTTCTACTCAAGGCATCGGCAACCATATTGGCGTTCCCTGGATGATACATAATAGTGATGTCATAGTCCTTTAGCAGCTCCAACCATATCCGCTGCCTCAAATTGAGATCCTTTTGTTTGAACAAGTGCTGGAGACTCTGATAATCCGTAAACACCTCACAAGACACACCGTAGAGGTAATGCCTCCAAATCTTCAATGCATGAATGATGGAAGCTAACTCCAAATCATGAACAGGGTAGTTTTTCCCATGAGGCTTCAACTGGCGCAAAGCATAAGCAATCAGTCTACCCTCCTGCATCAACACACACCCAATGCCGATCCATGAACATCAAAATATGTTGTATAAGAGCATGAAGCTGACAGCAAAACTAGAACTGGAGCTGTGGTCAAGGCAGACTTGAGCTTCTGAAAGCTCTCCTCACACTCATCCGACCACCTAAAAGGAGCACCTTTTGGGTTAGTTTGGTCAGGGGCGATGCAATGCACGAGAAAACCTCCACAAAGCGATGATAATAACCGGCCAAGCCAAGAAAGCTCCTCACTGGACATCATGTGTCCCAAGAATGCCACTGAACTAAGCCAAAACTCACACTTGGAGAACTTGACATAAAGCTTCTCCTCCCTCAGCCACTGCAACACAATCCGCATATGCTGGGCATGCTCTTCCTGGCTACGAGAGTACACCAGGATATCATCAATGAATTCAATAACAAACAAGTCAAGATAAGGCTGAAACACAATGTTCATCAGATGCATGAACGCTGCTGGATCGTTGGTCAGCCCAAAAGACATCACAAGAAACTCATAACGACTGTAACGGGTCCTGAATGTTGTCTTTACAATATCTGAATACCGAATCTTCATCTGGTGAAACCCAGACCTCAAATCAATCTTGGAGAACACCATTGCTCCCTGAAGTTGGTCAAATAGATCATCAATAGGCGGCAAAGGATACTTGTTCTTGATTGTAACTTTGTTCAACTGCCTATAATCAATGCACATTCTCATAGTACCGTCCTTCATCTTCACAAATAACACCGGTGCACCCCAAGGTGACACACTAGGCCTAATAAACCCTTATCAAGGAGTTCCTGAAGCCGTTCCTTCAATTTCTTCAACTCAGCTGATTCCATGCGATATGGTGGAATAGAAATGGGCCGAGTGCCGGCATCGAGTCAATACCGAAGTCAATATCCCTGTCGGATGGCATGCCCGGCAAGTCTGCAGGAAACACATCCGGAAATTCATGCACCGCCAGAAAGAATCAATAGTAGGAGCATCAGTACTAACATCCCTCACAAAGGACAAATAAGATAAACAACCCTTCCCAACCATCCGCTGGGCCTTCAAGTATGAAATCACTCTACTAGGAACATAGTCTAGAGAACCTCTCAACTAAATCCTAGGTAACCCCGGCATCGCCAATGTCACAGTATTAGTATGACAATCTAGAACAGCATGACATGGAGACAACCAATCCATACCCAAGATCACGTCAAAATCAACCATGCTAAGCAATAAGAGATCACCTTTAGTATCCAAACTCCCAATGGTCACTAAACACGACCGATATACACGGTCTACAATGATAGTATCGCCTACTGACGTAGAGACATGAATAGGTGAAACTAAAGACTCACAGGGCATATCCAAATGATGAGCCAAGTACGATGATACATATGAATAAGTGGAACCAGGGTCAAATTGTATAGAGGCCTCTCTGTGGAAAACTGAGACAATACAAGTGATCACTGCGTCTGAAGCGACAACATCAGGTCTGGCAGGAATAGCATAGAATCGGGCCTGCCCGTCACCTGATCAGCCTTCCCCTCTAGGGCGACCCCTAACTGACTGAGCTCCACCCCTAGCTGGTTGAGCGGGTGGTGAAGTAATGGGAGACGAAGTCGTAGGCTGACACCTCTGCTGAGCTGGACCTCCCGTAAGGTGGGGACAATACCTATTGATGTGACCCATATCTCCACACTTGAAACAACCCCTCCCTACGAATGGCGGTGGGGACTAGAGAGAACCCCGAGCACCAGAATACCCGCTAGAAGAACCCGATGCTGATGAGCCCTGAACCGAAGGTGCATGGGATGAACTCTGAGCTGGTAGGGCACTGAGAGATGACTGGCCCTCATGATAACTATATGAACCATGCATGGATAATGCACTACGATGAACTGGACGACTCGTCTGAACATGTCTGTAAGGTGGACCCCTGCCGCGGTAAAACTGACCCCCTGAAGGAACATCGCTGAAATAACCTGGTCTACGAGGCCTCTTGGCCTCCCTCTCTCCACGCTCCTGGCTACGGACCATCTCTATCTACCGAGCAATGTTGACTACCTTATCAAAGGTAGCACCAGATACCCTCTCCCTATTTATAAGCAACCGCAACTGATATGTGAGGCCATCAAAGAACCTCTGAATACCCTCCCTATCAGTGGGAACTAGCCAAACTGTGTGACGAGCCAACTCAAAAAATCTCATCTTGTACTGCGTCACAGACATGCCATCCTGACAAAGCTGCTCAAATTGTCTGTGCAGCCCCTCTCTGTGAGACTGCGGCACGAACTTCTCCAAGAAGAGAACAACAAACTCTGGCCATGTAAGTGGTGCTGCACCGACTGGCCTGCGCCTCTCATAAGCCTTCCATCAAATGAAGGCATCCCCAAAAAACTAAAAAGTAGTGATCGAGACCCCATTGGTCTCCAGAATACCCGCTGTCCGAAGCATCCGCTCACACCTATGAAGAAAACCCTGAGCATCCTCTGACTCAACACCACTAAATGATGGAGGTCGAAGAATCCCCAAATCTCTCAAGTCTCCTCTACTCATCATCTGCAATAACGGGGACTTTCGAGGCCTGAGCAGCTGCAGCCAGCTGGGCTGGTAATTCGCATGATAGAGTACAAAAAAGTGATATTTTTCCTAAGGGTTCGACAACCTCTCGAAGATAAGTACAGACGTCTCCGTGCCAATCCGAAAGACTCTACAAAACCTGCTCAAGACTCATGACACCTATGTAACCTAGGCTCTGATACCAACTTGTCACGACCCAAAAACCAACCGTCGTGATGGCGCTTATTGTGGAACTAGGCAAGACACTACTTAACTGTAAGGACCCGTAAAAATTTAAACCACAAACTCAGGGTTTCGTGGTTCGGACTTTTTGGATTGAACAGTACCCTACGGACTGAGAGGAAAATGTTTCGCAGAAGAATGCATTTCTGCGGCCCATTATGCGGCCGCATAATGGCCGCAAAGTGAAGTAGTAAGTTTGGCCAACTTGAAGTCAGTTTTGCGGTCGATTAAGCGATCGCATAATCGATATGCAGACCACATATCGATCGCATAATCCCTCTTGAGTTTTTGCGGAGGGAGTTCTGCGATGCATTATGCGACCGCAGAACGAGTATGTGGACCGCATACTAGTCGCATACCTGGGTCGTAAGTTCAGGCCCCTGAGGGCCATTTCTGCGGTCACTTTGCGGACCGCATAACCATTATGCGGTCGCATATGCGACCGCAGACCTATGTCGGGGCACCATTTTTCTTAATTTAAAGCTCGACCCCCATTCCTTTAAAATACCCCTTAGGCCTATTCTGAGCTCATTGTTAGATGTTTCTATAGTGAGAGAGAGAGGGTTCAAGAGGGAGGGTCTAAGTTTTCATCAAATTGATCTTCAATCATCTCTTGAAGCTTTGGAAATATTCAAGTAGAGTACCAAATTCTTCATCCAAAAAGGTAAGACTTCATCACCCCAGCTCTTAATTTCAAACATAGCTATAATGGGGTATTAATAAGATGGTCCATGGGTGTGAGGGTTGTTTATCTTGCATGCATGTGATAAAGAGTGTGGGGGAAATAAGAAGTGAAGTAGAACCATGAACGTTTTCCTAATTTTGGGTTCAATTTGTATATTGCTAAAATAGATTGAGGTTGCTAAGGGTTCCGAAAAATTGTAGAGTCTAAAGAAGCACAATTGAGGTATATTGGCAAAACTTTCTCTCTTGGAATTGAATTCCATAATGTTTCTGTAAGTTTCAAAGTGTGGGTTATGTATTAAAAAGGTTATGGCTTTGAGTTGTGTTTCAATGAAAGATAGAATTGTCTAAAAGCTTTTGTACTAAATTCATGCCCATTAGTGGCTGCTTTAACTAATGCTTTGATTTATAAATATATCCAGTGTGATTCGAGTTCTATATACTCATGTGTTAAAATTTACATTGTCATTTCCGTGGGAGAGTATTGCAAGAGTAAATGGTGTATTGAATATTTATGATTTTTCATGTGTGTTTCTATTGTTGGTTGGTATGCTTCATTCTTTGGGAAGAAACCAGTTGTGTTTGAAGTTTCCATTTCAAATGGATTTGAAGTATATGATTTTTAAAATATCCTATATGTTGATACTTGATGGTGATCTTTGAAATTGAAAGAGGTGAATGAACCACAAATGTTAGTACTTGGAAATTATATTTTTCATTAATTTTATAAACTCGTAATGTTTTGGATATTATGAATGAAGCTACTAATGGGAATGAAAAGGAAGTTGGTAACAAAATCTTTTCAGTGATTGATTAATGGAGTACATGTCCTCTTTATTCATGGATGCGTTTGGGTAGAAGTAAGTCTAATATGCTTGCTCGGTCGGGTTCTCTCGGTTGAGCGCCGGTCGCGCTCTCTGAGTTTGGGGCCTGTGTGCCTTAGATTCTAAATTGCTCACATGTGAAATCAAAAGTCTTGAATGAAAAAACGTGTTGTTTTTGATGATAATAAAAATGTTGGGATGTGGAAAAGAACTTGATTCATGAAATACGGCCAAGCGCCAAGAATAACTTTATAATTGGGGCCACTCGTGCCATTATATTGAAAAGATGGGAAAGAAATATGAAATGAGATGACTGATTAAAAAGAAATGATGTCTCAAATGATATGGCCTAACTGATCGGGCCGAGATCGGATTGCGTGTAAGAACACGGTGGTATTGTGGATGAAATTGTGAATATGGTTGATGTCTCAAATGAGATGGCCTAGCCGATTGGGCCGAGATCGGACTCCGTGTAAGAACACGGTGGTATTGTGGATTGTGGCATATTGGCACTAAAAACCATCCAACCTAATAATGCGGGAATTGACTTAAAAATCTATGTGATCCATAACTTGATGTTTTAGTGTTATTGAAAGCTCTTATTGAATTCTTGACTGTTTCCCCCTGTATTATTGTTCATTCTATTGATATAGTGTTTTAGTTTTACATACTAGTACTATTCGACAGTACTAACATTCCTTTTGCGGGGGGCACTGCATCTTTAAATGGATGCAAGTGGTTCCATAGCAGATAGTGTCGATCACTGATAGTGTTGCATCCTCTTTTCAGCGTGCTCGGTGAGCCCCATTTCATTCCAGGATCATGTATTGTAACTTTTGTTTATATTGTGGTCACGTTTTGAGGTATAGCCGGGGCCTTATTGCCGGCACCATCTTTACTCTCTTTTGTGTCTTTAGAGGCTCCGTACACACTATGTGGGTTGTATATAGGTGTTAGAAAGGTCAACGGATCATGTTGTGTTTTGGGCTCTCTTTCCACTCAGTCATAAGGTTGTATGTATTTTGAAACTTAACAATTATGTAACAAAATGATATGACTTAGTAATGTATATATGTATGAACTTTCTATTGCCTAACTAATGATAGCATGCCTTCTAACAGGCTTGCTCAACCAGGTCCACTCGGTTGAGCCCCGGTCGCGCTCCCCGAGGTTGGGGCATGATAAGGACATATGTGGAATTAACCACAGGAACTCCTTAATACTCAGGTCAACCACTTTAGGGAAACAACTATCCAGTGAAGCTCACATGTATAACTAAGCATAAACATGAGGATTAATAGAAGACTTTCATAATGTTTCAATGAGCCTTAGAATTGCAAAACATACATGAATAGAAAAACAACAAGCAACTAAACTGATAACTATAGTAGCAGACCTGTGTTAAACCTCTAAGTGTACACAACTACCCTAGTCCTAACTTTATCAAAAAAAATAAATCAAGTTCATGATATAGATAAATGGGTAGTATTTCTAATCAATGTGAAACTGGTGAAGAAGGCATGAAGAGCTCAACAAGACATCAGAAAGGTTAAGAGCAGAATCTGCAAGAGAATCATTAAGCTCTATAATTATCTACAAATATTCAACAAGGTTCAGATTATTCAATTTAGGGAAACATTTATCTAGTGAAGCTTATTCATATTCACAAGGATTGTTGATTAACATTGTCAATTCCAAGTTATCTCAAGCAGTGAGGATAACATATAACACCAAGGTAACAATCATAAAAATATAAACATACATTATAAACGAAAGGCACTTCAATAGAAGAATTATGTTAAGCATGGAACAACACATGTAATCAAATAAAAGGGAGGGCCATCATACACTAACTTCCTCGGAGCAGCAAACCAAAAAAGAATATTTCGCTTTGTCGTTTATGAACCAAAGTCACAAACTTCAAACACTAAATGAACTCGGAGCCGGAAAAGAGAGGAAGAAAAGTGAGAACTCAGTTAAAAACCTAAGCTTTCAATTGTGTGTGTTGTTGTATGTTCGTGTTAGGTCGTTTGTTAGGTAAGAGCATTTAACAATCATAAACAAATAAACATACATTATAAACGAAAGGCACTTAAATAGAAGAATTATGGTAAGCATGGAACAACACAGGTAATCAAAGAAAAGGGAGGGTCATCATACACTAACCTTCCTTGGAGCAGCAAACCAAAAAAAAATATTTCGCTTTACCGTAGGAACCAAAGTCACAAACTTCAAACAGTAAATCAACTCGGAGCCGTAAAAGAGAGGAAGAAATGTGAGAACTCAGTTAAAAACCTAAGCATTCAATTGTGTGTGTTGTTGTATGTTCGTATCATATTTTAAGACTTGTTTGTATGTTTGGTTGAGGTTTCGTGGGCCTCGGGTGTGATTCAGATCATGTTCGGAGCATTATGAACTTGGAGGAACTACTGATTTTTTTTGTTGCTGGTTTCCTTATACACGATCGAGAATCGCGATCGCAAAGAGTACTGTACGTTGCTACGGAAATTGTGCTATGGGCTCGCAATAAGGTGTTTTCAATCGCGAAGCATGGGAAGGCAATTCTACGCGAAAGCGTGTGTTAGGTCGCGCTCGCAAAGAAGAGTGGAGTAGGCTGGAGTTCACGCCATTGTTCTTCGCGATCACATGAAGAGGTTCGCGATCGCGTAGGTCTAGGAGTCTGTGTATCGTGTTCGCGACTGTTGGTTTGCATTTGCGAAGAGTACTTTGAGGGAAGCCTAATTTTTGTTCTCTGAAATCGCGAGGCACTTTCCACGATCGCGAAGAGGAACACCTGGGCAGAATATAAGTTTAAAAAACGAGAGTTAGAGTAAAATTTCATAGTTGGACTTTGGGACCTCAAATGGAGGCAATTCTTGGAGGGATTTTCAAGGAATTGATTGGGGTAAGTGATTCTAACTTGGATTTTGTTAGTATACATGAATCTATCATTGTTTTTAAAGTTTAATTAGTGTTTTGGGTTGGAAATATAGGGAAAATTTGTAGAAACTTCATAGGCTTTAGTATGAGGATTTGAAGGTCGAGTTGTGATCGGAATTGAGTAATGTTGGTATGGTTGGACTCGAGGTTGAATGGGTGTTCGGATTTCATTAATTTTGTTGGATTCTGAGATGTGGGCCCAGGGTTTACTTTTTGACTTTTGTTAAAGAACTTAGCATTCTCATATAGAATTGATTCCTATAGCTTGTGTTGATTGTATCAAGTTGTTTATGGCTAGATTCGAAGTGTTCGGAGGCCGATTCACGAGGAAAGGGCTTATTAGAGTAGAGATTTGCATGGTTTTAAGGTAGGTAACACTTCTAAACTTGGTTCTGAGGGTATGACTCCCTTAATAGCGTGTTATGTGGTTAGTGTTAAGGTGACGCACATGCTAGGTGCGGGCGTGTGGGCGTGCACCATGGTAATTATGACACTATTGATTTCATGGTACTGTGTAGTCATCAAACCTTGTTGCTATTTATGTAATCCCTATGTTTTAGGGTAATTGATCTGCAATCCACATTAAAATCATGTTAGGCTATATGCTTATCCGGTTGAATGCCACTGGGGTCATTTCTGCTGTTGAATTATCTTCTTAGATGGGAATTTTGTACTCACTCACATACATCATTTGCATATCATATCTCAGTCTCTGCTACTATTTATTGTTGTGTTATATATCACTGTTTGGGCTGATTGACATGAGATTTGTGAGCATGAGAGACTGGAGAGATTGATGACTGATTTGGTGCCTGAGAGCCATATTGTAAGTGAGATTTGTGGATCGGTCAGCATGCCACAACATGCCTTTTAGGCTTTATTATTATGGGATCGGGCTGTATACCGCTGCAGGCTAGGTTTTCTTTATATTAGTACTTGGTCAAGACCTGCCCCTTCGGAGTCTGACATACAAGTAGTGAGAGTAGGTATCATACAATGGTGAGTGACTGAGAGTGATGAGCGAGAATTGAGACAGTTATATTGAGTATTTTGAGACTGCGAGTACGTAAGGTTTACATTGTGATGCATCACATGTGACAACACATTGACATGTAGATATAGAGATGTAACATTATTCATATCAGTCATACTTGGCATATTTTATCTGTATTAAGCTTAAATGTTAAAATGAAAGCAAGTCTACATTCCTGTATTGGGTACTGATAGATTTTGAGTTTCTTTGAGATATTACTGTCACATTTCCTGTCATATTTATATTATTTAAGAATCTGTATTTAGACTATATTGGTTGAGCTCGTCACTACTTTCAGCCCAAGGTTAGCCTTGTTACTTATTGAGTATATTGGGTCGGTTGTACTCGTATTACACTTTGCACATCGTGTGCAGATCCAGGTACTTTGGGGCACGGTGGTTGCTAACTTGGGAGATTTAGCTGTTCGAAGATAATTTAGGTAGCTGCCCTGGCATCCCCAGACCTGATTCTCCTTCTTTTCAGTTATTTGTATTGTTCTATCTTTCTATACAGTGTTTATTAGTCAGGCTATGTTGTCGGCTAGATGCTCATGTACTCAGTGATACCTGAATTTTGGGGGATATTGTATTGAGGAGCGGCATTTTCTTATGAGTATTTATGAGTATTTATGAGATTTTACTCTTTAGCTTATTTTAATTTGTTTTTAAATTTGAAGATGCGTGCTTTGGGTCGTGACAAGCTGGTATCAGAGCCTAGGTTACATAGGTCTCACGAGTCATGAGTAGGTTTAGTAGAGTCTTGGGGATCGGTACAGAGACATATGTAGTTATCTTCGAGAGGTTGTTGAACCATTTGGAAAACTTCACTTTCTTGTATTCTTGTCGTGCAAATTTGTTGATTCCGAAAACTAAACTTATGTTATTTATTCTCTCGCAGATGATGAGGACATGTGCTACCAGATCAGGTGAATGGCCACTAATACCACCAGCTAGGGCCACGAGAGTCCAAGGCCATGGTAGAGGCCGAGGTGCAGCTCGTACAACGACTAGAGCAGCACCTGTAGACCCACCAGTTGCTCCAGCTCAGGAGCAGATCCTAGACGTAGTTGAGCATATGGGCCCAACTCAGGCACCAGTTGTACCCATTGTGATTCTAGGCCTTCAGGAGACTCTGGCTTAGATATTGACTATTTTCACTTGCCTGGCTCAGGCAATTTTAGTTCTGGCCGCACCATCCACTTCTCAGGCTAGGGGAGGTGCTCAGACTCTTGCCGCCCAGGACTGAGTAAGAGGATGCCCAGGACTTGTTGGATAGGTACCAAAGGATTGTTCGCACGATGGGTATTCTGGAGACTAGTGCGGTCTCATTTACTACTTTTCAGCTGTCGAGGACAACCTTTAGAATGTGGGAGGCCTATGAGCGAAGCAGGCCATCCGATGCTGCACCACTTTCATGGCACGAGTTCTTCGTTATCTTCTCGAAGAAGTTTGTGCCACCGACCCATAAGGAGGAGTTGCATAGGCAGTTTGAGCAGCTACACTAGGAGGGTATGCCCATGACCTAGTACGAGATGAGATTTTTAGAGTTGGCTCATCACGCGATCTTTGTTTTGACTCGAGAGAGTGTATCGTGTGCTAGGTTTGATGAGGTGGTTGATATTTCTCGGTGGGTAGAGTTGGTCCGTAGTCAGGAGTGGAGAGGGAGGCCAAGTGGCTTGATGGTTTGGATGGTTTCAGCGTTGCTTCTTATGGGGGTCAGTCCCACCACAGCAGGGGTCATCTTTACATGCCCGCTCTGATGGCTCGTCCGGTTGATCGTGGTGCATCAGCTAGTCATGGTTCATACAGTGATGGCCCGAGTTAGTCATCTCAGTGCCCTACTAGCTTAGAGCTTATATCGTGCTCCATCAGTTCAGGGTTCATCTGTGCCAGGTTCTTGTAGCAATTATTCTGGTCCTCGGTGCCCGATTCAGTCCCCACCACCATTGACAGATCGGAGCTGCTACGAGTGTGGGGAGTTTGGACATGTGAGGAGGTATTGTCCCCGTCTCTTGGTAGATCCAGTTCAATAGAGGGCTCGGGTAATGACTTCTGCACCAGTAACTTCACCACCCTCTCAGCCAGCTCGGGGTAGGGCTCAGGCAGCTAGAGGTCTCCATAGAGGGGGAGGTTGATCAGGTGGCGGTCAGGCTCGATTCTATGCTATCCTTGCCAGGCCAGAGGCTGTTGCTTCAGACGCAGTGATCACATGTATTGTTTTAGTGTTCCACCGAGATGCTTCCACATTATTTGACCATGGTTCTACTTATTCATAATGTGTCATCCTATTTTACTCATTATCTGGATATGCCCCGTGAGTCCTTAGTTTCACCCGTTCATGTATCTACGCCAGTGGGCGATACTATTATTGTGGACCATGTATATCGGTCGTGTATGGTGACCATTGGAGGGTTAGAGACTAGAGTTGATCTCTTATTGCTTAGTATGGTTGATTTTGATGTGATTGGTTATCCCCATGTCATGTTATTCTGGATTGTCATGCTAAGACCATGACGTTGGCGATGCTAGGGTTACCAAGGATCGAGTGGGGAGGTTTTCTAGATAATGTTCCCAGCAGGGTGATATTTTATCTGAAGGCCCAACAGATGGTTGGGAAGGGGTGTCTTTCATATTTGACCTTTGTGAGGAGCTGGTGCTGATACTCCTACTATTGATTCTATTTTGGTAGTGCGACACTTTTCAGATGTGTTTCCTGCAGACCTGCCAGGCATGCCACCCGACAGGGATATTGATTTTGGTATTGTCTTGGTGCCGGGCACTCAGCCTATTTCTATTCATCCGTATCGTATGGCTCCAACAAAGTTGAAGAAATTAAAAGAGCAATTTCAGGAGCTTCTTGATAAGGGGTTTGTTAGGCCTAGTGTATCACCTTGGAGTGCACCAGTTCTGTTTGTGAAGAAAAAGGATGGTACTATGCGAATGTGCATCGACTATAGGCAGTTGAACAAAGTTACAACAGAGAATAAGTGTAACACCCCAAAAATTTTTGAAGTATTTCAGTGTAAAGCCCCGTAATTTTCGCAAATAAATTCAAGGTTTCATGGTGCCAAGATAGATCCCTGCGTTTTTGGATTAAACAGTAACCAACGGACTGAGAGAAAAATGTTTCGCAGAAGAACGCATTTCTGCGGCCCATATGCGGCCGCATAATCACTCTGCGGACCGCATAATGGCCCCAGAGTGAAGCAATAAGTTTGGCCAACCTGAGGTTTGTTTTTCGGTCGATTATGCGACCGCATAATCAATATGCTGACCGCATATCGATCGCATAATCCCTCTTGAGTTTTTGCGGAGGGAGTTCTGTGGTGCATTATGCGAAAAAGGTAAGACTTCATCACCCCAGCTCTTAATTTCAAACATAGCTATAATGGGGTATTAATAAGATGGTCCATGGTTGTGAGGGTTGTTTATCTTGCATGCATGTGATAACGAGCGTGGGAAAAATAAGAAGTGAACTAGAACCATGAACCTTTTCCTAATTTTGGGTTCAATTTGTATATTGCTAAAATAGATTGAGGTTGCTAAGGGTTCCAAAAAATTGTAGAGTCTAAAGAAGCGCAATTGAGGTATGTTGGCTAAACTTTCTCTCTTGGAATTGAATTCCATAATGTTTCTGTAAGTTTCAAAGTGTGGGTTACGTATTAAAAGGTTATAGCTTTGAGTCGTGTTTCAATGAAAGATAGAATTGTCTAAAAGCTTTTGTACTAAATTCATGCCCATTAGTGGCTGCTTTAACTAATGCTTTGATTTATAAATATATCCAGTGTGATTCGAGTTCTATATACTCATGTGTTGAAATAGTACATTGTCATTTCTGGGGGAGAGTATTGCAAGAGTAAATGGTGTATTGACTGTTTATGATTTTTCATGTGTGTTTCTATTGTTGGTTGGTATGCTTCATTGTTTGGGAAAAAGCCATTTGTGTTTGAAGTTTGCATTTCAAATGGATTTGAAGTATATGATTTTTAAAATATCCTATATGTTGATACTTGATGGTGATCTTTGAAATTGAAAGAGGTGAAAGTGTGGAATATGAAATATGGCCATCGTGCTAAGAATAAAGAATCTTGTGAATGGCCTAATGAGCGAAGGAAATATTGTCGTTGTGAATGACTGGAAATACTAATGAGAATTCATACAATGTGAAAGATGTTGAGGTGAGTACAATTGTATTTATGATATTTCTGTTTGCAAATCAAATCAAAACTATTTTTGGGTGCATCATTAGCAATACCGAGGAAAGGTGGGTCATAAGGCCCATACCTGAAACTACACGTGCCGGTGTAGGGGTGGATTGTGATATTATTCCCCTTAATTGGGATGAAACTGGAACCTTTGTGGATTGGAAAAGTCAACCCGCACGGCATATGTGGGAAGGCAGCCTAGCTGATCGGGTGGAGATCAGATGCCATATTGCGCATATGGTGGTACTACTCTTGGTAACAACTTTCTTTCGCATCACATGTCAAACCACATTGTTCGTGGGGAGATAACCTAGCCGATCGGGCGTGATCGGACTCCGTGCTAACAAAGACGGTGGTATATCGGTGCTAATGATCTCCCAACCAAAATTATATATGAGGTTTGTATTTTGGAAATTATTATGTTTTAACTAGATGTTTGGATATTGTTGATTGTGACTTGTTGTTTCTATGTGTTGCCTTTTCTTATATGGGCATTCTATTTTGAAAGAGGATTTTTAGCTATACATACTAGTGCTATTCGACAATACTAACGTCCCTTTTGCCGGGGGCGCTGCATCTTTAATGGATGCAGGTGGTTCTTCAGCAGGCGGCATTGATCAGTGATAGCAGTACACTCTTTTCAGCTGATTTGGTGAGCCCCACTTCATTTCGGGGTCATGTATCTTTTGCTTCTCATGTACAATGTTTTGAGGTATAGCCGGGGCCTTGTTGCTGGCATTTCCATATTACTCTTTTATTGTATTTAGAGGCTCCGTAGACAGGTTGTGGGTTATGGTTGATGTTGGGAATTGAACTAGAAATGTTGGTACTTGGAAATTATGTTTTTCATTAATTATATAAACTCGTAATGTTTTGGAAATTATGAATGAAGCTACTAATGGGAATGAAAAGGAAGTTGTTAATATCTTTTCAATGATTGATTAATGGAGTACATCCCCTCTTTATTCATGGATGAGTTTGGGTAGAAGTAAGTCTAATAGGCTTGCTCGGCCGGGTTCTCTCGGTTGAGCACCGGTCGCGCTCCATGAGTTTGGGGCGTGACAAACTTGGTATCAGAGCCTAAGGTTTTAAAGTATCCTAGGATGTCTCAGAGCCGTGTCTAGTAGAGTCCTTCTTATCGGTGTGTTGTCGACCACATCTAGAATGAGGAGGCTACTTGGACATTTAGGAATTTCACACTTCTTTGATACTCCAGAATCGTGCGATAGAGCTCAAGATAGGAAGCTAATTCCCTCAGTATGTCTCATGATATTTTTTCAGATGAGTAATCCACGAGTTAAAAACAACGAGGAGGGAATGACCGCTCCATTAAATCTGGGGAAGATTACACAAGAGTTTGTTGGGAGAATGCGTCGAGCCGTGGAGGGGTTGGAAGAACTTGTTGCTAAGGGAAGTTTCCTTATTCCTACCACTGTCACCGCACCATCGGATCGTGTGGTGAGAGAATTTAAGAAAAGAAAGAGGGTTGTTGGTTCTAATGAACCAGATTGTGTGATTTGCAAGAAGCGACACTTGGGAACATGTTGGATGACCCTTGAAATATGTTATAGCTGTGGAAAGAGGGGGCACAAGAAGAACAAATGCCCTATGTTGGGTACACCTATCTTGTTATGTCCGTCATGCGGGGAGGAACATTTGGCGTCGTGTTGTGAGTATGCTCAGCAGCGCGCTAGAGGTGGTATCTTTGGGCAATTCCAAAGGCCCACACATCAATCCGTTGTTGGAATTGTTAATCCCGCATTGGAAGCTTGGAGTAAGGATAAGGGCTATGCTTATGATGTATGCAAAAAGGGTAAATATCAGGTCAGTGAGACGAGTCAGTTCAGCGGACCTCATCCCCATTGTGTGAAATGTGGGAGATGCCATCCAAGAGTGTGTCACTATGGTACAAAGGTATGCTACAAGTGTGGTATGACGGGCCACTTTCAAAGAGATTGTTATTTGTCTCGCCAGAGCATGGGCAAGGGTATGGCACAACCAGCCAACTCTGTAGCTGCTACATCCACAATGCCTCCCCCAGCTAGAGGCACTATAATGCCTGCAGGGCGTGAAACAACTAGGGGTCGTATTCAGAGCTCGGGAGGGCCCAACAAGTTTTATGCTATGAGGAGACGTCAAAAGTTTGAGGCTTCTCCAGATGCGGTTAGAAGTATATTGACTGTCCGATCTCATGATGTGTATGTTCTTATTGATCCCAGTTCCACTTTGTCATATGTCACCTCTTATGTTACTATGGAAGTTGGGATAGAACCGAAACAACTTTATGAGTCGTTCTCTGTATCTACTCTTAGAACGAGGCACAGTATTCGTGAAGCCTCTTTATCACAATTCCTTATATTTACAACCCCTTGAGAAATTGAGTTCTATAATGGGTTCCTTGAATTGCGTTATAACCCTAGGTTAATACTTCCCACTGCTTCCCTAAATTCTCAACAAGTGATAATACCTGATGAATTTCGTACAGAACCTTTTGATTCAAATGGATAACATCTGCTCATTTGTTCCTATACATGCATCACCGTAATATTTACCTATGCGGTATCATATCCAATGGAAAGCAGCCTAGTGTTGAGATCCTTCTTGAATCACTTTTTTCCTCTCTGGTATATGTGACTTCTATGGTTGGAACAATTATTCTACTCCTTTATGAATAATATCATGAATCATTTTCATTGTCTAGTAACACGAGAGTATATCTTAGCACCTATCATGTGCGTACATGCCAATTGAAAGGGGCCACTTATCCGCATAAAGTTTCTGAGCAACTTGAGATTTATCACAAATTCATCACGGGGAGGTCTTGTTGTTTACCCATCTCAGTATGACTTTCATGTCCACCTAGATCATGCCTCAGTGAGTAACTCACCTTGTTCCCATTATTGTGGTTTCTCGTGAATTGGCCTGAAATGGCAACTTGAGAGTTGTTATGGCAAAAACATGTCTAGGTCACGGCAAAATATTCATTCTCTCTAACTAATACATGATTTCATCCAACATTAAGATGTCCTAGTTACATGATTCCACTTGTGTGAGATTGAAAGTTGAGCAGCCTTATGATGAGCATATTGAATTGAAAGACAAACTCGTCGTATCTCTAGTCCTCTCACATAGGATCAAATATTGGCAAAGGTTAAGCTGTGGGAATGATAATAATCTCACAAGTGTTCAACTTCTTTTCATCCTCGTAAGCTTGTGGCATAGATTCCTTGTGCTAGTTACTGTTAAGAGTGTAATGCAACTTTGTGTATCTTGAAACCCATATCATATTCAGGGTGCTAGAATATTCTCATTTCGAGTTAAACTGATTTTCCTTACATTCCAAGAGCCGACTGGTGTCACATAAGTGCTATATCTCTTTGAGGACTACTATTGCCAAACAATGCACGTATGGAATGAAACAATTGTTGTTGTCCTTTTCCTGGCTCACAGTATTCTAAGAATAACTGACGCTAATGTCTTTATCCTCCAGACCATGCCTACCATATGTCACATGTCTAAAATGACTCATTTATTTAAATCTCCTAATCATGAACCTGATCCCTACATTATCTATGCCTACTAGGCAACTCTATGACTCGTTTGTTGAACCGATGATGTCACCACAATGAATCACCATGTCAGCGCTATTTGTAGTGACCTTCATGTCTCTTAGTATATAACCTCCTGAAATGCCGTGCTCAACACGTTGATGGATTCTTGAATATTTCCAGTGAAATCTCGAACCTTGTTGTTCCTGTTTGTAGCAAATCTATCGAGTATTGTAGGTTCAGGTATGTCAAACAAGAAGCATCATCCCGTGATCAAATATATGGGATAGGAAATTTTATTGTCATAGTCAAGCTAGCACATATTAGAGAAATTGTTGGAGGTTGCCAAAGGTTTAGTTTGGGTGTTCGGCGTGGAGATTTAGAGTTGAAGAAAGTGAATGGGTTATTCTCAATATTTTCTGCATGAGGATGCTATGTGAATTGTTAATAAAGGTAAAGTATGTGAAGTCACATTAGGCCTTATGGAATTTTGAAAGGAAATAGGCTAAATTATGAGTATGATGTTTCCCTATTATTGTTCTCCGTGTACCCGATGTCTCATGTGTCTATGTCTAATAAGGTGAAGATAAGGGATAATGGGATTGTGAGGAGCAACTATTTGCTATCCTTGTTAGAAAAGTCCGGGAGTTGAGATTGTCTCCGTTAATGTGTTATGGCAAAGTATGTAAGTTGAGGAGACCATATGGCGGGAAAAAAGTGTTAAGGAAATAAAATGTTCCCACTTGAGTGTATAGTTAAATGAGTGTGATTTGAAAGGTACTTATGTGTATTATGATTTAAATATGTGCAACTCATGTCCAGATACCACTCTTGATTGTATAATGCCTGTAATGACGAGATTAGTGACGTTGTTATACATGGTGATGTTTTGTCAAGTTGCGGATGTGTTGTTAGGAATTGTTTTGGTGTTACTCTGGCAGGTGGATAAGCCCAGTTACAGGGGAGACTCTAGCGATATTGTTTTTTGGAAATTTAGAGAGTTAGCCAAAATTTGAAACTACTGGTGTGTGAACCAACAGTTGAACCACATTAAATGCTAATGACGGATTTTGACCCTCATTCGAGGACGAATGATCCTAAGAGACAGAGAATAAGTGTAACACCCCGAATTTTTTTTAAATATTTCAGTGTAAAGCCCCGTAATTTTCGCAAATGAATTCAAGGTTTCGTGGTGCCAAGCTAGATCCCTACATTATATTAGTGGAACAGTAACCAACGGACTGAGAGGAAAATATTTCGCAGAAGAACGTATTTCTGCGGCCCATTATGCAACCGCATAATCACTCTGCTGATCGCATAATGGCCGCAGAGTGAAGCAATAAGTTTGGCAAACCTGAGGTCACTTTTGCGGTCGATTATGCGACCGCATAATCAATATGCGGATCGTATATCGATCGCATAATCCCTCTTGAGCTTTCACGCAGGGAGTTCTGCGGTGCATTATGCGACCGTAGAACGAGTATGCGGACCGCATAGTGGTCGCATACCTGAGTCGTAAGTTCAGGCCCCTGAGGGCCATTTCTGCGGTCACTTTGCGGACCGCATAACTATTATGCGGTCGCATATGCGACCGCAGACCTGTGTTGGGGCACCATTTTTCTTAATTTAAAACCCGACCCCCATTCCGTTAAAACAACCATTTAGTCCATTTTGAAGCTCATTTCTAATATTTCTAGTGTGAGAGAGAGAGGGTTCTAGAGGGAGGGCTTAATTCCCACCAATTAATCTTCAACCATCACTCAAAGCTTGGAAATATTCAAGTAGAGTACCAAATTCTTCATCCAAAAAGGTAAGACTTCATCACCCCAGCTCTTAATTTCAAACATAGCTATAATGGGGTATTAATAAGATGGTCCATGGTTGTGAGGGTTGTTTATCTTGCATGCATGTGATAACGAGCGTGGGAAAAATAAGAAGTGAACTAGAACCATGAGCGTTTTCCTAATTTTGGGTTCAATTTGTATATTGCTAAAATAGATTGAGGTTGCTAAGGGTTCCAGAAAATTGTAAAGTCTAAAGAAGCGCAATTGAGGTATGTTGGCTAAACTTTCTCTCTTGGAATTGAATTCCATAATGTTTCTGTAAGTTTCAAAGTGTGGGTTACGTATTAAAAGGTTATGGCTTTGAGTCGTGTTTCAATAAAAGATAGAATTGTCTAAAAGCTTTTGTACTAAATTCATACCCATTAGTGGCTGCTTTAACTAATGCTTTGATTTATAAATATATCCAGTGTGATTCGAGTTCTATATACTCATGTGTTAAAATTGTACATTGTCATTTCTGGGGGAGAGTATTGCAAGAGTAAATGGTGTATTGACTGTTTATGATTTTTCATGTGTGTTTCTATTGTTGGTTGGTATGCTTCATTCTTTGGAAAAAAACCATTTGTGTTTGAAGTTTGCATTTCAAATGGATTTGAAGTATATGATTTTTAAAATATCCTATATGTTGATACTTGATGGTGATCTTTGAAATTGAAAGAGGTGAAAGTGTGGAATATGAAATATGGCCATCGTGCCTGGAATAAAGAATCTTGTGAATGGCCTAATGATCCAAGGAAATATTGTCGTTGTGAATGACTGGAAATACTAATGAGAATTCATACAATGTGAAAGATATTGAGGTGAGTACAATTGTATTTATGATATTTCTGTTTGCAAATCAAATCAAAACTATTTTTGGGTGCATCATTAGCAATACCGAGGAAAGGTGGATCATAAGGCCCACACCTGAAACTACACGTGCCGGTGTAGGGGTGGATTGTGATATTATTCCCCTTAATTGGGATGAAACTGGAACCTTTGTGGATTGGAAAAGCCAACCCGCATGGCATATGTGGTAAGGCGGCCTAGCTGATCGGGTGGAGATCAGACGCCATATTGCGCATATGGTGATACTACTCTTGGTAACAAATTTCTTTCGCATCACATGTCAAACCACATTGTTCATGGGGAGATGGCCTAGCCGATCGGGCGTGATCGGACTCCGTGCTAACAAAGACGGTGGTATATCGGTGCTAATGATCTCCCAACCAAAATTATATATGAAGTTTGTATTTTGGAAATTATTATGTTTTAACTGGACGTTTGGATATTGTTGATTGTGACTTGTTATTTCTATGTGTTGCCTTTTCTTATATGGGCATTCTATTTTGAAAGAGGATTTTTAGCTATACATACTAGTGCTATTAGATCAGTGATAACAGTACTAACGTCCCTTTTGCCGGGGGCGCTGCATCTTTAATGGATGCAGGTGGTTCTTCAGCAGGTGGCATTGATCAGTGATAACAGTACACTCTTTTCAGCTGATTTGGTGAGCCCCACTTCATTTCGGGGTCATGTATCTTTTGCTTCTCATGTACAGTATTTTGAGGTATAGCCGGGTCCTTATTGCCGGCATTTCCATACTACTCTTCTATTGTATTTAGAGGCTCCGTAGACAGGTTGTAGGTTATGATTGATGTTGGGAATTGAACTAGAAATGTTTGTACGTGGAAATTATATTTTTCATTAATTCTATAAACTCTTAATGTTTTGGAAATTATGAATGAAGCTACTAATGGGAATGAAAAGGAAGTTATTAATATCTTTTCAGTGATTGATTAATGGAGTACATCTCCTCTTTATTCATGGATGAGTTTGGGTAGAAGTAAGTCTAATAGGCTTGCTCAGCCGGGTTCTCTCGGTTGAGCGCCGGTCGCGCTCCCTGAGTTTGGGGCGTGACACTAAGTATCCTTTGCTAGGCATTGATGACTTATTTGACCAGCTTCGGGGAGCTAGAGTGCTCTCTAAGATTTATTTGAGGTCTAGGTATCAAAGTTGAAGATTCGAGACTCGGATATTCTGAAGACGACATTTAAAACTCGCTATGGTCACTATGAGTTCCTTGTGATGTCTTTTGGGCTGACCAATGCCCCAACAACATTCATGCATCTGATGAACAGTGTATTCCAGCCATATCTTGATTCGTTTGTCATAGTATTTATTGATGATATCCTAGTGTACTCACGTAGCCAAGAGCAACATGCACAATATTTGAGGATTGTACTACAGAGGTTGCGAGAGGAGAAACTTTATGCAAAGTTCTCCAAGTGTGAGTTTTGGCTCAGCTGATGGCATTGTTGGGGCATGTGGTGTCCAGTGAGGGGATAAAGGTGGATCCAAAGAAGATAGAGGCAGTTCAGAGTTGGCCCGGACCATCTTTTGCTATTGAGATTCATAGCTTTCTTGGCTTGGCTGGATATTATCACGCTTTATGGAGGGTTTCTCGTCCATTGCAGCACCTTTGACCTGGTTGACCCAGAAGGGTGCTCCATTCAAGTGGTTGGATGAGTGTGAGAAGAGCTTTTAGAAGCTCAAGACCACGTTGACCATAGCTCTAGTTCAAGTTTTGCCTTCAGCATCAAGCTCTTATATAGTATATTATGATGCTTCTCGGATTGGTATTAGGTGTGTCTTCATGCAGGAGGATAAAGTGATTGCTTATGCTTCACACCATTTGAAGACCCATGAGAAGAACTATCATGTCCATGATTTGGAGTTGGCAGCCGTCATTCATACATTGAAGATTTGGAGGCATTATCTCTACCGTGTGTCTTGTGAGGTATTTAAGGATCATCGGTGTCTCCAACACTTGTTCAAACAAAATGATCTAAATTTGAGGCAGCGAAGATGGTTGGAACTGCTAAAGGACTATGATATCACCATTTTGTATCATCCCGAGAAGACCAATATGGTGGTCGATGCCTTGAGTAGAAAGGCGGTAAGTATGGGTAGCATTGCATTTATTCCTGTTGGTGAGACACCGCTTGCATAAGATATTCAGGTTTTTTCCAATCAGTTTGCAAGGTTAGATGTTTTATAGCCTAGTTGAGTTCCAGCTTGTGTGGTTTCTCGGTCTTCTTTATATGAACGCATAGAGAGCGTCAATATGATGACCCCCATCTGCTTGTCCTTAAGGACACGGTTCAGCATGGTGATGCCAAGGGAGTCACTATTAGAGATGACGGTGTATTACGGATGCGGGGTCGGATTTGTGTGCCAAATGTAGATGGGCTACGTGAGTTGATTCTTGAGGAGGCCCACAGTTTGCGGTATTCCATTCATCCGGGTTCCGCAAAGATGTATAAGGACTTGAGGAAATACTATTAGTGGAAGAGGATGAAGAAAGATATAGTAGGGTTTATAGCTCGATGCCTAAATTGTCAGCAGGTGAAGTACGAGCATCAGAGACCAGGTGGATTGCTTCAGAAGCTTGAGATTTCGGAGTGGAAATGGGAGTGTATGACCATGGACTATGTAGTTGGGCTCCCACAGACTTCGAAGAAGTTTGATGCTATTTGGGTGATTGTGCATCGATTGACCAAGTTCGCGCATTCATTCCAGTTGGAAATACTTAATCTTCGAAGCGATTGGTTGAAATCTATATCTGCGAGATTATTTTCCTTCACGGTGTGCCTATGTCCATCATTTTAGATCGGGGAACACAATTTACATCGCAGCTTTGGAGAACAATGCAGTGAGAGTTAGGCACATGGGTTGAGTTGAGCACAACATTCCACCCTCAGACGGTCGGACAGTCTAAGCATACTATTCAGACATTGTAGGATATGTTACGCGCTTGTGTCATAGATATTTGGGGTTCTAGGGATCAGTTTCTGCTTCTTGCAGAGTTTGCCTACAACAACAGCTACCAATCGAGCATTCAGATGGCTCTGTATGAGGTTTTTCATGGGAGACGGTGTCGGTCTCTGGTGGGTTGGTTCGAGCCGGGTGAGGCTAGGCTATTGGGTACTGACTTGCTTCAGGATGATTTGGACAAGGTTTAGTTGATTCAGGATCGGCTTCACAAGACACAGTCTAGACAGAAAAGCTAAGCCGATCGAAAGGTTTGTGATGTTTCTTACATGGTGGGAGAGAAGGTATTACTTAGAGTTTCACCCATGAAGGATGTTATGAGGTTCAGAAAGAAGGGCAAGCTAAGCCCTCAGTATATTGGGCCTTTTGAGGTGCTTGAGAGGATTGGGGAGATGGCTTACAAGCTTGCATTGCCGCCTAGTCTATCTAGTGTTCATCTAGTGTTTCATGTTTCCATCCTTTGGAAGTATGTCAACGATCTGTCTCATGTTTTGGAATTCAGCACTGTTCAGTTGGATGGTGATTTGACTTATGAATTGGAGTCGGTGACCATTTTGGATCGGTAGGTTCGAAAGTCGAGGTCAAAGAATATAGCTTCAGTGAAGGTGCAGTGGAGAGGTCAGCCAGTCGAGGAGGCTACTTGGGAGACAGAGTGGGAGATGCAGATCAGATATCCACAACTCTTTGAGACTCCAGGTATGATTCTAGACTCGTTCGAGGACAAACGTTTGTTTTAGAGGGGGAGAATGTAACAACTCGGCCCGTCATTTTGAGTATTATAGCCTTGTTCCCCCATTTATTGCTTATTCTGTGCTTACTTCTTACTATGTGACTTGTCGGGGTAGTCTGTTTGGTTCCGTTGATGTTTCAGAATGAGTTGGGACACTTAGTCCCAAGGTTGGAAGCCTAAGTTGAAAGAGTTGATCGGATATTAACTATTGAGTAAATGGATCCGGAATGGAGTTTTGATGGTTCCGATAGCTCCGTATGGTGATTTTGGACTTAGGAGCTATCCGGATATTGATTTGGAGGTCCATACATGATTTTGGCTTGAATTGGCGAAAGTTGAAAAAATAGAAGGTGAGAGAGTTGAGAAGTTTCACTGAGAGTTGACTTTGTGGTTACCGGGTTTGGATGTTTGTTCCGAAAGTTAAAATAGGTCCGTTGTGTAATTTATGACATGTGTGCAAAATTTGAGGTCAATCGGAGTTGATTTGATAGGTTTCGGTATCGATTGTAGAAGTTGGAAATCCATTAGTTTCATTAGGATGGAATTGGTGTGCGGTTCATGTTTTGTTGTTTTTTTATGTGATTTGAGGCCTCAACTAAGTTTGTATCATGTTATAGGTTTTGTTGGTATGTCAGTTTAGGTCTCGGGGGCCTTGGGTGTGATTCGGATCATGTTCGGTGCATTTTAAACTTAGAGGAGCTGGTGATTATTCTGTTGCTGATTTCCTTATACGCGATCTCGAGTAGAGGATCGGATCGCGAAGAGTATGGTGGGCAGCTGGGGAAATTGTGCTATGCATTCGCGAGAAGGTTTATTAGATCACGAAGCTTAGAAAGGAAGTGCTACGCAAACGCATGTGTTAGGTCGTGTTCGCAAAGAAGAATGGAGGAGACTGGAGTTCACGCGATTGTTCTTCACGATCGCGTAAAGAGGTTCGCGATCGCATATGTCTGGGAGTCTGTGTATTGCGTTCACGACTGTTGGTTCATATTCGCGAAGAGTACTTTGAGGGCAGCCTGGTTTTTGTTCTTCGCGGTTGCGAGGGACTTTCCGTGATCGCGAAGAGGAACACCTGGGCAGAATATAAGTTTTCAAAAATGAGGGTTAGAGTGAAATTTCATAATTGGACTTTGGGAGCTCGGATTGTGGTGATTCTTGGAGGGATTTTCAAGGAATTGATTGGTGTAAGTGATTGTATCTAGGATTGGGTTAATATACATGAATCTATCATTGTTTTTATCATTTAATTGGTATTTTGGGTTGCAAAATTGGTGTAAATTGTA
This sequence comes from Nicotiana tabacum, assembly GCF_000715075.1. Taxonomy (NCBI): domain Eukaryota; kingdom Viridiplantae; phylum Streptophyta; class Magnoliopsida; order Solanales; family Solanaceae; genus Nicotiana; species Nicotiana tabacum. The sequence continues at coordinate 148,134,106 of NC_134096.1, read as the reverse complement.
GAAACTTCATAGGCTTTAATTTGAGGATTTGAAAGTTGAGTTATGATTGTAATTAAGTAATTTTGGTATAGTTGGACTCGTGGTTGAATGGGTGTTCGGATTTTGTTAATTTTATTGGATTCCGAGACGTAGGCCCTGGGTTAACACTTCTAAACTTGGTTCTGAGGGTATGAATCCCTGAATAATGTGTTATGTGGTTGGTGTTGAAGTGACGCACATGCTAGGTGATGGGTGTGTGGGCGTGCACCATGGTAATTGTGACCCGGTTGATTCTGTGGTACTGTGTAGTCATCAAACCTGGTTGTTATTCATGTAATCCCTATGTGTTAGGCTAATTGAGGTGCAATCCACATTCGAAATAATGTTAGGCTATATGCTTATCTGGTTGAGACCCACTGAGGTCATTTTTGTTGTTGAATTATTTGCTTAGATGGAAATTTTGTACTCATACACATCCATCATTTGCATATCATATCTCAGTCTCTGTTACTATTTATTGTTGTGTTATATATCATTGTTCGGGCTAATTGACATGAGATTTGTGAGCCCGAGAGACTGGAGAGATTGATGACTTAGTTGGTGCCTGAGAGCCGTATTGTGAGTGAGATTTGTGGATCGGGCTGCATGCCATAGCAGGACAGATTTGCTTTATATTAGCGCTTGGGCAGGATCCACCCCTCCAAAGTCTGACATACCAGCAGTGAGCGCAGGTACCGTATAGTGTTGAGTGACTGAGTGTGATGAGCGAGAATTGAGACAATCAAATTGACTACTCTGAGAGTGTGAGTACGCGAGGTGTTCATTGTGATGCATCACATGTGACATGTACTTTGACATGTAGATATATATATGTAACAATCATCATATCAGTCGTACTTGGCATATTTTATCTATATTGAGCTGAACTATTAAAGCTGAAAGCATGTCTACATTCATGTACTGTGTACCAATAGATTTTGAGTTTCTCTATGATATTATTGTCATATTTCCTATCTTATCTGTATTGTTTAAAAATTTGTATTTGGATTGTATTAGTTGAGCTCGTCACTACTTTCAGCCCAAGGTTAGTATTGTTACTTATTGAGTACATTCGGTCGGTTGTACTCATACTACACTCTGCACTTCGTGTGCAGATCCAGGTACTTCAAGGCACGACGGTTGCTAGCTTGGGATCTTTAGCTTTTCGGAGACTATTGAAGTAGCTACCTTGGCGTCCGCATACTTTGATTCTCCTTCTTTTCAGTTATTTGTACAATTTTATCTTTCTAGACAGTGTTTAGCAGTCATACTATGTTGTCAGTTAGATGCTCATTTACTCAGTGACACCCGAATTTTGGGGGATATTGTAATGAGTCGCGGTATTTTCTTATCAGTATTTATGAGATTTTACTCTTGAGCTTATTTTATTATTTTTTAAAATTTAAAGATGTGTGGTTTATTGTGATTGTCGGCTTGCCTAGTATTGCGATAGGCGCCATCACGACATGTGAGATTTGGATCGTGACATATGACTATGGCATGGATATATATAATTCAAGTGCATCGAGTATGAGTATAATAGTGGAACAACGTGATGCACAACATGTTTACGGGGGGCCGTGGATAAATTCTAGCATGTGAGAGAGAATAAAACTTAAGTATTAGGCTTAACTCACTAACATAGTAAGAGGTTGAGTATGAAATTTAGTATAAAATAACATGAACTAATTTTTAAAGCAAGGGTAAGATATGTAGTGTTGATACTGCCACGTACCATGATGAAGATGGATGGGCCACAAAGGATGATGAAGTGCAAAAGAAACATGACATTACTGTCATCGAAAAAAAATTTAGTTCATACGCTTTTATTAACATGTGTTGTGTTCGGAAAAACATATATTTGAGGAAGATGAGCAACACGTTAATGAGTTGATAATGTATATGAGGATAAATAGAAGACTTGAGTAGATGCACCTGTTTACCCAGAAAACGGATAACAATTGAATTTAGACGTGGTTCTAAGGATACATAGTATAACTTGGTACAAATTGAGAAAATATACAAATGAATATCGAAGTTAACTGTAAAAGAAATAAATGCAAACCAAACAGATCAATTAGCCTTGGCCCTCAAGTTCGATCACCCTCGAACCAAATGAAATTTCTATTGATGTATTAACAGAGTAACAAGATATTGAAGGTTGAAAGAAGGTAGTTTATTGCTTTGTATTATGTGAATGTCATGTGCTTTACAAATGATCATACCCCCTTTATATAGTAGGATAGTCCTCTTAATATAATTCTAAATATAGTAAGGAATCCCATGATAGATTAATTAATTGGCCTTTCCTTGATATACGCCGGGATTTCCGCCGTGATTCTCGCCCCATTACAGATATTCTTGCTTTCTATCTTTTGGCTCGATAAACCTTCCTCGGTCTCGCTCGATCTCTATTTTGTTGTTCTCGATCTTGGCCAATCTCGATCTCGATCGGTCCCTTTTTAGCTTGGTCTCGATCTTGTCTAGTCTCGATCTTGATCTTAGCCGATCTCAATCTTGGCCGATCTCGATCGGTCTATGGGTCATGAGCTTGGTAATCTAACTTCGCATCATGGTTCGATATTACACGAGTCCGAACCTTGTCCAATTATATTCCAGTATCGATCAGTCATACGAAGGGCAAACTTTGTTTTGATCGTATACAGATAGTCCCCTCATTTCGCTAAAAGAAGATGACGAGAAACGATATGAATTTTCGAAACTCCGACTCGATGGGTAATGATGTCAGCGACGAGCCCGATTATGACGTATACGACGAAATATCCCGCCGGTCCAGCTACCAAGGTATTTAATTCCCATCAGTTGCTAGTCGGCCACTACCGGTTCCGAACCGTCACCATCAACCTACAAGAACCCTAGCTTTTCCATTTAATATTTTACACTCAAAGATTTCTGTACTCTTGCTTCTTCTTCAAAAACTTTCTTTGCTTCATAATTTCTACGCCCAAATGTCTCCTAACCAAATCGCATATCATCTTAGTTCTTTTTTCTTTGTTCATCAATGGTAAAAACCTCCAAAATAGTGCCGCAAAAGGAGTTCGCTTCTTCATCACGACCTGCCGATGGTGAGGTTGCGGCGGAGCCTCTCCCTAAGGAATTCTTTCCGGTAGGGTGCCCAACCATCTCTTGTTTTAAGGTCGAAAAGGCCTCCTCGGTACTGGGCCGATGTGAGCCAGTCTCGAGGTACATATGCTCAATCACCGAGAAAAACCTCAAAAACGTTAATGAGGAATGCAACTGGGACAAAAAGCATGTGGTATTCCCATCGCCCGATGAAGCGATTAGTACCCACGTGAAGGGGTTCCTAAGTGTTTAAACTAACCCCTTCATGTTAGGTCCCTTAGATCCTGTCATCATCGCCTTCTGCAAGAGATACGATGTGGCGATCCGCCAGATCCATTCTTCCTTTTGGAGGATAGTGATTATCCTCTGATTCTTCACAAGCAAAATCGAGGGGTGCCTTTTCACTCTCGATCATCTTATGCGTCTTTTTAGTCCCCGACTCTATCAAGGGGGGATGATCAAGCTTGCACCGAGCCAACAAAGCCCCGTTATCAAGCATAGATGAAAATCGTGACCGAGGTTGGATGGGCCGATTTGTCTGAATAAGGACTTCAGACCTGATCCCTGCTGAAGACATGCCATTTCATCAGAAATGGAACATGCATCGTTTTCTATTTGCTGTTTTACTTCATGTCTTCTTTCCTTATTTATGTTTTCGAAATTGCAGCTGTGGCCCAGGTGCCCGAACCGATTCCTGAATTTAAGTAATGGGTCGAGGGCATGGTGTCACAGAAACCATACTCCGAGCGTGCTTCGATGGAGCTGTCAAAAGGGTCGATGGGAGGCCCGTAGTCACGGTAAGTTTCTCTCTTAGATCGATTTATCGTTTAGGTTTCTTTCTCGAACTTGATCATCCTTTTCTCTTTAGTAGGTCTCGGGAAGGACGTTGTGATGAGGCCCCCATCTGGTGACGAAGAAGTCCTTCCCCAAAAACCTACTCCGAAGCAGGCCAAGGATAAAAAGAGGAAAAGGGCTCCGAGTTCCCCAGGCTCAGAAAAGAAAATAAACCGGTGAGAAGGTCTCGCAAGACAAAGGGAGACACCGATGCTATGCCTTCGAACTTAATCCGTCGATTAAAGGATAAGTCCGAAGAATAAAAAGAAGAGGAAAATAATTCTTCACTTCTGGCCTGTGTGCGGGCTAATGTTTTGATACAAAAGACCTCTGAACCGGAGGAGGTTGATGAGGGAGCTCTGGCTGAAGTTCTTGAACCAAGAAGGGTTAAGGCTACTCCATCCCAAGCGGATATGTTTGAAGGAGATACCGGGGGTGAGGCTAGTCGGGCAGCAGAAGATGTCTCGAGGGACGAGCTCGAGATGGTGGATATTTCTGGATCCCCTCAGATTTCAGATGCTATGATCCGCGAGGCCAACATGTTGTTCAGGGGGAGAGTGATATTCATGGATTTTTGTATGGGCTCGAGTCCGCTGCCTCGGAGCATGTTAGCGGGTTTGGTGGATTATCGGTATCGAAGAAAGTACCATCATCGGGCACTATCGGATCTTCATCGAGCCCAAAACTGGTGGACCAATTCCCGACCCCGAATTTAACCCCGACCGTTCCTTCAACTTGCTTGTACCATAGATTTCTTTGTGTTATTCTGGAACATCAAGTGAAACATCGCATCGTCTCTAACTCTTCTTTACTTTCTTAATTAGGCTTCTTGGTACCTAGAAACCATAGGCTGAAAGACATGCCACTGGCGACGCCGCTATTATTTCTGGATATTGAATCCCCGCATTTCTAACCTTCTATCCGAAGTAAGGACTATTCACAACCTTCTGCATTTGAGTATCTCATACACTGTCCACCTTTACCTTACTTATCTTAAATTCTCACATCATATCTTCTATTTTTTTCATAACCCCCCTTCCACACAGGTATAATTCACATCAACAACTTGAAGCTCTGTTATAATACTTGCACCTCTGATGCATACACAATCTAGTGAGAGCTTCATACTGACTTCTTATAAGGCTGGTACTTTTCTAAGTGGTATTATCGTAGAGCCGTTATAGAATATGGCTACTGTATTATCTCTCTTGTACCTCTGATATTAAGAGTGATTCTGCAATATCCTCAATCACGATTTCTATAATTTTTTGGGTCTAATAATCAGACTCCTGATTTACTTTGTTGATGTAAGTCTTTAGTTTCCTCTTCCTTCTGATCAACCTTTATGTAGGCGCAAGCTATCTTTTGATCTGCGGCTCATGGTATTACTTTAGCCTTTCATGGACGCTATGGAAAACAATGATACAATCTTCTAATGATTCAATCCTTTATCTATGACCTGGACACAATTCCTTCTTTTAACTTATACCGGAGTCTTCTACGGCTGATCATTAATCAAATAATTCCTTTAATTCCATCTCAGCTTTCTTTAAGCGTAATATATTACTTTTACTAGTCCTTATGTCCCCTTGTTGCGTGTATACTTAGATTATCTTAGTTCCCGTGCATGCCGAAATTTTTATGCAACTCATATGATCTCGAATATTACTCTTGATTCCCATTCCTTAGCCATGGTAGGTGCCACTTTCTCATGGAGTGCATACAACATTGTAGTGAGACTATTTTTACATGACCATTTCCTCAATGTGCTTAGGTTGAAGCCTTCTTCCATATTTTCTCAGCTAGTCTTTCATTGTAGTACTTAAGGAGACCTTCTAGCTCTTGTAAAGTTACAAGCTTATCACATCGTATACTTGACGAAATTTTTGATGTTCTTCCCCACCTATAATTATCCGTAGTTACTTATTTTCACGCCCTTGTGCTTGTAGGGTTGCTTCTGAACTAATATTTTGACTGTCTTCCCAGTGGCATTCTCTTTTATTTACCTTTAACTACCCGAAATCATATCTGAATATATCTCAAGGATCACGATGTCATATCTGTGAGACTGAATTCCCCATGTTGGGGTTCACTATGTTTGTCTTGCACAATCTGCTGATTTGTCTGTGTCCTCTCGTTTAACCATAACTAGGCTCTTCCTGAATCAACTACTAACTACTCGTTGGCCCATTCTCATATCAATATTCCGCGTAATCTTTCTTGGGTTATTTCATTTGTCTTAACTTATGTCTTGCACTGGTTCCTTATCTATCAATAACATCTCGGGTAGGAACCCTTACTTCCTCTCTTTGACATTGTGCTTGCATAATGTTCTAGAATCATAGCATATATGTAGGATTTGAATGAGTGCAATCTCATCCCTTTCTCATTTACTGCATTCTTCCTTTACCATTCCATAATTACTAGAACTACTTAATTCTGACTTAATGCCACATCACACTATATTCCCCCCCTTTAGGGGAGCACTAAGAATTGGAGCCACGACGATCTACGTATAGATGTTTTACCTTTTCATATTTGGCATCTTTTCACATTATCGATGATCCTTACTCTCCTCGCGGTAATCCTTCTATACCAAGGATAACGAAATTCCTCACGCGCGAGGGTGACACTTAGTGTAACTGGCACACATAGTCCCTTAAGCTTAATTTTGCTCACATTGTTTGCTCTAGGGAAGCATCTTTCTCAATGACCTTTAAAGGTTATTCTTCTGTTATCCATTCTATTATCGCTGGAATGCAATCTGAAATCGCATGATATTGACAATTATCAAATCACGCAGTCCCTAATTCATGTTTAGTTTATCTTGTTCATCAGTCCATACTTATTTCTATTACTTTGGGGTCTAACTTTTCCTTCTGGTAATCACGTTAGAGTCACAAGCTTATTTCTCGAAATGAGAATATGACTTTATGGCCTATACTCTTTTGTTGACTCAAGGCCTATCACCTCTCATCCTTTCCTTCACTTGACTATAGACTCTGTAATACTGTCATCTTTTTGATCTACCGTTGTCATCCATGTATCACATCTTACTCATAATGCTTCATTAACTCTCTTCTTATTTCCCGCTAACATTTGTGTCTATCACTTTATTCTGAAAACTCAAACAAGACATTCTTTTGCTTTTAGCTCCCTTTGCTCCATCTACTGGCTCTTCGGGATGCCTAACATTCTTTCTCCACTAGGGACGGGAGCTACACTAAGGTAATATTTATCCCTTCAAGGCATCCAACGCCTATCTATGTAGTATTCATATCTAGTTGTACTATTTTAGAGTGCAACCTCTGGGTGTCTCACAAGGAGATCTATTAGTACATTTCCAATATCCTTCAGAAATGTCAGCTAACGCTAACAATCTATCCACCATTTTGGGTTACCCTAACCCCAGCTAGATCCTGGCATCCTGCCTTCTCTTATACTAATTTTGTTAGCCCCCATAGGGCATAAATGAGATGGGTGTTGCCAATTGTACATACCTATGTTATTGTTGAAGGTAACTCAAAAGGCTTATATTCCTCTGCGATAATCTTCATTAGCTGGGTAGCTCGTACCATTTTTCATCTTGCTTCTTTTACTTGCCGAAACTTGTATCTACATTCCGATTCTCTAATTCCTTTTTTTTTACCATAAGAGTGGATAGATATTTTTGCCTTAGGGATCCTTATCAAGAAGTTTTACACATCTTAGTATACACATGATCTGCTGAAGACCTCACATTTACTCATCATAAGCATCATGAAAAATCGAGTTCCTCTGACTCAACTCCTCCACAACTATATCTCTTACCAACCATCTTTCTGGATGTAGGCATCGTCGTACTATGAATAAGATAGAGTTTAGGAAATTGAGTTCTTACAACTGAGCTCTACCACACAATCTACAGTAAGAAGAAAGAGTGACAGTCCTAAATGCCCTGTAGTCTTCTGCTTATAAGTGCGGTGCACAACACACCCATAAACAATACTCTACTAGACACGCTTTGTAGACTCCCTAGGATAGAAATGCTCTGATACAACTTTTATCACTACCTAAACCGATGGGCCACGATGACCGAGGAAGCGTGTAAGATTTCATTCTACCCAAACCCGTCCACGAATAAAGATAATACATAATTTCATTAATTAGACACAAACGCGATCATGTCTACAATACCAATTCATTACCAATAGTTAATTCATTTCTAAAGTCTCCGTTCCACATATTTTTCATAATCTGAAATGGAAATAGTAATTCAAATTCAACATAACGAGTTTGTCTTTCCCAGCACAAATACACAACCCACACTATGTCTACGGAGCCTCTATAGATAAGAAAGTGTACAATGATAATGCTGACAACAAGGCCCCATGTATACCTCAAACAGAATACACAACGTACAAAATATTTATGACCACGGGATGAAGTGGAGCTCACCAAGTCAGCTGGGAAGAGGGTGTACTGCTATCACTGATCAATATCTCCTTCTGTGGGACCACCTGCATCCATTTAAAGATGCAGCGCCCCCGACAAAAGGGACGTTAGTACCGTCGAATAGCACTAGTATGTATAACTAAACACCCTCTCAATAGAATGACAAATAATACAAACAAGATTACCATGATATCAATGAAAGCCTTAATAAACGTCAAACCTCAATTTAGGATCAATACAGTATTCATATTAATTTCCATATCTCACAATAGGAGATGTTTAGCATCGATATACCATTATTCACAATACTAATATCCACAATACCAATACCACCGTACTCTCAGCACGGAGTCCGATCACGACCCGATCGGCTAGGCTATCTCATTAGAGACATCAACCACAATTTATTTCAGTGTCAGTACCACCATCTTTAATACGGAGTCCGATCACGACCCGACCGGCTAGGCTATCCATTAGAGACATCTACCACAATCACAATTTCAATTATAATTTCCAGCATAATTACCACCATGTGTGCGGCATGGTGTCCGATCACAACTCAACCGGCTAGGTTGTCTTATTCGAGACATCAACCTTTTAATATCAATCATCGCATTTCATATTATTATCACATCTTTTCATTTCATTGGCACTAGTGGCCATTATTATAAGATCTTTCTTGGCACGCTGTCCATATTTAGTATTTCATGCTCACCTTTTCACTTTCTAACATCAACATCATCAACAATAACAACAACAATTCAAATCAAGGCATGTAGTACACATGTGAGCAATTAAGAGTCTAAGGCACATAGAGATATTTCACAAAATTTGGCATAATAGCCTTCGTTTGAATTTAACTTGAAGTCGAACATTTCTAATGCATAGCCCATATTTTTAACACATCCTCAATTGATAACATAACATAAATAAAGCATTTGGAATACTTGTTAAACATATATCTTTCAACCCAATCTTACTCGGAACAGCCAATTTTATAATGATCCACTCGGGTTCACATGAATATCGTGGGATCCAATTCTAAGAGAAGAGTTTAGCCAACATACCTCACTTGAGCTTCCTTACACTCTAAATGTTCTGGAATTCTTAGCAACTTCAATATGTTATAGAAATATAACAAATTGAATCAAAATTAGGAAAATGATCATAGTTCTAGCTCATTTGAGAAATTTATCAAACACTAGGTGTGCTTTCAAGGTCCTTTTATGGAGAATTCCATTATCCCACAACCCAATCTTTACCATGCTTAGTTCAACAATCTTCCTACACCCCTTGATATCACATGCATGAAAAATAAACAACTCTCACGCCCAACAATTATCTTGCTAATTACCCATTTTCAGATAATTTCGAAATTAGGGGTTAGGGTGCAGAATCTTACTACCAAAACATGGTCAAGAATTGAAGAACAATTATTGCAGAACACCTTCTCACTCAAGGGCACTCTCTCTCACTCTAAAATGTCAGATTATAGCTCAAAAATGTCCCAAAGAGTATATTTAACGAAATAGGGTCGGGTTTTAAAAACCGAAAAATGGAGCTCCGGAATAAGGTCTACGGACCGTATATCGGTCGCATAATTGCTTACAAAACAACCAAAAGAATTGTCTATGTATGAGGTCACTATGCAGTCCGGATAATTGTTCTACGGTCGCACAATGACCGCATAACAGGTATGTGGTCGCATAGTCGACTGCAGAATTGCCTTCAATCTGGCCCTCTCCTGCCTCACTTTTGCGGCCCGTAGAGTTATTATGCGGTCCCATAATGGACCGCATAAACGCGCTTTTCTTCCTTCCCAATCCTATGAATGATTTTGTACGGTCTGACATACCTCGGACTCAATTTCCCTTTCTTACCAAATCGCATTACCCCCTTCATGGGGAAACTTTCAAGAATACTCAATCATCTTCTTTGAACTCCATATCCCTACGACGAACATCCGAATAGGATTTCTGACGACTCTGAGCAGTCTTCAACCGCTCCTTAATGATTTTAAGTTTTTCCATAGCCTGATGCACGAGGTCTGGCCCTATCAACTCTGCTTCCCTAATTTTGAACCTTCTAATGGGGGATCTACATCTCCTACCATATAAAGCCTCGAACAGTGCCATTTGAATGCTAGCATGATAGCTATTGTTGTATGCAAATTCAATGAGTGGTATATAATCATCCCAACTACCTTTGAAGTCTAGAACACAAGCGTGCAACATATCCTCAAGTGTCTGAATAGTCCGCTCTGCCTGCCCGTCAGTCTGCGGGTGAAAGGCTGTACTATGATTCACCTGAGTACCCAAACCTTGCTGAAATATCTTCCAAAAATTAGCAGTGAATTGTGCTCCCTGATTAGAAATGATGGAAACTAGAGTGCCATGCAACCTGACTATTTCTTTGATATACAACTGAGCATACTGCTCCGCTGTGTTGGTAGATTTAACCGGCAAAAAGTGTGCTTACTTCGTGAGTCAATCCAAAATCACCCAACTTGAATCAAACTTGCATGGAGTGCGCGGTAATCCTACCACAAAGTCCATATTAATCATTTCCCACTTCCACATTGGAATTTCTATGTTCTGTGCCAACCCACGGGGCCTTTGGTGTTCGGCCTTCACTTGCTGACAATTTGTACACTTCGCCACAAATTCTGCTACATTCCTCATCATATTATTCAACCAATAGACTTCCTTAAGATCATGATACATTTTCGTAGAACCTGGGTACACGGAATAACTAGAAGTGTGAGCTTCAGTCAAAATTCTTTCACGGAGACCATCCATATTTGGAACACATAGTCGCCCTTGGTACCTTAGTGTACCATCATCCATGCCAAGAGAAAAGGCCATGGTCTGATGTTTATGAATTCCCTCTTTCAATTGCACCAACAATGGATCGTTGTATTGCTTCTCTTTGACTTCCACAACAAGCGATGATTCAGCTCTATTCTGCACAATTACCCCTCCTTCACTAGAGTCCATAAGACGAACTCCCAAACTAGCCAATCGATGAACTTCCTTGGCCAATGGCCTTTGATATTCCTCCAAGTGTGCTAAACTACCCATAGATTTTTGGCTAAGAGCATCTGCCACAATATTAGCTTTCCCCGGATGGTATTAAATATCAATGTCATAATCCTCGAGTAATTCAAGCCATCTTCTCTGCCTCAGATTCAATTCCTTCTTCCTGAAAATATATTGAAGGCTCTTATGGTCCGTGAATATTTCCACATGGACCCTATATAAATAATTACGCCAAATTTTCAATGCAAATACCACTGTTGCAAGTTCTAAATCATGTGTTGGATAGTTCTTTTCATGATTCTTTAGTTACCTTGAAGCATAAGCTATCTCCTTCCCGTGTTGCATTAATACACACCCAAGTCCGATTCTTGAAGAATCACAATATACCACAAATCCATCTATACCCTCTGGTAGAGTCAACACCGGTGTCGTAGTCAATCTTGCTTTCAACTCCTGGAAACTCTTTTCACAAGCATCTGGCCATTGGAACTTAATTGCCTTCTGCGTCAATTTAGTCAATGGGGAGGCACGAGTAGAAAAACCCTCCACAAACTTTCTGTAATATCCAGCTAAGCCTGAGAAACTGCGAATCTCTGTTGGAGTTGTAGGCCTCGGCCAATTCTTCACAGCTGAAATTTTCTGAGGATCAACCTTAATTCCTTCATTATAGACTACATGACCCAAGAATATGACCGATTCAAGCCACAATTCACACTTTGAAAACTTTGCATATAACTGGTGCTAATGTAGGATTTGCAGAACTACCATGAGATGATCGGCATGGTCTTCTCGACTTCGTGAATATACAAGAATATCGTCAATAAACACTATCATAAAAGAGTCGAGGAATGGCTTTAAAATGCGATTCATAAGATCCATGAAGGCTGCTGGGGCATTTGTTAGCCGAAAAGACATTACTAGAAACTCAAAATGCCCATACCGGGTCCTAAAAGCTATTTTAGGAATATACCGCTCCCTGATCTTCACTTGGTGATACCCGGATCTTAAATCAATTTTGGAGAAGTACCTGGCACCTTGCAATTGATCAAACAAGTCATCTATCCTTGGCAGTGGGTACTTATTCTTGATTGTGACCTTATTAAGTTGCCGATAGTCAATACACATTCTCAATGATCCATCTTTCTTTCTTACAAAAAGGACCGGTGCGCCCCAAGGCGACACGCTTGGCCGGATAAACCCTTTTCTAACAGATCTCTCAATTGTCACCGTTGACATGCAAATAGTAGTGCGATAGACAAGCAAAGCAAATGGTATCTTTTCTTTCCATTGCTTGTATTTGTCCACCATTTTCCTTAATATCTTCTCGATGCTCTTGTTGGCGGCCTCGAAGGCTCCATTCATTTGCGGCATGTATGCTATAGAGTTCCGATGCTTGATCTTGAATGTTTCACACATAGCTTTCATCAAGTCACTGTTGAGATTTGCGGCATTGTCAGTGATGATTCACTCAGGTAGTCCAAATCGATAGATAATGCGATCCCGAAAAAAATGCGCTACAACCTTCTTAGTCACAACTTTATAGGACGCGGCTTTAACCCATTTTGTGAAGTATTCTATGGACACCAAAATGAACCAATGTCCATTGGAAGCAGCGGGTTCAATTGGTCCGATGACATACATGCCCCAAGTAGAGAAAGGCCAAGGTGAACTCGTTTCATTGAGTTTGTTGGGCGGTACTCGTATCACGGTCATCCAGAAATACTCTGCTCTTGATATCTTCTTGGCCAAAATGAAATCGTTCATGTGAGATCCTCAAGTTCCGACATGTATTTATTCAAGCAATATAGATGCCTCCTTGGTCTCGACACATCGCAGTAATCCCAAATCAGAAATCCTTCTATACAAAATTTTTCCACTTTAAAAGAAATGATTGGCCAATCATCGTAGCGTGCGCTTCTGAGTGTATGTAGCATTCTCTGTATATTCTCCCTTTTCCATGTACGGATTTTCGTCAAACGCTTCTTCAACATGAGTACAATAAGTTGGCCGCTTATGAATTCCTATTGGGATATGATCGATGAAATGCTTGTCTGGATGTTGTATCATGGAAGACAAGGTGGCTAATGTGTCTGCAAATTCATTCTAAATCCTTGGAACATGCTTGTATTTCTATCTTCGTGTATCTCTTGATCAACTCTTGTACACAATGCAAGTATAGCAATATTTTGGTATTCTTAGTAGCCCATTCTCCTAGAACCTAGTTCACCAATAGAGCTAAATCTCCAATTACCAACAACTCCTGAATATTCATGTCGACGGCTAACCTGAGTCACGAGATGCAGGCCTCGCATTCTGCAATATTATTGGTGCACGGGAACCTGAGTTTTGCAGATATCGGGTAATGTTAACCGGTTTTTCTAATACTAAGATAGCTCTGATGCCCACTCTCTTGAAGTTTGCTACTTCGTCGAAGAACATTCTCCAACCGTCGTATGCTTCGGTAATATCTTCTCCTACAAATGATACCTCATCGTCAAGAAAATATGTCTTTAGTGGTTCGTATTCTCCATCTACGGGATTGTTCGCCAAGTGATCAGCCAATGCTTGCCCTTTGACTGCCTTCTGAGTTACATATATGATGTCGAACTCACTTAACAATATCTGCCACTTTGCTATCTTACCCGTAGGCATAGGTTTCTTAAAGATGCATTTTAGCAGATCCATCCTTGATATGAGATATTTAGTGTACGCATAGAAATAATGTTTCAACTTCTGGGCTATCCATGACAAAGCACAATAGGTGCGTTCCAACAAAGAGTACCGGGCTTCGTAACGTGTGAACTTCTTGCTCAGATAATATATCGCATGCTCTTTCCTTCCAATTTCATCATGTTGTCCTAGAACGCAACCAGAGGCCCCATCCAGCACAGACAGATAAAGCAATAGAGGTTTTCCTGGTTCTGGTGGGACAACATGGGCGGTTTAGATAAATACACCTTGATTTTGTCGAAGGTTTTCTGGCATTCTTCCGTCCAGCTTGTTGTGGCATCTTTCCTCAGCATTTTTAAGATTGGCTCACATATCACCATTGATTGTGCTACAAAACAGCTGATATAATTGAGGCACCCTAGATAACTCATCACATCTTTCTTATTGTTTGGTGGTGGCAAGTCGTAGATAGCTTTGAGTTTTTACGGGTGTAGCTCAATACCTCGGTGGCTGACTATAAAACCTAACAATTTTCCAGCGGGGACTCCGAAGGCACATTTTGCAGGGTTCAACTTTAAGTTGTATTTTAGAAGCCGATCAAAAAACTTCTTCAGGTCTACTATGTAATCCGAACTCATTTTAGATTTGATGATAACATCATCCACGTACACTTCTATTTCTTTGTGTATCATGTCATGGAAGATAGTCGTCATGGCCCTCATGTAGGTGGCCCCAGCATTTTTTAAAACAAACGGCATCATTTTGTAACAATATATTCCCCACGGTGTGATAAAGGCGGTCTTTTCGGCACTCTTTATCCATCCAAATCTGATGGTATCCTGCGAAGCAATCCACAAAGGATTGGAGTACATGCTTGGCGCAGTTGTCAATCAGTATGTGTATGTTAGGGAGCGGTAAATCATCCTTAGGACTTGCTCTGTTCAGATCTCTGTAATCGACACATACTCTAACTTTCCCATCTTTATTTGGATCCAACGCAATGTTGGCTAACCAGGTCGGGTATTCGACCATTCGGAGAACCTTGGCTTTGATTTGCTTGGTGGGCTCCTCTTTTATCTTCAAGCTCATATCTGGTTTGAACTTTCTGAGCTTCTAAAAAGAATGTAGAAAGATAATAATAAATACGAAAAGCAGTAATGCATTAATAAAATTTTAAAATGTCAACAAGTACGACTAGATGGATTGAGTAATTATTTCAAAACAAAATACTAAAAATTTCTTAAATGCTCAAAACAATTTGAAAATAAGTCATGCTAATTTGCCAGGCTACCCAAGAACGGGGCGAGCCAGGGATGGTGCAACGGTCCAGTTCTTGAGAACAACTCCCTCTTCCATTGTCTGAATGGCAAGGTCTTCCTCCTCCTACTCCTCCTCCTCAACAATTGCATTGCAGCCCAGGTCTTCTTAACCCAGAAATAGCTTCCTCATGGCAGCCAAAATCTCATATTCCTCAGATCCCCACATTATATCAGCCTGGTGGAATGTATGGTACAGAGGTAGTATGGGTTGTTCCAGCGAATAATAAAGGGCGCGCCATGGCAGTGCACAATCCTGATGTTCTTGCACGGTATATTCATACTCGAGTCCAAAGGTCGTGCCATGATAATGTGGTTGTATGGGTTTGGTGATCCCCTGAAGCTTTTTACCAAGACCCTTGCCTAGTTCATATCCTGTCCACAGCAATATACAATATGCTTTCTATGTTGCTTCCCCACCATCGATCCTTTTCAATTGCATTAACCCGTTCAATGTGATGATATGTTTCTCCGCCCAACTTCCTCATGTTTTTGATGACTGGAATGGTCTAATTTACGTAGATGGGGTTTCTTCCATCTCCGTGAAGGATCACCTCCTGATGATTCCACTCAAACTTCACAGTGTGGTGCGGAGTAGAAGCCACTACCCCAGCTGCATGTATCCATGGTCGCTCCAACAATAGGTTCTAAGTAGCCGATATATCTAGCACTTGGAACTTAACATCAAACCAAGCCAGACCCATCTATAGATCAAGATTGATTTCTTCGATAGTGGCTCTCTGAGATCCATCAAATGCCTTCGCATTGATGCTTCCCATTCATATCTCGTGCATGACCTTACCTAATCTTTTTAGGGTGGTCAATGGACATATATTCAGACTAGAACCTCCATCTATCAGGACGCCGGTGATGAACTTGTCATTGAATTGCACTATGATGTGCAACGTCTTGTTGTGACTCAACCCTTCTGGCGGTAACTTATCTTTGTGGAAAGTAATTTTGTGACTCTCCAGTACATGTCCGACCATGTTACCCATCTCTCCACTAGTAATGCCAGCGGGTACATAAGCTTCACTCAACACTTTCATCAAGGAATTCTTGTGTGCGTTTGCGTTTTGCAACATTGATAAGATAGATATCTAAGCAGGAGTTTTGTTCAAGTGGTCTACAAGAGAGTATTCCCTTTCTTGTATCGTCCTCCAAAGGTCATCATTGCCAGTCTCAACAATAGGCTACTTAGGTGTAGCTTTTTCGCTCGTTCCTCCTAGATTCTCGGGTGTGTAAACTCTGCCAGTTCAAGTCATTCCATGTGCGACACATGTTTCTTCCATTTTGGATTTTCCTTTCTTCTTAATTCCTCAACATAACCCCACGGTATGACATCAAACTAGTAAGATGGTGTAGGGGCTACCATTATAGTGAAGGGTGTAGCTACCTCAACTTTAAATGGCGCCTGGGATTGTACTACAACTGGCGTGAGGGTGACCGGAGATGTTTTATGAGTGTCTCCCTCTGAATAGTCCGCTCTACCTGCTCGTCAGTCTGCGGGTGAAAGGCTGTACTAAGATTCACCTGAGTACCCAAACCTTGTTGAAATTTCTTCTAAAACTTAGTAGTGAATTGTGTTCCCCGATCAGAAATGATGGAAACTGGGGTGCCATGCAACCTGATTATTTCTTTGATATACAACTGAGCATACTACTCCGCTGTGTGGGTAGACTTAACCGGCAAAAAGTGTGCTGACTTCGTGAGTCGATCCACAATCACCCAAATTGAGTCAAACTTGCGCGGGGTGCACGGTAATCCTACCACAAAGTCCATATTAATCATTTCCCACTTCCACATTGGAATTTCTATGTTCTGTGCCAACCCACGGGGCCTTTGGTGTTCGACCTTCACTTGCTGACAATTTGTACACTTTGCCACAAATTCTGCTACATTCCTCATCATATTATTCAACCAATAGACTTCCTTAAGATCATGATACATTTTCGTAGAACCTGGGTACACGGAATAACTAGAAGTGTGAGCTTCAGTCAAAATTCTTTCACGGAGACCATCCATATTTGGAACACATAGTCGCCCTTGGTACCTTAGTGTACCATCATCCATGCCAAGAGAAAAGGCCATGGTCTGATGTTTATGAATTCCCTCTTTCAATTGCACCAACAATGGATCGTTGTATTGCTTCTCTTTGACTTCCACAACAAGCGATGATTCAGCCCTATTCTGCACAATTACCCCTCCTTCACTAGAGTCCGTAAGACGAACACCAGTGTCAATATACCACAAATCCATCTATACCCTCTGGTAGAGTCAACACCGGTGTCGTAGTCAATCTTGCTTTCAACTCCTGTAAACTCTATTTTTGTTGATACGTCCATGGAACTGTCTTGTATTCTCGACTCTCCTTATTCCTGACGGAAGCGGTGGACTATTATTGGTACGTCAGGACCATCAGTGGAGGTTTCAACTGTACAGTAATCAATAGAGTCGTTTAGGGTGAATCTCTTGTAGCGTTGACATTCCCAATTGTGACGATGGTCCCCTTCAGATCATAATCTTCATCCAAAGCGATAATGTTAGCTCCTTGATTTCTATAGTTTGGCAGTGGGTTACGATTTGAATTCAGTGGAGCCGGGGTACATTGGATGGCTCCATTCTTGATCAACGACTCAATCTCAGTCTTCAGCCTAAAGCAGTCCTCGATATCATGGCCAGGTACACCTGAATGAAGGCACATCGCTTGGTTGTATCAAAGTACTTGGAAGGTCGGTCGGGACTTTCCCCTTCCATTTTATATTTCAAACTGGCTCACCTCAGCCTTTCAAACAACTGGGCTAATGGTTCAACAATCGGGGTATAGTTTTTGGGGTTTCATTCTTCAAAGTTTGGGCGTGGCCGGGGTGCATAGGTGTCACGCCCCATTTTCTCGTGAAAGCGGGCTTTGACATGTGACAACTCTTTGGAAGGAGGCATTAAAAGATAAGAGACACCACCTAACAATTTTTAAGGTGCGTTAGGTGACCTATTTGCGAATACCTCTGTTTAACTAGTCCGTGTCATAAAAGATTGGGTAAGGGCTCAAGTTACTTCGAACAGAAGGTGTTAGGCACTCTTCGAGGTCTACAACTGTGGGTCCTGGTCGAATTTTGAACTATGTGGATTATGTGATTAGTCTAGGTGATCAAAAAAACAAAGGGAAATATAGAAGTCGAAGAGTCTTATCTTAACACATGCGAATTGGTACAAATCCTTAATGATTACAAGGATACAACTACATTGGTCTATGTTAAATGACACAAGCATCTGACCATTGGAACTTAATTGCCTTCTGCGTCAATTTAGTCAATGGGGAGGCAAAAGTAGAAAAACCCTCCACAAACTTTCTGTAATATCCAACTAAGCCTAAGAAACTGTGAATCTCTATTGGAGTTGTAGGCCTCGGCCAATTCTTCACAGCTGAAATTTTCTGAGGATCAATCTTAATTCCTTCATTAAAGATTACATGACCCAAGAATAATACTGATTCAAGCCAAAATGCACACTTTGAAAACTTTACATATAACTGGTCCTGATGTAGGGTTTGCAGAACTACCATGAGATAATCGGCATGGTCTTCTCGACTTCGTGAATATACAAGAATATCGTCAATAAACACTATCACAAAAGAGTCGAGGAATGGCTTAAAATGTGATTCACAAGATCCATGAAGGCTGCTGGGGCATTTGTTAGCCCAAAAGACATTACTAGAAACTTAAAATGCCCATACCGGGTACTAAAAGCTATTTTAGGAATATACCG
This sequence comes from Nicotiana tabacum, assembly GCF_000715075.1. NCBI lineage: Eukaryota > Viridiplantae > Streptophyta > Magnoliopsida > Solanales > Solanaceae > Nicotiana > Nicotiana tabacum. The sequence continues at coordinate 148,114,947 of NC_134096.1, read as the reverse complement.
CTCCCTGATCTTCAATTGATGATACCCGGATCTTAAATCAATTTTGGAGAAGTAACTGGCACCTTGCAATTGATCAAACAAGTCATCTATCCTTGGCAGTGGGTACTTATTCTTGATTGTGACCTTATTAAGCTGCCGATAATCAATACACATTCTTAATGATCCATCTTTATTTCTTACAAAAAGGACCGGTGCGCCCCAAGGTGACACGCTTGGACGGATAAAACCCTTTTCTAATAGATCTCTCAATTGTTCCTTTAGCTCCTTCAATTCTGCCGGTGCCATTCTGTAGGGTGCAATAGATTTAGGATGCGTGTCTGGCATCTCATCATTCCCAAAATCAATTTCCCTATCTGGTGGGATCCTGGGGAGTTCATCTGGAAAGGCTCCCAAAAATTCATTCACATCAGGCATGGACTCAAGTGTAGGTGCCTCAGCATACGTGTCCGTAACTCAGACCAAATGGTAAATACACCCCTTTTAATCATTTTTGTGGCCTTAAGTTAAGAAATAAACCTACCCTTCGGCACTACATCATCACCATTCAACTCAATAACTGGCTCATTTGGAAATTCGAACCTAACAATTCTGGTTCGGCAATCAAGTTTGGCAAAACATGAATAAAGCCAATCCATCCCCATTATCACATCAAAATCGACCATTCTTAATTCAATAAGATCAGCCACGGTGTCCCGACCATGCAACGTGACAACACAATCCTTATAAACCCGCGCGACCAAAATAGACTCACCCACCGGAGTAGATACAGAGAACAACTCATAAAGCTGTTCTGGTTCTATCCCAAATTCCATAGCAATATAAGGTGTGGCATATGACAAAGTGGAACCGGGATCAATAAGAGCATATACATCATGAGATTCGACAGTCAATAGACCTGTGACAACATCTGGAGAAGCCTCCTAATTCTGGCGACCCCTCATGGCATAGAAACGACCGGATCCTCCCGAACTCTGTGCTCCACCCCTAGTTGTACCATGCCCTATGGGTGTTGGAGTTCTTTGAGCTGGAGGAGGTGTTGCGGATTTAGTAGCTGTAGAATTGGCTGGTTGTGCCATGCCCATGCCCACACCCTGGCGGGACGAACGACAATCCCTCTGAATGTGACCCCTCAATATGTATTCGTAGCATATTGGTAAGTCCATGTAGCATATTTCGAGGTGCATCTTTCCACACCTAGTACGTTGGGGCCTCCCCTACTGCTGGAATCTACCACCATGACGACTTTACTGATATGAGTCATTGTTGCCCTGATTAGGCCTGAAACGGCTCCAGTGCTCCTGCTGACTGGGCCCTGATGGCAGTGCACTAGCCAAAGCCTAAGCAAAGAACTGGGATTGCCTTGACGACCCTCCCTTGAATGTTGACTTGCCACCACCAGAAGAACCATAAAAGTTGCCCGCGGAATGGGCCTTATTACTACCCTCTCGCTCCATTCTGTTCCTTAATTTGCGGGTCTCTATGTCTTAAGAAAATGCCACCATCTTTCCATAGTTCATATCAGAATTCAAGGCGGCTGTAGAAGCCTCATTAATTACCAAAGGACTAAGTCCCTGCACAAAGCGACACACTCTAGGCTCCATAGTGGGCAACATGTAAATAGCATACTTAGATAGGTACGCGAACCTCATATGGTAATCCCACACACTCAGGCTACCTTGTCGCAGGTTCTCAAACTCAGCAGCACGGGCTACCTTAGTCTCGGCAGGCAAGAAATGATCAATTAAGGCATCGGCAAACTCACCCCACCTCGCCAGAGGGCTCCCTTCTTCACGGGACTCCTCCCATAGTTCGAACAAAGAATATGTCACCTCTTTCAGGCGGTAGGAGGCCAATTCCACTGCCTCTGTTTCAGTAGCACGCATAACTCTGAGAGTCTTGTGCATCTCATCAATGAAATCCTGGGGATCCTCCTCTGGGTTAGTACCCGTGAACACTGGAGGATCCAACTGGAGAAACCTGTTCACCCTAGAACTAGTAGAATCCCCTGGCTGACTGGAAGAAGTGGGTGCAACATTTGATCTCTGGGGCTGGGATGCCACTATCTGAGCCAACATTTGTATGGATCCCCTAAGATCAACATCAGAAACACCAGAATCGGATGTTGGAACTGGAGGTGTAAATGATATATCAGTTGGAGGGACTGTTGCACCCTCAGTAGGTGTAGGGACAAGTGCGGTCTGATCAATTGTAGTAGAGTCAGGCAGTGTAGTTAGCTGGAGGAATATTCTCACTCCTCGGGTGCTCACCCGCATCATCAATTATAGGATCAACTGCCAATCCTGGGGTGACATTGGCTCTTTGGTCAGTTCTTGCCTTCTTCTTAGGTGCCATGTACTGAAAATTAGAGCAACTCAGGAGTTAAAGGAGGAACAATCTTACAACCAGCTTTATCGCACGATCAAGAACATGAAAGAAGGGTATTATTCCTAAATGCCCATGTAGCATCCTAATTATAGATGTGGTCGACAACACACCGATAATAAGGACTCTACTAGACACGGCTCCGAGACATCCTAGGACACTTTAAAACCTTAGGCTCTGATACCAAGTTTGTCACACCCCAAAATCGAAGAGCGCGACCGTCGCTAAACCGAGTGAACCCGACCGAGCAAGCCTATTAAATTTCATTCTACTCAAACTCATTCATGAATAAAGATATACATATTTTCATTATAGACACAAACGTGATCATGTCTACAATACCAATTCATTACCAATAGTTACTTTCTTTCTAAAGTCTCCGTTCAACACATTTTTCATAATCTGAAATGGAAATAGTAATTCAAATTCAACATAACGAGTTTGTCTTTCCCAGCACCAATACACAACCAACATTATGTCTACGGAGCCTCTATAGATAAGGAAGAGTACAATGATAATGTTGTCAACAAGGCCCCGACTATACCTCAAGCAGAATACACAACATACAAAAGATTTATGACCTCGGGATGAAGTGGGGCTCACTAAGTCAGCTGGGAAGAAGGTGTATTGCTATCATCAATCAATATCTCCTGTTGTGGGACCATCTGCATCCATTTAAATATGCAGCGCCCCCGGCAAAAGGGACGTTAGTGCCGTCGAATAGCACTAGTATGTATTACTAAACACCCTTTCAATATAATGACAAATAATACAAACAAGATTATCATGATATTAATGAAAGCCTTAATCAACGTCAAACCTCAATTTAGGATCAAGACAGTGTTCACATTAATTTCCATATCTCACATTGGGAGATGTTTAGCATCGATATACCATTGTTCAAAATACCATTATTCACAATACCAATATCCACATTACCAATACCACCATACTCTCAGCACTGAGTCCGATCACGACCCGATCGACTAGGCTATCTCATTACAGACATCAACCACAATTTCTTTCATTGTCAGTACCACCTTGTTTAACACGGGAGTCCGATCACGACCCGATCGGCTAGGCTATCCATTAGGGACATCTACCACAATCACAATTTTAATTATAATTTCCAGCATAATCACCACCATGTGTGCGGCATGGTGTCTGATCATGACCCGACCGGCTAGGCTGTCTTATTTGAGACATCAACCTTTTTATATCAATCACCGCATTTCATATTATTATCACATCTTTTAATTTCATTGGCACTGATGGCCATTATTATAATATCATTCTAGGCACGTTGGCCATATTTAGTATTTCATGCTCACCTTTTCACTTTCTAACATCAACATCATCAACAATAACAACAACAATTCAAATCAAGGCATGTAGTACACATGTGAGCAATTAAGAGTCTAAGGCACATAGAAATATTTCACAAAATTTGGCATAATAGCCTTCACTTGAATTTAGCTTGAAGTCGAACATTTCTAATGCACATCCCATATTTTTAACACATCCTCAATTGATAACATAACATAAATAAAGCATTTGGAATACTTGTTAAACATATATCTTTCAAGCCAATCTTACTCGGAACAGCCAATTTTATAATGATCCACTCGGGTTCACATGAATATCGTGGGATCCAATTCTAAGAGAAGAGTTTAGCCAAAATACCTCACTTGAGCTTCCTTACACTCTAAATATTTCGGAATTCTTAGCAACTTCAATCTATTGTAGAAATATAACAAATTGAATCAAAATTAGGAAGATGATCATAGTTCTAGCTCATTTGAGCATTTTATCAAACACTCGGTGTGCATAAGGTTTCAAGGTCCTTTTATGGAGAATTCCATCATCCCACAACCCAATCTTTACCATGCTTAGTTTAACAATCTTCCTACACCCCTTGATATCATATGCATGTAAAATAAACAACTTTCATGCCCAACAATTATCTTGCTAAATACCCATTTTCAGATAATTTCGAAATTAGGGGTTAGGGTGTTGAATCTTACCTCTAGGATGAAGACCTAGTGAGTTTTCCTTCTTAATATTCCAAAACTTGGGCAAGACATTCTCACTCTAGGGAACTCTCTCTCACTCTAAAATGTCAGATTATAGGTCAAAAATGGCCCAAAGAGTGTATTTAATAAAATAGGGTCGGGTTTTAAAAACCCAAAAATGGAGCTCCGAATTTAGGTCTGCGATCGCATAACCGATATGCGGACCGCATAACGGTCACATAATTGGTTAGAAAACAGCCAAAAGAACTGTCTATGTATGCGGTCATTATGCGGTCCGCATAACTGTTCTATGGTGGCATAATGACCGCATAACAGTTATGCGGTCGCATAGTCGACCGCAGAATTGCCTTTAATCTGGCCCTCTCCTACCTCACTTCTGCGGTCATTATGCGGCCCGTAGAGTGATTATGCGGTCGCATAATAGACCGCATAAATGCACTTTTTCGCCAAAAATTTTCCTTTACTTTTCGGTGCAATGTACAACCCAAGAAGTCCGAGCCGTGGCGAGCTTGCGATGCCTTACATTTGGCACCAATTTGGCACCACGAAACATTATTTTCTTTTGCAAAATCTGTTATTAGCATCTTATGCAACTCATTTTTTCATACTACACACCAGCAGCCCCAAATTTGACTAAGTCCCTATATTTCCAAAACTTTCGCCAGAGTTTCCTTTGTAACTGGGCCTATCCACCTGTCAAAGAGCCCCAGAAACACATCCTAACAATATATACATAATCCAATGACTTAACATAATATAAAACAATACCAATCATGGCATCATAAGCAAATTATTTCCAAAAAGGAACACCCTTAACGCTAATTGTTCGAATGATACAAAATTCATAGAAAGTAAGTCTTATAATTTTCCTAGAACATAACTTTATAAATACATGGTCATTCAAATAAGTAAGGATACTTTTTCTTCATTTCTTCCTCGGCCTCCCAAGTAGCCTCTTCAACCTGTTGGTTTCGCCATAGCACTTTCACGGATGCAATTTCCTTGTTTCTCAATTTTTGGACTTGCCGATCAATAATAGATTTTAGAATCTCTTCGTAAGTCAATTTCTCATTTATCTCAATAGTCTCAACCGAAATAATGAGTGTCAGATCTCCAACTACTTTCTTCAACATAGACACATGAAACACCGGGTATACTAATGACATCTCAGGTGGTAGCTCAAGATTGTACGCCACCTTACCAATCCTATGAATGATTTTTTACGGTCTGACATACCTCAGACTCAATTTCTCTTTCTTACCAAACCGCATTACACCCTTCATGGGGGAAACTTTCAAGAATACCCAATTATCTTCTTTGAACTCCAAATCCCTATGACGAATATCCGAATAGGATTTCTGACAACTCTGAGCAGTCTTCAACCGCTCCTTAATGATTTTAAATTTTTCCATAGCCTGATGCACGAGGTCTGGCCCTATCAACTCTGCTTCCCCAATTTCGAACCTTCTAATGGGAGATCTACATCTCCTACCATATAAAGCCTCGAACGGTGCCATTTGAATGCTAGCATGATAGCTATTGTTGTATGAAAATTCTATGAGTGGTATATGATCATCCCAACTACCTTTGAAGTCTAGAACACAAGCGTGCAACATATCCTCAAGTGTCTGAATAGTCCGCTCTGCCTGCCCGTCAGTCTGCGGGTGAAAGGCTGTACTATGATTCACCTGAGTATCCAAACCTTGCTGAAATATCTTCCAAAATTTAACAGTGAATTGTGCTCCCTGATCAGAAATGATGGAAACTGGGGTTTCATGCAACCTGACTATTTCTTTGATATACAACTGAGCATACTGCTCCGCTGTGTCGGTAGACTTAACCGTCAAAAAGTGTGCTGACTTCGTGAGTCGATCCACAATCACCCAAATTGAGTCAAACTTGCACGGAGTGCGCGGTAATCCTACCACAAAGTCCATATTAATCATTTCCCACTTCCACATTGGAATTTCTATATTCTGTGTCAACCCACCGGGCCTTTGGTATTCGGCCTTCACTTGCTGACAATTTGTACACTTCGCCACAAATTCCACTACATTCATCTTCATATCATTCCACCAATAGACTTTCTTAAGATCATGATACATTTTCGTAGAACCTGGGTGCACGGAATACCTAGAAGTGTGAGATTCAGTCATAATTCTTTCATGGAGACCATCCACATTTGGAACACATAGTTGCCCTTGGTACCTTAGTGTACCATCATCCATGACAAGAGTAAAGGCCATGGTCTTATGTTTATGAATTCCATCTTTCAATTGCACCAACAATGGATCGTTGTATTGCTTCTCTTTGACTTCCACAACAAGCGATGATTAGCCCTATTCTGCACAATTACCCCTCCTTCACTAGAGTCCGTAAGACGAACTCCCAAACTAGCCAATCGATGAACTTACTTGGCCAATGGCCTTTGATATGCCTCCAAGTGTGCTAAACTACCCATAGATTTTTGGCTAAGAGCATCTGCGATAACATTATCTTTCCCCGGATGGTATAAAATATTAATATCATAATCCTCGAGTAATTCAAGCCATCTTCTCTGCCTCAGATTCAATTCCTTCTGCCTGAAAATATATTGAAGGCTCTTATGGTCCATGAATATTGCCACATGGACCCTATATAAATAATTACGCCAAATTTTCAATGCAAATACCACTGTTGCAAGTTCTAAATCATGTGTTGGATAGCTCTTTTCATGATTCTTTAGTTAATACACACCCAAGGTTGATTCTTGAAGAATCACAATATACCACAAATCCATCTATACCCTCTGGTAGAGTCAACACCGGTGCCGTAGTCAATCTTGCTTTCAACTCCTGGAAACTCTTTTCACAAGCATCTGACCATTGGAACTTAATTGCCTTCTGCGTCAATTTAGTCAATGGGGAGGCAAGAGTAGAAAACCCCTCCACAGATTTTCTGTAATATCCAGCTAAGCCTAAGAAACTGCGAATCTCTGTTGGAGTTGTAGGCCTTAGCGAATTCTTTATTGCTAAAATTTTCTGAGGATCAACCTTAATTCCTTCATTAGAGACTACATGACCCAAGAAGTTTACGGGGCCTTACAAGCATAATACAGACATTCGCCAACCCTTTCTACTTTAATCTTTAGAAATACAAGTCAAAATGATTCTATATTAGTAATAATACTCATGTTTTGGTCACTTAGGCATTTTTCAAATAACTTATGGGCGTAAAGCCCCATAGCCCTCATTAATGGTGTTTTTACTCCCAAAAACCCATTGTCTTTCTCCTAGATAAATTCTAAAATCTCAAATTTCTTATAATCAATATCATTCTTCATCACCCATAAGATAAACTATACCCTTAAAACTAATAATCAACAATCTAAAACTTAAAACTCTAACTGTTCATGATTTTCTATCAAACCCATTAACTCATAACTCATGAACTTAGAGATCATTTATACAATGCTATAATCAATTAGAGGGTGAAGATATTACCTTTTGATGTTCAATCCTCTTGAATTCGAGTTATAGGGTTTCTTTTCTCAACCATGATGTCCCAATCAAATATCTAATAATTTGAAGAGTTTACCCATGTTCAAAAGGTGTTGGAGAATTGGAATTAACTTAAAATCATCATTAGAACCTACCTTGGATGATAGAGGGACCTTGGACGAAGTTAGGTTCTTGAGAGCTCCCCTTTATAGAGCACGTGTTTGTGTTTTAGGGTGTGGGGGACGAAGTAGGGTTTATAAAACGGTTTGCCAGGTGCGGCCCCACCGCGCTAATGAATCAACCGCGCACCTGAATGTGCAGCAAGGGAAGTAGCACTACCACAAGTGCGCGGCCGCGCACGGGAATAGCTGGGCGCGCACCTGGGCGCACATACTGCGCATTGTCTAGTAAAACGCATACAACGTTTTGAATAATCTGAACTTCATAATCAACTTCACAATCTAGAATACCAAAGTCTTCCGAAAGAATGAACTCATCAACCCGGACCATAACATCTTCAATCACACCCAACGACCTCTTCATGGTACAATCGGCCATTTGCAACCTCATAGACGTTGGTCTTGGTTGCAAAACTCCCAAAGTTTTGACAACCCAATAGGGCATCAAATTGATACTCTTCCTAATAGCACAAAGAGCTTTAGCAAACATGGCGCTCCCAATTGCACAAGAAATCGTGAAAGCATCGGGATCCTCCAACTTAGAAGCCATGGAATGAACAATTACACTCACTTGATGAGTGACCTTGATAGTTTCAAAAGTCATTGACCGCTTAATAGTCACAAGATCTTTCATAAACCTTGCATATTCGGGCATTGTTTCCAAAGCTTCTACCAATGGAACATTAATTGAAAGACTCTTTTTTAATGAACTTCTTGAATTGATTCTTACCATTTTGCTTGGCAAGTCTTTGCGGGTAGGGAGGTGGAGGCTTATGCAATGGTGCCCTTGACCTTTGCACTACCGGCTCAGGTATGTCAATAATGTGCTCCCTAGATGGGTTCACCTTATCTTGAGTCTCTTAAACACTATCATTAATATCAATCTGAACCTCATCATTTGCTTGAACAACACTGTTTGGGATCTCCTCACCTTGTACCACTTGGTCGCCATCTTCAAGTCACCTTTCACTCGAGTCGGGGGCATTCCCGCCTCTTCCACTTCTTGTGATGCCGCCATAGCATGCCTCGTATTGTTACCACCCTTTTGGTTCACCACCATATCATTCGGCAGTGCACCGTTAGGACGAGAATTTAGAGCTTGAAAGATTTGCCCTATTTAAACTTCTAGATTACAGATTGATGTGTTGTGTGAGGCAAATTGGGCATCTGAATCGGCATTCTTTTCCATTATTTGCTTAAACATATTCTCAATATGACCCATACCATTGTTTGAAGAACTTTAACCATGGGAAGCATAAGGAGGTAGGTTGCTCGGTTGTTGATACATTAGAGGCCTTTGAAAAACCGACCCCCAATTGCCTTGATTGTTTCCCCAACCACCTTGATTGTTACCTCCCCCAATTTCCTTGGTTGTTTCCACTCCAGTTTCATTGATTCTTGTTATTTTGCCAATTGCCTTGGTTATTTCGGTCACCATTGTTGTTGATTTGAGCCTTGGAAGTTGTTTTTGCACTTGAAAAGTATTCACATATTGAACTTCTTCTTCTTTCTCATGATAAGAATCATCTTGATCAAAACCACCATCATCTTGCACATAATTCTCCACTCAGGTTTGCATTTGTGGACCATTGGTCCTTTTCTTGTTCACCAATACATTTACTCACTCCACAGCATGCACTTGCTTAGGAGCCACTTGATTAAATTGGGCCTTTGAAAGTTGAGTCAAGTTTGTTGTCAATTTCGAAATGGCTTGCCCATGATCTTGCAACTCTTTGTGGAGGTGTATTATGTTGGGATCAACTTGAGGAACATTAGCTCGGGATTGCCAAGCCGACAATGTTTCGGGAATCTCATCTAGAATCTCACATGCCTCTGCATAAGTTGTTGTCATAAAGTTTCCCCCGGCCAATTTGTTTCGGGTGATACCTCTCCCAAATATCATGCAAAGGTTCATTTGGCTCTTCCTTAAAAGCCAATATTTCATCCCTAAGAGTATCCATATGCACGACAGAGATAAACTTAGCAATAAACTTATTCGCCAACTCATCACAAGTATATATTGAATAATTAGGCAAATGTTCCAACCAATCTAAAGCTTTACCCCATAGAGAGAAGGGAAAAACCCTCAGCCTCTGAGTAACCAAAATATTTGTTTTATTGCTCCCCCAACACGTATCCACAAAGTCCTTCAAATGTTTATAGGCATTTTAACTTAGCGCACCGGTGAAAAAGCCTCGTTGATCTAGCAAAGTGAACATCACATTGGTAATTTGAAAGTGTCTGCCCTAATAACCGGGGGGGAAGGGGAATATTGCACTAGCATAACCTTCGTTGGGCAAAATTCGGTGTTGTGCCCTTGTGGTTGAGGTAGTGGAGGTGAGGGTGGTACGGGCATGTTGTCTATAAATAATGCATGAACAAGGTTAAATAATAAATACCCAATCATAAACAAGTATTATATTAATCACGTATAAAGGTTTACACACTATGATTGGGTCACAACCTTAGAGAAAATCTAGTTACTCATGATTGAGTTTGAAGAAAACAAAGAAGAAGAAATAATTAAAACCATAAAACAATATTATATTGATAAAACTAATGTTTCTTCTACCAAAATGGTCACTAATTACCCAAAGAAGTAAAGTATAATGGCTACAACACTAAATATTACAAAACTTGCTATAAATAAGTGTTTCCCATCTATTTATAATGGCCCAAAATTCGCTGACAAAAATGCTCTTAGGGAGGTTCTGCAGCCACAGAATTCCATGTGCGGTCCACCCTTTTCTTAGCTCTGAAGGCGGAGGACTTCTGCAGCCGCACAATTCAGTCTGCGGATGCACTACAGCTTCTGCCACCGCACTTTTCCTTATGCGGATGAACTTTTGGCAAGGCTTCACACTTGTTCGTTTTGCACATTCTCTAAACTTTTTGAAATATTGTCAGTGCGACCATGTTTTGCGTCCGCATAAATTTTTTCCAAACAACCTCTAATCTTCGGGTACCGGATCTGCGGCCGCAGAGTTAATTCTGCGGTCCACACTTTCTTTTGCGGACCCCACTTTTGGCCTGCTGCACTCTTTCTTGCTTTATGAGCCGGAACACTCCTTTTTGAGTTATATTTCTTTGTTGAGGTCCAATTCTCCAACATGCCTGCAAGTTGCAAAATTTCATTAGTTTTGTGAGCAAATATCAGCACTTTTAGACTAAAACTAAAGTAAGAAGGTACTAATAAGTGGTTAAAATCCACACTTATCAGGCACATGTACGATGTTTGACAACCATGTGGGATAATTGGTGACTCTCACCACATTTGCCTCTATCTGCCTAGTGGCCTCTTCTTTTATCGTCAAACTCAAATCTGGCATGAACTTTCTGGGTTTTTATTTAACTTGCGGTCTGGCAGGATCGGTGGGCAGTTGATGTGAGACAATGTAGTTGCTTAATCCAGGCATGTCATCATACGACCATGCGAACACATTGATGTATTGTTTGAGGAGCTCTTCCAATTCTTCTCTCCATTCTACTTCTAAATTAATGCTGAATCGAGTTTTTTTCACATTTTCTTCGCTTCCCAAGTTGACTACTTCTGTTTGTTCAAGGTTGGGCTTCTTCTAGCTTTCCAGTTGATCGATCTCTTTTTTGAAATTTTCAGACATCATGCTCTCGTCGTATTCCTCATAGTCTTGATCTTTTTGCTCGAGGATTTCGTTACATGTCATAATCGCGAAACACGAGTTTTTATCAATTTGAGTACTGAATAGAAAAACTAAGTATCAACAAAAAAAAAAGATGAATTTGCAGTGACTTTAAGAAAATCAATTCTTTTATTTCATCAAAAAAAATGTCTGAGCGTTTAAGGAGGCAATTGACAAAAGAGTACATGCACGGTTCAATCCTTAATTGGCCGTGCATTTTGTTTTTCAAAATTACTACAATTTCACACTACCAATACTCCCAGCGAACCAGAGATGGGTTGGCGGTCCAATTTTGCAAGGCCTCCCTTGGTTCGACATCCTGAATGGTCGGTGTCACGGCATTCCTCAATCATTGTCATGAGCAATCATCCCATTCAATCAATGATGTCATCCTCTGGTGCTGATCTCTGATCTGGACCCGGAACACGCTCTGGCACAAAAGCCTTCTTCCTAAATTTACCGGTGTATATATTTCCGAGTGTAGGTTGATAACCCAAACCAACAGTACCCTTCTGTCCTTTTGGATCCATCGACTCTATTATCCTATCTGATCGGGCCCCTAGCCCGGTCCCTGGTCGGTTCCCGTACTTCATCATTTCTCTCATTGCCATCATCTATCTGTATAGCGGCTGCACACCCAGATTCGACCCAATATTCTCTATCTTCATGGTCTGCATGATCTCAACCGCATGAAAGGCGACCCCATACAACCCTTCTATGAATGGAATTGCATGTTCTAGATAAGCTGACCGGCTCTATTCATCGTGAATTACAATCTCTTGGCAATCCCGCTCGAACTTCATACATTGATGGAGAGTGGACGGAAGTGCCCCTGCCATATGTATCCAGGGCCTTCCTAGCAACAGGTTATATGAAGACGATATGTCCATTACTTGAAATAGTATTGGGAATTCAACTGGTCCAATTTGCAGGGCTAAGTAGATCTGTTAAATGACGTCCTTATGTGACCCATCGTAAGCTCTCACTCTTACATGTCTTTCCTTCACCTCTCTCTAATGGATACCCAATTCTCATATAGTAGAGAACAGACAAATATTCACTCTGCATCCTCTGTCTACCAGCATTCGAGACACCACCTTATCCCCACATTTGGCTATGATGTGCAGGGCTCTATTATGATTTACGCCTTCTGCGGTAAGCTTGTCTTCGAAAGGAAATCATGTTTGTCTTGTTCATCTTTCCAATGGTTTCTGCCAACACCTCGCTAATAGTGTTTCTCGGCACATATACTCCACATAACACTTTTATCAAAGCATCTTTATGACTGTCAAAACTCATTAGCAAATCCATGATCGATATGTGTGCTAGGGTTTTCTTCAGTTGTTCTTCCACGGAGTACTTCTTAACTGGAATCTTCCTCCAAACTTATGTCGCCTCAGCCTATGTTATGTTTCTCCTATTAATCTGTTACTTGGATTTCCTTGGTTTATCTGATCCACAGCATACCACCTTTCTGACATGGTCATCCCATGAGCAACTACGGAATCTGTCATATTTCCTTTTCCAATTTCTATAATACATGGAGAATATACGGATAACAACAAGGTTATTCAACTATACAGTTCCACTAAATCGACCGAGTCACAATTCCTACGGTGCACGCCCACATGCTCGTCACCTAGTATGTGAGTCACCTCAACATCAACCACATATCACGTAATTCAGGGTTTTATACCCTCAGAACCAAGTTTAGAAGTGTTACTTACTTCAAACCGTGCAAATCTCTACTCCAACAAGCCCTTGCCTAGCGAATCGGCCTCTGAATGCCTTGAATCTAGCCAAAAACCATTCGATACAATCAACTCAAGCTATAGGAATCAATCCATATGAAAATGTTAAGTTCTTAATCAAAAGTCAACCCCTGGGCCCACGTATCGGAATCCGATAAAAGTTACAAAATCCGAATACTCATTCAACCACGAGTCACTCAAATCTCCAAATTTAAATCTCTCTTATCCCTAGCCTAAAACTCCCAAAATTCCACCTCAAAAACACACAAACTATGTGGGAAATTCAATAGGGAAACAATATTATTGAATAGAAATGATCACAAGTGACTTACCTCAAGAAACCCCTCTAAATCCCTCTCAAAATATGCCTTAGTCCGAGCTTGCAAAGTCCAAAATGATTAAAAATCAAGAAACCCTCGAATTAATATTCTGTCTAGAGGTCATCACTTTTGTGGACCATTTACCCGCACATGTGGTCCCACATGTGCGACAAAAACTTCACTTCTACGATACCCACTCAACCCCCAACCATGCGCACCTGTGGCCAGTTCCCCGCATCTGCAGGTGTGCTTATGCGAGGTCTCGTCCGCTTTTGCGGAGACTATTTCCACGTGCCCCCTTCACACCTACGACCTATTTCTACATTTGCGATCTCGTAGGTGCGGACCAAATCATCGCACATGCGATCACTGCCCAGCTTCCTTCCAGACCGCTTCTGCATTCATGATGTCGCCTCTACGGTCACAAGCCTGCGTCCAATTCAATCACAGGTGCAATCGCACAAGAACTGGAACTCCAGCATATCCTTAAGTCCAAACTTTGATTCGTTAACCATCCGAACACCACTCGAGGCCCCCGGGACCTCAACCAAACATACCAACAAGTCCTAAAACATGATACAAACTTAGTTGAGGACTCAAATCACATCAAACAATATCAAAAATATGAATTGCACCTCAATTCAAACCTAACAAAAACTAAGAAATTCAAACTTCTACAATCGATCCCAAAACCTACCAAATCACGTCCGATTGACCTCGAATTTTGCACACAAGTCGTAAATGACACAACAAACCTATTTGAACTCCAAAACCAAAATCTAAGCCTGGTAACTACAAAGTCAACACTCAGACAAACTTCTCAATTTCCAAACTTATAGTTTTCCAACTTTCGCCATTTCTTGCCAAACTCAACTATGGACCTCCAAATAACTATCCGGACACACTCCTAAATCCAAAATCACCATACGGAGCTATTGGAACCATCAAAACTTCATTTTGGAGTCGTTTACACATAAGTCAATATCCGGTCAACCTTTTCAACTTAAGCTTCCAACCTTGAGACTAAGTGTCTCAATTCATTCCGAAACATCTCCGGAATCAACCCAACTACACCGTCAAGTCACATAACGACAATTGGGCATGGAATAAGCAAGTAAATGGGGGAAAGAAGGCTACAACACTCAAAACGACTGATCGTGTCCTTACAACCTAACATGTGAAATGTTCAGGCAAATACCAATCACCACACAAAGGTTTTAAATCAACCAGGTTTGCATCCATGGCAGATGAGAAGAAGATGACTTTCAGGTAAATAACGCAAGTAGGCATCACATGAAGAGGGCTAAGACTTATTTTAGTCTACATAAAGGGAAATAGACTAGACATATATTGGAATTCACCCTAGGAGTCTTAAGCGATCAGTGAGCACACAACACCAAAACAAAGAAATAAGTCTGCCTAGGCATTATAACAGTATTCGCATATAGAATTTATATAGTCACAAGTTGATTCCAGGGAAATAATAGGTGTACATGAAAGACTCAGCAAAGACACATTCCAATAAGTTCTGGGCATGCATTAGTTCCCTATGAGATTCTAAGTCATGGATTCATGATAAGCAACCGTCTTTAAGTAACAAATTACACTTAAACATGAAGATGAGCAATCAATCAGGTTGGATATCTACAATAGGCATGCATTAAGGCTTGTAATGTCAAGGAAGAGTACATTAGGCTAACCATTTAGACAGTGTCATCTCATGATTTGCAGAGAAATAACAGGTGATGCATAAGGGATTCAACATGAAGAAAGCAACTTTGAGCAATGAATTGGTTTCCAAGAAATCTGAACAAGATGCAATAAACATCAAACAAGTCATGAATCAACTTAGCTAACTATGCGAAAATAAAGACTAGAACAAAATTAAAACTACAGGATGGCATTAAAACAAGAAGGCTTGTACACGAAGTGGAATAACATTAAACTCAAAGGAATCTCAGTAATGCTAATGCACATAACATAAACACAATCAGAGGGAAGTAAAATTACAATAGTAGAAAGTGCTAACTCGTTGCGAACAAAGTAAACAAAAATAAGGAACTCAAAATTTCAGGAAGAGATGCGATTATTGGAGAACGAGGAAACCTCAAATCCCTATTGCTTTAGAGTTCATAAGAGCCTCGAAGTGGGCTCCGAGCAGTGCTTGCATTGGAGGAGGCTAATGAACAGAATCCAATGTCCCTGGCTTTCAGCCGGCCAAAATTCAAAGTCTCAGAATAATATAGAATGAGTGAGAGTCGGAGAATAGTAGTAGTAACAGTAGTCGTAGCAGTAGTCATTCCTCTTTTATAGGAAATAAGGAAGGGGTTTGTATAGTGACAGATTAAGAAGGACAAACAAAGAGTTGAATCAATTAAACCTAAATAAGGAAAGAAAAGATGACACGCAATCCCTAACATAGTCGGTAAAGAGGTGAAAGAAATTTTAAACCCTAGTTGAGTCCAATGGCCATGAATCTAACCGAAACTTCAAGAATCGTTTATTGTAGAGTATATAAATATGAAACATTGTCAGATCTTCACAAAATTAGAGCCAATCAGGCTCGTCTTTAAAGGTAGCATTTACCAAAATTAGGTAAATACTAAGTAACACCATGAACGCGTGAGTAGTTGCAGAATAAGGCAAGAGAATCACGAAGGGATTCCATATTGTGGCCGGATTTGGAGAGGTTTAGGGATACGACGGCTAGGGTTTGCATAGATAAGAGAGTAGTAAAGAGAGTAGAGGCGATAGAAATGGAAAAGTGTCTCTAGGGTTTGAGGGTGAAAGATATAAGGAGAGGGGGAGGTTTATTATGGGTCATTGATCATTTGAGATCAACGGCCAAGATTAAATAGGAAACGAGGCGGGTCAAAGGTAACAGGTCGCGGGGGTCATTTGGTTGGGCTGCTGAGGGATTAAATGAAGTGATTAGGTGTTTGGGCCTATAATATTTTTCCTTAATTAGCCCTGTATTGGGCTATAAATTAAATATGCAAAATTTGTTTAAATTATTTTATAAAAGGTAATTCATAAATAATAAAAATATTACTTATGCAGTAAAATGATTGAAAATAATAACTTACAATTATAAAAATATAAAAATTCTATTTTAGTATAAACAATATAAATAATGTAGTAAAGTATAGAATGTAGGCTATTATTGCAAAATTGTACAAATAGCTCAAAATACAAACGTAATTATATGAAATGAAGTAAAAATGTTATAAAACATATATGTGGGTGTAAATAATAAATTTGAATGATTGAGGCATTACAAAATAATTGGAAAGGGTAGTTAATAAATATTTGAACAATTTAAATACAATAAAATCAGTTTTAAAGGCTTAAAAATTAAGGAAAATTATAGAAAATAATTATGTGACTCTTGTAAATTAGTGATGATGCAAAAAATGACATTTCGAAAGTATATATGATATTTATAAAATATGAGGTTAAAATTGGGTATCAACGGTTATCAAAAACCAAATCCAATCTCAAGTATTAATCACGAGTCTGGCGAGGCGAACAACCTGATCCCATAGGAAATGTGATACTCAGTACTTCTGAGGCGAACGACCCGGTCCCAAAAGAATAGTTTTATCATACTGTCGAGGTGAACGGCCCGACCACATAAAAGTAATTTACAACAGTGCTGATGCGAACAGCCCGATCCCATAAGAGTAGAGAAACTACCTCAATCACGGAAGGACATGCGAGTCGAGAAGACACAAATCTATAGCTCAGCAAGTATTTCAAAATTTTCCAAAGTAAGAGGCTCAATCAATATTTTTATTCTAACCTCAATCTCAGTCATAAATTAAGGAAATCAAGTACGCAGGGTAAATACGAATAACACAATTAAGGCATGATGTGAATCTAAGTCTACCTGACATAACATAAATATAGCTACGTACGGACTCTCGTCACTGCATACGTATCTCCCCATAACAAGTAGCACACAACAATTAATACACCTAAGGGGATAAATTCCCTCTTACAAGGTTAAGAAAGAGACTTACCTCGCTTCCAAGTTGACTATCCGGCTCTTTAACCTCACTAGGACTCCTCAAACGACGTCGAGCAATCCAAAACTAATCAAAATTCGTATAAACTAATCAATAGATGCTCAAAAGTTCATAATTTAACTATTAAACTAATTTCCCAACCAATTTTGGAAAGTCCATAAAAGTGACCCCGGACCCACGTGCCCGGATTCCGAAAGTTTCAAAGATAAATGTTACTCATGACTTCACGAACTCAAATATATAATTTATTCCTCATTCCAAAATTAGAGTCCTTCATCAGCCTTCGTCACAATCGCGGGATAACCTTCACGATCGCGAAGCACACCAGCACTTTCAGCTAAGTTCAAACTTGCTTCGGGTGGTCTAAAGCACACCCGAGCCACCCGGGACCCCGTCCAAATGCACCAACAAATCCATCAATATATTGTGGACTTAATTGAAGCCTCAGAACATATAAAACAAGACTGGAATAAAGAATCTCACCTCAAAACCTCATTAATCAACTTCTAAGCTTCAAACTCATTTCAAGAAACTCTTAACGCGTTGAAACATACTTAGACAACTCAGAATTACGCCAAATTTTACGCAGAAGTCATAAATCACAATACAAACTTATTACAAGTCTTGGAATATCAGGCGAACATAGATAACACCAAAATCAACTTCAAGTCAAAAAACCTTCAAAATTCCAACTTTCAACTATAAGCGTTGAAACGCTCCCGGCCCACCTGAAACTCAATTCGAACATGTGCCCAAGTCCAAAATCATCATACGAACCTATTGGAACATTCAAATCCCGATTTAGAGGCCGTTTACTAAAAAAGTTGACTCAATTCAAACTTGGCCACCTTAGGCACGTTGAATAATATGAGCAACCCTTACCTTAAGGGAGTTGCGAAGTATTATCTATGTTGCACGGGGTGATCCTTAAGTCTAAAATACATAAGACACCCATTTCTTTATCTGTTGGTTATCTACACTTAGTTATTTACATAGACCAATGTAGTTGTATCCTTGTAATCATTAAGGATTTGTACCAATACTCATGTGTTATGATAATACTCTTTGACTTTTATATTTCCCTTTGTTTATTTGATCACCTAGAATAATCACATAATCCACATAGTTCAAAATTCGGCCGGGACTCACAGTTGTGGACCTCGAAGAGTGCCTAACACCTTCTCTTCAAAGTAACTTGAGCACTTACCCAATCTTTGGCGACACGGACTAGTCAAATAGAGTTATTCGCAAATAGGTGCCCTAACGTACCTTAAAATCATTAGGTGGTGACCATTCTCTTTTAATACCTCCTTTAAAAGAGTTGTCACACGTCAAAGCCCGCTTTCACGAGAAAATGGGGCCCGACAGAATGGCGACTCTGCTGGGGATATACTTAAGCTCTTACCATAACGAACTTGACTTATGTGGATTACTTTCCTTATTTTTCTTCATTTGTTTTAAACTGCTATGACATGCACATCCCTTCCCTTATTCACATTTATTTGTTTTAAATTGCCATGACATGCACATCCCTTCCCTTCTTGTCCTTTATTTGTTATGACATGTATGACCTCTCTCTGTCCCCTTCATCTTGTCTAAGACTGCTATTTTATGACTCTCCCCTCCCTATTTCCCTACCTGCTTCATTACGTTCCCGCATATTTTCATGATCTAAACTGACTTCTCTCTTTTGTCTTTCTTTTCTTTCCTCTTCTTTTCATGTTCGCCTTTACTATGTTATTTACTTCTTTTATGTACTTTTATCATGCAAATACTTGGCAATGTATTATTATTTTTGCATAAAGTATGCTTCGCATCATACTCCACTCATACCAATTATCAACATAGCGACGCTTGATGAGTGTCCGCGCTTTCCTGAAATCACCCTATTTAAATTGGAATGGCTTATTTGCTATAGACTAGTCAATCAGTGGTGAAGTCGACGGTCACGTGCCTTTCCTTCTCAAGTTGTCCACATGGGAGTACCAGTCTAGACCCTTCTAGAAACCCCACTCCAATTTGAAATGTACATGCATCATGCTAAACCAAGTACGAGTTGAAGCGTTATTGACGTAACAACCTGTTTAGATAAACCTTGTCCAAAGTCCGATAAGATTTTCATAATCCCAAAGGACACTATCATGTTATGTGCATTACTTGGAGAAAATGTGCCAGCATGTTGATCATTATTGCATAAGTAGCCGAATATAGAGGGGGAAAAGGGTTAACTTTATTTGTTTGTAGAAATGAAGCACGAAATCCTCAGGTTCGGTATGGTGCAGAACATCCCGCCTTTGCTACTTGACTGGTGGAAAGACCTTGCACCTTGTAAAGAAAGTCAGGCGAGGAGAGTACTTTTTGCTGAACATTCAACCAAATAGGGAACTGATCGAGGCCGCTACCATGTTCTGGGATGAGAAAAGAGCTGTTTTTCGATTTAGCAATATAGAAATAACACCTCTCCTAGAAGGAATAAGGGTTTCACCAAGTTAATATGGGATAGTCCGGGACTACTGGTGCCAGAAAATCTCACCCCCCGCGGTTTTCTGAAAATGTTGGGTTTTAAGAAGAATGATGAACTGCTCTGTCTAAACAAGTCATACATCCCTTTTGATTTTCTCTACGAGCGTTATGGGAATAACAAATCATATCGCCTTCATCATGATGAACTATCCATTACTTCCTTTGGATGGGTTCCTCGCCGAGTTTATGTGTTCATTTTATGCTTCTTGGGGTTATTGATATTTCCAATGCAAGGAGGAAGTATTCATACTCACTTAGCCATGGTCGCCAGCACCTTAATGTATTGTATCGAAGGACAAACTTACACTATCATCCCCATGATCTTAGCTGAGGTGTATCGTGCTCTGGATCGGTGCAAGCAGGGATTCAGACACTTTGAGGGTTGTAATCTACTGCTAAACGTTTGGCTGCTGGAACACTTCTAGAGGGGAGAGTACCTTTAAGAGCTTCTACGAAGGCCACTGAATGACTATATAGCTAATCATCACCCAAAGAGAATGATGTTTATTCCAGAAAAGTTTGCAAAGCCTGGAAATGTTGTAGGTTGGGTGTGTGTTTTCAACAATATGACAGACGAGCAGGTACATTGGATGCTTGAATGGTTCCTAGTAGTGAGTTCATCATCAGATCGAAGGGGACTACTCACTTAGTGCTGATCGGGCTACGAGGCATCTACCCTTGCGCTCCTATAAGGATAATGAGGCAAGCTGGAAGAAAACAAGTCATACCTTAGGCTTCCAAAATGGTCCGGTACAAGGCAGATTTAAAGGGAGATGTTATCATATTTAAGTTCGAAGCACAACACATGTGGAACCAAAATATTATCGTGGAAGGAGAAACCATTGAGCCAGACAGGTATCACGCTGGCCATATATACTACCATCTATCATGGTTAGAAGACGACGTAGCTGGGGATGTCAAACCAGGAGTCAATCTAAAAGATAGGATCATAGTTGAAGTGGTTGAGGCATATGTGAAGTACAAGAGGCTACGCAAAAGGGTGTTCGAATCTGCAACAAAGCATCTGGAGCAATATAAGGCAAACATGGAGGTGATAAGGAAATGGAAAGAGATTGCCACTAAGTCGACGTAGAGATTAGAATACATGGAGCAAGGATTGATGGAGCTAAAAGGGAAGGTGAGGAAGAGACATTGTGATTGTCAAGGCATGGACGACGATGAGGGAGGAAATCTGGCAAAAGCTTACTTATTGCTAGACATGCACCATCTGGGGAACATGATTGATGGGGTCAAGAGAGTCAAGCATGGAGAAGGTCCTTCAGGGACCAAGTAGATTAGGAGATGATGTTCTTTACTACTTTCTAGCTTAGATTAGATTTCGATGTAATAAGATCAAATGCCATTAGTAACTTTATTATTATTATTATTATTATTATTATTATTATTATTATTATTATTATTATTATTATTATTATTATTATTATTATTATTATTGTCGTTTTAGTAAAAGATTGTTTTGGCTCATTTTCGCATTAATGAAATAAAGCAAATGTTGGCACCAATTTTCTCCAAGTCTATTTGTCGCTTAGGTCTACCTCAAGCACAATGAGGTCCCCCAAATTAGGACGCTAATTACTGCATGACTATGTGAAACACGTTTAAATATTGCGAACACTCTTTTATTTCACCTTACTGACTTTGTTACCTTTTGCTTTTCTTTCTTTTTGATTATTCCCATTCCCAAAGGTTGGTTCGTGCATACTAGCATCATTATCATACCACACTAGATCCAGAGATTCTCCACCTCCTACTCCACCTAGCGACCCGAAAGGCAAAAGCATGGGCAAAGAGAAAATTGAGGAATTACTGGTATCTGTGAAGATAATGTTGTTATGGCTGAAAATGTTGAAACTTCAGATGGTAGAAGCACTCCGGGGCAGAATGAGTTGGTCTTACATTTGGAGCAGAAAATCCTGGAACTACCGGACGAGCATGAGCAGGTCCGAAATCTAGCAAACCTTTCCCTTACTCTCAATGTTCCTGATATCTACCAGCAAAACCCGACTACCTATAACCAAACACCACCAAAAAACAAACAAAATTAGAATCCACCATCCACAGCTCTGAATCCCCACGCACAACACCAGTATCATAATCCCGCACCTCCCCAAAACCTCAACCCACCACTAGTGCAAAACCCTCGACAACATCACCATCATCCAGCTCAATACCCGCAAAACACCACTTATCACACTCCCCAAATTGCACCACAACGTACTCCTGACCCCCAAATCTCAACCAACGACCACCCATATACCCAAGTTCCAGGAACTCATCAAACAAATTCGATATATGTGGAAACCTTACCCCATACCCCGCAGCAAACCCTATACATACTTGAACCGACTGAGAAGGACCTGCTCATTCGAAGCATGGCAGAGGAACTCAAGAAACTTACAGGGAGAGTCAAGAGCGTTGAAGGTATAAATTATGAAGATCTGTATATTCAACCAGATGTGGAACTGTCGAGGGGTTGCAAACCTCCCAAGTTCGAAATGTTCGATGGCACTGGTGATCCAAAGGTACATCTAAGAACATACTACGACAGGCTTGTATGAGTGGGTAAGAATAGACAAATCCGCATGAAATTGTTCATGCGAAGCCTTGTAGGAGACGCCTTGTCTTGGTATATCAGCAAAAATCCAAAGAAGTGGGCGAATTGGGTAAGTATGGCATCAGACGTCATGGACATATTCAGGTTCAACACAAAAAATGCACCAAACATTTTCTATATTCAAAACCTCAAGAAGAAGCCAACAGAAACATTTCGCAAGTATGCTACTCGTTGTAGATTAGAGACCGCGAAGGTAAATCCAGCACCTGAAGAAGAACAAATAAACAAGTTCTTTGTTAGAGCACACGATCCGCAATATTATGAAAGTTTAATGGTTATCAAGAATCACAAGTTCTCAGACATCATCAAGTTGGGAGAGAGAATATAAGAAGGAATCAAGAGCAGGATGGTAACTAATTTCGAGGCGTTGTAGGCCACTAATAAAGCTTTGCAATCAGGAGGTATTTCAAAGAATAAAGAAGTGGGTGCCGTGATGGTAGCCTTGGGCCCTAGGTCTCCCCTCACATACTAAACACTTCCACCCACATATCAACCTCACCCTCAAAAGACCAATACCCTACCACCGCCTACCATACCTATAACACTCAACCCGCATATTACCATTCACCTCCACCCGCCAGCCAAAAATACCCAAAGCCACATCTAAATTTCGACTGCATACCTCCTAGATAATACACCCCAATTGCTGAACCCATAGCCCAGCTGTATAAGAGACTGAAGGTTGCTGGTTACGTCACCCCTATTCCTGCTGTTGTTGTGGAAACTCCTTCCCAACGGATCAACCCCAACAAAACATATGCTTATCATTCAGACATGAAGGGTCATACTATTGAGGAATGTCGCACATTGAAAGAAAAGATTCAAACACTGGTCGACACTAAGGTTATACAAGCAAAGGAAGCTACAGCGAATGTCCGTAACAACTCTCTCCCGAATCATAGAGGTGAGGGAGTGAACGTGATAGAAAGTGACGAGGAATGAGCTTGAAAAGGGTCCATCGGACTCATTCTAGAGGGAGAAACTCCTAAAACATCTCCGGTCACCCTCACGCCAGTTGTAGTACAATCCCAGGCGCTATTTGAAGTTGAGGTAGCTACACCCTTCATTGTAATGGTAGCCCCTACACCATCTTACAAGTTTGATGCCGTCCCGTGGGGTTATGTTGTGGAATCAAGAAGAAAAGGAAAATCCAAAATGGAAGAAACAGGTGCCGCACAAGGTATGACTTGAACTGGCAGAGTTTACACACCCAAGAATCTGGGAGGAACGAGCAAAAAGCTGCACCTAAGCAGCCTATTGTTGAGACTGGCAATGATGACCTTTGGAGGAAGATACAAGCAAGGGAATACTCCCTTGTTTACCACTTGAACAAAACTCCTGCTTAGATATATATATTATCAATGTTGCAAAACACAAACGCACACAAGAATTCCTTGATGAAAGTGTTGAGTGAAGCTTATGTACCCGCTGGCATTACTAGTGGAGAGATGGGTAACATGGTCGGACATGTACTGGAGAGTCACAAAATTACTTTCCACAAAGATGATTTACCGCCAGAAGGGTTGAGTCACAACAAGACGTTGCACATCATAGTGCAATTCGATGACAAATTCATCGCCAGGGTCCTGATAGATGGAGGTTCGAGTCTGAATATATGTCCATTGACCACCCTAAAAAGATTAGGTAAGGGCATGCACGAGATATGAATGGGAAGCATGAATGCGAAGGCATTCAATGGATCTCAGAGAGCCACTATCGAAGAAATCAACCTTGATCTACAGATGGGTCCGGCTTGGTTTGATGTTAAGTTCTAAGTGCTAGATATATCGGCTACTTAGAACCTATTGTTGGAACGACCATGGATACATGCAGCTGGGGTAGTGGATTCTACTCTGCACCACACTGTGAAGTTTGAGTGGAATCATCAGGAGGTGATCCTTCACAGAGATGGAATCAACCCCATCTATGTAAATTAGACCGTTCCAGTCATCAAAAACATGAGGAAGTTGGGCAGAGAAACATATCATCGCATTGAACGGGTTAATGCAATTGAAAAGGATCGATGGTGGGGAAACAAGATAGAAAGCATATTGTATATTGCTGTGGACAGGATATGAACCAGGCAAGGGTCTTGGTAAAAAGCTTCAAGGGATCACCAAACCCATACAACCACATTATCATGGAACGACCTTTGGACTCGGGTATGAATATACCGTGAAAGAACATCAGGATTGGACACCGCCATGGCGTGCCCTTTATTATTCGCTGGAACAACCCATACTACCTCTGCACCATACATTCCATCAGGCTGATATAATGTGGGGATCTGAGGAATATGACATTTTGGCTGCCGTGAGGAAGCTATTTCTGGGTCAAGAAGACATGGGCTGCAGTGCAATTGCTGAGGAGGAGGAGGAAGACCTTACCATTCAGACAATGGAAGAGGGATTTATTCTCAAGAACTGGATCGCTGCACCATCCCTGGCTCGCCCCATTCCTGGGTAGCTTGGAAAATTAGCATGACTTATTTTCAAATTGTTTTGAGCATTTAAGACATTTTCAGTATTTTGTTTTGAAATAATTACTCAATCCATCTAGTCGTACTTGTTGACATTTTAAAGTTTTATTAATGCATTACTACTTTTCGTATTTATTATTATATTTCTACATTCTTTTTAGAAGCTCACAAAGTTCAAACCAGATATGAGCTTAAAGATAAAAGAGGAGCTCACCAAGCAAATCAAAGCCAAGGTTCTCCGAGTGGTCGAATACCCGACCTGGTTAGCCAACATTGCATTGGTTCCAAATAAAGATGGGAAAGTTAGAGTATGTGTCGATTACAGAGATCTGAACAGAGCAAGTCCTAAGGATGATTTCCCGCTCCCTAACATACACATACTGATTGACAACTGCGCCAAGCATATACTCTAATCCTTTGTGGATTGCTTCGCAGGATACCATCAGATTTAGATGGATTAAGAGTGTCGAAAAGACCGCATTTATCACACCATGGGGAATATATTGTTACAAAATGATGCCGTTTGTTTTGAAAAATGCTGGGGCCACCTACATGAGGGCAATGATGACTATCTTCCATGTCTTGATACACAAAGAAATAGAAGTGTACGTGGATGATGTTATTATCAAATCTAAAAAGTGCTCGGATCACATAGCAGAGCTGAAGGACTTTTTTGATCGGCTTCTAAAATACAACTTGAAGTTGAACCCTGCAAAATATGCCTTCGGAGTCCCCGCTGGAAAATTGTTAGGTTTTATAGTTAGCCACCGAGGTATTGAGCTACACCCATAAAAAATTAAAGCTATCTACGACTTGCCACCACCAAACAATAAGAAAGATGTGATGAGTTATCTAGGGCGCCTCAATTATATCAGCTGTTTTATAGCACAATCAATGGTGATATGTGAGCTAATCTTAAAAATGCTGAGGAAAGATGCTACAACAAGCAGGACGGAAGAATGCCAGAAAGCCTTCGACAAAATCAAGGAGTATTTATCTAAACCGCCCATGTTGTCCCACCAGAACAAGGAAAACCTCTGTTGCTTTATCTGCCTGTGCTAGATGGGGTCTCTGGTTGCGTTTTAGGACAACATGATGAAATTCGAAGGAAGGAGCATGCGATATATTATCTGAGCAAGAATTTCACGCGTTACGAAGCCTGATACTCTTTGTTGGAATGCACCTACTGTGCTTTGACATGGATAGCCCAGAAGTTGAAACATTATTTCTGTCCGTAAAC
Source organism: Nicotiana tabacum (assembly GCF_000715075.1). NCBI lineage: Eukaryota > Viridiplantae > Streptophyta > Magnoliopsida > Solanales > Solanaceae > Nicotiana > Nicotiana tabacum. The sequence goes on along the minus strand of NC_134096.1, from coordinate 148,088,239 downwards.
TAAATATCTCATATCAAGGATGGATCTACTAAAATGCATCTTTAAGAAACCCATGCCTACGGGTAAGATAGCAAAGTGGCAGATATTGTTGAGTGAGTTCGACATCATATATGTAACTTAGAAGGCAGTCAAAGGGCAAGCATTGGCTGCTAACTTGGCAAATGATCCCGTAGACGGAGAATACGAACCACTAAAGACGTATTTTCTCGACGAAGAGGTATCATTTATAGGAGAAGATATTACCGAAGCATACGATGTCTGGAGGATATTCTTCGACGAAGTAGCAAACTTCAAGAGAGTGGGCATCGGATCTATCTTAGTATCAGAAAAACCGGTCAACATTACCCGATATCCGCAAAACTCATGTTCCCTTGCACCAATAATATGGCAGAATGCGAGGCCTGTATCTCGTGACTCAGGTTGGCCGTCGATATGAATATTCAGGAGTTGCTGGTAATTGGAGATTTAGCTCTATTGGTGAACTAGGTTCTAGGAGAATGGGCTACTAAGAATACCAAAATATTGCCATACTTGCATTGTGTACAAGAGCTGAACAATAAATTCACGAAGATAGAAATACAAGCATGTTACAAGGATTTAGAATGAATTTGCAAACACACTAGCCACCTTTTCTTCCATGATACAACATCCAGACAAGAATTTCATTGATCCTATCCCAATAGGAATTCATATGCGGCCAACGTATTGTACTCATGTTGAAGAAGAGTTTGACGGAAATCCGTACATGGAAAAGGGAGAATATCCAGAGAATGCTACACACACTCAGAAGTGCATGCTACGATGATTGGCCAATCATTTCATTTAAAGCGAAAAAATTCTGTATAGAAGGATTTTTCATTTGGGATCACTGCGATGTGTCGATACCAAGGAGGTATGTAGATTGCTTGAAGAAATACATGCTGGAACTTGCAGACCTCACATGAACGGTTTCATTTTGTCCAAGAAGATATCAAGAGCAGAGTATTTCTAGATGACTGCGATACGAGTACCGCCCAACGAACTCAATGAAACGAGTTCACCTTGGCCTTTCTCCGCTTGGGGCATGTATGTCATCGGACCAATTGAATCCCGATGCTTCCAATGGACATTGGTTCATTTTGGTGTCCATAGAATATTTTACAAAATGGGTTGAAGCCGCGTCCTATAAAGCTATGACTAAGAAGGTTGTAGCGCATTTTTTCCGGGATCGCATTATTTGTCGATTTGGACTACCTGAGTGAATCATCACTGACAATGCCGCAAATCTCAACAGTGACTTGATGAAAGCTATGTGTGAAACATTCAAGATCAAGCATCAAAACTCTACAACATACATGCCGCAAATGAATGGAGCCGTAGAGGCCGCCAAAAAGAGCATCAAGAAGATATTAATGAAAATGGTGAACAACTACAAGCAATGGCAAGAAAAGATACCATTTGCTTTGCTCAGCTATCGCACTACCATTTTCATGTCAACTGGGGCAACTCCCTACTTATTGGTTTATGGTACCGAAGTCGTTATCCCTGCCTAAGTGGAGATTCCTTCCTTAAGAATCGTATAAGAAGCCAAGCTCAGCAAAGCGGAATGGGTATGAACAACTAGCTCTCGTTGATGTTAAAATAATGAACGCAGTGTGTCTTGGTCAACTTTACCAAAATAGAATGGCAAGAGCTTTTAAGAAAAAGGTTAGGGCGAGACAATTCACATCGGGACAATTAGTGTTGAAATGACAATTTCCTGCATCAGGATGAAGAAAAAGAGAAATTCTCACCCAATTGGCAAGGCCCTTACATGGTCCACCAAGTACTAACAGGAGGAGCACTTATACTCGTAGAGATGGATGGAGAGATTTGGCCAAAACCTATCAATTCGGACGCAGTCAAGAGATACTATGTTTAAGACTATGTTTGCACTTTCTATTTAATGTAACCTAAACTACTCTTGACCTGATTCCTGTTTAACAGGAGATACATAGGCAGCCCTGTAGGTTGAGTCACATCATAATAAATTCTTCATTCAATCTATGGTCTGAAACGGGGGCAAGATCTCGAGTTTTTCCTATCTCGTCGTATTTAGAATCACCAAGAAATGTATCCGAGTTAAGGAGGTTGCAAGGTCTCAAAAGCGTGTCACAGTCATCAATTCGACAAAATTATTCGCTCTCATGCATTATCACATATTTCAAACAACTACATTTTATATAAACAATTTATAACAAATGCATGTTTTTCGAAATTTCATTTTATTATATAGTAGCCAGATGGTACCTGGGGTGACTTAAACAGGACCGCAAGACACGAGCAAAGGCAAAGCAAGGAATCGAGAGCACGAACCAACCTTCCCCCCTCCAAACCCATAATTTTCCTTTGGATACAGGCACAATGGATATAACAGGAACGTCCGCAAATATATACACATAACAAGATCACTATATTCACACCGACAAAAGTATCCAAACGCAAACGCATCAAGCTAAGAAATACTTTTCCCTCTCTAATTTAATCATTGATAATTCTTGCATAAGTCTAAGCACTGTCCCCATCACCGCATAAGGCTAAACATTGCCTTTCCTTTCATGAGACTAAGCACTATCTCCCTTCCTTGCATGAGGCTAAGCAATGCCTCCATTATTGCATAAGGCTAAACATTGCCTTTCCTTGCATGAGACTAAGCACTGTCTCCATTCCTTGCATGAGGCTAAGCACTGTCTACATTATTGCATGAGACTAAACACTGTCCTCCACACAACATAAGTCTAAGCACTGCCTTTCCTTGCATGAGACTAAGCATTGTCTCCATTCCTTGCATGAGGCTAAGCGCTGCCTCTATTGTTTCATAAGGCTAAGCACCGCCTTTCTTGCATGAGACTAAGCACCGTCTACATTCTCGGTATGAGGCTAAGCACTACCTCCATTATTGCATACGGCTAAGCATTGCCTTTCCTGCATGAGACTAAGCATTGTCTCTGCTCCTTGCATAGGGTTAAACACTGCCCTCACCATAGTACAAGGCTAAGCATTGCCTCCATTATTGCACAAGGCTAAGCATTGCCTTTCCTTTCATGAGACAAAGAATTGTCTCCACTTTTTGCATCGGGCTAAGCACTGCCCTCATTTCATACAAGACTAAGCCTTGTCTCATCTCATTCTCACATATGACTAAGCATTAACTATTTCCTCTATCAAATGATCAATATCACCGCATCTTTGTATTTCATAGGCTAAAATATCGCCACATTTTCCTAAGGCACAATAGTCTAAGGGCATCATCCTCATAGCCCGAAGACATCATGCCATGGCCAGATGATCTCTCGAAACTGCATATCATTATTCAAAGGCTTCATAGTCCAGAGGCACCATCTTCATGGCCCGAGGACACCATTTCCTGGCTTGTGAATCCGTTATCATACGCTTCATGGCCCAGGACGTCATAGTCTAAGGACATCATCCTCATTATCCAAAGACAACTCTCATGGTCCGAAGGAAATTTGCATCATGTTTAAATTTTAGCAATAACCCACACATGTTCTCGTGCATCGTGTTTTATGTTCTTCATATAACTCGGGAGGTAACCGTTTTACAAACAGGAGCAATTGTCGCACCGGTTTCCATTCACATCCTTCGATCACCTCAAACGGAATCGATAATCAGCAATTGATTAACCTTTTGTTCTATAACCATTTAAATATATTCCTTGTATATCCATAGCTTTCATTTTGCATTTATAGACCCACCTGAAATCATCCGTTACTCACGATACTATCGCATCCAGAAGATCATTTTTCGAAACACACGACCACTCTTATAACAACTCCATCGGTTTCGTTCGCCGTTGGATCCAGAACTACACACGGCATGATTCTCGTAACACCATGGATATGTACACAACTCATGATCCAGGGTTCGGCCCTATTATTTTCAAAACACATCATTCCTTATTCACCTCGGACAAAATTGGTCATCATATTCTTTACCAGACAACTTTTTAATCATTCCCGGGTAAAGAGGGGCAGTTGTTGATACCATATATGCTTGGTTGATCACTTGGCAAACGATCCCGTAGATGGAGAATACGAACCACTAAAGACGTATTTTCTCGACGAAGATGTATCATTTGTAGGAGAAGATATTACCGAAGCATACGACGGTTGGAGGATGTTCTTCGACGAAGTAGCAAACTTCAAGGGAGTGGGCATCAGAGTTGTCTTAGTATCATAAACCGGTCAACATTACCTGATATCTGCAAAACTCAGGTTCCCGTGCACCAACAATATAGCAGAATATGAGGCATGCATCTTGGGACTCAGGTTGGCCGTCGACATGAATATTCGGGAGTTGCTGGTAATCAAATATTTAGATCTATTGGTGCACCAGGTTCTAGGAGAATGGGCTACTAAGAATACCAAAATATTGCCATACTTGCGTTGTGTACTAGAGCTGATTAAGAGATTCACGAAGATAGAAATACAAGCATGTTCCAAGGATTTAGAATGAATTTGCAGACATATTAGCCACCTTGTCTTCCATGATACAACATCCAGACAAGAATTTCATCGATCCTATCCCAATAGGAATTCATAAGCAGCCCACTTATTGTACTCGTGTTAAAGAACGGTTTGACGGAAATCCGTACTTCGAAAAGGGAGATTATCCAGAGAATGATACACACACTCAGAAGCGCACGCTCTGAAGATTGCCCAATCATTTCTTTCAAAGTGGAGGAATTATTTATAGAAGGACTCCTGATTTGTGATTACTGTGATGTGTCGATACCAATGAGGCATCTAGATTGCTTGAAGAAATACATGCCGGAACTTACGGGCCTCACATGAACGATTTCGTTTTGGCCAAGAAGATATCAAGAGCAGTGTATTTCTGAATGACTATAGAAATAGACTGCATAAAATATGTTCATAACTGTCACTAATGCCAGATACATGCTGATATGATACGAGTACCGCCCAACGAACTCAGTGCAATGCGTTTTCCCTAGCCTTTCTCTGCTTGGGGCATGGATTTCATCGGACCAATTGAACCTGCTGCTTCCAATCGACACGAGTTAATTTTGGTGGCCATAGACTACTTTACAAAATGGGTTGAAGTCGCGTCCTATAAGGCTGTTACTAAGAAGGTCATAGCAGATTTTGTCCGGGATCGCATTGTCTGTCGATTTGGAGTACCTAAGTGAATCATTACTGACAATGCCGCTAATATCAATAGTGACTTGATGAAAGCTATGTGTTAACCATTCAATATCAAGCATCGGAACTCTACAACATACAGGCCGCAAATGAATGGAGTCGTAGAGGCCGCCAATAAGAACATCAAGAAGATATTAAGGAAAATGGTGGACAACTACAAGCAATGGCATGAAAAGCAACCATTTGCTTTTCTCGGGTATCGCATTACCGTTTGCACGTCAACTGGGGCATCTCCCTACTTACTGGTTTGTGGTACCGAAGTCGCTATCCTTACCGAAGTGGAGATTCCTTCCTTAAGTATCATACAAGAAGCCGAGCTCAGCGACATGGAATGTGTACGAAATTGGTATGAACAAATTGCTATCATTGATAGTAAAAGAATGAACGCAGTGTGTCACAGTCAACTCTACCAGAATAGAATGGCAAGAGCTTTTAATAAAAAGGTTAGGGTGAGAAGACTCACACCGGGGCAATTAGTGTTGAAACGAATCTTCCCACCTCAGGATGAAGCAAAGGGGAAATTATTATCCAATTGGCAAGGACCTAACATGGTCCACCGAGTACTAACAGGAGGAGAACTTATACTCGCAGATATGGATGGAGAGATTTGGCCAAAACCTTTTAATTCGGACGCAGTCAAGAGATACTATGTTTAAGACTATGTTTGCACTCTCTATTTGATGTAACCTGAACTACGCTTGACCTAACGCCCATTTAAGAGGGGATACGTAGGCAGCCCTGTGGGTTCAGTCACATCATAATAAATTCTTCAGCCACTCTATGGTCAGAAACAGGGGCAAGATCTCGCGTTTGCACGATCTCGTCGTATTTAGAATCGCCAAGGAATGTATCGCCAGAAGTATGCACTTAAAGTAGGGCAGAACTTTGTGGAGGATCCTCAAAATTTTGAGTTAAGGAGGCTGCAATGTCTCAAAAGCGTGTCACAGTCATCAATTCGACAAATTTATTCGCTCTCATGCATTATCACATATTTCAAACAACTACATTTTTCTATAAATAATTTATCACAAATGCATGTTTTTCGAAATTTCAATTTTTGCCAGACTTTACCCGAGGTGACTCAAATAGGACCTTAAGACAAGAGCAAAGGCAAAGCAATGAATTGAGAGCACTAACCAACCTCCCCCCCCCCCGAACTCGCAATTTTCCTTTAGATACAGGCATAATGGATATAACAGGAATGTCCGCAAATCTATACACACAACAAGATCACTATCTTTACACCGACAAGCGTCGCAAAATGCAAATGCATCAAGCTAAGATATACTTTGACCTCTCGCATTTAATCATTGCTCATTCTTGCATAGGGCTAAGCACTACCCTCATTACCGCATAAGGCTAAACATTGATTTTCCTTGCATGAGACTAAGCACTGTCTCCCTTCCTTGCATTAGGCTAAGAACTGCCTCCATTATTGCATAAGGCTAAACATTGCATTTCCTTGCATGAGACTAAGCACTGTCTCCATTCCTTACATGAGGCTAGGCACTGCCTCCATTATTGCATGAGACTAAACACTGTCCTCAATACTAAATAAGGCTAAGCGTTGCCCTTCCTTGCATGAGAGTAAGCACTGTCTCCATTCCTTGCATGAGTCTAAGCACTGCCTCCATTATTGCATAAGGCTAAGCATCGCCTTTCTTGCATGCGACTAATCACGGTCTCCATTCTCCGCATGAGGCTAAGCACTGCCTACATTATTGCTTAAGGCTAAGAATTGTCTTTCCTGCATGAGACTAAGCATTGTCTCTGCTCGTTGCATAGGGTTAAACACTGCCCTCACCATAGCACGAGGCTGAGAATTTCCTCCATTATTGCACAAGGCTAAGCATTGCCTTTCTTTGCATGAGACTGAGCATTGTCTCCACTCTTTGCATCGGGCTCAGCATTGCCCTCATTTCATACAAGACTAAGCCTTGTCTCATCTCGTTCTCGCATATTGCTAAGCATTACATGTTTCCTCTATCAAACGATCGACATGTTGTCCGAAGGAACCATAGTGTGAGGGCATAATCCTCATAGCCCGAAGACATCATGCCATGGCCATAGGAGCTCTCGAAACTACATATCATTATTCAAAGGCGTCATAGTCCAGAGGCACCATCCTCATGGCCCGAGGACTCCATTTCATGGCGAATCCCCTATCATACGCTTCATGGCCCAGGACATCACAGTCTAAGGGAATCATCCTCATTGTCCAAAGACATCCGTAACAAAAAGGAGTGATTCTCGCTCTGATTTCTGTTCACAATATTCACATCCTTTGATCACCTCAAACGTAACTGATAATCAGTAATTGATTAACCTTTGTTCTATAACCGTTCAAATATCTATCTTGTACATCTGTAACATTCAATTTGCATTCATAGACCCACCTAAAATCATCTGTTACTCACTATACTATCACATCCAAAAGATCCTTTTTCGAAACACACGACCACTCTTAGAAAAACTCCATCGGTTTCGTTCATCGTTGGATTCAGAACTACACACGACCTATTTCCCGTAACACTAGGGATATTAGACAAATCAATAACCAGGGTTCGACCCCATTTTTCTTTTCAAAACACATCATTCCTCACTCACTTCGGACAAAATAGGTCATTGTTTTCTTTACCCGATAACTCTTTCATCATTCTTGGGTAAAGAGGGGAAGCTGTTGATACCCAAATTTGCCCTCATATTTTTATAAATATAATATATGCTTTTAAAATATCATTTTTGCATCACTACTCAATTTAAAATAGTCATATGAGAATTTTTTATAATTGGTCATACATTTTTAAGCTTCAAAATTGATTTTCTTGCATTTAAATTATTTAAATATGTATTAATTATCCCTTTAAATTATGGTTTTGATGACTTAATCATCCAAATTTATTATTTGCATCCACATATGTGTTTCATAATATTTTTACTGCATTTATATAATTACATTTTTATTTTTAGCTATTTACACAATTTTTGTAAATAATAGCCTATATTATATAAATAGTTGCATTTATTATATTAGATATGCCAAAATTGTATTCTATATTTTTATAATTCTGAGTTATTAATTTTAAGCATTTTATTTCATCAATAATAATTTATTATTTTTATTAGACGTTTTAATAATTTAGTTTTAATTAAATTTATGTATTTTACAATGTGGCCCAAATCAGGCAATTTATAGACCAACTTAGCGGCCCAAACACCCACACCTTATCCCAATAACCCCAAAGACCAATCCAAACGACCCTTGTGACTAACCCGGTCGCGACCCACAAACGACTCGCCCCACCTATTCTTTGATCCAGACCGTTGATCTCTCAAGATCAACGGTCCACGATAACCCCACCATTTTAAATACATCTGCCCCAAAACCCTATCCCCATTCTTTAGGGACAACCACCTTTGAACCCTATCTACTCCCTTCTCATCTCAAACTCTAATAGTCGCCTCTTCTATCCCTCCCCCCCCCCCCCAAATTCCAGTTCTAATAGGGAATCTCTCCATGATTTTCCTTTAATATATGCTCGATCTCTCCGTTATTTACATATTTTTGGTATCACATAATACTTTCTTATCTTTGGCAAGTATACGATCCCAAATCAAGCACAATCATCTCCAGAACTTTGAGACTTAGACGGTAATTCATCAATATATACTCACTACAAGGTTTTATGGCTCCGATTTACCAAGATCCTCGACCAATATTTGATTTCCGTCGAACTAGGGTTTGAAATTTCAATTTTACTGCTTTACCAGTTCTATTACTAATTGAATGTGATATTCTATCCTTATTTGTGATTGATTAATTATTTTTCATGTTTGCTTGTTCGATTTTACCACTATATAACCCTTCCTAGATTTCCCTAAGACAAACCTTAATCACCTTAAGAACTATTCTCTCACTCTCACTTATTCTATACTATTATGAAATTGAGCTCTTGGTCGGCTGAAAGTCAAGGCCACCGGATTTTGTTCACCTTCCTCTAGTGCAAGCACTACTCGGGGTCCATTTCGAGGCTCTTGTGAACTCTGAAGCACTGGGGAGTTGGGGTTTTACTCGTCTTCAATAATCACAGCTATTTTTAAGATTTGAGTTCTTCATCCTTTGTTTAGTTTGTTTGCAACTGGTTATTACCCTATACTCTCGTAATTTTATTACTTTATGATTGTGTGCATTTATCTGGGTGTTTTATATCATGCTATCTCAAACCTACTCTAATTTTGACTTTTGCTAAGTGATACATGATGTTACAAGGCAATCAACTAAACCTGATTAATGTTCATCGAATGCTATTTGGATTTCTAGGAAGTTATGTATGTCTAGAAGTGTTTTTATTCTTGTTGAATCCCTTACACATCATCTGTTATCCTACTGCAACTATGGGATGACATTATATGAATACTTAGCCTAGCATGATTTTCCTTGACCTTATTAGCCTCAATGCTTGCCTATTGTAGATAACCAAGTTTCTTGAATGTTTGTCTCCATGTTTAAGCTTAATGGACTATTGGAGACAATATACATGCCTAGAACCTATGCCAAATCTTCTATGTATATCTGCTATTCCCTGAAACCAACTTGTGATCGTATGAACTCTGTGTGCTAATGCTGTTGCAATGCCAAAGCAGACTCATTCTTTGCTTTGATGCTTTGTACTCACCTATTGTTTGAGACTCCTAGGGTGAATTTCAATCCTTGTCTTGTTTACTCTTCTTTACATGATGCCTGCTTACTTGACTTGCCTGAAGGTGAGCCTCTTCTCATTTGAATGCTCACTTATAGATAAACTGAGTTTGTTTGCCTGTCCCATATGTTAAGCTTTGCAAATTAGTTATTCTCATTAGGTTCTTATGTTGAAGTTTCCATGTTAAGTCTATATCTCACTAATCCATCCCATGACACTGTTAGAATTCCATGTTCAACCCCCTGCTTAAGGCTCCTTAGGATAGTGTTTTGACCAAGCTTTGTTCTGGAACTTTATTTGAAATAGCCTTGTTTCTCTTAAACTCTGTTTCTGGAGTTATAACCACAAACCTTTCAGCATAAGTATTTATATGACCTTATCGATAAGTCTTGGTTAGAGGTGTTGTTGGTCACAGCTTAAGGACTGAGTGTTTTAATTTTCAAAGCTGTTCAATTAACTATATGTGTAGTGTCATCTGTATAGCCAAGCTTAACATCCTTTGGGTAAGAAATTATTCATCAAGGCCTAGTATGTTGGGCCTTCTTTGGAATTGGAAGAATGAAGAACACTGTTAGCACTTGGAGTCTGGGCCTGCAGTCCACATGGAATTCTAAACCTATCTGAAGGCCCAATTATTATTGGGTTATTATGTATTCATATTTGTACCTGTAATTATTCAATAAGGCATATAATAATTTGTAAAAAAACAATGCGGAGATTAGTGAAAAGGGCCGGGGTCTCCTAATTCTCGCATAAACGGGTAGAGAGCATGCCTTTAGGACCTACCTGCTTTGTTTGCTACTTTGTTCGACATGCTTTATTTCTGTACACACATAGAAACCATGCCTATAGGAAATCACACACTCCACTTAACTTGCTTAATACTTGTACATTATTCAAAAGCATGATTGTTAGACTAAATATTTTACTTGCTCTCATGTCTACTTCTATATGAATATTAGATAACATGCCTATAGGGTTGTAATCATACATACCTTTTTTAACGCTCATCTAGATACCATGATTATACGGGTCTTAACTAATTAGTTAATCGGCTACTTCTGTTCTTTTATTATACTGCCACCTAGACAGCATGCCTATAGGATAAGTACGACAAAATTGAGTTCAAATACCATCCATTATAAATCTTGTCTATAGGATATTGTTACATGCCTAGAGAGCATGTCTATAGAATCAAACTTGGTAATGCCAAGTTTTCTAATAGCTCTCCCTGCCCGTTGCTCAAACAACTTAGAAATAATATCTATAGGTTTTATAACACCTGTAATCTGCAAATTAGTTAATTTGGAACAGCAGCACTGCATGTACGACTTGAAATTAGAATCATATAGAAAACATGCCCATAAGACTTAACGACTCAAATACTTCTTAATCCTGAAATGGTCTATTGTGTATCCTGGAACTCGTTTGCTTGCTTTGTTGCTACGTGCGGAGGCTAACATGATCCTCTCTTTGTTATTATGTGTAGTCCTACTTGTTTTAAATGCGCGATTAGTTTTATCATTATGATCAACTTAGGTGAAGTCTATAACCACCCGAATAGAGGTCCGAAGCCTCCTCGACCATATGCACGGGACAAGTAATGCACACCTAGGATACGATTTAGAGTTGAATTAGAGCCCCTTTAAGTAACAACTTCAACATAGTAATTGGGTAGCAAGAGATGATAGTCTTTGCCCGCTGAATAATATGAGCAACCCCTACCTTAAGGGAGATGCGAAGTATTATTTATGTTTCACGGGGTGATCCTTTAGGCTAAAAAACATAGGACCCCCCTTTTCTTTATATATATGCTGGTTATCTACAGTTCAATCATGTAATCAATCACATTTATCATCCGCATATCATGTCATAGTCTCTTTCAAAGTGTCACCTCTGCCTCTAGATCGAGCCATTTTCTGTACCAAGCAAAGGCGATTGTTAGTTGCAATTCAAGTTCAGACATACAATGAGTTATGTAAGGACACACCAGAAGACACAGTGAGGAACATAGTTGAAATATGCTTGCATGATAGGGATCTGCGGTTCACACATTTATCCTTGCGGCCGCAGATTAGGCCTTGCGGACCGCACAATTCTCTCTTGCAGCCGCAGATGTGAAGTGCGGTCCGCATATTTTTCATTGCGGCCGCAACTCATAAACCAAAAATATGCCAACTCTCTGATGATAGAGAATTGGCTGATGTGAGGCCGCAACATATTTTCTGCGGTCTGCACATTTTTCTTGCGGCCGCACATTGAATAAAAAATATGCACATTTCTCTGAAGACAGTAAAATAGTTGTTTTGTGGCCGCAATGGAAATTCTACGGTCTGCACAATTCTGTGACCCCCCCATCGCAATCAAATTGCACTTTGAGGTTTCTCACTTTCGTAACCTTTGTCCCTTTCTTGATATGCGCCATATTGGCATTGAATTCCCGGACAAGGTACTCCTTAGCGTCCACCACGCTCTGGATAAACCACATCCACCCTTTGTGTTCTCTAAATTGTCTTAATACTACTAGGTTATACCTCTCCAGATCTTTCAACTAAAACTGTCGCTCAAGAGTGAGTGACCTCACTGGCCACCATCCACAGAAGCTGGAGAAGGCGGCCAAGCTGACAAATTGGTCCTCCCATATCTCTTTCTTCTTTGACCTTTCAAGGCCGGCAACTGTAGCATCTCCCCCTCTGCGATCATCAGGGATGTCCTGAACTAATGTCTTTATGCCTCAGGGTCAGGTTTAGTGGAAGGCGCAGAAGCCTAACTAGCACTTTCCAAACCCTCGAAAGTGATGTGTGATGTGGATAACCCGTCCCTATGTTGATACCTCCCTGGTGGCCTTGACTGGATAGCCAGCTACTCATGTACACAGGCTGAGTTGCCCTCTTATGCGTCCCTAGACGGGGCTTATGAATTGGTCTCGGAAAGGTCTGCATATCTCCCTCTCCCGGTTGTAGGTTTCTTTGTGATTGTTCTTTGTTGGCCGAGGGGTAAAGCATTCTTGCCTCGACCCCTAGAAAGTTCACCCCTTCCTTTTGAAGTATCACATCTGCCTCTTCGATCGAACCATTATCTGTATAAAGTAGAAGCCGTTGTTAGTGGAAATTCCGTGTTCAATCAAATATAAGAGATACACAAGAAAACACCAGAAGACACAATTAAGGTCACAACAAAGTCATTCTTGCAGGGTGAGGATCTACGATCCGCACATTTCTCATTGCGGGCACAGATTGGCTCTTGCGGACCACAAAATTCTCTCTTGCGACCGCAGAGGAGGATTGCAGTCTGCATAATTTCTATTGCAGCAGCAAAATCCAAAACCAAAATTATGCCAACTCTCTGATGATAGAGAATTGGCTGATGTGCGGCCCAACATATTTTCTGCGGACCACACATTTGGTCTTGCGGCCGCACATTGAATCACAAAGATGCACACTTCTCTGAAGACAGTAGAATGTCTGTTTTGCGGCCGCAATGTAAATTCTGCAGTCCGCACAATTTTCCTTGCGGCCGGAGACTCATTCTTGACTAAAGGTTCCCTAGATCCAACTTCTACGGACCGCACAATTTCTTGTACGGCCGTAGATTTCAGACAATTAGGAACATGCTGTATTTTTAACTAAGGCTTGCAATTTGTTTGCACAAATTTTGACATGGTAACAACGTCAAAGCATGAAAATACATTTACCGAGTTCCCAATTAACAAGTACTAGTTGACCCACTACATATTTACCCCCACAAGTATGTACAATCAAATTCAACAAACAAATGGCCTAAAATTTTACTAAAAATCTAAAAGTTAAATGAAAAAGATTAACAAGATTGTGAAACATACCAAATGAATGAGTGTGAAGAAATGAGTGATCAACAGTTGTAGACGTGTGGGAAGATGATTTAACAAGAGATTTCAAATTAGTACTAGTTGTGTGCTCAGAGAAGGAAAAGGGGAACATTGGCCCTAGCCTCTATTTATACTTATTGATTGCCCAAGGAGAGGAGAAGTGAGTGTGGCCGCAGAATTCCAATTGCGGTCCGCACTCTGTTACCTGGGAGCTTAGGTGCCCTTTTGTTCTACGGTCCGTAGTATTTTGTGTGCGGCCATAGATTCCTTATTGCAGATCGCCGATTTGTTGTTGCGGCCGCAGTTCGACACTTTTTCTGATGGACAAATGAAGTCTCCCAAACTCACACCACTTATTGGGATTGTGAGGCGGTCGATGCAATTATAAATACCCAACACGAGTTGGGGTCGATTCCACAGAGAGCTTTACGTTGGATTAGGTATATATCTAGTCTAAGTATATGACGTGCCCAAGATTGTACTTCCACATATTCGGTTGTTTCTTTTCTACTCCTAAATCTTATGCTAATGCTGTAATTGTAAAGCTAAGGGACAATGTTTTTGGTATTGTTATTTTAAGGTTATAAAAGATCTAGGGTTGTAACTTCTACCTAGTTGGTTACCTAACGGATTGAGAGCTTTAGGGCATGTTTGGTTGGTCGGGATACAATATAGCAATCAAACACGATTACTCACTCTATACCTCTCGGTAGTTTGAGTGATTTTGCCCAATTTGGCTTTCTCAAGTCCAAATGGGTATTTCACAAAATAAGTTATAGATGCTCAAGTTGGGTCTTACTATCTCTAGATTTGACCCTTTAATTGGGGCTATCAATTTTCTTGAGTTCACCCCAATTTCTTGTTAGCCAAGTTTTCCTAGACTTAGTCTCTCTTTCTCAAGTAGAGACTAAGTCAATTAGGCATGAATCAATGTTTGCAACCATCAATTCTCAAATTCAATCAAGAACTAGGCTAAATATCATATACCCAATCATAAATAAGCCCTAAATAAATCACCCATTAAGTACCCATACTAGGGTTGGGTCACAACCCTAGCTAAGGGTTTAGCTACTCATAGAAAATGAAGAAATCAAAGAAGAAACTATGATAAAACTCATAATAGATGATTAAGGGAAGAAAATCTAATGTTAAAACGATAAACTATTACAAAGTTACGTAAAACAGTAAAGAAAAACAACTATCTATTCTCAGGTGTTCTCTTCTTAACCTAAATTTGACAAAAAGAGCTATTTATACCCAGCTGAAATTATCAGACAAAATAGCTCATGCGGAGATTCTGCAGCCGCACAATTATGTGTGCGGTCTTCACTTTGATATTAGCTTGACAAGATGGACTTCTGCGGCCGCATAATTCTGGGGTGCGGCCGCACTTCTTCAAATTCTGCGGTCCGCACATTTCTGAGTGCGGCCGCACTCTCGAATTTTAGCTTTGACATGCAAGACTTCTGCGAACCGCGCATTTCTGAGTGAGGCCGCACTTTTGATTCTGCGGTTGTACAATAATGATGCGGTCCGCTCTTCTTCATAACCCCAGAATCCATCTCTCAAAACCTCATCTTCTGCGGCCGCACAATAATTGTGCAGTCCGCACTTTGCATGGAAATTTTGTCAGAGGCTTCCTCATGTTCTGCGGCCGCACTCAATATTGTGCGGTACACATTTTTCCCTTTTAGATTTGTTTTAGTCCTTGTCCAAAATTACTCCATCTTGAGTTGATTTTCATCTCTTTGACTCATATTCCAACACCCCTGCAAGAAAACACATTTCATCAGCTTTCGAGAATACCTTTAAGCAATTTTGAGCTAAAACGAAAGTAAAAGAGTGCAAATAAGTAGTCAAAATCCCTACTTATTTTAGCTTTGACATGCAAGACTTCTGCGGACCGCACATTTCTGAGTGCGGCTACACTTTTGATTCCGCGGCCTCACAATAATGGTGCGGTCCACACTTATTCATAACCCCAGAATCCATCTCTTTGAACCTCATCTTCTACGGCCGCACAATAATTGTGCGGTCCGCACTTTGCATGAAAATGTTGTCAGAGGCTTCCTCACGTTCTACGGCCACACTCAATATTGTGCGGCCCGCATTTTTCCCTTTTAGCTTTGTTTTAGTACTTGTCCAAAATTACTCCTTCTTGAGTTGATTTGCATCTCTTTGACTCATATTCCAACACCCCTACAAGAAAGCACATTTCATCAGTTTTAGAGAATACCTTTAAGCAATTTTGAGCTAAAACGAAAGTAAAAAAGTGAAAATAAGTAGTCAAAATCCTTACTTATTAACCAACTTCAGAGAGTTGGCATTTTTTCACATTCTACTTCTGCGGTCCGCAAGATAATTGTGCGGCCGCAGAGCACTTTTGCTGCAGCAACTGGTAATGTGTGGCCCGCACAATTCAACTGCGGTTCGCACAATTTTGCACTCTTAGCCAGATTTCTGTCCACCATTCTTGTAAGGCACACTCATTCTTGCAGCACACTTTAAATCAAGTTAGCACAAAAATGACTCCTAACTACAAAAGAAACAAAGAAAAGAAAAAAAACACATGGGTTTCCTCCCAAGAAGCACCTGATTTAACGTCACGGCACGACGTAGAATACCATTCGTTGAAATGAATCACCTCCACTACGTGGCCATCTCCAACTTTTGCCAAATAGTGCTTCACCCGGTGACCATTGACTCGGAATACCTCATTATTTTTGTTCTTCAAGTCCAATGCACCAAAGGGTGTCACGCCCACAATTTCAAAGGGACCACTCCATTTAGACTTTAGATTTCCAGGAAACATCCTCAACCGTGAGTTGAACAACAGTACAAGATCGCCCACCTTGAACTCTTTGTTCCAAATGTATTTGTCATGTAGATATTTCATCTTTTCTTTGTACAAGGACGAACTTGCATAAGCATGGTATCGGAACTCATCCAGTTCATTCAAATGTGCAACCCTCAAATTAGCGGCTACATCCCAATCAAGATTCAACTTCTTTAGAGCCCACATGTCTTTGTGCTTAAGTTCCACCGGAAGATGAAAAGATTTTCCAAACACCAACCGGTATGGAGACATTCCGATAGGTGTTTTGTAAGCCGTCCGATAAGCCCATAATGCATCATCAAGCTTCTTAGACCAATCCGTCCGGTTAGCATTCACTGTTTTGGATAAAATACTCTTTATCTCCTCGTTGGAGACTTTCACTTGACCGCTTGCTTGTGGATGATAAGGAGTCGTGACTTTATGAGTAACACCATACTTAGCATGTAAAGTGTCAAAAGCCTTGTTGCAAAACTGCGACCCCCCATCGCTTATGATAGCCCGCGGAGTGCCAAACCTTGTGAAAATATTTTTTTCAAGAATGCCACCACACTTCTCGCCTCATTATTGGGTAGAGCAACGGCCTCAACCCATTCAGACACATAATCAACCGCGACCAAAATGTAGGCATTTCCACAAGAACTCACAAAAGGACCCATGAAGGCAATACCCCACACATCAAAGATATCAATCTCCAAAATGGTAGTGAGGGGCATTTTATTTTTCTTTGAGATTCCACCGGCCCTTTGACATTCATCACATCTTTTCACTAAATCACTTACATCCTTGTAAAGAGTGGGCCAATAGAAACCACAACTTAGCACTTTGGCAGCCATTCTTGCTCCATCATGGTGACCACCATATGGAAAAGAACGACAAGCCCCAAGAATTTCACTTTTCTCTTCTTCTGGTACACATCTTCTAATCACCCCATCCATGCAAATCCGGAAAAGGTACGGTTCATCCCAATAATAATCCTGACAATCCCGTTTGAGCTTCTTTCTTTGATTTGAAGAGAACTCATCCGGGATGATTCCACACACAAGGAAGTTTGCTAGATCCGCGAACCATGGCACCTCCTTCATTGAAATAGCCAAGAGTTTCTCATCAGGGAAGGATTCATTGATTTCAAGGCCATAATGCGGCCTCCCCTCCTTCTCCAAACGAGACAAGTGGTTCGCCACTTGATTTTCACTCCCTCTTCTATCTTGGATGTCAATATCAAACTCTTGCAACAAAATCACCCATCTCATCAACCGAGCCTTGGAATCTTTCTTGCTCATAAGATAACGAAGTGCCGCATGATCCGTGTGGATATTAACTTTCGCACCCATCAAGTACGGGCGTAACTTCTCAATTGCAAACACAATGGCAATGAGTTCTTTATCCGTAACAGTATAGTTGACTTGGGCACCATTCATGGTCTTACTAGCAGAGTAGACCGGATGAAAAATCTTGTTGATGTGTTGCCCCAAAACAGCTCCAACCGCTACGTCACTAGCATCAGACATGAGTTCAAAAGGGATACTCCAATTAGGAGCGGTGATAATGGGAGTGGTTGTCAACTTGAACTTTAATAATTCAAAGGCTTTCATGCAATCATCATTGAAGTAAAACTTAGCATATTTCTATAGAAGCTTGCACAACGGGTTCACCACCTTAGAGAAGTCTTTGATGAAACACCGGTGGAACCCCGCGTGCCCTAAGAAACCCCGGACGCCTTTCACCGAAGTTGGAGGTGGAAGTTTATAAATCACCTCAATCTTTGCCTTGTCAACTTCAATTCCATTCTTTGAGATCTTGTGGCCAAGGACAATGCCTTCCTCGACCGTGAAATGATACTTCTCCCAGTTTAGCACCAAATTCATTTCTTCACACCTTACCAACACTTTATCCATTTGCATCCTCCTCCGAGAAAGTGATGTCATTTTCAGCGACTTCCCGGAGCCTCTTACTGTGGGTTACTGACACCTTCATATTTCTTGCCGCCGAGAATGTAACCCTATTAATCTCGTTTCCCCCGAAAATCATGTTGATCGTCAGGCGCGGGGGATCTTCTACTGCTTTTGAGGGATTCGCATTATCACGATTGCGACCTAATTATTTTTAGTCCAGTCACTTAAAAATTCCCTGAGATAGTTATTTTTTAGCAATGTCGCCACCTCTTTGCGCAGATGCCAGCAGTCCCCGGTCCGTTGACCATTTGTCCCGTGGTATTCGCACCAATAATTAGGATCCCCCTGGCTCGGATCAGATCTTATTGTCTTTGAGAACCGTGCTTCCTTAAGGTTCCTCATTGCCGACACCAACTTTACTACACTGACGTTGAAGTTATATTCTGAAAGTCTGGGGTAGGAAAAATCTCGACAACTTGACATTTCCTTGTCTTGTAATGACTTGTTGTTCCGGCCGCGATCAGTTCTTCTATCGGTAACGAACCTGTCTGCAGATCGAAAACCTATGTCGCGTCCTTCAACCCGTTCATAGGGCAAAAACTGTCTCTTCGAAGACCGTCTATCTGTGTCGAAATCGCCTTTTAATTTCTCTTTATTCTTCTCCCAACACTTAACCGATGCCAGGAAGCCGAGCTGATCATCCGCAATCCTTATCCTTGACTCGTACCGATTGTGAACATCCGCCCAAGTTGTGGCTTAGAACTCGATCAAGCATTCTTTCAACTTCTGAGAAGCATTGGAATTAGGGTGGTGCATTTGGATCGGATATCCAAAATCTGAACCGATCCGCTCAATTTCGGATTTTGGATATTTTGATCGGATTTCAGATTATGTTTATTAAAATTTTGGATATTCGGATCAAATTTCAAATTATGTTTATTAAAATTTTGGATATCCGGATCAGATTCGGATTGGTATAATTTTAACCCGACCCGATCCGAAATTCAAAATTAGGACGTGTTTAAATACTGAACTTTAATTTCGGATAGCCAGTACTTCCTTTACATCTTCCCCCAAGTTATTACCTTTACATCTGATCCAAACTTTAAAATCCGATCCGATATTAATTCAGATCGGATTCGAATTGTATTTTGTAGAATCCGAAATCCGAAATGTGCTAAATTTGATCCGATCCGATCCATGCACAACCCTAATCGGAACTCCTCAGATTCAAACCGTTGGTGAATGCTTCAGCCGCCCATTCATTCGGAACGGTCAGTAGCAACATCCTTTCCTTCTGGAACCGGGTTACAAATTCCCGCAACAACTCGGACAAATTCCTTCTGGAAAAAGCGAATACCACGTCAAGGCTCCCTTCATGAGAGTCTCTCCGAATTTATTCAGCAAAAATGACTCGATCTCGTGGGGAGCTAAATCGTTCCTCTTGACCGTCATAGTATAGGTGGTGATATGTTCCTGAGGATCTGAAGTCCTATCATATTTTGGCATGTCAGGCATTTTAAACTATTTCAGGATCAATTCTGGTGTCGCGCTTGGTTTGTATGGTAATTGAGTGTACTTCTTTGAGTCCTGCCCCTTCAACACCGGTGGTGCACTCGGAATTTGGTCCATGCGGGCATTCACTTCCTTCATAAACCATATGAGTTCATTTTTGAAGAGATCGTTCTCGTTGTTGTAACCGAATTCGCTCCCCCGGCCCCATCGAAGCCGACCTCGCCCCTTAGGGTGTTGTTGTCAATCCTCTGTGTTATTTGATTTGCGGGAGCACCGGAGGAACTGGACCTCGTCTATTCGCGTTATTGGAAGCACCCGATAACGCCTGCTTCAGCTTTGTCATAACCTTATCCTGTCGTATGAGATGACCTAAAATGGCCTCTTGTCGCACCTGCAACACCCTTACCGCTTCAACGACGTTCTCTTCTTTAGCATTATCAGGAGTCGCCTCTCAAACATGTCGGGGGTATCGCCTTCCGTGGATCGGTGTGGCCTCGTTCCCCTCATTGCGGGTATCACTGATTGAATCCTCGTGTTGAGGCTGATTTCCTTGGGCCTCAAGGTTGTGTGCATTGCTAACACCATTATCTGCCATTTTCTATGATTTTTTTCTAAGAACAAATAATCACACATTAGTAAAAGGGGCAAGGACCAACTTAATTAAACAACTGTCTAAGCCTTACGGTGGACGTCAAACTGTTTACCCGTAAAACGGTACAGTTGAATTTATACGTAGTTTATAGACAAGTGAATTAATTTAATCCTAAAATAATAGATAAATTAGATAAAAGTATCATACTTAGCCTTGAGATGAAGATAAAATAGCAGAAATAGAAATTTCGGGAGCAGAACTCACGGGCACAATAGCAATGATATCAGTAAACAAAAAGATAAAACTATATTGAGCTTTGAATAAAGTGTAGCGTATGTTTGCCAGAAAATTTATGTCATTTACAATGATAATAGAGCTCACTATTTATAGTTGCATCTAGGGAACAAGGTCCTAGGATTAAGCCCCTCTTCAATATCAATAATGAGGGCCATTGAAAAATATGTAACGACATGCAGTGTACTTAATGATGTAGAATATTCCTCATTAAATTCTACCGGGTGAAAGGCATTTACTTCATATTTATTAGTATCATTCTCTCTGGCAACATACAGGATTGTTGCCTTCGGATTCAACTATCTCCTGTCTTCGGCTCCATGTGTCACCTCCTCATTCGATCATTTAATATAAACATATTTTACCCTATACAGTATATAAGTTAAATACTACTTTGTATGGTTTTATCTTATATTTTGAAAACCTATAACAAAGTTGAGTGTGGCAGTCCAACGGTTCAAGGTGTTCAAAGTGATATGCTATTCACGGGTTCAAATTTCTACTTATTTTTTGTTTTCCAAAAGTAAACGGAGATTACCATGTCCATGTGTGGTCTATTTGATTTTTTGGCCAAATACCTTGACGGTCCATTAAACTTGGCTCCGATTTTTACTTTGACACTTTAACTAAAGCTTATACCTATTAGAGACTTTAATATTATATAAGGTGGGTCTAATGGACACTTTACTCATAATCAGTAAAAAGAATAAGGTGTGTGTAATTCACACATGAATGACTTAGCAAAATGACAAATAAGAGTGAGACACGCGGCATTTGGGCCCA
Source organism: Nicotiana tabacum (assembly GCF_000715075.1). Lineage (NCBI taxonomy): Eukaryota > Viridiplantae > Streptophyta > Magnoliopsida > Solanales > Solanaceae > Nicotiana > Nicotiana tabacum. The sequence goes on along the minus strand of NC_134096.1, from coordinate 148,066,579 downwards.
AATAGTAAAAAAGAAGTTTTGAGAACAAAAAAGATTTATTTTATACATAAATTCCCCCCAACAATTACTTCGTCTACTCCGCATTTCCCCACCGGTTCCATTGCCTCCCACCAATAGCCTCCATGGACACTATCTTCTCCAGTTAAATCGACATGTACACGACAAAAACTAAGTACGTAATAAAGAGGAAATCGAGATTTGATAAGCAAAATGATCATACTGTTAATCTCATACTCCTAAAACTTCAATCTCAAAGAAACTTTCAAGCATTCAAACATGGCGTTGGAAGAATCCAAAATCCAATTTAGTGAACGAATCTTAAGAGGAAGAAGGCAGCAATTAAGATAAAAATTCTCCAAAAAAGAAGCCGCAAAGCTCGAGCCAAAAACGCCTCCGTCAAGAGGCGACTACAGCTGCCGCCACCACTGCTGTCTCTACTGTCTCAGGCTTCACGGTGCAGTTTATTTTAACTGTAAAGCTGGATTCATGAGCAGATGGTGAAATTTATTAGTTAAATTGTGAGCATATGGCCAACATTGGCTACCTTAATAAATCCGACATTATTCTAGACTTGGTAGAGGTAGAACTTAGTCATTTTATTTTTTTTCATTAAAACTATTGCAATGGGCATTTAATCTGTAGCCGTCGGTGCTGAATTTCACAGTGTTTTCGTGGCGTGAAAGAGTTTTTTGGTCGGTTTGAGGAAATGATTGGGGGGGGGGGTGGCTCAGAGAGGAGGAGGAAGAACAATGTAAAACTATGCTTTTTTAAAATAAAATAAAAGAAAAAAATGTGATTTTGGTATTACTTCACGCGTCTAAAGAGAGGTGAGACACTCTTTTTGCCACATCATCAGACGTGTTCAATAGGCATAATTTGTATGATGTTTAAGTGTTTAATAGGTACAAGTTTTAGTTGAGGTGTTAAAATGAAAACTGGAGCCAAGTTTAAGGGGCTTTTTAGGTATTTGGCCTTGATTTCTTTTCAATCTAAAACGTTTTCTAATAAAAAAAACTCTTAAATAAATTTGTGTTGGTTGAAATAAACAACTAATCTTAAAACTAATTTTTAACTAAAAGTTATTTTTAAATAAAAATTACAATTTAAAAGTGAAGCTCTACAAAAATTTCTTCAATAAAAGCTCTCTACAAACTTGTAGGCATATAAAATTTATTGAATTTAAATTCAATAAATAATTTGGACTATACGTTAAATGTACTAGTCTAAATAAATATTATGGGCCAATGTAATTGATTTAATTATTTAAGTCCAATAATATTGATTGGGCCAGTCCATTTAATTGGGCTATAAATGATGAGCCCACATCATTAAGCCCAAGATGCCATCTTCCTAGAGGCCCAGTTTGATGCCACGTGTCAAATGACGTGGCACGCCAAGTCAAACAGAAGCGCCAATAGGATCATGCTACATGTCAAAATGACAAGGCATGCCAAGTCACATTAAAAGGCTAATGAAACCGCGCCACATGTGCAAGTGACATGTTCTGGCCAATTAAATGCGGCATTGTCACTCTTCAATCTGATTGGTTGGAAAGAGTTTGTTCTCATCACAACTCTTCCCTCCCATAACTATAAATAAGGGTCTTCATAACTTAGAAAAAAGACCAGAAGTATAACAAGAAGCAAGAGAGAGCTAGTGGATCAAACACCGCAAATTTCTGTGCAAATTTCAAGCTTCAAGCAATTAAGCTCAAATTCAAGAGATCAAGTTCAAGCTCAAGAACGAAGAACAAATCAAGGTCCAAAGAGTACTAGTTCAAATAAAAGTTCGTACTAGTTGAATCCAAGATCATCGTTCGTGACAACAAATATAGATTCAAGATCAAGCTCAAAGGCCCTTGAATTTATTTACTATTGGAAAGAAGAATCAGAGGAATAATAGAAATTGTAACGCTCAAATATTTGAAATAAAATACTATGATTGTTGTAATATTTTTCGGTCTTGATTTTATTTTTCTCGACTCAATTTTATTGTCTACAAATTCTGGCACGCCCAGTAGGACAATTTCTATCACTCATCTCTTCTTTTCAAAGTTCTAAAACAAGATCCAACGAATCGACCATGGAAGAACAACTTGCAAATTTGACCAAAGCACTTGAGAAGTTGACCAAGTTTATGGAGGATCGAGATACTCGCCTCGAAAAGTTAGCAAGTGAGATCGAGAGCTTAGCAGAAGCAAAATCAATTCAACCACATGTGGAGCTTTCCGAAGATAAACAAGAGGGAGAATCCTCTGCGAGGAAAACGATCATGGTCAAAGAGATCCAAGTTTCTTCAGAAGGTCTAATTCGTATTGATCAATTGGAGGACTTCATCATAGGGACAATTGAAGATAAAATTGATCCTCCGATTAAATCTTCAATGGCATATGCAAAGTCATACACACAACGAATTGATAACTTGAAGATGCCTACCGGATATTAACCTCCAAAGCTTCAACATTTTGATGGAAAGGAAATCCCAAGCAACATATGGAACATTTCGTCGAGATATGTAACACCGTTGGGACTTATGGGGATCATCTTGTCAAATAATTTGTTCGTTTTCTCAAAGGTAATGCATTCAATTGATACACAGATCTCGAACCTGGTTCTATCGATAGTTGGGAGCAGTTGGAGCAAGAGTTTCTCAATCGTTTCTATAGAACGAGATGCATCGTAAGCATGATCGAACTTACAAACACTCATCAAAGAAAGGATGAGCTAGTTGTTGACTTCATCAACCGCAGGAGAAGCTTTAGCCTCAGCTACAAAGATCGCCTTAGCGAAACCTCTGGCATCGAAATGTACATTCAAGGCATTTATTGGAGTCTTCGTTATATCTTACAAGGCATAAAGCCCAAAATATTTGAAGAACTTGCAACTCATGCACATGATATGGAATTGAGTATGGCTATAAGTGGAGATCAAAGGTTTCCTGGCTTTGAGGCTTTGAGCCTCATGATGAAATAGAAGCAGATGATGCTGAGAATGGGGGTAACTATTCATCTGAACATGAAACTGAAAAGTCCATGCATGTTGCAACGCTCCTCAACGCACGAGCCAAAACTGCAAGTTATAATGCTCTTCAAAGCGCGAGCCTAAACTGCAAGTTACAAGGCTTCTTGGCACATGAGCCTACATTATATGTCATAAAACTCCCCAAATGTGAACTAAATCTTTAAGACGTAAAGCTCTTCAAATTCTAGGAAAGTCTTCAAGTCGCAAAGCTCTTTAAATTTGAGCAAAGACTCAAGTTAAAAGCTCTTCAAAGTCGAGCAAAGACTTCAAATCATAAAGCTCTTCAAATTAGAGACAAACTTCAAATTGCAAAGCTCTTCAAATTTGATCTAAATCTTCAAGTCACGAAACTCTTCAAATTCGAGCCGAACTTCAAGTTGCAAAGCTCTTCAAAATTGAGCAATTCTTCAAGTTGCATAGATTTTCAAATTGAGCAAGTTTTCAAGTTGCGAAGCATTTAGAAACATAAGCTAAATCTTCAAATCACTTACGCTCCTGGACTCACGAGCCTAAACTGCATGTCATGAAACTCTTAAAATTTGAGCTAAATCTTCAAATTACCACGCTCCTGGACTCACGATCCTGAACTGCATGTCATGAAACTCTTTAAATTTGAGCAAAATCTTCAAGTTATAAAGCTCCTCAAAATATGAGTTTAGATTGCAAGTTACTACGCTCCTTAACGCAAGAGCATTTACTCCTAGCCTGCAAAGTATAAATTGTGTATGATCCCAAAAAAAAGTCTGCTAGGTTGAAAATCTCTAAAGAGGAGGCCTAGGCAAAAGTTAGGACATTAAAAAAAAAAAAAAAAAAAAAACCTCACCCATTTTGAACTACGGTATGACTTGAACCTCTTCACCGAGGTACGTAGGCAACTTAGATTTTCATTCTAAGTTAAGTCGCATGAGTGCAAAAAAGATGCATAGTGCCCCAATCGTTGTTCAAATAAAGTATGATGGGGTGTAATCTATTCAATCAGCACTTGAAATTCGAGCTGAAATACCATTCTTCTGTTGAACTTTGGATCTCATTTGATTTAAAGGGGGAAAGATGAAATACCATTTAAATTTATGTCTTCAATGGAATGATTATAGTCTTTTAAGAGGCTACCAAGTATTGGTAATGAAGCCCAGAGATTCGCTATGCCTTTGGGGCAAACCTTCAAGTTTTCGATCTTCAAGTTGAAGTGTTTAATTCCTCCAAGTCTTCAAATCTGTCAAGCCTCCAAGTGGAAGTCTACGAGTCCTCCAAGTCTTCAAGTCGCCGGTGTTTTAGTTAAAATCTTCAGATCCGCCAATTCTTCAAGTTGAGATTTTCAAGTCCACCGTCCTTCAAGTTGAAGTCTGCTAGTCTTTAAGTTGAAATATTCAAGCCCTCCAAGTCTTCAAGTCCATCGATCTTCAAGTTAAAGTTCTTAAATTCACCGGTCTCCAAGTTGAGTTGTTTAAACCCTCTAATTCTTTAAGTTGAAGTCTTCAAGTCTGCTAATTCTTCAAGTTGAAGTTTAAAGCCCATCGCTCTTCAAGTTGACGCACCATAGTCCGCCAAATCTTCAAGCCCGCCAAATCGCTCTTGATGTTTACAATTGAAGAACATTGGCGCTATATATAGCTAAGAATAGCGGTTGTCAAGAATCTGTGTTTCGATGTGGGACTAGCAGTTTGTTAGAGTCAAACAAGAATTTGGTATTCTAGTTCGAATAGGAGGACAAGCTACTGGCGGCTGGAAAATTTGTTTCCTAGAAGACTCGGCTTGTAAAGGCTTCATGCAAATTGACGTGGATCAAATTGTGACCTTACTAGTCCAAGAGTTGAAAGGCAAAATAAAGTAATGGCCATTCCACGTGGACTATGCACATGCAACTTATGAATTCAAGGTTAATCATTACAGTGTGAAAAAATTATTTTCCAACCAAGGATTCTTGGAAAAGTTGAAGTCAGATGTTAACCAAGGTCTTGGATTTCCTGACTCAACCTTGTTCTTATATAAAGAGCGAGCATGATCTTATATTAGCATTACAAATGAGTTGTTTTTCTTAGAAGTTCAAAGTTGACGATGTCCGGATTTAATGTCTCGTGTTACTTCAATCCTTATCTTTCAAGTTCGACAAATCTACATTTTAAGTCCGGAAGTAAGGGTATTTGTAGGCGTATAAAATTTATTGAATTTAAATGTATTGGTCCAAATAAATATTATGGGTTAATATAATTGAATTAAGTATTTAAGTCCAATAATATTGACTAGGTCAGTCTATTTAATTGGGTTACAAATGATGAACCCACTTCATTAATCCCAAGATGTCATCTTCCTAGAGGTCCAGTTTGGTGCCACGTATCAAATGACGTGGCACGCACTACAACATTATGCATTTACAGCTACAAAATATATTGTAGCTGAATATGAAAAATTCTGTGGCTAAACACTTTAGCCACAATATTTTTTTTCCGTAGCATTCGTAGCAAAAAGTAGCGTAACTAAAAGTTAGCTACAGACTTTACATGATTCGTGGCTAAGGACTAATATTTATTGCTACGAATTTTTTTGATATTGTAGCAATATTAACAGAACTTTTTTGCCACAAAATATATACCTATAGCAAAAACTCTTATTCTTTTGCCACGACAAATAAACTCTGTAGCAGTCTCTATGTTGTAGCCACAAGGTGTTTTATCGTGGCAAAATAATTAATTTGTTTGCTACGAAAATTCATATGTTTGGCTATTTTTATACCTCAGTCTCGTGGCAATTGTTCTTTTATTTAGCTACGAGTTCAAAAATTTATAGCTATAATTGAAGTATTTGCCACAAACTTTTTGGTATGTAACTAAGAATTCATTCTTTTTGCCATAAAATATATAGAATTAAAGCTATCGTTTAATCATTTGCTACGGAAAGTGAAAAAATTAACCATCAATTATATATATGTGTAGCCTCGAATTCTAAATTTCTATTGCTATAATTGAAGAATTTGCTTCAAAATAATTGGTCACAAGAATTTAATCCTGCAACTAAAATTTCAAATATTTTAGATTCCAAAATAGATACATATAAGAATTGTTACAATGTAGCTAAGAACACGATACGCAAGTCTTCTACAACACCATCTTGCTTGAGACACAAAGTAGCATCGTCTTCTCCTTTCTCTCTTCCCTAAGTAGCACCGACTTAACTGCACCTTAGCTTTAGTCTTAACTTGTCATTGCTACTCTAACTTGACAAATCTGCCTGTCAACGATAAAGTATTTTAATACATCAAAGCGAAAAATAACTGATCACATATGCAAGAGGTAGCCACTACATTGCTTCAAAAATTAATGAAGCAAAAGACATATTGCTTGCAAAGACTAAGAAGGCGGTACTGCAATTTAATTAATCTTAACCGAGTCGCATTAGTGCTTTCTAAGTTACAAATCACTTTGTAATTGGAGGCAGATCATGCTATCTGGCACTAGACTAAAATTTTAACTGAAATGGATTAATTATTTTTGGCCAAAAGATGTATTTTAGTCGGAGAAGGCAACAATTGACAATTGTATGAGTTCGCTGAATATTTAACAGGTACAATTGAGTTTCAACTTCAATACAAAGATGCAAGTTCGATTAGTAAAAATATTAATAGAATATCAATAAGACAAGAAATATTTCTTGATAATTCTTTTACAAGAATTTTTAACATATAACAAAATAGAAAAATACAAAGCAACAAAAGAATTAAAAAAACCTGTAGACTTTTTAAACTTCTTAAAGGATCTTCATCCCAATTTTCTGATGTTGCTTTGCTGTCACAGTCCATGAACTATGGCTCTTCCCAAAATTACCACTTCAAAATCTTCAAATTTTCACTCACTATATATCAAAAATAGGGCAGAATATTAAATTGCTGAATAATTTGCAAAATTAAAACCAAAAATTTATGTCAAGTAGGTATGAGAAAACTCACAAACCGTAAAATATAGAGAAACGAGCTTACCTCTTCTGCTCAAGAATAGAGAAGTTATGGGGTTCTCTCTCACTCTTCTTCTCTGTCGTTCTCGCATTTTTTAGTCTAACCATGGTTGAAGAAAGAATTGGGAAAGTGGGGGTGGGATTGGCGGCCGAAGAGATCAGAATGTAGTTTAGGTTTTGGTGATTTTGCTTTGGGCCAATTGCAATTGCTGTTTGTCATTCTTTTACTTGTTGTTATATACTTATGTAATATATAAATTTTGCTTTCTTTTATTTTTTAATTAATACATCTTAATTCAGTAAATGCAAAGAAATGTAAGTGCTAACAATTATAAGTAAGAACACTACCTACGAAAATACAAAAAGAATAAATATATAATTTATGTCAAGTAACATAGAAAAAATAACTATTTGCATAAAATAAAGATATTCTAACTTAAGTTTTTCTTTAAAGTTTCTTTCATCCTATATGATATTGTTAGTAGTTTGTTATATACTCCTATTTTTATTATATTAGATTCGTATTTTAGTGTTTAATTAGATTTATAAAAAAGATTATGCTTATTCAAATTGAATATAATTAGTGATCAATGTAAATAATTACAAGCACAAAGTTACTGTATAATTATATTTTTTTTAAAATTATATTAGAAAATCACAAGTACTACTTAGTTTGATATGAATTATTATGTACTAATTAATTATTTATAAACTCATTTATCAAGCAATATTAAATTCTCAATTTTTTGAAAGACAAGATCCTCTTTCTGTATACGAATTATATTAAATTCTTAATTCTTTGATTCAGTAATATAAATAATTTATTGTACAATGTAATTAGTACAAGATTATAGTTGTTTAAATTTGATATAATTTGCCATGCACATAATTGTGGGATATAATTCCATTTTTTTTTAATTATAATTGAAACTTATACCGTCAGACTTCTCTATAATAACATCCTCATACAACAACCACTCACTATAAAAGTCAAGTTTTTCTCATATCTGATTTTTATGTTATGTTATAATATGTATCCTCTATAACGATGTTTCACTATAGCAAAAAAAAAAATATTGGAACAAAAGAGGTCGTTATAGAGAGGTTTGAGTATACGTAAGACTTATTTAATAATAATTATAATATAATCAATTTTTCTATGGACTTGGATGTCAACCACATTATATGAAACTCTTAATTCTTAGTGTAACTATATATAGTAAAATTAAATACTTATATCCCCTATATTATGAAAATCCTAAGTTTACACTTCCTCTAAGGTATATCCATAACTAAATGTATATTAATTACACTTCCTCTAAGGTATATCCATAACTAAATGTATATTAAAATATACTTATTAAAAAAATTAAATTTTTAAATAAAAAGTTCTACGTATTATTTTTATAAAATTTAATAGAGAAGATAAATATTATTGTTGAAAATTTGTATTCACGCGTTTGATTAAATATAAATTGCTTAATAAGATATGCAACTATTAGTGAAAACTTTCTTAAATTTTAAACATGTAAGTTATCTGTATTTTTAATTAAATATAAAATTCTTATTACATATGAATAAATCAATTTTATTTTAGTTTGTTTATTTATTGAACCGCTGAAAAATTATCTTAAGTTTGTTGTATGCTATTTTATTTGTATATGATTTTCATTATATGAGAGACTTACATATTTTTAGAAGGAAAAAAAAAGAATAGTTTCATTATAGTTAAAGACTTTTGGACGATAAAACTATTTTGTCAAATATATAACAATTCTAGTTATCTAATTAAGTATTTTGGGTTCATTTCATGTTTAAGAGTTAAGAAAGATGCATATTTCATAGAATATTTATTATCCTTTTTAATCAACTACATGAATAAATATTTTCAACAAAAATGTTTATCCTCTTTTTAAATTTTATAAAAATAAGTATATGAATAATGCTATAATTGTAATTTATTATTTAATAGTTTTATTTTAATAAACGTAGTTATACATTTACCTCATAGAGGTGTAAGTGTAAGATTTTTATAATATAGGGGAAGTAAGTTTGATTTTAAAATACAACAAATTTATCTAAAAATTGATTGATATTGCAATGATTAAACCTAAAAATTAAAATGAATAATAAAGTTAGCGATAGAAGTTTGGTTTATAGATCTTCTGCTATATGTTAGTACAAAAACTAGCAACAAATTTCATTTTTTGTCGCAAACCTGTCGCTATTTTACTATACTTTTTTTAGTTTAATTTTTATTCTATTTAAATTATATTTTAAGATTGAAGATATTTTTCATTTTAATCTTTCTTATTTAGAAGTTAATTAATTCTTCAAGTTATATACATTGTTGTTTTTCCAAATTTCTATATGAAATTATTTTTTCATAACCGCATATAATTTTTAGACTAACTCTTGTCATGACTTTCCTAGTCGAAGTAAAAGAATTCTTCTACAAATTGTTTTGCAGCTAATTTATTATAGTTAACATATTATTACTTCAATGATAACCTCAAATGTATGACAATATATATAGTTATGGTCAATTATGAAAGGTAATTGTCTACTATTCATTTTGTCATGACAAATAATTGGAACTATTAAGCTAACTATTTGTATCGTTTTTTTTTAAACTTGAAGCAAAAACATCAATTAACTACAAGATTGTGTTTTAACTGATTTAATGTGACTAAAATGTTATTATTGCTACACGAAACTTAGAGTGTTGCAAAAACTTATGAATAGCTATAAAATTTCACCACAACAATAAATATGTGGCTATATCATTTATGACAAATAATTATAGTTATTAAGCCGATTATTGGCACGATTTATTTAAAAATTGAAGCAAAATTGTTTGCTCAACTACAACATTTTAATTTAAATAATTTATTGTGACAAAAAAATTTATTTTGCTACAGTAAATTTCAGCATGTGACAAAAACTATTGATTAGCTATGAAAGTTTATCATATAAAAATATTTATCGCTATATTATTTTGTCATGACAAATAATCGTAGCTATTAAGCCAACTATTGCCACAATATTTTATAACTTGAAGCAAAAATATTTATTTAGCTACAACAATTTGTTTCAAAAAATTTATTATGGCTAAAAGTATACTATTGCTACAGTAACGTTTAAACCATGGCAAAACTTATGATTACCTATGAAATTTTACTATATCAATAAGTTTGTAGCTGTTTAGGTAGTTATTGCCACGAAAATTAGTAATTATAACAAAAATAATGAATTAGCTTTATAAATTTAGTTTTGTGGCTAAGAAATTTTAAGAATTTATAGATAGCCACGAAATTCTAATTTTTGTGGCTATTATTAAGTAATAGCTACGAAATTTAGATTTGTAGCTTAGCTTTCGTAACTACAAATATATTTTGTTGTAGTGACGCCAAGACAAACGGAAGAGCCAATAGGATTATGTTGCGTGTCAAAATGACAAGGCATGCCAAGTCACATTAAAAGGCCAATGAAACTGCGCCACATGTGCAAGTGACATGTTCTGGCCAATTAAATGTGGCATTATCACTCTTTAATCTGATTGGTCGAAAAGAGTTTATTCATATCACAATTCTTCCCTCTCATAACTATAAATAAGGGTCTTCATAACTCAGAAAAAGAACCATAAGTTATAACAAGAAGCAAGAGAGAGCTCGTGGATCAAACGCCGCAAATTTCTCTGCATGTTTCAAGCTTCAAGCAATTAAGCTCAAGTTCAAGAAATCAAGTTCAAGCTCAAGAACGAAGAACAAATCAAGGTTCAAGGAGTACGAGTTCAAATCAAAGTTCGTACTAGTTGAATCCAAGATCATCGTTCGTGACAACAAATATAGATTCAAGATCGAGCTCAAAGGCCCTTGAATTTATTTACTATTGGAAAGAAGAATTAGAGGAATCATAGAGATTGTAACGCTCAAATATTTGAAATAAAATACTACGATTATTGCAATATTTTTCGGTCTTGATTTTATTTTGCAATTTTATTGTCTACAAAACTATAAATCCTTTTGACTCTCTCTTCCTTTTGGTTTTATGCTTACGTTTATCAGTAAAAATTTTAGTGTTATTTTTTTGTTATTTCAATTTTAATTTATAAACTATAGTTCTATTAGTTTTTTTTATTGTTTAGCTAAATGTTGAGTAGTTTGATTTAAAAATTTTATTACACCATTCATCGACATAAAAAATTATTGACTTACTTGAAGTTTGAACATTCTTGACGGAATTCCTGGCTGCAACACTGATATCGAATTATTTCTTTATCGAATTCGAGTTTAGTGTAATTGTACAATCACAAGTGATAAGAAAGCAAATGTTAAGCGTCAGATGTGAAACATAATTTCTTTCACATCGTTTAAGTAGGTCTCAACATAATTTGTATCTCTAAGAAGATAATCGAGTGAGTTTAGAATCCTAGTTCGCTTTTTATGTGAAACACACACAACTATAAAGGTATATGTCAAAAGTTTCGGTTCCTTTCGTATGCCACAAATTTACCAGTAACGTTTTATGCTCTCAAGCATGCCATGCATAGTAAATTAATCTTTGATTGATATAAATTTTCTAATACAATTAAGCCGTTTGGCAATGAGAACTTTTTCACTTTTTTTCGATTTTTTTTTTTTCGAAATCAGTATTTGGCCATAAAATTTTTAATATTTACTTGAAAATAAATTTTAGAATTTTTCAAACATTTGAAAAACTCCAAAAAACTATTTTTCAAAATTCACTCAGATCACTCACAAAAATTCAAAAACAACCCAAAATAATATTCATGTCCAAACACAACTCTAATTTTAAAATAATATTTTTGTTATAAATATAACTCAGAATAACAATATCGAACAAGGAAAAACAAGTTAAGAGATATAAAGAGAAAGAGAGGAAGAGAGATTCTTATTTCTTTTTCAATTGTGTGTTTTTCCTATCTATTACAAGGCCTTTATATAGGCATGAAAAGTGAATAAAAATATGTCATTGAATATATCATTAAGCATAGAAATATGTCATTGAATATGTCATTAAGCATTTGAGAAGATCATGGAGGAAGAGTAGACATCCAACATAATTTAATTTCTCTTATAACACTCCCCCTTGGATGTCCATAGATAATGTGCCTCGCTAAAACCTTATTAGAAAAAAATCTTATTGAAAAAAAAAATCATAGTGAAGGAAAAAAAGTACACATGTTTAGAAATACGCCTTTTGGTTGCCTCGTTAAAAACCTTGCAAGGAAAACCCAGTGGGACAAAATCATGTAAGGAAAAAAGAGTACAACGCGTATTAACTCCCCCTGATGAGAGCATCAATTCACATCCTTGAACTTTCGCATCCCAATCTTGTACACTAGTTTCTTGAAGGTTGACGTCGGTAGAGATTTGGTGAACAAATCAGCCATATTATCACTTAAATAGATCTGTTGCACATTGATATCACCATTCTTTTGAAGATCATGTGTGAAAAATAACTTTGGTGAAATGTGCTTTGTCATATCCCCTTTTATGAATCCTCCTTTCAATTGGGCTATGCATGCTGCATTGTCTTCATACAAAATTGTGGGTAATTTATCACACTTCAAACCACACTTGTCTCGAATAAGGTATATTATAGACCTCAACCATACACATTCTCTACTTGCTTCATGAATAGCAATTATCTCAGCATGATTAGATGAAGTAGCCACTATTGATTGCTTAGTCGATCGCCAAGATATGGCAGTGCCTCCATATATAAATACATAGCCTGTTTGAGATCGAGCCTTGTGTGGGTCAGATAAATACCCAGCATCGGCATAACCAACAAGATCGGGATTGTAATCATTGCCAGAAAATAACCCCATATCGATAGTCCCTTTTAGATATCGCAATATATGTTTGATTCCATTCCAATATCTCATTGTAGAAGCAGAGCTATATCTTGCTAAGACATTAACTGAAAAAGTTATGTCAGGCCTTGTAGTATTAGCAAGATACATAAGTGCACCAATTGCACTAAGATATGGTACTTCAGGACCAAGAAGTTCTTCATTCTTTTCTTGAGGTCGGAACGGGTCCTTATTCACATCAAGTGATCGAACAATCATCGGAGTACTTAATGGATGTGCTTCATCCATGTAAAACCGTTTCAATACCTTTTCTATGTAGGCAGATTGATGAACAAAAGTCTCGTTTGCCAAATGTTCAATTTGCAAACCAAGACATAATTTTATTTTTCCGAGATCTTTCATCTCAAATTCCTTCTTTAAATAATCAATTGCCTTTTGGAGTTCTGTAGGAGTTCCAATAAGGTTTATGTCATCAACATATACAGCAAGTACAACAAACTCTGATGTTGTTTTCTTTATAAAAATACATGGACAAATGGTATCATTTATATAACCTTTCTTTAATAAATACTCATTAAGGCGGTTATACCACATTCTACCTGATTGCTTTAGACCATACAAAGATCTTTGCAGTTTGATTGAAAATATTTCCCGGGACTTCGAATTATGTGCATCAGGCATTTTAAATCCCTGGGAAATTTTTATGTATATCTCATTATCAAGTGAGCCGTAAAGGTAGGCTGTAACCACATCCATTAAATGCATGTCAAGCTTTTCATGGACAGCAAAACTAATGAGATAACGGAACGTTATAGCATCTATAACAGGAGAATATGTCTCTTCATAATCGATACCAGGCCTTTGTGAAAATCCTTGTGCAACAAGGCGTGCCTTATATCTTTGTACCTCATTTTTCTCATTCCTTTTACGTATAAAAACCCATTTATAACGAACAGGCTTAACACCATTTGGTGTTTAGACTACAGACCCAAAAACTTCACGTTTCGCAGGTGAAGTTAATTCTGCCTGGATAGCATCTTCCCATTTTGGCCAATCATTTCTCTGTCTACATTCATCAACAGATTTTGGTTCAAGATCCTCATCTTGTTGTATTATTTCAATAGCGATATTATAAGCAAAAACGTTATCGATAACAATATTATTTCGGTTTCATCTTTTTCCCGTTAAGACATAACTTATTGAGATCTCTTCATTCTTATCATTTTCAGGTACCTGAACCTCCCTTGAGGTTTTATCATTTATTATGTCTTTGTGCTCTTCTTGAGTCACTACCTCCGTATTATGATCACTTTGATCATTTGCTCCTTTTCTTTTTCGAGAATTTTTATCCTTAGAACCGATAGGTCTACCACGTTTCAAGCGTGGTTTAAAATTATTTGTTTTAATTAATTGTCCTACCGGGATATCCACTCGAATTGGAGCATTAGCAGCTGGAATATGTGACTTAGTCACCCTTGGTAGGTCAGTGAATGCATCTGGCAGTTGATTTGCAATATTTTGCAAATGAATTATCTTTTGAACCTCTTGTTCACATTGATTTGTTCGAGGATCTAAATGAGATATTGATAATACATTCCAATCTATCTCGTTTCTCAGCTGCTTATTTTCTCCCCCTAATATTGGGTATACTGATTCATCAAAATGACAATCAGAAAATCTTGCTGTAAATAAATCTCCAGTCATAGGCTCCAGATATTTTATAATAGAAGGAGATTCATACCCAACATATACTCCCAACCTTCTTTGGGGACCCATCTTTGTGCGTTGTGGTGGAGCAATTGGAACATATATCGCACAACCAAAGATTCTAAGATGAGAAATATTTGGCTCCTGACCAAAAGCCAATTGCAATGGGGAGACTTTATAATAACTTGTGTGCCTTATCCGCACAAGTGCTACTGCATGTAAAATAGCATGACCCCATATTGAAATGGGAAGTTTTGTTTTCATAAGCATTGGTCTAGCAATTAATTGGAGGCGTTTGATCAATGATTCCGCTAGACCATTTTGTGTATGAACATGAGCAATCAGATGCTCAATTGTTATCCCAGTTGATATACAATAATCATTAAAAGCTTGGGATGTAAACTCACCAGCATTATCAAGACGAATTGTCTTAATTGCATAATCTGGAAATTGTGCTCTTAGCTTTATTATTTGAGCCAACAATCTCGCAAATATCATATTGCGAGTTGATAGTAAGCACACATATGACCATCTTGTAGATGCATCTACCAAAATCATATAATATCTGAATAGTCCACATGGAGGATGAATGGGCCCACATATATCACCCTGTATACGTTCCAGAAATGTAGGGGATTCCATCCTAACTTTAATAGCTGATGGTCTAATAATTAATTTGCCTTGAGAACATGCAGCACAAGAGAATTCTTTAAATTGAAGAATCTTATGGTTCTTCATTGAATGTCCATGTGAATTCTCAATTATTTTACGCATCATAGTAGAACCAGGATGACCCAACCGGTCATGCCAAATAATAAAATTATCTTGATTAGTAAACTTTTCATTTACTATGGCATGCGTTTCAATCTTGCTAATACTTGTGTAGTATAAGCCGGAGGAAAGAGCAGGTAACATTTCAAGCACATATTTCTTACCAGACATTATTGTAGTAATATAAAGATATTCAATCTTTTCCTCATTTGTAGTCTCAATATGGTAGCCATTTTGGCGAATATCTTTGAAACTTAATAAGTTTCTTTGAGATTTACTACAATATAGTGCTTCATCAATAGCCAAATTTGTTCCTCTTGGTAGTAATAAATTGGCTCTTCCAGAACCTTCAATTAATTTTGTACTACCGGATATTGTATTAACATTGGCTTCTTTCATTACCAAATAAGAGAAATATCTCTTATCTCTTAAAATAGTGTGTGTTGTAGCACTATCCAGAAGACATATATCATCTTTATTAATCTTGAGTCCAACTGAAGACCGGAAAATTTTCATATTCTTCATAAAAAAAATTAAAAAGTACATTATAAGAAATACGAAAGACAAACAAAATATATATTAAGAAATACATTAGGAATGTAGAAACTAGTAACACATGATACATTAAGAAAATGCACTTAAAAAAAATAAACTAGTTGCAAACATAACAAAATGACAACTTTTATTATAGCTTCATTCCCAGTAAGATGATTAGTTCTTCAGTCAATATCCTCAAAGAAGTCTCCAGCTTCTAAATGAGTAATATTTGCTAGGCCTCCAAAATCATCATCTTTATATGCAAGATGTGCCTCAGAATCATATTTGTTTGAGGGACCTGCTTCATCATCATTATTTTGAAAGGTCAAATGTGCCTCCACATTATTTTCTTTCTTTCTAAGGGAGGCTTGATAAAGTTTGACAAAATAATCTGGCGTACGACAAATGCGTGCCCAATAACCTTTCATACCACATCGGTGACACATACTAATTTTACCTTTTGAAGGATTAATTTGAGAACCCTTATTGTTCTCCTGTTTACTTCCACCATAATGACGATAATTGTTTCGTCCCCTGCCACGTCTACGTCTACGACTATGTCCCCGACCACAGTAATTATTTTATTTTCTTTCAGACTTATCATATGCTGCTACAACATTCACTTCCGGGAATGGTGCTGACCCAGTGGGACGGGCTTCATGATTTTTCATTAATAGAGTATTATTCTGCTCTGCCACAAGTAGGCATGTGATTAACTCAGAATATTTCTTAAAACCCTTTTCACGGTATTGCTGTTGTAGCACCACATTTGAAGCGTGAAAAGTAGAAAATATTTTTTCTAATAAGTCCTCATCTGTGATAGTGTCTCCACATAATTTTAATAGAGAACTTACTTTAAAGATAGCTGAATTATACTCACTTACGGTTTTAAAGTCTTGCAACCTTAAATGTATCAATTCATACCGAGCTTTCGGTAATACCGTAAGTTTTAGGTGGTCATATCGATCCTTCAAATTAATCCATAACTCGAGTGGATCTTTTACAGTTAAATATTCAGTTTTTAACCCTTCATGTAGATGATGACGAAGGAAAATCATGGCATTCGCTTTATCCTGATTTGATGCTTCATTTTCTTGTATAATAGTATTTCCAAGACTTTTAGCGTCAAGGTGAATTTCAGCATCAAGGACCCATGATAAATAATTCTTTTCGGTAATATCTAGTACCACAAATTCAAGCTTTGACAAGTTTGACATATTAAAACTAATCACAAAAGTAAATGGGTTAGAACAAATAAAAATAATTTTCAATGAAAATATACTTGTAAAAATAAATCAGACAGCTAATTAAGAAGTTGATCACTTCAAACATGCAGTATAAAAAGTAACATATAATATATATGTCAAATAAACAAGAATTATGGAGTATATAAATAAATACAAAGAGATATATTTAGTATGGTAAAAGAAAAGCAATTTATTATAAACGTGGATTTGAGGAATAACTATATACGGTGATAAGAGTGAATGTATTCAAATATTACTTTCCACTAATTGTAAAGTAATTTAAACTAGTATGTACAATAATTACCTTGTCACCTTGGTTATCACTATTTTATTTTTGTAAAATATCTTGAAGATAAGTTTTGCTCTACGCAAGTCCACACATATTTATTAAGTTATTTTTTTTGTTAAGATCTATATCTTATATTTTCTTTAACAATAAGCAAGGTAAGAGAACTTCAGTAACATGATCAACTAAAATAAATGCTTAACAGTATATGAATTTGTTAATAAATAGCATATTGGTGCATATATATTACCATAAACTAAAAGAATATATAGTGATATACCTGAAGGAGAATCGAACACAACTAGGATGTGATTATAAAAATGAACGTGACAATCGTGCTGATAACGTATTATAAATATAACTCAGAATAACAATATCGAACAAAGAAAAACAAGCTAAGAGATATAGAGAGAAAGAGAGGAAGAGAGATTCTTATTTCTTCTTCAATTGTGTGTTTTTCCTATCTATTACAAGGCCTTTATATAGGCATAAAAAATGAATAAAAATATGTCATTGAATATGTCATTAAGTATATAAATATGCCATTAAGCATTTGAGAAGATCATGGAGGAAAATTTGATTTCTCTTGTAACAATTTTCACTTTAAAAAAAATCACTTTTTTTCGGAATTCTACAATTCCGCCCACTAAATTTAACGGGAATTTTACTTTAGTCTTAAAATGAGTCAACCCTCGGAGCAAGATCAGAGTGGTTTATGTATCGACCTTTCCCACCTCTTCCTTTCTTTTTTCTATTTCTTTTTTCCTTTCTTCCTTGGGATTACTCTTGAGTCAGTAACCGTCACCGACTTAAGCGGGACAACTATTTAACGGCTACTTGTCATTTCTGCCTTACGAAACTTTCAAATATTTGAAACTCTCAAGAATCCAATTCCCCTTCTCTTGCCCATACAGTTCCCAAAAGGAGAAGAAGAAGAAGACTCACGCCATTTTCTTCATCATCTGGAAGGAGAAGAACTGCAAAGCTCTTCAAAAATTGGATAACACCCCCCTACTTCTGTCCCATCAGAATTTGAAGTGTAAGGTTTCTTCTTGAATTCACACAATGCATTCTCTGTTTTCAAGACGCCATTTTTAAAAAAATTCTTTTCCCCTTAATTCTTATTTTATCTTTTCCTCTTTTATCATGTTTTCTTGGTGTGGAATTTCATTTTCAATCGGATTATTTCATAACAAATTGCCATACTGAAAAAAATGGTAGAAGTCTTTTCTTGCATGCAGTTCCTTCCACTGCCGTAAACTTTCTTTCTGGTGTATTTATAAAGTTGTTCTTGATTAATTGTAGAGTTTACAGAAAGTGGAGTGAAGATGAACGATCTCATGACAAAATCGTTCTTAAGTTATGTGGAATTGAAGAAACAAGCCCAATTGGATCTTGAAACAGAGAGGGATTTGGAGATGGGCCAACTCAGCCGCACAGATGAAGACAATCTTTCCAACTTCTTCCATGAAATCGAGGTAGTGAAAGTTGATATAGAAGAGATTACTAATCTCTTGATTGATCTTCAAAATCTGAATGAAGAGACAAAGATCACTCACGGTCCCAAAGTTCTTCGTGGCCTTAGAGATAGAATGGATTCAAACATGGTTTCTGTTCTTCGCAAAGCCAAGATTGTTAAGGCAAAACTTGAAGCACTCGACATATCAAATGTGGCTAATCGAAAATTATCAGTGGCATATGCAGAAGGCACTGTGGTTGATCGAACGAGAGTTAATATGACCAATGGATTGAGGGTCAAGCTTAGGGACATTATGAATGAGTTTCAGGCTTTGCGTGAGAAAATCATATCAGATTATAAAGACTGCCTCAGAAGAAGATATTACAACGAGACAGGTGAGGAACCAACCGAGGAAGTGATTGAGAAGATGGTGTCAGGAGGAAGTGGGAAAGTAGAAATATTTGCAGGAAAGACGGAGATGAATGTGGAAGAGAAAGATAGGCATGAGGCTGTAATGGACATACAGAAGAGCCTGGAGAAACTTCATCAAGTATTTCTTGATATGGCTGTTTTAGTTGAGACTCAAGGTGAACAGTTAGATGATATTGAGCGCAATATGGCCACTGCTGGAAGTTTCATCAGTGGTGGAACTAACAGTCTTTTCTATGCTAAGCAGCATCAGAAGAAGGGAGTGACTTGGGTATGTTGGGTTTTGGCTGTGGTGTTCATCATTTTGATGGTTTGTTTCATTGCTATGTTGATCTCTTGATAATACTCATTTCATTTTAGTTTCTGCTTTGTGAGGCAACAGTTTTTAGTATTCGGCTCCGTAATTACTCTCCTTTGGCCTTTCTGAGCTTGAGCATTTTTACCATTCTAAGAGATAGTTGGAAATGTTTTGAATGCAACAATCGTACTGTAGGATTCATATCAGGAAGAATCAAGAAGAACTTGCATTTCTTTTTTCTTTTCCTTATACATAGTACATTTTCTCCCTTAATCACAAAATTTGGAGAATTCAACATACATGTTTTGCAGCTTCGTTTCCTAGCTTTGAGGATTTGGCAAATAAAGTGGAGAATAAAGGGGGAGAGAAGAGGGAACGAATATGAAAATATCACTTCAACACTCTAATTGGCATGAAAATCAGGCCATGAAAGATACAACATTACCTTTTTATTGTTTATTGCCCTTCTCAACCATTGTCCACAGATGAGTCTTTTAACTTAAGATGCAGCAAAAATTTTCTCCAAAAAGTTGATTTCTCTACTCCGCCATCTTTAAGCAACAGTTAGATGTTGTACAGCCGTCCAAGATTGCTCCGGTTCCAGCTGAACTTTTCCAATCTGATATGAACGAGGGAAAACAACAAAAATAGCAAATGAGGTCAAGCATATGAAGCTTTTCAACCATAAGTAAGAGAAATAACATGCAATTGGGTAGGCAAAGGGCTACTAATTTGCAATTAGATCAAATGTATGTGGAAATCACATGCAGAATGTCAAAGGAAATGGGACGAAGAAATCTAGAAACACATTTCAATCTAGCAACACAGAGAGATCCTATATAAATACCTTGGCATTTTCAACGCAAACAAAGTCTTTGTAGCTTTGTTCCATGGTCAGATGAGGGTTCCATAGAACAGCATCAGACCAGCTGCACGTACAAAACACATTCAACTTGGTAAATTAGACAACTAGGGGGCAAGATAGTTCTTTGACCAACTCCATGAAGGTGGGTGGGAAGTAGTAACTCACTTGGTGTTTTTGATGGATATTTTATCACCTAAACCATTATCTAGCTGTAACTCATTAGGTGCATCAAGATAAACACAGTCCACAAATCCAGGAAATGTCACCACATCCCTGTGGCAGAGAAAATTATCAGGACGTGGATTAGTTTCTGCAGAATGCATGAACAAACTGTAAATCTAAGAGCATACCATAAAGAATGGATGTTCTTATTCACAGTCATGAATTCTTTAAGATAATAAGTATATCCTGGTAGAAGAGAATGACTCTTTCTTGATCTATTTGAGATCTCATACTGACCTTTCCTCCTTACCCTCCACAGGATTTGTCGGATCAGGAACTTTGTTTAGAGTTTTGCAACCTTTTAAGCCACTAACTGATGCACCTGTTACAGACGCCTGGAGAATAGAACACTGGATGAAAAAGGTTTTTTTTTCTTGGGTAGATAACAAGCTTACCAATGATCATGAATCAATTGAACGAGAAAGAAAATGAAGTTATTAAGGAAATGAGTTAACATTCATCACCCCCAGAGCCAATGATTGAGGGAAAAGAAAGAAAAAAGGAAAAACGAGAGGTTTATTTGTTTAGAAGAGGAAGAGAGCAGAACACGATTATTCAGTATTGACATCTTATTTATTCTTTTGGGAAAAAACAATATCTTATTATTCCATTTCCCAACGCTATAATTTGACAGGCCTTGAATTCCTGATAAAGTTCAAAAGTTTCAGGAGATGCGCCCCAACTATGGGAATTTCTACTCATAAGTTGCCAGAGAAATACTTACGCGGAAGTAAGTATGAAGAGCAGTAGTAAACGAAAATGATTTGTTGTCAGTATTTGTAATTGTGAATTCCGTGGAAAGGGTCTTCTTATCAAGAGTGATCTGCAAGAAATTGCAAAATGCAAAGTTAAAAGTTTTATCATGTATCATGCTTGATGAAAAGAATCTGGGTTGTAACTATGCGTTACAGGAAATGTATAGCCATCTATCACATCAAATAGGTGTTTCACCAAAGTACGTAAATGAGAGTCCCTTATCAGATTCCTTTACATAAAAGTCACATACCAGTGATAGAGTTTGGATTTGAGAGTTGTGGGCCGATAGATATAGGGAAGAGGGTAATATAACTTTCTCAGAAAAATTGGAGGGAGGTGGGGGGGTTACTTTTGAAAATTGTTTACTTCTGTTTTGCAGTACCTCCTTGGTGCTTACATTAACAAAATTTACTTACCTTTTCAAAAAAAATGTATTAGTTACTTTTGAAAATTTACAAATTAATATGGACAAACATCATTTTGAGATGCAAAGGTAGCTCTGCATTTTCCCCATAGCTCTGCCAATAGCTTTCAACCTTCTGTCTACTCAAACAGGTATTTATCCAGTTTAGCTGTCTCTGAACGGTTAATTAGCTACAGAAGCAATCTAGGAATATGAGGATGAACAAGACGACAATTTTGGTAAATGCAAGATGCTAAATAACTACTATTCGAACCTTGTAAAGAGCGTGGAAACTATAGTCCCACATCGCACGGCTGTAAGGGCCATCCTTTAGCTCCAAAGTAACAATAGGATTCCCTTCCACATTTTCGGAGCTAACCAGAGACCAATTCATGTTCCTTCCAAATCCGTGCTGTCAATCAGATGAGCACATGTAAGACTCAAAACCAGCATCCAGAAACTGATCAGATATAAGACTCAAAACCAGCATCCAGAAACTGATCAGATAACTTGTCCAAGAATAAGTTGACATATTGCGTGCCATAATTACCAACTAAGTTACTCCGACATGGCAGTTTAGGTGCCGCACCCGTGTCGACACGACACTAGTATGGGTGTGGGTATCGGGTCTGTGCCGGATCTGGTCAAAGGATTTTGGGTACTTTGGCCACAACCGCCGGAAAAATTCGAGACGAGATACAATTTGATTCTCGAAATCATAACCAAAACTAGGGTAAATTTGAAGAAAATAGTATACCTTACCTAGGAAATCAATCATTTATTTATCGACAACTTGAGAATAAAAAAATAATCCACACTTTAAAACTATACATAAGTATTTCACAAAATTTCTCATAATCTAGAGATATTTTTATATTTTTAATTTTTTTGAATTATTTTTAGCTGGATCCCCGCACCCGTATCTGTACTAGGATCCGTATCCCCGAATCTTAGAATTTACATCTCGAAGGATCCGACCTCTAGAACGCACTCGTGTCCGAGCAACTTAGATTACCAATATAACTCTAAGTGGAGCTTTAAAATATATTTCTAGCATCAAACTAAGTGCTAGAGTGTGTTGGCAGCAGATAATGTCAGTTGAAGGTCTTGTAAAACAGTTGCTTCTCCAGTAAGAAATGCTGAGCTCTCTAACTATAAGTAGTCTAAACTATATACATAGAAACACGTAAAGCAATTTACCTGCTGGATTGGGCCAGGTCCAAATTGGGGGAAACAATGTGGTATTCCTCCACTATACAATGTAGAATAGTCAATAAGAAAGGTGATATAACTTCTTTAGCTCTTTCCGTTTCAAATAAGACATTGAAGATACTGCAGCTAAATTAAAGGAAAATGGGAACATGTACAAAACCTGATTGGTTTCTGACCATTGAATACAGCATCTGGTCTAACAAAAAGAAGATCTTTACTGTCTACTTTCCAAGATGTGAGACAAGCTCCAAATAGATATAGCTCTGCCTCACTGCAAAATAAGGGAAAGAAAATTTTGACATCTGACATTTTTCAGAACAACTAGTTTTTTGTCCAGATTGTGATCAGTTCGACATGAAGAACTTGGAAGATCTTCACCAACCTTGTCATTACATTTCTTTTTCCTTATCTATCTTTGAGAACATAGCCCGATATATTTAATCCTTCAAGATTAGACCTTTTCTAAGTAATATATTACAATTATGGTTTAGGATTAAGGTTCTACATCAAATGGCTGACTTCTTTTGCCACTACTATATCTTAGTCCTACTTGGACAGAAAATATACAGTCTTAGCTCCCCTCCGCAATCAGCAATTAATAAATTAACATCTAATCTGAACCATTAAGCTAAAAACTAAGAATGTACCTTCCATGAGGAGAAGTCAAAACGACCTTGGGTAAATTCCCCAATCCTTCAGTAGATTTCACACTTGCAAATGCCATCCCTGGATATCTGCAACCAATCGCAACCCGTTAATTCAACCAATTTCTCAACAAACACATAAACACCCACTTAAAAAGATTGCATTTTTAAGACTTACAAAGCAAAAAAAAAAGATTATCTTTTTGAAGAATCAATCAGTAGCTGGGGCAGAAAATCGATCGATAAAATGGGTGAAATGAAAGAAGAAAATAATACCCAAAAACTATAATTAAAAGACGGGATGGAATTTGATATAGAGAAATGAAGGTAAAACTCACCGGTTGACTCGCCTAAATTTGGAGGAGGTTAAGGGAGAGCAAGACCAAGTCATAGACAATGCTGCCATCTTCTATTTGATGGCGAGATTTGAAGAGATTTGCAGAAAGTACGTCCTTTTTTATATTCAACTGGAAATTGCTCTCTTTTTTTATTTCTATGTGCAGTTCCATGTTGTCCACTGAAACTACTTAACTGGATATTGTGCTTTCCAACAAGTCGAATATTCCTTCTTTTTTTTTAACCCTTTAATTTTATAGTTTGCTATGTTTATTGAAGATAATTCTTGAAATTGCACTAATATTAAGTAGTCGTTTGGACATAAGAATTGTAAAATTCGAAAAAATGGTGAAAAATTTTTTCAAGTGAAAATGGTATTTGAAATTTAGAGTTGTGTTTGGACATAAATTTCAGTTTGGGTTGTTTTTGAAGTTTTGTGAGTGATAATTTTGAAAAATAACTTTTTACAGTTTTACAAATTTTCAAAATGCATCTTCAAGTGAAAATTGAAAATTTTATTAACAAACGCTGATTTCGAAAAAAAGTAAATTTTTTTTTGCAAAAATCTTCCATCAAATTTTATGTCCAAATGGGCACTTATAAGTAGCAACAAAGTTTCTACCATTTTCAAAAGGGGCTATTTTTATAAATCATTATTATTACTCTCTCCGTTCACCTTTAATTGTCCACTTTGAACTTTTCACATCCCTTAAGAAATAATAAATGGAATATGTATTTTATAATTTTATCATAAAAGTCTTGGAAAATTAGTAGTTGATATTAAAGGTAAAATAAGTATAAAAAAAAAATTGTCTTTCTCTTGATTTAGCATAGTGGACAAGTAAAAGTGAAAATATATTTTTTGTATAATGAACAAATAAAAGTAAACGGAGAAAGTATTTATTGTTATTATGGCATTTACAGTTGCAACTTTTTGCCATTTGCATTTTGACCATTTCTTTCTTAAACTAATTTCTTAATTATTCAAATTACTTGGCTTTAAAGTATTACAGTCAAGTTTCTTTATAACGATTTTGTTTGTTTTTAGATTTTTTTTAAGTTACAGGAAAGTGTTGTTACAGGAACAATCAAACTTGACTTTTATAGTGAATGAATGTTATACGAGAATAGTGTTATAGATAGTTGTGATTGTAGTACCTTTTTCACCCATATTAATTGCGTTTAGGGTTTAGTGATATTTTCAAACATAAAAGTTTCACAAAATATTATTTGCGAAACCAAATCCAAAATATTGCAAAGTTTTCTCAGCCATAGCCAAAATTCTCCGAAAACCAAACATAAATCACGATCAAATGCCACCTAGGAAATTAACATATGTCCTTTTCTGCTAATTGTAAATTCTCTTCTAGAATGAAGTATACTTTCCCTTTCTCTCAGAACACAAGCTCATGTGAGCTACATTTGATGAAAACATACGAGAATGCACTACTTCCCCAATTTCCGTGCAAGCTTATCTGACCTAAATTTGACCAAACCTACAAGATTTTTTTTAGCATATTTCATGGAGGTTACTGACGATTCTAGGTATTTTGCTCCGATTTTTTGGATACTTGTCGATGTCTCTTTCGATTTTTCGCAATTACAAGCTATGTTATAAATGGGAATGATGTATGTAGCAAGCCATTCTCTCTCTTTTTCTGCTGCACCTTTTGGCCACTTCCACATTACTAATCTCAGTAGCAAATTCATATAATTTGCAAACTGTAGGAGAGGACATCAGATGTAGAATTTCATCTTGTTCCTTACAGCTAAACTATTCTCCGTCCAAATGGCATGCAGTGTTTGATATCATGCCCAATACACAATAATGGGGAAGTGAGACAGAGAAGCCTTTGCAACTGTGCAAGTGCTTATACTCGCTTATATGATTATGTACGTATCTGCAATTGCAGTATATATGTACATATTTTCTGATGAATTGGTTAAGTATAGAAAAGATATGAATACCTACACTAGTAGTTGAAGTTTAGCAAGCATAGATATCACCAAGAAAGTGATCAAATGCTCTATTTTGAATTCACGTCTTATTTGATTTGTTGATTGCTTAGAATGCTTCTGCTAATTCTTATAATCTCGTAATATTGAACTTTTGTGTGGTGTATTGAAAATATATCTAAATATCATTGTTGCAAGAAAGAAAGAAAAGAACTTTGATTGAATTCTATGAGTACTTTCGACAAGAACATGTTATTGTATGTTGATAAAGAAATGATTTCTATCTATAGGTAATAAATACTCAACATCAATGGAGCCTCTCCGCTGATAGAAAAACTTTTCCTATGATACTAACACGCGAGCAAGATTAATTCTTAACACTGCTGAGAGAGGAGGCAGTTGTCAAATTGTTTGCTTCAACTTAATGATATTGAAAATGTCTAGCGTGAAAGCTCAGGACTAAGGTTTGCATTCTCTACTAACATCTGCTGATCATGCATTTATATTCATATTTCTCTTACTGCAAAAGTGCTTTCTGCTTACCTATAAACTATGATACAATAAGAATCTAAAAGCATTAAGCTGTATGTAACTCTAAAATGGAAACATTTAAAGCATTTAAACATCACTAGAATTATTGACTTCAAAGTCCTCATCAAAAATAGATCTAAAAGCATTTGATGTCCTTTCAAATGGCAACCATCAGCCCTATAATTGGTCTATATCCAGCTAAGAACCCTTGTTTACATGCTGCATAGCAAAAATAGAGCCTAAACAATCTTTTCTTGCCTCTGACAATTATTTTTGGATAATCATCCATCATCCAGCTTCAAAATACATGTAGTCCTTGGATTACTCCTTCATAGTTCCGCACAATGGTCCCACAACATATTAAATTGTTCTTCTTTGGTTCCTTTAATCACGTCTAGTGCCTTCCCCTTTGCCCTGTAAGATTGTTATCTACGAAGTGTCCACTTGCGAGTTCTTTTCACATGAGCTTGAAATTCTTTATTGCCCAGCTAGGATTAATTCTGAGCTCTTCTATATACTTCGTAACCAAAAATCCATAATCAATAGTCCGGTTTCTCTTTGGTCGCCACATGAATGATTAGGGCCTTGTCTTGATCTTGAAAGGTTCATCTTGATCTGCTTTTGATTTGGCCTCCTAGTTCATTGTTTACAAACTTAATGGATTTTTTCTTCATCATAGCATGCATGTGAACTGTTGCAACTTTTTGCCAATTGCATTTTGACCATTTCTTAAACTATTGTTGTAAATAGTTCAGTCTACTTGGCTTTAAATTACCTTATTCACCAATATTAATCCGTTTAGTGATATTTTCAGACACAATAGGTGTACAAACCAATTTTATAAAAACAAATCCAAAATATGCAAATTATCTCAAAATCCAAAGTCAAAACTAATTCTCCCAAAACCAAACATAAATCAAACCCCAAACCCATCAAATGCCACCTTAGGAAATTAAAATGTCTTTTTCTTCTGATGTTTTTTAACAAAATAGCTAGGATGTTGGTTTTCCTGAAGTATAGACTGTTACTTCAAAGTGTTTTCTTGGTTTTGTGTGGGCATCTTGGCATTATCTTATATGGATGATTGAAATATTTTAGGAGATGATCCGGGTGCTTAATTAGATTGATTCATGTTTGCTGTAGTTGATAAACTTATCAAGTCAAAAGCAAGTATCGACATACGTATTTCAATGCAACTAGTAGATATTAAATGAATCAGGGAAGTTCATAAAAACAACAGTCCAAAATCTTGTGGACCTTTATTACAACTCAAACTACAACGAATCTCTTTGATTTTCTCGATAGAAACTCCTTTCTTAGATGTGTATGATCCTCGAAGCCTTTTGCCTCCATATGGAACATGAAGCAAATTTTGTAAAGATGCACAAGATATCCATCTGTACAGATAAGAACGAAAGCCTGGTGAATTAGCAGCGTGGAAGATCCTTGGGTGGAGGCAGAATATTATGATCTGATCCTGGTCCATTTTCCACTAAAAATGCTGTTTTTAGTCCCCATCCTGTGTGCAACTCCAGATGACAGTGGAAAAACCAGACCCCTTCACAAAAAATTGGATATGTTAAGAATAAATGAGAAACAATATATAGAAAAAGTTCATTAACTAAAGTTGGTTGTAAACTAGGTACCTGGGTTATCAGCTCTGAACCGAATAGCAGTCCAACCACCCGTTGGAACACCTACAGTATTTCTTTCTACAGGATCAACCAGGTTATATTTTGCTGGATCCTTTTTGGGATCAAAGTTTCCGACACCAGTTCCAACCACAAAGAAATTGTAGCCGTGGAGATGGAAAGGATGTGATTCCACCGATAACAAGTTGGTGTCTTGGATAACTAGTTCGATAGTGGAATTGAAAGCAATCTTATTAAGCCTTGTGCCTAGATTTGTCCTTAGGTTGGCTGTAAGAGGTGCCCCTGTAAAATTGAATTGAGTAGGTGGTTTGTCTGGGAAATCTGGAGTGTATACACCCTTAATGTTGAAGTAATGAGCTTGAAGAAGTGCAGTTTGTGGCATGCTAAAGGTAATGTTGTTGAGAGAAGCCGTTAGCCGAGTTCCATTTAGACAGGTGGGACAAGGATTTATTCCTAGGCCTACTGTAAACAAGAGGTGTCGATCAACATTTAGGGGAACGTTTGCTGGATATTTAGGGGTATTTAGGCTTTTGAGTTTAGAGTTATAGGTCAAAGCAAAGTCTGTGTCATTTTGTTCAGGCAAGGTTGGAAGTTTTGGCAGTAGAGTTTGTGGGATTCCCTTGTACTGGAATATAGCAGTAGCAGTCTTGTTATCCACAGAGATTGGAGCATCCATGAATGCCCTTGCAGCCATGAAGTATCTTCCTGGAATTTGGTTGGCACGAACCAGAACGTTTGTAGTCTGCCCTGGCGCAATCAGAATGGCCTCCGTAGTGAATGGTTTCGTGTAGACTGCATCAATTTCCACCACTGTGAAGGTATGATTAGCCAGGGAAAAAAACAGCTCATCATTGAGAGCAGCGTTGATGATTCTTAACAGGTATGTCTTCCCTTTTTCAACTTCCATGGCAAAAGTATCTGAAAAAGAAATGCAAATATTAAATGATGTTGGAGCCAAACACTCTAACAGCCATATTTTTCTCATATACAAGGTTGAAATACTCCAGTCAATGTCAATTTCTTAATTCTTACGTTTCTCAGAACATGGAAAAAGAGGCCCTGGCTTTCCGTTGATTGTATGGGCATCAGACATATTAGGAGGTATGCCCAAGGCGTTTCCTTGTTTCTCGACTTCTTCAACATCAGCATTCCACCATTCTCCTGCAGCATGATCAAATGAAGCAACCGCATGTTTTATTCATGCTTTTCCATAAAAGAAGGTCAACAAATTTCTGGGTCGAATTCTATATATACTAATGAACGCCACACTCACCTAGTACAAGTACTTCTTCCCTATCTGGTTGAGGGAAAGGGAAGGGAGTTCCTTGCTGTGGCATGATCACTATAGCACCATAGACTGTTGCTCTTAGCCAAAGAATGTGTGCATGCCACCATAAGGTTCCTCTTTGTCCTGTTATATTGAAGTCATAAACATAGCTATTTCCTGTCTGAATAGGGCACTGAGTTATGTAAGCTGGCCCGTCTGCCCAACCATTGCGATATTGTTTCAATCCATGCCTGCAAGAATCAGAATAAAAACATCCTGTTTGAGCCTCTAACATTTGACAGACTTCAAAATGTTTTGCAATTTTTATCAGAATTCACTGTTGTTACCAGTGAATGGACAAGTTATATTGTGCATAGTTAGTAACGTTGATTTGAACTCTATCTCCTTCTTTAGCATATATAGTTGGCCCGGGAAATCTCCCATTAACTGTAACAATTGGTTTTGCATGGCACAATCTGCTCACATTTGCCACTTGAACCTGTAAAACACAGAAAGTTGGTAAATGAGTGGACAAAGAAACAAAAATAGCTAGAAACCAAAGTAAACAAAAGCACATTTTGAAATTGAAGACACTAACATCAAACTGATATTTCTTAAGGGCAGCCTCAGCAGGCAGACAAATGAAACAAAGAAATCCAATGACAAGGAAGCCTAGGAGCGGGAAAAAATTTGTCTGCTTTGCCATTTTTCTTGGCTAGAGCGTAGAAGCTATCAAACAGTTGTTCGAATGGATGATGAGAAAAGGAATTAAGAGGCATATTTATATAAGTGAAATGGTAGAGACAATTTTGTGAGTGTTTTAGTTTGTTAAGAGGGAGAGGAGGTTGTAACAGAGATTAGGTAGAAAAGGATTTCAATGGGCTAGCTGTACTGCAAAGCGTTTAAGCAAAATACTGATGCAGACATTTTTAAAGCTTTGACTAACGTAGAGGGCTAAATTCAAAATCCACCACACTCAAGCTAAAAACGAGGAGTAGAAAAATAAACATTAGTATATGAACTTTATCTTAACGGAAAATGTTTACCCAGAAAATCGGGTAGAGTTAAATTTATAAGTAGTTCTAAGGATATGTGATATAGCTTGACATAAATCGTACAGAAAAATGGAAATGTGTAGATTCTTGACTATAGAAACGGGATAATAATTAGTGAGCAAGAAGAATGAGTATGACAAAGTAAAACAAACTCAAGGGGTTTCTCTTTCAATAGGAGAAGTAGTCTTTTATTACAATGTGTGAATGTCTCTTATGCTTACAATAATCTCCCCTTTATAGTAGAGGGATCCTACTTTATATACAATAAAATATATAGTGGAGAGCCCATGATGAATTGTCTTTTTCCTGATTTCTGACAGGATTTTCTCCCTTAGTGCGGTTGAAACGGCCCTTGTCTGCGAGCTCGATACTGACTCGAACTCGATATTGGATCGAGCCATCGGCCTTGACTCGAGCTCGATCCTGACTCGAAGTCTTGATATTCGGGGTGGGTGTCGGTCGGTCTGTGCATTTCCGACAACCTTCGCGTTGCCTCGTGGTTCGATTTGGTTATGGGCCCGATAATGATACCGAGCTGATCCTTGATCGGTCTTGGAGCTCGAATCATGGCACCCTTACTTCGGACCTCGACCTGACCTTACGCAGATATCTTTTGATCGAAGTATTATTATCTCGACCAGTCTGTACGACTGAATAATAGATTCCGACCGTATACAGATAGTCCCCTCGTTTCTCGAGAAGGATGTAACGAGAAACGACATGATTTCCAACGGTGTGATTAGATATATATTGACGTCAGCACCGAGTCCGACCATGACGCACGTGGTAGCTGTCCCGTCGGTTCAGCTTACCGAGGCATTTAGTGCGCGTCAGTCGATGTCGGCCATTATATGAGATTGAACCGCCTCTGTTTATCCAATAAATAGCCCGTTCCCAAATCAAAGTTAATATGTTACTCTAATCAAAACCCCAAATTTTCTTACTCTTTCCGCCTCTATTTCGCCGCTTGTAGAGCCACCTTCATCAGCGTTTGACACCATCATCCTTTTATCTTCCTTTACTTTTCTTTTACTTATACCAATGGCAAAAACCTCAAAAGCCGTACCGCAGAAGGAGAAAGCTTCCTCTTCCCGGCCGTCCGGCGACAAGGCACCGGCGGAGCCGCCTCCCCACGAGTATGTTCCTGGCCCGTGTATTCTAAAGACCAATTTTAAGGTTGAAAATCCTTCGTCGGTTCCGGGCCGATGTGAGCATGTGTCGATGTACATGTGCTCAATAACAAAGGGCCATCTCGAGGCCGTGAGGAAAGACTGCAACTGGGGTCCCGAGGTTGTGTTGCAAATTTCCTCTCCCGAAGAGAGCACCATCACTCACGTGGAGGGGTTTTTAAGTGTTTATACTTACCCCTTCACGTTGGGTCCCGTCGACCCAGTGATCATTTATTTTTGTAAAAGATATCAGGTCACCCTCGGCCAAATTCATCCTTCTCTATGGCGCATAGTGATCATACTTCGCTTCTTCTCGAGCAAGGCCGGGGGGTTGGATTCTACTCTAAATCACCTCATATGATTGTATCGACCTCAAATCTTTCGAGGACTAATCAGGCTCCACTGTCGGGCAACGAAAGCTTTAATGTCGAGCATCGATAAAGACAAGGATCGGGGTTGGATGGGCCGCTTTATTCGGGTGAGGACCCGTGACCTTATCCCAGAAGAGAAGATGTCGTTCCCCGAGGAATGGAATTTCAACCGTAAGTGATTTTTATAAAACTTTGTTTCTTGTATCTTTCTCCGATTCTCTCTGATATCTCCCTCCGATATACAGTTGTCCCTTGGATGCCACAAGCGGTACCTGACATCGAGGATTGGGTTCGGAAGTTAGCCTCGACTTCCTCTTATGCCAAACGCGCTTGGCGTGAATTGGCAAAAGGTAGATGGGAGGCCAAGAATCACGGTAAGGGTCCCTTTTCATGTTTTTTGAAATATTTTTTATGCTCCATTCGTTACTGACTTCCTTTCATGCAGGCGTGACCAAGGATGCCGTTTTGAGGCCTTCGAGTGGTGAGGAAGGAACCAAGTCCCCGGTTCCGAAACGGGGGAAAGATAAAAAGCGAAAAACTGTCTCTCAGTCAGAGGACCCCAAGCCCAAAACTCGAAGGGTGAGGAAAAAGGTAATCGCTCTTGCGACGGACTCGGCAACGACTAAGAGATGAAGAAGAAGAAGAAGAAGAAGAAGAAGAAGAAGAAGAAGAAGAAGAAGAAGAAGAAGAAGAAGAGGAGGATGCTCTGGCACTGGTGGTCTGATCTGCGAAAGCCATCGAGGTTGCCAGACCTTCTGAGCCGATGGCGGCTATACCGGTCGGGGCTGGTTCTGATACACTGAGGCTCGATCAGAGCGTCCCGAGCGATTTGCTTGGGACCATGATAGTGGGTCATTTGCCTTCTCTTCCGACCTTTTCCGAGGAGGCATTAAGAGAAGCTCGAGAATTGAAGACCCTCGATATGGGTGGAGGCTCTAGTGTAGGGGATCCTTTTCGGGATTGCTTTACTGGAGTCGATGATGCCTCCGATATTAGTGACACTTCTATTCTTCTAGAAGAGGCCAAACGTTTCATTTCTCGAGTAATGATTTTACCGCGCTTGGTTTCTTTATTTTTTTTCTAAACTTGACTTGCGTTTTTTCCCTTTTGTGTAGGCCCTTAGCAAGTTTCGAGCCGATCTCAGCCAGTGTGAGGTCGAGCTTCAAAAGGTCTCGGGGGAGAGAGATGCTCTGAAGCTTCTTTGTGGCCAAAAGGACGAGGTTATAAAGGACCTCCAACCAGATTTTTCCAAGGCTCGTGAAGAAGAGTCCGAACTAGATAAACAGGTGAGCATCGTTCTGTTAGAGTATGGTTTCGACCCAACTGTGAAAGCTAACCCTTCGTTATCTCAGCTGCAACAAAAAGTTGAAAAGATCGGGTTGCTTCGGGGAGAAGTCGATCAAATCAAGGCCGAATGTGATCGGTGGAAGGAGGCTATCGACCGCCTGGCCGCAAAAAAAAAACTATCTTGGCCAAACTATTATCGGCCGATGTTCAGCTTCAAGGTGTCAAGCAAAAAAGTTCGGCTCAGGCCAGGAGGATCGAGGAGCTTGAAACAGGGCTTGCTGAGGCCAGGGCGGAGGTTGAGTCATCGAAAGTCATGGCAGACAAGTCTATTGCTGTGTATCGGGCCGATGCCGAGGCTGCTCAAATGTAGCTAAGGGAGGCTTCTGACCGAGAGAAACGGGTTACCGACTTGGCAAAGTGCCAATCCCGGAGGGAAACCCCCGAGGAAATCCACACTCGAGGTTTTGAACTTTCCGAGGAGATTGCCCGAGCTAAGGCGCTCAAAGTTGAAGCCAGGCAGCTTGTTTCCTTCGACGACGAAGACGATGATAAGAAAGGCAGTCGAGGAGGGTCCGATGAGGAGTCCGAAAGAGAAGCAGCTCCCGAAGGAGATATTGACACCGGCCGCAGTTAGGACTTAGTTTCCCTTTTGCGAACTTTTGACCGGTCTCTTTGTACATACCCCCTTTTGTTAATAATAGAGCTTCTTTTGGATGCCTTCTCAGTTTTATGTTTAAACGTGCTTTTGCCTTTGTGAAGATTTTGTTATTGCAACCTAGTTTTTTTGGCGGTTCTTTGAGCTGAGTTATCTTGAACTTTGGAGTGATGGAACCCTTTCGGTCCGATTTAAGTGAGAACAAAGCCTCAAACTCTTGCTGTGTTGGTCCCTAAGTTTAATAATTGAGTGAGTGATTATTTTGAGCTTGAAGTAAGATAGCCCTTAGGCTTAATAGTTGAGTGAGTGATCGCTCGAACTCGAACTCGGAGTGTTACAACCCGTAGGCTTTTAATGATCGAGTGAGTGGTTTGCTCGAACTCGATGTAAGATAGCCCTTAGGCTTGATAGTCGAGTGAATGATTATTCGAACTCGAAGTATTGTAGCCCGTAGGCTTTTTATGATCGAGTGAGTGGTTTGCTCGAACTCGATGTAAGATAGCACTTAGGCTTGACAGTCGAGTGA
This sequence comes from Nicotiana tabacum, assembly GCF_000715075.1. NCBI lineage: Eukaryota > Viridiplantae > Streptophyta > Magnoliopsida > Solanales > Solanaceae > Nicotiana > Nicotiana tabacum. Next base: position 148,032,131 of record NC_134096.1, on the reverse strand, counting down.
GTGATTATTTGAACTCGAACTCGAAGTATTGTAGTGAGTGGTTTGCTCGAACTCGATGTAAGATAGCCCTTAGGCTTTAATAATTGAGTGAGTGATTGCTTCGAACTCAAACTCGAAGTATTGTAGCTCGTAGGCTTTTTATGATCGAGTGAGTGGTTTGCTCGAACTCGATGTAAGATAGCCCTTTAGGCTTTAATAATTGAGTGAGTGATTGCTTCGAACTCAAAGTATTCGTAGCCCGTAGGCCTTTTATGGTCGAGTGAGTGGTTTTCTCAAACTCGATGTAAGATAGCCCTTAGTCTTTAATAATTGAGTGAGTGATTGTTTCGAACTCAAAGTATTCGTAGCCCGTAGGCCTTTTATGGTCGAGTGAGTGGTTTTCTCGAACACGATGTAAGATAGCCCTTAGGCTTTAATAATTGAGTGAGTAATTGCTTCGAACTCAAAGTATTCGTAGCCCGCAGGCCTTTTATGGTCGAGTAAGTGGTTTGCTCGAACTCGATGTAAGATAGCCCTTAGGCTTTAATAATTGAGTGAGTGATTGCTTCGAACTCAAACTCGAAGTATTGTAGCCCATAGGCTTTTTATGATCGAGTGAGTGGTTTGCTCTAACTTGATGTAAAATAGCCCTTAGGCCTTAATAATTGAGTGAGTGATTGCTTCGAACTCAAAGTATTCGTAGCCCGTATGCCTTTTATGGTCGAGTGAGTGGTTTTCTCGAACTCGAAATCCTTTTGATGGTGGTTGGCTTGGCTCTTAAGCCTATTTGAATCATGAAATAGGAAGATGTTTTCAAAGTATGAGATATCTGAGGAGAAGAAGTTTTCCTTTATAAGTCATTATACATGTGTTTGTATCTTGTGCCAGGGTTCGAGCAAAACTACGTGGGCATGGTTCGTTTTGACCATTTGGCCCTTACACTTTTCTCTATTGAGATCCTGTCCGACATGAATTTGATATGAAATAACTTTCTTGTGTCGAACTTGATTTATTCGATGGTAGCCCCTCAGTATTCGAGGTTGATTATGAAGAAGCCTCAGATACTATTGAATTGCCCTCAAGTAGCACATAGTTGTTGCCTCGTTAAAAACCTTGCCGGAAAAATTCATTTGGGACAAAAGCCGAACTAAGGAAAAAAAGAGTACAACGCGTGCTTTAAAACCAGAGGTCTTGATGTCTTTTGTCGAATTCCTGCAATGAGTTAGTGTTGAATATATATATATATATATATATATATATATATAGACGATAGAAAGGAAAAATTCATACCCTAACAACAATATCGTTTGAGAAGTGATATGTTCCAATTGTTTGGTAATGGTTTGTCGTCCATTGTTCCGAGTTTATAAGACCCTTTTTCCGACTATATCGAGGACTTGATAGGGTCCTTCCCAGTTTGGGCCGAGCTTCCCTTCATTAGGATCTCGAGTGTTTATGGTGACCTTCCTTAGGACCAAGTCCCCGGCCTTGAAATGGCGGAGTTTGGTTCTTCTATTGTAGTACCTTTCGATTCGTTGTTTTTGTGCAGCCATTCGAACCAGTGCTGCTTCTCGTTTTTCATCTAATAATTCGAGGCTAGTATTCATAGCCTCGTGGTTCGACTCTTCCAATGTATGTCGGAACCTTGCGCTGGGTTCTCCGACTTCGACTGGGATTAAAGCTTCGGAGCCATACACTAAGGAAAACGGAGTCGCTCCCGTACTGGATTTAGATGTTGTCTGATATGCCCAAAGGACCTCGGCCAGAATTTCTCTCCACTTTCCCTTAGCTTCGTTCAATCTTTTCTTCAGGTTTTGGATGATAGTTTTGTTCGTTGATTCGGCCTGTCCGTTCCCACTAGGATGATATGGTGTTGACAGTATTCTTTTTATTTTATGATCTTCGAGAAATTTTGTCACTTTGCCGCCGATAAATTGCTTACCATTGTCGCATGTTATTTCTGCTGGTATCCGAAATCGACACACGATGTGATCCCAGATGAAATCTATAACCTCTTTCTCTCTCACCTTTTCGAACGCCTGTGCTTCAACCCATTTAGAGAAATAATCAGTCATAAACAAAATGAATTTAGCTTTACCTGGGGCCGATGGTAGAGGGCCGACGATATCCATTCCCCATTTCATGAATGGCCATGGAGAAATGACCGAATGAAGATGCTCTCCGGGTTGATGGATCATTGATGCAAACCTTTGACATTTATCACATTTTCGAACGAACTCCTTAGTGTCCTTCTCCATGCTATCCCAGTAGTATCCTGCTCTGATGATTTTGCGCATTAGTGGTTCGGCGCCGGAGTGGTTTCCACAAGTGCCTTCATGGACCTCTCATAAAACATAATCGGTGTCTCCTGGTCCCAAGCATACTGCCAGTGGTCTGTCGAACGTCCTTCTGTATAATGTTCCATCTTCAACCAACGTGAATCGAGCAGCCTTGGTTCGTAGAACCCTCGATTCTTTAGGGTTCGATGGGAGTTTTCCGTTCTTTAAGTATTCAATATACTTATTCCTCCAATCCCAGGTTAAGCTCGTGGAATTCATCTCGGCATGCCCCTCCTCGATTATAGATCTCGAGAGTTGAACGACAGTCCTCGAGTCGATCTTATCTTCCTCGACCGACGACCCCAGATTTGCGAGTGCGTCGGCCTCACTGTTTTGTTCTCGAGGCACATGTTGTAGGGTCCATTCTTTGAAACGGTGTAGAGTTACCTGTAGTTTGTCCAAATACCTTTGCATCCTATCTTCTCGAACCTCGAAAGTTTTGTTTACTTGGTTCACCACTAGTAAAGAGTCACATTTGGCTTCAATGACTTCTGTTCTCAGGCTTTTAGCTAGCTCGAGACCTGCAATCATGGCCTCGTACTCGGCCTCATTGTTAGTTAATATAGTGGTTTTGATGGATTGCCTAATAATGCCACCTATGGAAGGTTTCAATACGATGCCAAGCCCGGACCCCTTCACATTTGAAGCACCATCCGTGTAGAGGGTCTAAAGCCCCGACGACGTACCCGATTTTAATAAGAGTTCTTTTTCAACTTTGTGTACGAGGGTTGGCGTGAAATCGGCCACGAAGTCCGATAAAATTTGGGACTTGATGGTCGTACGGGTTTGATATTCGATATCATACCCACTGAGTTCGACGGCCCATTTGGCCAATCGACCCGATAGCTCGGGCTTGTGCATATTACGAAGTGGGTAAGTGGTTAAAATGCATATGGGGTGACATTGAAAGTGCGGTCTTAACTTTCTAGAGGCGCTTATCAGTGCGAGTGCCAATTTCTCTAAGTGTGGGTATCTAGTCTCCGCTTCTCCTAAGGTCCGACTTACATAATAAACAGGAAACTGTGCACCTTGTTTTTCTCGGACTAGGACGCCACTTAGTGCGATTTTCGATACCGCCAAGTATAAGTAAAGTTTCTCATCTGCCTTCGGAGTGCGAAGTAGTGGTGGGCTCGATAGGTACCGCTTCAATTGTTCTAGTGCCTGCTGGCATTCCGAGGTCCAGGCGAAATCATTCTTCTTTTTGAGTAGAGAGAAAAATTTGTGGCTTCGATCTGACGACCTCGAAATGAATCGGCCTAAGGCAGCTATCCATCCGGTTAGCCTTTGTACTGCTTTCACACTATCCACGACGGTGATGTCTTCGATGGCCTTAATTTTGTCGGGGTTGATCTCGATTCCCCGATTAGATACCATGAAACCAAGGAACTTACCCGATCCAACGCCGAAAGCACATTTCTCGGGGTTGAGCTTCATGTTGTATTTCCTTAAGATTTTGAACGTTTCCTGCAAATGAGTCAAATGGTCCTCTGCGTGCAGGGACTTAACTAGCATGTCATCAATATAAACTTCCATCGATTTACCTATTTGTTCTTCGAACATTTTATTCACTAGGCGTTGTTAGTAGCTCCTGCGTTTTTTAGCCCGAATGGCATTACATTATAGCAATAGGTTCCATACTTGGTGATAAATGAAGTATTTTCTTGGTCCTCCGGGTTCATTCGAATTTGATTGTACCTGGAATAGGCGTCGAGAAAAGTAAGGATCTCGTGGCCAGCTGTGGCATCGATCATGCGATCGATGCTAGGCCGTGGAAAAGAATCTTTGGGGCATGCTTTGTTTAGATCTTTATAATCTACACACATTCTAAGTTTGTTCCCCCTTTTAGGGACTACAACTACATTGGCTAACCACTCGGGATATTTTACTTCCCGAATTGAGCCTATTTTGAGAAGTTTAGTTACCTCATCCTTTACAAATACGTGCTTCACCTCGGACTGAGGTCTTCTTTTTTGCTTCACTGGTTTGAACCTAGGGTCCAAGCTCAGCTGGTGCGTTGTTATGGACGGTGGGATCTCTACCATGTCTAAATGGGACCAAGCAAAATAATCTATGTTATCAATAAGAAATTGAATAAGTTTTTTCCTGAGTTCGGGGGGTCAATCCCGTTCCCAGGTATACCTTTCTCTCGGGCAGATATTCGATTAATATAACCTTCTCTAGTTCTTCGACCGTCGATTTGGTGGCGTCGGAGTAGTCGGGGACGATAAAAGTTCGAGGTGTCGGAAACTCTTCCTCGTCATCTTCTATTTCCTGCTTCACCGATTCGGTCGAGATTGGTGGTTGTGATTGCTATTTGGTTTCTCGCCTATCTTTTGTGCTCGGCCTTTCTGAGGCCGATAACGTCGGTATCGGTGTTACCTCATCGATCGCAAATATTTCCTTCGCAGCATGTTGCTCCCCGTATACTGTTTTCACACCGTTCGACGTAGGGAATTTCATCACTTGGTGGAGGGTCGAAGGCACTGCCCTCATATTGTGGATCCAAGGTCTTCCGAGTAGGGCATTGTATCTCATGTCGCCTTCGATTACGTGGAACTTGGTATTTTAGATGGTTCCAGCCACATTCACGGGTAGAATAATTTCCCCTTTAGTCATTTCGCTGGCTATATTGAAGCCGTTTAATACCCGAGCTGTGGGCACGACTTGATTCTGCAAACCGAGCTGCTCCACTACCCAAGATCAGATGATATTCGCAGAGCTACCTGGATCTACTAGAACACGCTTAACTTGAACTTTATTTAATAGGATAAAAATTACCAGAGTGTCGTTGTGAGGCTGAGAAATGCCTTCCGCTTCTTCAATTTCGAATGATAAAGTGCCCTCGGGTACATAACCTCGAGTTCGTTTCTCCCCTGTGGTCGGTACCTTGCCGCGTTTGAGTACGGGTCCCTGTGGAGTGTCGACCTCATCGATGATCATATGAATGATATGCTGAGGTTCCTCTTGTTTATCTTTTCTATTAGCGTCCCTTTCTCTGAAGTGATTCTTGGCTCGGTCACTGAGGAACTCTCGAAGGTGGTCTTCATTGAACAAACGGGCTACCTCTTCTCTTAATTGTCTGCAATCCTCGGTTCTGTGGCCATGCGTACCATGATATTTGCACACCGAGTTCGGGTTCCTTTGAGAAGGGTCGGTTTGCATGGGTCTGGGCCACCTAGTATCTTTGATTCTTCCGATCACCGATACAATGCCCGATGCATCGACGCTGAAATTGTACTTTGATAGCCGAGGTGCCTCTATAGGATCGGCATGTTTATCGAAGCCACTCTTTCTCATAAGTCCCCGAGAATTCTGTCCTCGATCACTCCTTCGATGGTTTTGGGAGGCATTGCGTGCTGAACCGTTGTTCATTCAATCGACGACGTATGGTTGATATCGGTCTATGTTTGACCTCTGCTCTCTATCGACGTCCCTCTGGTTTTTAATAGCCGACTTGCTTTGATGCATGGATCCGAGAGGGGCTCCTAATTGGTCGTCTTCGACCCTGATTTTTGACTGGTATCGATTGTGTACATCTGCCCTAGTTATTGCCGGATACTCGATCAAATTTTCCTTCAGCCGGCGTGATGCTATCGAACTTTGCTCGTTCAACCCTTGGGTGAAAGCTTGGTCGGCCCAATCGTCTGTGACCGGTGGCAATTCCATGCGTTCCATTTGAAATCGGGACACGAACTCCCTCAGCATTTCATTATCCCTTTGATTTACTTTAAAAATGTCTGATTTTCTTGATGCAACTTTTATGGCACCGGCATGTGCCTTCACAAAAGAATCTGTCAACATGGCAAATGAGTCTATGGAATTTGGTGGCAGGTTGTGATACCAAATCATCGCCCCTTTCGAGAGGGTCTCTCCGAATTTTTTCAACAAAACGGATTTGATTTCATCATCCTCTAGATCGTTGATTTTGATGGTACATGTGTAAGAGGTGACGTGTTCGTTGGGATCGGTCGTACCGTTATACTTGGGGATTTCGGGCATACGAAATTCTTTGGGGATTGGTTTTGGGGCTGCACTCGAGGGGAAAGGTTTTTGTACGAATTATTTGGAATCCAGCCCTTTTATCATTGGTGGAGCCCCTAGGATCTGATCGACCCTGGAATGACATGTTTCTACTTTTTTATCGTTGGCTTCGATTCGTTTTGTGAACTCTTCAAGTATTCTAGCAATTTCGGGAGTATTCCCCGATTCTTGCTCGTTTGACCTTACTATGGCTAGCTCCGTTCAGTGGGTAATTTCTCGAGGTTGACTGGGCTCTGGCCTGCTTGGTAACTGGGTTTGGCTCTGCAACTGAGCTATCGCTACTTGTTGGGCTTGTAACATTTCAAAGATCATACGCAAGCTGACTCCGATCTCCTCCACGTTATGGGTGTCTCGAGCTACAGATCGAGTACCGCCATGAATATTTTTTTCCGGTTCAGAACGTTGTTTTTTCTTCTTCTCGAGCTGAGGATCTTTCGGAAACAGCCTCGCTATCCCTCTGGGGGTAGGGGTAAGGTCTGCGTATACTCTACCCTCCCCAGACCCCACTTGTAGGATTATACTGGGTTGTTATTGTTGTTGTTGTTGGAACGTTGGTTTGCCTCAAGAGCCACCTGTGAATTGACATCTAGCGGTACTTCGGCTCGAGTTCCAGGTACTTCGACTCGAGCTTCAGTGACATCGTTAAGTGGCCTTCCGGCCCTGGGTATCAAGTTATTGGTTTTATCTTGAAGGCCAACTTCGTTGTCGATAGGTAAAGCCATCAATAGGCGGTCATAAACTGGTGTGTGTTGCAGATTTGTATAAAACAACCACTGTTATCCTTAGCCCCACGGTGGGCGCCAAACTGTTTACCCAAAAAATCGGGTAGAGTTAAATTTATAAGTAGTTCTAAGGATATGTGATATAACTTGACATAAATCGTATAGAAAAATGGAAATGTGTAGATTCTTGACTATAGAAACGGGATATAAATTAGTGAGCAAGAAGAATGAGTATGACAAAGTAAAACAAACTCAAGGGGTTTCTCTTTCAATAGGAGAAGTAGTCTTTTATTAGAATGTGTGAATGTCCCTTATGCTTACAATAATCCCCCATTTATAGTAGAGGGATCCTACTTTATATACAATAAAATATATAGTGGAGAGCCCATGATGAATTATCTTTTTTCTGATTCCTGACAGGATTTTCTCCCTTAGTGCGGTTGCAACGGTCCTTGTATGCGAGCTCGATACTGACTCGAACTCGATATTGGATCGAGCCATCGGCCTTGACTCGAGCTCGATCCTGACTCGAAGTCTTGATATTCGGGGTGGGTGTCGGTCGGTCTGTGTATCTCCGATAACTTTCGCGTTGCCTCGTGGTTCGATTTGGTTATGAGCCCGATAATGATACCGAGTTGATCCTTGATCGGTCTTGGAGCTTGAATCATGGCACCCTTATTTCGGACCTCGACCTAACCTTACGCAGATACCTTTTGATCGAAATATTATTATCTCGACCAGTCCGTATGACTGAATAATAGGTTTCGACCGGACTGAATAATAGGTTTCGACCGTATACAGTAAAGAAAAGAAGTTTGTCTAGATTGTTTGGTGCTATGTATAAGAAGGTATTAATTAGCATGTAAAATGAGGCAGACCTCAAGTAATATTTGACGGCAGTTTCATTGGCCGGTCAAATCATAGCATTTGATTTCGACATAGAGGAAAGAAATTGCTAAAATAATTAAATGTTCGTTGTGCTTTTATAGTCATGTAGACCTACTATGAGTTTCACCATTTTTCTTATGTTTTTTGTGGGTAATTTATTTTCTATGATACTGAAATAGCACCTTCAGCCATCTGAGTTGTCCATCCTTTACTCTTCTCTCAACTAAGTATTTCTCTCTCCTTTTCTTTTTTCTTCTTGCCTTGGTGTTATTTAAAATAAAAAATTGACGGAGTGGAGGTGTAACATACTATAGTGAGGGAGGGGAACGTAAAAGATTGAAACCTTTATAGAAATGTATCCGTGCACTTCAACAGGTTTGGGTAAAGTTTACAGTCACTACTTTAATAAATTTTAGAAATAAAATGAACCACTAATTGATTCGATTATGTTTCTGAAATCAAAACATTATACAAGGTTTAAATAGACTAAAGCAATATATAGAAAACTGTAATAGATTACAAATTAACTTTGCGAACTTTATGCAATTAATCAACCCACTTTATCATTGAAATACAGTACTAAAATCTGTATTACTATTTCGATTAATTTGAGAAAATAGCTCAGGGAGTAAGGCACAAACCTCTCCCTGCAGGCTCTAATTAGTTTACTTAAGAATGAGCAAAGACACTAGAGAATCGACGTTTCTAAACTTGTATCAATTTCGTCATGTAGTCCCCTAAACTGTTTGTGTTAAAACTTGATTCAAGCGCAAATTATTGAGGTTTTGTCCAAGTTCGTGGTGAGATAGTTGAGAGAAAAATGGAAGCTTCTAGGTTTTCCTTGTATTTCACTGAGAGAATCAGAAAGAGTCTATACAATCTTTATTTTCCTTCTTACCCGATGAGATGGGCTGACTCGGTCTTTATATACACAACTCAACTAATTACAATGCCTAAGATAAATACATAGTGGGTTTCTGGGCCCAATAATGAGAGAAAGAAGATAAAAGAAGAAAAGAATCCCAAGTGCCCAAGTGGCTAAGTAACAGCATTTGCATTTGCTTGTATCTCAACACCCCCCGACAAGTTGGAGGGTGAGATAACCCCCAACTTGCAAAGATGCAGATGATGGACAACTCCCCCCAAAGGTTTAGTGAACATATCAGCGAGGTAATTGGCACTGGAAGTGTGAAGCAGCTGAAGCAGACCCTCATGCAACTTGGTGCGAACAAAATGGCAGTCCAATTCAATGTGCTTGGTGCGCTCATGGAAGACAGGATTCTTAGCAATGTGGATGGCTGCCTAGCTATCACAAAACAGACTAACATGAGAAGAAAAAACAACACCAAAATCAGAAAGAAGCCTGCAACGCCAAGTAATTTCAGCAGTAGCTTTACTCATAGACCTATATGCAGCTTCTGCAGAGGACAAGGAGACCACAAATTGTTTCTTTGACTTCCAGCCTACTAGACATCCCCCTAATAAAATGAAAAATCCACTGATGGACTTTCTACTATCCGGGCAAGATCTCCAATCACTATCACAATAGACACTGAGAGAAAGATCAGGAGAATTATTATAGAAAATCCCAAAATCAATAGTACCCTTGAGATACCTGAGCAAACATAAAGCAGCCTGCAAGTAAGGAAGGCAAGGCTTCTGCATAAACTGACTTAAATGTTGCGCTGCAAAACAAATGTCAAGTCTGGTGTGGGTTAAGAAGTTGAGCTTACCCACTAAACACCTATATGTCTCAGGATTGGGCAGGGGATCACCATGAGCAGCCTGCAACTTGTCATTCATCTCAAGAGGGGATATCACTTAAGAATAATCATAGGAATGGAACTCTTTGAGGAGATCATACACAAACTTTTTCTGGTGCAGTAACACTCCACCCTCAGAATGCATCTCTTCAATACCCAGAAAATAGTTAAGATGGCATAAATCCTTAATTTTAAATTGATCATGGAAGAAGGTTTTCACAGCAGCAATCTCACACAGACATGTCCCAGTGATGATAATGTCATCAACATACACTACTAAGAGTACCAAAGCATCACCAGAACCTTTGGTGAAAAGTGAATAGTCATTAAAGAAGTGTTCATAGCCTCTAGAAGACAAAGATTGAGACAACTTGGCATACCATTGCCTTGAAGCTTGTCTCAATCCATACAAAGATTTTTTGAGTTTACAGACCAAAGGAGTGGAAGTAGAAGCAGGGGGTACAATACATACAGAAAGACCAGGTGGAAGCTTCATAAAAACTTTTTCATCTAAGTCCCCATGCAAGAAAGTATTATTAACATCTAGTTGGAATATAGGCCATTGTCTTTTAACAACTACAGTAATTAAAGTTTTAATAGTAGACATTTTAATTATAGGTGAGAAGGTTTCATGAAAATCAATGCCTTCAACCTGCGTATCACCCCTTACCACAAGCCTAGCTTTATATCTTTCTATGCTCCCATCAGCTTTGTATTTAATTTTGTATACCTATTTGCAGCCAATTGGCTTCTTGCCCTTGGGTAACTCAACTATGTCCCAAGTACCATTAGTCTCCAATGCCTCAAACTCTTTTCTCATAACATTCTGCCACTCAGGGATAGCTGCTGCCTGAGAATAAGTAGCAGGCTCAAATGCATGATGCTCACTAGAAGTAGACATAACAGTTGAATTGGCAGACCTAGAGTTATGATTAGGTAAAGTGCAGACATAATTCTGCAGATAAGAAGGAGGATTGTGAGATCTAGATGATCTCCTTAAAGGAGGGAATTCAGATTTATAGAAGAAGAAGGAAGATTAGGAGGAGCAGGAGAGCTGTTCAGAGATATTTCAGAGTCATGAGGAGCAGAGTTGGAGGGATAAGGAGAAACAGGAGATGTAACTGATGGGGCAGGGTAAAAGGAATCATGGAACAGTGAAGAATTCTGCTTAACAGAGTGATCAAAACAGGCAAAAAATGATAAATTTGACATAGTAGGGGAAGTAGATCCAGATTGAATAAAAGGGAATATATGTTCATGAAATATAACATCTCTGGAGATAAAACAGGTTTTATTCTGTAAGTCATACAACTTATAGGCTTTCTTCCCAAAGGGATAACTAATAAACATACAAGGAATGGCCCTAGGCTGAAGTTTGTCCCTATGAGGTTTTGGGACAATAGAGTAACATAAGCATCCAAAAGCTCTAAGATTTGAGTATGGGGGGGGGGGGGAGTGTTATATAAGATCTCATAGGGACTCTTGTCCTTTAATACACTAGAAGGGAACCTATTTATCAAGAAGGTGGCTGTGAGTATGCAGTCTCCCCAAAATCTAAGAGGGAGACCAGATTGGAAAAGAAGGGCTCTAGCAGTTTCCAAAAGATGTCTGTGCTTCCCTTTCCACAACTCCATTTTGTTGTGGAGTGTGAGGGCATGTTGTCTGATGCAGTATCCATTTCTCAGAGAAAAACTTTGATCCAACAGTGCTGGATCCCAACTCTAAAGCATTGTCACTTCTCACATTTTGGACTTTCAATTGGAATTGAGTTTCAGCCATGGCAATGAAGCTTTTAAGAGGTCAAAAGCATTGATTTTGGCTCCCATTAGGTGGGTCCAAGTGGCTCTTGAAAAATCATCAACAATGGTCATAAAATATTTAGAGCCAGTATAGGTAAGAGAGTGATATGGACCCCAGGTGTCAATGTGGATCAACTGAAAAGGCTTTGTGGTTTGTATACTACTGTCAGAAAATGACAATCTTGTTTGTCTAGCTAGTAGACATATTGTGTAGGAAAAAGACTGTTTGGAAGATAAGTGTGACCCAAGCATATAGATGTGTTTCATTCTGGAAAAAGGAATATGCCTAAGCTTATAATGCCAAACCACATCCATTTTATTGATATTATTCAAGATTGCATCAATATTCACATGTGTTTTATCAGCATCAACAAAATTAACATTCTTTACATTTGTTTGTATCTCAGGGAAAACATAGAAAGGGGAAATAACACGGGAAGTCGCACTAGAAGAGTAACAGGAGGTGGTACTAGGAGAAGCAACATGAGGAAGTAAAAGCTTGTAGAGATTGTGGTCCAGTTTACCAAGAACCAGAGGCATCTTCAGAGAAGGGGCATGTATAGCATAAAGAGTTCTGGTAAACAGAACAATTCCATTATATTGTTCTAACAGCTTATGAACTGAAATAAGGTTGTATTAAAAAGAAGGAACATAAAGAACATGATGAATTGTGAAATTTAGAAATAAAGTCAAAGATCCAATTAAATGAACTTTGACTTTGTACCCATTTGGCAAAGAAACTAGAAAGGGTACAGGTAGTGTTTGCACATTAAAAAGTAAATCCTTATGAGAGGTCATGTGATCAGAAGCTCTAGAGTCTATGATCCAAATAAAACTATCTATTTGTGAAAGCATGCATGACTTTAGCAGAATACTTTTTGATAACAGCTTACCAGCAAAATTAGCATAAGCCATTAAAGTGGGAGTAGAGAAGGAATCAGCAGACACATGGGACTGTTGCAGTAACATCATCAGCTGGGAGAATTGATCTTGTGTCAGACCAGAGACCATTGAAACATTACCAGACTTAGATGACTAGACAGAATCAGGACCCATATTAGAGTCCACATTAGCAAGAGGACCAGGAGAGTTCACTTCAACATGAGCTGTAGTTTTCCTACTGTCAGGCCCCTTTTGTGAACTTGAAGTTTGGAGGATACCCATGTAGTTTATAGCATTTTTCAATGGTGTGACCTGATTTCTTACAATATTTGCATGTAAGGGGTCTTTGAGCATCAAAATTAATTCTGGAAGGGAATCCTTGTTTAGACACCCTAGCATTGAAAGAGACAGATGTAGGGAGAAACCGAGGAGAGGTAGAGACATGTCTCTGCTTCTCATCTGACAACAGTAGTATACTATATACAGTGCTCACAGATGGAAATGGTTTAATCATGAATATATTGCTTCTAGTTTGCACATATACATCATTGAGACCCATCAAAAATTGATACACCTTTTGAACATCATCATCTTTCTGATAGTCAGATTTGAAACCACAATTGCTGCAAGACCTGACTCTACTAATTGACAAGGAATCAATTTCATCCCACAATTTCTTGATTTTGTTGAAATATGAGGCAATATCAAGTGACCCTTGTGAGATGTGAGCTAGATCTTTCTTAAGCTCAAATACCTTTGCAGCATCTGCATGACCATATCTTTCCTCCAACTCACTCCAAATATCTTTGGCAAGTTCAGAGTACTCAACACTACGAGCAATATCTTTGGACAGGGAGTTGGTTAACCAAGAGACCACCAAATCATTACACCTCTGCCATTGTCTCGCCAAGGGAGAAATGTTAAGAGGCTTAACTGAGGATCCATTAATGAAATCCAGTTTATTTCTAACAGACAAAGCCATAAGGATGGTTCGTCTCCAACTCCCATACCCAGTACCATCAAAAAGTAGAGAAACTAATGAAGACCTTAAAACATCAGACGTATGCATATAAAAGGATGACATGGATATGTATAATCATCCTCGTGAAAAATAGAATGAGAGGTAGTAGGACGAGCAATTGGTAACGCAGATGAGGAAACATCATTAGTCGGCATTTTGTACATAATTAATCAGAGAAAAGAATACACACACAATCAAACAATGAGAAGAGATGACTAGGGTTACCAAACTTCCTTTCGCGACCAGAAGGAATACGACCTTGTAGAAAAAATTAATGACGAAGACAAGCAAACCCTAGCTGAATGTGCAGTTGCAGAGAAACAAAACCACCAAAATCTAGGTTGATGAAGACTTCTCAGAAAACTCCAAATAAATTCGATCAATCACCAGAAATATTCAAATGCTAGTAGAAGTGCACTAATTTCATCGTCAATCCCGGAAAACCTCGCCGAAAAAGCTCAAAACACGAAGGAACAACGGAAACTCAAAACTCCGATGAAAAAGTGTGAGGGTAACATTGGACGAGAGGTAATCACCTGATCTATCTAGATCTGGCTCTGATGCAATATTAAAACTTGATTCAAGCGTAAATTATTGAGGTTTTGTCTAAGTTCGTGGTGAGATAGTTGAAAGAAAAATGGAAGCTTCTAGGTTTTCCTTGTATTTCACTGAGAGAATCAGAAAGAGTCTATACAATTTTTATTTTCCTTCTTACCCAATGAGATGGGTCGACCCAGTCTTTATATACACAACACAACTAATTACAATGCCTAAGATAAATACATAGTGGGCTTTTGGGCCCAATAATGAGAGAAAGAAGATAAAAGAAGAAAAGAAGCCCAAGTGGCTAAGTAACAGCATTTGCATTTGCTTGTATCTCAATAGTTTATTTTCTATTTGATTTTGTCTCGCTTAATTTTTTTAAACAAATGTTACCGTCTAACACCTCTAAACTGAAACATTGGATAATTGATAAGTACTCCCAAGGTTTAGAATTTTCGCATATATACAGAACTTTAAACTTATTTATCTGGTTTGTCTAAGTTTTTATATTTATAGAAAATAACTAAAGTTTTTTATAAAAAATATATAAATTTTGTCAAAATCTATAATTTATCTACGACTTAAATATAAATTTTTTGTACAGAATTCGGCCAAAACCTACAATTTATATACAACTTATATACAATTATGTAAGTTGTAGATATTTTATATAATATTTTTACACTCGATATACAAAATATATACAATTTGTTTATGTCTTCTTTTTCGAGTTTCAATCTGTAATTCCAACCAAAACCATCTCGAATCTTCACTAAATTCTCTCAAAATTGAGATATAAACTTCAAAAGATATTCCCAATCATTTGCAACAACAATCCAAACAAAAAATAATTTTGCAAATTCTAATTTTCGAATTCAAAGCTTATAAGCTTTCTAATGGCTATCAATGTAGTTTAAGCTCATGATACACGACCAACTTCAATTTAGTTTCAATTACACTGTCAATTAATTTCAGTTTAGTTTCAAACAGTACTATTGTTGACAATTTCTTGTTTATTCATCTAAAAATAAATTCGATAACCCATTTGTATTGGCGATTTATGTATATATTCTATGGCTTTTAACGAGTTGAATTATTTTTCTTCACCATTCTTCAAAGCTCCGAGCATGTTCATCTGCAAAAGCCGATTCGAAGAGGAGCAGAGAGAGAAACATCTATAAAGAGAAGGAAAATAGAGAAAAATTAAAATGGATAAGATTGGAATCTAATATATTATTTTGTATATAAATGATAAATTGTATATGCTAAATATAATTAAGTAATAACCTTTCTATGAGGGGTAAATAAGTTTATAATGTAGCATAAATAGGTCAAAATCCCTATTATAAATTAGAAAGAAAAAGAAACTAAACCTATGCACAAAAACATTTATAAATTCTTCACGTCTAGATTATCAAAAACTTAAAGTAAATAAGAGTTTACAAATTATGGTCATATATAATACATGTTAAAGTAATAGATATGTGAAATTCAGTCAAATTAATAAGAACACTTTCATTTAAAAAATATTATTGTACGTTACTAATTTTTTAAAATTTTATTTGTTGTTTCATTGGATCATGAGTTTTATAAGGCGTCCACCAAAACATTGAAAATTTAATTTTATTAATACAATTACCAATTCTCAAAAATATAATGAAGAATAAGTTTTGTTAGCTTGCAAAGGATAGAAACTTGCAATAGTTTTGTAAAATATCTACTTTGAATACGATTAAATAAAAATGCGTGCTCTCATCTTTCAATAGTGCTCATTGCTCACTTTGAGTAAAATTATCATAACTTTTAATTTTGTAAAGAAAAGTTGAAGGACAAATCATTCAAACTGTTGGAAAATGAATTTCAAAGGCTACAATTTCCCTTTAGAAATCATGATCAAATTCTTTCTATGACTTATATGTTTCTTAAATTAAGCATATTTCACTTGTTAAAATCTCTAGCCCCTTACATTAGTTTCCAACTCATATTAAAGTTCTATTTTCAATCTCAACCTCCTCAAATACATATTTCAACACATCAAAGAGCAATTGGGGCAACGTAGAACATAAAAACTAATCTAAAACTTGATGTAAATTTACGAAGCAAAAAGCCAAATATTATTCCTTAAATTTTCGTTAGGGCGCAGATATCCTTTGAGTATTCAGAATTGGTGCACATATGCTTCTTATTAGTACTGAGAGAAAATGGAAGAGACTAATTCTTGATTAGCTGGGAACTTGAATACCGAAGTCTAGCGATGATGTTGTATATATGTTTCTGTCAGATTATTGCGAAAGCATTAATGAGGTAAGCTTTTGAGTTACATTTCGATTCTGCAATTTTTCTTCCTTAGTTTGATTGCGGCATCTTGTGCTACAGATTTCCACATGCAATTACTCTGCTATGCTTCTTCTCTGGGTACCTCATCTCAAGTTCTTTGTTTTCCAGGAAACAGTCATATTAATCTTTCTTATGAATATGACCGGACGGTCCAAACTAAGTTTTAAAAAATCTAGGAAGAAAGGGTTACCTGGTGTGTGTGTGTGTGTATATATATAACTTTCATGTAACCGCCTTTGCAATCTGTAAATTCTGAGACCATGCTGCATATATAACTGCATTCTTGAACTCAAATTAGGGGGTTTGAAAACTTGAAAGAAAGAATTATGGATTTATTCAGGTTTGCTATGGTTGATAAATCTGTCAAGTCAAAAGCGAGTATCAACAGATTGTATTTCAATTCAACGTGTAGCTAGATATTAGATGAAGCAGGAAATACATAAGAACAGAAGTCCAAAAACACATTTTTATGTGTGGACCTTTATTACAACTCAAATTACAAACCAATCCCCTTAATTTTCTTGATAGAAACTCCTTTTTTCAATTTTGCATAATTTTCCTACGCACACTTTCTGAAATGTGTATGATCATCCTCAAAGCCTTTTGCTTCCTTATGGCACACCCATAAACGAATTGTATAAACCTGCACACAAAATCCCTTCTGTACAGATGAAAAAGAAAGCCTTGTCAAATTAGCAGTGTGGAAGATCCTTTGGTGGAGGAAGAATATTGTGATCTGATCCTGGCCCATCTTCCACTAAAAATGCTGTTTTCAGTCCCCATCCTGTGTGCAACTCCAGATGACAGTGAAAAAACCAGACCCCTTCACAAAAATACGGATATGTTAAGAATAGATTATGCAGCAATAGAAATGTTCATTAACTAAGTATCTTGATTGTAATCTTGGTACCTGGATTATCAGCTCTGAATCGAATAGCAGTCCAACCGCCAGTTGGAACACCTACAGTATTTCTTTCTATTGGATCAATCAAGTTGTATTTTGCTGGATCCTTTTTGGGGTCAAAGTTTCCGACACCAGTTCCAACCACAAAGAAATTGTAGCCATGGAGATGGAAAGGATGTGATTCCACCGATAACAAGTTGGTGTCTTGGATAACTAGTTCGATAGTGGAATTGAAAGCAATCTTATTAAGCCTTGTGCCTAGATTTGTCCTTAGGTTGGCTGTAAGAGGTGCCCCTGTAAAATTGAATTGAGTAGGTGGTTTGTCTGGGAAATCTGGAGTGTATACACCCTTAATGTTGAAGTAATGAGCTTGAAGAAGTGCAGTTTGTGGCATGCTAAAGGTAATGTTGTTGAGAGAAGCCGTTAGCCGAGTTCCATTTAGACAGGTGGGACAAGGATTTATTCCTAGGCCTACTGTAAACAAGAGGTGTCGATCAACATTTAGGGGAACGTTTGCTGGATATTTAGGGGTATTTAGGCTTTTGAGTTTAGAGTTATAGGTCAAAGCAAAGTCTGTGTCATTTTGTGCTGGCAAGCTTGGAAGTTTTGGAAGTACACTTTCTGGGATTCCCTTGTACTGGAATATAGCAGTAGCAGTCTTGTTATCCACAGAGATTGGAGCATCCATGAATGCCCTTGCAGCCATGAAGTATCTTCCTGGAACTTGGTTGGCACGAACCAGAACGTTTGTAGTCTGCCCTGGTGCAATCAGAATGGCCTCTGTGCTGAATGGTTTCGTGTAAACTGCATCAATTTCTACTACTGTGAAAGTATGATTAGCCAGGGCAAAAAACAGCTCATCATTGAGAGCAGCGTTGACAATTCTCAACAGGTATGTCTTCCCTTTTTTCACTTCCATGGCAAAAGTATCTGAAAAAGAAATTCAAATATTAAAATGATATTGGAGGCAAACATTCTTAACAACCACATTTGTTCTCATACAACAGGGTTGAAATGCTCCAGTCAATGCCAATCTTACGTTTCTCAGAACATGGAAAAAGAGGCCCTGGCTTTCCGTTGATTGTGTGAGCATCAGACATATTAGGTGGAATACCCAATGCGTTTCCTTGTTTCTCTACTTCTTCTACATCAGCATCCCACCATTCTCCTGCAGCACAAACGATCAAGTAGAAGCAATGTCATGTGTCATTCATGCTTTGCCATATATAAGAGAAGTTTGAGAAGTTTCTAGGGTGAATTCCATTTATACAGATGAATGGCAATACCCACCTAGTACAAGTACTTCTTCCCTATCTGGCTGAGGGAAAGGGAAGGGAGTTCCTTGTTGTGGCATGATCACTATAGCACCATAGACTGTTGCTCTTAGCCAAAGAATGTGTGCATGCCACCATAAGGTTCCTCTTTGTCCTGTTATATTGAAGTCATAAACATAGCTATTTCCTGTCTGAATAGGGCACTGAGTTATGTAAGCTGGCCCGTCTGCCCAACCATTGCGATATTGTTTCAATCCATGCCTGCAAGAATCAGAATAAAAACATCCTGTTTGAGCCTCTAACATTTGACAGACTTCAAAATGTTTTGCAATTTTTATCAGGAATTTAATGCTTCTTACCAGTGGATGGACAAGTTATACTGTGCAAAGTTAGTAACATTTATTTGAACTCTATCTCCTTCTCTAGCATATATAGTTGGCCCGGGAAATCTCCCATTAACTGTAACAATTGGTTTTGCATGGCACAATCTGCTCACATTTGCCACTTGAACCTGTAAAACACAGAAAGTTGGCCATGAGGAAAAGAAAAGAACCAAATGAGGGTATAAAACAAATCATTAGGTAAGAACCACACAGTAAACAAAAGAATATTTTTCTTGAAAATTGAAGACACTAACATCAAACTGATATTTCTTAAGGGCAGCCTCAGCAGGTAGACAAATGAAACAAAGAAATCCAATGACAAGGAAGCCTAGCAGTGGAAAGAAACTTGTCTGCTTTGCCATTTTTCTTAGCTAGAAGTTCTTAAACTACTGTGTGAATGGATGATGAGATAAGGGTACAAGTAAGAGGCATATTTATATAAGTTAAATGCCAGAGGCAAAAACCATTTATGAGTTTTTCGGTTTGTTAAGGGAAGAGGGGGTTGTAACAGAGATTAGGTAGAAAAAGATTTGAATGGGCTGTACTGCAAAGCTTTTAAGCAAAATACTGATATAGACATTTTGTGAGCCATTGACTAGCGTAGAGGCTAAAATCAAAGGCCACCATACTCAATCTAAAAAGGAAGGGAAGTTTATACAATAGCATATTAGTTTTGAACTTTAGCTTAACGGTAAAGAAAGACGTAAGCTCACTGTTTGGTGCTATTACATAAGGAGGTGGACGTTCATTAGTATGTAAAATGAGACAGACATTAATTCCTTAAGGAACATTAGTCTTAACTTCAGATTTTGCTTTCTGTCAATAATACTAATTCCTATCGAGTTCACTTCTTGTTTAAGAGCTGGTTTTACTTCTAAGATTTTGTTGCTTTTCTTCATTTCCTCGAATTCTTGGCCACGCTTTGCTTCGGGAAGCCTTAGATCTCACTTAAAATGTTCTGTTAAGATTTCCTTTTACGATGAACAACCTCTAGCTAATACCAGACCACTTATATATTTGTTGCAGAAAAATTCAAGTTGTGCAGCGTTAAAATGTTAAATGACCAGGTTTACTGCATTACATTTGATTAATACTAAAACAAAGCTAAGCAGTTGAATATTAATTTAAATCAATATGGCTGCTAAACATATTACGGTAATAATATGACGTCTTTTGGAGTATGAAGCATATTTTGCTTTTAGAAAATAAGAAATGAACCAAATCGATGTTTTCCTAAAACTAAGACAAATGTTCCCTATTTTATTTTATTTTGTTTCAAACTTTTCTCCAATATTATTTTTGAATATTTTCAAAACCAAACGTAATTGCTACTTTCATGCTCGAAATTTTTACTGTTAATTCTGTAATTTAAGATAAGGAAATAGAAAAGCAAAAATGGAAATATCACTTGAGAATCAGTTGTATTGTACATGTTAACTGCGTGTTTGGATCTTCGTTTATCTTCCCTCTGAAAACATAGCTGCTTTGAATGGTTTGAAGCAAACCTTGCTTCAATTCGAAATTATTGGATGCAATTGGAGGTGGTCTAACACTTGACAATCCTTGATTGTAGACTGGTATGGCATAGTCACCCAATGCTCTACCAGGCCTTGGTAGCGCATTCTCAAACTGGTCTTGAATCAAGGTTCGATTTAGATTGAATCTTCGACCCCTATTGTCTTCGACAGTTTCCTCAACAGCTCTATGGGCTGCCTCATCAGCTATCCTTGCAGTTGCCTCTACCTCATTGTCATCGTTATTAGCCATGTGTTCTTGGGTTGAAGGTTACCCCAAGAACCTTACGGTAAACTCTTTCTCCTTCCTCAGTTTCCGCAGGTGTTTTTCCAATTCCGATTTGTAGGGTATTACTTCTCTACAAGAAGATCATGTCATACACCAAGGACTTAACCTGTTGCCTACACACATAGGAGAAACCCGTGAAGAACAAAAATAAAAGTAAAAATAAAAATAAAATCCTGAATTAGCACTACAAACTATTTCCAACACAATTAATTGCCAATCCCCGGCAACGGCGCCAAAATTTGACGAGCATAAAATACACACTTAAATTGTGCTCGCTAGTCAAAGATAATATAGAATAATATCGTATCCACATGGATTGGATTTAAACAGTATTATCGTAGTTTGTAGCTAGATTGCTATCCAGGAGGATATAATTAATAATCTAAAATCTACAACTATTGACTAATGATAATCTCAACAAAGGTAAGCAAGGAAGTTATCAATGGGAGAAAATATGGGTTGATAGGATAGGTGCAAGATAATTGTTCGGGATCTAACTCTAGATTTTCACTTCTAATGTTCAAGTGAGTCTCTCGAATTCACTTAATTATCAGTACAAAGTTTAATAGAAACTCCTCTCTCGATTAAGTTTCAACCTCACAATATGAACCAATTTAAGCTCGGTGAAGATATGCAAGAATTCATAATGGATTGGTCTTTAGGAAAACCTCTTTCGATTATCCTCCTAACTAGGTTTAATCAAGGATTCAACTAGCCTCTTTCGGAGCGCCTAAGCGCAATAAGGGTCAGGGAGCCCAAACGTGTGACGGGCCGTAGCCGCGACATTACGAGAGTTGAGTTTCAACCACCACTTGTCATGACGTCCGTCGCCGTGGACTCGCATTTAGGCCAACCACGCGCTCGGGGCACACGGGAGGCCAGTATCCGCCCCACGACACCACCACGCCCATGATTCTGGGCGCGGCGTGCGGGGGGCGACACGATGCGTGATGCCCAGGCAGACGTGCCCTCGGCCTAATGGCTTCGGGCGCAACTTGCGTTCAAAGACTTGATGGTTCACGGGATTCTGCAATTCACACCAAGTATCGCATTTCGCTATGTTCTTCATCGATGCGAGAGCCGAGATATCCGTTGCCGAGAGTCGTTTGTGTTTCAAAAGAAGCACAAGTCCCCCGCGTGCACATACTTAGAAGAATCTATGAACTCAACCAACAACATAGTGCAAATATATCACAAGTTATGCCTATTTCAATTACAAGAACAAGTGAACATAGATGCAACAATTAAATCTTCCAAAAATGATTCAAATACATAAACATAGAGTTATAATCCACAAACAACCATCAATATACTAAATCCATCAAAACCCAAATGGTTCTACTCCATAGATATGGAGGAGTTCTTCACAAATGAAACAAAAATAGAGAAAAACATAAATACAATCCAAACCCGGATTTGAGTGAGGAAGGAAGGATGAAATCCTTGTGCTCTTGCTTCTCCTTCTTCGCCTAAGCTTCCCTAGGTCTAAGGTGTGTCAAAAATAGTGTTTGGGGGTATTTAATCCGCCCCCAAAACAAATCTCGAACGAAACTACCCTTTCTTAGCGAAGTAGGACTTTTCCCGGACAGGATATGCGCGATCGCGCACTTGGTCGCGCATTTTGCACATTGTTCTGCCCCAAGCGTGCGCCCAGGTGCGCGATCGCGCACTTGGTCGCGCACCTGGGTGGTAAGTTGGGAATTTGGTAAAACATAAAATATGAAAGATATAGCCCTTTTAAATAGATTTCCAACGATATATTGTAGAGCCTTAACGGAGTTCCAAGCGAAACGTTATATGCATTTTACTGGATACTGCACAATATGCCTGCTCGGTTCTTCGTTTCGTTCCACTATCATCCGTTGATCCCCGAACTTGATCCCGACTTAATCCTTTGGCTTTTTACTCAGACTTCAAAGCTCCAGAATAGCTTGAATTCATTCCATAACATCTACATAGATCGGAATCACTCCTACAAGGCATAAAATACATAATTAGTGCAAAACATTAGCAATTAAAATACAGTAAAATAGAGTGCGATAAACGACTAAAACATAAGATTATAGCCTACCATCAACTGCCTATACTGAAAGTATATTCTGTACTCTTTTTCTCTTCACCCAGCTTTTGTCCAAATTGGGTTTTTCTGGCAGGGTTTTTAATGAGGCAGCAACGGAAACCATACTACGAAGGAAGTTTCGTCAGCAGAAGTAAGACCTTTAAATGATAAGGCATGCAAGCAACGAGCCACTACAGAATGCTTAGATAGTTTTTTGCTCTATAGCGAAGTTCCTATCGGGAGACAAAGCTTGCTATCACGCCAAAGGTTACCCGACCGTTCACGAGTGCAAGTCACTAGGGGTGGTTAGGTAATCTTTGGCTCTATAGCAAAGTTCCCAACGGGAAACGAAGTTTTCTATTGAACCAAAGATTATCCAACCATTCACTAATGGAATCTTCAAAGGATCAAGTCTTCTAGTGTTCAAATTCGCATTCTTCGCATTCGAACACTAGGGGGAATAATATGAGAATACGGAAACATGATTTACACATCAACCGGGACTACAAAATCTAAGAATAAAGTTGTATCATCAGGACCGGGGACTACGTGGCCAACCTTGTAGAAACAAGTTGTACAATATAGCCACAAGTAATGGAAATTTCGTTTTAGCACAACAAATGCTTATGTACTTTTGAAAATGGAAGGAGTAAATTAAAGTCCTTTTATTTTATCTTGTTTCTTGCCCGAACGGTAAATTAATTTTATCATTTGAAAGTTGAACGAGTACTTCAAATGCTAGTACCGTAATGAACATGAGACGTCCTCTTCAAGAGCACCGTAAACATAAGAGGTCCCTCTCTTATGAACCCCTCACGGTAAAAGTGTTGACTCCGAAATAACTTATGCCCGAAATCCAAATGCTATTGGGGAAAAATACACCTAAAGAATTTATTAGCTCGATGTAAAAAAGAAAAATTTACGCAATGATTAAACGAAAAGAACTTTTATATATAATGAATGTTCCAAGCAGCACAAATACAAAAGTATGGAAAAGAAAAGCAAAGAAAGCAAAAGCTAAACTACTGCATCCCCGGAATCCGAGTGAAGAGAAGTATTCGCGCCCCTAGGAGAAGTAGGGGGATCTGCCGCCAACTCAAGATCTTGGCCTTCACCATCTCCCCCTTCAGGTTCTTCTTCAGTTCCCGAGAACTCGAAACCAGAAAGAGAAGAGTGGGTCGCATCGGGTTGGACTAGGAGACCCCTTCCAGCTATTGACTTCAGCTCATGGGCCTTGGCGATTGTGGCATCAAGGTCAATAATGCCCGTTTTGGCCTCTTCCAAGGTTTTTATCTAAATGATATACATAGGATATGTTTTTTCAACAATAAGAGAAGCCGGTCGATGCTGAAGTTCTTCCTTAATCCGGTCAACCTCGGTCGAAAGGTTATTCCGCGCAGATCTAGTGGCCTGGAGTCTATCATCAAAGTCACGGATAGTAGAGTTAAAAACATTATTATGCTCTATGACCTTATTATGACTCTCTTCCAACCGGGTATACTTCTTCTCAGTAGCAGCAACTTCTTCAGTTTTGGAGTTCAAGGCTGCCTCCAAATTATTCAGTCTTTTAGTAGAGGTAGCCTCACGATCGGCAGCAGCAAGAACGATATTTTGGACCTCAAACCATTTTGCCTTAGCCTCTTTAAATTGTACCCTTAACAGGGAGGCCTCTTGGCTGAGGGTCACTACCTATTGCTCGCTTTGATGCAACCAAGCCTCCAACTCAACGGCCTCAGCGGCTTGTGCTTCCAGTTCCAGTAAGCGAGCAACAATTTGATCCCGCTCGGCCAACAATTGATCCCGCTCGGAGGTGAGTTTCTATTTGTCAGGGATCAACCTCTGAAGGCCATAGAAAACAGGGAAGTTGGCCTACAAAATAGAAGTACAAATTAAAAACCCTGCCGTAACAAAGATAGAAAAAACAACAGAGGGAACAACGATCATACCGCCGATGTATTGTGCATGGCATTGTTCACCGTACAATCTCCCGAGAGAGACTATATTTTATTCATATCCTTCTCTGAAGCCTCTAGCTTCAGATAATTAGCAAGTTCCACCGGTGAGGACAATAAATGGCATCCAGTAGAAACCGAGAGGGAAACACTCCTTCTCCTCTAAGGATCTTTGGGGGGAGGGGGAGGCAAAATAGTTATGTCCTAAATTCCCATGAACTGGTGACTGGGGAAGAGGGACATCCTCATCTCGGAAGACTGTCGTTGGTGGAAATGATGTAGCAGTTGCTAGTGGCCAAGGCAAAGTTGGCGATGAGGGAGATGAAGCTGATAGCATTGTAGGTTGAGAAACAACTTCGGCAAAAGCAGTGCCAGTTAGGGGTGTACAAATGAAATAGACAAACCGCACCAACCCGATAATCCGAGTCAAACCGAGAAAAAAAACTCGACTATGGTTTGGTTTGATTGGTTTGGTGTTGGGAAAGAAAACCCGACGATATTTGGTTTGGTTTGATTTTAACTAAAAAAAGTCAAATTGAAACCAAACCAACCCGACATTATATGTATAGAAGTTTTAAATATATTTAATACATGAAAATGTTTATTGTAGTGTAGTTTATAAATATTTCTTATGCGTTTTCATAATTTTATCTTTTAACGTATTATTTCAAGCTTGGACTTATAATTTTTGGATGCTCCAATAAGTTTTATAGTCTATATATGTTAGTAACTTAAATAAATCCTAAACCAAAATCAAATCAATACTAATGATAATAAAAGACATTCAATTCAATTGTACTACTAATGAAAATAGTATTAGATATCTATTTTTTTTAGTTTTTCTATGGTTTAGATAAAATGCATAACTTATTTTTCTTTTAGTGTTTAGTCATGTAAATAATAGTAATTATTAGTCATACTTATTTTAGCAACTTATTAGTAATTTTAAATTATATTTATTTTCATTATGGCTTATTAATAATATTTATTTTATGTGATTTTCTCATCTTTATTGTTGAATATTTTAGTATAATGCTATGAATCATCTCATATTTATGTTATTTTACTACAAAATACCTTATATAATTCTGTTTTACTAGGATTAAAGAAATATTTGGAGCACAAATTTTATGTTTTGTGCTATGAAGACTTTATGAAAAAAAATCGAAACAACCCGAAAACCTAAAAAACCCGAGAAAAATTGAGATTTAAAAACTCGACTTTAATTGGTTTGGTTTGGTCTTTAGATTTGATAACCCGATATAATTGGTTTGGTTTGCTAATTAGAAAATTCGAACCAACCCGACCCATGTACACCTCTAGTGCCAGTTGTTGGTTGGTCATCAACCGAAGACGGAAGAGACCAGGTACCCAGCCTCACGGTACTAGGAATTTGGGACTCGGAAGCGAGAGTTGGCATCTTCCACTATATCATATCCCTCCCCCTCCCCCTCCCCGAGCGTTTGGACATCGTTTTGGTGTAACTAGCTCAACAAATTGAGCATTATGTTGAGCTGATGAAAGTCGTCGTCTTCTATATAGAGAAGCCCCCTCATCACTGGCTCCTCTATCATCATCGATCACCAGAGTGTCTGAGGCGCTCTTCTCCTTTTTATTCTTGCCCTCGACCATGGAGGAATATCACCTTTTTTGTTGCTTGTTCTCTGGCCCGGGACTCCGAGAGGAAGCACTTACATCGGAAGTAACTGCAATTAACCGCTCCATCTATCCACAGTCATTGTTATCGTCCATGTTGATGAGCAAAGCATGGTGACCGCGGTTGCTGTAGTTTATCATTCCGCCAGCGAAAATCTTGGTGGAATAAAGATTCATCAGTCGAGCCAGGGATAGCTCTTCCCCCATCTCCTGGCATAGACGCTGAAGACAGGCAACCGTCCGCCACACAGAAGGGTTCACCTGTGCCAAACAGACTTGGTAACGAAAGCAAACATCCAAGATAACAGAGTCAAATCCCCTGCTCAATGATAACAGTCCCAAAGTAAAGGGATACGTGTAAACATACATAAAACCCTTCTTAGAGAAGGTTACCCGCTCCGCTAGGTCAGGAGCGATGATGTTCAAATCTTGACAACCACAGTCTTCCTTCACAGCATGGATGCTAGAAGGACGGATGGAAGAAGGATATACACCAACAACCCATATGCAGGGATTAGCAGAAAGACACTTCTCTTCGAAGTCCTTAGTTGTAGTAAGCCTTCTGGGGATAATGGTGCTCACTGTAGGAGGAGCATTATCATCAGTGTTTTCTCTGTTCTTTGAAGAACTAAAATTTTTGGAAGAGGAGGCCATAGTTATCAGAAAGAAGTAAGGGTTTTTCTTTGAAGAAGAAGATTAAAGGAAGTTGAAAACAAGTGCGAGTTAAGTAAAGAGAGTTTGAGAGAGTTTAGAAAATTATGAAGTGTAAAAGAAGAAGGTTGAAGCATATAAGTAAAGGAATAGACAGCTAAACTCGTGGCCATGATTACCTCGAGAACCGGTGAAAGTGTTGTTGAATTGTGGGATGACGCATGTTCGAAAAATTAAATGCGGAGAGACGTGCATCTAATCAAGCATCAAAAACTTTTCAGGGGGGTCAAAAAATTTCCCGCCAAGAAAGGTATTGGTATTTTCACCAACTTCCCGGTGACACAAGGATGGACCACCGGAAAGCAGAGGGACTATCTGTATAGGGTAAAATATGTTCATATTAAATGTCCGCATACTAAAGCAATACGTGGAGCCGAAGGTAGATGGAAAGCGAGGTAAATGGCAATCAAATCCAAGGGCAACAATCTCGTTTGTTCCCAAAGGGAATGCTGCTCATAAAGACAAAATAAATGTCTGTTACCCGATAATATTTAATGAAGAATATTCTATAGCATTAAGTACGTAGTCCGTTACAGAGAATGTGACATTCATAGCATACCGTTACACATTCTTCAATGGTCCCCATAATTGTCATTTAAGAGCGGCTTGATCCTAGGACCTTGTTCCCCGTGAGCAACTATAAATAATGAGGTCAACAACCATTGTAAAGGACACGAATTTTCTAACAAGCTTATGCTATATAGTATTCAAAACTCAATAATATTTTATCTTCTTGCTTATTAAGATCGCTATTATTGTCTTTGGAAGCTCTACTCCCAGAACCAAGTTTTCTGTTATTTTATCTCAATTCAACGCTAAATCTTACATTCTTATTTAATTTATTTATCATTTTGGGATCAAATCGATTCACTTATCTATAAACCACGTATAAATTCAATTGTACTATTTTACGGGTAAACATGAATGTGATAACATTTTTAAATTCAAAAAAATTTAATCATTAGGATCCTACAGTAGTTTTAGGAGTGATATATCAGCTTAATAAATAATTAGACAAATGCATGGAACCGGCTTTCGTACCCAAATAGTTAAAGCTAAACTCCATCTAATATGATGATATTTTTTGCACTTTCCGAATAAGAAACTATATTTCTTTTTATATTTGCTTGTCCAATATATTAAAAATATATTTTTATTTTTATTTATCTATTTAAGCAGATCAAGAGAAAGGTTATCTTATTTTTTTATTTTACCCTTATTATTAATTACTTATTTTTCAAAACTTTTTAAAATTTTACTCCCTCCGGCACACTTTAATTGATTTTTTTGGATTGTTTTCACACATATTAAGGAATCCACTTTTTAGAATTAATTAATAATAAAATTAACCATATTAACCTTAATTTGTACATTGAAAATATAACAAATATTCCTAGGCTCTTTACTCCTAGGGCCACTTTGAAAAAAAAAAGAAATTAACTCCTTGATATATGAAAATATCAAATAGCGTGGACCACAAAAAATAGCCAAAAAATCAATTAAAGTAGACTAAAGGGATTATCATTATTATGAGTAAAATAGCAAAATGTATACTTCATTTATTTTTCTTAAATAAAGTGAAAAGTCAAAAGTGATAACTAAAAATGAACGGAGGGAGTAATAGTGTATGTATACTTGGAGAAATGTATTTCTTATACGTATATTTCTTACTTCAGTTCTCAATTACCTTGGTATTTACCTAAGACCAGTAACTTTTCCCCTTCTTTTTGTTGCCGCCACACTAATTGTGAGAAAAAAGTAAAAACATGTAGTTAAGAAAAGTAAATTTACTAGCAATAAAGCATTTTACTTTAAAGAGTGTTTTTTTTTTGGAAAAAAACGAAGCTCTTGTTAATGGTTGCACATACCACCTCAAAAACCAAGTAAATAGAAAAACTGTTTTGGAATAGGTAAAATCAATTCCTCCTTGGAAAAGAAGGAATTATGCAACTTGAAAAAGAAATATTAAAGGAAAAGATATCAATTTTTCAATTGGGATACATATCTCTTTTTTTTTTCCCTTTCAATATGGAATCATATAATCTTTTCTTTGAGAAGACTAAGAGCCCGTTTGAATTAGCTTTAAAAAAATGGTTTTCAGCAGAAATAATTTTTAAGTTAAAAAGCAATAAGTTGAGATTGTCCAGTTTATTATTTTTGGTTGTTTTAAGCAGTTTTAAATTTATTTTAAGTACTTTTTAACTTTGTCAAATACTAAAAAAAACTAAAAAGAACTTAAAAACTGATTTGACGAACTTAAAAACCAATCCAAACACCGTTTAAATCCCCTTAGGTCTTAGAGCTAGTCAAAAGCGCTACAAAATTCGTGAAGTTTGTGCAAAACTATACTCTAAAAACAGGCTTAAAAGCATGCACTTCGTAGATTGATAAATGTAGACTCGTATTAATAAGTGCATGCATATATACATGATTTAAATTGGGAGTTGGGAGCCTTAAACATAACGGCTTGTTTTTGTGGTCACAAACAGTCAAACACTTAAATCTAACTACTAATGTATTCACTATCACGAGGGTGGTCTGCCTTTTCACTTTTTGGAGTCGCGTGTGTCATTTCTTATTCCTGCTTAGCAGCATTGCCTTTGTTCAAATGTCTCTTTCACTATATATATACGTACTGATAGTGACAGAGATCTAATCCTCCCAACTATTTTAAATTTTACATTTTAATAAATTGATTTACTTAAATACCTTTGACGTATTAGAAAAATAAGATATATTTTTATTTTGTTTATAATTTGACTTGGTACAAAATTTAATAAAAAAAGAAAAGCTGGTAAAATTTGCACTCCGTTCAATTTGTTTGAACCTATTTGATTGGACACGGAATTTAAGATTTTTTTTAAAAAAAATAATTTGTGATATGAAACAATTCATAAATATTTATGTGATTATAAATTATCTCATTAAAGGTAAATGAAAATTTTAAAGTTTAATTAGTTTCCAGATTTAGAAAGGGTTCATTCTTTTTGAAACTGTCTAACAAGGAAATAAGTTTATTCTTTTTTAAACAGAGAGAGTATAATATTTGTGTTGCTATAAAACTTTTGAATTGTGATTTTAAACGTGTCATACCATTTGTGTGACAAATACTTCTCGTAGAAGAAATGTAAGAATATATCATTTTTTGGAACAGACTAATAAGAAAATAGTGCAAAAGTGAAATAAAATATTATTAACTTCTCCATATTCCCTAAGTGCTCCATTAAATTAATTAGTAGAGTGTCAATTAAGTGAGACACCTAAGAGAGATAAATGAGATTTTAAACAAAAACTCTTGTGACTAAAATTATGACATGTATTTTCTTAAGAAATGTTCAAAACGCTTAAAACACATATTATAACATATGAACCGGATGTAGTATTATATTTTAAATCACCAAAATGGGTATCATTGTATCTTATACACTTCTGTATATAATAGGAGCATCTATTATCGAAAAGCTACGAGCATCCGTTCATGAATTTGATGAAAATTATGATTAACAGACAATAGTGTGACTCTCGCTCTCAATTTTGTGTCTGCTGATTATATGTCAAAACTTACAACTAAGTTCAGACTTTGTTATTTGTAAGGAATGGTACAAAAGATACAATCATCAAACGATAAAAACAAAGAGAGATCTGATAAGGAGTGCGTGCATGTTCATGAAAAGGTCAAGATATTTACTTATAGACTCAAAAGAAAAGGTTAATATTTATAGGCACGTTCAAGGGCAGATTGCACTTTTACGACTATATATATACAACATTTTGGAGGAAAAACGAATATATATATATACACAACAGTCACAAAAGAATAGTGAATATTGCAATACTTGGAATTCATTTACTTCAATAATTGATTAGCCTATGGGCGCAACCTAATTGGATATAGTATATGTCAGGTTTTGCATTGTCTTTATTTTCTGCTATGTTTTGAAAGCTTGGGAAGTGGTATTAGCTGGATCATCTGTTGCTATTTGAATTTGTATAATAACAGAGATCAGAGAGTGATGACTACTGACCCCAACGAAGCAAGTGCAGCTGTTATGACATATAGGCCGATGTTGACCACAACCAAAACTAGAATTGCATAGCCTCTATTATTATTTTCTCTATTTAAATAATGTGTCATATTTTTTTTTAATTTATTCCAAAAATATTATAATTTCTTATTTAGAAATAGTTTAATTTTAAAATTTTTATTTTATTTACACAAATTTGTATGATTTTGTTTCAGATCACAAGTTCTAAAATTAGTTTTTCCGTAAATTTCGTGCTTATTAGTCAAATACTAACTCATACATTGGGATGAATATACAGTCAAAACTTTGTTCAATAGAAAAGATTGTGTGCATATTTTTAAAATTATTATTAGTAACCTTAAAGATTAGATATAGCTGTTATAGAGTGGTAATTCTACAAAGAGTGTTCTGCTATAAATATAATTGTTGTTGTTATAGGTAAAAAGCTGTTATAGAGAGGTAAAATATAACTTAACAAATCGGTGATGAGGAAAACTTGAGATGTTGTTATAGAGAGGTCTGACTATATAACATATATTTATATATTTTATAGAAGGCAAAGTAAGGCCTCTGCGCTGCTTCTCAAAAATCTTATCGCGCGTGTAAATATATATATTAATTTGTCATCATGTTCTTCGACAGGTATAAGGTAATGCAATATAGGATTTTCGGTGTTCTTAGAAAAGGAATAATTTGCTCTGAACTGCATAATACTTGTCATAAAATGCTTAAAATTAGTCCCAGAAAAATTAGCCATATGCATCGACTTCAAGGTAATATAGAGAATTTTACATTATCAGTGCTTTAATCCAATATAATAAGATCATTACTTTATTTCAAGTTACCAAATAAGACTTGCTATGAATAGTTATTCATTATTGTATAAGGTGTACCACAAAAATTACAAGTTTAATTAATAACCACCTGATAATATAAATAACTTTTATATTATCTGGTCACTTTTATATGTTGTAACAAGTAACTTACCTTATTTTCAAGATTGCAAATCTTACTTTTTTTTGAAGGGTTACTGTAATTTCTTTTGGGCTATGTATGTAAGTTAAACTCAATATCATACAATGTCAATGCACATAACTTAAACACCCACACTCAAGTTGGACAAACATTTTACCTTGCTTTATGCGTCAATTGATGGGCCTATGTCCCTTCGAGACACCCGATATATATTAGTATACATCTATTATATATTTGCCTTTTTTTTTTTTTTTGAGTGGACGCCTATTTAAGTTAATTTCTCAAAACTGATGAGTCTAATTTCTCATGAAAGTTGCAGCTCAATATGCCGCAGACAGACCGGATAGTCCAACTGTTGTTAATAGGGATCTTTAAACAAATAGCCACCCATATTCATTGTTTACTTTGTTTAGTCATTATACGTAGATTATATATATATATATATATATATATAAAATATAAATTATGCATACCTCCACCGGTTATTTTTAATTTAATCGGTTGGGTGACCGGCTATTTGGGTTAATACTTCATGTTAATAGATCGGAATTGGACTTTCGATTCATGTGACTGTTTTTCTGTAGTCAGGGCTTGAAATAGGTTCTTGTTAGTCAAAAGTTAGATCCAGTGCGAAAGTGGGCTGCATCCTCCTCTGCTGCTGGAAAGCCCAAATAGCAGAAACTTACTAATGCCATTCTCTATTTATTTTTTAAAGAAAAATTACGACACAACAAATATATACATTATATTTATCATTCGTAACTATACTTTCAGAAAATTACTATTCTTAAAATTTTATTTTTCTATATTTCTGTATTTTGTCTTGGTTGTATTCGTTATGCGAACGAATCGATACGAATACAATCGATACAAGTTGTATCCTTTGTATACACTCTTGTATTTCGCCTTGGTTGTATTCGTTGTGTGAACGAATACAGTTGACACATGCCGTATTCGTTGTGCATCTGAATACAAGTGATACAAGCTGATAGCAATTAAATAGTAGCTACAAATGATAATTAGGCAAATTATAATTATGTACGGTCAACCAAAGAGCATGGTGGGGAGTTCTTGGAGGGAAGGATGCCGATGGTCTATTGGAAACAACCTCTCTACTTCATGGTAGGGGTAAGGTCTGCGTACACACTACCCTCCCCAGACCCCACTAGTGAGATTATACTGGGTTGTTGTTGTTGTAGTATAATTATGTACGGTAACTAGTCTCTAATTGTAGTGGTTTATGAAAATTCTTCAATTTTAAAACATAATTTTGCTGACTTCCAAGGGGGAAAAAGAGGCAAATACGGTGTGAAACTTCTCTAATGTCTTTGCTCATTCTTAAATAAACTACAAGGCGATCCTGGTGAGAGGCTTGTGCCTCACTCCTTGAGTTGTTTCTCAAATTAATCGAAATAGTTAAGCACATCTTAATGCATTTCTGTTATGAAATGGTTGATTAACTGCATAAAGTTCCCAAAGTTAATTTGTAAGTAATATCTTGCAGTTTAAAGTCAATGTTTTGATTTGAGAATGTAGTTGACTCAAATGATAATGCAATATTAGCGTTTGTTTGATTTGTAAAATAGCATGAAAAACTAAGTGTAATTTCATCGTGAACTTTTGAAGTGAAGGGTTACATCTACCAAAATATCTTCTAATCTTTTACCATTCTTCACTATCGTCTTTTACGCTTCCATTTCATCACAATTTAAAAATAATAATAAATTTAACTAATGTATACTAGTAGTGTTAAAAACTTGTCATATTATTAGTATATTAATCCGTTGCAACAAGTATTCTATTATTATAAGTTACTAATCTCACATTTTTTGCACAAATACCTATAGTTATCTTTTAAACTCCCTAATAGCTTACACTTCAATTTATATAATTTAAACTTTTTTTAAATGATATCGATGTAAGAAAGAAGCCCCCTCCCCCCCCCCCCACCTACACACACACACACAAAAATACCCATCAAAAAGTGTCTAACAAATGGTGATACTTATAGTAGGTTTACAAGATTATAAAAGCACAACGAACACTTATCTATTTTAGCAATTTCCTTCCTTGTTATGTCTATATCAACTGCTACGATTGAGCAGCCAATGAAGCTGAGTTTTCAACTACCACTAGCTTCTAATTTCTCCCATGAACTCGTTGGGATTCTTCGAATGGACACCTATCAAAAACTTTCTATTTGTAATTTCATTGAGTATTAAATAATGTTATTTTATTTGATTAATTTAATTGGCCATTTTGCAAGATGATTTATAGCATGCAAATGATTAAATTTGTGGGAGGGGTTTGGGACGGGGGGTGAGTGAGGGGATAGTCCTATTTCCTACCAAAAATAAACTAGAATTATAACAACTCATTCCTTCTGGAAAATACGTCATTCCTTTTATGTAAACCTACTTCACCAAAATAAAAAAATAAAAACTTATACTCACTCACCAACCCCGCTAGTTAACATGTACAATACAACTGATTCTCAAGTGATATTTCCATTTTTGCTTTTCTATTTCCTTATCTTAAATTACAGAATTAACAGTAAAAATTTCGAGCATGAAAGTAGCAATTACGTTTGGTTTTGAAAATATTCAAAAATAATATTGGAGAAAAGTTTGAAACAAAATAAAATAAAATAGGGAACATTTGTCTTAGTTTTAGGAAAACATCGATTTGGTTCATTTCTTATTTTCTAAAAGCAAAATATGCTTCATACTCCAAAAGACGTCATATTATTACCGTAATATGTTTAGCAGCCATATTGATTTAAATTAATATTCAACTGCTTAGCTTTGTTTTAGTATTAATCAAATGTAATGCAGTAAACCTGGTCATTTAACATTTTAACGCTGCACAACTTGAATTTTTCTGCAACAAATATATAAGTGGTCTGGTATTAGCTAGAGGTTGTTCATCGTAAAAGGAAATCTTAACAGAACATTTTAAGTGAGATCTAAGGCTTCCCGAAGCAAAGCGTGGCCAAGAATTCGAGGAAATGAAGAAAAGCAACAAAATCTTAGAAGTAAAACCAGCTCTTAAACAAGAAGTGAACTCGATAGGAATTAGTATTATTGACAGAAAGCAAAATCTGAAGTTAAGACTAATGTTCCTTAAGGAATTAATGTCTGTCTCATTTTACATACTAATGAACGTCCACCTCCTTATGTAATAGCACCAAACAGTGAGCTTACGTCTTTCTTTACCGTTAAGCTAAAGTTCAAAACTAATATGCTATTGTATAAACTTCCCTTCCTTTTTAGATTGAGTATGGTGGCCTTTGATTTTAGCCTCTACGCTAGTCAATGGCTCACAAAATGTCTATATCAGTATTTTGCTTAAAAGCTTTGCAGTACAGCCCATTCAAATCTTTTTCTACCTAATCTCTGTTACAACCCCCTCTTCCCTTAACAAACCGAAAAACTCATAAATGGTTTTTGCCTCTGGCATTTAACTTATATAAATATGCCTCTTACTTGTACCCTTATCTCATCATCCATTCACACAGTAGTTTAAGAACTTCTAGCTAAGAAAAATGGCAAAGCAGACAAGTTTCTTTCCACTGCTAGGCTTCCTTGTCATTGGATTTCTTTGTTTCATTTGTCTACCTGCTGAGGCTGCCCTTAAGAAATATCAGTTTGATGTTAGTGTCTTCAATTTTCAAGAAAAATATTCTTTTGTTTACTGTGTGGTTCTTACCTAATGATTTGTTTTATACCCTCATTTGGTTCTTTTCTTTTCCTCATGGCCAACTTTCTGTGTTTTACAGGTTCAAGTGGCAAATGTGAGCAGATTGTGCCATGCAAAACCAATTGTTACAGTTAATGGGAGATTTCCCGGGCCAACTATATATGCTAGAGAAGGAGATAGAGTTCAAATAAATGTTACTAACTTTGCACAGTATAACTTGTCCATCCACTGGTAAGAAGCATTAAATTCATATAAAAATTGCAAAATGTTTTGATGTCTGTCAAATGTTAGAGGCTCAAACAGGATGTTTTTATTCTGATTCTTGGTTTTTCTTTGTACCGCGGTTCTTTTCCAAGAGTTTTATTTGAACCAGGTATAGTTAGTTTTTTTTAGGAGTAGGAAACCTTGTGCTGTGATTTTAAATGAAAGCAATATATCTTGACTTCTTTATGCCTTGAGAATAATAAGTGATTTAGTGTAACAACCCGGCCGGTCGTTTCGGGAGTTATAGCCCCATTTCCTCCATTTTTGTTTCCTTTATGCTCTTAAGCTATATTATGATATACCAGGTTAGTTGGTTCGGGCCCGGAGTGATTTCGGAGGGGAATGAGACACTTAGTCTCTTATTTAGAACCTTAAATTGAAAAAGTCAACCAAATATTGACCTATGTATAAACGATCTCGGATTTCAATTCTGATGGCTCTGTTAGGTGATTTTGGACTTAGTAGTGCGTCCGAAATGTGATTTGGAGGTCAGTGGTAGAATTAGGCTTGAATTGGCGAAATTTGAAAATTTGGCTATTTCAGTCGGCATTGAAAAATTTGATATCGGGGTCGGAATGGATTTCCGAAAGTTGGAGTAGGTTCGTAGTGTCATTTGTGATGTGTGTGCAAAATTTGAGGTCATTCGGAAGTGGTTTGGTTGGTTTCGGCATCGGTTGCCGAATTTGAAAATTTAGAAGTTCTTAGGCTTGAATCCGAGGGTAATTTGATGATTTGATGTTGTTTTGAGTGATTCGAAGGTTCGACTAAGTTTGTATGTTGATATATGACTTGTTGGTATTTTTGGTTGAGGTCCCGAGGGCCTCGGGGTGATTCCGGGTGGTTAACAGATTTGTCAGAGTTGGAAAATGCAGCTGAAGCTGCTGCTACTACTATTTTCGCACCTGCGGAAGAAAGAGTCGCAGGTGCGAGGCCGCTGGTGCGCGTGGGGAGTTCGTAGGTGCGGGCAATGCTAGGCTAGGCAGGTTGCGCAGGTGCGAGTTGGAGGTCGCATCTGCGAGCCCGCAGGTGCGAAACCTGGGGCACAGATGCAGAAAGGGAGATGCTAGGCAGGCTTCACAGAAGCGGAGGAAACGCGCAGGTGCGCTTTCGCAGGCGCGAGAATTTGCTGTGCAGATGCG
The DNA here is from genome assembly GCF_000715075.1 of Nicotiana tabacum. Lineage (NCBI taxonomy): Eukaryota > Viridiplantae > Streptophyta > Magnoliopsida > Solanales > Solanaceae > Nicotiana > Nicotiana tabacum. The sequence continues at coordinate 147,994,973 of NC_134096.1, read as the reverse complement.
GAAAAAAATGTGAGGCCAAGGCTGGAGCGCAGGCGCGAAGGATTTGGACGCACCTATGAGCCCGCATGTGCGAGGCCTGGAGCGCAGGTGCGGAAGCTGGGGAATTAAGTGGAGTTCGCGGATGCGGCACCTAGACCGTAGGTGCGGTCCCGCAGGCACAGAAAAAGAGCCGCAGGTGCGAAAACCTAGGCAGAAACCATAAATAGAATGCTTCGCGAACTTGGTTCATTTCCACCATTTTCAAGTCGGTTTGTGGAGCTTTTGGAGTGATTTTTGAAGGGTGATTCAAGATCTATCAGTGAGGTAAGTTGCTTGAGCCCTAATACTTGTATATATGGTAATTTTCTGTTGTTTAGTCATTATAATTAGTGAAAATAAGGGGTTAGGACTTGGGATTTTTGGAGAAGTAATTTAAGAATTTGAAGGACCAAACGATGTCGGATTTTGATGAATTTGGTATGGTTATACTCGTGAGTGAATGAGATATCTTGTTTTGTAAATTTTGTCGGATTTCGAGACATGGGCCCAGGGGCCGGGTTTGAGCCAATTTCGGGTTTTGGTCTAATTTTTTATCTTTTCCATTGGAATTCATTCCATTAGCGTATATTGATGGTATTGTACTGATTGTGAATAGATTTGGAGCATTTGGAGGCCGAGTACAGAGGCAAGAGCATTGCGAGGTAGAGATTTGACCGGTTTGAGGTAAGTAACGATTGTAAATCTAGTCTTGAGGGTACGAAACCCCGGATTTTGTATCATTCTATTATTTTTAGTGACGCACATGCTAGGTGACAGGCGTATGGGTGTGTACTGTTGGGGATCGTGACTTGGTCCGTCCCGTAGCAACTGTAAAGTTGCATACTTTGTTAAAACTATATGATACTTATATGTTTTAGAAAGAGTTTCTGTAAATTGGACTGAATGCCATGTTTGGGCGGCCTTGTGCCAGTGTTGTTTAGACCCTTAAGGGCCTTTTCTTACTATCCTCTCATTGTTTTCGATTGAAAATCTATACTCAGACATGGTTACACTTGTTTACTGCATAACTCAGTTTTATGACTCTATTTTGATGCATATAAATGTTGTTTTGGGTTGAGCACCCTGTTTTACTGAAATGCCCGAGTAGCTTGAGAGGTTTATGACTGAGTGAGGTTGAGGGCCTGATTTATGAGGATATTTATGGGATCGGGCTGCACGCCGCAACATGTTTGATATCGGCCGAGGGCCTGATTGTGAGGATGAGTGTGGATCGAGGCTGCCCGCCTGCAGCATACTTTATTATTATAGCACGTGAGTTGTCCGTGCAGATTATAGCGCTTGGGCTGAAGGAGCCCCTCCGGAGTCTGTACACACCCCCAATGAGCGCAAGTACCTACTGAGTGCGAGTGCCGAGTGACTGGGAGGCATGGGTGATTGTGAGGTATGCCCGAGTGGTACGAGTGAATGTGAGGTTTTCCCGAGGGGCTGTATATGAGTGATGTTTTGCTCGAGGAGCTGTTTATGATTTCATCATTTTTGCTCACCTTTGCATTTTTCCTCTGTTTGAAAACTATTGAAAAATATATTTAAATGATTTTTACTGGAACTGGGTTTAAACGAGATATTTTGATTCAAATATATTTAAATGATTTTTACTGGAACTGGGTTTGCATTATTGCTCGTCACTACTGCTCAGTCTTTATTTATTGTTGTTACTTACTGAGTTGGCATACTTACGTTACTCCGTGCACTTTTTGTGCAGATCCAGGTATAGCTGGACACGATAGCGGTTGTTGATTATTTTGGTTACAGATTTTCTCGGGGATAGCAAGGTAGCTGCTTGGCGACTGCAGCCCCTGCTCTTCTTCCTCTTATATTCCTCTAGTTGTATTTAGCTATTTTCCAGGCTGAGTTAGCCTTGATATTGTTAAATAGATTGTAGTAGATACTTATGACTAGTGACACCCCGATGTCGGGCTTTTCCTTCCGCACTTTTGTTTTGATTTGAACTCCTTTGCGAAGGTTTTTATGTTAAATAGCACTGAAATTATCTTTGAAATGAAAATATCAATTTCTTTTGGAAATGAGTCGGCTTGCCTAGTTCCACCATAGGCGCCATCACGACAGAGGGTTTGTTTGGGTCATGACAGCTTGGTATCAGAGCCTAGGTTACATAGGTCTCACGAGTTATAAGCGGGTTTAGTAGAGTCTTGCGGATCGGTACAGAGACGTCTGTACTTATCTTCGAGAGGCTGCAGAACCCTGAGAAAAATTTCACTTTCTTGTATTCTATCGTGTGAAATTGATTCAGCTTGAAACATAACTCTTTGAATTCCTTCCACGTATTCGTATGCGCACATGAGCGCTCGGTATCAGTTGTGCATCGCCGGCTTGTGATTCTATGAACGAGGTTCGAGATGTGTATTATGTGTTTTGGTGATGGGCTAGTCTGCAGGACTTGAGACCAGGTTTAAACCGTAGCTTTGGCTCGGTAGCTTCAGTTGTAACCTATACATTTGAATTCATATGTCTGGTAATGCCCCTACGAGTGGAATTTGTGGCTCGATGAGCGGTGGAATGGCTTTGTGATGAGTATGATGTAACTGCGGGATGTGTTAAGACGATTTGAATGTGACGAGAAGTGTTTCCTTGAATTGTAAAGGAAGTCCATTGGGCGCTTGATTTTTCATTTTGATGTGACGTATGGTCTCGAGTGTGAATGTTTTGAAGGATCTTTCATGTTGTTAAATTTTGGGGCAAGTTAAATTCTCATGTCTTGTCAATGAGTTTGGACTCAAGAAGAGTAAGTGATTGTGTAGTAATTGTGGTTGCGAATGGGTATTTTTGATATTGATGGCTCGAGAAAGATGATCTTCGAAGAGACTTAGAGTCGGTAACATTTTATTGGTTCAGGTGCGATAGAGATACATTTCGATTTGATGCAGCAGTTGGGTAGCAAAGTATGAGGGAAGACATGACGGGAAGTGTTTCGCAGTAGTTGAAGTACTAGCAGGTCAAGTAGGAGAAGTAGAGGTTAAGAAGCTTCTTAAATGAGATGATTTAACCGAAGTAAGAGTGGCAGATTAGCATATGAATTCACTAGTAGGGTAGTCGTGCGCTTTGAGAAAGTGTAGAATGGTTTGGAATTATGTTAGTATGTGAATCGGCCTGCAGACTCTATTTGGAGTAATGGTTAGTGTACAAAGGAAAAATTGAATATGGCATAAAGGAGTGTGTTTGAAATGAATAGAGGCGTGAAGATCTGATAATCGTGTCAGGTGTAATATGACTTGAGTTCGGAAGGTATTGTTGACGTACAATTAATGTCAATGGGGAAAGTGCAGACTTATACAAATGGTGGGCGAGCATGAACTCATGAGAATTTATGGATTTAGTGGTCGTTGCACTCAGTGTTGTGTCATTGGAAGATGTCGGTAAGGAATTCCACATGTGGGTTATCTCCTGTGTGCAGCTAGCGGTGGCGTGATGTTGATGAAACTTTTGCGAGGAATATTACTTGCTACCCGGTAGGAGGTCGCGTGTATGATTTTGGCTGGAGATTCAGAATGTTCATGAAAGGCTTAATAAAAGACTTCGAGAAGTCTGGCAGGTTAACGGTGCGAGACCTTGGTAATTGAGAAGGAGAAATCCTTACGGGTTCTAATTTTATATAATTGCAGCTTAAGGCTAAGTGGGGGAGTCTGCTATCGACGAGTTGATTGCACGGTTATGGGTCGTATTAGTTTTGGTTCGGGGTATACCGATGAATCAGTTATGACTTGCAGAGGTCGAGATCGAGGATGACTCGGGTAAAGGAATTTCTGGACACAAGTTGTATTATACTCTATGGTTATAGGAGGACCATAAAATAATTGAGTGGTTATTCATAGAGAATGTAGTGTACATGGAGCGGGAATTTGCTCGGTTGCGTAGGAGTGTGGGTTACTCTTTATTCCCTTGGGTGTTGGTGTGCTAATGGGGCACAAGTTGTTTCAGTCCATTTGGTCGGTTAATTCGAGATTTGAGTAAAGTGGATGACTCTCGAGAATGGTTCCAATGGATTCAAGATTTATAAATATGGCTAGAAAACTGGGAGTTGCATTGAACGGTGTTGAGACTCGTGGCATCTTATATCATTGTGAATTATGCATTTCAGTATCAAGAAGGTGAAGGAAACAGTTTTAGGTTCACATAAAGTCTCTTCGGAGTAAGCATTTTTGGTTGTGGAACCTTTAGGATACATAAAAAGGGAATTCGGCGGCTTATAAGCCTTAGGGCGGCGTGATTCTATGCTAGAGTTCGTGGGGTAAGTTTTAGTTAAGGATAGTAGTGTTCTAACAAGGAAAAAGTAGCAATTTGAAGGCAATTTAGAAAGAACTTGGAGAAATAGGACAGCTTGGTAGTAGGTTGGGTTAGCACAGTAATGGGTATGATCGGTTCTTTGGGTACTTATGATGTGGCTAGTATCTACAGGTGTTTCGTGGCAATGCTCTCGAATTTGGCAACCTGTGTGGCTTGGTGGAGTTAGAGGAATTCAGTTCAGATAGCTTGGTTATGTGCAAATGGATTTCAAAGTGTTCATGATGGGTTCTACCATGGTTTGAACCGGATATTTTCTACCGATGTACGGAACGTGTTGTGTGTTATGATTTCATCCTAGAAAGAAGCAAGAAAAAGGTTTCTGACTAATAAGGTATGTAATTTGCTAGTGACTCAGAGTTGATAATGGAATTCTTATGCTTGTCACATGATGGCATAATAGATGTGGTGTGTTGTGCGGGAATAGGATTTACCTGTACAAGGTCACAATTCAATTTTGAAAGGAAGGACATAAATTCTTAGGCAGCATGAACGGTTTCCGATGACTAGGTAAATGATATTACTATCTGGTATAGCTTGATGAGAGTGTACATTTCAGAAGGGGCAGTGTGTTTTGATTTATGGGTACTTCGCTGGTATTGCGGCACTCTCCTGGTTGATCGACTGTTGATATTCAAATTTTTGCCAGGTGGCACGGAAGAATATTTTTTTAAGTATTTCTCGTGGGATGATTGTGTATGAGAGAGGTGTTAGGCATTCGGGCGGTGGAGGTGGAATCAAATATGGTGATTCATGTGTTCTATGGAATTAGAGATTGGGAGTTCTCAGGAGCAGATTGTTTCATGGTTGTGGACTGTGAAGTTGTGGCCGGAGCTAGCCAGACGATAGAAGGTATTATGATTCCGTCATTGTGGACTTTCGGAGGTTGTTTATCTATTGGTAGCTGACCATAGTTGATTTGGGGCCCATTGGTAGGCCCAATTAGGATGTGTATTCTACACCGAGCCGGATTGATTGGCTCCATACTGCTATTATTGAAGGATGTGCCATTCGGTTGATGTGAAGCTTATTCGTGTTCTGAAATGATCTGTGAGTTACTCTTCTATGCTACGAGGAGTTGTGATTCGTTGGTTATATGCACATATGGTGCGGTTCTATTGTGGCCTTATAGCGGAATTTGAGCGAGAATAGTATTGGATATTGCTTGGTTGATGACGTATTGGTTATGTCCTTTTGGGTTTTATGTGGCATGGTGTCGTTTGCTTCTCCGTGGTTATGGTAATGCACTTTGGGTACTTGATGTCGAATTGCGCATGGTTATTGATTTTAGCAGGGTGGCTGGAGGTGTTTCATATGGACCAGTATTTGGATAGGGTCGCGTATTGCAGCGGAGTTATGTGGAAATATGATCCCTTGTGTAAGATTCGTGTGTTATGGTTTCTGCGATGTGTGATGGGTTCTTAGTATTGTATCGGGGTGGTACTCGTCGAGCTTGCAAAACGGTTCTCCTGTTTGGGTCATTGTTACGATTGGGTACATTTGGAATGTTGCTATCTGGTGCACGGATTGCACGGGTTGTGGCTTTAGATTGTATTGATGTGTCATGTCACTAGAGTGGTCGTGTTGGATGAGACGAGGTCATTGGGCCTAGAATGGATGCTATCAGATTTGATTGTGGTATAATTGGGAGGATAATATCGGAAGTCGGCTTTGAAATTGGCTATAGTTCTTGTAGAAGGAACGGGAGCTCCATGACCTGTTGGTCTAATGAATGGTTATGAATTCGGTATGCTTCTTTCATCATCGGCAGTGTATGAAGGTTTTAGAACGAGGTTTTGTCTGATACAAGGTTTATTTCCGGCATTGGGTTGATTTGAGCCGATACTGTGATTAGAAATCATTGCTTCGAGTATTCGAGCTATGCGGTATTTGAATTTGAGTATTGGAGTTATGGTTACGGCTTTTGGTACAGCTTGTTCAGACTTATACGGTATGTAGATGCGAACTTCTGATCTTATAGGAAATTTTGGATGCTGGAAATTTGATTCGAAGGCTTGTGGGCTAGGTTGAATTGAGAAATATCAGTTATACTGTGCTATCAGACCTGTATCGGATAGGGTGATGTGGGATCACCCCCGGGTATGTGCATGGGAAGGTTACACAACCATTTCTTGGCTTTTGGAACAACTCTCGGCACGTTCGAAGACGAACGTATGTTTAAGTGGGGGAGCATATAACAACCCGGCCGGTCGTTTCGGGAGTTATAGCCCCGTTTCTCCCATTTTTGTTTCCTTTATGCTCTTAAGATATATTATGATATACCAGGTTAGTTGGTTCGGGCCTGGAGTGGTTTCGGAGTGGAATGAGACACTTAGTCTCTTATTTAGAACCTTAAGTTGGAAAAGTCAACCGGATGTTGACCTATCTGTAAACGATCTCGGATTTAAATTCTGATGGCTCTGTTAGCTGCGTTAGGTGATTTTGGTCTTAGGAGTGCGTCCGGAATGTGATTTGGAGGTCCATGGTAGAATCAGTATTTTAAAAGGCATTTCCGGGACTCGTCCGGGGCTCGCCCCTGGGCGGGGCACTTGCAAAACGCCCTGGGGATCATGTATGGGGCTTAGTTATGTGAGGCTTACGCCCCAAGCGCTCGACCGTGCGCCCTAAACACGCCTAACGCCCAACGGTCGGGGCTCGCCTAACAGTTCTAACGCAAATCACGTGTCGAATTTCCTAATTAATATCGTTGACCTTCAAATTTCTTTAATAAATTAATGATAAAAGTTCTATTCATCGGTAGAAATATGAAGATTGAACATAACTCTAATAATGAGACATAGTATTGCAAATTTATATCTTCACTTGTTATTGGTTATGTCTTAGTTCATTTGTCCCTCCTTGTTATAGACTTTTATTAATTTGATGTCTTAAACTAATTTGTATTTATTCATAAAGGAGTAATATTTTAATTATCGTACTAATAAAATTTTATTAATTATTTACTTTTAGGAAGGTAAAATGTGGAGTTTGATCATTTTTTAAAAGAAATTATAAGTTTTTAATTATTTAAAAGTTAAAGACGTTATACGTGATTTGTATGCATTAGTTATACTTAAGAATCATGCTAGATATTTTTTTACTATGAGTTCCTTTAATTTTCTTTTAATTTTTAACTTTTAATTTATATTTTATATTTTTTTGTGTTATTATGTACACACACACACATTTTCTTCAATTTTTATGCAATTTTACCTATTTATAAATATTTATTGTCATTATATTATTTTATAAAATATTAAAAATGAAATTCCTATGGGGCTTACGCCCCGTGCCTCGGGGCTTACGCCTCGATGAGGCATGTGTAAAACGTCTCGCCTTACGCCCACGCCTTTTAAAACACTGGGTAGAATTAGGCTTGAATTGGCAAAATTTGAAAATTTGGCGATTTCGATCGGCAACGGAATATTTGATATAGGGGTCGGAATGGAATTCCGGAAGTTAGAGTAGGTTCGTAGTGTCATTTATGATGTGTGTGCAAAATTTGAGATCATTCGGATGTGGTTTGGTTGGTTTCGGCATCGATTGCCGAATTTGGAATTTTAGAAGTTCTTAGGCTTGAATCCGAGGGTAATTAGATGATTTGATGTTGTTTTAAGTGATTCGAAGGTTCGACTAAGATGGTATGTTGATATATGACTTGTTGGTATTTTTTGGTTGAGGTTCCGAGGGCCTCGGGGTGATTCCGAGTGGTTAACGGATTTGTTGGAGTTGGAAAATGCAGCTGAAGCTGCTGCTACTGCAATTTTCGCACTTGCGGAAGAAAGAGCCGTAGGTGCGAGGCCGCCGGTGTGCGTGGGGAGTTCGCAGGTGCGGGCAATGCTGGGCTAGGCAGGTTGCACAGGTGCGAGTTGGAGGCCGCATCTGCGAGCCCGCAGGTGCGAAACCTGGGGCGCAGATGCGGAAAAGGAGATGCTGGGCAGGCTTCGCAGAAGAGGAGGAAACGCGCAGGTGCGCTTTCGCAGGCGCGAGAATTTGCTGCGCAGATGGGGAAAACAATGTGAGGCCAAGGCTGGAGCGCAGGCGCGAAGGATTTGGCCGCACCTGCGAGCCCGCATGTGTGAGGCCTGGAGCGCAGGTGCAGAAGCTGGGGAATTAAGTGGAGTTCGCGGATGCGGCGCCTTGACAGCAGGTGCGGTCTCGCAGGCGCGGAAAAAGAGCCCGCAGGTGCGAAAACCTGGGCAGAAACCATAAATAGAACACTTCGCGAATTTGGTTCATTTCCACCATTTTCAAGTCGGTTTGTGGAGCTTTTGGAGTGATTTTTGAAGGGTGATTCAAGGGCTATCGGTGAGGTAAGTTGCTTGAGACCTAATACTTGTATATATGGTGATTTTTCATTGTTTAGTCATTGTAATTAGTGAAAATGAGGGGTTAGGGCTTGAGATTTTTGGAGAAGTAATTTAAGGATTTGAAGGACCAAACGATGTCGGATTTTGATGAATTTGGTATGGTTAGACTCGTGAGTGAATGAGCTATCTTGTTTTGTAAATTTTGTCAGATTTCGAGACGTAGGCCCGGGGGCCGGGTTTGAGCCAATTTGGGGTTTTGGTATAATTTTTTATCTTTTCCATTGGAATTCATTCCATTAGCGTATATTGATGGTATTGTACTGATTATAAATAGATTCAGAGCATTTGGAGGCCGAGTCCAGAGGCAAGAGCATTGCAGGGTAGAGATTTGACCGGTTTGAGGTAAGTAACGATTGTAAATCTAGTCCTGAGGGTACGAAACCCCTGAGGGTATGATTCTACTATTTTTAGTGACGCACATGCTAGGTGACAGGCGTATGGGTGTGTACTGTTGGGGATCGTGACTTGGTCCGTCCCGTAGCAACTGTAAAGTTGCATACTTTGTTGAAACTATATGATACTTATATGTTTTAGAAAGAGTTTCTGTAAATTGGGCTGAATGCCATGTTTAGGCCTTGTGCCAGTGTTGTTTGGACCCTTAGGGGCCTTTTCTTACTATTCTCTCATTGTTTTCGATTGAAAATCTATACTCAGACATGGTTATACTTGTTTACTGCATAACTCAGTTTTATGACTCTATTTTGATGCATATAAATGTTGTTTTGGGTTGAGCACCCTGTATTACTGAAATGCCCGAGTGGCTTGAGAGGTTTATGACTGAGTGAGGCCGAGGGCCTGATTTATGAGGATATTTATGGGATCGGGATGCACGCCGCAACATGTTTGATATCGGTCGAGGGCCTGATTGTGAGGATGAGTGTGGATCGGGGCTGCCCGCCTGCAGCATACTTTATTATTATAGCACGTGAGTTGTCCGTGCAGATTATAGTGCTTAGGCTGAAGGAGCCCCTCCGGAGTCTGTACACACTCCCAGTGAGTACAGGTAGCTACTGAGTGCGAGTGCCGAGTGCTGAGTGACTAGGAGGCATGAGTGATTGTGAGGTATGCCCGAGTGGCACGAGTGAATGTGAGGTTTGCCCGAGGGGCTGTATATGAGTGATGTTTTGCCCGAGGGGCTATTTATGATTTTATTATTTTTGCTCACCTTTGCATTTTTTCTCTGTTTGAAAACTGTTGAAAAATATCTTTAAATGATTTTTACTGGAACTGGGTTTAAACGAGATATTTTAATTGAAATCCTGATTTTAAAAGCATGTGGTATTTTACTGAGATTTCCTGATATGAACGCTGTATGTTTTATTGCTCGTCACTACTGCTCAGTCTTTATTTATTGTTGTTACTTACTGAGTTGGCGTACTCACGTTACTCTATGCACCTTGTGTACAGATCCAGGTGTAGCTGGACACGGTAGCGGTTGTTGATTATTTTGGTTGCAGATTTTCTCGGGGATAGCAAGGTAGCTGCTTGGCGACCGCAACCCCTGCTCTTCTCTCTCTTATCTTCCTCTAGTTATATTTAGCTATTTTCCAGGCTGAGTTAGCCTTGATATTATTAGACAGATTATAGTAGATGCTCATGACTAGTGACACCCCGATGTCGGGCTTTTCCTTCCGCACTTTTGTTTTGATTTGAACTCCTTTGCGATGGTTTTTTATGTTAAATAGCACAGAAATTATCTTTGAAATGAAAATATCGGTTTGTTTTGGAAATGAATCGGCTTGCCTAGTTCCACGATAGGCGCCATCACGACAGGGGTTTGTTTGGGTTGTGACATTTAGTTGTGACGCTTAAGCTCAGTTTTTGACTCTTGTATAAGCACCTTTAATTGTACGATCTTAACTTTGCTTAATTACTTTGATTAGAGTGTCTTGATGAGTCCAATTCTGAGTGAGTTATGTGCCATGTGTGTGTGAGGTTTCATGTATTCTGTGCATTGCATTTGATGTCTAGAACTTGCCCCGTGTGTCCGCAGAGCAACAACAACAATAACCCAGTAGAATCCCACTAATGGGGTCTGGGAAGGGTAGTGTGTACGCAGACCTTACCCCTACCCAAAAGGAGTAGAGAGGCTGTTTTCGAAAGACCCTCGGCTCAAGAAAACAAAAGGACAAAACGACAAGAGGAGACAACTTTAGTATCACCACAACAATCATAGAAAAAATAGGAACACCATGAAATGCAGAAGAAAGATGCAAAGCAAAAATGATAGCTAGTAAATAGGACATGCACTGAAAAGCGAAGTAGTAAAACACAACATTGTCACTAGCTACCCTAGACAAAAACCCTACGTGGCCAGTCCTACAATGGTATGAAGTAAATCAAGACTCAACTACATCCTAAACTACAACTCTAATACTCGACCTCCACATCTTCCTATCAAGTGTCATGTCCTCGGAAATCTGGAGCCTTGCCATATCCTGTCTGATCACCTCTCCCCAATACTTCGTAGGCCGCCCTTTACCTCTTCTCGTGCCCTCCACAACCAGCCGCTCACACCTCCGTACCAGAGTATCTGGGCTTCTCCTTTGAACATGTCCGAACCATCTAAGCCTCGCTTCCCACATCTTGTCATCAATGGGAGCCACATGCACCTTCTCCCGAATAACATCATTCCTAATATTATCTATCTTAGTGTGCCCGCACATCCACCTCAACATCCTTATTTCTGCTACTTTCATCTTCTGGATATGTGAGTTCTTAACGGGCCAACACTCAGCCCCATACAACATGGCTGGTCTAACCACTGCTTTATAGAACTAACTGTGTGTCCGCAAAGCGAAATAGTATTTTGTTCAGTCTTGGAAGTGATATAGGCATTTCTTTGTTGAGCCAGCTATATAGTTTACCCACCAAATTGTTATTTATCGTAGTTAAACTCGTTGAGCCTGTAATCCTGTTTCTTTGGCAATCACATTACAAGCCTTATCCTTTTGTTTAAATTGACCATCTATTTGAACCATTTACCTCTCGTGAGCACTTGAAATTGTATGAACTTTGTAAAAGTTGAAGTGTGGGGTAGTTGGTTTGGCTTTTGAGTGAAACTATTGAACTAAGGAGAAACGTGCACTATTTTGAAAAAGAAAGAGCCACTTGAATTGAAAAAGAAAGAAAAAAAATAAGTGTATGATTGTGAAAAATATTCCTTGATAGTGGTTACTTGATGTAATTGTACTTAAAGAAGTTGAGAGTTAATGTATATTGATGTGAAGGTGGAGTATTGGTTTGACATAAATGTGGGGTTTTGAATGAAATGTATGTATTAAAAGTGCTTAGGGAGGTGTAGTCACTCTTATATCTAAATGTATCCTACCCATCCCGTAGCCTACATTACAACCAATTAAAGTCCTACTTGATCCTTGACTAAATGAGCTCAATTAGTAGAGTAGTACACTACGGGCAAGGTTATGGTTCATCTTTTGTGGCATGTGAATGTTGTTTATGAGAGTGAGTGAATTCTTTCTATATTGAGTTCCTAATTGTTCTTAATTTGTACTGTGTGAGGAACTACTCTCTTTTGTTATGTGAGGGCACTTGATTTATGAAGGAATGGTAATGTCGTTGACCTCTATGTTAGAGTAAGTGATTAAGTTTTGAATAATGCGTGGTGCTTGTGAGTCACTTCTTGAGGTGAAGATATTACATTATTGTGCTTAGTTTCTTTGAAATATTCTCGGTATGATGAGTTATGAGAATTGTTTAAAAAGGTCATGCCATTATGAAGTGTAGTTTGATTGCTCGAGGATGAGCAATGGTTTAAATGTGGGGTGTTAATGGTAGGCTATAATCTTATATTTTAGTCGCTTGTCACACTCTAATTTACTGCACTTTAATTGAGTTGGAGCTTTAATTGCTAGTATTTTGCACTAATTGTGTGTTTTATGCTTTGTAGGAGTGATTCCAATCTATGTAGATGTTATGGAATGAATTCAACTTATTCTGAAGCTTTGAAGTCTGAGTAAAATCCCAATGATTAAGTCGGGATCGAGTTCGGGGATCAACGGATAATAGTGTAACGAAACGAAGAATCGAGCAGGTATATTGTGCAGTGTCCAGTAAAATACACATAACTTTTCGCTCGAAACTCCGTTTAGGTTCCATAATATATCGTTGGAAATATATTTAAAAGGGCTACAACTTTCATGTTTTACGTTTTCACAAATTCCCAACTTACCACCCAGGTGCGCGATCACGCACCTGGGCGCGCACTTGAGGCAGAACAATGTGTAAAATGCGCGACCAAGTGCGCGATCGCGCATATCCTGTCCGGGAAAAGTCTTATTTCGCTAAGAAAGGGTAGTTTCATCCGGGATTTATTTTGTGGGCAGATTAAATATCCCAAAACACCATTTTTGACACACTTTTGACATACCTTAGTCCTAGGGAAGCTTAGGAGAAGAAGGAGAAGCAAGAGCACACATATTTCATCCTTCCTTCCTCACTCAAATCCGGGTTTGGATTGTATTTATGTTTTTCTCTATTTTTGTTTCATTTGGGAAGAACTCCTCCATGTCTATGAAGTAGAACCATTTGGGTTTTGATGGATTTAGTATATTGATGGTTGTTTGTGGATTATAACTCTATGTTTATGTATTTGAATCGTTTTTGGAAGATTTAATTGTTGTATCTATGTTCACTTGTTCTTGTAATCAAAAGAGGCATAATTTGTGATATATTTGCACTATATTGTTAGTTGAGTTTATAGATTCTTCTAAATAATCGAAAGAAGCTAGTTGAATCCTTGATTAAACCTAGTTAGGAGGATAATCGAAAGAGGTTCTCCTAAAGACCAATCCATTACGAATTCTTGCATATATTCACCGAGCTTAAATTGGTTCATATTTTGAGGTTGAAACTTAATCGAGAGAGGAGTTTTTACCAAATATTTGTACTGATAATTATGTGAATTCAAGAGACTCACTTGAACATTAGAAGTGAATTATCTAGAGTTAGATCCCGAACAATTATCTTGCACCTATCCTATCAGCCGATATTTTCTCCCATTGATAACTTCCTTGCTTACCTTTGTTGAGATTGTTATTAGTCAATAGTTGTAGATTTTAGATTATTAATTATATCCTCCTGGATAGCAATCTAGCTACAAACTATGATAATACTGTTTAAATTCAATCCCTATAGACACGATATTATAATGTACTATCTTTGACTAGCGAGCACAATTTAAGTGTGTGTTTTACGCTTGTCAGTGGTGCTCACCAGCAATAGTATATTTTGATGTTTGCCACATTCCAGTTTCTCGACAACTTTACTCCGTCTCGATTTTCTAAGTCGTATGACCCTTTCTCGATGACAGTTGAAACCTGGTAGTGGCCTTCCCACGTCGGACCTAGCTTTCCTGCGTTGAGCTCCAGGGTGTTATGAGTTACTTTACTTAAAACTAAGTCTCCTACTTTGAAATAATGGAGGTTAGCTCTTGGATTATAATATCTTTCCACTCTCTGTTTTTGGGCTGCCATCCTTATATACGCCAAGTCCTTGTGTTCGTCGAGCACCTTTAAGTTGACCAATAATGCTTCGTTATTTGTTTCTTCATCCGCCCAGAAGTATCTCAGGGTAGGCTTTCCTAATTCCACCGGGATCAAGGCTTCTGCTCCATATACGAGAGAGAAAAGTGTCTCCCATGTGCTTGATTGGCCGTTGTTCAATATGACCATAGTACTCCTAGTAGCTCTTCGGGCCATTTGCCGTTGGCTGCTTCCAATCTCTTTTTGAGATTTTGGATAATCACCTTGTTTGTTGATTCTGCTTGACCATTTGCGCTTGGGTGATAAGGTAATGTTGTGATTCTTTTGATTTTCAAGTCTTTAATGAATTTTTTAATCTTAGCGCCTATAAATTATGGCATGTTGTCGTAGGCTATCTCTTTTGGTATCCCGAATTTGCAAATTATATTCTCCCACAAGAAATCTATCACTTCACACTTGCCAATTTTCTGGTAAGGACCTAATTCAACCCATTTAGAAAAATAGTCAGTTAAAATCAAAATAAATCTTACCTTACCGGGGATCGGGGGCGGCGGACCAGCTATATCCATTCCCCACTTCATGAATGGCCAAGGTGATAGAATCGAGTGCAATAACTTTGCCGGTTGGTGTACCAACGGTGCATGGTATTGACACTTATCGCATTTATGAACATAATCCTTGGTGTCTTGTTCCATCCGGGGCCAGTAATATCCTGCCCTAATCAACTTTAATACCAATGAGTCTGCACCCCATTAACATCCGTAGATCCCTTCGCGAACTTCTCTCATGACGTAGTTAGCCTCGGAGGCTCATAAGCATCGGGTCAACGGGCCTTGAAAAGATTTTATAAACAATTGATCTCCCATAAAGCAGTATCGAGATATTTTCGTGTGGAACACCCGAGATGCCTTAGGATCTTCATATAGCTTTCCCTGCTCGAGATAGTCAATAATATCATTTCTCCAGTCCCAAACCACATTGGTCGCGTTTACTTCGTAATAGCCATATGCGTCCAATATCGAATGCATAAGATGCACGACCGTACCATTCTCATTGTTGTTACCAGATCTGCTACCGTTCCCCCGGTCCTATCGGAGCTGACTTCGCCCTTGGGGTGTAGTTGTCTACCCTCTGTGTTGTTTGGTTTGCGGGAGCACTAGGAGGAACTGGACCCCGTTCATTCGCATTGTTGAAAGCGCCTGACAACGCTTGCCTCAACTCCGTCATGACCTAATCTTGTCGTGAGAGGTGGCCCATAGTAGCCTTTTGTTGCTCCCTCAGGATCCTTACTATTTCAGCGACGTGCTCATCTTCAGCATCAGCAGGAGTTGCCTCTCGAACATATCGTAGATATTGCCCGCCATGGACCGGCGTGGCCTTATCTCCCTCGTTGCGGGTATCACTGATCGAGTCTTCGTGCTGAGGCTGATTTTCTTGGGCCTCAACGTTATGTGATCATTATCTGTCATTCTTTATGATTTTTGCTAAGAACAAAGAATCAAATAGGTTAGTAGTAGATGCAATGATCAACTCAATTACACAAATGTCTAGGCCTCACGGTAGGCGCCAAACTGTTTATCCGTAAAATATTACAGTTGAATTTGTACGTGGTTTATAGACAAGTGAATCGATTTGATCCCAAAATGATAAATAAATTAAATAAGAATGTAAGACTTAGGATTTGAAGTCAAGATAAAACAACAGAAATCTTGATTTTGGGAGCAAAGCTTCCGGAGGCAATAATAGCGATCTTAATAAGTAAGAAGATAAAATATTATTGAGCTTTGACCAGTATATAGCATGAGCTTGTTAGAAAATCCGTGTCCTTTACAATGGTTGTTGAACTCATTATTTATAGTTGCTCGTAGGGAACAAGGTCCTAAGATCAAGCCCTTCTTAAATGATAATTATGGGGGCTATTGAAAAATGTGTAACGACATGCTATGAATGCCATATTCTCTGTAACGAGCTACGTACTTAATGCTATAGAATATTCTCCATTAAATATTACCGGATGACAAACATTTATTTTGTTTTTATGAGCAGCATTCTCTTCGGGAACAAACGAGATTGCTGCCCTCGGACTTGATTGCCGCCTTGGACTTGATTGCCTTTTGCCTCGCTTTACATCTGCTTTCGGCTCCACGTATCGTTTTATTATACAAGCATTTAATATGAATATATTTTACCCTATACAATTCCAGATTAGGTTCCCAAACAAACAGAAAAACATTTATTGTGTAACTCAAAATTTGAAATAGTATAATGTATATCCTATGACAAAATTCGTACCAGAAAAATAAATAATCAGGAAATGGAATATAATCTCAATTTATTATTTGGATATTACATATTCAAACCAAAACACTTTTGAGTCATGATTTTGTCACGTTGCATGCTTACATACTTTATCATTGTTGTCCTCTTAAAATACCATGACCGAATTAAGGACCATCATACCTTTTCCTCCATAAGTCACTTGTTATGTCCCCCCACCACCTCCAACGTTAAAACATTACTCTCCGTCCCACTTAAGCTTAATAATTGACATAGATGCTCCCAAAAAAAAAAAAAATTACCCATATTTAATTTCACATTAATTATCATAACAAAATCATGTACTCCTATTGAAGTAAAAATTCCTTTTTATAATCATGATAAGTGATAAAGCTTATACACCTCAGTAAGGTTTTTTTTACCTTATGCTGATCTCATCGCTTCGATTATTCTATCAGCATATCTCACCTTATCTTTCTGATGTTACTAAATACTACGTGTTGTGTTTGCTTCTTTTACCTTTATCTTGACCCGAAATTTTTCGGAAACAATCACTCTATCTATACAAGATAGGGGTAAGGTCTACGTATACTTTACCCCAAACCTTACTTTATGGAATTACACTATGTCTGTTGTTGTTGTACTCCTCACCTACGTTAGTTGACAAAGATGTGAAATTAACATATTAATTTAATTTTGTAAATGTTACTAACAACATAATAAAAATTAAAATGATGGCTGAAAAGTTTGCTCGACATAGAAAATTACACTTCAAAGTTAAAATCTGAATAGTAAAATGAATTTGAATTCATGAGAATTATATAAAATATTATTGTCAAAATATTTTAAACGTAATTAAATAAAATTAGTGTTAATATAATTGTGAATTGGAGTAGTATCTTTTCTATAATTATAAGTCTAATCATAGCCAATAATTTTGTTTAAATTTTGACCATTTCTATTTTATTTTTTAGCTCATTAGGAAATGAAAAGGAAATAAATTTTAAAAGACTGAATAATGAGGGGTTGAGGGGGAGGTGGGGCTACACTTAATATCCAAATTAAGGGCGTGAAAACATTTGGGCGTGGGAAAAACTTTGATAGATACACACACAGATATAGGAGCCCCTTTTCTCTTCCTAGCTCGTGACTTTTTTCCTTTCAATTTGTTGGCGGAGTTAACGACGGTTTCATTGGTGGTACTGGTACCACTGGTGGTTCCGGCGATATGATATAAGTCTAAAGTTTTGCCGATCCAGGGTTCCGCCTGACCTCATTTAACCGCGTTTTTATCTTCATACCTTTTTCAATCTCTACATTCCGGAGCTTTATTCGATCCATTTCATCTTCTTTGTTCAGGTTTTCTTCTACCATTTCTATGTTTTTGATACATTTCTGTTTTATTTTTTGGGTTTTCTGGATGCATTCCTCTTCTTTTTCTTATTCTATTCTTCTCTCCCCTAGCTGCATGTCGGCTCTGCTTTTGGTCCTAGGCGGAGACAGTAAAAATGAAAGCTTTTGAGATCCCACATTTTTATTTTTCTTTGGAGGAAATGCGCATTTTGATTTTCTGGTTGTTATTGGTGCATCCGAATGGGAACATTTGAGTGCTAAAGTTTTGATTTTTGAATCGTGGGATGTGCTAGGAATGATTTAAATTTCAATTGTTGCTAGATTATTCGTCCCCCATTTGTGCAATTTCAGTTCTGATCATTGGATGGTTACCTGTTTATTACCTTATTGCAGATCTTCTTTTTACTCCATCAGAAAAGAAAACAAAAAGCATGTTTATTTTCAATCAAAATATAGAGGATAAACCTCCATGTTAGATTTAAAGAACATATATATTTAGTTAATATCTAGTTTATCTTAAAAGACAAATTTAGTATGGAATAAATGGGATGGAATAGAGCAGAATGGTTACAACCTAAAGGAAAATCATATAATTGAATCAGCAAATTTGGATTTGAGGCTTAGTTAATTGATTGGTTGATGTGGTTTAAAGGTGAAAATTGTTGGAAAATTCTTTCCTCATGTACATTCAGTCAATGCTCGAAATGTGGTAAAGTTCCTTTCTTTGTTTATTGAAGGAAAGGTTCAATTCATGTGATTGATAGAAATGTCATTCAAGAGCTTTGTTCGTGAGTTGAGGGAGATGAAAGATGGGATAGGGAATATATCAAGGAGGGGAGCAGAAAGAAAGCAGCATTGGAGCAACAGAACCCGGGCACATATTGTCCCTGATGTGGCCCTCTCTGATCCCATTGAACAAGGGCAATGGGCAAATTTACCACCAGAACTTCTTTTGGATATCATCCGCAGGGTTGAAGAGAGTGAGGCATCATGGCCTGCTCGTTCTGTGATTGTCTTTTGCGCATCTGTTTGCAAATCATGGAGGGAAATTACCAAGGAGATTGTTAAGACCCCTGAGGAATGTGGTAGGCTTACCTTTCCCATTTCACTGAAGCAGGTAGTCTCCTTGATCTATTTCAGTCTCCTTTTTATTGCTATTGTTGATGTTAATTTAAGCTTTTAGAATGATTTTTTTGTTTCCAATTTTAAATCAGCCGGGTCCCCGTGAATCCCCAATCCAGTGTTTTATCAAACGGGACAGAGCTAATTCAGTTTATCGCCTCTACTTTGGCATGACTCCATGTAAGTAATATCTTCTGCCTATCCTAAACTTCTCTTCTTTTAAGACTTTAAATGCGAGAGGGATATCCTCTTAAAATGATTCCTTGTCTGTGAACCAGCTTCGAGCTTTCTTTTGTATTCGATTAATTAACAGAGTTTGTCTTGTAAACATTTGAAGATCCTACTTTAACGGGGAACTTACTTTTAGGCTGATGTCTGACATTCAATTTAGTACACCGGATCGGAAATGCAAAACCTTTTATGACTTCTGGTTAATATTTGTGGTCTATGTTTTTCATTGGAAAATATTCCTAGTCAATGAAAGATGCAAAACTGATATTTTACTTCACGACAGCTGAGGATGAGAGGGATAAACTATTATTGGCTGCCAAAAAGATCAGAAGGGCAACAAGCACAGACTTTGTAATTTCATTGGTTGCAGATGATTTTTCTCGGGCTAGCAATACATATGCTGGCAAACTGAGGCAAGTTCTATCAAATTTCCAATTATATTTCCTTCACTCACTCCTCTCCACCCCTTCAAAATAGCAGGAAGCAAAGAAAAGTTTTTTTTTTTCTAAATTTTTTGTTTTATTACATTGAGGGAGGGGGAAGGGAAATGCTACGCTACTGATGGGGTTTGAACCCTCCACATCAACTGTGGAAGACAGGAAGCTCACCAAGTGAGCTGGCCCTCAACCCCAAGAAAAGCTTCTGCGTCACTTAATTTTATATTAATAATGTCTGAAAACAATTTGACCAGGTCTAACTTTCTTGGAACCAAGTTCTCCATATATGATAGCCAACCTCCAAGTGATGCAGCTATTCAACGACATGGTCGACTTAGTCGGAGATTTCATGCGAAGCAAGTTTCTCCGAGAGTACCTGCGTGCAACTACAAAGTAGCTACCATCTCCTATGAACTCAATGTTCTTCGTACAAGAGGGCCTAGGAGAATGCATTGTCCCATGCACTCCATCCCTCTCTCTTCAATCCAGGAGGGAGGCAGTGCTCCAACACCTACATCATTCCCACAATCGTTTGACGAGAAGACATTTTCTGCACCACTCTCAAAAGCAAAGGAGTCAGCTATAGATATCAACTCCTCTGGCTTTTCAAGGTCAGCAGTGACAGTGACTTCTCAAGAGCTGCTTGTGCTAAAAAACAAGGCTCCTAGATGGCATGAGCAATTGCAATGCTGGTGCTTAAATTTTAAAGGCCGTGTTACAGTGGCTTCTGTAAAAAACTTTCAGCTAGTGGCAGCAGTTGATCCTTCTCACAATATACCAGTAGCAGAACAAGAGAAAGTAATTCTACAGTTCGGAAAAATTGGAAAAGACATCTTCACAATGGACTACCGCTACCCACTTTCTGCTTTCCAAGCTTTTGCGATCTGCTTGAGCAGCTTTGACACGAAACCAGCCTGTGAATGATTTCAGGCAGATTTTAAATCATGATAAACTTTCTTTCTTCTTTTTTGTTGCTTTATGATGTTCTGAATTCATGTTCATTCTCTGAGAAAAGTTCTCAATGCACGGCCCTTTATTTAAATGAGAATTTTAGTTGTGCCGTGTATAGTTTCTCTAATAGTATTCTCATGTTTACTGTTTCCTTGAAGTAAATTTATCCTTTAGCTTTTAAATCCATCATTCAGATTTTTGCCCCTTAAATTGAGAAAATATCGTTGATATATATAGCCACATTCATGCGCTGAAGTGATTTATGACCCATACAATCTCCTTCCAATATTTTCATGAGCAGAAGCTCAGTCCAGACCCTTGAGTTTTGCATTTGTACTCTGAACAACAAGATTTCATTAGTTCAATGTTGTGCCTTGCTCATCATAATCAATTAGCTTGTTCCTACCATTTGATTCTCAGCTGTATTCCCTGGTTTGGTACTAGAAGGATGCTTGAGAAGTTGACAGGTTATTCACCTAGTTTTTTTACTATCAATCCTTCGGATTGAACTACTTTAAGAGCATATCCCACTATTTACAACTACATTTTCCTAGGTAGTGAAGCTATACGCCAAATGTCTCGTTAATTCTGTAAGACTCTTCTTTGTAAGCAAAGGTTTTAGCTGATTTAAGAGACTTAAAGAAACCCGCAAGCATAGAGGGTTTTTGTTTGTTTAATATTGAGACAGTTTTCCCTTGGACTTGCCTGGTCATATAGTCCAAATAGATGCATTGAAATTTCAGATGGTTTGTGGAGTAATGGGGTGGTATCTGGTTGAAGCTGATATTTTGGACCAGTTCCAGTTCCAGCTAAGATACATAGAGTTGGGTTACTTTGTCCCAGAGCTCTATTATAAATAAAATCAGGCAACGTGTATACTGAGGAACAGAGAAAAGTGAATAAATGAAACGAAAAATATGCTTACATATAAAACCAAAGCAGCAGTATTAATGTCAACGAAACAAAAGAAGAAAGCGCAGTAGCATTAAGGTTTGCGGAAGGGAAAAGGCCAAAACAGAGAAATTTCCTTATCATTACTGGGAATCATGCGTCGTTTGCTGCCTTCCCTGGCAGTAAGTTTACTTTTCTATGAGATAGAGCCAAAACAAAAAGGAAACAAACAAATATAGCTAACTCGACAGCAACTTTAACCTAGAAATCCCCAATTATTCGTCAATTTATTGAACAAAAAGCAAAAAATGACACGTATGTAATATGTTCTGTCAAAGTTCGGAAAACATCTTTTCCTACCTAGTTTTGTTACTACTTCTAAGTTCTAATCAAAGTTTCTCCTGTGCTTTGTTAAGCCTTGGTGTTATTCTTTTAAAATGTTTGACTACTGAGAATTACTAAATGGCAAACACTCTGCATATCCAATCTAGTATCTGAACACCAAAATGTACCTAACAACTCCATCTTTTAATCAAAGGTGAGATCCCTTTGAAAAGTTAATACTTCTTTTATTAAACACTAAATGTTCAGGATTTGTGGTGTATTCTTTCAAAAAAAATTGAGCTTTAATACATGAATACAAGAAATCGATAGAAAGTAACGGGCCGAATAGTTAGGATTAGCAAGTATGAAAACGATAAGGTTTATCATTGAATTTGTCTAGGTAAACTAGCATATAGTAATTGAAAGCTTAATAAAAATGTCATTTTTACAAAATAAAAATAAAAATAAAATAAAATTGGATATTACTTCTCTAAAAGAAAACTCAAGAACATGTCTTTAAACTAAACGCATTGCTCGACTTTGCCCATCTCCAAACTAATTTTCACTTCTACCTTTCTTGCAATTTATAATACTTCAACTTGTTTGGGTGGGCGTGATTATTGTTGTTTTTGGTATACTTTTTACAAAATTTATTGGATAATTTTTAAAATAAAATTGCTACTTTGATTGAGCCGAGAGTCTAGTAAAAATGTCCTTTCTATATTCGAAAGATAGGAGTAAGATTGCGTACACACTATTCTCTCCAAATTCCACATGTGGACTTACACTAAATTTGTTGTTCTTGTTAGTATTTATAAAATAAAACTGTATAGATCTCGAATCATAGAACAAAAGAATGTGTTTGATAATAGTTGGTAATGTTGGGAACAATCCCCCTACAGAAATAATATTCACAGTAATAAAAGCGGAATAATAACGTAGCTGTAATGACCTAACTTGTCGTTTTAAGAATTAACGTTCCATTCAGCGACTTAAGGTCCCGAACAACTTCGTAATATGTATTATGACTTGCGTGTGCGGTCGAATTTAGTTTCGGAAGATTCGGAATTTAATTAAAAAAACAATTCTTATTTTTGAAGTTTAAATGAAAAGAGTTGACAGGAGTTTGACTTTTGAGAAAACGACTCCGGAATGAGATTTTTACGGTGTCAATAGTTTCGTATGGTGATTTCGGACTTAGGCGTATGTCCATATTTGGATTTGGAAGTTTGTAGGACAATTTGACGTATTTTGGCGAAAGTTGAGAAAATGAAAGATTTTATGAAAAATGTTGACCGGGAGTTGACCTTGATGTATCAGGCTTGGACTTCGATTCCCGAAAATTGAATAGCTTCGTTATGTCAGTATGTGTGCAAAATTTTAGGTCATTCTGGATCGATTTGTTATGTTTCAGCACAAGACTTAACTTAGCAACGAGATATATATATATATATATATATATATATATATATATATATATATATATATATATATATATATATATATATATATATATAAGGAGTTATGTGATGGACAACTTATCAAATGAAAGATCTTCGAGTCTAGTTTCTAATGCTTCAAACCGTTCGTCAT
Source organism: Nicotiana tabacum (assembly GCF_000715075.1). Classification (NCBI taxonomy): domain Eukaryota; kingdom Viridiplantae; phylum Streptophyta; class Magnoliopsida; order Solanales; family Solanaceae; genus Nicotiana; species Nicotiana tabacum. The sequence continues at coordinate 147,971,582 of NC_134096.1, read as the reverse complement.
TTGGACATTTCTATAAGAAGTTACGACCAAATTACCAAAGGCTGGAAGACGAGACTATGGATGCGAAGCATCCGGGGCTACATCCGAAAGAAGGGTTGGCAGTGAAGTGCTGCCATAGCATCCGGGGCAGCATCCGAAACCTAGAAATCTGGGCCTATCGATACAATTTTGGGGTTCATTTTTTTCACTTCACTTAGACGGATTTTGGAGCTCTTCTTCACTCACTCAAGACCACCAACTCCTCACTTCTTCAAGGTAAGCAATCCCCATTATCTTGATATGAAATTCCATCATTTCTACACTAGTATTGATGAAATCTACATATAAAATACTTAGATCTTCAAGAACTCAAAGGTGGATTTTGCAAGATTTCTTCCAAAAAGGTAATCCTTCACCCTTAGACTTACATGTATGGATTTATTATGAGTATGTGAGCAAGAAATAAGTATTAACACTTATTGGATGATGCTTGGAAGCCATAAATACTTAAACTAGATTATTGGGTGTTGTAGAGATTTTTGTAATGAATTAATTAGCAACAATTGGGTGGATGTGAGTTCATTGATGATTTTAATGGTGCTAAAGAAGGTTGTTTGTAGACAAAGGATGGTTTAGTATCTCTTGTTGGTGGGAAGGATGGATTGTTGGATGAACAAATGCCATTACTAGAGGTAGTAAAATGCTATGTTCTCTAGGTGTTTGATAAAATGCCTAAATGACCAAAAATCTAGAAATTTATTTATTAATATTGATGCAATTGTGTTACATTATTGTAGATTGAAGTTTGTTTAGTGTGGTGGACCATCGTAGTATTATTAAGGGGCGAATTTCAGATTTGTGTCGTCCGGAGGTGGCTTCACTCGCGAAGATCATTTAAAGCATTGACTTAGTTTCGTCGAGGTAAGTATCTTGCCTAACCTTGAGTGGGGAAATTATCCCTTAGGCATTGAGTCTTGTATGTAAATTGTGTAATTGAAAACTATGTACGCGAGGTGACGGGTACGTACTTGGTTTATATGTACAAATTACATTGGTTGAAGTTCGTAGACGCCCTTATGTGTTAAATTAAAAAATTATTGGAACATAGTAAATCCTTTATCTGTCATGCCTAAATCCTTGTTTGTTGAATTTATTTTTATATGATAATTTGGTATGATTGCCACCTTGATTTTTATGTGAATCCCGTATTTTTGTTGAGTTGATATTTCCTAGAGAAAATTTCATTATGGATTATTCATTTGCAAATAATTTATTAAGTAAATTTAAAAAGGAGGCATTAATCTATTTTCCAAAAAATTGGATTTAAAGAAGGCGTTGTTCCTTAATGAATTACTTTCCAGTTCATGTTGTTGAAATTGGTGTTGAGTTATAAAGGCCGTAAATGATATTTGAGGCAAAGTATTAAATTGTGAAATCTTATTTTGTTGAGTTGTTCACTCCCGAATATTTTTGTTAAGATTTTATGCATATTATGATCGAGCCATGGGCTCATTATTATGGAAAATAATGTATTGTTGATTTCTGTGACAAGTTGTGATATTTGAGCACTTGATGTGCAATTTGTGATATGTTATAATATTTGAGTATTTGATGTACAATTTGTGATATGTTATAATATTTGAGCACTTGAGGTGCAATTTGTGATATGTTTTGATATTTGAACACTTGATGTGCAATTTATAATGTGCTGTGATATTTGAGCACTTGAGGTGCAAGTTGTGTTATGATGTGATAATTGGACACTTGAGGTGAGAATTGTGATATATTTTGATATTGATATGCATGCGGTGGTACAAGGTTAGGGTGTTGAAACAGATGCGGTGAAATAAGGGGGGCTTGATACGCGTGGCTAGGAGGGGAACTACTAGAAGTCATGTTGTATGATAAGGGTGGCTAAAATACTGTAACGACCCGACCGACCGTTTTGAGCTCTAGCGCGTCTTTCAGCGGTTTGAGGCCTTGAGTAGCTTCACTTCAAGTATTATGACTTGCACGTGTGGTCGGAATTGAATTTTGGGAAGTTCGAAGTCGATTCAGATGGAAAATTCTCATTTCGGAAGCTTTAAGTTGGAAGAATCGACCAATGTTGGACTTTTGAGTAAACGATCTCAGAATTGGGATTTGAAAGTTCCAATAGGTTCGCATGATGATTTCGGACTTGGGTGTATATCTGGATCTGGTTTTGGGTGACCCGGGTGCATTTCGGTGCTCATTATGGGAAGTTGGCATTTTGGAAGAATTTCATAAATTTGGGATTGAAGTGTATTTTAATATTATCGATGCCCATTGGGATTCCGAGCCTGGGAATAGCTCCGTATGGTGATTCTGGTCTTAGGAGCGCGTCCGGATGTGGATTTGGAGGTCCGTAGGTTATTTGACGAAAGTTGGAAGTTGAAGGTTTTTGGAAGTTTGACCGGGAGTGAAATTTTTTATATCGGGTTCGAATTTCGATTCCGGAAGTTGGAGTAGGTCCGTAATGTTAAATGTGAGTTGTGTGCAAAATTTGAGGTTAATCGGACGTGATTTGATAGGTTTCGACATCGAATGTAGAAACTTGAAGTTCTAAAGTTCATTAAGCTTGAATTAGGATGTGATTCATGATTTCAATATTGTTTGACGTGGTTTGAGGCTTCGACTAAATTCGTATTATATTTTGGGACGTGTTGGTATATTTGGTTGAGGTCCCGAGGGCCTCGAGTGGATTCCGGATGGGTAACAGATCAATTTTCGTACAAAGGAAGTGCTGAGGCAGTTGGTATTTGGTGTAACCGCACCTGGGAGGTTTTGGACGTAGGTGCGGAGCCGCAGAAGCGGCCAAGAGGGGGCGCAGAAGCGGAATTTGCTGGAGGAGGCTGGGACTGCAGATGCGGTCAAGTTTCCCAGAAGCGGGACCGCACCTGCGCACGAAGAGTCGCAGAAGCGCTGCGGGGCTGCAAATGCAGGAAATGAGGAGCCTGAAGGAGGACCGCAGAAGCCGTAATTTGGGCCGCACCTGCGGAACTGCAAAAGCGGTCAAGTGACCGCATATGCGAGGTGTCGCTAGGCAGAAGGCTTCTTTAAGAATGGGATTTTGCTCATTTTCTTTCATTCTTTCTTGGTTGGACGATTTTTGAGGAGCTTCAAGTGGAGATTTTCGTCATCTATGGCAAGGTAAGTTATCCTCACTTATTGTAAGTTAAATACATAGACTTTATAAGGATTTAAGCATGAGAATTTGTAGAAATTGGGATTTTTGTAGAAAACCTAAGAAATTGGCATTTTTGAATTTTGACCACGATTTTGGAAATGGAATTAGGAGTAAGTTATATATTTGAGTTCGTGGTGTTATGAGTAATGATTATCTTCAAAACATGTAACGACCCGACTTGTCATTTTAAGAATTTACGCCCCGTTCAGTGACTTAATGTCTCGAGCATCTTCGCAATATGTATTATGACCTGCGGGTGTAGTCGAGTTTGATTTACTAAAGATTCAGAATTAAATTAGAAGAACAATCCTTATTTAGAAGTTTAAATGGAAAGAGTTGACCGGAGAGTTGACTTTTGAGTAAACGACTCAGGAATGGAATTTTGATGATGTCAATAGCTGCGTATGGTGATTTTGGACTTAGGAGCGTGTCCGGAAAATTTTTGGAGGTCCGCAGTGGAATTAAGCTTGAAATGGCAAAAGTCGAATTTTCGGAAAGTTTGACCGGGGGTTTGACTTTTTGATATCGGGGCCGGAATCCGATTCTAGAAAGTTGAATAGCTTCGTTATGTTAATTATGACTTGTGTGCAACATATGAAGTCATTACAGATTGATTTGATGTGTTTCGGCACAAGATATAGAATTTGAAAGTTCAAAGTTCATAAATTTTGATTTGGGGTGCGATTCATCGTTTTGATGTTGTTTGAGGTGATTTGAGAATTCGACTAAGTTCGTACGATATTTTAGGACCTGTTGGTATGTTTGGTTGAGGTCCCGGGGGCCTCAGGTGTGTTTCGGATGCTCAACGGATCATTTTGGACTTTGGAAAGATAGTAGATTTTTCTGGTTTTTGTTACAGAAGTTTATTCTTCGTGTTCGCGAAGAAGAGCTCGTGTTCACGAATGTGTGGCTAGTGGAAGCATCGCGAACACGAGTAGGACGCGTTCGCATAGAGGAAAAAATGGAATAGCTGGGACCCCAAGTATTTGTTCTACGCGTTCGCGTAGAGGAGAACGCGTTCGCGAAGGGTCTGGTAGGTAAAGCTACGCGTTCACGAGAGGACTCTCGCGTTCGTGAAGGTTAATTTCGATCACTGGATTTTTTCTCTACGCGAACACGATGAGATGGAAGCGTTCGCAAAGAAGGCACATCTGGGCAGAATTAAAAGTCCCAAAAATGGGGGTTTGAGTTCATAACACAAATTTAAATTGTGAGCTCGGTAGAAGGCGATTTTTTGAGAGATTCTTGCGTGGGTGTTTGGGGTAAGAGATTCTTATCCAGTTTTGATTAATTTCCATGATTATGTCTTTGAATCCATCATTTAATGAGTGAATTAAGTTGAAAAATTTAGAAAACCCTCTTGGTTTAAATTTAAGATTTGGAGGTCGAGTTGTTATTGGAATTCGATAAAATTGGTATGGTTGAACTCGTATCGGAATGGGTGTTTGGATTTCATAAAAAATATGTCGGATTCCGAGAGGCGGACCTCGCATTGACTTTTGTTGACTTTTTGGAATAAATTTTAAGTCAACGTATTATTATCTGGAATTGTTTTCGATGAATTTTAATGGAGTTATACAATTAATTTGGATAGATTTAAGAGGTCCGGAGATCAATTCAAGAAAGAAGGCGATTTTGGAATATCGGCATAACTTCAAAAAGGTAAGTATCTTGCTTAACCTTGAGTGGAGAAATTACTCCTTGTGCAATTTGTCTTGTTGTTGGTAAATTGATAATAATCTGATTTATGTTGAAATTGGAAGCCTATGGCTATTGCCAGGCGGATTATAAAATGAAATATGGGCACGAGGTGCCATGAGTAAATAATGAGGATATTGGCACGTGAATTGTCTGTGCAGTTATGATATGAAATGAGGGCACGAGGTGCCGGAAAAATATGATGATTTAATTATGGGCACGAGGTGCCGTGGAAATATGAAAAATGGGATGAGACCCATATTTTTATGATTATGAAACGAGGTGTCACATGGTGACTTCTTAATTGAAAGAATTATATTCAAAATATTTATTTGGAAGGATTTTTATTTAGAAAGTATTATATGAAAGAATTATATTTGAAAGGTAATTATTTGAGAAAATTATATTTGAAAGAGAGTTATTTGAAAGAATTATATGTGAAAGATATTTATTTGAATGACTTGATTTAATTGGGTGTAATTGTATTTATTAATTGTTGAGCGATATTAATGGTATTCTTGTTGTCTGCTGTGCATGTCACTGGTTGTTTTATGTTTCCCTTATTGTTATTTGTTTCCTATTATTTTGTATATTATACTGCACAGGTTATTAGACTAGTGGGTATCTTGACTGTACCTCGTCCTTACTCCACTAAGGTTAGTCTTGATACTTACTGGGTACTGATCGTGGTGTACTCATACTACACTTCTGCACATTTTTGTGCAGAGCCAGGTATTGGAGATATCAGATTTGAGTAGAGTTAAAGCGGGATCGTAAGGATTCAAGGTAGAGCTGCTTCGTCGTCGCAGTCCCTTGGAGTCTTTTCATTTCATTGTACTGTTAATTTGTAATAAAACAGTATTGTATTTTCGGTCCTCGTGATCATTCCATGTATTCAGTTAGAGTTCGTGACTCAGTACTACCAGTCTTGGGAGGTTGTATATTCATATTTGTCCCGCTGTTAGTTTTGATTACTTATTTAAATTTTTTTTAAAATGGTTTCAAAATGTAATTGAAATCGGCTTACCTAGTCTTAAAGACTAGGTGCCATCACGACGCCTGTGGTGGGATTTTGGGTCGTGACAAGTTGGTATCAGAGATCTAGGTTCATAGGTTCTACGAGTCACAAACGAGTCTAGTAGAGTCTTGCGGATCAGTATGGAGATGTTAGTACTTGTCTTCGAGAGGCTACAGAGCTGTTAGGAAAATTTTCCACTTTTTTCATTCCTGTTGTGCGGATTTGTTGATTGTGGAATTTGAGATTTTGTATCTCTATTCTTTCACAGATGGTGAGAACACGTACTACCGGGTTAGCTTAACAGGCATCCGCACATACTGCTAGGGCTGCAAGAGGTTGGGACCGAGGTAGAGGTCGAGGAAGGGCACGTGCCACGACTAGAGCACCTGTCAGAACAACAATTGAGGAGCCACGAGTAGCTCCAGTTGGGGGACAGGTACCAGAAGCACATGTTGTTACCCCCGGACTTTTGGAGACTTTAGCATAATTCCTGAGTATGTTTGGAACATTAACTTAGGCGGGATTGATCTCTGTTGCACCAAACATTCTGCAGATTGGGGGAGTAGCTCATACTCTAACCACAACTCTAGATCAGCAGGTTCACGTTGGTCAGGTTTCGGGTGTAGTACCGATACAACCTGTTTTTCCGATTCGACCTGAGGTCAGGCCCGAGGCATCAGAAGAAGAACAAAAGAGATTTGAAAGGTTTAAGAGGTATAGTCCACCTTCTTTCAGTGGCACAACTACATAGGATGCCCAAGAATTTCTAAAAAATTGTCACAATATTCTCCGCACCATGGGTATTGTGGAGGTGGGCGGAGTTGCCTTTACTACATTTCAACTGTCAGGCGCAACGTATCGGTGGTGGCAAATCTATGAAGAAGGTAGACCAGCCGATGCAACACCACCAACTTGGGCTCAATTTTCGGAAATGTTCTTTAAAGAGTTTGTTCCCTAGACTCTCAGAGATGCGTGGCACACAGAGTTTGAACGGTTGCGTCAGGGCACTATGACAGTGTCAGAATATGCTATCAGGTTCAGTGAGTTAGCCCATCATGCACCTATCTTAGTTCCTACAATCAGAGAACGGGTCCGCAGATTCATTGAGGGGCTCAATTATGATATTAAAATATGCATGGCTCGAGAGTTGCAAATTGATACTCCATTTCAACAAGTAGTGGAGATTGCAAGGAAGATTGAGGGTGTGTTAGGCGAGAAAAAGGAGTCTAAGGAGGCCAAAAGGTCTCGAAGATCTGGAGGATTCAGTGAATTTTACTCTTCAGCTAGGACCCATTATATCGGAGGCTCGAGCAGTCGGCCAGCTCAGTCCGCACATCGAATTACTCGAAGTGCTCCAGCAAGTTCTTACAATGCACCACCGACACGAGCTTTCTATAATGATTATTTCAGTTATCCGGCATAAACTCAGTTTGAGCAACCACAATGAGTGTGGTGATACTAGGCACATCATGAGAGATTGTCCGAGACTTGGGAGGGGTGGATTTCATCAGAACACTCTAGCTACAAGCTTTATTCTAGTTGATACTCCACGTACACAGTCACCTGGAGGTGGAGGACATGCAGGTAGTGGGCGCCTAAGAGGTGGAGACCCGACCCATTGATATAATCGCTATGATTTGGCTGAGGCCAATACACCAGATGGTGACGTTACAGGTACGATCCTGATTTTGTTATAAAAGTATATGTTCCCTTAATTAGATTCAATTCTGAATATCGAGGTGAGTCCTCCTATTATGCTCCGCTTATGGGTGAGCTTCGTAACTTTGTGACCCACTTATATGTTATCCATGTTGGGAAATTTGATTATGATAGCCCGAGTCTATCTTTTTTATTTTTGTACACCATTGAGGGCTATAAGTCCAAAAGTAATTTTTATTATTAACTACAGTGGGTTTTGATGTGATTTCGGAATAATTGATTTCAATTTTATGAATTTTTATGCCTTACCGGGATGAGGGTTCATTATTTGTTGAGAAAATTGTTTACGACATTTATTGAAAAGAGGAAAGAAAGGAAATTGAAAATTTCAGTTGGCACAATGTGCAAACTACTTATGATTCGGAGTTGAGGACGAGATCCTCGCACTGTTATATATTATGTGAAATATTTAAACCGGTCTACGAGCCGTAGTGGAAGTTATATAAGGACGAGGTCCTTGTGATGAAAATTTTCATGAGTTTAAAATTATCCCTTTGTGAAATTAAATTTGTACAATAATATTAATAGGAAGTTATGCTTGTTAGGCTTATTTGATAATTCTTGTATATTTTATGTTCATATTCTGCCATTTTCGTGCTGTAAACATTGCGTTTTAGCCTATGAGGTGAGTGCCCAGGTGGCATTAAATGTGACTCATTAATCCGAGTAAGTAATCATGAGGTCTTCATGCCTCACATTCTATTGTCAGTGTTATGAAAATTTGAAATGAGGTGGTGGTTAATATGAGATTAATTGATAATGTTGGAATTAATTATAAACAGATTTTAAGACCAGAGATGTGGCGATGAGCATACATATGATGTGCTTCATGTCCTGATATCATTATGATAATGTAGTGCTTGTAATGCTGAGATTAGTATTATCGATATATACCTTGCGATATTTTGCTGGGTTATTGATGTGTTGTTAGGAGTTTTTTTGATGTTACTCTGACAGGTGGATAGGCCCAGTAACAGGGGAGACACTGCTGAAAATTTCTTAAAAATTTGGGAGTTAGTAAAAATTTGGGGGATTGAGACGTGCAAAATAAGAGATAAGTTATGTTATGTATTTGAGTGCAAATGATTCTAAGCGGGGGAGAATGTAACACCCCGGAAATTTTAAGTACTCTAACACTATCAAGAAAGTTGATGTGTGCGTAGGCACAGATTGCTATAGCCAGTTGACACTAATACTGTGTGTTGTTGTTAAAAAAACCCAGGTCTTTTGAAAATGTTTGGAGCGTAAGAAATTGGTCTTAAAGTTTACAAATATGGGTAAAAAAAAATAATCTCAATTGAGATGGAATTGTTGATCTTATCTCAAATGCGGTAACGTGGGATCAACCGTGAGTATATGTGTAAAAGTTAAATCATCAATTTGGTAACCTCAGAATAATTCTTAGCACGTTCTAGGACGAACGTTTGTTTAAGAGGTGGACAATGTAATGACCCAACTTGTCATTTTAAGAATTTACGCCCCGTTCAGTGACTTAAGGTCTCGAGCAGCTTCGCAATATGTATTATGATCCGCAGGTGTGGTCGAATTTGATTTGCTGAAGATTCAGGATCAAATTTAAAGAAGAATTCTTATTTAGAAGCTTAAATGGAAAGAGTTGACAAAAGAGTTGACTTTTGAGTAAACGACTCCGAAATGGAATTTTGATGATGTCAATAGCTCTGTATGGTAATTTTGGACTTAGAAGCGTGTCCGGAAAACTTTTTGGAGGTCGGTAGTGGAATTAAGTTTAAAATAGCAAAAGTCGAATTTTTGGAAAGTTTGATCGGGGGGGGGGGGGGTGAATTTTTTATATCGGGGCCGTAATCTGATTCTGAAAATTTGAATAGCTTCGTTATGTCAATTATGACTTGTGTGCAAAATTTGAAGTCATTCCGGATTGATTTGATGTGTTTCGGCACAAGATATAGAATTTGAAAGTTCAAAGTTCATAGATTTTGATTTAGGGTGTGATTCGTCGTTTTAATGTTGTTTGAGGTGATTTGAGAATTCGACTAAGTTCGTATGATATTTTAGGACCTGTTGGTATGTCTCGTTGAGGACCCGGGGGCCTCGGGTGTGTTTCGGATGCTCAACGGATCATTTTGGACTTTGGAAAGATAGCACATTTTTTCTGATTTTTGTTGCAGAAGTTTATTCCTTGCATTCGCAAAGAAGAGCTCGCGTTAGCGAAGGTGTGGCTAGTGGAAGCATCGCGAACACGAGGAGTAGGATGCGTTCGCATAGAGGAAAAGATGGAACAGCTGGGACCCCAAGGATTTGTTCTACGCGTTTGCATAAAGGAGAACGCGTTCGCGAAGTGTCTGGCAAGTGAAGCTACGCGTTAGCGTGAGGACTCTGACGCTCGCGAAGGGTCTAGCAAGTGAAGCTACGCGCTCGCTATAGGACTCTCGTATTCGCGAAGGGTAATTTCGATCACTGAATTTTTGCTCTACGCGAACGCGAGGAGATGGACGCGTTCGCGAAGAAGGCACATCTAGGCAGAATTAAAAGTCCCAAAAACGGGGGTTTGAGTTCATAACACAAAATCAAATTGGGAGCTCGGTAGAAGGCGAATTTTGGAGAGATTCTTGCGTGGGTATTTGGGGTACGTGATTCTTATCCAGTTTTGATTAATTTTCATGATTATGTGTTTGAAACCATCATTTAATGGGTGAATTAAGTTGAAAATTTTAGAAAACCCTCTTGGTTTAAATTTAAGATTTGGAGATCGAGTTGTTATTGGAATTCAATAAAATTGGTATGGTTGAACTCGTATCGGAATGAATGTTTGAATTTCATGAAAAATATGTCGAGTTCCAAGAGGCGGACCCCGCGTTAACTTTTGTTGACCTTTTGGCATAAATTTTAAGTCAACGTATTATTATCCAAAACTGTTTCCGATGAATTTTAATGGAGTTATACAATTATCTTGGATAGATTTGAGCGGTCCGGAGATCAATTCAAGAAAGAAGACGATTCCGGCATGACTTTAAAAAGGTAAGTGTCTTGCTTAACCTCGAGTGGGGGAATTACCCCTTAGGCATTGAGTTTTATGTGCCATTTGTAAAATGTGAAAAACCGTGTACGCAAGATGACGAGTACGTACTCGAGCTTATATGTGCAAAATTCATTGAGTTAAAGTCTTACGCATATTGTGTAGTAAATTGGATAATTGTTGGCATATATTTAATCATCTATTTGTCGTGCCTAAATCCTTATTGTTGAATCTGTTGTTATGTGACAATTTGATGTGATTGTTACTTGAAATATTTATGAATTTCGTGAGTATTGTTGGTTTACTATTTCTTGGAAATTAATTTCAATATGAATTTTCCCTATGCAAATAAATTATTTAGCAAGTTTAAAAAGAAGGGTTAATATAATTATCTAAATTTGGACTAATGAAGGTTTTGCTTTATGCTGAGTAATTTCTATCTCTGTTGATTGTTTTTGGGGTGTTATACATATTGTGTGGAGCCTTCGGCTATTTGTTCTGAAATTAATTGATTTGGTTGAGTCTTTGGAATTTTGGTTATGGCCATTGGGCAAATTTTGATATGAATCGATTTTGTTATGTTGCTTTGATAATTTTCCCTGTTAATTGTTGTGTTGTGTGAGTTATTATTTTGAGGAGATAAGGGTGGCATTTCACTGTTGTTGTGTTTGTTGGAATATTATCTGGGCGGAGTGATAAGGGTGGCTATAGGAGCGATAAGAATGGCTATTGATATTGTTAGGGCGGAGAGATAAGGGTGGCTATAAGAGAGATAAGGGTGGCTATAAGAGAGATAAGTGTGGCTATTGTTAGGGACTATATGTGATGATGTGGAATTGTGGTGTTGGTGATTTTCATGTGATGTTGTGATTTTTTTGTGTTTAATTTTATACCTTGTGCAATTTGTCTTGTTGTTGGTAAATTGATAATAATCTGATATATGTTGAAATTGGGAGCTTGTGACTATTGCCAGGCGGCTTATAAAATAAAATGTGGGCACGAGGCACCGTGAGTAAATAATAAGGATATTAGCACATGAATTGTCCGTGCAGTTATGATATGAAATGAGGGCACGAGGTGCTAGGGAAATATGATGATTGAATTATGGGCACGAGGTGCCGTGGAAATATGAAAAATGGGTTGAGACCCGTGTTTACGAAAAATATGGGAATGGGCTGAGACCTGTAGTTTTTATGATTATGAAACGAGGTGTCACATGGTGACTTCTTAATTGAAAGAATTATATTCAAAATATTTATTTGGAAGGATTTTTATTTAGAAAGTATTATATGAAAGAATTATTTCTGAAAGGTAATTATTTGAGAAAATTATATTTGAAAGAGAGTTATTTGAATGAATTATATGTGAAAGATATTTATTTGAAGGACTTGATTTAATTTGGTGTAATTGTATTTGTTAATTGTTGAGTGATATTAATGGTATTCTTGTTGTCTGCTGTGCATATCACTGGTTGTTTTATGTTGCCCTTATTGTTATTTGTTTCTTATTATTTTGTATATTATATTGCATAGGTTATTAGATTAGTGGGTGTCTTGACTGTACCTCGTCTCTACTCCACTGAGGTTAGTTTTGATACTTACTGGGTACCGACCGTGGTGTACTCATACTACACTTCTGCACATTTTTATGCAGAGCCGGTATTGGAGTTAAAGCGGGATCGTAAGGATTCAAGGTAGAGCTGCTTGGTCATCGCAATCCCTTGGAGTCTTTTCATTTCATTGTACTGTTAATTTGTAATCAAACATTATTGTATATTTGGTCCTCTTGATCATTCCATGTATTCAGTTAGAGTTCATGACTCAGTACTACCGGTCTTGGGAGGTTGTATATTCATATTTGTTCCGCTGTTAGTTTTGATTACTTATTTAAATATTTTTTAAAAATGGCTTCAAAATATAATTGAAATCGGCTTACCTAGTCTTAGCGACTAGGTGCCATCACGACGCCTGTGGTGAAAATTTGGGCCGTGACAAAACATTTCCAGAATCAGGGCACGTGGGTCCGAGGGTGATTATCGACTTTTCTAGCGGAGCTGAGAATTTGTCTAAATCGATTTGTTATGTGCATTAGAGTATATTTTCATTGGTTTGCACATTGTTTGACTAGTTTTGGAGCAACGAGCATCAGGTTGAGTTGTTAGAAAAGCTTTGCATATGAGGTGATGAGATTACGTACGTAGCTACTAATTATGCTTATGCCCGGGTAGTTTAGGACCCAAATCATGTTATATTTGCGATATTTGCAACCTACTTGCTAATTTAATTTCTTAAATTATATTGGAACTTGATAAAGAAATGGTAAAAGGTTAAATTTCACTTACTTGAGTTTTGGACGGGCACTTGATCGTTAATTACAATTGGTGCTTCGTTGAATATTAGCCTCTTAATAAATCTCAAATCAGTTGTTTAAAAAGTATTTTCCCTTCTCGTGGAGCGGGCCGAACGCCTCGGTAGCAGATAGATGCATCAATGGTTCATGTCGTTCGACCCTCGGCAGTGAACAACTTATATATTTGTATGTTGGATTAGGTCGTACGACCTCAACATAATTCATGCGTAAAAACACAATTCTTGGAGTCCAATTATAATCGATATTGTTTCATTGGCTTGAAAGATTAATTTGTTAAATGATGGAGATTAATTTGGGATTTACTATCAGTAAAAGAATTATTTATTTATTTCTTGTTATTAAGTTTTCATTTATTTACCCAATCCATGCTTAATTATAATTTCGGTATTGTATTGTTAGCCCATAGTAAGTGTCGAAGTTCACCCATCGTCACTATTTCTTCGAGGTTAGGCTGAATACTTACTGGGTACGCGTTGATTTACGTACTCATACTGCACTTGCTATACATATTGTGCAGGTATACATATATGGTTCTCTTGGCCCTCTGGGTGCAGAGACATGGCTGTTGCAGGGACTTTATTGTGAGCTGCACTTCCTTGTTATGATCCGTAGCCTGCAGAGTATCCATCAAGATTTATTTATAGTCTCTTGTCTAATTTGTATCCCAGACAGATGTTGCAATTTATTATACTTCCTAGTTGATGCTCATGCATTTGTGACACCGAGTTCTGTGGATTTCTGCTAGATGTCTGGTATGATGGTTCACATAATTACTATTTTATCACCTGGTAGATTTTATTTCATATTATTTAATTAAATGGGAGTTATGATTTTAAAAGTAATAAAATGAGTAAATTCATTATTATAATCGACGTTAGGTCGCCTGACGGTAGCGTTAGGCGCCATCACGGCTTATAGGATAAATTGGGTCGTGACAACATGGTATCGGAGCATTAGGTTCATTTAGGTCTCACGAGTAATGAGCAAGTCTAGTAGAGTCTTTCGGATCGGTACGGAGACATCTGTACTTATCTTAAAGAGGTTACAGGGCTATTAGGAGCACTTCCCTTCTTGATTCCCCATTGTGAGATTTGACTCCTTCGAGGCTTATGCCATTATCTCCTTCATATTCAGTCTTGTACGGTGTTGAGCATTCGTGTCAATTGGGCATCGAGGAGTTACAGCGGAACTGCAGACATGGAGCAGGATGTTACTCCCTGCGCATTCGAGCAAGTTATTATCGTCTTATTGTGGAAGGATGTTCTGTCATTTCAGCTCAGTAGCTGTATTTCCGATGGGATCGAGGCTATGCATAGACTGCTATGACGTTCGGACGTTGTTATTGCACAGTGTTGGTGTAATGGTGTGGTGTTTGTTTATGTTTCGAGGCAGTGAATGCCTTGAAAGGAGGATTTCTCAGCACATGATTTAGAGGTTCAGCATTTATTTCCAGCAAAGGAAAGGCAACCAGACTATGAATGTTCAGGTTTGGGTTGATGGAGTAACGAGAGATGGTATTTTCGAGCGTGGTGAAATTTTCATCTGTGATGGGTGTCGTTGTCCTCGTTTGAATGTATTAAGTTATCCAATGTTATGGTCTTCATCAATTTGCCTTTGGGGCAGGGTATTGTGAAATAGTGCCGGAGAAGCGGTTGATAGAAATAGCCGAGTCTAGCGATTTCGGAATCAAATGGGCATTTCTAATGTTGATGGTTCGATAAAGATGATCTTCGAGGAGGCTTAAAGTTGGTAGCAATTGGTCATATCAGGTGCCACCGAGATGGATTTTTCTTTGAGGCAGTATTTGGGTAGCGAATGACGAGGAAGGACATAGCAAAAGGAGTCTCGCGGTGGTTGAATTACTAGTAGGTTACGTATGAAAACTAGAAGTCGAGAAGTTGCTTAAAGGAGAGGGTTTAACAAAAATGGGAGACTGGCAGAGTAGCATAGAGGTTTTGTGGTAGGATAGCCACACTCATGGAGGGAATTTTACGGCAATTTAGGAATTGTAATGGACAATGACTAGGTCTACGGACTTAATTTGGAATGTTGGCTACTATACTGGGGAAGATTGGATACGACAGAAAGGATTTTGCTTGATATGAAGAGGAATGCAATATGTCTTTGGGTTGGAATGTATTGTCGCACTTTTAGTTGATGTCAATGGGAAGTGAACAGACTTGTACATCTGGGGAATGAGCATGGGCTCAGGAGGGTTTACTGATTTCGTAGTAATTTTACCCAGTGCAGCGCCGTTGGAAGATGTCGACATGGAATTTTTACATGTGGGTTATCTCCTGTGAGAGATTCCTTGATCGTTGCAGAAATTTTCAAAAGCTCTGCTTTCAAACTTTCCTCCATTATCACTTCTGATAGTAGAGATGTAGTATCTCTTTTCTCATTGAACCTTCTTACAGAAAACTTCAAAATTCTTTAGAGCATCATCTTTATGACTAAGAAATATAACCCAGGTAAATCTAGAGAAATCATCTACAATAACAAAATCATATTTCTTACCTCCTATACTAGCAGTTCTAGTAGGACAAAATAAATCCATATGCAGCAATTGAAGAGGTTTAGAGGTAGAAACAATGTTTTTGACTTTGAAAGATGAGCGAGTTTATTTTCCTAGTTGACATGCATCACAAATATGATCTTTCGAAAAATCTAGTTTTGGGAGTCTAATAACAAGATCATGTTGAGACAGTTTTTGAATAGTATGCATGCTTGCATGGCCAAGTTTTCTATGCCAAACCCAGGGATCTTCAATCATAGATGTAAGACAGATTTGATCCCCAAAATTTTTCTAAGTTCTTGATAGTGTAGACATTTCTGTCTCTATTACCTGAGAGAATGATATTACCTAATTCGTCTTCTATAAACCAGCCATATTTCTTAAAACGAACCTCATAATCGTTGTCACATAGTTGACTGATGCTGAGAAGATTATAGCCAAGTTCATCAACTAGATAGACTTCATCTACATCACATGTTGAGCTTAAAGTAACTTTTCCAACACCAATAACATTTCCTTTGGATTTGTGACCAAAAGTAACTGTTCCTCCATCTAGCTTGGTAACTGATTTGAACAGTTTTTTGTCACCCGTCATATGTCTGGAACACGCGCTGTCGAGATACCATTTTCCTTTTTGATTCTTCTTTCGGTGTTCCTGCAAAACAAGATTACTCATTTTTAGGTACCCAAGTTTGCTTGGGTCCTGAATGGTTAGACTGCTGAGTGTTAGTTTGATTTGAAGATTTTGGTCTCCAGACCCATCTCCTGTTGTTTTTGAACCTGCAATGATTTGAGGTATGACCTATTTTACCACAATAGGAGCAAGATGAGTTGTTAGAGTTACCAGTACTACTTTCAGCTCTAATTCTGTTCGTGCAATTGTTAGTACTATGGCCATTTTTACCATAAAAAGAACAAGCGATTTTCTTCTTGTGATGAGCAGTCTGATTTGACTTGACTGGACTGAGACTCGTGGTATTTTGCAAGCCATTCAATTGAAGCTTGAGTTCATTTACTTCATCTTGAAGCATATCACGTTCAATTTCGCAGACTTCTAGATTCAAGGCCCAATATTTCTTCTCTCTCTCTTTTTCTCTCTTGGTTCTTCTGAGCTCATTTACTACTTTTTCTATGTCTTCAAGAGCAATATCAACAAATTCTTGAAGTTTATAACAATTAGGGCATAAAGGAGTACGTACCTCACTAGTTTCTTCATCTGACATTGAACGAGGTTCTCTTGAGTCATCTTCCTCATCATTGTTGTCTACCATTAGTCCAAGTTCTCCTAAATCTTCATTGTCACTTAGAGCCATGAAACATATGTTAGCAATTTTCTCGTGATCATATTCTTCCTCATCACTCCATGATCCGAAAGCTTTCCTCTTTTGCATATTTCTGCTAAGCTTCTTCTTTAATTTCGGACAGTCAGCTTGAATATGACCAAGCTTTCCTCATTCGTAACACCTTCCATCATTTTTATCAGCTTCATTAGTCATCCTTCCTTTCCTGAAGTTGAACTTCCCTCTTCTATTTTGTATGTTTCTTCTCATCATGTTGTTTACGACTTGAGAGAGCATTGCAATGTTTTCATCTTGTTCTCTTCCTTCTTCTTCTTCCTCATTTTATGGTTCAACCAAAGTTGCCTTGAAAGCAACAGTTTTCTTATTCTCTTGAATTTGTCTGTCAAGATGAGTTTTCTCAAAAGCAATTAGATCACCTCTGAGCTCGTCATAGGAAATTTTGTCCATATCTTGACATTCCAACGCAATGACCTTTGGCTGCCAAATTGTAGGTAAGCTTCTGAGGATCTTTCTAACCTGTTCGCCACTTTTAATAGGCCTTCCAAATGATTTGAGGTCTCCAAGTATTTTGCTGAACCTGGAAAATATTTCTTCTACAGATTCACCATCCTCCATTTGAATAACTCATAGTCCCGAACCAAGAGATTTATCCTAGTCTCTTTCACTTTGTTGGTTCCTTCGTAAGTGACTTTCAGTTTGTCCCACATTTCTTTTGCAGTTTCACAACTTGATATCTTTTCAAATTCTTGTCCACTGATAGCATTGTACAGTAGATTTTTTGTTTTTGCATTAACAGTGATGGCATCAACTTGTTCATCCGTGTAATCATCCAAGTCAAGAGGATCAGTAGATACGATGACTTGACTGTTTGCATCCTTCTTGGGAAAAATTAGAAGATTTCCCTTTTTGATCACCCGCCATACTTTGATGATATATGACATAGTATACGTATCCATGCGAACTTTCCAGTGAGAGCAATGCTGACCGTTGAAGTAAGGAGGTTGAACCTGAGAGGTTCCTTCTTGAAAGAGAGCACCAATAATAGTATTAGATCCCATGATCGTTTCCTCACTAGCGATTAATCAAGATTGTGAGCCTTCCAAGATAACTGTGAACGTACAAGAGGGGTTGAATTGTTGACTATTTAAAAATTAGTCGACTAACACAAGTATTAGTTGACTGATCACAATACAGAATGAAAGTAAGCAGTAAAGAAGAGTAAATAACACACAACGATTTATACTGGTTCGACACCGTTGTGGTACTTACATCCAGTTTCCCTTGGGTTATAAGGGTTCCCTTAAGATCTTTGAAAATGTTACAATACATATGGTTTTAATGCGTTCACCACCAACAAACAGTATCACACCTTGAGTTCTGAGTAATTGACACAACTCACTTTTGTGTTCTAGATCTTTCTATCTTTTGAGACACTGATAACTTACAATGTTTGAACTAAGAAGTAGACAGACTTAGAATACAATGTATGTAGTTGCGCAAGCCTTCTTCTTGAAAGTATCAGCCTTCTTATAGGAGAGAAAAGAGTGGTTGAGTCTTCAGCAAAATCAGAGGCACGAGATCTTTGCAAAAGGGTTTTGACCCAAGGGGTGCCTCTTCGAATCCTACTCTTTGAAGAGTCCAGATTCGATTGTAACTTTCCTTGTCACAGCTTGAATTAAGGAGCCATTTACGCCTGGAGTGAGCTTAATTCAGGACACGGAATAATTGCTAGCGAGATTGGCAATATGAGTTCTTTTGATTGAGGACGAATAAATTTGCTTGTCTTGATTGACCATTGATGTAGCAACAGTATCTTGCTGAGCATCTCCATTCTTTCCTTTTTGTTAGTCCTGCAAATATAACATAAGATAATATTGTCATCATTGAAACTTAAACTTAAACTTATCATGGGTAAAACCAAGCTCGTCGCATGACTCGACTTCCCGGTGAGCTGAGCGGAGTGGGAAGATGATCGTAATGTATCGAAGTCAGAACGAAGAACCCTTCGTATCAGGGATCGAGCAAATACCTGCCCTCGGGGATATTAAGGCCATATCCTCGAGGTCCGATTTAAGGGTTGAGACTTCTGAGAGCATCAGCAAGCAACTGCACACGACTAATAAAGGGCCGTGATATCCTTACCCAACCGGATAACATGGGGCGAATCTCGGCTCTTATCAGTGATCGGCGTAACGGAAGATTTTTACTTTTTTTAAGAATTGTACTTTGAGAAACTCTCCTACTATATAATGGGGAAAGATTATTATTCACAAAGATATTGTAATATGCATATCAATGCAATATACTCTTATTTTCTCTGTTATTTAAAGTTCTTACTTTTGTTCATCAGTTCTTCATTATTGTGAGCCTGGAGGCGAAGGCAGACATTTCATTAAGCTATTACTGAGTCCGGGATCATTCTCCTTAATTGGTTTGACAATTTATTACATCTTTTGTCCGTTTAATCTAACGTTATTTATCATTTGTATTGAATTAATCTGCATATTTTTAAAATCACATATAAATTCAATTGTTATCCGTTTTTAGGGTAAACAGTTTGGCGCCCACCGTAGGGCTAAGGATAATAGTGGCAATTTGAAATAAATTTCCATAACACACTCTATTTTACACATGTTCTTTTAACTTTTAATTTCAGGTCAAATTAAAAATGTCAAACTCCCAATCTGGCCATTTGAATGTTGATGGTGAGTCCGGCCACCACGGCGAGAACAAGAACGTGGTGCCCATCAACGAGGTGCCCCTTATTGACCCCAACGGAGTCCCAGTCACGAATCCGATCGATGCTAATTCACACATAGCTATCGAAGCAAACTTTTCTACTGACCCCAAAAACAATATTTGAGAAGAGCCCGATCGATAGCCCGGAGTACACACGACAGCGAAGGTAATGGGATCAACTTGCGGGTGATCTTCAGAATGTTACAGGCTCAACGGGCAGCAATAGCCAGTTGCAGAAACAAAGCTGCACTCTTAGCAGAGTTGAGCCCGAATTATTCTGGGTAAACACTCGTAGAAATGAACCAGCCACAGAAATGTCGATTGAAGCAGAACCCGGTAACAACCCCGAGATAATAAAGATGCTCGAGGAACTAACAAAATGGGTGGAATAGGGAGAAAAGAAAATCGAAGCCAACGACAAAAAAGTAGAGACCTAAAACTCTGGGGTTGATCAAATCCCAGGAGCACCACTGATATTGAAGGGCCTGGATTCCAAGAAATATGTCCAAAAGCCTTTCCCTCTGAGCGCACTCTGAAGCCGATCCCAAAGAAGTTCCGTATGCCCGAAATTCCAAACTATAATGGGACAACTGATCCAAATGAACATGTGACCTCCTACACGTACACCATCAAGGGGAACGACTTGGAAGATGATGAAATCAAACTCGTGCTACTGAAAACGTTCGGAGAAACCTTGTCGAAGGGAGTTATGATATGGTATCACAACTTACCCTCTAATTCTATTAACTCATTTACTATGCTTACTGATGCCTTTGTAAAAGCACACGCTGGGGCCATCAAGGTCGAGACCAGAAAGTCATACCTTTTCAAAGTAAAACAAAGAGATAACGAGATGCCCAGGGAATTCGTATCGAGGTTTCAAATGGAACAGATGGATCTGCCTTCGGTCGTGGATGATTGGGCTTTTCAAGCATTCACCCAAGGACTCAACCCCCAAAGCTCATTGGCTTTGTAGCAGTTGAAATAAAATTTGATAGAATACCCGGCGACAACTTGGGCTGACGTCCATAACAGGTACCAATCAAAACTTAGGGTCGAAGACGATCAGCTCGGGTCCCCTTCCGCGTCCGTTTATCCCGTTAGAACTAGTGACAGATCCAAAAGAGCCATCGATCATGAACCAAGATCGAACAAAAATCGATATCATCCATACAATGGAGATCGAAGGAGTAATGGGTCCGGATGCAACTCTGCGATGAGTGAAAGAACAAGCGATCGAGCTCAAAATAACCGAGGACTCATGAGCAAAAACGTTTTCGATAGACCCATCGAGTCTAAGGAGGTACCAAGGTTATCAGAGTACAACTTCAGCGTCGATGCCGCCGGCATCGTATCAGCCATCGGACGTATCAAAGATATTAAGTGGCCTCGACCATTGTAATCTGATCCTTCCCAAAGGGACCCCAACCTATTGTGTAGGTATTATGGTACTCACGGCCACAAAATCGAAGACTGCCGACAACTAAGAGAAGAAGTAGCCCGGTTATTCAATAACGGACACCTCCAAGAATTTATGAGTGATCGAGCCAAAAATCACTTCAGAAATAGGGACTCTAACAAACAGATCGAGCAAGAGGAACCTCAGCACGTCATTAACATGATCATTGGTGGAGTTGACGTCCTCTAAGGGATGATGTTAAAATGCACTAAGGTGTCCATTACAAGGGTAAAACGGACTTGAGTGTATGTACCAGAGGGAATCGTATCTTTCAGCGACGAGGACGCTAAAGGAATCGTGCAATAACATAATGATGCACTGGTAATATCTGTACTTATAAATAAATCTTAAGTTAAGCGTGTGTTAATTGATCCAGGTAGCTCGGCCAATATCATCAAATCGAGGGTCGTGGAACAACTGGGTCTACAAGACCAAATAGTGCCTGCAGTCCGAGGTTTAAACGAATTTAGCATGGCATGCGAGACTATAAAAGGGAGATAACTCTACCGGTAAACACTGTTGGAACCGTTTAGGAAACAAAGTTCTACGTGATCGAAGGAGATATGTGATACAATGCTCTATTCGGAAGGCCATGGATTCACAACATGAGGGCAGTACCCTCGACACTAAATCAGGCGTTGAAATTCCCCACACCGAGAGGGATCAAGACTGTTTACGAAGAACAACCAGCTGCCAAAGAAATGTTCTTTGTCGATGAGGTGACCCTGATATCCGTATTCTCGACATCAAAGAACCCGAGTTTGGCTACCAAGGAAGAAATCAAATAGCAATCACCGACACCGGCCCCGACCGAACCAGAAAAGTAGGAGACATGCGAGGATGATGACTACGGAGTCCCCAGGTCATTCATAGCCCCTAACGATTCAGATTCGACCAAGTCAACGGTTGAAGAGTTGGAGCAAGTCAGATTGATCGAGCACTTGCCCAATCAGAAGGTATACCTGGGCACAGGGCTAACTCCCGAGCTCAGGAAGAAACTCATTGAATTCCTTATAGCTAACATAAATTGTTTCGCTTGGTCCCACCTTGATATGACAGGGATCCCACCAGAAATAACCGTTCACAAGCTGAGCTTGGACCCGAATTTCCACCCGGTTAAACAGAAGAGGAGGCCTCAATTTGAAGTCAAGCATGCATTCATCATATATGAGGTATCCAAACTCCTTAAAATAGGTTCCATTCGGTAAGCTAAGTACCCATATTGGTTATCAAACGTAGTAGTAGTGCCTAAAAAGGAAATAAATAAAGAATGTGTGTAGACTACAAAGACTTGAACAAGGCATGCCCTAAGGACTCTTTTTCTTTGCCTAACATTGATCGCATGATCGATGCAACGGCCGACCACGAGATACTCAGCTTTCTCGATGCCTATTCTGGGTACAACCAGATCCGGATGGACCAAAGCGACCAAGAAAAGACTTCCTTCATCACTAAATATGACACCTATTGTTATAACTTAATGTCATTCGAACTACAGAACACTGGTGCCATTTACCAGCGCCTAGTAAAACGGATGTTCGAACAACAAATAGGAAACTAAATGGAGGTTTACATTGACGACATGTTAGTTAAGTCCCTCCAAGCAGAGGACCATTTGAAATATTTGTAGGAAACGTTCAACATACTAAAGAAGTACAGTATGAAGCTGAACCAGGAGAAATGCACATTCGGGATCGGGTCCGGGAAGTTCTTTGGATTCATGGTGTTCAACCGGGGAATCAAGATCAATCCCGACAAAATCAAAGCGATAGAAGACATCACCGTAGTGGACAATGTCAAGGCTGTTCAAAGGTTAACTGGGCGTATAGCCGTCCTGGGTCAGTTCATATCAAGGTCCTCCGATATGAGCCATCAGTTATTCTCATTGTTGAAAAAGAATAATAACTTTTTGTGGACCCGGAGTGCCAGCAAGCTTTGGAAGAACTCAAACGGTACCTTTCGTGTCTACCTTTGCTTCATACTCTAAAGGAAGACGAGTAGTTGTACCTGTACTTAGCGGTATCTGAGATAGCAGTAAGTGGAGTCTTTGTCTGCACTACTAAAAAAATGGTTTTAGCGACATACAAATCCTGTATCTAAACAGAAAAATCCATCGCTAATCTCATTTAGCGACAGATTAGCGACATATTATCAAGAAATTCTTCTAGCTACGGGCGATTTAGCGACAGATTAGCAATGATGTTCGTAGCTAATTCTAGTTTTTTTTAGTGCTGGGGGGGAGGATGGTACGCAATTTCATATATATTATGTTATCAGGATTCTAAGCGAGGCCGAAACAAGGTATCCTCACTTGGAGAAATTGGTGCTCGCTTTTCTAAGCGCCTCCAGGAAGTTAAAGCCATATTTTCAATGTCATCCCATATGTGTCGTAACTACTTACCAATTGAGGAACATAATTCACAAACCCGAGCTCTCGGGACGGTTGGCCAAATGGGCCGTGGAAATTAGCGGGTACGAAATCAAATATCGACCCCAAACCGCCATCAAATCTCAAATTTTGGCAGACTTCGTGGCCGACTTCACACCGGCCTTAATACCCGAAGTTGAAAAGGAATTGTTGTTAACCTCGGGGACCTCCTCGGGGATGTGGACCCTCTTTACGGACGGTGCCTCGAACCTAAAGGGGTCCGAACTCAGCATCGTGTTGAAGCCGCCCACGGGTAACGTAGTTAGGCAATCTATTAGAACTGTGAAATTGACTAACAATCAAGTTGAGTATGAGGCCGTGATTGCAGGTCTCGAATTGGGTAAGAGCCTGGGGGCCAAAGTGATCGAAGCTAAATGCGATTCCCTCCTTATGGTAAATCAAGTTCATGGGACATTAGAAGTGAAAGAGGAACGAATGCGAAGATACTTGGATAAACTAAAAGTAACGCTACATCGATTCAAGGAATGAACTCTACAACACGTGCCCCGGGATCAAAATAATGAAGCCGATGCTCTGGCTAACTTGAGGTCATCTATTGATGATGATGAATTCAGCTCGAGAATGGTCGTACAACTCATGAAATCGGTAGTGGAAGAAGGCCATGCCGAGATAAACTCTACAAGTTTAATATGGGACTAGAGAAGCAAGTATATAGATTACCAGAAGTCCGGGAAACTGCCCTCGGATCCCAAATAATCGAGAACTCTGTGTACGAAAGCGGTAAGGTTTAGCATATCTGGAGATAATACTTTGTTCAAAAGAACGTTGGACGGCCCATTCGCCATATGCTTGGGGCCAGGAGACATAAAATATGTTTTGAAGGAAGTTTACGAAGGCACATGCGGAAACCATTCGGGGGCAGAATCGTTGGTTCATAAGATAATCAGAGCCGGCTATTACTGGATCGACATCGAGAAATATGCGAAGGAGTTCGTGTGAAAATGCGACGGCTGTCAGAGGCACACACCAATGATCCGTTAGCCCGAGGAGTTACTACACTCGGTCCTATCGCCCTGGCCGTTCATAAAGTGGAAAATGGACATTGTCGGTCCCCTACCATGGGCACCAGTAAGACTCAATTTATACTATTTATGATTGACTATTTCTCGAAATGGGTTGAAGCTCAAGCGTTCAAGAAGGTCGGGGAAAAAGAAGTCATCGACTTCATTTGGGACCACATCATATGCCGGTTTGGTATACCAGACGAGATAGTATGTGATAAGGGGAAGCCGTTCATCGGCAACAAAGTACGCAAATATTTCGAGGACCACAATATCAAGAAGATCTTGTCAACACCCTATCACCCTAGTGGGAACGGGCAGGCGGAGTCGACGAACAAAACAATCCTTCAAAACCAAAAGCAAAGGTTGGCCGATACCAAAGGGAAATGGAAGGAAATCTTGCCCGAAGTCTTGTGAGAATATCGCACAACCTCAAAATCCATTACCGGGGCCACCCCATTTTCTTTGGTCTACAGCGTCGAAACACTAACACCGATCAAGGTGGGAGAACCGAGCCTCAGGTTCCGGTATGCAATCGAAGAATCTAACGGCGAGTCCATGAGCGCGAACCTAGAACTACTGTATGAGAGACGCGAGGCCACTTTAGTCCGGTTGGCCGTCCAAAAACAGCGGATAAAAATATATTACAGCCGAAGAGCCGACCTCCGACATTTCAACATCGGGGACTTGGTATTAAGAAGAGTAACACAGAACACCCAGAACCCGAACGAAGGGAAGCTAGGACTAAACTTGGAAGGTCTGTATCGAGACATCGGGATTACCGGGAAAGGTTCGTACAAACTCGAAGCGAGATACGGCACAAAGCTACCAAACAACTGGAACATGACCCACTTAAAACGATAACACTGCTAAGGTATGCCATCATTCGTTTTCTTTTATTTTGGCTAACACTTGCAGGAAACAACCGAAGGAGAATGTAGTTGATTAGGCCTTAAAGCACGCGTTGCACTCTTTTTCCCTTGAACCGGTTTTGTCCCAAATGGGTTTTCCGACAAGATTTTTAACGAGGCAACAATAAATCGTGCTAGCTTAGATTGGAAGACCGGTTTTAAATCGGAGTCAATGGTTGCATCAACAGTATCTGAGTCCACTCAAAAATCGACCTCGAATACTAAGGGCCATCACCATCGGGTCATGATTGTTAGCAAGGAAGGAAACTTTGTGCTCAAACAGTATAGGCTCGGTGGTTAGGATTCATTGTAAGGGCAAAACGGTCAAACGAACCGTGCCCGAGTAGGTCACACCAGCCGCAATACGAGATTTTTTACAATCTTGTACGTTACACATAGAAATGAAAGAAAGTTTCTACTTTGTAAGAAATATTTTTTTCTTCTTAAAAGTATCGAGCCTAAGGGCTACTCCTACCCGAGAACTATCGAGCCCAAGGGCCACCCCTATCCGAGCCCAAAGGGCTACCGCCACTCGGGGACTGCCATCCTGGATAAGTTCAGACGTCTTGGGTTATCGAAACCCAGAGGCACAAAACATATTAGGCGGTGCCCAAACCTAAAAGTCTACGACCAACCTAAAAATGGTTCGGAGACGTCCGAAGTCCGTTATCAAAACATAAGGCCTTCAACAAAATTCCAAACCTATTAAAAGGTTACCCTCAGTAAAATTATAGTCTAAAAACATTTAAACACACATCTTGGGGAAAGCTTTCGATCACTCTGAGCCCCCAAAAGTTTCAAGCAAAACTTGCATCGAGGACAAGTCTTGTTCGGACCTCTGAAAAACCACTTATTACAACGTTTTATTCCGTTCTAAGGCATTTGAAATCTTTGCAATTGTAAAAATGATGCTAAAGGTAATAGACTTGAAAATTGCCAAAAGGAAAAAAACTTTATATATACATTCCAGAATGTCTTTATAAAGGCCAAGGAAAATAGCCTCAACAAAATAAATGTACAAGATGCAAAACAAAGACAAAAATTCCTAAGATACTTACGCAGCCGTCAAGGCCTTCTTCATCTTCAGGTTTGTTGGATCCCTCAGAGCTTTTTTCATCCTCGGGTTCAGCCAGCTTCTTGGGCTCGACCTCGAGCCTTTTCGCCTCCTCGATCTCGACCGACAGGTCGAAGCCTCAGGCATGGATCTCTTCGAGGGTCTCCCTCGGCGGTATATTTCAGGCGAGCCTCAGCTGCTTCGATATAAGCCCTTTATTGGGCCACCATCTCTTCAGCATCGGCCCTGGTTGCTTCCGACTTGGTCCTCATTATTTCGAGCTCCTTGCCAAGGGCATCCCGTTCAGCAATGGACGAGCCCAGTTGAGCTTGAAGGTCCTCGTTTTGTCGAGCCCGTGCATCGGCCTTCTCGTTTACCACTTGGATTTGAACTTCTACCGATTCCAGCTGTGCCTGGGCGGTCTCCTTCTCCTAAGCAATCCGGTCCATTTTGCCCTTCCAAACATCGGCCATGGCTTGGACCTCATTTAATTCAGCTCAGAGTTGGTCGATCCGGTCAATCTTGTGCTGAACCTTCGAGGTTTGGTCGTTATTCACCATGGCTAAGTCTTCATTGTTAACTTCAAAAACCTTTAACTTTTCGACCAAGTCGGCATGCTCTTCTTAGCCGCATCCAGCTCGGCTTGGAAATTCATGACGACCCCTTTGTATTGCTTGCTGAGAAGCTTATACATGTCTCTTTTCTTGGCAAGCTCCTTGACCTAAGCCTCGAGTTGGTTAACCTCGGCATGGCACCAAAAAAAGCTTATGTTATGGAGTACTGAGGCCTGCAAAAGGGTAAAAGAAAGAAGACATGAGAAATATCAAGGACTAAGTCAAAGGTTAAAAGAAGGTAATGATACCTTACCCGATTCAGTGCCTGTTGTGCCTCGTTGAACAGGAACGGTACGTCAACCTCGTTCATTTTTGCCTAGTCTTCTTCGGTCACCAGGCATCGAAGGTGGATCGCTACTCCTACGGGAGCAGAAAGAACTCGGGCATCCTCTGGGGCAGTGATGATTATCGACCTCTTACGGTCGGGGTCCACACTCGAGGCGGGAAACTAGTTGACTAACTTTGGGCTCGAGTTTAGCCCCCCTGACCTCTGAAAACGGATCCTTTCTTGGCACATCTAGGTCGCCCAGCCCGGAAAAGTCTTCCAAGAAAAATGAGTCCACGCCGTCAAAAAAGGAATGAATGGGGTTATCCACGCCATGAGCCCCTTCATTATATTTCTCCATCCTTGCTTGGGCTTCTTCGAGCATACACTCGGTATAAGAGGGCGTCCCCGAGATCTCAATTGTAATGGGCACTTTCTTCGGTGCAGAACCCGCATCCTGGGAAGTTTCACCCCAGGGATCCGCATCGGCTTTTTAAGTTTGAGGTGGATCGGTCTCCCGAGTCTCCCCCTCGGATGCCTCCCAATCCCCAAGATAGGTGGTCGTCCTATGAGTTACGAAAAATGGATTCCTCCTCCGAGTAGTCCCTAAGCTGAAGGAGGGAGTCGGAGGCAAGCACACGGGAGATGGAGCTCCTCATGGGCTTGCGGAGCACCCATATTTTCGGTTTCTTTGCCTCGGAGCTCGAGGAGCCTGAGGGCTTTCTTTTTCTTTTCTTCTTTCCCTTTGTGGTGGCAACAGAGGGATCAATGGGCGGGGGCACATCTTCATCCCCTTCCGACCCTTTGAGAGTCCGCGCCATGTGCGCTCGAAGTAGGACATCTGAGTGCAGATGCCCTCGATCCATTCCTTTAACTAGAGGACCGCATTCGGAACCTGAGCAACTGCTGCACAGTCACAAACATAATTGAGAAGATCAAAATAAAAGAAGAACAAGAAATTTTGATAAAGGAGTTGAACTTACGAGACGCATTACATTCCTCCGGGAATGGAACGTATTCTGGTGGGATCAAATCCTCGGTCTTCACTCGAACGAAGCATCCCTGCCAGCCATGGTCTTGGTCTTCGTCGATACTGGAGAAGGGAGCCTTACTGGCCGAGCGTGTAAGCTTGATCAGTCCCCCTCGAAACATCCAGGGACTGTATAATCGGAGCAGGTGGTCGATCGTGAACTGAAGAGATTCGGTCTTGTTCACGAAGTAACGAAGTAAGGTCACGATCCTCCATAGTGATGGATGGTACTGCCCGAGGCATACTTCGTACCTCTTGCAAAATTCTAGGAGGATCGGGTCCACTGGGCCCAATGTTATGGGATAAGTGTAAATACTTAAGTACCCATTCACATGGGTAGTAACGGCATCGTCGGGCCTGGGGACTACCACATCCCTGCCTTCCCAACCGCAATCTTCGGTCACGGAACATATATATCTCGAGACCCCTTCACCCCAGTCATGTTTGCGCGAGGGCTTCTTGACCTTGAAGTCGTCAGCAATCGAACAACCCCCGGGGATAAACGTCGACAAAGGAGGCTCGGGGTCCGGTTCGTTAACAACTGCAACAGGAGAAGCCGCTTTAAGGGCGACTGCTTCAGTACCAGCGGCCGGCTGAGAAGATGAAGAGGAAATTTGCTGAGGAACTGTTTTCGATGTTTTTGTCATTATCATTTGAGAGAAAGTTTGAAAAATTGATGAACAAACACGAAGCTTTGGGGAAATGGGTTTTAAAGATGAAGAACAAGGTATAAAGATTTGAAGAAGTTTTTGGTATAAATATGGAAATTGCTGTGAAGATTGAAAAATAGGGATGAAGGTTTTGATAATGGTTAATGGCTCGAAGATAGCGGTTTGATCGGAAAGAAGAAAAAGAACAAAGGAATGAGGCTTGTATAAGGAAACAGCCGACGCTTCGCATTCAAAGGCAACCTGCCGGTAAGCGACCCATGTCCGAAGTCAGAATGACACGATTGATGGGATGTTTCAGTTCCCCGTCGTAACTTACAAAGGAAGGAACTGGATCCATCTATCGTTTCCCATCGTTTCGGCTAGCCTACCCTCTGAAAAATGAGGAGACTATCTGTGTACGGGTAAAACCGAGCCTGTCGCATAACTCGACTTCCCGGTGAGCCGAGAGGAGTGGGAAGATGATTGTAACGTATTGAGTCAGAACGAAGTACCCCTCGTATCAGGGATCGGGCAAACACCTTCCCTCGGGGATATCGGGGCCATATCCTCGAGGTCTGATTTAAGGGTTGAGATTTTGGAGAGCATTACCGAGTAACTGCACACGACTAACAAAGGGCCATGATATCTGTACCCAACTGGATATCACAACGCAAATCTCGGCTCGTATCAGTGATCGGCATAACAAAAGATTTTTACCTCTTTTAGAATTGTACTTAGGGTAAAACTCCCCCACTATATAAAGGGAAAAGATTATTATTCACAAACACATTGTAATACGCATATCAAGGCAATATACTCTTATTTTCTCTGTTATTCAAAGTTTTTACTTTTGTTCATCAGTTCTTCATTATTGTGAGCCTGGGGTCGAAGGCAGACATTTCATTAAGTTGCTATTGAGTCTGGGATCATTCCCCTTAATTGGTTTGACAATTTATTACATCCTTTATCCGTTTAATCTAACGTTATTTATGATTTGTATTGAATTAATCCGCATATCCTTAAAATCATATATAAATTCAATTGTTATCTATTTTTTTTAGGGTAAACAACAATATAATTTGAAGAAAATATGTTGTACAGGAGAGGGCTAATATAGTAAGTGACCCTCAATTTCTATGGCCAGTCAAGTTAGTTTATGTGCTTTTCCTATCTTTGAGAAAATGTGCCCCGACAATCGGCATTTAGGTAAGAATATTTATATAGAGAAATGGTTACAATCACCATAAAAATCCTTTGGAAAGCATAAGCATCTGCATGTGTATTCTTGTGGTCTGTTCTTGTTATATGTGCAGGATTTGTTTGTTTTTGATCTGTGAATCTCTGCTGCATCAATTTACAAACTCGATCATCTACGACCGCCATGCATATTCCTGCATCTTTTCCCTAGAAGGCAATAAAAGATTTAAGGGTTTGTCCTTCTTATAACTTACTCTAATATTTAATGGAGCTATTTAATATTAAAAACTAATCTGTACCTTTCTCTAAAATTTTGCATCTTTTGAGTCGTTCGTGTTTAAATAAACGGAAAAGGCCATATATGTCCCTCTACTATATAAAATAAGTCGTATGTGTCCCCCCGTTATACTATTAAATAAAAAAGGTCTCTACCGTTTGTACCCAGAAATTAAAATATTCCTCCGCCGTCTACTCATAAATTTAAAATAAAAATATCCACATGTCAGTCTTTTATTGGATGAATTAAACCCACCCCTTAGTTTTTAATTGACCCACCGACCCGACTCGTTTTATCCAACCCACCCGATCTTTTAATTAAAAAAGATGCCAAACACATCGGTCCCTCATTCCCTTCCGTCAACCAAAGAAACCAAATTAGGGTTCTTCAAGAAATCTTATTGTTAGTCGAGGGCTACTCCAGATTCAAGAATCAATTTTCTAAAAAGGTATGTTTAATCTGCGTAATTTTACTTGTTTATGCTCAATTTGTTTTGGGGCTTTAATATATTTTATATTCTTATGTCTTAGTTTAAGATGTTATTTTCTGACCTTTTTGTCTTATTTTCTAGTGTGGAATGTCTTTGCATGTGTTGTTTTAGCCTTTTTCTGTTAGGATTATTGATGGTCGATGTCACGATCCGAAATTCTCACATTCGGGACCGTGATGGTGCATAACATTTCACTTGCTAGGCAAGCCAATGTTAGAATATAATTAGTCATTTTAACATAATTTTAAATTAATTAATAACAAAAAAAATAAATACGGAAATAAAGTTTGAAATATAGTGAATAATCCATAATAGACGCGATATCTAAATACCATCCCAGAATTTGGAGTCACAAGTGCACGAGCTTCTAGAATGATACAAATAAGGGTCTGAATAAAATAAAGTTGTGTGAAAGAAAACACACAGCTAAAATAAAGTAGACGGAGACTTCAGAACAGCGGACGTTGTGCAGTTATACCTCAAATCTCCTTTGGGTAGCTGAAATCCGAGCAAGTCTATAGTACGTCGCTGGGACCAACTCCGAAATCTGTACAAGAAGTGCAGAGCGTGGTATCAGTACAACCAACCCCATGTACCGGTAAGTGCCGAGCCTAACCTCGACGAAGTAGTGACGAGTCTAAGGCAGGTCACTTACATTAACATGTACACAATAATAGTAATAACAACAATAATAGAAATAAATCAAGTAACTCATTTTAACAGTTGAAGCTAACTCAGCAGTCATAACTAATTATTATTTCAATAAATTTCGGTTGCGGCGTGCAACCCGATCCCACAATATATTCATATTCAATTCTGTTGCGGCGTACAACCCGATCCCAATATATCTTTTTAATCAATTCTGTTGCGGCGTGCAACTCGCTCCTCCAATATATTCATTTCAATCAATTCTATTGAGGCGTGCAACCCGTTCCTCCAATATATTTACTTCAATCAATTATGTTACGGCGTGTAACCCGTTCCTCCAATATACTCACTTTCATTTCCGTTGCGGCGTGCAACCCGCTCCTCCAATATATTCACTTTCATTTACCAATTCTTATAAAAGAAATTACTCCAATAAATACAAAAATTAATATGAAATTATAAGACAACAAGCATGCAATAATTATGATTTATTAGAAATAAGTGATGACAAGTAGTAATTAATTGTGGAAATTAAGGATGTAATAGGCCTTTTAATAATTAGTATGCTAAACGTCAAGTGGCAATTAAGCCCCATAAATTAAATAAGCATGTAGCAATTATAACATGGATTCAAGGCATGATATTGATCAAAGAACACGAGAGAAATAATTAATATAATAATTAATTCATGATTAAAAATAATTTATGATTTTTTAAGTAATTATGCAAATAATTAATTTGACGACGTATAGACAATCGTCACCTTGCCTATACGTCATTCATATGCATTTCACCATGTGCGATCGCGTAGCACAAACTTCTCAGCCTTCCGTGATCGTGGACCACCCTGTGCGATCGCGCTGCACAAATTTTGTGCTTCAGCTTCTGCCTCATTCCTTCTTAGCGAACGCGGCTATGCCCTCCAACTGTGAGATCGCGGACAATACTATGAGATCGCATAGTACAAATTTTTATCAGTACTCAACAAACCCTTGCGATCGCGGATGGAGCCACATGATCGCATAGAAGGAAACCAGAATCGGGAAATACCAGATTTCCATCCATCTGTTCTTGAACAAAAATGGTCCGAGGTTCGTCTGAAACTCACCCGAGTCCTAGGGGCTCCAAACCAAACATGCACACAAGTCCAAAAACCTCATACGAACTTGCTCGCGCGATCAAAATACCAATTTAACACCTAGAACTATGAATGGGACACCAAATCAAATGAAATTTTTAAGAAAACCTTAAAACTTCTATTTTCACAACCGAACGTCCGAATCACGTCAAAGCAACTCTGTTTCTCACCAAATTCGACAGACAAGTCATAAATGATATTACGAACCTATAAAAATTTTCAGAACTTGAATCCGACCACGATATTAATAAAAGTCAATTTGTGGTTAAACTTTAAAATCTTTAAGCCTTTAGGCTTCTAGTTTAAGCCAACTGGCGATAATTCAAGCGAGGGACCTCCAAATTAAATTCTAGGTATACACCCAAGTCCCAAATCACGATACGGACCTACCATAACTGTCAAAATACTGATCCGAGTCCGTTTGATTAAAATGTTGACCAACATCAACTTAGTTGAGTTTTAAGACTCTATTTCACATTTTAATCAATTTTTCATATAAAAACTTTTCGGAAAATTATACGGACTGCGCCCGAAAGTCAAGAAATAATGAATAGTACTTTTTGAGGTCTTAGAATATATAATTAATTATTAAATTTAAAGATGACCTTTTGGGTCATCACAGTCGACAATATAGTAGGGATTATTTTTGTCTTTTTGTGATCCCGAATAAACTTTTGTGATATGTCTTGTGTCGTTTTTGTATGTGTTGGGTTTATGTGATTTTTGTTTATGATGGCATATGTCTTTGAGTTTTGTAAGCATTAAAGGTGGTGAGATATGAGAATGTAGGGTTTCAATTGTTCTCTTTAGTTGTTTTCTTGTCTGGCATATGTATGTGCCGGGTGTGTTGAATATTGTTTCCTCACAACTGAAATCTGTGAATATTTTAGTGCTAGTGGGCCTTTACTATTTGAATTATTTGTGGTCCCCAAGTTGTTACATGTTGTTTGTGTTCCCCTAAATCCATACATGCTTTATAATTCTGAGTTTTTTAAATTGCTTAGTTATTGTTCTTTATCAGTATTGTTTATGTTATTTAAATTTTTGTTGTCCCCATTTATGATTCTTTATTGTTACCTTTACGGAATATCATGGATGCCATTGGTGGGCCTAATCTTGCATTACGGTGGGGACTGGATCACAAGCCCACATGTCTTGTATTCAAAGAAGTTGTCCCATATCAAGAGAGGTTATGATTCTGAACTTCTATCGTACAAATATCTAGTGAATTTATACATTAATGAGTTAGGAAATATAGGTGTTTAACAATAAATTGTGAATGGTCCATCTGGTAATTATTATGAGATTGAGAATGATGCTGGTATAAGACATATGTTGTATGTAATCTCTAATGAATTTAAGACTCTTCATTTCTATACTGTAGATGAGTGTGAGCAGTCTATTAATGTGACTAACATAGTCCATTATTATGAGTCTTATCTAGTATTAGATGAAATTGGTACTGATTGCAGTGATTCTGAATCTAAATCTGATTCTAATTCTGGAGAGGTAGAGTATGATAGTGATGAATTACAAATATTTGCTAGTCAAAAGAAAAGAGAGATTATGCCATGTTTGGATAATTATAAGGAACTGTATAAGGGTATGAGATTCAAGAATATACCTGAAGCAAGAAAATATCTTAACCTCTATGCGTTAGCAAACAAAAAGGAGCTTAAGTTAAAGAAAAGTTCTACAAAAAAGCTAAGGTATAGATGTGTATTTGACTGCCCCTTTGTTATTCATATTACTCCAGATGAGGACCTTCCTGAAGTTAGGGTAAGGACCTTAAAAGCAAAGCATACCTGTGATGAAGCATTTAAAAATTCTAGGGTTGATTATTATACAATAGCAAATTACTTCAAGAAGAAGGTGAAAGATAACCCAAAGTTTAAGATAAAAGAGATGAGAGTAGAACTGAAAAACACATTCAATGTTAATGTTAGTTATGGAAAGTGCAAGAGGGCTAAGAGGCCGATTTTAGAGAAACTGGATGGTAGCTTCATAGATGATTACAATAGACTTGAGGCATATGCCAATGAGCTTAGAGTAAGTAATCCAGTCAGTGATGTTGTTATTAATTTGTCAAAAGATGCTCTTTCTCAAGGTAAAAGGAAATTCTTGAGAAGGGCGGAAAAATGCTAGACATCTAGTTGATGAATATGAAAGTGTGGGGCAACAATCAGAAGAAGAGATACACCTAACAACACCCCAATCTAGTCAAGCAAGTCAGTCAAGTGTTCAAGGCTCAAATTTTATGTTCATGCCTACACCATTAGTGCACAGTCAATCAAGCAGTCCATTCCCTGACTTTGACCTCCTTCTACTTGATCCAGATATAGTTACAAGGCCAACAACTGTGTCAGAATCTAAAATAAGACTTTTGCAAAGGCAAAAACCACCTCAACCTTCAAGTGTAAGGGTAATTTCATTCACTGGTGATACAAATGGTGTCAGTCCTCTATCATCACTTCCTTTCAAACCACCATGCCTCAAATGGAAGGGAAAAAGTGTTGTAACTCGAAGCCAGCTGGAGATGCAAAGCAAAAAGAAAGTGGATAAGCTGAAGCCAAGAAGGGGAAGCAACTGAAGTCTATTGTAATAGAACTAAATAGGTTGTTTTTGCATAGTTTGTTGGGTTGTACTTACTGCCATGCGAAAATACATTTCCTAATATATAGTTTGTTAAGACTTCTTGCTGAATATTGGGGTTGGATGTCATATTATCACCATGTTTGTGCCAGTTTATTTGGGGGTATAATATGGCATACAAGTCTCTACAACTCTGATACTGTTTTGTGTAATGAAATAAGCAGTTACTAGCTAAATTTGTTGTTTCAGTTTTGAATATACAGTTTTTCAGTTAATTTGCAGTATGTTCACTATGTTGAAATATGTTATTTTGCAGCTAATATTTAATACTCAGTTTGTGCAGTATGTTGAATCTGCAGAGTTTATTTCATGTGCAGTATGTGTAGAGTTTGTTGAATCTCTAGTATGTGCAGTTTGTGCAATTATTGAATCTGCAATTTGTGTAGTTTGTTGAATATGTTATTTGTATTAATATTGAATTGGTAGTTTGTATTCAATTTGTAGTTTGAGACTTACTATATGAACAACCAACTCATATGCAGCATCTTAAACTTCAAGTTAAAACATCAAGAACAACTTAAAACTTCAACTTAAATCTATAGTAGAACTAACAAGAGCAATTAACATTAGAACTTAAACATCAACTTAAAACATCAAGGTTACAAGATTTGTAATATAAACAAAAGTAAACTCATCTTATATATGAGCCTACATAATGTTTGAAGTTACAAAACATCAAAAAAAGAGGTAACATTCCCTACCAATACATCAAGTATCAAAATCAACTTCAATTCATTACCCTAACAACTAAAATTCCTACAAAAATGGTACATAAAATGATAATGAAAATCTTCATCTTGAGGATTTTCTCTTCTAATTTAGTCACTTGAACATGGGTTCTTGCCTTCACGGCGATCATTTTCTCCTTCAATTTATCCCTTTCAATTTTAACATTGCCCAACGACGACTTCAAAGTACTGATTTTAACATTTGTTGCATCCAACTGAGACCTTAAATTGTTGATTACAACGAGCGCTCTATCGGGAATAGGATCATCTGACCATTCTCAATAACCACATGAAACATCCTGTAACACCAAAATACAATTCAAACAAATCAAAGGGAAATAATTCGTTAAATTATAAAAAATTTAAACATGACAAAATTTAATAATAATCACTTACTTCTGGTTTTGGACACTTGTAGAATCTACGTCCAGGGTTAAAAAGAGTAGTCGAAGTGAAGTGGTTAGTAAATTTCCCACAGTGGCACTTCCTTTTGGATGAAGAACTATTTTTTGACATGCCAAACCACCTTTTGGACAATATTTACAGCCTAATAAGATCAAATAACTGATAATGAAAGAAACTGGAGTAGCCCTCGACTAACAGTAAGCTTTCTTGAAGAACCCTAATTTGGTTTCTTTGGTTGAAGGAAGGGAATGAGGGACCGATGTGTTTGGTGTCTTTTTTAATTAAAAGATCGGGTGGGTCAGATAAAATAAGTCGGGTCGGTGGGTCTATTAAACACTAAGGGGTGGGTTTAATTCATCCAATAAAAGACTGACAAGTGAATATTTTTATTTTAAATTTATGAGTAGACGGTGGAGGGACATTTTAATTTTTGAGCACAAACGGTAGGGACCTTTTTAATTTAATAGTATAACGGGAGACACATATGACCTATTTTAGATAGTATAGGGACATATATGGCCCTTTTTCCGTTAAACCATGATTTTATTTTAACTGTTAACCATTGAAGTAAGTTATGGTACACGCTTATATAAATTGATTAAAACCTCACAAGTAAGCCCCTCGTGAAGCGGCCACCTGCCTCACACCCCTCCCCTATAATATGAGTGCCCTTATAATTATAAACCAAATATTTAATGTTCTGTGTGCTATGAAATTTTTTATACAAACACTTAAATGAGAAGGCCGCTAAAATGTGGTTATATGAGTGGCAAAATTAGTACATAAATATATGATCGCCCATCCAAAAGTTGAATTGATTTGGCTAAATGCGTATACCAAATTGATCCATAAGAAAACTTGTCGAAATAGTTTAATTTTTTATTATAAAGGAATAGTTTTATTATGTAATTAGAAAAATATACTTGTAAAACAATTAAAACTCAATGGGAGTTGGACGTACGAGATGAGCAATGACCCATGTTTAGTGTATCTCAACCAAGTGCATCTCAACCTTAGTAATCTTTTGACGTGCGGAAAATTACGTTGGACGAACCTTTTTAGGATCATCGTTAATAATTTGTTCTTGGTAAGAAAAGTTTTGTGAAAATAACTTCCGGCTAGAATCTTGGGTAGCGCTTCTAGCAATCGCCAAAATGTTTCTATATGAAAAATTCTGTTATTGCTATATTTTGTGGCAATCCTAGCGATTGTCATGTTTTGTGACAAATTCTGACAATCACCATATGAAAAAATTCTAGCAATTATCATATTAATGTTGTGGCAAATTCTACTGATAACCAAATGAAAAAATTCTTACTACTGTTATGTTTTGTGGCAAATTCTATTGATCATCATACGAAATTGTGGTGATTACCAAAAGTGCTTCCCAAAAATCTGTAGAAATGGCATGGGATAGCCACTTTTTAACAAAGTATTTAATTTTTATCCAGCATTTTTAATGCTGAGCAAAAATAGCCACTACTCTATTAAAATTAATACAAAAAGATGTTTTTACCCTTTCTTCTATTATCCTTAATATTTATACAATACTCATGAAGTTAAGGACATGATGTCCGAAAGTTTAACAACAGAAGGTGCAAATACAGGACACTTTGTCCTTAATATTTACATAGCACTCATGAAGTTAAGGACATGCACCATGTCCTTAATATTTACACAACACTCATGAAGTTAAGGACATTGTGTCCTTAATATTTACACCGCATACTTGAAGTTAAGGACACCACATCCTTAATATTTATATTGCACATATGAAGTTAAGGACATGATATCCTAAAATTTAACAACAGAAGGTGCAAATACAGGACACTTTGTCCTTAATATTTACACATCACTCATGAAGTTAAGGACACCATGCCCTTAATATTTACACATCACTTATGAAGTTAAGGACACCATCTCCTTAACATTTACACTGCACATATGAAGTTAAAGACATGATATCCTAAAGTTTAAAATAGAAGGTGTTAATACAAGACACTTTGTCCTTAATATTTACACAACATTCATAAAGTTAAGGATATCATGTCGTTAATATTTACACATCACTCATGAAGTTAAGGACACCATGTCCTTAACATTTACATTGCACATATGAAGTTAAGGACAATATGTCCTAAAGCTTAAAATAGAAGTTGCTAATTTAGGATACTTTGTCCTTAATATTTACACAGTACTCATGAAGTTAAGGACACCATATCTAGTATAGGGGTATTTTTCGTACGGGCGGATAAAAATTTATTAAAACACTCACTAAAGAATAAATACATTTTAAACAGTGGCTTAAGAGTAAATACAGGTTTAATTAGTGGCTAAC
This sequence comes from Nicotiana tabacum, assembly GCF_000715075.1. Taxonomy (NCBI): domain Eukaryota; kingdom Viridiplantae; phylum Streptophyta; class Magnoliopsida; order Solanales; family Solanaceae; genus Nicotiana; species Nicotiana tabacum. The sequence continues at coordinate 147,932,734 of NC_134096.1, read as the reverse complement.
TGTGCCCTTCCTAAAAAAAAATCCGGCGGAGGCAATTTTCTTAAGACTTTCTTATTAGGGTCAAAATATCAACAGGTGGCAATGGATGATTCTATTTGTGTAAATAACCCTTTGACGTGTCAATTCACCGCCCATTTATTGATTCAGTCTAACCAGCCCTTTTAATACCCTAAACGTGCTACCTATAATAGTGTGTATCCATTAAATGGCCTACGTCGCGAACGAAATGATCCTGGCCAAACGGGATTGTTACATAAATAGCTCGTCAGATTTAATCTTTTTTTACTTTTTCTAGCCGGTATACATAAATTTTATATTAATTATACATAATTATGCATATATAATAAGTGAATTGTATATATATTATACATTCGCCGGTTATTTATAGTTTGAGAGATTATGTGAACGGCTATTTGAATTAATTTGTATACTACTACTACTGAGGCCCAGAACTTAAGCATTAACTTGTCTCCACATCCAATAGAATCAGAACTTGTCTACGACCAGGCCCAGCTTGCAGTTCTAACTCTGTGCTCCATATATGGGTCGTATGTTTCTGAGCCCAGATGAATAATAGCCTGTTTGACCAAGTTTCTCAAAAGGTTAAAAGTGTTTTTCTTTTCAAAAGTACTTTTTTCTTAACTTGAGGTATTTGACCAATCTTTTTTGGAAGAAAAAGTATTTTTGGAAAGAAACAGAAGCAGTTTCTGAGAAGCAGAAAAAAATAGTTTCTTCCCAAAAGCAGAAGCAGAAGCAGTTTTGACTTTTTTTCTTACCAAAAATACCCTTAATAAAATATAGTATATACCAAAATAACCGTTAAACCTAATACTTAGGATATTAATGTATAAATATTTTATATTATTTTTAGGATAACTTTCTAATATATAGTGACTTTAGGGGTGAATGATTTTATAATTGTCGAATGAATTTTAATATATTTAACTTATATTAAAAGAATTAGGTACTTTTAAATTTTATTTTCATATTTTTCTTAAATAAAATAAAAAGATTTAATTATTGCTTGTAATAACAAATTTTTGAGATTATTTATTTACTTATAATATTAACTATTAAGTAAATCTATTCATGTCCTTATTCGTAATTTGATACTTAAAAGCACTTTCTGAAAAGTTTGGCCAAACACAAATTATATTATTGCTCAAAAGTGCTTTTCGGAGTGATTAGCCAAACACAAATTGCTTCTCTCCAAAATAACTTTTTCCAAAAGCACTTCTCAAAATAAGCTGATTTCTTCGTGTTGGCCAAACATGCTATAAATTGCAGTCCAATATAAGCGTAGGGGAAGCTCATTGTATGATTAGAGTTGCTACTTAGTAGAAACATTCCATCGGTAACATTGGGGATTCTGAAATTTATATTCGATTTTAAAATTAAAGTTCTTAAAATATGAAAAAAAATTCCAACACTATTAAAAAAGTGGAGTATTTAACATGCAGATGCCTGCACTAATCCACGGCCAGAGGCGGATCCTAAATTTAAAGTTAATGAGCTCCTACAATAATCTTAAGTTATTATACAATAGCTTATGAGTTTACAATATAATACTTATAGATATTTAACGAATTCAATAATATATGTACAAGGTAAAACAAAAGCTACTAGATCTGGTAAACCCGGTCTTCATGATCCGCCCTTGAATCCACGAGAACCCAGAAGTATGAAGGTAGGTTAGCAAATCTTATCAGCACTTGTCCACAAATGGTTGGGTTTTTTTCTTATTCTTTTCTTACCCTTTGGATCAAGAATTACCCTACAATATTTTCTTAAATGTTAGGTCTTAGATTAACATGCAATCATATTTCCAATAAGTACTTTGATTGCCTCCATGCAATAGTTGACAGCTATCGTATTTCCAGGCTTGGACTCACTTTTCTGTCTATATTTCCAAATTTACAATCTTGGAATAGCAACTTTATTTCTATCTTTATATATTTAATGACTGATGATTGAAAACATTTAAAAAGACGTAATAAGAAAACATTGCTTAATCATTTTATTATCCGATAGCAGCAACCAAAAAAAAAAGGCAACTTGATTAATTGATGAGCCAGGCTTGATGGAAACAGTTTAGAGGCTTGGATTAGTGATAAGAGACCTTCACTTCCAATTACAGGTGGAAAGTTGGTAAATACTTACTGTAACGATCCGGCCGGTCGTTTTGAGTATTATAACTCCGTTCCCTAATTTACTATTCAATTTATGCCTTACAATTGATTTATGACTTATCAGGTTAGTTGGTTCGGGTCCGGAAGGATTTCGGAGTGAAATGAGACACTTAGTCTCATAATTGAAAACTTAAGTTGGAAAAGTTGACCGGATATTGACTTATGTGTAAACGATCTCGAAATTTAATTCTGATGATTCCAATAGCTCCGTATGGTGATATAGGACTTAGGAGCGTGTCCGAAAAATTATTTAGAGGTCCGTAGTGAAATTAAGCTTGAAATGCCGAAAATTAAATTTTTGAGAAGTTTGACCGGGGGTTAACTTTTTGATATTGAGGTCGGAATCCGATTTTGGAGATTGGAATAGTTTCGTTATGTCATTTATGACTTGTGTACAAAATTTGAAGTCATTCCGGATTGATTTGATGAATTTCGGCACAAGATATAGAATTTGAAAGTTCAAAGTTCATTAGGCTTGAATTGAGGTGCGATTTGTGGTTTTAGCGTTGTTTGATGTGATTCGAGGCTTCGACTAAGTTCGTATGATGTTTTAGGACTTATTGGTATATTTGGTTGAGGTCCCGACGGGCTCGAATGAGTTTCGGGATGGTTTCAGACCATTTCTAGGCCATTTTTAATTGCTGATTTCTGCCTACAGAGGTGTGCATCGCGATCGCAAACATTTGGAGCAAACAACAGTTTGGGGCCTTGTGAATCGCGATCGCGGAAGCTCTTCCGCGATCGCGTAGAACAAATCTCTGTTGCACTAACCCAATTTTGGAATCTTATATCTCACAATCTATAAAGAATTTGGAGATGATTCAAAAATAAAAATTGTAGCCCTTGATGTCTAGTTTTCAGAAAGGTAAGCCATTTGTGATTTGGAGTTGTGTACAAAATGTTATGGTAGATATACTATAGGCTGTCTGGGAAGAGTTTGGAAATCTCTGTTGCACATGGCTGACTTTGAAAGCTTATATCTAGAAATGTACAATGAATTGGGAGATGAGAAACATATGCAAGTTATAGTCCTTGGTGTCTAGTGTTCATAAAGTTAAACCATTTGCAATTTGGAGTTTTGTACAAAACGTTATGACCATTATACTAGAGGTTGTCTGGAAAAGTTGGGCGAGTTTATTCTTTGCGATCGCGGTTGATTTTCCACGATCGCGAAGAGCAATTTTGGGGCTGAAAAATTTTGTGCTTCGCGATCGCGAAGAATAAATGCCTGGACAGAAGATATATATATTGAAGTTTCGGCCATTTTAACACATTTGGAGCTATAGAGCTCGGATTGAAACGATTTTTGAGATAATTTTTACCATATGGATTGGGGTAAGTGTTTTATATCCGAAAGTGAATATACTTCATGATTATATAGTTATATTCATCATTTATTTTGGATTTAAATGGAAGATAATCAATATTTTTGCAAAATCTTCCAAAAATAAAAATTTAAGATTTGGAGGTAGAGTTGTTATCGAAATTTGATAAAATTGGTATGGTTGAACTCGTATCGGAATGAGTATTCGAATTTTATAACTTTTGTCGGGTTCCGAGACGTGGGTCCCACGGGCAATTTTGAGCTCAATTTTGGAATTTTATGAAAAATTAGTATTTTCTTATGGATATAATTTCAATAAATTTTATTGACTAAATCGAATTAATTGTGGTTAGATTCGAGGTGTTTGGAGACCAATTCACAAGGCAAAGGCATAGCGGAGTAAAGAATTACACGGTTTGAGGTAAGTAACACTTCTAAACTTGGTTCTGAGGATATGAATACCTGAATTTGTGTTATACAAACTGTTTGGAGGTGACTCACGCGATAGTTGACGAGAGTGTAGACGTGCACCATAGAAATGGTGACTTGAATAAATCCTGTGAAGTTGTAAAGATTAAAGAATCATGTTATTATCTGAACATGTTAGAGAAATTGAGTTGAGGCTTTTATTAAAGATCATGTGTAGGCTACGTGCCGATATTTTGGGACCCATGGGGTCGTATTGCTATTGAATTAATTGTTTTAAAAATGTACATTTCTCACTCAGTCATAGACGTCCATCGTGAGGATATTTATGGGATCGAGCTGCGCGCCGCAACTGGCCATATTGGCTTTATATATGTTATTATTAAATGGATCGGGGCTGCCCGCCTACAGCAGGCCAGGATGGCTTTATACATTATTATTGTTCTGGATCGGGGTTGCCCACCTGCAGCAGGCCTTATTGGCTTCACTATTTTATGGATCGGGGCTGCCCTTGTAGCAGGCCGTATAGGCTTTATTATTATACGGATCGAGACTGCCCGCCTGTAGTAGGCCATAAAGGCTTTATATCATGCTTGGGCTGAAGGAGCCCCTCCGAAGTCTGTACACACTCCCAGTGAGCGTAGATGATTATATATATTCTGGATGAACTTCCCAGGGCATGAACTTGCCTTACTTACGATAATTATATATATTCGGGATGGATTTTCCCAGGGCACGGACTTGCCTTACTTATTTGAATTGTAATGAATTTACTAGATATGGATCTTGTCCGTATCATTTAAATTTGGGGATAAATTACCTCAGGGATGGATTGGCCTTATACGGTACTGAGTGACTGACTGTCAATCGATGTGTATATATATACAGGTTGGAACACCCCTGGGCTGGATTGGCCATGAACTGTACCGAGTGACCGAATAATTTGTGACTAGTATTTACATGAGGTCTTTCTTCTGGGATGTCATATTCCTCATATCATGAAGTATTGATTTATTTCACTTATACTGAGTCTAACTATTGAACTTGAAAGCATGCCTACATTTTGTACCATTATTTATACTGGACTGTACCTGCGGAGCTCGTCACTATTTTCAGCCCAAAGGTTAGTCTTGTTACTTATTGAGTTGGTTGTACTCATACTACACTTTGCACCTTGTGTGCAGATCCAGGTGCTTCCGGATAAGACGACTGTGAGATCTCAGAGTATTAACCAGTTGGAGACTATCAAGGTAGCTGCATTGAGTCCGCTGACCTTGTCTCTCTTTCCTTCAGTTATTGTATTGTTCTATACTTTCAGATAGTGGTTTTTATCAGTCAGACATTGTATTCATATTAGATGCTCATGTACTCAGTGACACCGGGTCTTGGGAGTTTTATATTTGTATTTGTGAGATTTCTTCCGCTGAATTTAATTATTTTGTTTTCAAATTTAAAAGATATGGTGGTTTATTAAGCTTTTGGGCTTGCATAGTATTGAGATAGGTGCCATCACGACTGGTGAGATTTTGGGTCGTGACAAGTTGATATTAGAGCTTTAGGTTACATAGGTCTCACGAGTCATAAGCAGGTTTAGTAAGGTCTTGCGGATCGGTACAGAGACGTCTGTACTTATCTTCGAGAGGCTGCTGAACCCTTAGGAAAAACTTCACTTTCTTGTATTCTATCGTGCAGAATTGATTCAGCTTGAAACATAACTCTTTGAATTTCTTCCACGCATTTGTGTGCGCATGTGAGCACTTAGTATCAGTTGTGCATCGATGGCTTGTGATTCAATGAACGAGGTTCGAGATATGTATTCTGTGATTTGGTAATGGGCCAGTCTGGAGGACGTGAGGCCAGGTTTAGACCGCAACTTAGGTTCGGTAGCTTCAGTTGTAACATGTATATTTAGGCTCATATGTCCGATAATGTCCCTACGAGTGGAATTTGTGGCTCGATGAGCGGTAGAATGGCTTTGTGATGAGTATGATGTAACTGCGGGATGTGTTAAGACGACTTGAATGTGATGAAAAGTGTTTCCTTGAAATGTAAAGGAAGGCCATTGGGTGTTTTATTTTCATTTTGATGTGAAGCACAATCTCGAGTGTGAATGTTTTGAAAGATCTTTCACGTTGTTAAATACTCGTGTCTGGTTAATGAGTTTGGACTCAGAAAGATTAATTGATTTAATAGTAATTGTGGTTGTGAAAGGGTATAACAAGATGCCAATTTGAGACTAAGCAGTCGGGTTATCTCATGCGGAGTAATCTATGTAGGTGTGTTGCTTATGATGTGAATAGAGAGTTTCTTTTCTGCCAGCGGGGCATATGTGTTGAGACTTGAATTTGAATCTGGTTGAGAAAGTTGACTTGAGTGTTAAGAGAATTAATGCGAGATTAGCGGATGATTGGGGTATTTTATGGTTGGTGTGTCTTGAGCTTGAGAAGAATTTTTGTTGAACTGACTGCGATATTGAGGCAGTAATAAAGCATGGGTATTGTGAGTTATCAAATATTTTAATCTATAGCTTTGAGCCAAGTGAGGGAGCCTACTATTGATAATTCAATTCATGGTTATGTGTCAAATATTTTTTGTTTAGTCTGAAGTATACTTGGGAATCAGAGATGTCTTGCAGAGGTGGAGTTCGAGAATTACTCGAGTGAAGATATTTCTGGATACACATTATATTGTGCTTTATGAGTATATGAAAATCGTGGGATGAGTGAGTTGTTATTTGTGAATGATGTAGTGCGCACAAAGTATGAATTTGATAGGTGGTATTAAAGTAGAATTACTTCTTTGAGTGTTGTTGCGCTGATGGGGCACGTGTCTTTTTGTAACACCCCGAAAAATTTTGAAGTACTTAAGCGCTATTAAGAAAGTCGATGTGCACTAATTATATTATTTTGTGTGAAGACGAGGTCTATTAATGGAATGGATATCAATTAGATATGATAATAAGTGTACGAGTCATATTATAAGTGATGTGGGGTCTAGGGAGAGCCCTCAGTGCAAGTCAAGTTGAGAATTTCATGATAGACTAAAGTTGCAAATGAGTACGCACAAGACCAAACTTTGGACGAGCATATATATATATATATATATATATATATATATATAAGGATTTATGTGGTGGATGACCTATCAAATTAATGGTATTTGAGTATAGTTTCTAACGCTTCAAACCGTTTGTTATTTGGACATTCCTACAAGAAGTTATGACCAAATTACCAAAGGCTGGCGGAGGAGCCTGCGGATGCGAAGTATCCGAGGCCGCGTCCGAAAGAGAGGCTGGCAGTGAAGTGTTGCCATAGCGTCCAGGTCCGCATCCGAACTTCAAAGAGGAGTGAAGTGGGGATGCGAAGCATCCAGGGCCACATCCGAAACCCATAAATCTGGGCCTATAAATACAAGGTCGGGTAAAGAGGGTATTTTGTGTATTTGGGGGTTAGGGTTCTTGAAGTGAAGGGGCGATTTTGAGCTCAAGGCAAGTCCAATTAACCAAGGTAAGTTGTTAATGATGTTTTGGGTTGATTATCCCTCAATATACATGAGTTCTAATATCATTTTTACATCCAAATACAAGATTTCATCATCAAATCCTCAAGAACACGAAAATCACCAAAGTTGTAATTTTTCAAGATTGATCTACTAGAGGTAATTCCAATGCTTCAAACTCGTTTATTATGAGTAGTTAGAAGTATTTGAAGCATTTGTTACAAGTTTTAATGGTTGAAAGATTGGATTATAAAACTCTAGTTCATGGCATGAATAGTACTTTTGAGAAAATAAGAGAGAAGGTGAATGGTAATCTTGGCGATGAAATTTATGAATACAATGAACCTATGGGATTTGTTACTAAATTGGTCCCAATGGATGTTGATATTGTAGATTCAAGTTGCTTAGTATAGTAGATCGTTGTATTATCATTAAGGGGTGAATTTCAGTTTCGGATCATTGGCATTGAATTGAGGAGACAAGAGGGCATTCAGAGGTGGATACGCACGGAGTGGAAATTTCCTGAGTATTGATTAGCTTGCTCGACGTTGGGTTCATCTTGTTGAGGTAAGTAACAGTTTTAACTCTGGCTTTGAGGATATAAACCCGGAGATTTGACATCACATGATTGCTTGGAAGTGTTACCCAAGCTAGGTGATGAGCGTGTGGGTGTGCACCGCGGGGGATTGAGACTTGGTCCGTCCCGTGAGGCTATGAGGCCTAATGACTATTATCTGTGGTTATGTGTTTAATTGTTGTTGAACTTGTTTGCCTTCATGTTAGAGATCATTCTTAGGCTTTATTCATGCTCACATTATTTGTACTCAGTCATAGAAATCATTGTACCTGTTTATCTCAGTCTCTATTATTTGCTAATATGCGGTGATACTTGATGTGGGTTGTGTTCCCTTATTTGTTGGTGATGGTGAGGCTAGTGAGGTACATGATTGAGTGAGGCTGAGGGCCTGGTTGTGAGGATATTAATACCATAGCGCGTGAGTTGTCTGCGTAGCATGTGAGTTGACCGTGCGGGTCCAGGTATTGATACCATAGCGCGTGAGTTGTTCGCGTAGCACGTGAGTTGACCGTGCGGATCCAGGTATTGATATTGATTGAGTGAGGCCGAGGGCATGGTTGTGAGGATATTAATACCATAGCGCGTGAGTTGTCCGCGTAGCACGTGAGTTGACCGTGCGGGTTCAGGTATTGCCATAGCGCGTGAGTTGTCTGCGTAGCATGTGAGTTGACCGTGCGGATCCAGGTATTGATATGATGGCACATGATTTGTCCGTGCTTAGCGCTTGGGCTTTGGGAGCTCCTCCGGAGTCTGTACACACCCCAGTGAGCGCAGAGTGTTGAGTGTTATGAGTATTGAGTGCCAAGTGTTGAGTGATGAGTGATGGAGTGACACTGTTGTGAGTTTGTATTTATTTGTGTTGTTGCTGCATTTATTTGTTAAACTTCTTTGTGGCATTTACTGTGTTATGGAATTTACCTATTTATTTATGTTTATTTTTAAATTATGAAAATAAATAATTGGACTGTTTTACCTAGCTCGTCACTATTGCTCAGTTCCTTAGTTATTTCTGTTACTTGCTGAGGTGGTTGTACTCACGCTACGCCCTGTACTTTATGTGCAGATTCAGGTGAGTTAGAGCGCGGCGATCGTTGAGTTCAGGCCGGGTATCTGTGGAGATTGCAAGGTAGCTGCTAGCGTCCGCAGGAACTTGTTACTCCTTTTATCTCTTCTTTTGGATTGTATTGACAGTTAGACAGTTTCATTTCTTAGTTCATAGATTTAGACGCTCATGACTTAGTGACACCCCGATGTTTGGGGCTCGTTTTCGTATTTTTTATAATTATATTTAGAGTTGATTTAGTTTATGAAAAATTCAAATATTGAAATATTTTATTAAATTCTTATAATCGATTTAGTAGAAATATTTTGGAAAGTAGGCTTGCCTTGTAACACGATAGGCGTCATCACGACCATGGTTAGATTTTGGGTCGTGACACTTTTGGCCCATTTTGGCGGTGTAATGTGGATTTGAACAAAGGGGGTGACTCTCGAGAAAGTTCTAATGGATTCGAGATTAATATGTAACAATTGAGAATTTTTGGCAGATTTGTTTATGGCTAAAATATGAGATTTAAGTTGGATGGTGTCGAGACATATGATATTTTTCTATATCATTATGGATTTTATATTTCGGTATCAGGAAGGTGAATGAAATGGCCTTAGACTTAAATAAGGTATTTTCAGAGTGGGTATTTCGGTTGTGGTATTTATAGGGGTAATTATGATGTGGTGAGACCCTATAGATGTTTTGGTGGCAATATTCTTGGGTTTTGGTGACCTACGTGGTTTGGTCGAGTTAGAGGAATTTAGTTCTAATAGCTTGGTTATGTGTAGATGAATTTCAAAGTGTTCTTGATGGTTTCTACCATGGTTTGAACTGGATATTTTCTACTGGTGTGGGAAACGTGTTGTGTATTGTGATTTCCTCCTGGAAGGAAGCAAGAGGAAGGTTTCTAACTAACTGAGTATGTAATTTGCTAGTGACTCAGAGTTGATAATTGGATTCTTGTGCTTGTCACATGATGGCATAATAGATGTGGTGTGTTGTACGGGATTAGGATTTACATGTACAAGGTGACAGTTCAGTCTTGACGAGAAGGTAACGAATGTTGGATAGCATGGTCAGTTTCAGATATATCGATGAATGTTATAACTGCTCGGTAATTCCTGAGAAGGGTGCGCATTTCAGAAGACACGTTATGTTTTGACTTATGGATGTTCATCGGTATTGCAGTACTCACCTGCTTGATAGACTGCTGATATTCAAATTATTTCTATGTGGCATGGAAGAATTATGAAAGTATTCCTTATGGGATTATGGTGCATGAAAAATGTGTTAGTCATTCAAGTACTAGAGTTGGGATCAATTACGGTGATTCATGTGTTCGATAAATTTGGAGACTGGGAGTTCTCAGAAGTATATTGTTTCGGGGTTGCGACCTATTTGAGGTGACTATTTTAATTAAAACTCGGTGGAGGCACTAGTTGCGCTAATTATTTATGATAGCTATGCGCTATGAATGCGCCTATATGTAAGGTTTGAGCCCATGTGCGGGCATTAGAGCAAGTATTCATACTCGGAAGAATGCTTAGGCTATTATATGCCTAGAGTTGACTGTTAAGCGTAAAGTTATAACGTTTCCCGTATTCATACCTTTGTTGAGAACTATCTGGGCTATACTTGAGGTTAGAAAGAAGATAATTCCCTAAATAAACGGGACAATTACTAATTCTGCGTTTTAAAATTACCGATTTGAAGTGTGATAGCAGACTTTGTACATGCTTACACAATGGCGTGCTATTTATACCAGTACAGGAGTATGTGAATCTTAATTCATTTATCATATACATGTGTACTTATTTGATTGCTCCTCTATGATATGCTTGGACTGGAGGCCTGTGACCATGCCAGGCGGATTATGTTATTGGCACGTGAGTTGTCCGTGTGGATCCATATACTAACATTATTGGCACGTGAGTTGTCTGTGCGGATCCATATACTGATATTATTGGCACGTGAGTTATCCGTGCGGGTCCAGATATTGATACTATAGCACGTGAGTTGTCCATGCGAATGATGTTAATGTGAGATCTAGAAGAGCTGGTTACTGTTATTAAATTTGTGTGTCTTGGTTCTACTATATATAATGAGCTTATAGCATTACAGTTGTGGTGGTGCTTGCTGAACTTACAATACGGGTCTCTACTTTGAGACATCTTCCATTTTGGGTACAAGGTTGTGCAGCTGTGGATTGAGTTGTATTGGTGTGGCATGTCAATAGGATAGTTGTGTTTAATAATATAAGGTCATTGGACCTAGAATGGATACTATCAGGTTTGATCCCGGTATATTGGGAGGATAATATTGAAAGTCAGCTTAGGAGAGGATTGTGGTTCTAGTTGGGGCGAGAGAGCTCCATCGCTAGTTGATCTGATGAGTGGTTATGAGTTTTTGATTGTTCTTTCATCATCGACAGTGTACGAATGTTTTGGAATGAGGTTCTGTTGAATGCAGAGTTTTATACTAGTACTTGGTTGGTTTTGAGTGGTTACTGTAATTATAAATAGTGTTACGAGTATGCGAGTTGTGTAGTATGTTATGCGATTGTTTCTGGGATTATGGTTATAGCCGGGTACAGTTTGTTCAGGCTTATACAGTGAGTAGATGTGAGATTCAGGTCTTGAAAATAATTCTGTATGTTAGAAATTTGGTTCCAAGGTTTTTGGGCTAAGATTAAATTAATGATTTTCAGTTATGTTGTGTTGTCAGGTCTATACAATTTACACAGAATAGGGTGACATGGGATCACCCCGGGTATGTGCGTGATAAGATGGAATAGTGATTTGGTGGCTTGGAAACAACTCTTGGCACGTTCGAGGACGAACGTATGTTTAAGTAAGGGAGAATGTAACGACCCGGTCGGTCGTTTTGAGTATTATAACCCCGTTCCCTAATTTACTACTCAATTTATGCCTTATAGTTGATTTATGACTTATCGGGTTAGTTGGTTCGGGTCCGGAAGGATTTCGGAGTGAAATGAGACACTTAGTCTCATAATTGAAAACTTAAGTTGGAAAAATTAAACAGATATTTACTTATATGTAAACGATCTCAGAATTTAATTCTGATGATTCTAATAGCTCCGTATGGTGATTTGGGACTTAGGAGCGTGTCCGAAAAATTATTTGGAGGTCCGTAGTGAAATTAGACTTGAAATGCCGAAAGTTGAATTTTTGGGAAGTTTGATCGGGGGGTTGACTTTTTAATATCGAGGCCGGAATCCGATTCTGGAAATTAGAATAGCTTCGTTATGTCATTTATGACTTGTGTGCAAAATTTAAAGTCATTCCGGATTGATTTGATGTATTTCGGCACAAGATATAGAATTTGAAAGTTTAAAGTTCATTAAGCTTGAATTGAGGTGTGATTCATGGTTTTAGCGTTGTTTGATGTGATTCGAGGCTTCGACTAAGCTCGTATGATGTTTTAGGACTTGTTGATATATTTGGTTGAGGTTCCGAGGGGCTCGGGTGAGTTTCAGAGTGATTTCGGACAATTTCTAGACCATTTTTAATTGCTGGTGTCTGCCTACAGAGGTGTGCATCGCGATCGTGAACATTTGGAGCAAACAACAGTTTGGGGACTTGTGTATCGCGATCGCGTAGAATAAATCTCTGCTGCACTGACCCTACTTTGGAAGCTTATATCTCGCAATCTATAAGAAATTTGGAGATGATCCAAAAATAAAAGTTGTAACCCTTGATGTCTAGTTTTCCGAAAGGTAAACCATTAGTAATTTGGAGTTGTGTACAAAGAGTTATGGTAGATATACTATAGGTTATCTGGGAAGAGTTTGGAAATCTCTGTTGCATAGGGCTGGCTTTGGAAGCTTATATCTAGAAATCTATAATGAATTGGGAGATGAGAAACAAATGCAAGTTATAGCCCTTGGTGTTTAGTGCTCATAAAGTTAAACCATTTGCGATTTGGAGTTTTGTACAAAACATCATGACCATTATACTAGAGGCTGTCTGGAAGAGTTAGGGGAGTTTGTTCTTCGCGGCCGCGATTGGTTTTCCGCGATCGCGAAAAGCAATTTTGGGGCTGAAAAATTTTGTGCTTCGTGATCACGAAGAGTAAATGCCTGGATAGAAGATATATTTTGAGGTTTCGGCCATTTTAACACATTTGGAGTTATGGAGCTAGGATTGAAGCGATATTTTAGGCGATTTTCACCATATGGATTGGGGTAAGTGTTCTATATCCGAAAGTGAATATACTTCATGATTATATAGTTATATTCATCATTTATTTCGGATTTAAATGGAAGAAATCAAGATTTTTGCAAAATCTTCCAAAAATAAAATTTTAAGATTTGGAGGTCGAGTTGTTATCGGAATTTGATAAAATTAGTATGGTTGAACTCGTATAGGAATGGGTGTTCGGATTTTATAACTTTTGCTGGGTTCCGAGACGTGGGCCCCACGGGCGATTTTTGAGCTAAATTTCGGTTTTTTATGGAAAATTAGTATTTTCTTATGGAATTATATCAATAAATTTTATTGAGTAAATCGAATTAATTGTGGCTAGATTCGAGGCGCTTGGAGGCCAATTCACAAGGCAAAGGCATAGCGGAGTAAAGAATTACACGGTTTGAGGTAAGTAACACTTCTAAACTTGGTTCTTAGGGTATGAATTCCTGAATTTGTGTTATACAAACTATTTGGAGGTGACGCACACGATAGTTGACGAGTGTGTGGACGTGTACCATAGAAATGATGACTTGAATAAATTTTATGAAGTTGTAAAGATTAAAGAATCATGTTATTATTTGAACATGTTAGAGAAATTGAGCTGAGACTTTTATTAAAGATCATGTGTAGGCTACGTGCCAATATTTTGAGACCCATGGAGTCGTGTTGCTGTTGAATTAATTGTTTAAAAAATATACATTTCACACTCAGTGATATACGTTCATTGTGAGGATATTTATGGGATCGAGTTGCGCACCGCAGCAGGCCATATTGGCTTTATATATGTTATTATTAAATGGATCGGGGTTGCCCTCCTACAGCAGGCCAGGATGGCTTTATACATTATTATTGTTCTGGATCGGGGTTGCCCGCCTGCAACAGGCCTTATTGGCTTTACTATTTTATGGATCGGGGCTGCCCGCCTGCAGTAGGCCTTATAAGCTTTATTATTATACGGATCGGGACTGCCCACCTGCAGTAGGCCATAAAGGCTTTATATCACGCTTGGGCTGAACGAGCCCCTCCGGAGTTTGTACACACCCCCAGTGAGCGTAGATGATTATATATATTATGGATGGACTTCCCAGGGCATGGACTTGCCTTACTTACGATGATTATATATATTCGGGATGGATTTTCCCAAGGCATGGACTTGCCTTACTTATTTGTATTGTAATGAATTTACATGGAAATTGATCTTATCCATATCATATAAATTTGGGGATAAATTACCCCAGGGCTGGATTGGCCTTATACGGTACTGAGTGACTGACTGTCAATCGATGTGTATATATATACAGGACAGTTTGGAACACCCCTAGGCTGGATTGGCCATAAACTGTACCGAGTGACCGAATAATTTGTGACCAGTATTTACCTGAGGTCTTTCTACTAGGATGTCATATTTCTAATATCATGCAGTATTGATGCATTTCACTTATACTGAGTTTAACTGTTGAACTTAAAAGCATGCTTACATTTTGTACTATTATTTATACTGGACTGTACCTGCGGAGCTCGTCACTACTTTCAGCCCAGAGGTTAGTCTTGTTACTTATTGAGTTGGTTGTACTCATACTACACTTTGCACCTTGTGTGCAGATCTAGGTGTTTCCGGACACGGCGGCTGTTAAACCTCAATGTGTTACCAGTTGGAGACTATCAGGGTAGCTGCCTGGCGTCCGCTGACCTTGTCTCTCTTTCCTTCAGTTATTGTACTGTTCTATACTTTCGGACAGTGATTTTTATCAGTCAGACATTGTATTCATATAGATGCTCATGTACTCATTGATACCGGGTTTTGCGAGTATTATATTTGTATTTGTGAGATTTCTTCCGCTGAATTTAATTATTTTGTTTTCAAATTTAAAAGATATGGTGGTTTATTAAGATTTTGGGCTTGCCTAGTATTGAGATAGGCGCCATCACGACTGGTGAGATTTTGGGTCGTGACACTTACTCGGGGTATTATATCAACCCAATAAATACCTGACACGTGTCTTCACAAACATAATTATCATAAAATTATAATTAATTACTATACATTCTCACATTAACTTATCATTTATATTTAATCATAATAAATTAATACTTATAATTTGGTATATCATATATGCGAGTATGCACTATTAACGTGTAAACGCATCCCTCGTATGGTCACTCACTCTTCTCGTCTTACCCCAAAAAGTCTGCATATGAAAGGGATGTGGGTCTGAAGTAGGCAGTATGGTTGATCAAAATTTAAACAACCTTTGCATGGGAAGACAAATTGTTGTGTTAATCATTCAATTAATCGTGTAAAAGTAAACTGGCCCCTTCAAGGACATAAACAATGTTAGTTGACGTGCAAGAAATCGCCAAATAAATTATGACTATGAAATTATTAATCTGTCCAAGTTTAAAATGTCCCTTAGTTTTTGCTTAATAACTCTGCCGATGTCTTCTCTACAACTAAACCAAAAAATTGAAGTACTTCTAATTGGTACATGGCCAATAGTTTTCAGGTTTCTTCCCCGGCTTAAACATATCTCTTAGAAAGGGATTCTTCCGCACCAAAGCAAATGATCTAGCCAATCATTCCTCTACCGATTATCCAAGTTAAAATAACAAATTTTTTTATTTCTATGTTGTATATCTTATGGGTTGTAAGTTATAGGAGCATAGGTAATTACATTTTAATTTATATGCATTGGTTGAGACAGTGTCATCCAAAAAGATATTCTCAGTCATACACACACATAATTAAAGTAATTCAAAAATATCAATTTGGGACAAGAATTATAAACTTCAAAATTTCTAATGATTGCACAAAATTTTACATTCCATTGCGTTAAGGTGTGCATAAGCTTTAGTCAAGTGTATACGCTATATATAGTTCTTTAACAGGTGAACTAAATATATTTCTCCAACAAATTTTAGTTTCTCTTTATGTTTTAGAGTTTACCTGCAATAGAAAGACGGAAGTCTCTTTCAACATTTGCATGTCGCACTCAACTAGATGTAGCTATAGATTTAATTACGATATACTACAAAGTTCAGCTTTTAATTGACTCAAACAATGGGAGCAAGTCCCCAAATTGCATAAGTTCCATGATAATGGCGCCGTAACAATATTATTCGTATGTCAATTTGGTATAATATAATTTGTGTACCCTTCGAACTCTACTCTACGGTCTACATAACAAAGTAGAGTAGAGTAATTGTTAAATTCTAAGGTAGATTTAATTTTTATCATGAAGTAGTTCATCTTATTTAATAGAAGACAACTTGCTAGTATGAATGAGATAATGAAAGTCAGAAGGGTCGTCATTGATCGAAATATGATGTCAATGTCATATTTAGTTTTATGATTAAATGTGACTTGCGGCCACAGCATTATTACAAGACAATTCCAACAGAATTAAATACTTTCTCATTAGCAAGACAAATTTGCAATGTTCTCTGTTTTCTTTTTTTCTTCCTCCGGGCTTGTGGGGTACAGCATTAGCAAGAACCCCCCCCCCCCCCCCACACACACACACACACAATTATAGCATGCTAACATGAACCCTGATAAAATATGATTGAAATCGTATTTTATTTTTCAAATTAGTATTATTATTTATATAATTGACACTTAAAAAGACAACATGCAGAACTTATTGTTTATTTTGAAGCCTCATACAGTAGGAGCCAACTATGCAGACATTAGTGTTAGAGTAGTTTGTAAGTATGCGGACGTCCCACATCGATGGCTTTGTAAATATGTAGGAGTCTCACATCGATGGCCCCAAGCCATTTAGTTGGCTTTGATCTTATTTTTGTATTTTATTTTGGAATAGCTTTTTGTTATTTAAAATTTAAATTTTGAATTAATAGAAAAGTTGTAGCTATTCGTGAAAAGGGCAACTCTTCAGAAAAAAGTCTCATTTTCTTATCTATAAATACGGAAGACATCCAGAAGAAGCGAATTCAATCTGCACGTATATTTCACGCTTTGTTGTATCCTGATAGAGAATTGCTTGTAATCCCTAAAGTGTATACATGCAATAACTCTTGAAAGATAGTGATCTTTCACGGCTCAAAACCTTTAATTCTCTGTTACTTACCTATTTTTTCTAAAAATTTCAAGAGTTATTTCTGCTATGGAGAAATTATTGGCTACTGTTGAGAATCCGAAAGACTTAATCAAATTGGATCGCTTTGATGGATCAAACTTCACTCGTTGGAAGGGCAAGATGATCTTCTTACTCACTGCGCTAAAAATCTTTTATGTCCTTGATCCATTGTTGGTTGCACTACCAGAACCTACCCCGGAGGATACTGATGCGATCAAAGTATAGAGGAAGAAACGAGAAGAAGATGAACTGCTTTGCTGAGGTCATATTCTAAATACTTTGACTGATCGATTGTATGATTTGTACTCCAATCTAAAATATCTAAGGGAAATCTGGACGGCGTTGCAGACTGCATATGAAAACGAGAAATGAGGTATCGATAAATTCTTATCTTTACGATTTTTCGAATTTAAGATGGTAGATACAAAGCTTATAATGGATCAAATATAAGAGTTACAAATCTTAGTTTCAAAACTAAGTGATCTTGAAGTGAAAATTCCTGATGCACTTCAAATAGGTGCGATTCTCTCGAAATTGCCTTCTTCCTGGAATAACTACAGAAAGAAAATTCTGCATTCTACTGACAAATTAACTATAGAACAATTTCGAACTCATCTTCAAATTGAAAGTGAGATTCGTGCTCGTGATGAAATTATTCATGCCTCTAGTTCTATAGTTAATACTGTTAGTCAGAATAAGTCGGGAAACGAAAATAAAAATATGAAAGTTTCAAAGAAGTCTCTTAATAAAAAGAGAAACAATATGAATTGTTATCATTGTGGAAAGAAAAGCCATAAGATTTGAGGCTGCAGGTTTAAGAAAGCAGGAATAAATTTTCATTCAAGAGATGTTCTGGAAATTCAAGAAATTCAGAGAAGGTAAAAACAGTAGAAAGTTCTTCACAAGGGCTGGTGGTTATGATTTCTGCTATACCAACTGAGATGGTTAAAAAGTTGAACATGGCTGCAACAACCACAAAGAATCAAGACTGGTGGTTGGATTCTGGTGCAACAATTCATGTCTGTCACGACAAGAATATGTTCAAAATTTATTCGGAAGTTAAAGATTCTGAAAAGTTGCTGATGGGCAACCATGTTACAACCGAAGTTGTAGGAAAAGGAACAGTTGAAATCAACTTTACATCTGGACAGAAGCTGACTCTTCTGAACGTGTTCTATGTTCCTGAAATTATGAAGAACTTGATTTCTGCTAGTTTACTTTCTAAGAGAGGTTTCAAAATTATTATTGAGTCTGATCATGTAATTGTGTCTAAGAGTGATCTGTTTGTAGGAAAAAGGTATCATTGTGATGGTATGTTCAAACTAACTGTTAATGCAATAAATTATGCTTCTGTTTATACCGTTGTGTCTGATTCTTATTTATGGCATGTTAGATTAGGCCATTTAAATTTTGGTTCTTTAAATTATATATCCAAAAATAATTATATCACTTGCAAAACTGAACATGGAAGAAAATGTGAAATATGTTTACAAGCAAAAATGACTAAAACCATTTCGTAAAGTTGAAAGATTTTCAGAATTATTACACTTAGTGCATTCTGACTTATGTGAATTAAATGGAGAATTAACTATAGGAGGTAAAAGATACTTCATCACTTTTATAGATGATTTCTCTAGATTCACATATGTTTGTCTTCTTAGAACCAAATATGAAGCATTTCAAAAGTTTAAGGAATATAAGTCAGTTGTGAAAAATCAAAAGAGTAGGAAAATAAAAATTATTCGAAGTGTTAGAGGAGGAGAATACTTTCCTACCGAATTTCGTAATTTCTGTGAAGAGCATGCAATAATACATCAAACGAGTGCACCTTATACACCACAACAAAATGGATTGGTGAAAAGGAAAAATAGGACTTTAGTAGACATGGTTAATTCTATGTTATTAAATGCACATTTACCACACAATCTATGGGGTGAAGCACTACTTACTGCTTGTCATATATATTAAATAGAGTGTCTTCAAAAAGTGTTCATGTTTCACCTTATGAACTTTGAAATGGTAGAAAACCTAATATATATTATTTTAAAGTGTGTGAGTGCATATCCTTTTATAGAGTTCCTGATCACCAAAGAACAAAATTGGGACTTAGAGAAATAAAAAGTATTTTTGTTGGATATGCACAAAATTCGAAAGCATATAGATTGCTTGATCTAGAATCTAATGTTGTTGTAGAATCAATTCATGTTGAATTTTTAGAAAATAGATTCATTAATAATATTGTTGATGAGCAGTTGATTGCACAAGGTCAAAGTAGTCATGATACATAAAAGATGTCACATTCTGAAATGTTTTTAAATAAAAGGAAAAGTGACAATATTCAGTTAGAGCCTAGAAGAAGCCAAAGAGTTAGAAAAGAAAAAAACTCTTGATCCGGATTTTATATCTTCGGAATCTATAGTTTTTCTAGTGGAGGGAGATAGAACTAAAGTCTGTAATCAGATACCTATTTTGTTTAGTATAGAAGAAGATCCTAGAACATACAAAGAAGCCATGTCTTCAAGAGATGTTGCTTTTTGGAAAGAGGCGATCAATGATGAAATGGCCTCAATAATGTCCAACAATACTTGGATTTTAGTTGATTTACCTGCTGGATCTAAACCTATAGGTTGTAAATGGGTATTTAGGAGAAAATATAATACAGGCGGTTCTATACAAACCTTTAAAGCAAGACTAGTTGCAAAAGGCTTCACGCAAAAGGAAGGCGTTGACTACTTTGATACATATGCTCCAATTGCAAGAATAACATCTATTAGAGTACTTTAGTCATTGGCATCTATATATGATCTATATGTACATCAAATGGATGTTAAAACTGCTTTCTTAAATGGAAATTTAAATGAAGAAATTTATATGAAACAACCTGAAAAATTTGTTCTTCCTAGTAATGAACATAAAGTTTGTAAGATTATAAAGTCTCTCTATGACTTGAAACAAGCACCAAAACAGTGGCATGAAAAGTTTGATAGTATAATATTATCAAATGGTTTCGTACATAATCAGGCAGACAAATATATTTACTCTAAGTTTACAGTAGATTATGGAGTTGTTATTTGTCTTTATGTCGACGACATGTTGATTTTTGGTACGAACATGCTTGGAATTTTCGAAACTAAGAAGTATCTAACTTCACTCTTTAAAATGAAAGATTTGAATGAAGTAGATACTATCTTAGGTATCAAGGTTCAAAGAACTGATAAGAGAGTGACTTTATCACAAACTTATTACATTGATAAGATTCTTACCAAGCTCAGTCACCCGGGCATAGTGGAGTCTAAATTAAACTCCATATGATTCAAGTATCAAACTAACTGAAAATACTGGAAGAACAGTGGCTCAATTAAAGTATGCAAGTGCAATTGGCAGTTTGATGTATGTTATGCACTGCACTAGGCCTGATATAGCATTTGCCGTTTGTAAACTTTCAAGGTTTACAAGTAATCCTAGTAATACTCACCGGAAAGCTATAATTAGAATACTTGGATATTTAAAGAGAACAAAACAATTGGGCATTTGTTATAATGATTTTTCTACTGTATTAGAAGGATATTCTGATGCGAGTTGGGTTACAGATATACATGATAGTAAGGCTACTTCAGGTTGGATATTTACCTTGGGGGGTGGCGCCATTAGTTGGGCATCCAAGAAGCAAACTTGCATTTTTCATTCTACTATGGAATCCGAATTTATTACATTAGCAGCTGCCGGAAAAGAAGCAGAATGGCTAAGAAATATGTTACTAGATATAAAGTTGTGGCCACAACCTATGCCAGCCATTTCAATATTTTGTGATAGTGAGACTACTATGTGTATAGCTCACAATAATATATATATAATGGGAAATCAAGACATATAAGCTTAAGGCATGCTTATATAAGAGAATTAGTTACAAATGGAACTATAGCTATAGTGTATGTGAGATCAAACAAGAATTTGGCAGATCCACTAACAAAGGCATTAAATAGAGATGCAGTACATCAAACTAGTGAAGGAATGGGGCTAAAACTCTTAAATTAACATAAGTGATTGGAACCCAACTTTGAGTTAGTATACAATCTAACAATATAAGTTCAATGGATAATAACAAGTTGCTTGTGTTGATTAAGCACGAATCTTCTCAATTAGAGCCTAGATTCCTATGTACTGTTTACTCTTATGTGAGGAGTTTAGGAGTTGTTAAATGTCTGTAATAACAGGGGCATAATGACAAACTTCCTAGTGCATACTGTTACAAGAAAGAGAGTGAATTAATTCTTAATGAAATTAGCAAATGTCTGTAGTAACATGGACATAAAGTCTATTTCCACCTATATGAATATTGAGGTGGTGCCGCTTCTAACAAGATTTAAGGAGTTGATCTTGTATATATTCATGAATTTGGATTAGCACATGGCCATAAAAGTGCTAAAGCATAATACTGGATTGTTTCGCTACTTTATAATGTTATGTGTGTGATACTTTCGGTTTGACAATGGAGTTTTGGTTCAAATCTTAGGATACCAATAACTTCGTCAAACTGTAAGGTACTTACACTAATGGAAAGTTCAAATCTATATAAGATACTTTTCGGTATGCATGATATTATGAGATATTGCAAACTAGTGGGGGATTGTTAGAGTAGTTTGTAAATATGTGGAAGTCCCACATCGATGGCTTTGTAAATATGTGGGAGTCCCACATTGATGGCCACAAGCCATTTAGTTGGCTTTTATCTTATTTTCGTATTTTATTTTGGAACAACTTTTTGCTATTTAAAATTAAAATTTAAAATTAAAATTTTGAATTAACAGAAAAATTGTGGCTATTCGTGAAAAGGGGCAACTCTTCAGAAAAAAGTTTCCTTTTCTTATCTATAAATACGGAAGACATCCAGAAGTAGCGAATTTAATCTGCACGTATGTTTGAGGCTTTGTTGTATCCTGATAGAGAATTGCTTGTAATCCCTAAGTATATACAGACAATAACTCTTGAAAGATAGTGATCTTTCACGCCTCAAAGTCTTTAATTGTCCGTTACTTACCTATTTTTTCTAACAATTAGTAGAGAATAACTTTAAATATAACTAGCTGATATGTATAAGTATGACAAAAAAATTCTCCAAATTAAGAAGGGAGACCATGATATATAAATAGTCAGAATTAATAAGTACTCATTTAGTCATTTATTGTAAGACGATGTACTTCAAACAATTCAATAGTGGAAATAATGAAATTTTGGATGAACTAACAGAGATACGCTAAGATTATAATAATAGCACTAATATCTAGAAGTAGATACAACAGTACCAACTGCCGCTTTCATCACATTGGTATTGTATAATATAAGCTCCCCACATTCAATGACGAACAACAGATAGCAACCCAACACCTAACCTCACTTCCCTAGTTCCCTTTTCTTGTTTATAAAACCCATCTCTCTAATCTCTTTTACTTCACCTCTCTCCATCCTCCATACACTCAGAAACAGCAACAAAAAAAGAGCTGAGAAAAATGGTGAACTTGGTAGAAGCTCAGAAACCTTTGTTGCATGGCCTAATGAAAATGGCTGGAATCAAACCTCATAGTATAGAGATAGAACCAGGCACTATTATGAACTTTTGGGTTCCTTCTGAAACCATAAAAAACACAAAGAAAAACAAGAAAATCACCACAACTACTCCTTTTTCCAATAACCAGTGCGCCACTTCCCCTGAAACCACCACAAAACCTGACCCCACCAAACCCGTAGTCGTTCTAGTCCATGGCTTCGCTGGCGAAGGAATTGTCACGTGGCAATTCCAAATTGGCGCATTGACTAAGAAATACTCTGTTTACGTACCGGACCTACTTTTCTTCGGTGGCTCAGTAACCGATTGCGACGATAGATCACCTGGTTTTCAAGCTGAGTGTTTGGCTAAAGGGCTAAGGAAATTGGGTGTGGAAAAGTGCATAGTGGTTGGGTTTAGTTATGGTGGAATGGTGGCGTTTAAGATGGCTGAAATGTATCCTGATTTGGTTGAGGCTTTAGTGATTTCTGGTTCCATATTGGCTATGACTGATTCTATTAGCACTTCGACGCTAAATGGTTTGGGATTCTCTTCTTCTTCTGAGCTGCTGTTGCCTACTTCTGTTAAGGGTCTAAAGGCACTTCTCAAAGTAGCTGCTTATAAGAAACTTTGGTTCCCTGATCGCCTTCACAGGGACTTTCTTGAGGTTAGTAAAATTTAATCTTAACTACTCCTATCTACAAGCTATAGATTATGTCCCTATTTGTTTAATTTTTTCTTACTTATTTCCAACTTAAACTCGTATACGACTTCTAATTCAGTGGGTGAAAACTCATTGTATACAGTATTAGTTTGTAAACTTGTAAATCGTTTGGTTTATACTAAAACATGTACTCCCTTCGTTCCAAATTCACATTTTTTCACTTTAGATATGGTCATTATATTCGCCGTGTTGAACATTGGTAAACTTTTACTAAGTTGTGTATGTTAATCACAAGTTCATTTTCGATTGTATAAATTATCGTGGCTTTAATATTCTTCACCTGAATCAGCTAAGTTTAAACAAAATGTTATTTATGGAACACGTTTTCCTTTTTTTCATGGAACTCGTTTTCCTTTTCTTTGCCAACAGAAGTCGAAAAAGGGAAGAAAGAAAAATAGAAAAAGAAAGACAGAGAAGATAATAGAGGAGATTGTAAGCCCATAGAGTCATAATAAATTTTTTTCTTCGATTCATGAATAATTGACTAAATTATTTTCTGGGGTAATCACCTAACCCTTAATATCAAAGATCAGTGGGCCCAATTGTTTAGAGTCCAAATCACGTCCCTTATTATAAATGCAGAAAACCTCGCACCAGTGCATGTTTATATCAAGAGATTGACATACGTGTTATACATCTATTAGCTTTGATATGTGCAGCAATAAGTCTCCAACTTTTTCATAACTTGAAGATATGAAACGTTGATTATATATCTCAGTGCAGATTTGTCCACATTTTCCAGTCCCCACTTATTTAAAAGGAGGCACCACGGTGTTCGCATTGCACAATTTCTGGCTATATATATTACATTAATTCTAACACGGCATTCACCCATATGTTTCATTCTTGACATCAGCGCCAGTTCGCTCAACCAACTACACCCAATAACTTTTCACATATGCCAACGACTTGAATAAGCCAAATGACTGAAAATCCATTTTAGAAGAGTAAATTTGCATAAAATCACTTAGATTCAGATTTTAGACCAGCTAGAGCAAGTCAAATTCGAAGTTTCTTAAACCAAATCTTGGTTGTCTCAAGTTTATTTCGAGAATACCGAAGTAGTAAATTCATAATTTGATGAAATTAGGATTAATGATCTCTAGTCGAGAAGGAATGTTTGTTTTATACAATACTATTTCGCAACAAGTTTTCATCCCCATGTAATTCATATGTAAAGTGTAATAAAGTTCAACCCGAACAAAGGATCTTACTCCACTTAACAATAATGCTACTGATGTCAGGTAATGTTCACCAACAGAAAAGAAAGAGGAGAACTGCTAGAAGGCTTGGTAGTGAGCAACAAAGATACCAATATTCCAAATTTTCCACAGGTAATTGGCATTTCATGAGTTGTACTCTGCAATATTTTACACGGAGAACTTGTACGTGAGTTACTTATCTTTCTTTCCATCTATTAATGTGCCATTTTTTGATAGAGAATACATCTCCTCTGGGGTGAGAATGATCAAATTTTCAATTTGGAGCTTGCTCAGAACATGAAAGAGTAAGTTTACAGGCTTGACATGCTCTTACATACAAACTCAAACATATTTACAAAGAAGTTATTAAGTAGTTTCGCGATGCACCATTTGATATATGGTCCCGGATTTACAATTAACTATTTCATCAATAAATTTAGTAGAAATGCCACAGAGAAGTTGACAAAACCTGATGATGTTTTTTGTGTTACATGATGGCAGTCAACTAGGTGACAAGACTACATTTCATGGCATAGAGAAGGCTGGGCATCTGGTTCACCTAGAGCGACCTTGCGTCTACAACAGGTGTCTCAAGCACTTCCTTACTTCCCTGCATGCAGAAAAAGCCCAAATACTGAAGGACACTACCACAAATTCCACTATCTAATACCATGTAATTTTTGTCTTCTTATAAGAAGGAAAACAACTTCGTATTTCCTCTGTAATATTATTTATATAATTCGGGGTTCAGAATCAAAATTGATGCTTTAACACAGGATACTATAAACGTATATACATATTGCAAACTGCATTATTTTTGCTCCTCATGCATTAGCAGTCACTTGACACGAGAAACCCTTCTTGGACGTGACAATATATAATGGTACATGGTAAATGTGGAAGAAAACAAGTTCTCAGTGAAGCTACAATTGCATCAATTGTTCCGTTTAATTGTCTTACTGCAAATTTATTTGGCATCATCTGAAGGACTGCTGAATTTCTTCCAGTGTTTTCCCTTTGGTTTCTGGAACCCAAAGCCTCACGAAAACCACCGTAAAAGCTGATATCAGTGCATAAATAGTGAATGATCCTGCCAAATACACAAGTCTTTAGATATACTCCTACCATGGTGCAGAGAGAGAGAGAGAGAGAGAGAGAGAGAGAGAGAACCTCCTTTACTCCAAGTCAAAAGCAAATTTGCTGTCATTGTAACAAGCCATGCTGAAAACCAATTGGCCAGCGTTGCGACACTGCCACCCAGACTTTTGATGCTCACTGGCAGAATCTGCACAACTCAAAAGAAGGTAAACAGAATAAACTTCCTATAGTCATACAAACTTAGTATCTATTAGAGTAGTTGAGGCTCTTGAATCCTAAAAAGGAAGACTCATAAAACCTATGCTAGCATCCTTGAAGGATATCTCAAATTCAATAAGAATATATTTAGGAAGAAAATCTGAACCAAAAGCTTGTAAGGATAGCACATAAAGCGTGTCAATGATGCTTGAACTTCCTATAACACTAACATCATCACCAGATCTTTATTGCTAGTTTTGCTTAAAATATCTCAACTACAGTCTCCTGAGAATGTTACAGAGTGTGAATAGGCATTTTTTATTTAAGCTCTATCTTTAACCGTATTTAGGAAAATATATCTTTTCTGGCCTCATGAACTACAAATTAGCTTTACTATACCTCAGACATTATGATCCAAGGGATGGAGCCCAATCCTACACCAAATGCCATCACCAAGACCTGGATAATTAATAGGTAAATGGTCTCAGGAATGACAGAATGTAACGACAAATAACAGATGAGAGCAGGGTATAGTAGCGTGGGCACAATAGAAGGTGAGACAGGAACTTACCACAAGGCCCACCAGAGACAATACTGCAAGGAAGGGATGCCAATTTTCAGGCGTAAAACCCTGGGTTAAGTAGAAAAGAATAGTGGAGTGACAATAAAGAGAGTCAATCCCAACACCAATAAAGAAATCTCATTAAATTCAGATAATAGCTTGATCAATTCTTACAAATGTAAATTTAACTAACTGACCTTCAGGTAGAATGCCATTGCCACAAGGAAGCTGCTAAGGGTCATTACGGATGAGGATACCTGAAGAAAGAGTATAGAAAAGTTATCATTTGCTTTCTTTTTCAGCAAATAGAAACTTCTACGTGAAATTCTGGAAGACTCACAATAAGGAGTAGCCTGCGTCCCGCCTTGTCCACCAGTGATGCAGAGATACCAGTCACAATGACCTATAAAAGATGTACATTAAATTTGAACAATATATGCATATAAGCTAACATTAGATCCAAGGAAGGGGACCTACCTGAATAGCCCCGATACCAAATGTTGCAGCTTTATTTGATGAAATTCCTGCATATTTGAAGAGCATTCAATTAAAATCATATATTGAACCAGTTGTAACATTCCATAACCTCTCTACGATTAGGTGATACTATGCATACAATCTAATTCTGATACACCTGGAATTAATTTGGCAAATGAAAGAATAGGCTCGTTATACTTTCTAAGAGTGGACAACTGCACATCATGAAGATTAAGATCACAGTTTGTAGTAACTTGTCTATTCTACCTGATTCTACCACAAAAAGTCTCCTGGAATGGGCCCTTAATTCTCCAATTTATCATCTCTTTAGGACAGTGTTATGAACAATTATGTTCTGGATGGACATCATGTTACAACGCGGTTGGGTTATGTATGAATATAAAATATCTACCTGGTATTTGGTAAAGTTTTTTGCCAAATACACACCCAAAGGAACTGTGGTGTATGTGGATCTGGATGGTGGCATATTACCTTAGGGAACTGTGGTGTATGTGAATCTGGATAATGGCATATTACCTTAGATTGAGAGATAATTACAGATGACACTTCATACTTTTTAGCTATTAAAAAGAAATAACTGAATGAGGATTGTGGGACGTATAACATAGGAAGCATTTCTCAGGAACCGATAAAGCGAAATGAAAAGTGCACAAGGCATGGCATATTTGAATAGTCACTCATTAACTAACAGAGTTCCATATCAGTTTTCATCAACCAGATTTGCCAGGCATATGGTTAAGCTAAAGCAAGAAGCGGCTTGCTTTTAAGGTTCCCGATAAAGAGATAAATGATATTGGAAGGAATTCCAAAAAGGAATAAATATTAAAACTCCATTTTCACAAACATACAAAAGAAATTCAGCACAACTGAAAAAATAAGCTGTATATCATAGTATTAGTCATCTTATTGCTTGCTTTCTAGAGTACCTTAAAAATGTGGCTTGATTGTTATGAATCATATTTAGGATTTCTTTGCAGTTAATAGGTTTAAAAATTTTATTATAATAAGTTAATAGTTCAAAATTTGTCTTTTGAGATAGATTGTGGTACTGCAAATTCTCTTCGGCTTCATTTAGCATCACATTTGTAAAGCTGGTTATTGGCTCCAATTACAGTTCTCAGTAGCTGTCTAGTTTCCTTATTTCTTCCAGATTGCTGAAACATGGCTATTAAACAAGAGGGAACAAAAACTACAAGAAAGATACACATATTTATCTTCCATCCCCTCTCCCACAAAACGGAGTCCTCCTCATCCCACTCTATTGCAAGATGTTATCTAGGATGCAGAGGAAACAATTCATTGGTTTTTTTTTTTTTTTTTTTTTTTTTTTTTTTTTTTTTTCAAATTCCTTTTCCCATTTCTGATATCCAGATTATTACTTTTCTTACCGTTTATATCAACAGTAAATAACAAAAAGAATGGCACAATTGTATTTGCTTCCTCCTCCCTTCGAGCTAGCTTTTGGGGTGTGAGTTAGGCCCAAGGCTTATATTTAACATGGTATCAGAGCCAGGCCCGTGGTCGATGTGGGCCCCCAAAAGAGGGGGCAGAATGCCCCCGGACCAATTGAAGGGCAGGTGAAAATAACCCCGGTCCATGATTGTGCATGCTCCACACCGGACAGTGGAACCCCGAATAAAGAATGTCCGGATCTGGGCGTGAGGGGGATTGATGAATGGAGTGAATCCCACATCGGACCGGGATGAGATCGGCTTGGGCAATCCTCCTCCCTTCGAGCTAGCTTTTGGGGTGTGAGTTAGGGCCAAGGCTTATATTTAACTCTAATCATTTGATGATCCTGGTATGCATTTCTACAGATAATGAAGGAACTGAACTGACCAGCAGATTTGAAAATGTTACTGGAATAGAATAGAACGCCATTAACGCCACTGAGTTGCTGGAGTGCGAGTAGTCCAATACCTACCTGAATAAAATCACCCCATAGAGTGAGCCTTGACATATAAACCAGCATATTTAGAAACTTAGAATTCAACACAAATGTGTACCAGCAAAGGATAGTAATATCGCCGTCTCTTAAGCTCGGAAAATCGAATGGTAACTTTTTTAGTTGACGATCTCACAGATTTCTAGACAAATGACAGGAGAAACAAATGAGCATAAACACATTGTAGTAATTTAGTTGCAAGAAGCTTCTACAGTGCAATTTGAGGGTTCAAAATAGTTGAGAAACCAGCATTAAACATGTTCAATATATTACCTTGATCTCATTCACTTCTGAGGATATATCTGTGTCAAATCCTCGTAGAACTTGCAAAGAGGTCTCAAAATCTTCATTCAGCCCGTTTTTAGCCTACATAATACGGTGTTGCAATCAGTACAGCATAACAATGAAAATGTAGTCATGACAAACATAAGTTTGGAACTCATACCAACCAACGAGGAGATTCAGGTATAAAAAATAGACCAGGTATCAAAATCATGCATGGCAACATTCCTGCATAGTGGAATTATAAGTTGAAAAAAGTTAACTGATGTAAAGGTTAATAAATATGTTCGAATCAAGGATACGAGTGACTTCACATTAAGTTCAACAGTCCAAACAGAAGAATGGAAATTCTATTTGATACACAGAAAAGCATCAGCTCATTCAATATTTTTAAGTTGCTTCAATGAACTTGCAGATGAAGAACAACTTCATATAGTTCTCAAAGGAGTGATTTTAGACAGAAGGACAACTTATTTCAGCAAGATGAATGTCATCAAATGCTAACTTGATAAACTATTTCCAACTAATTCTACCACCGTAAGAACAGAAAAATTAAATAAGACAACAATCAATTTGTCAACCACCAAATGGTTAGGGAAACATATTGCTCACCTAAAACTGCAAGAACTCTCCAGCTTACAAATAATCCCAATAGATATACCAGCATTATCCCCACTGTTACAGAGAGCTAATTCCAAGAGATCAAATGATTAGCCATGATTAAAAACCATAAAACTTAGATGACAGAATGACCAGGTATAAGTGTAAAGCCAACACAAAACCAACCTGGTTAATGGATCCAAGAACTCCCCTCATGTTTTTAGGTGAAATCTCTGCTATATATACAGGCACCTGGAGATAACAAGCAAGAAGATTCCAGCAAGCAGGACTATTTCATAACTTCAACAAGAACAATACAGAAGCTAAACACTTAAGATTACCACATAGGAAATAATGCCGACACCGAAACCTTCCAACAACCTTCCCATATATAAAAATGAGACATCCTGTTAAAATTGAACAAAGAGCACATACTTTCAAGTTAATTACTACCTATAAAAGATGCAGATGCAACCAGAAGATGCACGATATAACAACTAATCACTTACAGTGGCAAATGAAACAGCGAGCCATCCAATAATATTAGGAATTGATGCAATCATTAGTGTCTGCATTTCAGAAAGAAGACGGATAACTGGAAAAAGTTACTAAGGAACCAGTGGAAAGATAAAAGAAAATATTGTCATAGCATCAAACTTCTGTTGAGGCGAGTTTTAGTGTAAGGGTAGAGTTGCTCCATTGGTGACATGTAGCTCACAAATTTGATGTGTGAGAACAATTTATTTGCAGAAATACATTGTGCATAGAGTAAGCCCTTTATCAAATTTTCTATATTAATCATTAAGAAACAAGACTTTATTGTCGAAAGTGTCTTAAAATTTTACCCCTTTTCGTCCAATATATTCTGATATTTGACCGCTTGCAATTGCGCCAACCATTGCTCCAACATTTGCTAAAGATCCAAACACCGAAAACTGTTTATGAAAAAGGAGCGGTATGTTTAACAAACATCAGTAAAATTATCAATAAAACCGGCTACCTATGAACTTTTTAAAGAAAAGGACGGCATAGCACACAGTTTTGATCGTATCACTAATTCTAATTCTAATTCTTTCAGTTTAGAACTTGTAGCTTAGCTAAACGAGAAACCACCTTATGTTGGTTTTGTACAAAAAACAAAAGTGGAAAAAGTACTAATTAGAAGGAAAAAAAAAAAAGGCGGTAAAGAAAGAAAACCCAAACCTCTGAAATGGTAAGTCCAAGATCGCTGGTGATTTCGGACTGCGTAGGATTAGAGTAGCCACACTGCAAAATTACAAAACCAACCACAATAATTAATCATTAAAAGACGGAATGCAAATGCAAGATGGTCAGGGGCGATTAATGGTAATAATTTTGTTTCATATATATAAATACTTCAAGTCGAAAGCAAATTATTAATCTCGAAAGATGGTGAAGAAATTATAATACAGTGAAGCCAAGTTGAACGGGGCCTAATGCAACGATGAGGACACAGAGATAAATGGAGATGGATTCGCGGAGGATTTGGGCGGAGGAGCCCATCATACTGGACTGCCTGGAGCTCATACGATACCAGCTTCCAGTGTGCAGCAACGGCTTCCGAAGCCCATCTTCGGCGCTGGTATCATCTCGGAAACTCATCGTCGTTCCACCTTCCTTCTTTTCTCTTTCCCTTTCCCTTTCCCTTTTCCTTTCCCTTTCGGATGAAGGTGTAAGATCAAAGGAGGACAAAGGGGATTCATGAAGTTGGCAATGGCGTATATATCGCAACTGACTCTAAAATAACGGTGAACCATTCCAGCGGCAATTGAAGCGGGATGGACACCGTTCTTATTTATAACTTCCTTTTTGTTTATGGTTTGAAATCTATGTCGTTTTACCGTGAAATTTAATTTAATTTAATTTTATCATGATTAAGTGATAAACAGTAGTTTTTGGTGATAAGAGCACTTAAGACTAATAATCTCCAAGGAAGATAAATTAAGGTTCTTATTTTACATTGACCAATAATATTCCGCTCTAATTGAATAAGCCAAAAAAGAAAAAGAATTTACTTGTTTTCGCAAGTTACACCACATGCTAATTGGAACAAATATTTTGATAATGGTACAACTAAATTATATGATGTTTATTATCACCATAAAACACAAACCTACTGGAAATTGCTTTAGGATGAATGTGAATTGTGAGAATATCTTTATATTCATATTTATGAAAGTAGTTTGGATTTTTTTTTTGGGGGGGGGGGGGGGGGTTATATCTCTTTTATAGTACGTTTTTGTACTTCAATTATGTTATAGTTCGCAATTATACACAATCAACTATTTTCATCTTTTGTCCTCGAATTAAAATTGGTGTAACCTTTTTTCATTTGGTTAAAATTAATTTTCTTGTTTACCATTATGTGCTTTACATTTAAATTCTTATTGTTATAGAATTCAACGCGACAAAGTAATGTTATTCCAACAGTTTCAATTTTGTTGTTCTTCTAATATATCAATTATTTAACTTGATGATTTCCTTGTTTTCTATATTGCAACAACACATAATTTACATTTGAATATGAGGAACGTTGGCTACGGTTGCAAATACTCCACGTTACTGTAACCTTCTTTTTATAACTTCATACATACCAAGAAGCTATTATTGAATAAAAGTAGCATTTTGTAGTTAACTTGCACAAACTTGATTAATATATGTCTTCCTTAGAGAGTCTAGATCATTGCCAAGCTATTCATGGTGTACATATGCATAGAAGCAACAGTCAATTTTGATTGATACATTAATAGTTGCTGCAATAAAAGAGTTAATTAATTATAAATTTTGGTTGCATGTACAAGTAACTTTTGGTTGATTTAAAATTACGACTCCTTTTATTTGTCAATTTAGCAAAAGAAAGTTAGTTGAACTCTACAAATATAATTGTATTCGAAAGTTAATACGATAATCACATGTCAAATTTTAGTAGTTTGGTGTTTTAATACTTTATGAGGTAACTATCTATTAAATCAAAAAATAATATCTTCTAATTTCTAAATTTAACTTTTAAACCAGAAAGTATTTAATGAACGAAAAAGATATGCTTAACTTTACAGCATAATCAACAAAAAGATTCCAAGTGGCAAAGGTAACAATTTCTCAACCTCCCTATCTAGAAGGCAAAACAAAATCTAGCTCCACATAATTTGGATATGAATCCTTTGCTTCTCTATGTTATCATATTATAACAAAAATAAGGCTACTTGGGCTGCAAACTTCAATCCTTAATAAAAGCATTTTTTTTGTTTCATTTTTTTCAAACCTTCAAAAAAAAAATTTATATACTACATTGTAACGACCCGACTTGTCGTTTTAAGAATTAACGCCCCGTTCAGTGACTTAAAGTCTCGAGCAATTTCGCAATATGTATTATGACCCCACGGGTATGGTCGAGTTTGATTTACTGAAGATTCGAATTAAATTAAAAGAACAATCCTTATTTAGAAACATAAATGGAAAGAGTTGACTGGAGAGTTGACTTTTGAATAAACGACCTCGGATTCAAATTCTGATGGTTTCAATAGCTCCGTATGGTGATTTTGGATGTAGCAGCATGTCCGAAAAATTATTTGGAAGTCCGTAGTAGAATTTGGCTTCAAATGGCGAAAATAGAATTTATGGGAAGTTTGACCGGAAAGTTGACTTTTTGATATCGGGGTCGGAATCCAGTTCTGAAAATTTGTATAGGTCTGTTATGTCATTTATGACTTGTGTGCAAAATTTGAGGTCAATCGGACGTGATTTGATAGGTTTCAGCATTAAATGTAAAAGTTAGATTTTTTTAGTTTCATTAAGCATGAATTGAGGTATGATTCGTGATTCTAGCATTGTTTGATGTAATTTGAAGTTTTTACTAAGTTCGTATGATATTTTAGGACTTGTTGGTATGATTTGACGGGTCCCGATGGGTTTAAGTATATTTTTGGATCATTGGTTGAGAGACTAGTAAAGTTAAGAAATTTGGGAGTTTGACCATGGTCAATATCGGGTCAAGACGACCTTATTTCAGTATTTTGAGTAGGCGAGCAGGTCCGTAGCATATTTTATGATTGAAATTCATATATGGTTTATGTCCTGGAGGTTCCGGATGAGTTCCAGGATGGTTTCACACCATTTCGAATAAGTTTGAGTTTGCTGGTTTCTAGTGACGTACTGATCATTCACAATTGCGAACCAGTTATGGCAATTACAAAATAACTGTTCATTTATGGAAATTTCAAACCATTTATGGCAATTGCAAAAACACTGTTCATTTATGACAATTGCGAACCATTTATGGCAATTGCGAAAACACTATTCATTTATGGCAATTGCGAACCATTTATGGCAATTGAGAAAACATTGTTCATTCGCAATTGCAAACCATTTATCTCAATTGCGAAAACACTGTTCATTCACAATTGCGAACCATTTATCGCAATTGCGAAAACACTATTCATTCGCAAATGCGAAATTTTTGCCGCAAATATGAACCTGGGCAGAAACTTAAGGATTGAAAATCTGTCATTTCTTTATTTTTGATTGGGATTATTGGAGCTCGATTTTTGGGCGATTTTGAGGATTTTTTCACAATTTTGACTAGGGTAAGTGTTCTATCTCCTAAAGTGATTATATTTCATGAATCTATGGTTATATTCATCGTTTAACTCGAATTTAAATGGAGAAAATCAAGATTTTTGTAAAATCTTCTAAAAACGAAAATTTAATATTTGGAGGTCGAGTTGTTATTGGAATTCGATAAAATTGGTATGGTTGAACTCGTATCGAAATGTGTGTTCGGATTTTATAAAAATTATGTCGGGTTTCGAGAGGCGAGCCCTGCGTTGACTTTTGGAATAAATTTTTAGGTCGACGTATTATTATCCGGAATTATTTTTGATGAATTTTAATGAAGTTATACAATTAATTTGGATAGATTTGAGCGGTCCGGAGGTCAATTCAAGCAAGATGGCAATTTTGGAATACCGGCATAACTTTAAAAAGGTAAGTGTCTTGCTTAACCTCGAGTGGGGGAATTACCCCTTAGGCATTGAGTCTTATGTTCCATTTGTGAAATGTAAAAAGCCGTGTACGCGAGGTGACGAGTACGTACTCGGACTTATATGTGTAAAATATATTGGGTTAAAGTCTTAGGCATATTGTGTAGTAAATTGGATATTGGTCGATATTTATTTAATCATTTGTTTGCCATGCTTCAATTCGCATTTATTGAATTTATTTTTGTATGACAATTTGAGGAGATTATTACTTGTATAATTATGTGAATTCTATGAATTTGATGATTTGATATTTCTTGAAATTTAATTTTATTATGAATTTTTTCTCTGCAAATAATAAATTAAATGAGCTTAAAAAAGGTTTTTATATAATTATTGAGAATTTGGATTAATGATCTCTGTTGATTGTTTTTGAGGTCTTATACACATTGTGTGGAGCCTTCGGCTATTTGTTGTGAAATTAATTAAATTATTATATCTTTGGAATTGTGGTGGCCATTGGGCAAATTGTGTTATGAATTGATTTTTGTTATGTTGCCGTGATAATATTCTGTGTAAATTGTTGAGTTATTATTTTGAGGATATAAGGGTGGCATTTCACTGTTGATATTATGTGGGTATAAGGGTGGCATTTCACTGTTATTGTGTGTGTTGGGATATTGTCTGGGTGGAGCGATAAAGGTGGCTATAGGAGTGATAAGGGTGGCTATGTGAGCGACAAGGGTGACTATAGGAGAGATACGGGTGGCTATATGAATGATAAGGGTGGCTATTATTATCAGGGCAGCGGGATAATGAAGGCTATTATAGGAGTGATAAGGGTGGCTATAGGAGAGATAAGGGTGGCTATTGTCAGGGATGATATGTGATGATGTGGAGTGGTTGCATTGGTAATTTTCACGTGATTTTGTGATTTTCTTGTGTTTATTTTTATACCTTGTGCAATTTGTCTTGTTGTTGGTAAGTTGATAATAGTCTGATTTATGTTAAAATTTGGAGCTTGTGGCTATTGCCAGGCGGATTATAAAATAAAATGTGGGCCCGAGGTGCCGTGAGTAAATAATGATGATATTGGCACGAGGTGCCGGAAAAAAATATAATGGTTTATTTATTGGCACGTAAATTGTCCGTGCAGTTGTAATATAAAAAGTGGGCACGAGGTGCCAGGGTAATATAATAATTTAATTATGGGCACGAAGTGCCGTGGAGATATGAAAGAGGGCTGAGACCCGTGTTTATGAAAAATATGAAAATGGGCTGAGACCCGTGTTTATGAAAAATATGAAAATGGGCTGAGACCCGTAGTTGTATGTCTATGAAATGAAGTGTCACATGGTGACTTTTTAATTGAAAGAATTATATTCAAAATATTTATTTGGAAGGATCTTTACTCAAAAAGATTTATTTGAAAGAATTACATTCGAAAGGTATTTATTTGAAGAAATTATATTTGAGAGAGATTTATTTAAATGAAGCATATTTGAAAGATATTTATTTGAAGGAATTATATTTGAAAAGGATTTATTTGAAAGAATTATATGTGAAAAATATTTAATTGAAGGACTTGAGTTAATTGGGTGTACTTATATTTATTAATCGTTGAACGATATTAATGGTATTTTTGTTGCCCTGCTATGCATTTCACTGGTTGATTTGTGTTGTCCTTATTGTTATTTGTTTCCTATTATTTGTATATCATATTGCACAGGTTTTTAGATTAGTGAGTCTCTTGACTGTACCTCGTCTCTACTCCACTGAGATTAGTCTTGTTACTTACTGGGTACTGACTGTGGTGTACTCATACTACACTTCTGCATATTTTTCTGCAGAGCCAGGTATTGGAGATATCGAACTTGGATAGAGTTAAAGCGAGATCGTAAGGATTCAAGGTTGAGCTACTTGGTCGTCGCAGTTCCTTGGAGTCTTTCCATTTTATTGTACTATTATTTATTATTCAAATAGTATTGGGTATTCGATCCTTGAGATCATTTCATGTATTTAGTTAGAGTTCGTGACTCAGTACTACCAGTCTTGGAAGGTTGTTATATTCATATTTGTTCCGCTGTTAGTTTCTATTTAAAAAAAAATGGCTTCAAAATGTAATGGAATTCGACTTACCTAGTCTTAGAGATTAGGTGCCATCACGACGTATGTGGAGGGATTTTGGGTCGTGACAAGTTGGTATCAGAGCTCTAGGTTCATAGGCTCTACGAGTCACGAACGAGTTTAGTAGAGTCTTGCGGATCGGCACGGAGACGTCTATACTTATCTTCAAGAGGCTATAGAGCTAGTAGGAAAAAATTCACTTCTTTATTCCTTATCATGCGGCATTTATTCAGCTTGAAGCATATATATTATGTTCTTTTGCATCCACTCGTGTATGAAATTGCGTACTTGGTATCAGCTATGCGCCAACGGTTCGTGATACTACAGAGGGGTTATAAGGGAGCCAGGGTTGCTCAACCATTATTACAACGTGTTGTCCAGATCGAGGATGCACAAGTATTGAGACATCATTCAGTTGTGCACATTGGGGTGCAGCAAGTTCTGACATCTAGTTGATAAGTATGATATTAAAAAGGTTTAATTAATTGCCTAATTATCACAATTGGGGTAGGGTCACGAGGTGGATATAGATCTAAAATAGTTGGTGGTATTAGAGACTATATTTCATATGGAATTTTCATTTAGCGAAGGGTACATACGCAGCCAACGCACTGGAAGAAGCGAGTTTAACTGTCACGAGGATGACATACGCCAAATAAATGGCTTGAGGTGTCTTATGACCGGTGTCCTACGAGAGATGAAGGTTAGTTTTGTGGATAATCGGAATGTGTCCTATGGCTTCGCACCAAGTGAGGAAGTCCACTATCAGCGATCAGATTGCGGGGTCATGTGTTACATGAGTTTTGGCCTGAGATGTATTTATGTAGTATTGAAGGGTTCTCCGCAACTTGTATATGATTAAGAGCTGAGATTTGTATGAGATGATGCTGGGACTTGCAGTATTCCCGCGTCCTTAATAATTCTACATTTCAGTATCAACGGGGTCGTGGAAATAATTTTAGAATAATCGGGGTGTTCCAGTAAGTTCTTTAATGCACCACCAACATGGAGTCCCTATAATGGTTATTCCAGTTATCCGGCGTAGACTCAGTGTGAGCAGTCGTACCCGCATAGGGGTTGTTATGAGTGAGGTGATACTAGACATATCAAGAGAAATTGTCCCAGACTTGGGAGGGGTGAATTTCATCAAAACTCTCAGGCTACAAGTTTTATTCTAGTTAATACTCTACGTGCATAGCCATTTAGGGGTGGAGGACAGGAGGGTAGAGGGCGCCTAAGAGGTGGAGGCCCGGCCCGTTGATATGGTTGATATAGTGTGACTGAGGCCACTACACCAGATGGTGTCGTTACGGGTACGATCCTGATTTGTTATAAAAGAATATTTTTCCTTTATTTGATTTGGTTCTGAAAATTGAGGTGAGTCCTCCTATTATGCTCCATTTATGGGTGAGCTTCATAATTTTGTGATCCACTTATATGTTTATCCCTGTTGGGAGATTTGAAGATGTGAGTCTTTTCTGTCATTTTTATTTTTGTGCACTATTGAGTGCTATAAGTCCAAAAGTAATTTTTATTATTCATTACAGTGGGTTTAATGTGTTTTAGAATAATTGATTACAATTTTATGAATTATATGCCCTACCGGTATGAGGGTTCATTATGTGTTGTGAAAAATTATTTACGGAATTTATTGAAAAGAAGAAAGAAAGAAAATTGAAAATTTCAGTTGGCACAATGTGCAAAATACTTGTGATTCGGAGTTGAGGACGAGATCCTCATATTTTGATTATGATGTAAAATATTTAAATTGGGCTACGAGCCGCGGTGGAAGTGATATAAGGACGAGGTCCTTGTGATGAAAATTTTATGAGTTTAAATTCTCCTTTTTGTGAAATTAAATTGTACTATAGTATTAATATTGAGACATGCCTGTTAGGCTTATTTGACAATTCTTGTATATTGTTTGTGCATATTTAGCCATATTCGTGCTATAAGCACTGGGTTTTAGCCTATAAGGTGAGTACCCAGATAGCGTTAAATGTGACTCGTTGAGTCGGGTAAATGGTTATGAGGTCTTCATGTCTCACATTTTGCTGTCAGTGTTGTGAAAATTCGAAATGAGGTTTTGGTTAATATGAGGTTAGTTGACGATGTTGTAATCGATTATGAACAACTATTAAGACCAGAGATGTGGTGATGGGCATACATATGATGTGATTCATGTCCTGATATCATTATGATAATACAGTGCTTGTAATGCTGAGATTAGTGTTATTGATATATACATTATGGTGCCTTGTTGGGTTGTGGATGTGTTGTTAGGAGTTGTTTTAGTGTTACTCTGGCAGGTGGATAGGCCCATTTACAGGGGAAACTCTACCGAAATTTCTGAAAAATTTGGGAGTTAGAAAAATTTGGGAGATTGATATGTGTGAAAGAAGAGAAAAG
Source organism: Nicotiana tabacum (assembly GCF_000715075.1). Lineage (NCBI taxonomy): Eukaryota > Viridiplantae > Streptophyta > Magnoliopsida > Solanales > Solanaceae > Nicotiana > Nicotiana tabacum. The sequence goes on along the minus strand of NC_134096.1, from coordinate 147,893,183 downwards.
TTATGTTATGTGTTTGAGGGCGGACTCTACTTCTCATTCAAGGGCGAATGATCCTAAGCGGGGGAGAATGTAACACCCTGAAAAAAAAATTCGAAATATTTCAACACTATCAAGAAAGTTTATGTATGCGTAGGCACGAGTTTCTATATCCAGTTGAGACTAATATCGTGCGTTGTTGAGAAAATTAGGCCTTTTGAAAATATTTGGAGTGTAAGAAATTGGTCTTAAAGTTTACAAATATGGATAAAAGAAATAATCTCAATTGAGACGGTGTTGTCAGATTTATCTCAAATGCGATAACGTGGGATCAACCGTGAGTATATGTGTAAAAATAAAATCATCAATTTGGTAACCTCAGAATAATTCTTAGCACGTTCGAGGACGAATATTTGTTTAAGAGGTGGAGAATGTAACGACCCAACTTGTCGTTTTAAGAATTAACGCCACGTTCAGTGACTTAAGGTCTCGAACAGTTTCGCAATATATATTATGACCCACGGGTGTGGTCGAGTTTGATTTACTGAAGATTCGGAATTAAATTAAAAGAACAATCCTTATTTAGAAGCATAAATGGAAAGAATTGATCGGAGAATTGACTTTTGAATAAATGACCTCGGATTCAAATTCTGATGGTTCCAATAGCTCTGTATGGTGATTTTGGATATAGGAGCGTGTCCGGAAAATTATTTGAAAGTCTGTAGTGGAATTTGGCTTGAAATGGCGAAAATAAAATTTTTGAAAAATTTGACCGGGGAGTTGATTTTTTGATATCGGGGTCGGAATCCAGTACTAAAATGTTGTATAGGTCCGTTATGTCAGTTATGACTTGTGTGCAAAATTTGAGGTCAATCAGACATGATTTGATAGGTTTCGGCATTAAATGTAGAAGTTGGAATTTTTTAATTTCATTAAGCATGAATTGGGGTATGATTCGTGGTTCTAGCATTGTTTGATGTAATTTGAAGTTTCGACTAAGTTCGTATGATATTTTAGGACTTGCTGGTATGATTTGACGGGTCCCGAGGGGCTTAAGTGTATTTTTGGATCATTAGTTGGGAGATTAGTAAAGTTAAGAAATTTGGGAGTTTGAACATGGTCAATATAGGGTCAAGACGACCTCCTTTCAGTATTTGGAGTGCGCGAGCAAGTCTGTAGCATATTTTATGATTGAAATTCATATATGGTTTGTGTCCGGGAGGTTCCGGATGAGTTTCAGGGTGGTTTCGGACCATTTCGGAGAAGTTTGAGTTTGCTGGTTTCTGGTGAGGTACTTTTCATTCGCAATTGCGAACCATTTATGGCAATTGCGAAAACACTGTTCATTTATGGCAATTGCGAACCATTTATGGCAATTGCGAAAAAACTGTTCATTTATGGCAATTGCGAACCATTTATGGCAATTGCGAAAACATTGTTCATTCTCAATTGCGAACCATTTATCTCAATTGCGAAAACACTGTTCATTCGCAATTGCGAACCATTTATCGCAATTGCGAAAATACTATTCATTCGCAAATGCGAATTTTTTGTCCGCAAATGCGAACCTGGGCAGAAACTTAAGGATTGAAAATGTGTCATTTCTTCATTTTCGATTGGGATTATTGGAGCTCGGTTTTGGGCGATTTTGAGGATTTTTTCACGACTTCGACTAGGGTAAGTCTTCTATATCCTAAAGTGATTATATTTCATGAATCTATGGTTATATTCATCGTTTACCTCAGATTTAAATGGAGGAAATCAAAATATTTGTAAAATCTTTCAAAAACGAAAATTTAATATTTGGAGGTCGAATTGATATTGAAATTCGATAAAATTGGTATGGTTGAACTCGTATCGGAATGGGTGTTCGAATTTTATAAAAATTATGTCGGGTTTCGAGAGGCGAGCCCCGCGTTGACTTTTGGAATAAATTTTTAAGTCGACGTATTATTATCCGGGAATTGTTTCCGATGAATTTTAATGAAATTATACAATTAATTTGGATAGATTTGAGCGGTCCGGAGGTCAATTCAAGCAAGAAGGTGATTTTAAAATATCAGCATAACTTCAAAAAGGTAAGTGTCTTGCTTAACCTCGAGTGGGAGAATTACCCCTTAGGCATTGAGTCTTATATGAAATATAAAAAGCCGTGTACGCGAGATGACAAGTACGTACTCGGGCTTATATGTGCAAAATATATTGGGTTAAAGTCTTAGGCATATTATGTAGTAAATTGGATATTGGTCGACATTTATTTAATAATTTGTTTTCCATGCTTCAATTCGCATTTATTGAATTTATTTTTGTATGACAATTTGAGGAGATTATTACTTGTATAATTATGTGGATTCTGTGAATTTGATGATTTGATATTTCTTGAAATTTAATTTTATTATGAATTTTTTCTTTGCAAATAATAAATTAAATGAGCTTAAAAAAGGTGTTTATATAATTATTGAGAATTCGGATTAATGAAGGCGTTGCCATATGCTGAGTAATTTCTATCTCTGTTGATTGTTTTTGAGGTCTTATACACATTGTGTGGAGCCTTCGGCTATTTGTTGTGAAATTAATTAAATTGTTATATCTTTGGAATTGTGGTGGCCATTGGGCAAATTGTGTTATGAATTGATTTTTGTTATGTTGCCGTGATAATATTCTGTGTAAATTATTGAGTTATTATTTTGAGGATATAAGGGCGTCATTTCACTGTTGATATTATGTGGGTATAAGGGTGGCATTTCACTGTTGTTGTGTGTGTTGGGATATTGTCTGGGCGGAGCGATAAGGGTGGCTATAGGAGTGATAAGAGTGGCTATGTGAGCGACAAGGGTGGCTATAGGAGAGATAAAGGTGGCTATATGAACGATAAGGGTGTCTATTGATATGATCAGGGCAGAGGGATAATGAAGGCTATTATAGGAGTGATAAGGGTGGCTATAGGAGAGATAATGGTAGCTATTGTCAGGGATGATATGTGATGATGTGGAGTGGTTCCATTGGTGATTTTTACGTGATTTTGTGATTTTTTTGTGTTTATTTTTATACCTTGTGCAATTCGTCTTGTTGTTGGTAAGTTGATAATAGTCTGATTTATGTTGAAATTTGGAGCCTGTGGCTATTGCCAGACGGATTATAAAATAAAATGTGGGTACGAGGTGCCGTGAGTAAATAATGATGATATTGGCACGTGAATTGTCCTTGCAGTTGTGATATGAAATGAGGGCACGAGGTGCCGGAAAAAAATATAATGGTTTATTTATTGGCACGTGAATTGTTCGTGCAGTTGTAATATAAAAAGTGGGCACGAGGTGCCAGGGTAATATAATGATCTAATTATGGGCACGAAGTGCCGTGGAGATATGAAAGAGGGTTGAGACCCGTGTTTATGAAAAATATAAAAATGGGCTGAGCCCCGTAGTTGTATGACTATGAAATGAAGTGTCACATGGTGACTTTTTAATTGAAAGAATTATATTCAAAATATTTATTTGGAAGGATTTTTAATCAAAAAGATTTATTTGAAAGAGTTACATTCGAAATGTATTTATTTGAAGAAATTATATTTGAGAGAGATTTATTTAAAGGAAGTATATTTGAAAGATATTTATTTGAGGGAATTATATTTGAAAAAGATTTATTTGAAAGAATTATATGTGAAAGATATTTAATTGAAGGACTTGATTTAATTGGGTGTACTTATATTTATTAATCGTTGAACGATATTAATGGTGTTTTTGTTGGCCTGCTATGCATTTCACTGGTTGATTTGTGTTGTCCTTATAGTTACTTGTTTTCTATTATTTGTATATCATATTGCACAGGTTTTTAGACTAGTGAGTGTCTTGATTGTACCTCATCTCTACTCCACTGAGGTTAGTACTGATACTTACTAGGTACTGACCGTGGTGTACTCATACTATATTTCTGCTTGGTCGTCGCAGTTCCTTAGAGTCTTTTCATTTTATTGTACTGTTATTTATTATTCAAACAGTATTGGGTATTCGATCCTTGAGATCATTTCATGTATTCAGTTAGAGTTCGTGACTCAGTACTACCAGTCTTGGAAGATTGTTATATTCATATTTGTTCCGGTGTTAGTTTCTATTTAACAAAAATAGCTTCGAAATATAATGAAAATCGACTTACCTTAGTGGGATTTTTGGTCGTGACATACATACTTTTTAAATTTCCTACAACTCTATTTTCTATTTTTTTGCCAAGTGGATTTAAAAGACAAGCGACACTGCTAATGAAGAATCCTAACGGTACTACTTTATAGGAATTCTATCTCCACATCTGTTTGTGAGCCAAAGCATGCAACTTCCTGGTACAGTTTGAATATTTTTAAAGTGTTAAAATTACTTTCAACTGCACTACAAAAAAGTAGATATAAAAGTTATATTATAAAAACTGAAGAATATGTTCAATACAGAAATTAAGAGTGGCCAGTTTTATATAAGGCAGTTGGTTGAGCTACGCAAAAAAATAAATAATAGAAAAATCTACAGGTCTAAAAGATAGACCAAATTTCTTGAAGTCCAACAAAATAATAATAATGGGAAGAAAAAGTCTTTGCACATCTTTGTGCATATAAGAAAAGAGATTCATTTTACCAATAATAGGTACCTTCACGGCAAATGAGGAGCAGAAAAGTCAAAAGAGCAATACCTTCTTATGAAAGATTTGTTTTAACCCATCGATAAAGTTTTGACAAAAAACGTCCAAAGGATAAATGTAGAAATGAAGTGGAGCGCCAATTTATTATGCATTTTGTAATATGATTCAAAGTATGTGAAATAAAGTGAACGGATGATTTTAGCGGTAGAAGCTAAAGGGCAAGGACTAAGCTAATTAATAGCGGAAGGTGTAACATTTCTTACTTTGTATTCAGTTTGAACGTAATTGAACTTATCCATTTAATAGAAGTTTATTTTTTAATTTTTGGGGGAAGGACAAAATGGTCAATCAATTTTAGATGGGTATTTTCATAAATCAACTTTGACTTAGTAGCTTCACACTTTTAATATAGTATATATATGGACACACGCGTTGCGCCCCCATATGAATTATTGATTAAAAATATTTAAATATCAATATTATTAGAAATTTTGACTTATAAAATTTTAAAAAGTAAAATAAAAAAGTGTGAGTTTTTGTGAAAATAATTAGTGAGTTCGTATTTAACTAACTCTATAAAGGAAGAATATTTGAAGAGAAAATTTTATAAAATTTAAGAAAGAATGTAATTAGCTTGTATTAAGCAGGACGAGAATATTGTTTTGATCTGATACCTCAAAGTTTTTTGATACCAAAAGATTGTAAACACCTTTAATTAGCAGACGATTATATATACTTATGATTATAATAAGTAAGCTAAAATTTTCAAGACATATTTTATATGGAAAATATTTATTTTTAAAAGATAAAATATCATTCAACTTATAATGGATATTTGATGATTCAAACTTTTTACATTGATCAGGCTTCTCATATGTATAATAGAAATAACAGATAGATAATAAATAAATAATAGATAGTATTGTGGTATACTCGATAGAGGTTGTTCAAAGGGAAATTTGAAAAAAATTTACTAAAAGGGAAATAGAGGAAAGAGAGTGTTGGAGATGATAAAGATTAAAGTGTAATTTGCAACAGAATGTTTGACAAATCATGCATAACTCGCCAAACCCCCCTTTGTATAATGTGATAAATTTGCAATATCCAATTATCATTTATATCAAACAAATTAACATGAGAGTTCGATAATATGTGTTTAAATACATTCTTACAAACAGTGGGTCTTCTGCTTAAAAACAAAGAACTTTTCTTTTCTAGATTTAAATGAAAGTTCTTGGATGAGATAAATTTCCAAATTTAAATGAAAGTTCCCTGGTCAAATTTTTTTTTTCCAATACTGTTGGCATTACTTAGAGGCGCGTTGCGCGTGTACCCATTATCAGTGAGTGTAAACTATTTAAAACCAAATAAGTATCTTTAATGATTATTTGATTTAAACGATAAAAATAAAGGGAAAAATAAAGTTTCTGAAAAAGATAAAAATGATGAATGATGAAGTTATTTAGATAACTTGCTAATTCAACAAAGGAATAAATCATACCCATATTCTTACATATCTTATTGTATTATTCGCATATTATTGAATTTCACTAAAAAGGAATGAATGCAACATTTTCAATTAATTAACTTGCATATTTCTAGTCGAATGGAAATAACATCAAAATATGTGAAAATGATACACAAGCCTAAATAAAAAATCTTACTAAGGCAACAATAAAAGACAAACAAAAAGGTTCAAATTTTTACTAAAAAACACAACTTTAGATCTGACTCCCAGAATTATCTAATGTTATAGATCTGTAACGATCCGACCGGTCGTTTTGAGAGTAATAGCCCCGATTCCCTATTTACTGCTTCTCCCATATCTATTTCTGCTATTGTGACTTATCGGGAGGTTTCGTTTTAGTTTTTGGAGTGTTTTGGGATACTTAGTCCCTAAATGGAGGTTTAAGCCTTAGGATTTGGACCGTAGTCAGAACTGTATGAAAATGACGCTGGAATGGAATTTTATCGATTTTGTTAGCTCCGTTAGGTGATTTTGGACTTAGGGGCGTGTCCGGATTATATTTTGGAGGTTCGTAGCTTATTTAGACTTGAAATGGCGAAAGTCGAATTTTTGAAAATTTTGACCTGTAGTGGACTTTTTGATATCGGGGTCGGATTCCAATTTCGAAAGTTGGAGTAGGTCCGTAATGTTGAATATGACTTGTATTCAAAATCTGGGGTCAATCGGACGTGGTTTAGTTGGTTTCGGCATCGGTTATCGAATTTAGAAGTTTCAAGTTCTTTAAGTTTGAATCGGAGGATGATTTGTGATTTTAGCGGTGTTTGATGTAGTTTGAGGGCTCGACTAAATTCGTATGGTGTTTTAGGATTGGTTGGTATATTTGGCTGAGGTCCCGGGGGCCTCGGGTGAGTTTCAGGTGATTAACGGACTTGGAATGGAAGTTGAAAATTTTTTGAAGTTTGGTCTTTTGCTGGTATGATCGCACCTGCGAGGGTATTAGCCGCAGGTGCGAGGCCGCATGTGCGGAAGGTTGAGCGCATGTGCGGAAGGGGTGAAGATCAACAGAGGTTGCAGGTGCGATAACTTCTCCGCACCTTCGATAGCGCATATGCGGACTAGTGGTCGCAGATGCAGACCAGTGGTCGCAGAAGCGGAGGCAGCCAAGGTTAGTCGTTTTCGCAGCTGGACCCACATTTTTGTACCAGCGGGCGTGCAGGTGTGAGTCTAGGCTCCGCAGGTACGGAAATGCCTGGGCAGTGTTTAAAACCGAAGGGCTTAGTGACTTTTGTCATTTTTGACTTTGCAAACTCGGTTTAGGGCGATGTTTTAGAGCATTTTTGAGGTATTTCTTGAGGTAAGTCCCTTGTGCTTATTTTTGATCAATAATCTTGCTTCCCCATTTATTTTTGCACCTAGTTAGTATGTATTTAAGGTAAAATTTGGGAGTTTGAGGCTCGGGATTTGGAAAGTTTGATTTATGGATTTGAAGGACCATTTGGTGTCTGATTTTAGTAAATTTGATATGGTTAGACTCGTGAGTGAATGGGCTTTCGAATTTTGTGACTTTTACCCGATTCCAAGACGTTGTCTCGGGTCTACCTTTTAGGACGAATTTTGAAATTTTTGTTAAAGTATTGACTTCATTAATTAGATGAGTCTATTATGGTTATATTTACGATATGTAATTGTTTTTGGCTAGATTTAGACCATTCAAAGCCGGATATTTGTAGAAAAGGCATTGTGACCGATTAATTGATCTTGGTTCGAGGTAATTGGCTTACCTAACTTTATATTGGGGAAATTCCCTTAAGATTTGCAACTATTGTGATATGTGAGCGACGTGTACGTGATGTGACGAGTACGTACACACACTAGTTGTGAAAAAACCCCGATTTTCTTACTGAGCAGCAACCTGTTTTTCTTTTATTTTGAGCTATACCATTTTAATGAGTACTAATCTATTTTTATTCTTAATTGAATTATTCTAATATGTGTAGCTATCCTATTTAGTCTAATACAACATGTCTACGTGTCTTAACTGCTTATGTGAATTATGTGCAGCATGCTTAGTGAATTTCCTACTTCGTCCTTGACTGGTACTTAGTCTAAATCGTAAGATTTTGTGATGTAGTTGTATTTCTATTTTTTGCGCTGCATATTTACTTTGGGACTACGGAATGGTATTCTGGAAGATCCCCCTGTACAACATATTTACTTTGGGACTACGAAACGATATTCCAGGAGATCCCCCTGTACTGCATATTTACTTTGGGACTACGGAACAGTATTCCGGGAGATCCTCCTGTACTGCATATTTACTTTGGGACTACGGAATGGTATTTTGGGAGATCCCCATATCTTGCATATTTACTTTGGGACTACAGAACGGTATTCCGGGAGATCTCCCTGCATATTTACGTTTGGGACTACGAGACGGTATCTCGGGAGATCCCTTGTTGTATTTCTGTGTATTGAGCTGTTACCTTCTATAAATTCTTTCTTGTTAAATTTTAGTCTTTATTTTACTGCGATATTTTATTTTTGCCTTGCTTTATTATCATATTCTAGTAGGGCCCGGACCTGACCTCGTCACTACTTTATCGAGGTTAGGCTTGGCACTTACTAGGTACCGATTGTGGGGTACTCATGCTACTCTTTTGCACATGTTTTGTGTGCAGATCCGGGTACTTCTTATCAGCCCCGTTACTAGCTGAGAGTGCTTGCTGGATGTACGGAGACTTTAAGGTATATCTGCCGCGTCCGCAGACCTCGGAGTCCCCCTCTATTCCCTCATATGTCATTTACCTTCCTTACTTATATTATTTCGGATTCTGATTCCGATTCCGGAAGTTGGAGTAGGCCCGTAATGTTGAATATGAATTGTGTGCAAAATTTGGGGTCAATCGGACGTAGTTTGGTTGGTTTCGGCATCAGTTGTTGAATTTAGAAGTTTCAAGTTCTTTAAGTTTGAATCGGAGGATGATTTATGATTTTAGCGTTGTTTGATGTGGTTTGAGGGCTCGACTAAGTTCGGATGGTATTTTAGGATTGGTTGGTATGTTTGGTTGAGGTCCCGGGGGCCTCGGATGAGTTTTGGGTAGTTAACGGACTTGGAATGGAAGTTGAGAAATTTCTGAAGTTTGGTCTTTTGCCGGTATGATCTCACCTGCGAGGGTATTAGCCGCAGGTGCGAGGCCGCATGTGCGGAAGGTTGAGCACAGGTGCGGAAGGGGTGGAGATCAGCAGAGGTCGCAGGTGCGATGGTTTCTCCGTACCTGCGATAGCGCAGATGCGGACCAGTGGTCGCAGATGCAGACTAGTGGTCGTAGAAGCGGAGGCAGCCAATGTTAGTCATTTTCGTAGTTGCACCCACATTTTCGTACCAGCGGGCGCGCAGGTGTGAGCCCAGGCTTCGCATGTGCAGAAATGCCTGGGCAGTGTTTAAAACCGAAGGGTTTCGTGATTTTTGTCACTTTTGACTTTGCAAACTCGATTTAGGGCGATGTTTTAGACCATTTTCGAGGCATTTCTTGAGGTAAGTCCCTTGTGCTTATTTTTGATCAATAATCTTACTTCTCCATTTGTTTTTCCACCTAGTTAGTGTGTATTTAAGGTGGAATTTGAAAGTTTGAGGCTAGGGATTTGGAAAGTTTGATTTGTGAATTTGAAGGACCATTTGGTGTCGGATTTTAGTAAATTTGATATGTTTAGACTCGTGTGTGAATGGGCTTTCAGATTTTGTGACTTTTACCTTATTCCGAGATGTGGGCCCGGGTCGACTTTTGAGGACGAATTTCGAAATTTTTGTTAAAGTATTGATTTTATTAATTAGATGAGTCTATTATGGTTATATTTATGATATGTAATTGCTTTTGGCTAGATTTGGGCCATTCAGAGCCGGATATTCGTGGGAAAGGCATTGTGACCGATTGATTGAGCTTTGTTCAAGGTAAGTGGCTTGCCTAACTTTGTGTGGGGGAAAATCCCCTTAGGATTTGAAACTATTGTGATATGTGAGCGCCGTGTACGGGAGGTGACGATTACGTACACTGGCTAGTTGTGGAAAAAACCCGATTGTCTTACTGAGCAGCAACCTGTTTTCCTTTTATTTTGAATTATACAATTTTAATGAGTATTAATCTATTTTCATTCTTAATTGAGTTATTCCAATATGTGTAGCTATTATGTTTAGTCTAATACAGCATGTCTATGTGTCTTAATTGCTTATGTGAACTATGTGCAGCATGCTTAATGAATTTCCTGCTTCTTCCTTGACTTGTACTTAGTCTAAATCGTAAGATTTCGTAATGTAGTTGTATGTCTATTGTTTGTGCTGCATATTTACTTTGGGACTGCGGAACGGTATTCTGGGAAATCCTTTTGTACTGCATATTTATTTTGGGACTACGGAACGATATTCTGGGAGATCCCCCTGTACTGCATATTTACTTTGGGACTACGGAACGGTATTCCAGGAGATCCTTTTGTACTGCATATTTACTTTGGGACTACGGAACGGTATTCCGGGAGATCCCCTTATCTTATATATTTACTTTGGGACTACGGAACGGTATTACGGGAGATCTCCCTGCACATTTACATTTGGGACTACGAGACGGTATCTCGGGAGATCCCCTATTGTATTTTTGTGTTAGGCTTGGCACTTATTGGGTACCGATTGTGGTGTATTCATACTACTCTTCAGCACATGTTTTGTATGCAGATCCAGGTACTTCTTATCAGCCCCGCTACTAGCTGAGAGTGCTTGCTGTTGTACGGAGACTTCAAGGTATATCTGTCGCGTCCGCAGACCTCGGAGTCCCCCTCTATTCCCTCCTATGTCATTTACCTTCCTCACTTCTGTTATTAGATTCTGGTGTATAGAGATACTAGTTTCCTTCTGTAGCTTGTGACTTACGATGTTCCGGATTTTGGGATTACTGTGTATTTTGAACAGTTAGTTGTTTAATTCATGTTTTTATTTCATTATTCCGTAAATGTTAGGCTTACCTAGTCATAAAGACTAGGTGCCATCACGACGTCATACAGAAGGAAAATTGGATCGTGACAAGATCAGTCAAAAACAAAGTAAAAACAAAGAGTTTGATAGAGTTTTGTAAAGAAATACTCTAATTGATCTCCAAAAACATATGTAATATTAAGAGTTGAAAGAATAACAAAGAATAAAACAAAAGATGAAATAGGCTTTAGTAAATGGGAAAATATGTGGTAAGGCACAAGAATGATCAAAACCTTGTTCATGTCCTGTCAAACAAAGTATACGTGAGAAAATAAGTATAAATGCCATCTGAACCTTACCCGATAAGCAAATTCTGAACCTTACCCGTAAAGAAAGAAACTTTGAAGAATTCAAGAATTTGTTAGAATTCCAAGTGGTTAATCAAATTCAATTGTATATATCAATTTACAAAATATTCAACTTAAATAAATCTATAAATACCTCCCACATAAGACCAGCCCCATTATAAAAATCCTTTCTTACCAAACCCAAAAGCCTATTCACTACAAGCACACTTGGTGATTTTCAGCTTTTCTCAATTTAAAATATCTTCATTTGGTGAGCATTTTCAAGGAAAAATGAGGCCTTTGTATGGGTCAAAATCTGTTTTCATTAAGATTTGACACGAAACGGTATCGTAGAAATCGATATGGTTGAGGTCGATTAGTAAATAACGGGGCTCGTAGCCGAGTAGTCAATAACGGCCGATGTCGAATGCTAACAGCTAGTTTTTGTAAAAGAATATTCACGAGAATATTCTATTGAATATTTTTGGTGTCTGTACTCTTAGGGTTGACTGGGGAATGCCCATATAAATAGAAAAAGAGATAGGGAAGGGGGAGGGGGGGAGGGGTAATATTCTCTGATAAGAACATTCTTGAAAAAGCAGTCTCTCTCTCTAGATAAAAGACAATCACTACTTTTCTAAAGAGATTCGATTGTCTACTATTCTACACTTTTTCCATTAGATCCGAGAAGGGTCCAAACATTCTAGTATTTATCTATCTTTCACCATTATCAGAAAGAAGAATCATCCACCCCATTCAATATTGAGTGAATCATTCTCCTTATTTACTTTAATGCCATTTATCATTATTTATTGCTTGATATTCTCCCATCGTTAATGATCTTAAAATATTGAACGTACATCACATTTAATCTTCTCTCAACACTGCTCTTGCCTGATTGTTGTTAACCGATTATAGATATGAAGTTATTACCATTAATTAAGTTTAGCCCTTCGTCATACAATATTAATTAGTTTAATCAAAAGTCTATATTTTTTGGTCAAACAATTTGGCGCCGTCTGTGGGGATTCCTAGTTAAATCTTTAGTTTCTTCTAGATCTATAACTGACACATTTCACAAAAAAGAAGAAGAGAAGCTCCTACTTCCCCGTACACCCAGATCTGACATGGCAGGTAAAGGAGAAGAAAGGATAAAGGCAGTGGCCGATCTCACTACCAACTACTTAAACACCATCAATGAGGTCTCCGAAACAGAAGGGAAAGGCATAACGCCTAACACCTCTCCCCGACGAAGTGGATCACTACTCTCTCACGGCAGTATCATAGCATCCCGCGGTAAAGGATCCTCCACGTCCACAGTAGAAGAGGCGCCACCAGCGGTGAAGCAGCTACTCGAAGCTTGGCTAACAAATACGCTGACCGACATCCTAAACAAGCCCACTCAGGACACAGTTAGGAAAGATGCAAGGACTTGCATTACACCAGCAACGGCCAAGCAGCACGGAACTCCCTTTCAGTAACAAGTATCACTCACAATATTAATAATGCAGGTAATGACACTCTCACGGCCATTCTGAGGAAAATAGAAGAAATGAAAAATGAAAACAAAATGCTTCGGGATCAAATGAGAAAACACCAAGAAAGAGTCGACAAAATACCGGGTGCCCCAAAACTCTTGCCAAAACAAGACGATGGTCGGTTCGTCGAGCAACCCTACAGTGATGAAGCCGCCCCACATGCCATACCCAAGACGTTCAAGATGCCGCCTTATCTGAAAATTTATGACGGTATGACCGACCCCGAAGATCTTGTAACTCACTATGTCACTGCGGTAAAGGGAAATGATCTCGCCAAAGAACAAGTCTCCTCCATCTTGTTGAAAATGTTCGGCGAGACCCTTACCGGAGGAGCATTGACTTGGTATTCACAGCTGCCCGTGCGCTCCATTTAAACATTCAAAGAGAAGGCCGACAATTTCGTAACAGCCTATGCTGGGGCTAAAAAGGCGAAGGTAAGAGTGAACGATATATTTGCCATCAAACAATCACCCGGAGAGGGATTGAGGGACTTCATCGCTCGATTCAATAGAGTAAGGATGACCTTACCGAATGTATCAGAAGGAATGGCTGTAGCAACTTTCAAAAATGGGCTGAACAGGAATGGCTCGAGGGCGACCAGAAAATTATTAAACTGACTTATGAAATATCCTCCAACCACTTGGGATGAAATACACAACGCCTACTGTGCCGAGGTCTGTGCCAACGAGGACGACCTGAATGGGCTGACTCATCGATTGATCTCGGTACAAGCCGAAACTAGGAAGGATCGAAGAAATGATTCCAAGAGAGATCTTTCATCTCCACGATCCAACCGAGAAAGGCATTAGCCATATGTCAGAAGCGCCATCATGCCCCTCTCCCACCACTAAGAGGGCCCATCTAGGCCAAGGATAGGGACTCACAGGAACGAGAGAGATATGTCCCTTTTACTATATGCTTACAATTTTTGTGTGTCACTCTCAGAAATAGTCTATGCATTAGAGAAGCTCGGACCAAAGGTAAAATGGCGACAAAAGATGAGGTCAGATCCAAGCACTAGAAAATTAGACGCCCTCTGCGAGTTCCACCAAGAACGAGGTCATAAAGCTTAGGACTGCATCGCCCTAAGACAGGAGGTCGTGAACATGCTTCATCAAGGACACCTCAAAGAATTGCTGAGCGACCCAGGAAGGACAAATTTTGCCCGAGGACGTGAACAACACCAGGGACCGCTGAAACCACCTTCACCGAATCGCACCATTCAAATGATCATCAGGGGCAGTGCTGACTTTTTGATCCATAGAGTGAAGTTCGCCACAACCCACAAGCTCAAACGGTCAATCACTCATGAACGGTACGATGAACTCGAAGAAAGTATCATCTTCGATAAGTCAGATACCCACGGTTTGGTTTTCCCTCACTATGATGCCCTCATTATCACTTTATGAATATTAGATACAGATGTAAGACACATTATGGTAGACAATGGGAGCGGCACGTGCATTGTCCATCCTCGAGTACTTGCACAAATGAAACTCGAAGATAAGATAGTATCGCGCTACATCACGCTAACAGGTTTTAACAATGCAGTTGAACGAACATATGGGAAAATCACACTCCCCATCTTGGCCGGCGGCATCATTCTGGAAACCACATTCCACATCATAGACCAGGATACGGCGTACAACGCCGTAATAGGCCGACCTTGGATACAAGCCATGAGGGCTATCCCTTCCAGCTTATACCAAGTTATCAAATTTCCAACCCTATGGGGAGTATTCAGCATACGAGGAGAACAACACATATCTTAAGAATGTTATCGCATCCAGGATTGTACATTCACCCAACAAATGAAGGGCAAAGCAGAGGACACATAGCAATTAACTGTGTCGAGGTCGAGCAGTGATGAAAAGATGGACGTCATCAGAGATCCCGAAACAATAGACGACGCGGGATCAACCGTAGAAGACCTCGACCCCGTCCAAGTTGATAAAAATGACCACAACAAGAAAGCCTACGTCGGCCGTAAGCTTCAAGGACCAGGTAATTCCGTCAATTCTTAATTGCTAACGCGGACTTGTTTTCTTTTTCCCATGCAGACATGCGAGGTATCCCGAAGGAGATCGCCACACATAAGTTGAACGTCGACCTGTTCTACCCCCCGGTAAGGTAGGTTAGACGAAAGTTCAATTCCACAATAAACGATGTAGTCCACGAGGAGGTCAAACAAATGTTAGAAAATGGCTCCATCAGGGAATCAAAATATCCCCAGTAGGTCACCAATGTGGTCATGGTAAAAAAGAAGAATGGAAAGTGGCGGATGTGCATAGACTTCACGGATTTAAACAAAGCATGTCTCAAAGATTCATTCCCGCTACCACACATCGACCAGCTCATTGACGCAACGGCCGGGCATGAACTGCTGAGCTTCTTAGATGCCTACTCGGGCTACAATCAGATCCTTATAGAAGAGGAGGATCATGAGAAGACCATCTTCATCACCCACCAAGGAACGTACTGCTACAGGGTGATACCCTTCGAACTGAAAAATGCGGGGGCGACATACCAAAGGTTGGTGACTAAAATGTTCAAAGACCAACTTGGCAAGACCATGGAAGTCTACATAGATGACATGTTGGTCAAGTCCAAAAAAAAAGAAGATCACATCGACCACCTGAAAGAGGCCTTCGACATACTCGGGTGATATGGGATGAAACTAAACCTGAGAAATGTGCATTCGGCGTAACTTCAGGAAATTTCCTGGGCTTCCTAGTATCACAAAGAGGCATCGGGGTCAATCCCGACCAAATCAAAGCCATTTAGGGAATACCAGAACACTTAACCAGCAAAAAACAAGTTCAGAAGCTGACCGGCCGCATTGCCGCCTTGTCGAGATTCATCTCACGATCATCTGATAGATGGCACAAGTTTTTCGGCGTGCTCAAGAAGGACAACGGCTGCTATGGACATCCGAGTGCATTCAAGCCCTGAAGGAGTTAAAATCTTACCTAACATCACCATTGTTTCTTGCCAAAGAAGAACCACGGGAACGTCTGCTCATCTGCCTCGCTGTATCCGAAGTAGCAGTGAGTACAGTCCTAGTCCGAGAAAGCAAAGGTACGCAATCCCTTATCTATTACATTAGCAAAACCCTAGTCGATGCCGAGACGAGGTATCCCCACCTCGAAAAACTAGCCTTGGCCTTGTTCATAGATTCACGAAAGCTTAGACCCTACTTCCAATGCCATTCGATCTCGGTAATCACGACTTTTCCCTTGAGAAGCATCTTGCATAAGCCCGAGCTATCAGGAAGATTAGCTAAGTTGGCCATAGAATTAAGCGAGCATGATATCACATATCAACCGCAGACAGCAATAAAATCACAAGTCCTTGTCGAGTTCAGCGCAAAAATAATGCCCGAAGTCGAAAAAGAAGCCGCCCACGCTTCTCTGCGAACACAAGATCTATGGATTTTGTACATCGACGGCGCCTCCAATACATCAGGGGCCGGACTGGGACTTGTCCTCGAAGTCCCGATAGGCGAAGTGGTTCGCTAGTCCGTAAGGTGCCTGGACATGACTAACAACGAGGTCGAGTATGAGGCCGTGATTGTAGGGTTAAGGCTAGCACTAAAGTACGGGGAGAGCGGGTCATCCTACGCTTCTACTCTTAACTCGTTGTCAACCAAGTCACAGGGGCTTTCCAGATCAAAGAGCAAATGTTACAAAAATACCAGGCCGAGATCTACGGACTATTGCCCGAGTTCGACAAGTGCCAATTTGACCAAATCCCTCGAGCACAAAACATCGAGGGGACAACGGACCCCTCCCTGTGGGCTGACGATGTCCATTCCCCATTTGATGAAAGGCCAAGGGGACAACGACCAAATTAATGGCAGCAACTAAAAGCATAACCGGAGAAGGAAACATGGTCACTCTCCTCCACTCATCGATAGATCAAATTGAGGTAAGGATCATAAATCTAACCTGGGACTGGCGAAACCGTATAATTACATACTTGCAGGACAACGTATTCCTAGATGATAAAAAGGAAGCCAAGAAGCTCCGGATGCAAGCGGCCAGGTAGAACATCATTCACAACGACCTATACAAAAGGACGTATGGCATCCCCCTAGCGAAATGCTTAGGTCTGAATCAGACGCGGTGCATACTGGAAGAAGTCCACGAAGGCCACTACGGAGCTCACTTAGGCAATCGAGCTCTGGTCAGATGTCTCATACGGGCAGGTTACTACTGGCCTACCATGAAAAAAGAGGCCACAAACTTCGTAAAAAAATGCGAACAATGCCAAAAATACGCCCCAATGATCCATCAAGTGGGCGAGCATCTCCACTCGGTCACCTCCCCTTGGCCTTTCATCAAATGGGGAATGGACATCGTCGGCCCCCTCCTTGTGGGGCGAGGTAACATACGATCTCTTTTGGTTTTAACTGACTATTTCTCAAAATGGGTAGAAGCAGAAACATTCGCCCAAATACGTGAACAGGAAGTGATCGCCTTATATGGATAAATATTGTGTTCCACTTCGGCCTCCCCAAAGAGATTAGTTGTGACAACGGACCCCAATTTACTGGAAAAAAGGTCGCCGAATTTTTCGAGAAGTGGCATATCAAAGGAATACTCTCCACACCATACCATCCCGCGAGCAACGGGCAAGCGGAATCCTCCAATAAATCAATACTGAACATCCTGAAGAAAAAGCTTGAGGATGGCAAGGGATTATGGCCGGAGCTGTTACCAGAAGTGCTTTGGGCTTATCGCACAGCACCAAAGACGAGTACTGGAGAGACACCCTACTCTTTAGTCTATGGAATGATGCGGTAATGCCAGTCAGAGTCGGAGAGCCCAGTTTGCGATACTCCCATGAGAGTGGATCGAGAAACGATGAAAGTATATGGCAAGAGCATGACAAAGTCGAAGGACGGAGAGATATGGCCTACATAAGGATGGTCGCCCAAAAATAACAGGCAGAACGCTATTATAACAAAAAAGCCAAGATCGAACCACTCAAAGTCAGGGACTACGTGCTCAAGTCCAAAACACAAGCAAGTAAAGACCCGCGGGAAGGCAAACTAGGGACGACCCATATAAAATCGTGGTAGCAACAAAGAAAGGGTCATTTCAACTAGAAACAATGGAAGGAAAACTACTACCGAACAACTGAAACATTGCCCACCTCAAGTATTTCAACTTTTAAGAAAAAACGTCCTCCCAGTCACACTCTTTTTCCCTCACTTGAGTTTTGTCCCAATCGAGTTTTCTCGAGGAAGTTTTTAACGAGGCGAAAAGGGGGACACTTCCAAGTCAAAATGCGAACGGAACGAGACACCAGACAGTTAGTTCATTGACCAACCTCTTAACACGTCTCCAGGTCAACCAATGAAGGGACTAGATAGACTGGGACTGGAATGCCAACCCGAAAAACATGTAAATTTCTCCAAGTATGAGCGAAACACAAATGTATGAAATCCGCCCATGTTCTCTCCAGAACAACATCACCTCAATATCAACCCGCCCCCCAGCCACAATTAAGTAAATTACATTCGACCTCGTTCGAATTAAACTATATTCGACCTCATTCGAATTAAACCACATTCGACCTCGTTTGAATTAACTCACATTCGACCTCGTTCGAATTAACCCATATTTGACCTCGTTCGAATTAAACTACATTCGACCTTGTTCGAATTAAACCACATTCGACCTCGTTCGAATTAAACCACATTCGACCTCGTTCGAATTAACTCACATTCGACCTCGTTTGAATTAAACTACATTCGACCTTGTTCGAATTAAACTACATTCGACCTCATTTGAATTAACTTACATTCGACCTCGTTCGAACTAACTCGCATTCGACCTTGTTCGAATCGACTCACATTCGACCTCGCTCGAACCAACTCAATACAGGTTACGTTCGACCTCGTTCGTATTAACACCTGCTAATCCACGACCATGGCCAAAACCAAAGTTTTATGATTAAAATGACATTTATTACTTCAAATATATTCCTTACAAAAGCTAAAACAAATGCCAATAAAAGTATGTACAAGAATTACAAGCAAAAGAAAGAAAAACAACTACGTGCTACCTAACTCAGCAGCACCATCTCCACCCATTTCTCGACCTTCACCACCGGGATACTCATCGTCGTACTAGGCATCGTGCTCAATCCTTTTCACATCTTCCTCAGCATCACCAGCTTGTGGTGTGGCGGGGTCATAGCCACTAGGGGTGGGCGTCGGTCGGTTATTATGAAAGTACGGTTCGATTTATTGATTTTCGGTTTTGTAATATTAATAACCAAATCAAACCAAAGTATTTAAGGTTAGATGTGGTTTTTTCAAAGTTTGGTTCGGTTATTTTCGGTTTATTTTTTCGGTTTTAAACGGTTGAAGGAAATTTTATGCTTCTCTGGAAAAAGGAAATAGATTGTCATAATGAATGAATAGAAAAGAAGATATTGGTCCAACAACCATTGCACATAACAGAGACGGCATTAACAGCCATTGAATAGAAAAGAAGATATTGTCATAATGAATGAAGAGAAAAGAACTAAAACACAAAAAAAGAAACCTTATCTTAATAAAAAATCAACCAAAGAAATCTTGAACACCTTTTCCAGCAAAAACTCTATCAGAAAGTTCAGACAAAACAGCATTAACAGTGAGCAAAACTGCAAAACGACACTGGACTCAACTCAACTCAGAACACAGAAGAAGTCACACTAACCTGAGGAAGAAGGATGAGCGACGAGCTGAGGAAGAAGGCAGCAGTCACACAGAGCTGAGGAAAAAGGCAACAGTCGCAACAGTCGCACAGAGACAAAGTTGAGAAAGAACCCTAAATCTAATTTTTGATTTAGGTTTGGGAAATGGGAATTGGGAAGTAAGTGACTAAGTGTAACGTATCAGACTATCAGTAAGTTTGGGTAAATTGGGCTTCAAAGTTCAAATGGGTATTGGACTATTAGGCTTCAGCCTAAAATGGGTAATAAGTTTTGGACTCATAAAAGAACCCACATGTTCAAACCTATTTTTCTTAACTAATACCCAAATATTTGGTTTAACCGAAAATCGAAATACTAGTGAGGGTATTCAGGTGGATCCGAAGAATATAGAGGCGGTGCAGAGTTGGCCCAGACCATTCTCAACCACGGAGATTAGGAGCTTTCTTGGTTTGGCGGGTTACTACCGTCGCTTTGTGGATGGATTTTCATCTATTGCATCGCCCTTGACCAAATTGACCAAAAAGGGTGCTCTATTCAGGTGGTCGGATGAATGTGAGGAGAGCTTTCAGAAGCTCAAGACTGCTTTGACCACAGCTCCAGTGTTAGTTTTGCCATCAGCTTCAGGTTCTTACAGTGTGTATTGTGATGCCTCGAGGATAGGCATTGGTTGTGTTTTGATGCAGGAGGGTAGGGTGATTGCCTATGCCTCGCTCCAGTTGAAGACCTATGAGAAGAACTATCCTATCCATGATCTTGAGTTAGCAGCCATTGTTCACGCCTTGAAGATTTGGCGTCATTATTTGTATGGGGTTCATTGTGAGATCTATACTGATCACCGGAGTGTGCAGTATCTGTTAAAGCAGAAGGATCTTAATTTGCGTCAGCGGAGATAGTTGGAGCTTCTTAAGGACTATGATATCACTATTTTGTACCATCCGGGGAAAGCCAATGTGGTGGCCGATGCTTTGAGTCACCGGGTAGAGAGTTTGGGGAGTTTAGCATATCTTCCAGCAGCAGAGAGACCTTTGGCATTAGATGTTCAGACCTTGCGCCAGCTTGTCAGATTGGATATTTCGAAGCCTAGTCGGGTATTTTCTTGTGTGGTCTCCAGGTCTTCTCTTTATGACCGTATCAGGGAGCGTCAGTATGATGACCCTCACTTGCTCGTTCTTCAAGACAGGGTTCGGAGAGGTGATGCTAGGGATGTGACTATTGGTGATGACGGGGTGCTGAGAATACAAGGCCGGATATATGTGCCTAATGTAGATGGGCTTCGAGAGTTGATTTTTGAGGAGGCCCACAGCTCGCGGTATTCTATCCATCCGGGTGCCGTGAAGATGTACCATGGGACCAGTTTCTTCCACTCGCGGAGTTTGCATATAACAACAGTTATCAATCGAGTATTCAGATGGCTCCGTACGAGGCTTTGTATGGGAGGATGTGTAGATCTCTGGTTGGATGGTTTGAGTCGGGTGAGGCTAGGCTCTTAGGTACAGACTTGGTCCAGGATGCATTAGATAAGGTGAAATTGATTCAAGAGCGACTTCGCACGGCGCAGTCTAGGCAGAAGAGCTACGCGGATAGGAAGGTCTGTGATGTGTCTTTTATGGTTGGGGAGAAGGTTTTGCTGAAGGTATCACCCATGAAGGGTGTTATGAGGTTTGGGAAGAGGGGCAAGTTGAGCCCCCGGTTCATTGGACCTTTTGAGGTTCTTCAGAGGATAGGAGATATGGCTTATAAGCTTGCCTTGCCACCCAGCTTGTTGAGTGTGCATCCAGTGTTTCATGTTTCCATGCTCCGGAAGTATATTGGAGATCCGTCCCATGTTTTGGATTTCAGCACTGTTCAGTTGGAGGGTGATATGACTTATGATGTGGAGCCGGTAACAATTTTGGATCGGCAGGTTCGAAGGTTGAGGTCAAAGGATATAGCTTCAGTGAAGGTGCAATGGAGAGGACAGCCTGTGGAGGAGGCTACCTGGGAGACCGAGCGGGAGATGCGGAGCAGATATCCACGCCTATTCGAGACTCCAGGTATGTTTCTAGACCCATTCGAGGACGAACGGATATTTAAGAGGGGGAGGATGTAACGACCCGGCCGGTCGTTTCGAGAGTTATAACCCCGTTTTCCCTATTCCTACTTCTTTTTGGTGTTATTCAACTATATTATATTATATCGGATTAGTGAGTTCGAGTCCGGAAGGAACTCGGAGTGAAATGAGACACTTAGTCTCATAATTAAAAAAAACAAATTGAATTAGAAAAGTGGACCGGATATGGACCTATATGTAAACGACCTCAGATTTGAATTTTGATGATTCCAATAGCTCTGTATGGTGATTTTGGGCTTAGGAGCGTGTTCAGAATATTATTTGAAAGTCCGTAGAGGAATTCGGCTTGAAATGCCGAAAGTTTTATTTTTGAGAAGTTTGACCGGGGGGTTGACTTTCTGATATCGGGGTCGAAACCCGATTCTGAAAATTGGAATATCTCTGATATGTCATTTAGGACTTGTGTGCAAAATTTGAGGTCAATCGGACATGATTTGATAGGTTCCGGAGTTGTTTGTAGAAATTAGAAATTTTAAAGTTCATTAGGCTAGAATTGGGGTATAATTCATGATTTTAGAGTTGTTTGAGGTGATTTGAGGATTCAACTAAGTTCGTATGATGTTTTAGGACTTATTGGTATATTTGGTTGAGGTCCCGAGGGCCTCGGGTGAGTTTCGGATGGTTAACGGATCAAAAATTGAACTATAACAGCTGCTGCAATTTCCTTTTGTTGGAAATTGCTTCTGCCCAGAAATCGAGCCCAGATCGAGCTTAGGGTCGAGGGCTACGATCGAAGCCCAGATCGAGCTCAGGGTCGAGGGCCACGATCGAAGCCAAGATCGAGCCCAGAGTCGAGGGCCTGATCGAAGCCATGATCGAGCCCAGGGTCGAGGGTCACGGTCGAAGGCCGGGTCGAAGACATAATCGAGGGCCAGGATCGAGAACCAGGATCGAGGGGCAGGACCGAGGACCAGGATCAAGGACCTCGATCGAAGGCCAAGATCGAAGGCCAAGATCTAAGGCCAAGATCGAGGCAGAACCGAAGATGTCTGGGCAGAATTATAAAAACAGGGATTTCGTCCCATTTGCCATTTTTGATAAATTGGAGCTTGAGGAGAGGCGATTTTTGATATATTTTCAAGAAAAACTTGAGGTAAGTCCCTTGTGATTATTTCTACTCCATAATATTGAATTATCATCGAATAATCCGACTAGATTATATGATTTTGAGGTGTAAATCGGAGATTGGGACTTAGAAATTTGGAAATAAGATTTGTAGATTTGAGGGTCGAGTTGAGGTCGAATTTTGTATGGGCTTTCAGATTTTGTAACTTTTGTCGGGTTCCGAGACGTGGGCTTCACGGGTGATTTTTGAGCTAATTTTCAGATATTTATGAAAAAATCATTATTATCTTGTGGAATTAATTCCAATGAATTCTATTGACTGAAACGAATTATTTATGACCAGATTCGAGGCATTCGGAGGTCGATTTGCGAGGCAAAGGCATAGTAGAGTAAAAAGTTTCACGTTTTGAGGTAAGTAACGATTGTAAATCTAGTCCTGAGGGTATGAAACCCGGATTTTGTATCATTCTACTATTTTTAGTGACGCACATGCTAGGTGACGGGCGTGTGGGCGTGCACTGTTGGGGATTTATGACTTGGTCCGCCCCGTAGCAACTGTAAAGTTGCATACTTTGTTGAAACCATTGATACTTATATGTTTTAGAAAACTTTTCTGTAAATTGGGCTAAATGCCATGTTTGGGCCTTGCGCCAATGCTGTTTGGACCCTTAGGGGCTGTTTCTTACTATCCTCTCACTGTTTTCGATTGAAAATCTATACTCAGTCATATTTTTACTTGTTTACCGCATAACTCAGTTTTATATCTCTATTTTGATGCATATAAATATTTTGGACCGAATGCCCTGTTTTACTAAAATGCCCGAGTGGCCTGATTTGTGAGGATGGGTGTGGATCGGGGCTGCCCGCCTGCAACATACTTTATGACTGAGTGAGGCCGAGGGCCTGATTTATGAGGATGAGTGTGGATCGGGGCTGCCCGCCTGTAACATATTTTATTATTATCGCACGTGAGTTGTCCATGCAGATTATAGTGCTTTGGATGAAGGAGCCCCTCCGGAGCCTGTACACACCCCCAGTGAGCGCAGGTACCTACTAAGTGCGAGTGCCGAGTGCTGAGTGACTGGGAGGCAAGAGTGATTTTGAGGTATGCCCGAGTGGCAAGAGTGATTATAAGGTGTGCCCGAGTGGCAAGAGTGATTGTGAAGTATGCCTGAGTGGCACGAGTGACTGTGAGGTTTGTCCGAGGGGCTGTATATGAGTGATGTTTTGCCCGAGGGGCTGTTTATGATTTCATCATTTTTGCTCACCTTTGCATTGAGCCTTTGTTTGAAAAACTGTTGGAAAAATATCTTTAAATGATTTTTACTGGAACTGGGTTTAAACGAGATGTTTGAATCAAATCCTGATTTTTTTAAGAGCATGTGGTATTTTACTGAGATTTCCTGATATGAACGTTATATGCTTTGTTGTTCATCACTACTGCTCAGTCTTTATTTATTGTTGTTATTTACTGAGTTGGCGTACTCACATTACTCCCTGCACCTTGTGTGTAGATCCAGGTGTAGCTGGACACGGTAGCGGTTATTGAGTGTCCTGGTTGCAGATTTTCTTGGAGATAGCAAGGTAGCTGTTTGGCGATCGCAGCCCCTACTCTTCTCCCTCTTATCTTCCTCTAGTTGTATTTAGCTATTTTTCGGGTTGAGTTAGCCTTGATATTGTTAGACAGATTGTAGTATATGCTCATGACTAGTGACACCCCAATGTCGAGCTTTTCTTTTTCGCACTTCTATTTTTCTTTGATTTGAACTCTTTAAATGGAGGTTTTATGTTACATAACCTTGAAATTATTTTTGAAATGAAAATTTAATTTTTTTTGAAAATGAGTCGGCTTGCCTAGTTCCATAATAGGCGCCATCACGACAGAGGTTAGTTTGGGTCGTGACAGATGTCCAAATTGCTTCCACCATTCAACTATAGAAAAATATTTTAAAAGTTAATAAGTATAAATCAAATAAATTAATTTAAAGTTATAAGGATATCTATATTAAAGTTAGTTACCTGGCGACCTTATGTCTCTGGCTCTAATGGCCGCTTGTAAACCAAATAGGCCCTCTGCTTGTGAGTACCTACCAAACTCCTCCCATATTTGATCTATCGTCGCTGAATTAGGGACCAATTTCTCAAGACATGCATGGTATCCAATCCACACCTCTGAAGCTAAAGTTTCATCTACAGTGTTCTTGTAAAATAATCCCAGGTTAAGAAGATGGCCTGTTGCATACAAAGGTCGATGGAGTTGATTCTCCCACCTGGTATCAATTATCTCAAAAACTTTCTCATATTTCCTAATATCTCCTTCAAATGATGCTGCAATAGTCTCTTTGGCTCTATCCATAGCTTCATAAAGATAGCCCATTGGTGATTTTCTCTCTCCATCCACCATACGAAGTACGCTAATCAAAGGACTACCAACTTTAAGAGCCCGAACGACGTCATTCCAGAATGATGGAGAAATGAGAACTTTGGCAGTTTTTTTCCCCGCAGCTTCCTTTGCATATCTATTATCTTTCCATTCATTTGAAAGAACTAGCTTTCTCAAGTTTTTCTTTTACAAGTAAAAACTATGCAAAGTTAAGAAAGTCGTTGCAAATCTAGTCTTGGCCGGTCTCACCAAATTTCTTTCATTTGTAAATTTCCTTATCAAATTCAACAACGGCCTCTGACTGATGTAAGAATATACCCTGACGGCCTTAGTGAAAACTGTAAAAGTAACAATAACAATTTTATAGTTAATACTTAATAGGATAGGACATAAGTATAAATAAAGTTAAGGGCTTTAAAGATAACTATATTAATGTTACCTGAAGCATATGGGTTTTCCTTGAATAAGTCACCAAACATCAAGTTGATACAATGGGCAGCACATGGAGTCCAATAAATATGTGGATACATAGCTTCCATCATCCTACCCGCACTAACATTCTCACTAGCATTATCTGTAACAATTTGTATAATATTTTGCTTTCCAATTTTATCAATAGTCTTTCTAAACAAGTTGTATATTTTGATTCCATCCGTAGAAGAGTTGCTAGCATCGTGAGATTCAAGAAAAACACTCCCTCTTGGAGAGTTCACCAACACATTTATGATCATTTTTTCATTCCGTACTATCCATTTATCCATTATAATGGAACATCCAAACTTGTTCCATTCCACTTTATGCTCCTCAATAATTTGGTCTATCTTCTTCACCTCTTTTTTAAGATGAGTTACTCTAACTTCATGATAGCTAGGAGGCTTCATTCCTGGGCTATATTGTCCTACAGCCTTAATGAATTTATCAAAAGTTTTATAGTTAACACAGTTGAAAGGAAGCCCTGTATCATACTCCATGCTTCAAAGGCACTTACAGCGCGGTCCCTCAAAATCTTCTTGGCTTCTATACCTGGACCTTCTTCACCTTTTTCCTTTTCTTGTTGTTTTGCCGAGAAATAAAGATTGAGAGGACCTTTTGTCACTGTACGTGGCATCGTGGATGACCCACTAGAACTATTTGAAGATATCTTATGAGTTTTTTTTTTTTGGGGGGGAGGTCAGGGTTCATTTCACCATCTTCATCTATTTCATTATCTTCATCAATTAGATTCACCGATGCTTCAAAATTCACTTGAGTTCTTGTCACATTTTTCTTATCAACAAACGCTTTTACTTCCTCCCTAACCTCGGGCGGACAAAGGGGACATTGTACTATATTTTTAAATCCACCTATCAAATATTGCTTGTGACGAGTTATCCCACCATGATATATTTTTTTCACAAAACACACATTTAATTGTGGATCTTGATGAGCCTTGTATAGCATAATTCCAAGCTATATCATTTCGTTTATTACTATCGGATGACGCCATTTCAACGCTGTTTTATGAAAAAAAAATTATCAAGTCAATATGCAATTAATTCTACTCTATAAGACTATAAATCTATAATTGAAAAAACAGAGCAACAAATAAATAAAGTTACTGCCTCTGCTCGATTTTGAAAAACATAGCAAAAAAATAAAAATAAAGCTACTGCTTGACTGCCTCTGCTCGATTTTGAAAAACAGAGCAAAGCTACTGCCTGACTGCCTCTGCTCAATTTTGAAAAACAGAGCAACAAAAAAAAATACAGCTACTGCCTCTGTTCGATTTTGAAAAACAGAGCAACAAATTGAAAAATAAGAGCTGAAAGAGATGATGGAAGAAACAGAGCAAAGAACCCAAAAACAGAGCAAAGAAAGAAAGAAAGAAGAAAAACAAAGCAAAGAAAGAAGAAGAAGAAGAAGAAAGGCAATATACATAAACGGCCCCTTTAAGTTGTCCCTAACGATCAGACAGACACCTCACCTGATCCCTTTTTCATTTTAACATTTCAAGTGGTTATTAAATGTATCTCATGAACACCCGAGTCTGGCAGACTATATGTGTGAGTTACACTCGCCAGTGACATGTCAAATGAACCAATTAAAGAATGACATGTGTAAATTATAATAAATTTTTTGATAAATATAAAGTAAATACATTAAAAAAATCCTTTTTAGTAGTATTAACCAACTCCCCTCCCCCTCCCCCCTTCTCCTCATCTTCTTCCTTCACACTCTCCCTCTCACCTCCTCCCCCCAAATAACCCCTCACACTGATTTTCTAGCACCATCCAAGAAATTGGATGACACATACCCACATTTAAAAAGATCAAATAAGAGAACCATTTGAGGTCTTCTTCTTCTCTAAGAAAACAGAGCAAGACCCAAAAGAAAAAGCAGCACCGCAAATCTATCTCATGAAAAAAATGCCATAGCCTTTAGAGCACCCATCTCTCTATTTATTCTTTTTCCTATTTTCATTTTTAGAACTCCACCATAACACCATAAAATACAACACTAAAATTAATCACCGTCCATTTTTTCCGGCAAACAAATCATGAAGACCCAGCAGCTTTAACCATGGGTAAATATTGCCAAAAATAAGATTGAAATTTTATGGGTATCAATGATATTGTTATGGCGAGGTTGCTACCATTGATTATTTTTCAATACTGAAGGAGAGGAGGCAGACTAATGGGGGAAGGTCATGGGTAAAAATTACCGGAAATGGGATTGTTTTTTCCGGGTGCTCAGTGATATTGTTATAGTATGGTGGCTGTTATTGATTATTTTTTTTCAAGATTGAAGGAGAGAAGGTGGATAAATGGTGGAAGATGGAGGTGCTACTGATGTTGCTATATTTAGGTTAGGAAAGTTTTTGGCAGCTGAGATGAATTAGTTTGGAAAGAAAGTGAAATTAATGTGGGAAAAATTTAAAATATAGTGGGATCCACAAATAAATTATGGTATATTCAAATAAAATAAGGTTAAAATTTAAAAAAGGAAAAGAAAAAAACTTTATTTTGAGGATTTCACGCGCTCATATGTGAATGCAAAATACACATTTTGCCATGTCAGCGTGAGGGATTTACGAGGTCGCACTTTAGTCAAGAAAAAGTGTCTAATTGATAATCGTGTCAGTTGAGGTGTCTGTCTGATCGTTAGGGACAACTTAAAGGGGCCGTTTATGTATTTCACCAAGAAGAAAAACAGAGCTGAAAAAGATGATGGAAGAAAGAAAAATAGAGCTGGGCTGAAAGAGAAGAAAAACAGAGCTGAAAGAAGAAGAAAAATAGCAATAACTGAAGAAAGAAGAAAGAAAAAGAAAAAGAAAAAGGAAAAAGAAGACCAGCAATGACGATCGACCAGAAGAAGAAGAAAGTAGAAGAAGAAGAAAAGAAAATAAAGAAACATACCTGGTGAAGAAGGGGCCGCTGATGGCTGGCGATGGAAGAAGAAGAAGATGTGAACCCAAGCCCTAATTTTGTCGCTGAAGGAGAACTAGAGAAGAAGGGCCACTGCCCGTAAGAATCGCTGCTCGTAAGAAGTGATTTCACCCAAGCCCTAATCGCGACTTAAGTGCCTTTTTTTTTTTTTTTTAAAATAGCGACGCTACGCTCGCTTCTCGCCACACTGTCGCCTCTCGCTACACAAACAGAGGCGACCGCTATTTTGAATCGCAACGCAACAGACCCTCTGTAGCGATACACACTCGCCTCGCGTCGCTACACGCTTTTAGTGCTGTAGCGAGCGCTATTTATAACACTGGCCCCACCTTAGGCTATCGGCTGTCTGCTCATTTACTGTGCAACTCTCTAGTCTTGCAAGTAGGTCCTCAAGCTCTCAATCATGTCCATATTTTCTGAAGTGTAGGTTTCAGGTGCTACCTTCTCTACTATGTGAAATGGTAGAATATGAGCACATGAAACCTGGAAAAGGTTTGGAAAGTCATTCTTTAGAGTTGACTTATCCAGCCATTTGCCTTTTCAAATATTGATGTGTAATCCATTGCCTACTGAAAGAAATGTTCTGAAAAAACTCGTCCCAAAGTTTTTGTATTCTCTTCCAAAGACCACAGCATGAGGGGCCCTTGATAGCATGGTGCACCATTGACTTTGAACTCCATGCTTTGCCGTTACTATCTTTTCCCAAAGGTTAGATTCCTCCAGGCCATACTCCGTAGCCATTTTATTAACATATATTTGCTTTGAGCAGCAAGATCTCTAATACCAAACCACCTTGAGACTTAGGCTGTGACTTTTGACCACTTTACCAAGTAGCACTTGTGCTTCTTACTGTTACTTTCAACAGGAAGGTTCTTCTTATTTTGTCCCGTTGCTTTTGTACCTTACTTGGGATGGAAAAGAGTGACATGTAGTAGGTAGCAATTATATCCAACATGTTGTTGATTGAATGTAAGTCTGCCTCCCTTTGAAAGATGTAGCATCTTCAAGTAGCATGGCTTTTTTGGAACTTCTTAATTACACCATTACAGATTTCTGTTGATCTGAATTTAGCACCAACTTTTTGTCCTACATAAGTTGTTAGAAAAGAATCGGCGTTGCAGTATAAGTTTTCTGCCAAAACTTCCCGATGAGGAACATCATTGACTGGGTAGATAGTAGTTTTGAGCACAAAGCGTTAAAAATGAGGAGGGTAAGATTAAGATACAATAACTTACTCACTTGGGACCCTTTGCTCCACAAAAATTTGCGTGGAAAAATCCATAATCATCTTCAAGATGTTGCAGTGACTTCTGTTATATGTTGTGAAGGGGATCGATGGACAATGTCTCTTAATATCGGAAAAGGAAGAGACTTAATAGGGGATAAAAAAATTTATTGAAGACAATAGCCTGGAGGAGAGAGATGATCTTGTATTTGAACTTCTTAAAAGTTCAAATAAGAGTGTCATGTTCAAGGTTCAAATTCTTAGAGGTGACTTCCGAGAGGAATTATTGAAGCAAAATGAAGAGCTTATTTGAAACAAAATCTAAATATTTTGGAGTTAAGTATTAACTTTAAAAGGTGTAGTTGTTGAACTTTAACACATTCATCCATGGGGATTAATTTTCGAGTGTTGTTAAATGTCTACTACACATTTTTGAATCAACGTGTCTATTTAAAACCACCCCTTTCAATTCATTCATAACATTTCACCATCGCTTGCCATTAGCTGTCACTTCAAATAAATTATCACCCTTACACCTCTTTTTTTTTCCTCTCTATAAAACGTACCGCACCTCTCACCATCCCCTTAATGTTGTCAAAGGCTCATTTAAGACGATTTTAAGCCCTGAAGCTCTGAAAAGCTTAGGGAGTGTGCTTCGCCTCGCTTAAATTCTAGTGTAGGCAAGGCACTAAGGTGTATACACTCATTGCCCATGAGTTCTTTTTGAATCAAGCATTACTAAACAACAAATATAAGTGCTTAAAGCCCAATAGACCTGGAGTGCTTTTTAGAGCTTTTCGCCTTTTGACAACAATGCTTATATTCACCTCTTTCATATACTAAATTCCCTTTCAAAAAAGAACAATGCCACCAAGCAGAGATATTAATGCCTCCTTTGATGAGATAGACCAACAACTCCACACTATTCGGCTGATGGTGGATGAAACCATGGACCATATTCCTGAACAGTAAAACAAGAAGGATCAAGAGTTGCAATGTCATCCTCAGCATCATCAATTATGAAACAGTAAAGTTTAATATTGGAAGACATTTAATACACTGACATTTAAACATTACCAAGGACCAATTTACATATTCATAATTACAAAAAGGGACACACATGACGAAAACTAAACAACAACTAGACCAAAGGAAAAAAAAACTAAAGCATAATAACATCAAGCAACCCTAATATTAAAAGCCTAAACATCTGCTTAATGGCTGGTGGATATCCACGTGGAGTAATGTACTCATTCGCCTTGCATAGATGGAGAAGGATTTGACAGAGCATCCTCTTGATACTTGTGCTACGATTATCATGTGCACTTTGGTAAGGATTAAGCTCTCCTTCCACCTAACATAGTGAGGAAGGACTTATATTTTTCACTATTTTGTGGGGAATAATCTAGGAATCTCCAAGGGCAAGTGATGTTCGGTTCAAAATTCTGACAGATAATGGGTTCCCCCTTCGTCCTTATCCACTTAAATATCAGTTTTTTCTGTAGCATTTCAGACCTGTAACGTGCACTTAATCCATACATCATGCATTGCAGTCTTACTTATAGAACGAAGCTCGGCGGGTTTATATTTGTCACTGTTATATTCCTACTAACTGCACCACTCAAAATGGATGCAAACATATTTCCATATAGGGGTGGGCATAATACCGACCGAATCGAAAAAATCGGCCGAATCGAAAATTTCGATTTATTTGGTTTCGGTTTTTCGGTTTATTCGGTCAGTTTGCGGTTTATTATTTTAAGAATTTCGGTGTTCGGTTTGGTGGTCGATTTTAATGGTTCGGTTTTTAGTTAAACCAAAAAATTGAAGAACCGATAAAGAAACCAAGTGTCAAAATAGTCAATGTATTTGTACATTAGCCTTGGGACAAAATCACATTATAAGATTGTTATTTCCACCATCACTAATATAATTTATTAGCTAATAGTATATGTTGGATATTCTTTGTAGCAATATGTGTACCGTGTATGGGAAATAGATAAAATCAAACAGTTTTTCATCTGCATTACTGAACGTTCGAATTTCATCATCCAGGATGTACCAAAGCAAAAACATATTTGCTGTGCGTTCCAACACAATTGATGACTGCGAGAGCTCATTGGAATGGTTCTCTTAATGAAATATTAAGAGATAATGAGTTGGTTCTGGAGCAAATGAACACCCAATGGTTCTCCTATAATGCTGCCACTACCACTGCTGCTACTTCTGTTTTGTCTTAAGCTCAGTCAAGGATTATCATAAAGGGAATTATATGAATTTGAACCGAAAATCGAACTGATTAAACTGAACCGAACAAGAAAAAAATTGAACCGAACCGAACCGAACCGAACCGAAGTTATTATGGTTCGATTTTGGTAATTAAAATCACAAATCAAAAACCGAATTAACCGAACTGAAATTCTATAAAATCGAACCGAATCGACCGATGCCCACCCCTACTTCCATAGACTCCTAAACGAGGATGAGGACAGGAGCATTGTGCTCGGGGAGTTGAAGAACTTAAAAGTCCAACGAGATTTCAGGTTTTGTAGGCATATTAAGATTGGGGAAGTTGAGGAGGCTATGCGAAAGATGAGTAGGGGTAGGATGACCGGACAAGACAAGATTCCGGTGGATTTTTGGAAGGACGCAGGTTGGGCAGGCTTGGAGTGGCATACTGAATTGTTTAATGTCATTTTTAGGATGAAGCGGATACCGAAAGAATGGAGGTGGAGTGTGATGGTCTCATTGTACAAGAACAAGAGAGAAGTCTAGAATTGCACTAACTATAGAGGTATCAAGCTGCTGAGTCACACCATGAAAATTTGGAAGAGGGTAGTGGAAATGAGGGTGAGAAGGAGTGTGTCTATTTCGGAGAATTAATTCGGATTCATGCCGGAGCGGTCGACTACAGAAGTCATCCATCTTGTTAGGAGGTTGATGGAGCAGTGTAGGGATAGGAAAAAAAGATTACATATGGTATTCATTGACTTAGAAAAAGCCTACTACAAAGTCCCTAGGGAGGTTCTATGAAGATGTTTGGAAGTTAGCGGCGTTTCGGTAGCGTTAATTAGGGTGATTAAGAATATGTACGATGGAACTAAGATTTGGTTGAGAACCATGGGAGGGGATTCAGATTATTTTCCAGTGATGATGGGATTACATCAGAGATCAACTCTTAGCCCATTTTTATTTTCCCTAACGATGGATGTGCTGATGCGTAGCATACAGGGGGAAGTGCTATGGTATATGTTATTTGCAGATAATACAATGCTTATTGACGAGACGCGTGGCGGGATTAATGCTAAGCTGGAGGTGTGGCGACAGAACCTGGAGTCTAAAGGTTTCAAGTTGAGCAAGACAAAAGCAGAATACTTGGAGTGTAAGTTCGGTATCGGGATGCATGAAGTAGAAGTGGACATGAAGCTTGTTACCCAAGTCATCCCCAAGAGAGATAGTTTCAAATATCTTGATTTTATTACACAGAGTAACGGGGAGATTGACGAGGATGTCACACACCTTATAGGAGCGAGGTGATTGAAAGGGAGGCTTGCTTCTAGTGTTTTGTGTGACAGAAATTTACCGCCTAGATTTAAGGGCAAGTTCTACAAAGCGGTAGTTAGACCGGCCATGTTGTATGGAGCCGAGTGTTGGCCAGTCAAGATATCTTATGTCCCCCAGATGAAAGTAGCAGAAATATGGATGTTACGGTAGATGTGTACGCATACCAAAAAAGATAAGATCAAGAATAAATATATTAGGGACAAAGTGGGTGTGGCTCCTGTGGAAGAGAAGTTGAGGGAATTGAGGCTGAGATAGTTTGGTCATGTGAAGATGAGAGACGCTGATGCCTCGGCTAGGAGGTGCGAGAGGTTGCTCGTGGCGAGTCAGAGGAGGGGCAGAAGGAGGCCTAAGAAGAACTGGGGTTAAGTGATTAGGCAGGACATGGTTCTGCTCCAACTTACTGAGGACATGACCCTCGATAGAAAGGTGTGGAGGTCGAAAATTAGGGTGGTGGGTTGATAGACAATCTAGAGTTTTGCTTTGTCTTACCAGTAGTAGTAGTACTAGTTGGGTACCTTCCTATTCCTAGTCCCTTGTTTCTATACGGTATGTCAGTATTAGCAGTAGGATTGGCACTATTCTTGTAGTTTCATATCCCTGGATCTCTGTCATTATTCGTTGTATTATTTGCTTACACTATCTTATTACATTGTTGTTGCTATTGTTTCTCTATTGCTCTATTTTTTTACGTTCTTGAGCCGAGAGTTTTTCGAAAATATCCTCTCTACCTTCATAGATAGGGGTAAGGTCTGCGTAACATTACCCTCCCCAAACATCACTTGTGGGATTACAATGGGTGGTTGTAGAAAAAGAGTTTTATCCTCTCAAGGCATGAATATTATTAGCTCTGATCCTTGAATCATAGATAAATTATTTCTTTCTCGTGGAGTTAACCTGCCCGAGTGGTCTGATAATGTGTTACTGTTGTCTATTTTATCCTTATGGAAACGTTATTTCTTTGTCTGAAAGTATGATTACCCTTCCTCCGGCATTAGAAGGAGAACTATCTGATCTAAGGAGTGAAGTTTTGCTCCTTTTACTTTTATTTTGCTTAACTATGCCGGGTTGTTATGTTTGATTTCTATCCATGTTTTAGTTATTTGGGGGACATACCAGGATACTGATATTGTGTCATTAACATTTTGGTATTAGGGCTTGCATTTGGGGCCAATAATTGAAGGGTTGAGGCGGGAAACAAAGCGAGTAGACAAGAGGTTTCTGAGGTATCTGGGCGCCAATAGTTTCTTATGTTAGTATTGAGCTTTTATGATAGAGATTCAGAAGTTACATTGACAAGCAATTGTGCTCAGTTTCAAGTTTGTCAGTAGAGTTGCAGGAAAATAGGTGCTGTAAAGGATTTGTAAATAGCAGACCCTCATGATATTTGTAGGGAACTGCATTATCACGGTAAAAAGGGTAATATAATAGTACTTAATATTGTTATTTTTTAAAATTTTGGTCCCTTCTTATTTCTTTTCGCCCAATGAAATGTAGAAGGCGGTGGAATGAACTGCTTTTAGTTGAATTGTCAGGAATTACCCTTACCTATTGCAGCAAATTCTGTCTTCATGATTTTTAGCAGTGTTAGTGATATAGCTCTCGTCTTTGTTTTTTCCTTAGTCTTGCTATTTGGGTATGAGACACATGTTGGTATGGTTTTTTGTGGCATGCCAATTTTGAGTTGTGTGTTTTAGTTGCTGCTGTAATTAAAAGGTTTCAAATTAAGCAATCAAGGGGTGTGGTATAGTAGTCAATTAGGTGGGATGAAAATTATAGGTTAGTTTCTAGCTGAGACAAAAGATTTCGATAATTGTTTTGCTATTCGATATCAATGTAATGAAAACGATCTAGGGTTATGGTCTATCTAACAATCCTATTGTATTCTTCAATTGAATTGACCGACTAATTTATCTAGCTTATTGGTTGACAGGGTTAATATTGCTCATAAGAATCTGTCGAGTTCTTACTCGCCTATTCAAGCTAACCTAACGCCTATATGTCTATGGAGTTAGAATCAACAAG
Organism: Nicotiana tabacum; assembly: GCF_000715075.1. NCBI lineage: Eukaryota > Viridiplantae > Streptophyta > Magnoliopsida > Solanales > Solanaceae > Nicotiana > Nicotiana tabacum. The sequence continues at coordinate 147,857,766 of NC_134096.1, read as the reverse complement.
AACGCATTTATAATTCCTGTAAATCAACCAAGCAAGGCAATTAGGTATATGTCTATCCTAACCACGAATCCGTTCTCCGATGCCCGAGTTCAAGAACTTGCCCTACTCAATCCTATATGCAATATAGAATTCCCACTTTCGAGTTCAATTCTAGATTCGTAGATAATATTCAATTGGTGATCAAGCAATTAAATAATTAAGTGCAAGATTGAATAAATAAACTAATATGATAAATCAAGAAGTCAAAATCAATATCCGAATAACAATAGTCATGAAAGAACCACAACCCTAGAACGTGAAGTTTAGCTCCACATAGACATGGTAGCCAAACAACAAATCATATAAAGAAACATAAAAATTACTAAGTTTGGTAGGAGAAAGATGAAACTTGATGAATTCCGGCCTCCACAACTTTGTCATATAAAGAAATATGCCAAACATCACTACCCCACACTTAAACCTTTGTTCGTCCTCGAACAAACCATCATATAGTAGACGAAACAAAATTAAACTCTTATCGTTCAAAGCACACTGCACCTATGACCGTGGTTATTTGCTACAATTAGGCTCTAGACTATGCATCAACACACTTCCCTTTTCTTATGCCCTTCTTTAAACATATTCGAACAAAGACAACATGCTCACAACAATCCTAACCTCAAAAACCGACTCAATGTCACAATGCACTCATGGCTTGAACAACCAACATCATAGAGAAGTCTAATAACGTTACCTATCCCTCGTGAAACCATGTGCCCTCACAACAAAAGCAAAGAGAGTAGAATCAATCCACACATTCGAATCTCATGCTCACAAAGAAAATCGCTCACTCTCACAAAAGAAGTCGCATGCATGCAGTTGGTACCATAGGCTTGCCCTTAATGTAAATCTCTACTAATGTAGGCTCGCTCGATCTAAAATCAATTAGGACTTTTTTCATGGTTGTAATGTGGGCTAAGGGACGGGTAGGATATATTTTAGGAATAGTGACTCAACTTCCTAAGCACTTTAACACATCATCAAATAACTTAAGCGCAAATTCTTCAACACCACTTCAATTTCACAAATAATATCACCCCAACAATATTTCCTCTTTCTTTAAGCACTACTTTAATTCATACCCACTAGCAAGAATAAGACAACAATTTATTCCTCTATATTTTTCTTTCTTCTCTTTTTTTTTTTTTTCCGCTAGTGGCGTATTATTTTACAAAATAAGTGCACCCTTCTTTCTTTCATTGGTTCCACTCAAAAGTCACCCCACACTTAGTCCCTTCTTACTTCTTTTAGCGCTCATCTAACAATTAAAGTGCTTTAAGAGGTAAAAGGATCAAAACAATGTCAATTAAGAATAAAAAGGGTATAGGCTTGTAATGTGGGTACCAAATAAAAGGTCTACAGGCTCAAAAAGGGTTAACTAGGGATAGATTTTATTTGTGATAAGCAATAAGCTCAAAAAGATCAAAGAAAGCCTAAAATCATTTTTCAAACCGAGCATCACCTAAAATTTCGCTTCAACTCACATACCGGGCAAGTTCTAGACACAAGTACATTACATGGACTACACAAAAACCTCACCACACATGGCACATGACTCGCTAAGGACGGTCACATTCCGACTCTCAAACAATGCAAGTATTCACGGAGCAACGAGATATTAAGCATTAAACGCAAAGTGAACACAAGTCAAGAAAAATGAGAAATAGGCTGCAACAAAATATGCTATCCGTTTTAACAAGGCATCATCAATAATTTCAGAGTGAGAAGGGAAGATATTACATATGTAAAAGCTTAAATATGCCAGTATCAACCAAGTCAAGGTCACCTAGGTTCATCATTCTTCCTCCTTTTATTCCCTACATTCCTACTTCTACTCTAAAAAGAAAACAAAATTACCCGGTTCAAACTACATCCCATGGAAAAGAACCGAGGCACAAAGAAAAACCACAGGGGATTATTACTATCTACAAAGATACTTTTTTTTTTTTTTATAAATAAACTAATAGATAAACTGATAGTTACTCCATATAGATGAATTTACTGCTATTTTATGCCATTAATCCAGTGAATATATTAGTACATTCATCCATACATCAAACATAAATCACCCCCACCCCACACTTAGGATTGTGCGTTGTCCCCAACGCACACAAACAAGGTAAAGTAGGGTGAGAAGGACTCCCTGAAGTCAAGGTGGAGGAGCATCTGCATCCATAGCATTCCTATCATCAACAACTGGTGCTGATTCTGTATCAGGTGTTACAGCGACCTCAATAGGCCTGTTGAGTGGAGCCTCGGTGACTATGGGAGGAACAGGAGTGGATGGTCCGGCAGTGGATGATGCAATCAGCTGGGAGATGTCTGTACCTGCACATTGAACCAGAGCTCTGAGGAGTAATGATATCTCCTTCATCATCGTGGCCTGCTCGGTCTGAACTCGGCTTAGATCCGCACGAGTCTGTCTCAACTCATCCCTGGTGGCACTCAACTCGACACGAGTCGCTATCAGCTCAGCCCTGTTCTCTTGCATATCTGCTTGCATATGCTCAAATAATTGTTGGACGGTGAGCTTAGAAGACCTTCCCTTGTTCGGCTCTAGAACATGAGTGACATCATATGGTCCTGGAGCTTTAGCCTCAATGTCATCATTCTCCTTGTCCCATAGTACTCCCCTCTCTGTTAAAAAAGCCGTTAGGGTATTAGCAAAGAACAGCCTCCACTTGTAATTCATCCTGGTTCGCTGCATTTGATCATGCATGATGGCTCCAAAGTTGAGTGGTATCCCCTCTAATAAAGCATATAATACGAGTGCGCGGTAACGAGGGACATCAGTTTTATGTTGGCATGGCAGCAGTCGGTTACAAATGAAATTTAGAGCCACACGTGCTAACGCACTCATGAATTCCTTTGCTATAGAGTGGTACTCCATACTCCCATGCTTCCATTCTGCATCCTTCCTGGTAGGGCATAGGACAGACTTAATGTGTGCATAATCTGGTGTTTTGCATATGGCGTCAAACCTGTCAGTGAGTGTGTGTGGCACCCTTAAGAAGTTATTCAGAGCTTCAGCTGACACATTAATATCTATCCCTCTTACTCGCACAATGTTTCCCCGTGCGTGACGCCAATTGGCGTAGAGCTCTCTAACAATGGTGAGGTTGGCTTTGCCATGACCTTTCAGAATGGGTCCCCATTTTTGCACCTCTCGAATTGACTGGAGAAACTCTGAGTACTTTGTCTTAAGTGGTCCGATGTTTATCGGCTTTTCCGGAATGTACTTCTTTGAAACCAATATCTTCTTATAGGCTCGGAATGCCTTCTCATTAACAAAGTATTTCTCCCAATCAACTCGGTCTATGGGTTCACCTTCGTCTTCATCACTCATGTTGATCTGTAGGTGGTCATTGTCCGAATCGGAATCGGATTCAGATTCTGTAGTAATCTTCTCCTTCCCTTTATCAGTTGGAGCACTCATTCTCGAAGCTTTTCTTTGGTATGTCACAGGCTCTCGTATCTCTATTCCTTTGCTTGGTGTAATACCCTTCTTCACTGTCCTCCGGACCAATGTTTCCTCCTCCTCTTGCTCTGAATCATCACTTAACTGCCTAGGCAGCAGTTCCATTTCCTTCTCCGTCCGCTTCCTCTTTTTCTGTGGATTTGGACCGCCCGCTGCCCTTCCGGTAGGCTTTTTGGGCGGTTGTTTGTTACCATCTTTGTCTTGTTGCTTGGATGGTTTACTCGCTGCTGTCATTTTACGAATCTAAGTACCTGCAATGCAAAGAATTCAACAATTAGCAGATGAAACAGTGAAGTTCAGCCTGAAAGCAATTGCGACAGCTTGCAGACTTCAATTTATTTGTAAAGTCATGCCATTCACTCTTCATGGAATTGTAGCTCATGACTTTCAGCAAGTATGTGATAACTTTCTTCAAAAACTCAATTTCACATAGCCCCTCACTCGACCCCACACTTATTCTCAAGCATACACCAATGTTGCTCGGTTACTCAGACTTCACCGACGCCTAAATTTTTCTTAGGGACAATTCGTCGAACATGTGGTATGCAACAAGTGTGCCTAGTTCATTCTATCAGTTGAGCAGTGCAACTACCCTCCCAAAGTTGGACGAGATGAAGGGAATTATAGTTTATCATCTCTCAACCATTACAACTACCAAGAACGACAGCCCTAAAAATCTTGAAATTGCAAAACCTACTTGTTGCTACCATTGAAGGAGGGAGGAGAGACGAATTTGGAGAGAAGCCAACGGAAGAACGAAGAGGATGATGCGTACCTGTCGCGTTTGATCTTATTGCGATACAATTTCGATGAGAGAATTCTGTTCTGCGTTCGTAGGCGTCGCCAAAACGAGACGAGTGGATGCGTCGCAAGAAACGTTTTTTTGTTCGAATAGGTTATCTTAAGATGTGTTAAAATATATATTACTTACCTGTGCGTGCGAGCTTTGACGCGACGCATCCCCTTGTCTTCCTTCAAAAATTTTCGGACGCGATACGGGCGCGATAGGCAGACTTCACTGCCTTGAGCAATTGGCCCGTCAAATTTTTTTTTTTTTTTGGACGCGACGCATCCGCCTCGTTTTCTTGAATAAAATCTATGTCCTACGAAAAGAAGGGAGACAAAAAAAAAACTAACTAACTTGGGTGGCCTCCCAAGAAGCGCCTGATTTAACGTCGCGGCACGACGCAACATGTTCTTCATGCCTCCACTAAGTCCATTGTGGTCTTGTGACGTGCAATGTCACCACCCCAATAGTGTTTTACTCTTTGGCCATTTACCAAGAATGTCGTATTGGACCCCTTTTTACACAATTCTATCGCACCATGAGGTTTCACACTAACCACTTCAAACGGACCCGACCATCGAGATTTAAGCTTTCCTGGAAAAAGCTTTAGCCTTGAATTAAACAGTAGAATTTGTTGACCTGGTTCAAACTCACGATGTTGGATATGCTTATCATGCCATCTTTTTGTCTTCTCTTTATACAATTTGGCATTTTCATACGCATGCAATCGAAACTCATCAAGCTCGTCGAGTTGTAGCAATCTCTTTTCACCGGCCAAGTCCATCTCCATATTTAGCTTTTTAATCGCCCAATAAGCTTTGTGTTCAAGCTCGACGGGCAGATGGCAGGCCTTCCCATAAACCAACCTGTACGGAGAAGTGCCTATTGGGGTCTTGTACGCAGTGCGATATGCCCATAATGCGTCATCCAGCTTCCCGGCCCAGTCCTTTCTATTCATACTTACTGTCTTTTCCAAAATCTGCTTGACCTCTCTGTTGGAAACTTCTACTTGACCACTCGTTTGGGGATGATAGGCAGTAGAAACTTTGTGCTTGACTCCGTATTTTGCAAGAATATTATTCAGCAGTTTGTTACAAAAGTGAGTTCCCCCGTCGCTTATCAACACTCTTGGGGTCCCAAAACGTGTGAAGATGTGCTTCTTTACAAAGCCTACCACAACTTTTGCGTCGTTAGTAGGAAGAGCTATGGCCTCTACCCACTTAGAAACATAGTCGACCGCCACCAAGATGTATCTGTGTCCGTTAGAATATGGGAATGGTCCCATAAAATCAATCCCCCAAACATCAAAAAGTTCTACCGCCAGTATATTTTGCAAGGGCATCTCGTGCTTCCTCGTGATAGTTCCAGTTCTTTGGCATCTATCACAATTTTTAACGAAGGCATGTGCATCCTTAAACAATTTTGGCCAATAAAAACCTGATTGTAGCACTTTTTGGGCGGTTCTATCCCCGCCGTGATGACCTCCATATGGTGACGCATGGCAGTCATGTAGTATAGCCTTCATCTCTTCCTCAGGAACACACCTTCTCACCAACTGATCTGCACACTGCCTATATAGAAATGGCTCATCCCACACGTAGAACCTTACATCATGTAGGAATCTTCTTCTATTGTCAGCTGTCCACTCTAGTGGCGTTACCCCACTTGCGATAAAATTCACATAATCTGCATACCATGGGGCTTCACCTGAGGTGATTGCCAATATTTGCTCATCCGGAAATGTTTCTTTAATTGACCCTCCTTCAGCTACATGGTTCCGGCTCTCTAATCTGGATAAATGATCGGCCACTTGATTTTCTGTCCCTTTTCGATCTCGGATCTCTAAGTCAAATTCTTGCAAGAGGAGGACCCAACGAATCAGCCTCGGCTTGGCGTCTTTCTTTTCAAATAGGTATCTGATAGCTGAATGATCTGTGTAGACGATGACTTTGGTTCCCACTAGATAGGATCTGAACTTGTCAAACGCCCACACCACTGCAAGCAACTCCTTTTCAGTCACTGTATAATTCATCTGAGCTGGATTCATAGTTTTGCTTGCATAATAAATGGAGTGAAAGATTTTATCCCTCCTTTGCCCCAACACCGCTCCAATTGCTATGTCACTTGCATCGCACATCAACTCAAATGGTTGTGCCCAATCGGGGCCAATGATAATTGGTGCAGTCACCAATCTTCCCTTCAGCTCCTCAAATGCTTTCAGACATGCATTATCAAACTTGAAGGTAACGTCTTTCTCTAGAAGCCTGCACAAAGGGGAAGAAATTTTCGAAAAATCTTTAATGAAACGACGATAAAAACCTGCATGACCCAAGAAACTGCGAATGCCTTTTATGGATGTCGGCGGGGGCAATTTTTCGATCGTCTCCACCTTTGCTTTATCCACCTGTAGACCATCTTTTGAAACCTTGTGCCCCAAAACTATACCTTCACGTACCATGAAATGGCACTTTTCCCAGTTTAGCACCAAGTTCGTCTCTTCACACCTAGCTAGCACTTTATCAAGGTTCATCAAACAACTATCAAAAGAACATCCAAACACAGAAAAATCGTCCATGAATACTTCTACATATCTTTCAACCATGTCAGTGAAAATAGCCATCATACACCTTTGAAAAGTCGCAGGTGCATTACAAAGACCGAAGGGCATTCTCTTGAACGCATACGTGCCATAAGGACATGTAAATGTAGTTTTCTCTTGGTCTTCTGGGGCTATAGCAATCTGATTATACCCCGAATAACCGTCCAGGAAACAGTAGTATTCCTGGCCAGCTAATCTATCAAGCATTTGGTCAATAAAAGGCAGGGGAAAGTGGTCTTTCCGGGTGGCATTGTTTAGTTTTCTGTAATCTATGCAAATTCTCCATCCAGTTACAGTTCTTGTCGGAATTAAGTCATTATTTTCATTAACTACTACGGTTATCCCCCCTTTCTTCGGCACACATTGAACGGGGCTTACCCATTTACTATCAGAGATTGGAAATACAATACCTGCATCAAGCCACTTAATCACTTCTTTCCTTACCACTTCTTTCATGATTGGATTTAGTCGGCGTTGGTGTTCTACACTCGGCTTGTGTCCGTCCTCCATGAGGATTTTGTGCATGCAGAAAGCTGGACTAATGCCTTTAATGTCAGACATTGTCCACCCAATTGCTCGCTTGTGCTCACGTAGCACCCTTAATAGCTTTTCTTCCTGTAATTTAGACAAGTGAGCAGAAATAATAACAGGTAAAGTGTCAGAACTTCCCAAATAAGCATATTGAAGGTGAGGGGGTAGGGGTTTAAGTTCCAAATTTGGAGCTTTTTCAATTGACGGCTTTGGTGGGGGGCCACTTGGCCTATTCAGGGGCTCAAACGGGATTATTCCTTGCATGTAACCACATGATGTATCTAGGATTCCCTTTATCCCCTCAACCTCATCATCCATCTCCAAGCTATCAAATAGCATGATTGCTTTTTCTAAACAGTCGCCTAGATATACACTCGTGTTAAGAAGTTTCTCATCCACCTCCACCACAGATATCATAGAGAGCTCCTCATAGTGGCGGGGGAGTTGGATTGCTTTGTAGACATTGAAGACTGCCTCCTCGTTGTCCACTCTCATAATCATTTTCCCTTCTCTCACTTTAATTATTGCATCGCCAGTAGCCAAGAGAGGTCGTCCCAATATGATTGGAACTTGTTCATCAGCCTCGAAGTCTAGAATAATGAAGTCAGCTGGGAAGATGAATTTTCCAATTTGCAGCAGCACATCTTCAATCACTCATTCAGGGTAGGCTATGGACCTATCAGCTAATTGCAACATCACGGTGGTTGGTCTCGGAGCTCCCAGACCTAATTGCTTAAACAAGGATAACGGCATCAGATTTATGCTTGCACCCAAATCACACAGAGCACGTCCCACGTTAATATTACCGATTTGTACTGGAATAGTGAAGCTGCCAGGGTCCTTAAGCTTTTGGGGAAGCTTGTTTTGGACCCTTGATGTGCACTCTTCAGTAAGTGCAACCGTCTCGAACTCAGTCAATTTCCTCTTATGAGCCACTATGTCTTTTATGTACTTAGCGTACTTTGGAATTTCACGAAGTACATCCACTAATGGAATATTTAATTGAACCTGACTCAACATGGAGAGAAATTTGTTGAACATGCGATCGTCATTCCTTTTCTGCAATCTTTGGGGGAAAGGTGGTGGTGGCCTTGTAACCTCCATTCGCTCTGAACTTGCATCATCTTCCTTTGACTCTTGTGTTGCCTTAGGTGTCAACTCCCCCAGGTATAGGTTTTTCTTTTATCTTCCTTGGCGCTTCCTCTAGTTCCCTCCCGTTTCTAAGTGTAACTGCATTAATTTGAGGGTTCTTCTCTGTATCACTGGGAAGTGAGCCTGTAGGTCTAGTATTTTGGTTTGCTGCTAACTGCCCCATTTGCCTCTCAAGATTTCTAAAATCGGTCCTGAGCTGTTGATTGTCTAGTAACAACTTTTTCAGCAAGTCATTCGTACTTTCTTCCATTTGTTGGGGTGGCTTCTGAGGTTGAGTAAAATTCCCTTGAGGCCTATACTGATTCTGTTGACTCCCGCCCCATGAGAAGTTAGGATGATTCCTCCAGTTTGGGTTGTAAGTGTTCCCATATTGCGCATGTTGATTCATAGGACCTCTGTTTTGTTGTCCCACATAGTATATAGATTCAGGATTCGTGGGGCACATGTCAATCATATGACTGTCTCCGCATAGTTCGCAACAAATAGACATCTGCTGTACATGTTGCATTTGTTGTGTTGTCATTCTATTCATCCGATTTGCCAATTTTGCTATATCGGCTCTCATGGCGGAAAAGTCATCAAGCTCAATCAAACCGGCGGCCTTCTGTTTAATTACCCTTCGTGAATCCCCCTCTCCTTGCCAATTATGGTCATTAGCAGTGAAATTATTTAGCAGGAGTTGTATTTCACTATACGGTCTTGCCATGCAACTACCCCCACAAGCTGAGTCAAGATTCATCTTTGATGCTTCATCTAACCCATCAACAAAAGTGTGACCCAATACCTCGTCAGTTTGACAATGATGCGGGCAGTCTCTGAGTAGTTTCTTGTATCTTTCCCAAGCTTGACGAAGTGTCTCGCCATCCCGTTGTTGGAACCCAAGAATTTGGCTCCTCAACGACTTTGTCTTCTTAGTTGGGAAAAACTTGATCAGGAATTTCCTTGCTAGATCATCCCAAGTGTGGATAGAGTTCGCGGGCTCCTTTTGCAACCATTCTTTAGCTTCCCCCAACAGTGAAAAAGGGAATAGTGTCAGCCTGACATAGTCCTTGGAGACGTTCGGATAATTGTAAGTGTCCGTGATTTCCAAGAAGTTCTGAATATGCCTCTGCGGGTCCTCATGAGATAGACCCACATATTGTCCTGTGGACTGAATCAGCTGTACCATGTACTGTTTGAGTTCAAAATGCCCAGTGATATCAGGCTTCACAATAGCCTGAGTCATATTCGCAAGATTGGGCCTTGCGGCTTCGATTACCGGACGCTCTTCATTGCCTGCCATATCTATTGGCTGTGGTTGGATTGCGATGTCCAAATCTCTTTCTATTCTCGTTCTAGCTTTGTGTTCCCTTCTCACTCTATGTAATGTTCGTTCGATTTCTGGATCAAGAGGAATGAGGTTGTTTGCACTTCTACTCCTCTGCATTCGAGAGTAAACCCTGCGTTGACACAAACCAGGCAAACTGAAAATTAAAACTTGAAAACAAATATCTAATAAAAGCTTAACTTAGTCACGTAGCTAATTTCTAAGTCCCCGGCAACGGCGCCAAAAACTTGTTGCGACCAAACACACTCACGCAAGTATACGCGGTCGTCAAGTAATAAAGTGACTCAAAGTCGGATGTCGAACCCACGAGGACTTATGATTAGCTATTAACTAAATTAGCCTATCTTAATTATCTAAATAAGAATTAAATCTAAAAATATTTTATTCTAACTAATTAAATAAGAAAAATATAAATAATAAACTTTGAACAGAGGAAGAGCAGATTTTAATGATATCAATGTAATGAAAACGATCTAGGGTTATGGTCTATCTAACAATCCTATTGTATTCTTCAATTGAATTGACCGACTAATTTATCTAGCTTATTGGTTGACAGGGTTAATATTGCTCATAAGAATCTGTCGAGTTCTTACTCGCCTATTCAAGCTAACCTAACGCCTATATGTCTATGGAGTTAGAATCAACAAGAACGCATTTATAATTCCTGTAAATCAACCAAGCAAGGCAATTAGGTATATGTCTATCCTAACCACGAATCCGTTCCCCGATGCCCGAGTTCAAGAACTTGCCCTACTCAATCCTATATGCAATATAGAATTCCCACTTTCGAGTTCAATTCTAGATTCGTAGATAATATTCAATTGGTGATCAAGCAATTAAATAATTAAGTGCAAGATTGAATAAATAAACTAATATGATAAATCAAGAAGTCAAAATCAATATCCGAATAACAATAGTCATGAAAGAACCACAACCCTAGAACGTGAAGTTTAGCTCCACATAGACATGGTAGCCAAACAACAAATCATATAAAGAAACATAAAAATTACTAAGTTTGGTAGGAGAAAGATGAAACTTGATGAATTCCGGCCTCCACAGCTTTGTCGTGGCTTTTTTCTCTTCCCAATATGTTAGATAACCTAAAAGAGGCGTTTTTAGCTTATATATTGCGTACAAAAGTCGTGGGCCAAAGCTCTCCCATTCCTAGTCCAATTCGGCTTCAGGGATTGATGCTAAGGTGGATGCGACGCATCCACCTTGTCCTCCATTTCAATTTTTTTGCCTGCGAAGGCGGATGCGACGCATCCACCTTGTCCTCTATTTCTCAGCTTCGCATGCGATGGTGGACGCGACGCATCCAGCTTCACTTCTACTTCCCAGTTTCGCACGCGATGGCGGACGCGATGGCACAACTTCACTGCTAAGGTTGCATGCAGGATGATGTTTTCCTAGGTTGGATGCGACGCATCCAACCCTTCTTCCTCTAGCTAAACCACCTTTTCTTCATATTTTGTACTCCGAACACCTTAAATCGTCACACATAACTTAATTAGTCATCAAACCAATAATTACACCATGTTGGGTGTTTTAAAGATTAAATAACATCAAAAAGTGGTTAAAGCATGGGTAAAGTAACATTAACACATATCGAAATATGCCAAACATCAATTTGTAAATAGCAGACCCTCATGATATTTGTAGGGAACTGCATTATCACGGTAAAAAGGGTAATATAATAGTACTTAATATTGTTATTTTTTAAAATTTTGGTCCCTTCTTATTTCTTTTCGCCCAATGAAATGTAGAAGGCGGTGGAATGAACTGCTTTTAGTTGAATTGTCAGGAATTACCCTTACCTATTGCAGCAAATTCTGTCTTCATGATTTTTAGCAGTGTTAGTGATATAGCTCTCGTCTTTGTTTTTTCCTTAGTCTTGCTATTTGGGTATGAGACACATGTTGGTATGGTTTTTTGTGGCATGCCAATTTTGAGTTGTGTGTTTTAGTTGCTGCTGTAATTAAAAGGTTTCAAATTAAGCAATCAAGGGGTGTGGTATAGTAGTCAATTAGGTGGGATGAAAATTATAGGTTAGTTTCTAGCTGAGACAAAAGATTTCGATAATTGTTTTGCTATTCGCCTGAATTTTGACGGGCAGAGTTATTCGTTGGCTATGTTAGTAGGAGATAACAAGTATTCAATAGAATAATCAAGAGCTTAGCATCAACTTATATTTTCTTAAACTGGCTTTATTGGCATACGGGGTATTGGGGATTATCCATTTGGGTAAGCAGGGTTTTATTGCATCAACCTGAAATTTTTTACTATGAGCAATGGGAAGCTAAAACTAAAGACTAATTAAGATAATGGGGATGGGGTTGTGTCAGTGTCATCTCATCTTCAAAAGTTGCTAAGTTATCGTTGATAACCCTTATCTTACAGAGGAACTTATTCCGTTGCTTTTGGCAGAGATACAGTGATTTCATTCTTTTTAACTTTGCAATGCCCATGGAAAATTACCCACCATCCAGAAAAAGTGTTAGCAATCTTATTCCTTAAGACTACTTCTATAATCGCAATTATTGAGGATAGATTTAATGATAGAATGATAATGATCTCTGAATGACCATTCTCACGTCATGTTTCTGGATTTGGGTATAACAAAAGAGTCAAACACACAATCTTTGGTTGAAAGAGCTTAAGACCCCAAGAATGTGTTGATTAAGTGGGAAAAGATCTGCATGTGATATATATATACACCAACTTTAGTTCTGTAGGGAGAATTAATTCATCCTATCCTCGAGCTATTTGGCAAAAGGTGAAAAGGGAAGCGTAGCACCTTTATTACTATATCATATCTGCATATATAATGTGATTGACAATACTAAGTACGGGAGTGATGGCTTATACTTTTATTATTCCCATAGGCCATACTAAACGACAAAACTCTCTTCATTCTCTTACCATCTTTTACGCGAACCAAACGTAGCATATTTTAGCTTTAATAATGTCAAAGGTGACTAAAATTTTCAGCCCGGTATGAGCTTTTCCAGTATGGACCTTTGTATATATCCGGAGAATATATTATAGTACGTTATACATAAAAAAGAAAATGAAACGATTGATAGCGCTATGATTGATAGCGGCCTGCATTCAAGTGTGCCTAATTGGCTCAACAGTAAAATTTTTTAGAGCAGTTATGACTTATGATAGTAGTCCTTTAGCACAGAAAAGGGGTTGCGGTCAAAGTCTTTAGTTTGATTTTTCTGAGTGTTGATATTACAGTGACAAAGATATGCGTATTTTAGTTAAAAAGAAACAATATTACTTTGACCATAACAATATCTCTCGTCCTTAACATTTAAATAGTACCGAATTAAGTTTGTTACTATCTTTCTCTACATGAAAAATACTACGTACTAGTAACAATCATGAATATTCTAACATATCTTTAACAAAACAATTACCTTATGCAACTTCCCTTTGGTTTGGTTTTGTTAGCACAGTAGTTGCACCGTTCCCTTTTCTTGCACAGTAGTTGCACCATTCCTTTTTCTTTCTTTCTTTTTCAAATCTATTTCCCCTCCTCCCATGTATTTATAGAGAACATGGGGTTAATCGTAAATATGATTAACATTTCTGCATACTCATTACTCTCTTCGAACCTCATATATTACGTGAGAATACACCAGATATGTTGTTACGGAGAGTAAATAGCACATTTTCAGTTCTCTCTGTGTGTTTGGTTGGAACCCAGTTCTGTTCACAATAATGCAAACTCCACTAATCTCTGCTACTCATAAGTCTTTTTGCTTTTTGGGAGTAGCAGGCGTGCACCTAGTGATGTGACTTGACCATAATCTCCAATAGATTTTGCCTGACCTCCTTTAATTTGTTTTACTCTTCAGTCCAGAACCCGTAACGGAAATGCGCTAAAAAAAAAAAAAAAAGAGTTACCTAATTATATAAGCTATACTTTAACGGATATTTTGGACAATAAGGTATAGCGTTTTTTAAAAAAGTGTTATACATATATAACGCCCTTATAAACCGCGTTAACAATCATGCATAGCACGGTATATAAAAGTGCTATATGTATAGCGCTGTTATATACCGCGCTATACATAGATAAAAACGGTCCCCTCCCTTCTTCCCCACGATTAAAACCAGTCCCCTTCCCCCATTTTTTTAAAAATCAGAAGCGCTCCCCCCTCCCCCAACCAAAATTTCTCCAAAAAAAAATCCGAGTGGACCTCACCCGTCACACAAAACGACAAGATTATAAGTCTCACATCCTAGCCAAGCCTTCTATTATTGTGGTTTGCTTGTTTCGGACTCAAATTTTTAATTTATCAACTTTCCGAAAAACATAAATCGAGGTATTCCGATTTAGTTTATGTCAAAACTCGTATAAATAATGCATATTAGTTGTTTTGAATGTGTTTCCATGTTATTTTGTATTATTTTTTTTGCGATTAAACTAGTGTGTTATTTTTATCCGGACTAAGATATTAGTGTTCTAAAAAAAATGTAAAAAATGAGAAATCATTATTATTTGTTAATAAAAATATTTAATAAATTTCTTTTACTGTTTTATATGTATTTTTGTGAATATTTTGTGATTAAATTTATTGTTATTTTTATCTAGTTTAGATTATTTATTTGCTTAAAGACTAGTAATATAGTGCCCTTTTAGCGTAGTAAAATGTAGAGCCTTTCAGCGTAGTATCCTTGTAGTTTAAGTATCGCTTATATTGATAGATCAAACACAAACGCTGTCCAATTTATAAAAATAAATTATTTAATTTACAAAATAAACATATAAAATTATGAAACTAACATGTAAAATATTAAAATTGACACACATAAGAATTCAGGATAGCTTGGTGCTACTGGGCCTCAAATATTGAGCCTAAAACCCATAGATATATATTCTGTCCAATTAAATATTGTATAATTATAAAAATTAATTATTTAATTTACAAAACAAACATATAAAATTATGAAACTAACATGTAAAATAATAAAACTAACACATATAAGAATTTAGGATAGCTTGGTGCTACTGGGCCTCAAATATCGAGCCTGGAACCCATATATGAATACTTTATCTAATTAAATATTGTATAATTATAAAAAATAATTATTTAATTTACAAAACAAACATATAAAATTATGAAACTAACATGTAAAATAATAAAACTAACACATACAAGAATTCAGGATAGCTTGGTGCTACTGGGCCTTAATTATCGAGCCTGGAACCCATAAGTATATACTTTGTCCAATTAAATATTGTATAATTATAAAAATTAATTATTTAATTTATAAAACAAACATATAAAATTATGAAACTAACATGTAAAATAATAAAACTAACACATACAGGAATCCAGAATAGCTTGGTGCTACCGGACCTCAAATATCGAGCCTGGAACCCATATGTGAATACTTTGTCCAATTAAATATTGTATAATTATAAAAAATAATTATTTAATTTACAAAACAAACATAAAAAAGTTATGAAACTAACATGTAAAATAATAAAATTGACACATACAAGAATTCAGGATAGCTTAGTGCTACTGGGCCTCAAAGATCGAGCCTGAAACGCATATGTGAATACTCTGTCCAGTTAAATATTATATAATTATCAAAAATTAATTATTTAATTTACAGAACAAACATACAAAATTATGTAACTAACATGTAAAATAATAAAATTGACACATATAAGAATTCAGGATAGCTTGGTGCTACTGGGCCTCAAATATCGAGCCTGGAACCCATAGATATATACTCTGTCCAATTAAATATTGTATAACTATAAAAATTAATTATTTAATTTATAGAACAAACATACAATTAATGTTGTTTAATTTACAGTAAACGACATGGACCTTCCTGCGATGAACACCTATGCATCCCGGACCTTTCTGCGATGAGCTATTAGTGTTACAGGGCGATCATAGGTCCGCCCACGTATGGGAGGGAGAGTTACTGGCCCAGACTCTCTGCGCCAGGAGAGTGGACGAAATGTGAGACTTTATGAAGGACAGAAATATCCATCCTCGTGTAGTCCAGCACCTGCGGGTTACGGGCTTCTAAAGGATTTTGGAGATCGAGCGGCTGCAGCTCGACTGGTCTTTGGTCACGGCCCTGATAGAGCAGTGGCGACCGGAGACGTACACATTCCTCCTGCCCATTGGCAATGCCACCATCACGCTGCAGGACGTGGAGGTTTTATATGGGTTTCCCGTTGATGGACTGCCCGTTGCACTGCCTCAGGCCATGAGAGAGATGACGCGTGGGCAGTATTTGGACATGATGCAGCAGCTCACTGGTTTCAGGCCACAGGATGAGACTGCACACTCAGGGGCCAGTCGCATGAGTTTGACAGCTATTCGACAGCATTTGGAGATATTGCACCCCGACATCACTGGCGAGACAGATGATCTGCGTATTCACCGGTATACGAGGCTGTTGTTGTTTCTTATGTTTGGAGGGGTCTTGTTCCCGAACACTTTGGGAAACCTAGTCAGCTTAAGATTTCTTCATCATCTTCAGCGGCTAGATGATTTACCCCAGTACAGATGAGGTGCTGTTGTTCTTGCCTACTTATACAGGAAGATGTGCCGGGCGAGCATGGGCACCCAACATGACATATGTGGATTTTTGCCGTTGCTACAGGTGACAACATATTCGAATACTCTATTCATTATAACATATCTAGTAAAAATTTATCTTAAATTTTACATCAACTTTGTATGTTAGGTTTGGGCCTGGGAGCGGTTCCTGCAGTTGCAGCCACCTCTACCACCATTACCTCTGGATGTACCACCTCCGTTTCTCCCTCTAACTAGGATGTGGGTTATCCGACGAGGATACGTACATATCTACAAGGCTCGGCATAATCTACCCCTTTGCAGGGATTTGTTGGATATGCTGGAGGGCGCACAGGTAAATGTATATCTAAGTTTACTTAGTATAGCTTCACATGTGTTGCGCATACTCACGTTTTTTGTTGTTATTTAATAGTTTATCTGGATGCCATACAACGACGACTTGATAGGTGGCCTGCCCGATTATTGCTAGGCCGGCCGACTGATTTAGAGCACTTCCGTCCCGCTGATGTGCCTCGATATTGTGGAGCATCATGCCACGGAGCGGGAACTTCGCCAGTTTGGCCGTCCGCAGCTTGTACCGAGAGGGCCCACATGGGAGCCCATACATTATCAGCGGGATGATCGTTCCAGGGTGGACGACGTATATGTGGCATGGCTAGAGGCGCAGGTCGATACTTGGGACTGACGAGCTGACCTGATTCAGCCCCCCCTCACCCCCCACAGAGCCGGACGGATACTATTCATGAGTATATGCCCTAGTACCGCCGCGTTACCCGACTTTTCGTCGGGAATCCCATTCATCGAGGTAGCGGTCGTTACATTCCATACGCCGGGCAGCACGAGGCCCTGGTATGTTTTCTTGTATTATTACTTATATAACTTTAACATAGTGTTTTGTACTTTATATTTTATACGTTGTGAAGGCTATTGGCCTACATATAGTCTACCAGATGGGATTGCAGATACAACAGCATGCCGACGAGCCACTTTGCACGATAATGGCCGGCAGGTTGCAGAGGTGGCTTCCCGGACACTGTAGCGAGCCCGAGAGGATCAGCGCTTAGAACACGACCCTGCTTATATGGCGCCAGAGCAGTACCAGCGAGGTAGGGGTGTCCCACGAGGTAGCGGTGCCCCACGAGATAGGGATGCTCCACGAGGCAGGGCTGCCCCACGAGGTCGTGGTGGGCGGCGAGGAGGTGGTCCCCAGCAAGGGGGCGTTGAGGCCCCTGTTTGATGATGTTAATGCTGATCTGCCGAGTGACTTTCATGAGCCGGATGAGTATCCTAGCAGCATGCTGTCATACAGCCTTGGGCTGCAGCTTACTCCAAGGATTTCGTAGGTGACCCCATCAGGTCCATTATTGATCACGGGCACAGACATTAACAGAGAGCATTGGGATGCATTCTTCCCAGGCCCATCGACCGCTGCTGAGGATCGGCCTACCCGAGATGTGGATAGTGGGCACCGGCTGAGTTATGGCTCATCATCGAGGGGTGCTGGGGAGCTTTCACAGGCGTAGGTATGTTTTTATTAGTATTTACTTTAAATTTATTTTTTCTTTACTCATTTATTTTCCATAAATAACTTTATTAATTTTCTTATTAAGGCTTCATCGTCGCCCGTCACGGAGGCCGCTTTGTGCGATGCTGACCTGGCTGCGACGGATGATTATATTCAGGAGCCCGACGAGATCGTGATAAGACAATTTAAATTGTTGTGACTTAATATATATTTTTCTATACTGACTGACTTATTCTTCTGTAGGTTACTACTGGACCGACGACCCCTTCTACCGATCCTGCCAGCACTACTGATGATCATGCTGCAGCGCATCCTGCTATAAAGAGGCGACGTGATGAGGATGGTCCTGATAGCGTAGCCGGACGGGATGGGATGCATCTCAGGCCAGCGGCTGCATTGAAGCACACAGGTTGTGGAACACATTGATTTTTTTATTTTTTTTTGTATTTGATGTAAATATTATTTTATATAAATAATAGCAACAATTTTTATTGTTTTCGTTATATGCGCATTATGTATATATTTCTCGGGTTCTTCATTAATTTAATACTGCAACACAAATACAAACACAACAACTTAATATAATTTAAATTTGGCATACATAATGAAAATACATGACATGGAAAGCATAAAGATAAAATACAACACTCAACACATACATTGGTTTGTTTAGTCAACTATTCTCTTCTTCAACAACTCAAATTGATCCAACAACTTATTTTTTTCTTTTTCCACCTCTTTTAGTTTCTCCTTCAACGCCGCAATTTCTCGTCTATACATAACCTCATCACGTTCGTATCTTTTATTCAAATCATGAATATACTGCAAAGTTTGTTTGTAGCATTCTTGCTTACAGGGTTCATCAATCCACACCTCAAAATTGCAAAAAGGTTCGTCGGGAATTCTATAAAACTTGTTCACACACATCCAGTATCGGTGCCCAACTTCACCATCATCCCAACAGTCCACCATCATCTCAGCAGTCCGCCATTATACATCTTTTGCCGCACTGGCACCTTGGTACATAAAGGCGTTCAGACATTTGTTAAAGCAAAAAAAAAACCCTACTTTTATGGAGCGTTTTGCTATTGGTTATTATTAAGCGCAGAAAATAACTAGAATGTGACCGTTATTTATAGGCAAGACAACACACATAACATAGTATTTAACCGCGCTATGCTAACAGATAACGTAGGATTTAACCACACTATGTTTCGCGTGTTAAAGATTCTTTCGAATACAAAACAGCTTTTTTGCAAGCGGGCAGCTTTTCAGTTCGACAAGACAACACACATAATGTAGTATTTAACCGCGCTATGCTTCGCGTGTTAAAGATTCTTTCGGATACAAAATAACTTTTTCGCAGGTGGGCAACTTTTCAGTTCGACAAGACAACACACACAACGTAGTATTTAACCGCGTTATGCTAACACGTAACGTAGTATTTAATAGTATTTAACCGCGCTATATATATTCACATATTTATCAAAAATCTTCCTCCTCTGACAGTGTAGTTTTCTAATAATAATTTTAGCGTGAAATTCGAAGGTCTACTAAAAAGTTTTCCGTTTTTTAATCCAATACTATTTTTGATTACATGAACGGGGGGGGGGGGGGGGAATTCATTAATTTACTCAACTGAAAAATGGACCATTATCAATAAGATTTAACAACAATGGAGACATAATTTTATTTGATACATCTTGCAACATAAATAAGTACATACACTTATTACAACTACATTACGAAACCCAGTTACTACGTGTATTCTTGATAGTTGGGCACATTAGAAGAACTCCCACTAGGAGCTGGATTACCACCACCACCCAAACCAACCGAAGGACATTTTTGACGGTCATGTCCTATTTGCGAGCATATACCACATTTGCGCGCATAAACGGTATCACTAACATCCATTTTATTTCGTATACGCGTTCTCTTCTGCACCTGTATTTGACGCAAAAACTCCTTGTTACACACCATTTTAAATGGTTTTGGAGGCCAATAATGCTCAGCACCCACTGGCTGCAACTGCCCACTATAGGTGTTTAAGTATGCATCAACACTATATTGTTTATCAACATAGTTGGTCTGCCCTAAACCAATATGTTGAAAGCACCTGATGGCATGTGAGCACGACATGTGGTAGATGGACCATTTCCCACAATTGCATAACCTTGTGGATTTATTTATGGTATGTACATTATTCCCCCGGTTTTGATGGATATCGGTGCGAATTTCAAAAATATTTCTGTCCTGATCATACTGTAAAAATGAATGCCAATGTGCACGCCGCCTGTATTTCTCAAATCTCTTCATCGGCAGTGGCATAAATTCAACACCCCTTTCCATCAATGACGTTGCAGCTGCAGCCCTTTCAACAAACCTCTCTGCTATCTGCTTGAACGACATGCGCACCATGGTAGTGACAGGTTCGATCTAGTTTAAATGGGTATTACCGGCCGGCAATGCGGAAAACCATCAATTGCTAGTTTAAATGCCCAGAACACGTAATTGAATATATATTCTGGTCTTCCCGGACTCCGCTCAAGCTTCCATTCAACAACCGTCCCGGGGTTAAAGTGTTGCAGTGCGGCTATGTACCTGGGTAGAGCTGTAAATGACTTATCCCAGTTACAATAAACAATTTCAAATGCTCGTTTGCGCCCGAGAAATACTTTTCTTTTGGTAATGGTATGGCCATTTTCCCAGTGGACTGATGTAATGCACTCTTTGATTTTATACCTTATGGACGCTTCAAGGTGTGGAGTAAGGACAAGAGAAATCAAGTCAATATCCAATTTGTAGTAATTCCCATTGAATGCGTCCATTTCACATCTGTGGGTGGGAATATATTTACCCACTGTAATGACCCGACCGGTCGTTTTGAACATTTGCACTTCGCTCGATTGTTTGAGGGCATGAGTAGCTCCGTATGATGTACTTTGACTTGCGTGAATCATCGGTTTTGGGATACAGGTATTTCAGAATCGAATTGGAAGAAATAATTTCATTGTTGAAGCTTTAGATTTGGGAGAGTTGACCAATATCTGACTCTTTAGCATTTGACCTCAGATTGGAATTCTGATGGTTTCATTAGCTTCGTTAGGTGATTTTGGACTTAGGAGCATGATCAGAATATAATTTGGAGGTTCGTGGTAGAATTAGGCTTGAATTGGAAAAATAGGAAATTCGGCGATTTCGGTCGGCAAGGGAAAATTTGATATTAGGGTCGGAATGGAATTCCGGAAGTTGGAGTAGGTTCGTAGTGTCATTTGTGACGTGTGTGCAAAATTTGAGGTCATTCGGACGTGGTTTGGTTGGTTTCGGCATCGGTTGCCGAATTTGGAAAATTTAAAAGTTCTTAGGCTTGAATCCAAGGGTAATTTGGTTTTTGGATGTTGTTTTGAGTGATTCGAAGGTTCGACTAAGTTTGTATGTTGATATATGACTTGTTGGTATTTTTGGTTGAGGTCCTGAGGGCCTCGGGGTGATTTCGGGTGGTTAACAGATTTGTTGAAGTTGGAAAATGCAGCTGGAGCTGCTGTTCTGGTGTGTCTGCACCTGCGGATTGGGAACCGCAGGTGCGATGATCACAGGTGCATTGAAGGCTCGCAGATGCGGAAATGTTCGTAGATACGAAGAATGGGTTGCACCTGCGGGCTCGCAGGTGCGAGGAGACTGCCGCAGGTACGAAGTCTGGTCAGCTAAGTGGAATGCGCAGGTGCGCACCTGTGTCTGCAGATGAGGAAGCGCAGGTGCAAGAAAGGGTCCACAGGTGCGGAATTTCTGGGCAGAAACCGTAAATAGAACCCTTCGTGAATTTTGGTCATTCTTCACAATTTCAACTCGGTTTTTGGAGCTTTCTGGAGGGGTTTGAAGAGGGAATCAAGGAGGATTTCGTTGAGGTAAGTTACTTGAGCCCTAATACTTGCATATATAGTAAATTCCCATTGTTTTAATCATGGTAATTAGTGAAAATGAGGGGTTAGGGCTCGGAAAGTTTGGAAAGTAATTTAAGGATTTGAAGGACCAAACGATGTCGGATTTTGCTAAATTTGGTATGGTTAGACTCGTGAGTGGATGAGCTTTCTAGTATTGTAAATTTTATCGAATTTCGAGACATGGGCCCAGGGGACGGGTTTGAGCCAATTTCGGATTTTGGTCTAATTTTATAGTTTTTCTTGTGGAATTCATTCCATTAGCGCGTATTGATGGTATTGTACTGATTGTGAATAGATTCAGAGCATTTGGAGGCCAAGTCCAGAGGCAAGATCATTGCGGGTTAGAGATTTGACCGGTTTGAGGTAAGTAACGATTGTAAATCTAGTCTTAAGGGTATGAAACCCTGAATTTCGTATCATTCTACTATTTTGAAGTGACGCACATGCTAGGTGAGGGGCGTGTGGGCATGCACTGTTGGGGATTTATGACTTGGTCCGTCCCGTAGCAACTATAAAGTTGCATACTTTATTGAAACCATTTGATACTTATATGTTTTAGCTCACTTTTGCATTGAGCCTTTGTTTGAAAAAAAAAACTGTCGGAAAAATATTTTTAAGTGATTTTTATTGGAACAGGGTTTAAACGAGATGATTTGATTCAAACACTGATTTTAAAGCATTTTGTACTTTACTGAGATTTCATGATATGAATGTTATATATTTTATTGCTCGTCACTAGTGCTCAGTCTTTATTTATTGTTGTTACTTATTGAGTTGGCGTACTCACGTTACTCCCTGCACCTTGTGTGTAGATCCAGGTGTAGCTGGACACGGTAGCAATTGTTGATTGTTCTGATTGCAGATATTTCCGAGGATAGCAAGGTAGCTGCCTGGCGATCGCAGCCCTGCTCTTCTCCCTCTTATCTTCCTCTAGTTTTATTTAGCTATTTTTCAGGCAGAGTTAGCTTTGATATTGTTAGACAGATTGTAGTAGATGCTCATGACTAGTGACACCCCGATGTCGGGCTTTTCTTTTCCACACTTATGTTTTTCTTTGATTTGAACTCTTTAAATGGAGGTTTTATGTTAAATAACCTTAGAATTATCTTTAAAATGAAAATATCGGTTTATTTTGGAAATGAGTCGGCTTGCCTAGTTCCATGATAGGCGCCTTCACGACATGGGTTAGTTTTTGGTCGTGAAAGATTGGTATCAGAGCCTTGGTTACATAGGTCTCACGAGTCATGAGCGGGTTTAGTAGAGTCTTGCGGATCGGTACGGAGACGTCTGTACTTATCTTCAAGAGGCTGCAGAACCCTTAGGAAAATTTTACTTTCTTGTATTCTATCGTGCGAAATTGATTCATCTTGAGACATAACTCTTTGAATTCCTTCCACGCATCTCGTATGCGCACATGACAACTCGATATCAGTTGTGCATTGCCGGTTTGTGATTCTATGAACGAGGTTCGAGATGTGTATTATGTGTTTTGGCGATGGGCTAGTCTGGAGGACTTGAGGCCAGGTTTAAACCGCAGTTTTGGCTCGGCATCTTCAGTTGTAACCTATACATTTGGACTCATATGTCTGATAATGTCCCTATGAGTAGAATTGTGGCTCGATGAGCAGTGGAATGGCTTTGTGATGAGTATGATGTAACTGCGGGAAGTGTTAAGACTATGCGAATGTCACGAGAAGTTTTTTCTTGAAATGTAAAGGAAGGCCATTGGGTGCTTTATTTTCGTTTTGATGCGATGTACCATCTCGAATGTGAATGTTTTGAAGGATCTTTAACGTTGTTAAATTTTGGGGCAAATTAAATTCTCATGTCTGTCAATGAGTTTGTACTCAAGAAGAGTAAGTGGTTGTGTAGTAATGGTGGTGGTTGCGAATGGGTATTTTGATGTTGATGGCTTTGGAAAGATAATCTTTGAAGAGACTTAGAATCGGTAATATTTTATTGGTTCAAGTGCGACAGAGATACATTTCGATTTGATGCAGCAATTGGGTAGCAAAGTATGAGGGAAGACATGACGAGAAGTGTTTTGCGATGGTTGAAGTACTATCAGGTCAAGTAGGAGAAGTAGAGGTTGAGTAGTTTCTTAAAGGAGATGATTTAACCGAAGTAAGAGTGGCAGATTAGCATATGAATTCACTAGTAGGGTAGTCGTGCGCCTTAAGAAAGTGTAGAATGGTTTGGAATCGCGTTACTATATGAACCAGCCTGCATACTCTATTTGGAGTGATGGTTAGTGTACAAAGTGTGAATTGAATATGGCAGAAAGGAGTGTGTTTGAAATGAATAGAGGCATGAAGATCTGATTATCATGTCAGTTGCAATATGACTTGAGTTCGGAAGGTATTGTTGACGTACAATTGATGTCAATAGGGAAATTGCAGACTTATACAAATGGTGGGTGAGCATGAACTCAGGAGAATTTACGGATTTAGTGGTCGTTGCACTCAGTGCAGTGTCATTGGGAGATGTCGGTAAGGAATTCAACATATGGGTTATCTCCTGTGTGCAACTAGCGGTGGCGTGATGTTGATGAAGCTTTTGCGAGGAATATTACTAGCTACCCGGTAGGAGGTCGCGTGTGTAATTTTGGCTGGAGATGCATAATGTTCATGAAAGGCTAAATAAAAGACTTCGAGAAGTCTGGCAGGTTAACGGTTCGAGACATTGGTAATTGAGAAGGAGAAATCCTTTCGAGTTCGAATTTTGTATAATTGCAGCTTAAGGCTAAGTGGGAGAGTCTGCTATCGACGAGTTGATTGCACAGTTTTGTGTCATATTAGTTTCGGTTTGAGGTATACTGGTGAATCAGTTATGACTTACAGAGGTCGAGATCGAGGATGACTCGGGTAAAGGAATTTCTGGACACAAGTTGTATTACACTCTATGGTTATAGGAGGACCATAAAAATAATTGAGTGGTTATTCAAAGAGAATTTAGTGTACATGGAGCAGAAATTTGCTCGGTTGCGTAGGAGTGAGGGTTACTCTTTATTCCCTTGGGTGTTGGTGTGCTAATGGGTCACAGGTCATTTTGGTCCGTTTGGTCGGTTAATTCGAGAATGGTTACAATGGATTCAAGATTTATAAATATGGATAGAAAATTGGGAGTTGCATTGAACGGTGTTGAGACTCGTTGCATCTTATATCATTGTGAATTATGCATTTTAGTATCAAGAAGGTGAAGGAAACAATTTTAGGTTCACATAAAGTCTCTTCGGAGTAAGCATTTTGGTTGTGGAACCTTTGGAATACATAAAAAGGGAATTCAGCGGCTTATAAACCTTAGGGCGATGTGATTCTATGCTAGAGTTCGTGGGGCAAGTTTTAGTTAAGGATAATAGTGTTCTAACAAGGAAATAAAATAGCAATTTGAAGGCAATTTGGAAAGGACTTGGTGAAATAGGACAGTTTGGAAGAAGGTTAGGGTAGCACAGTAATGGGTATGATCGATTATTTGTGTACTTATGACGTGGCTATTATCTACAGGTGTTTCGTGGCAATGCTCCCGGATTTGGCAACCTATGTGGCTTGGTGAAGTTAGATGAATTCAGTTCAGATAGCTTGGCTATGTGCGAATGGATTTCAAAGTGTTCAGGATGGGTTCTACCATGGTTTGAACCGGATAATTTCTACCGATGTACGGAGCATGTTGTGTGTTATGATTTCCTCCTAGAAAGAAGCAAGAAAGAGGTTTCTGACTAATAAGGTATGTAATTTGCTAGTGACTCAGAGTTGATAAGGGAATTCTTATGCTTGTCACATGATGGCATAATAGATGTGGTGTGTTGTGAGGGAATAGGATTTACATGTACAAGGTCACAGTTCAGTTTTGAAGGGAAGGACATAAATTCTTAGGCAGCATGAACGGTTTTCGATGACTAGGTAAATGATATTACTATCTGGTATAGCTTGATGAGAGTGTACATTTCAGAAGGGGCAGTGTGTTTTGATTTATGGGTACTTCGCTGGTATTGCGGCACTCTCCTGGTTGATCGACTGTTGATATTCAAATTTTTGCCAGGTGGCACGGAAGAAGTTTCAAAGTATTTCTCGTGGGAGGATTGTGTATGAGAGAGGTGTTAGGCATTCGGGCGGTGGAGGTGGAATCAAATAGGGTGATTCATGTGTTCTATGGAATTGAAGATTGGGAGTTCTCATGAGCAGATTGTTTCATGGTGGTGGACTGTGAAGTTGTGGCCGGAGCTAGCCAGATGATAGAAGGTATTATGATTCCGTCAATGTGGACTTTCGGAGGTTGTTTATCTATTGGTGGCTGACCATAGTTGATTTGGGGGCCCATTGGTAGGCCCAATTAGGATGTGTATTCTACACCGAGCAGGATTGATTGGCTCCATACTGCTATTGTTGAAGGATGCGCCCCTCGGTTGATGTGAAACTTATTCGTGTTCTAAAATGATCTGTGAGTTACTCTTCTATGCTACGAGGAGTTGTGATTCATGGTTATATGCACATATGGTGCGGCTCTATTATGGCCTTATAGCGGAATTTGAGCGAGAATAATATTGGATATTGCTTGGTTGATGACATATTGGTCATGTTCTTTCAGATTTTATGTGGCATGGTATCGTTTGCTTCTCCGTGGTTATGGTAATGCACTTTGGATACTTGATGTCGAATTGCGCATGGTTATTGATTTTAGCAGGGTGGCTTGAGGTGTTTTTATATGGACCAGTATTTGGATAGGGTCGCATATTGCAGTAGAGTTATGTAGAAATATGATCCCTTGTGTAAGATTCGTATGTTATGGTTCTGCGGTGTGTGATGGATTCTTAGCATTGCGTTGGGGTGGTACTCGTCGAGCTTGCGGAACGGTTCTCCTGTTTGGGTCATTGTTACGATTGGGTACATTTGGAATGTTGCTATCTGGTGCACGGATTGCACGGGTTATGGCTTTAGATTGTATTGATGTGTCATGTCACTAGAGTGGTCGTGTGGGATGAGACGAGATCATTGGGCCTAGAATGGATGCTATCAGATTTGATTGTGGTATAACTGGGAGGATAATATCGGAAGTCGGCTTTGAAATTGGCTATAGTTCTTGTAGAAGGAACGAGAGCTCCATGACCTGATGGTCTAATGAATGGTTATGAATTCGGTATGTTTCTTCCATCATCGGCATTTTACGAAGGTTTTAGAACGAGGGTTTGTCTGATATGAGGTTTATTACTGGCACTGGATTGATTTGAGTCGATACTGTGATTTGAAATCATTGCTTCGATCATTCGAGCTATGCGGTATTTGAATTTGAGTATTTGAGTTATGGTTACGGCTTTTGGTACAGATTGTTCAGACATATACGGTATGCAGATGCAAACTTTTCATCTTATAGGAAATTTCGGATGTTGGAAATTTGATTCGAAGGCTTGTGGGCTAGGTTGAATTGAGAAATTTCAGTTATGCTGTGCTATCAGACCTGTATGGGATAGGGTGACGTGGGATCACCCCCGGGTATGTGCATGTGAAAGCTACACAGCGATTTGATGGATTTTGGAACAACTTTGCGCACGTTCGAGGACGAACATATGTTTAAGTGTGGGAGGATGTAACGACCCGACCGGTCGTTTTAAACATTTGCACTTCGCTCGGTTGTTTGAGGGCATGAGTAGCTCCGTATGATGTACTTTGACTTGTGTGAATCATCGGTTTTGGGTTGCAGGTATTTCGGAATCAAATTGGAAGAAAGAATTTCATTGTTGAAGCTTTAGATTTGGGAGAGTTGATCAAAATTTGACTCTTTAGCATTTGACTTCGGATTGGAATTCTGATGATTCCATTAGCTTCGTTAGGTGATTTTGGACTTAGGGGCGTGACCAGAATGTAATTTGGAGGTCCGTGATAGAATTAGGCTTGAATTGGCGAAATTGGAAATTTGGCGATTTCGGTCGGCAGGGAAAATTTTGATATCGGAGTCAGAATGGAATTCCGGAAGTTGGAGTAGGTTCGTAGTATCATTTGTGACGTGTGTGCAAAATTTGAGGTCATTCGGACGTGGTTTGTTTGGTTTCGGTATCGGTTGCCAAATTTGGAAAATTTAGAAGTTCTTAGGCTTGAATCCGAGGGTAATTTGGTGTTTGGATGTTGTTTTGAGTGATTCTAAGGTTCGACTAAGTTTGTATGTTGATATATGACTTATTGGTATTTTTAGTTGAGGTCCCGAGGGCTTCGGGGTGATTCCGGGTGGTTAACAGATTTGTTGAAGTTGGAAAATGCAGCTGGAGCTGCTGTTCTGGTGTGTCCGCACCTGCGGATTGGGAACCGCAGGTGCGATGATAGCAGGTGCGTTGAAGGCTCGCAGATGCGAAAATGTTCACAGATGCGAAGAATGGGTCACACATACGGGCTCGCAGGTGCGAGGAGACTGCCGCAGGTGCGAAGTCTGGTCAGCTAAGTGGAATGCGCAGGTGCGCAACTGTGTCCGCAGATGCGAGAAAGGGTCGGCAGCTGCGGAATTTCTGGGCAGAAACCATAAATAGAACCCTTCGCGAATTTTGGCCATTCTTCACAATTTCAACTTAGTTTTTGGAGCTTTTTGGAGGGGTTTGAAGAGGGAATCAAGGGGGATTTCGTTGAGGTAAATTACTTGAGCCCTAATACTGGCATATATGGTAAATTCCCGTTGTTTTAATCATGGTAATTAGTGAAAATGAGGGGTTAGGGCTTGGAAATTTTGGAAAGTAATTTAAGGATTTGAAGGACCAAACGATGTCGGATTTTGATGAATTTGGTATGGTTAGACTCGTGAGTGGATGAGCTTTCTAGTTTTGTAAATTTTGTCGTATTTCGAATCATGCGCCCGGGTTTGAGCCAATTTCGGGTTTTGGTCTAATTTTGTAGTTTTTCTTATGGAATTCATTCCATTAGCGCATATTGATAGTATTATACTGATTGTGAATAGATTTGAAGCATTTGGAGGTCGAGTCCAGAGGCAAGATCATTGCGGGTTAGAGATTTGACCGGTTTAAGGTAAGTAACGATTGTAAATCTAGTCCTGAGGGTATGAAACCCGGATTTCGTATCATTCTACTATTTTGAAGTGACGCACATGCTAGGTGACAGGCATGTGGGTGTGCACCATTGGGGATTTGTGACTTGGTCCGTCTCGTAGCAACTGTAAAGTTGCATACTTTGTTGAAACCATTTGATACTTGTATGTTTTAGAAAGAATTTCTATAAATTGGGCTGAAGGCCATGTTTGGGCTTTGCGCCAATGCTGTATGGACCCTTAGGGGCTGTTTCTTACCATCTTCTCATTGTTTTTTGATTGAAAATCTA
This sequence comes from Nicotiana tabacum, assembly GCF_000715075.1. NCBI lineage: Eukaryota > Viridiplantae > Streptophyta > Magnoliopsida > Solanales > Solanaceae > Nicotiana > Nicotiana tabacum. The sequence continues at coordinate 147,828,490 of NC_134096.1, read as the reverse complement.
TACCCAGTCATGTTTATACTTGTTTACCGCATAACTCAGTTTTATGACTCTATTTTGATGCATATAAATGTTTTGGGCCGAATGCCCTGTTTTATTAAAATGCCCGAACGGCTTGAGATATTTATGATTGAGTGAGGCCGAGGGCCTGATTTGTGAGGATGAGTGTGGATCGGGGATGCCCGCCTGCAGCATACTTATGACTGAGTGAGGCCGAGGGCCTGATTTGTGAGGATGAGTATGGATCGGGGCTGCCCGCCTGCAGCATACTAAATTATTATCGCACGTGAGTTATCCGTGCAGATTATAGCGCTTGGGCTGAAGAAGCCCCTCCGAAGTCTGTACACACCCCCAATGAGCGCGGGTACCTACTGAGTGCGAGTGTCGAGTACCGAGTGCTGATTGACTGGGAGGCATGAGTGATTGTGAGGTATTCCCGAGTAGCAAGAGTGATTGTGAGGTATGCCCTAGTGGCAAGAATGACTGTGAGGTTTGCCCGAGGGGCTGTTTATGATTTTATCATTTTGCTCACTTTTGCATTGAGCCTTTGTTTGAAAAACAAACTGTTGGAAAAATATTTTTAAGTAATTTTTACTGGAACCGGGTTTAAACGAGATGATTTGATTCAAACACTGATTTTAAAGCAGGTTGTACTTTACTGAGATTTCATGATATGAATGTTATATGTTTTATTGCTCGTCACTACTGCTCAGTCTTTATTTATTTTTGTTACTTACTGAGTTGGCGTACTCACGTTACTCCCTGCACCTTGTGTGCATATCCAGGTGTAGCTGGACACGGTAGCAGTTGTTGATTGTTCTGATTGCAGATTTTCCCGAGGATAGCAAGGTAGCTGCGTGGCGATCACAACCCTGCTCTTCTCCCTCTTATCTTCATCTAGTTGTATTTAGCTATTTTTCAAGCAGAGTTAGCCTTGATATTGTTAGACAGATTGTAGTAGATGCTCATGACTAGTGACACCCCGATGTCGGGCTTTTCTTTTCTGCACTTTTATTTTTCTTTGATTTGAACTCTTTAAATGGAGATTTTATGTTAAATAACCTTGGAATTATCTTTAAAATGAAAATATCGGTTTGTTTTGAAAATGAGTCGGCTTGCCTTGTTTCATGATAGGCGCCGTCACGACAGAGGTTAGTTTTGGATCGTGACACCCACTTTTCACAGACCTGTGTTCTTCTTGCTCGCACACAACATCCAATGACAACTCTTAAACCATCTGCGGCAAACAACCTTGTATAGATCCATACTTGACTCCCATACCGTCATCTCATGACACTCTTTTACGCTGTACATTTTTGCCGCCCTGCTTAGGCGCGCTTTATCAGGAAAAAGCATGACCTTTGCCAGGACCGTTGGTCTAGAATCATCCCACATTGCTGTCCGAAATTCATCAAAATCCCTTGTGAGAGCATACACATCTGGCATACTTGGCAAATGATCAAGGTAGGGAATCTTCCTTGAATGAAATGGTACTTGGGACTCGTACACTCTTGGTCTAACGGGAGTTGGAGCATACTCCTTCATCAAATCAGGTCCTTCATTCTCTTCCTCCTCATCACCATCCTCACGAGGGAAGGGTGTGTCGTCTCCGGAATCATCGATATTGTTGTCATAATCACTGCTCTCTTCCTCACTCTGTGCATCTGCCAGATCCCGATTTAATATGTCGTCTTCGGGCAACTGAGTCAGGACAGGTGGTTCAACTTGCTCGTTTTCACTGCACAAACAACAAAATAGTAAGCTACTCAAATTAATAAATACTTTCCATATAGCTGTATTACTTCACTTACAAGTCGTAAAGTGTTGACATTCCTTGATGGACATTATCCTGTTGGTGATGACTCCCGGATGAACCACCATGATCTAACACACCAGAACTATGCATATTTCAACTGGGCGTGGGTTCATAACTTGTAAAAGTCATATCTGGCCGGTACCCCCTGTGAAATATATGAGTGTTAATACAAATTCAATACAATAAAAATATACATCGTAACACTAAGAAAAATTGAAATTTACCACTCGTCTTCTGGATTATGTAAAGCAGGAGAAAAATTATTTTCTCACTCCTCATTCGCCCGTGGTGATAAGTTTAAATCAGGTCAAACTCTTTCAGCCGGAACCTGTCCGGTAAAAACTGCTCCAGAATAACCACCCGACGACTGAGGGTTATCCCTACTATGCTCAACCTCATTATTGCGAACGTCTTTGACCTTGACGTATATTTCCAACATTTTTATCACAAGAAAATCCCGGTATTCATCTGGAGTCCTCAAAAAATCCCTCAAAGTTTCATCATCGTCGATGTTAAACTCAGCGTAACAAGCAACCCCTTGCGGAGTGACGGAATACGGATATCTTCCGGTTACTTTAAGGTTCACCGAACGTTTCCTCACACTCAATTTTTTACATAACAACGATACCAATATATTGTACTCCATTGTAAGTGGCAACTTAACATGACACTGTGGAGATAAACTATAGCTCACAGTGTTATTCGCCACCACAACCTTCCTCCCCTCCTCCCCAATATAATGAAACCCTTACTTTTCGATCTTCAGATATTATGAAAAAATGCTTGAGAACTTAACAAGAAGAAAAGTTTTAACACGAGTTATGAATATTTTTGAATGAATTTTTGTAAAATTCTAACACCTTTAAATAAGGCAATGCCTAGCTCGGGGGGAGGGGGAGGAGGGCTGAATTTTTTTAGGTATAACGCTTTTTTAAAGGGCGCTATACCCATTTGAATTATTATTATGTCAGTTAAATGCATGAGACTTATTGGTGGGCCCACAAAACAGGTATAACGCTCTTTAAAAAAGCGCTATACATATAACGCCTTTAATAACAACGTTATAGATGTATAGTGCTTTTTTAAAGAGCGCTATACCTTAACGTCCAAAATGTCTGTTAACGTATAGCGCTCATTAAAAGAGCATTATATATAGATAAGTCACTCTTTTTTTTACACTTTTTTCCGTTATACATGGCAAAAAAAACCACATTTAGGTTCTGGATTCTTCCTGGACTAGGCTTTTTTTCCCTTTTCTCGTTCCAAATTTTGAGATATCATCGCTTGTACTACTGATGATAAAAGTCTAGAGTTCTTAAAAACTGACAAATATAGGTCCTCTATGCTTACTCCTTCCGTTTCATGTAATACTATTTCTTGAATAATTTCTTAAAAAGAGAATGATATATTTATATATTTGAGAACAACTAATTTTAATTTTTTTTATAGCCGTACAAAATTATGACATATTTAAGATAAAAAAATTTAAATTATTTTATAGCTATACAAATATTATGACGTATTAAAGACCACGAGTTTTATAAATTTTATCTTAACTACGTGTCAAGATAAATCATATCGCAAAAATGGTAAGAGATGGAGTATATAGTAGTTCACCCAAAGCAAAAGAGCATATATATATATATATATATATATATATATATATATATATATATATATATATATATATATATATATATATATATATATATATATATATATATACTATATATATGAACGTGCATTGCACGTTAATAATGGCACGTGATGTTTGACCATTTAAATCATCTAAAAGCCGAAAAATATTATTACATTAGCATAATACGTGAATTCAAAATAAAAGGACATCATAAGAACTTACACAAATAATCAATTTAGTTGTGTTAGTTAGATAATTACGTATTATAATTTAAAAGTATTTAATTTGATGGTATTTTACAGAATACTGCCTTGTAGATGAATTTTTTTGTGTATGTTTCATTCTAATGCTTTGGTTGCTCTGTAATTACCAGAACTCTTGTTGTCGATATTGATATTTCTCTTGAAAGTGCAACATATAATTGTTCGTGTAAGAAAATATATTGCGATAAATATAGTCCAATATTTAATATGTTTGTCATTGTGCTTTATTTATTATAATTGAAAAACATAAATATGCCAAAAATTATTTACACACAAATTTAAAAGGATATTCTTTAGTTTCGGAAGACGAAAGTTGAATTTAGGGACAAATATATTCTTAGAAGCATATTTACCAGTATCATAATTTTTGAATGTATGATATTATTGTCAAAACTTCTATATATCATCTATATGCTATTACATAAGTTATTCAGCGGATCAAAGTTTAATAGTAGCATGACGGGTATAGTTTTCTTCAAAATCAATCTATGTACAATGGAAGATCAATTTTAACTTAGTCTATTACATATACAGTGACATTGACATACATAAGAAAAAATAAACTTGACAACAAACCTGTATGGTAGAAGGCCATTTGGTATTAAAGTATTTAAGTATTCTTCTTGATAGTAATTGTTGGTATCATATTCTGCTGAGTCAAAAACTGAAAAATATCTTATTTTTACCATAAAATTTCGCAATCAACCTTTTATTTAGTTGATCAACATATTTATTTCTGCTAGCTAAGATAGTTTTTTAATTTCTATCATGCAATTTGCACAAATTACGTTTTAATTTATTGATAGAAATATTTTCCTTATTAAATGAACTACTATTACAATTGGGATTGATAACCTAGTATTCTGGAAGAACCAAATCATCTTTTATTAGATGCTCTTCTTCGTTTCTGACACGAAGCAAGAAGTTATTGAATACTGCATCTGTTCTTACTTTATATTTCTTGTCAGTTGAATCATTTTTATTTGAGGCCACAAGTATAATTTTGGCATGCTAGTTTTTACGGTCTTTGCTTTCGTCGATTTTGTAACTATTGATAGTACTTGACAGAAATCAACTTCCAAGCCATTAGTTTTTCATCAAATGGTTCACTGGTATTCAATATATCTCCAGGGCCATATGCGCTTCTTCCCATATTATCAATTTTGCTTTCCTTATAAATTTAGCATTGTTGCTCTGCTTTGATATATTTATGATAGTTATTTCAGTTATTTGAAGAGGTATATCAAATCTATTTGTTATTATTGCTAACATTGTCATGCCTCTTGATTTGACATTTGCAAGTAATGCATAACATAGAAATATTATTTCGATTCCGTCGGAGGCATCTACAAAGGATAATCTCGCTATAAGAGTCGACTCTTTATAATATAGTCTTGAAAGCATGTTCTTGTTCAAGATTTAGTTTTGAATGTACTTCAACATACACTTGTATGGCCGTTTGATTCTTAATACTATAATAACATTTTTTACTTTGTGTTTTAATTTTTTTTAAATCTCTAACGTTATTTTTATGGAATAAATTTATGTACCCTAAGATTTTTCTTAACTTGAAAAATATTTTTACTCATATGATAAATTTAAAAATAATTGAATTGTATTCTCTTGCTAAATAATTAATTGAAAGATTTAATTATTTGGTCTTAACACAAAAAATAATTTATGTTATGTTGATTCAGATTCTTAATATTAGTTCATCTCTTGTTTTGAAGATTTAATCTTAATTATAATTTTATCTACCATAATATTTCTTTTCAAAGAGTAAAAAGATCGATCTGACATTTCACTTTTAGATCTTTATGTGTGCAGAATCATTAGTGGTATTGACTCTTACCAACCATTTTTCTTTCTATTTCTCACACATTTATATTTTGAAATATTTTCTTAGTTGTTGTTTAATAACTGGGTATATTTTTCAATATTACACAAAAGATTGATTGAAAAATATATTATTTGAGTAGGAAAATAGTTCAAATATAATAATAAAAAAATATAATATGGGGATATTTTTTCTCAATTTCAACGCTTTATGCAGTCTATTTAATATTATATTTATTTTCTCTTAGTATTGGATATTATGGGGTGGTAATGTTTTGTCAATATGGAGGATTCTTATGAAATTAATTTTATTAAGCCTTCCTATAAATTTTTAATAAGAATTTAATAGACAAAATTTATTAATTTTAAATTATTAAATATTAAAAAATTAACATAAAAAGTCTTGTAGTCCAAAAAAATATGTTATTTTAGTTATGCTCTTTCACTACGAGTTCTTCTATTTAATATATTAGGACTATTTTGGTATATCAATATTGTATTCGTGCTTTTATAATAATATAAGCTCTCCTTTTTCTAAATAAATTTGGACAATATAATACATTCTCAAATTAAATCAGTAATAGCACATTATAATACGTTTTCAAATTAAATTAGTAATAAAATTTTTTAAGAAGAATATCCTATAACTAATAAGATTATATGACTAAACATATGTCTCTATCCCAAAAGTAATTATATTAATAGGAAACCTAACGTGTTCCTAAAGGTATTAGGTTTACATGCTAACATGCAATACTATATGTCTATGTTCTAAATTAATTATACTAATAGGATTCCTAAAGGTAATTATGTAGGATTCCTAACTTGTAGTATTATGTCCTAAAACTAATAGGATTACAAATGTCTAGAATTTTGGTTATGTCCTTTTATTGTGAGTTATTATGCTTAATATTATAAGGTTATTTTTATAAACCGACATTATATTCACGCTAAGACCGTGACACTAGCTATGCCAGGTTTACCGCGATTAGAGTGGAGAGGTACGTTAGAGTATACTCCCAGCAGAGTTATTTCATTTCTTAAAGCTCAACGAATGGTTGAGAAGGGGTGTGATGCGTATCTAGCTTATGTGAGAGATGTCAGTATTGATACCCCTACAGTTGAGTCAGTCCCAGTAGTGAGGGACTTTCCAGATGTGTTTCCAGCTGATCTTCCGAGCATGCCATCCGACAGAGATATTAATTTTGGCATTGATTTATTGCGGGGAACTCAGCCCATCTCTATTCCTCCATATCGTATGGATCCTCCTGAATTGAAGGAGTTGAAGGAGAAGTTATAGGAGTTGCTTGAAAAGGGCTTCATTCGGCCTAGTGTGTCACCTTGGGGTGCTCCTGTCTTATTTGTGAAGAAGAAGGATGGTTCTATGCGGATGTGTATTGATTAGCGCCAGTTGAACAAAGTTACAGTGAAGAACAGGTATCCCTTGCCTCGTATTGATAACTTATTTGATCAGTTACAGGGTGCCAGAGTGTTTTCCAAGATTGACTTACGTTCAGGCTATTTTCGGGAGCCAGATATCCCGAAGACTGCTTTCAGGACTTAGTATGGTCACTATGAGTTTCTTGTGATGTCTTTTGGGCTGACCAATGCCCCAACAACTTTTATGAACTTGATGCACAATGTGGTCCGGCCTTATCTTGACTTATTCATCATTGTGTTTATTGACGACATTCTGGTGTACTCCCGAACTCGGGAGGATCATGAGCAACACCTGAGGAGTGCGCTTCAGACCTTGAGAGAAAAGAAGTTATATGCAAAATTTTCAAAGTGTGAGTTTTGGCTAGACTCAATGGCATTCTTGGGCCATGTAATATCGAGTGATGGGATCCAGGTGGATCCGAAGAAGGTGGAAGCAGTGCAGAGTTGGCCTAGACCGTCATCAGCTACAGAGATCCAGAGTTTTCTTGGTTTGGCGGGGTATTACCGTCGTTTTGTAGAGGGATTCTCATCTATTGCAGCACCTATGACTAGGCTGACCCAGAAGGGTGCTCCGCTCAGCTGGACAGAGGAGTGTGAGGAGATCTTTTAGAATCTCAAGACAGCTTTGACTACAGCCCCAATATTGATATTGCCTACAGGTTCGGGGTCATATATTGTATATTATTATGCATCGCGGATTAGTCTCGGTACGGTGTTGATGCAGGACGATAAGGTGATTGCCTACGCGTCCAGACAAATGAAGGTGCATGAAAAGAACTATCATGTCCACGACCTTGAGTTAGCAGCTATTGTTCATGCCTTGAAGAATTGGCGGCACTACTTGTACGGTGTCCCTTGTGAGATTTACACCGATCACCAGAGTTTGCAGCATTTGTTCAAGCAAAAGGATCTTAATTTGCGTCAGAGGAGGTAGTTAGAGCTGCTTAAGGATTATGATGTCACCATTTTGTACCATCCAGGAAAGGCCAATGTGGTGGCCGATGCTTTGAGTCATCGGGCAGAGAGTTTGGGGAGTTTAGCATATCTACCAGCAGTAGAGAGGCCATTAGCGTTGGATGTCCAGGCCTTAGCCAACTAGTTTGTGAGATTGGATATTTCAGAGCCGAGTCGAGTATTGGCTTGTGTGGTCTCTCGATCTTCTCTTTATGATCGTATCAGGGAGCGTCAATATGATGACCCCCTTCTGTTTGTCCTTAAGGACACGGTCCAACACGGTGATGCTAAGGAGGTCACTACTGGGGATGATGGTGCATTGAGGATGCAGGGCAGGCTATGTGTTCCTAATGTAGATGGTTTGTGTGAGTTGGTTCTTCAGGAGGCTCATAGCTCGTGGTACTCCATTCATCCGGGTACTACGAAGATGTATCAGGACTTGAGGCAGCATTACTGGTGGAGAAGAATGAAGAAGTACATAGTGGAGTATGTGTCTCGGTGCCTAAATTGACAGCAGGTGAAGTATGAGCATCAGTGACCGGGTGGGTTCCTTCAAAAGTTAGAGATTCCGGAGTGGAAATGGGAGCGGATCACTATGGATTTTGTTGTTGGACTCCCACGGACTTAGCGGAGGTGTGATGCGGTTTGGGTGATTGTGGATAGGCTGACATTTCATTCCTGTGATGACTACATATTCTTCCGAGCAGCTGGCTCGAATCTACATCTGTGAGATCGTCAGGCTTCATGGCGTACTGGTATCTATTATCTCTGACTGGGGAATGCAGTTTACATCACGGTTCTAGAGACAACATGATTTGGGCAATAGAGTGGAGCTGAGCACAGCATTTCACTCTCAGACGAACGAACAGTCCGAGTGCACTATGTCCCCAGTGGGTTGGTGGTAGAGTTTGGAGGCTCGTGGGATCACTTCTTGCCACTTGCGGAGTTTTCCTACAACAATCGAGCATCCAAATGGCACCGTATGAGGCTCTGTATGGTAGGCGGTGTCGGTCCCCAGTGGGTTGGTTCGAGCCGGGCGAGGCCCGATTATTGGGTAAAAACTTGGTCCAGGATGCCCTGGATAAGGTGAAGGTGATTCAGGATTGACTTCGCACATCCTAGTCTAGATAGAAGAGTTATACGGACCAGAAGGCTCGCAATGTAGCATTCAGGGTTGGAGTGCGGGTCTTGCTTCGGGTATCGCCTATGAAGGGAGTTATGAGGTTCGGAAAGAAGGGCAAGCTGAGCCAGAGGTACATTGGTCCTTTTGAGGTATTGCGGCGTGTTGGGGAGGTTGCTTATGAGATTGCCTTTCCTCCCAGCCTTGCAGGGGTTCATCCGGTATTCTACATTTCTATGCTCCGGAAGTATCACGGTGATCCGGCTCATGTATTGGATTCTAGCTCAGTCCAGTTGGACAAGGACCTATCTTATGTTGAGGAGCCAGTGGCTATTTTGGACACGCATGTCAAAAAGCTAAGGTCAAAGAACATTGCTTCAATAAAGGTTCAGTGGAGGGGTCAGCCGGTCGAGGAGGAGACTTGGGAGACCGAGCTGGATATGCGCAGCTCTTACCCTCATCTTTTCACCAATTCAGGTATGTATTTATGCTCGTTCGAGGACGAACGATTGTTTTAAGAGGGGGAGGATGTAACGACCCGACCGATCATTTTGAGAGTAATAGCCCCGGTCTCCTATTAACTGATTTTCCCGTATCTTTTCTTCTTATGTTACTTGCTGGGAGGTCTTGTTTTTTGTTGTAGAGTGAGTTGGGACACTTAGTCCCTAAAACGGAAGCTTAAGTCTTTGAATTTTGACCGAAGTCAGAACTGTGTGAAAACGACTTCGGAATGGGGTTCTGTCGATTCTGTTAGCTCTGTTGGGTGACTCCGGACTTAGGGGGTGTCCGGATAATATTTTGGAGGTCTGTAGCTCATTTAGGCTTGAAATGGCGAAAGTCTAAGTTTTTGGAGATTTTGACGGGCAGTGAACTTTTTGATATCGGGTTCGGATTCCAATTCTCGAAGTTGGAGTAGGTCCGTAGGGTTGAATATGGCCTGTGTGCAAAATTTGGGGTCAATCGGATGTAGTTTGGTTAGTTTCGGCATCGGTTGTCGGATTTGGAAGTTTCAAGTTCTTTAAGTTTGAATCGGAGGATAATTCATGATTTTAGCATTGTTTGATGTGGTTTGAGGGCTCGACTATGTTTGTATGGTATTTTAGGATTGGTCGATATGTTTGGTTGAGGTCCCGGGGGCCTCGGGTGAGTTTCGGGTGCTTAACGGATCAAAAGTTGGATTGGTGTTGTTGCTGAAGTCTTCAGGCATCTCGTGTCTTCACACCTGCGACGGGGAGACCACAGGTGCGGATCGCACGTGCGGTGCACAAAGTGCAGAAGAGGAGATTGGAGGCGTGGCCAGGGATCGCAGGTGAGAGGGAATTTCTGCATATGTGATGCCCGCATATGCATTATAGGAACCGCAAGAGCGGTGAATGACCTCAAAAGCGGACAGTGCTCCGCAGGCGCGCACATGCAGGTGCGGCCCCCTTACCGCAGATGCAGTCCCAACCCCCTTTAGTGATTTTTGCACTTGCGGTGGATTTCCCGCAGGTGCGGTTGAAGGCTCGCAGAAGCGAGTTTACTGGGCAGAAAAGAGGAATTCGAGGGTTGGTTACCCATTTCAATTTTGGGAGTTTGAGAGCTCGGTGTGAGGCGATTTTTCGAGTTTTCTTCAAGGAGATTGTTGGGGTAAGTGGTTCTAACTCGGATTGGACTATATTTCATGAATCTATTACTATTTTCATCATCTAATTAGGGATTTGAGTTGGAAATTTGGGAAAAATGGCAGAAACTTCATAGACTAAAATTTCAAGTTTTGGAAGGTGATTTGAGGCCGGATTCGAGTAATTATTGTATGGTTAGACTCGTGAGTGAATGTGTGTTCATATTTTGTGACTTTTACCCGATTCCGAGACGTGGGCTCGGGGAGGCTTTTTAGGGCGATTTTCCAATTTCTTACTTTAGCTTTGATTTCATTAGCTAGATTAGTTCCTTGTAGTTATATTTATGATATGTAATTGATTTTGGCTATATTTAGGCCATTCGGAGTCGGATATTCATGGAAAGAGCATTGTTACGGATTGATTGATCTTGGTTCGAGGTAAGTGGCTTGCCTAACCTTGTGTGGGGGAAATCCCCTTAGCATTTGGTACTATTGTGATATGTGAGCGCCGTGTACGTAAGGTGACGACTATGTATACCGGCTATTTGTTGTAAAACCCAATTTTTTTTACTGAGTAGTAATATGTTTTTCCTTTAATTTAAGTTATACAGTTTAGATGAGTATTAGTGTGTTTTTCATTCTTAATTGAGCTATTCCAACATGTGTAGCGATCCTGTTTAGTCTAATATCGCATGTCTACTTGCTTTAATTGCTTATTTGAACTCCGTGAAGCATACCTAGTTGATTTCCTATCTTTCCTTGTTCTTTATCAGTATAACTGTAGAAATCTTACTGTTAACTATGGTATTTATCGGTTTGAGCTGTGTTTACTTTTGAGGCTACGAGGTGATTCCTCGAGAGTTCTCCCTCCACATTTACTTTTGAGACTACGAGGCGGTTCCTCGGTAGTTCTCCATGCACTTTTGCTTTTGAAATTACGAGGCGGTTCCTCGGGAGTTCTCCCTGCACATTAACTTTTGAGACTACGAGGCGGTTCCTCAGGAATTCTCCCTGCATATTTACTTTTGAGACTACGAGGCGGTACCTCGGGAGTTCTCCCTGTATATTTACTTTTGGGACTACGAGACGGTATCTCGGTAGCGCCCCTATTGCTATATCATTGTGCGGTGTCTTTATTGCGTCGTAAATACTTGATGTTGTCTTTTCCGTTTTACTTTATTTTTATTATAGCATCTGCTTTATTATTATATACCAGTAGGGCCCGGACCTGACCTCGTCACTACTCTACCGAGGTTAGGCTTGGCACTTATTTGGTACTGTTGTGGTGTACTCATGCTACTCTTCTGCACATATTTTGTGTGCAGATCTAGGTACTTCTTAGCAGCCCCGCTACTAGCTGAGAGTGCTTGCTGCTGTACGGAGACTTCAAGGTATATCTGCCGCGTCCGCAGACCTCGGAGTCCCCCTCCATTTCCCTCTTATGTCATTTACCTTCCTTACTACTTTTATTAGACTCTGGTGTATAGAGATACTAGTTTTCCTCCCGTAACTTGTGACTTATGATGTTTCGGGTTTTGGGAATATTGTGTATTATTAGAGTGTTGGTTGTTGTAAATGCCAAGCGGCATTGATATCAGTTATTTAGTTATCTGTTACAGTTAGTTGTTGAGTTTTATTTCCATTTTTGTTATTTTCGCATCTTTGTTAGGCTTACCTAGTCGTAGAGACTAGGTGCCATCACAACATCTTACAAAGGGAGAATTGGGTCGTGAAACCATGGCCACGTAACGGAAGATTGCAGACAGTTGCGAGAAGAAATAGCCCGGTTATTCAACGACGGGCACCTTCGGGAGTTTTTAAGTGATCGATCCAAGAATCATTTCAGAAATAGAGAGTCCAACAGACAAAACGAGCTAGAAGAACCACAACAGGTTATTCACATGATTTTCGGAGGGGTCGATATTCCCCAAGAACAAGTGTTAAAACGCACCAAGGTGTCGATCACAAGGGAGAAGCGAACTCGGGATTACATGCCAGAAGGAACCTTGTCCTTCAACGACGAGGACGCAGAAGGAATCATGCAGCCCCATAACGATGCACTGGTAATATCTGTACTCATGAATAAGACTCAAGTTAAATGTGTGTTAATTGATCTAGGTAGTTCGGCCAACATCATTCGATCGAGGGTTGTAGCATAACTCGGCCTACAGGATCAAGTTGTGCCCGTGGCCCGAGTGCTAAACGGATTCAACATGGCATGTGAAACTACTAAGAACGAGATAACTTTGCTAGTAAACATGGCCGGGACCATCCAGGAGATGAAGTTCTATGTGATCGAGGGCGACATGAGGTACAACGCCCTGTTCGGGAGACCATGGATCCACAACATGAGGGCAGTGCCCTCGACCCTTCACTAGGTTCTAAAATTCCCGACATCCAGAGGGAATCCAAATAGTCTACGGGGAGTAACCCACCGCAAAGTAAATGTTTGCCGTTGACGAAGTGATTCCGGTATCGGCACTCTCATCGATGAAAGGGTCAAATTCGAAGGGAAAACAGGAGGCCAAATAGCAACCACAGACGCCGGCCTCGACCTAACTAGAGAAGCAGGGGACTGACAAAGATGATGATTATGGGGTCCCTCGATCCTTTATAATCCCCGATGACTCCGACGCCACCAAATCAACGGTCGAAGAGCTGGAGCGAGTCATACTAATCGAACATCTGCCCGAATGAAAGGTATACCTGGGCACGGGGTTAAATCGCGAGCTCAGGAAAAAAACTTATTCAATTTCTTATAGCTAACATAGATTATTTCTCTTGGTCCCATCTCTATGTGACAGGTATCCCACCGGAAATCACCACCCATAAACTAAGCTTGGACCCGAAGTTCCATCCGGTGAAGCAGAAAAGAAGACCCCAGTCTGAGATCAAGCATGCCTTCATCAAAGACGAGGTAACCAAGCTTCTTAAAATAAGGTCCATCCGGGAAGTAAAATACCTAGAATGGTTAGCAAATGTAGTGGTAGTACCTAAAAAAGGAAATAAACTTAGAATGTGTGTAGATTACAAAGATCTAAATAAAGCATGCCCCAAATATTCTTTCCCTTTGCCTAATATTGATCGCATGATCGATGCCACGACTGGCCACGAGATCCTCAATTTTCTCGATGCCTATTCCGGGTACAACCAAGTACAAATGAACTCGGATGATCAGGAGAAGACCTTGTTCATCACTAAATATGGAACCTACTGCTATAACGTAATGCCATTTGGATTAAAAAAATGCTGGTGTGACGTACCAACGCCTAGTAAATCGGATATTCGAAGAACAAATAGGGAAATCTATGGAAATGTACATTGATGATATGTTAGTTAAGTCCCTGTGAGCAGAGGAACATTTGAAGCATTTGCAGAAAACCTTCAGTATATTGAGAAAATACAGCATGAAGATGAACCCGGAAAAATGCGTGTTCGAGGTCGGGTCAAGCAAATTTATCAGATTCATGGTATCCAACCGAGGAATCGAGATCAACCCCGACAAGATCAAAGTTATAGAGAACATCACGGTAGTAGAAAACGTAAAGGCCGTGCAGAGGTTAACCGGGCGCATAGCCGCCCTGGGACGATTCATCTCGAGGTCCTCCGATAAGAGCCATCAATTTTTCTCGTTGCTGAAGAAGAAAAATAACTTCACATGGACCCCGGAATGCCAGCAGGCCTTGGAAGAGCTTAAACGTTACTTATCGATCCCGCCGCTGCTTCACACACCGAGGGAAGACGAACAACTATACTTATATTTGGCAGTATCAGAGATAGTGGTAAGTGGAGTCCTAGTCCGGGAAGAACAAGGTACGCAATTTCTAATTTATTACGTTACCCGAACCTTAGGTGAGGCCGAAACTAAGTATCCCCACCTAGAAAAGTTGGCGCTCGCTTTGATAAGCGCCTCTAGGAAACTAAAACCATACTTTCAATGTCACCCTATATGTGTTGTAATAACTTATCCACTTTGAAATATTATGCATAAACTATAGCTTTCGGGGAGGTTGGCCAAATGGGCCATAGAAATTAGCGGGTATGATATCGAATATCAACCCCGAAAAACCATTAAGTCTCAAATTTTGGCAGACTTTGTGGCTGACTTCACGCCGGCCCTAGTACCCGAGGTTGAAAGAGAGCTGTTGGTAAACTCGGGTACGTCCTCGGGAATCTGGACCCTCTTTACGGATGCTGCTTCGAATGCAAACGGGTCCAGACTCGGCATCGTACTAAAACCACCCACATGCAACATGGTTAGACAATCTATTAGAATTGTGAAATTAACTAACAACGAGGCCGAATATGAGGCCATGATTGCAGGTCTAGACCTAGCCAAAGGCTTGGGAGCGGAGGTGATCAAAGCCAAATGGGACTCCCTCCTCGTGGTGAATCAGGTTAACGGAACCTTCGAGGTCAGGGAAGAACGAATGCACAGATACCTAAATAAGTTACAAGTAACTTTACTCTGATTTAAGGAGTGGACTTTGCAACATGTGCCTTGAGATCAAAATAGTGAGGCCGATGCCCTCGCAAACTTAGAGTCATCGGTCGAGGATAACGAGCTCAATTCGGGGGTCGTCGTGCAACTCATGAGGTCAGTAGTCAAAGAAGGCCACGCCTAGATAAACTCTACAAGCTTGACCTGGGATTGGAGAAATAAATACATAGAGTATTTGAAAACAGAAAGCTTCCCTCAGATCCAAAAGAATCGAGCGCCTTGCGCACGAAGGCAACACGATTCACCTTGTCCGAAGAAGGAACTTGTTCAGAAGAATGTTTGATGGTCCACTAGCGATATGTCTAGGACCGGGAGACACCGAGTATGTTCTAAGGAAGTTCACGAGGGAACTTGCGAAAATCAATCTGATGCCGAATCATTGGTTCAAAAGGTAATCAGAGTCAGCTATTACTGGATCGACATAGAGAAAGATGCGAAAGAGTTTGTTCGAAAATGTGACAAATTCCAAAGACATGCACCGATGATTCACCAACCCGGGGAGCTACTCCATTCGGTCTTGTCACCATGGCCATTCATGAAGTGGGGAATGGACATCGTTGGCCCTCTTCCATGGGCACCAGGTAAAGCTCAATTTATTTTATTTATGAATGACTATTTTTCTAAGTGGGTTGAAGCACAAGCCTTCGAGAAAGTTAGGGAGAAGGAAGTCATCGACTTCATTTGGGATCACATCATATGTCGATTCGAGATGCCATCCGAAATTGTGTGTGATAACGTAAAACAGTTCATCGGCAGTAAAGTAACCAAATTTCTCGAAGATCATAAGATCAAAAGAATCCTATAAACACTTTATCATCCTAGAGGGAACGGACAAGCCGAATCGACCAACAAAACCATCATCCAAAATCTTAAGAAGAGGCTAACCGATGCCAAAGGAAAGTGGAAGGAAATTCTGCCCGAAGTTCTTTAGGCATACCGCACAACCTCGAAGTCCAGTACCGAGCCCTTCTCATTAGTTTATGGCGTCGAAGCTCTAATACCGGTCGAAGTCGGAGAGCCGAGTATCAGGTTCCGATATGCAACAAAAGAATCAAATGACGAGCCCATGAATACGAGTCTAGAACTATTGGATGAAAGGTGTGAAGCCACCCTCGTCCGACTGGCCGCCCAAAAGCAACGGATCGAGAGATACTACAATCAAAGAGCCAATCTTCGATATTTTAACGTCGGGGACTTAGTGCTAAGGAAAGTCACCCTCAACACCCGAAATCCGAATGAAGGGAAATTGGGTTCGAATTGGAAAGGACCGTACTAAATTCTCGAGGTCACCGGAAAAGGGTCCTACAAGCTCGGAACGATAAATGAAGAACAACTACCGAGCAATTGGAAAATATCTCACCTAAAACGGTATTACTGCTAAGGTATGACCCCTTTTCATTTCCCTTTTATTTCAGACTAACACTTGCAGGTGGTCAACAAAACACGACGATGGATTTTTCGGCGAACGACACGAAGTCTTTAGGTCTGAAAGCACGTGTTGCACTCTTTTTTTCTTAGACCGGTTTTGTCCCAAATGAGTTTTTTGGCGAGGTTTTTAATGAGGCAACAATGAATCGTGATAACTTAGAATCAAGCCCGATTACGAATCGGCACCGAAGATCAATTCAACAATAGCCGAGTTTCCTTTGCAATCAACCTCGAATACTGGGGGGCTACCCTCGGATATGCATTGTCTTCGAATATCATCTCTAGCAAGGAAACTACTTCATAAAGGGAGGGTCTCGATATATAGAATTTATTGTAAGGGCCAAACGGTCAAAACGAATCGTGCCCATGCAGATTGCTTCAGCCCTGGCATAAAACATGTATGCATGTATGATTGTTTCGATCGAGAATAAAGAGAAGTACTTTCCTTGCAATCATCTTATGTTTTAAAATTTTTCCTCTTTACATCCCCTTAAAGAGCTTAGTACTTCCGAAAATAACAAGCCCAAGGGTAATACATAACCAGAATGCGAACGACCACCCCCTCACTCGGGGACTGCCATCCAACTCAAACAGCCCAAGTCAACGGGCCCCGGGGGCAAAAGACCTATTAGGTAACTCCCCGATTTCTAAAGGCCACGGCTATCCCACTCGGGGGCTGTTATCTCGGGCAAGCCCGGATGACTCGGGAAAATAAGCCCAATGGGCAGTTCCCGCACTTAAAGGCTACGGCCAATTTAACACGGCTCAGAGACGTCTGAAACCCGTAATAAAAAATAGGCCTTCAAGAAAGAGAAACTTTTTCACAACCAGTTCTAAAAGCTACCCTCGGCAAAGTCATAAACTTAAGATATTTTTGGTGAAAAATCTTCGGCAACATCGAACCCCAACAACGCTTTAACCTAGAAAGGCAATAAAAGCAAGATTTGTTCGAACCCTCGAACACAACCTCATTGTTTCATGCTAAGGCATTTCGACCTTTGTGAATACAAGTAATAAAGCAAAGGAAACATTTGAGAGCCGAAAGGGGAAGAAAAGCCTTATATATATATAAAATAATTCCTACAAAGGCCAGATCGGCCTTTTTACAAAGGCCAGATCAGCCTAATACAAAAATTTACAACACCCAAAACGGCCTCAAAAAAGATGCAAAAGAAAGAAAAAATATAAAGGCCTAAGTGGCCTGGACTTCATAGGGGGTAGCATCTCCATCCTCGGGATCTTCCCCGTCTTCGGACTCGCTTAAGTTGTCGGAGTCTTCCTCAGGAAAGGCCAGCTTCCGGGACCTGGTTTCCTCTGCTTTGGCATTCTCGATTTCGGCCATAATATCGAAGCCCTGAGCATGAACTCCCTCGAGGGCTTCCCTTCGAGCTTGCCATTTTGCATGATCCACCATGCTCTTGGCCTTTGCCTGGATGGCCTCGACATCAACCTTAAATTGGGCCACTTTAGCATCAGCTTTGGTGTTGGCCACAACTACCTCAGATCTGGCCACTACGAGTTCATTAGCTAAGTTTGCCTTATCAGAAACAACCAAGTCCAACTGAGATTGAAGCTCCTTGATTTTCTCGACCTGCACCGAGGCCTTCCCTTTGTGGCTTGGAGCTTGGTCTCGGCCAACTCCAGTTGTGCTTGGATGGTTTCCTTTTTCGAGGCTAAAATGTCCATATTCTTCTTGAATTCTTCAGCCTCGGCTTATATAATATCTACTTATTTCTGAAGCTCGCTGATCTGTTCGAGCCTCTGCCGGACCTGCAGGATCGGATAGTTAGTTACTATCTCCAATTCATCTTCAATATCGTGAAGCACTCGAAATACCTGCTCGGCCATCTCGACATGCTCGCCCCGAGCTGTTACTGAGAAGCTTGGAAGTGTCACTATTTTGAGTAAGGTCCCGGACCTCGGCTTCATGATGAGTTAATTCCTCCCGATATCGAAAGAAAGCCTCGTGATGCAGCACCGAAGCCTACAAGCATAAGGGAAGATGTTATGGTTATTTACAACTTTAAAAGTTAGAATATATGAGAAAGAAAAGACACGCGAATTTACCCGATCTTCTTCGGTCACCAAACAACGAAGGTAACTAGCGACCCTCACGGGGGCAAAGAAAACCAGGGCGTCCTCCGGGATAGAAAAAGCTATTGACCGTCTTTGGTCAGGATTAATATTTGGGGTCGGGAATTGATCCACCAGTTTTGGGCCCGATGAAGACCCGGTGGCACCTGACGACAGTTCCTTCCTTGGTACCGGCAGATCATCGAGCCCGGTGACATCTTCCAAGGAACTGGACTCAACCCCATCCAAGAAGCCATGTATATGAGTCACCCCCTTAGGACTCAACATACCGGCCTCACGGATCATGGCATCCGAAATCTGAGGAGACCCGCTGATGTCGACCAATCCAAGTTTGTCTATTGGGGCACTTTTCGCAGCTCGAGAACCATCGTCCATGGTCTCTCTCTCAACCGCCTAGCTTATGGTGGAATGGGCTCGACTCTTTCTGGCTCGAAAACTTCCGCTAGAGCTCTCTCACCGACCTCCTCATGTCGGGATGTTTCAACTTCAGCGCTCTCCGGTTCGAGAACTTCTTTTACGATGACACGGGCCCGCACGCGGGCCACCAGTTTGGAATTATCTTCCTCTTCTTCTTCGGAATCATCCTTTAATCGGCGGATTGAGTCCGAAGACATAGCACCGGTGTCCCCCCGGTCTTGCGAGACCTCCTCCCCGGTCTCTTCTTTTCCGAGCCCGGGGAAATCGGAGCCCCTTCCCTCTTCTTCTCTTTGGCCTGCTTCGGAGCAAGTGGGTGGGGAAGAACTTCTTCGTCACCAGATGTGGGCCTCATTGCAACATCCTTCCCGAGGCCTACAAAGGAAAAACGATGAGTAAGCTCGAGAAGAAGCCCAAACGATCACCGTTATAAGAAAGAAACTTACTATGATTGCGGGCCTCCCATTGACCCTTCGATAACTCCATCCAAGCACGCTCTGAGTACGGCCTCTGTAACATAAGGCCTTCGACCCATTCCTTAAGTTCAGAAATTGGGTTCGGCATCTGGGCCACAGCTGCGACGCCAAAAAACATCAATGAAGAAAGAAATAAGAAGAAAAGCAACGAGATTAAACCTTCAAAGCGAAGTACTACTTACGTTTCATGTTCCATTTCTCGGGAAATGGCATGTCTTCAATAGGGATACGATTCGAAGTCCTTACTCGAACAAAATGGCCCATCCAACCACGGTCCCGAGCTTCATATATGCTCGAGAACGAAGCCTTACTGGCTTGGCGAGCAAGCTTGATCAGCCTCCCTCGATAGAGTCGGGGACTGTAGAGGCGCATAAGGAGGTCGAGGGTAAAGGGACATCCCTCGATTTTGCTTACAAAAAATTAGAGGAGAATCACTATTCTGGAGAAGGAGTGGTGGATCTGGCCGAGGGTCATATCATACCTCTTGCAAAAGGCAATGATGATGGGATCTAAGGGACCCAACATGAAGGGGTAAGTGTAAATATTTAGAAACCCCTCCACGTGGGCAGTGATCGATTCCTCGGGCGAGGGAACCACCACATGCTTATTGACCCAGTTGCAGTCCTGTTTAACCCCAATGAGGAGATCTTCGGTGACTGTGTATATGTACCTCGAGACCGGCTCACATCGGCCCGGTACCAAGGAGGTCTTTCCGACCCTAAAATCAGTAACAGTCGGGCACCCTGCCGGAACGAATTTCTCAGGATGAGGTTCTGTCGCAGCCTCACCGCCGTCGGGCCATGATGATGAAGCAACCTCCTTTTTGCGGTACGGTCTTAGAAGTTTTCGCCATTGAAGAACAGGAGAAAAGAGAATTAAGATAGTATGCGGATTGATGAGAATTCAAGAAATTTGGGTGCAAAGGTTGTAAAGCAAAGGGATTTTTGAAGAAAAAGCAAGAGTAGGAAGAGCTTTGAACGTAAAAGTTTGAATGAGAAAAAGCTAGGGTACTTATGGCTTGCTGGTGACGGTTCAGAACCAGTAGTGGCCGACCAACGACTAACAGACATTTAATACCTTGATAACTGGATCGACGGGACGTTTCGAGTTATTGCTTACGTCATGATCGGGTGAATCAGTGATGTTCGTCGCTTATGTCATTACCCATCGAGACGGAGCTCGAAAATTCATATCGTTTCTCGTCATCTTCTTTCCGAGAAACGAGGGGACTATCTGTATATGGTCAAAACCGGGCTTGCCCTTCGTATGACTAATCAAGACTTGAAAATGACAGGCTAAGGTTCAACCTCGTGTTATATCTAACCATGGTGCGAAGTTAGGTTGCTGAGCTCGTGAACCATAGACCGATCAAGATCGAGACCCAGCAAGATAGAGATAGAGCGAGACCGAGGGAAGCTTACCGAGCCAAATAACGGAAAGACAAAATATTCGTAATCGGGCGAGGATCACGACAGAAATCTCGGCACGTATCAAGAAGAGGCTGATTAATTAGCCTATCATGAGATTCCTTACTGTATTTAGAATTGTATCAAGAGTAGGATTCCCCTTCTATATAAAGAGGGTCTGATCATTTGTAAGACAGATTACATTTACACAATACAAAGTAATATATTGCCTTCTTCTAGCTTTCAATATCTTGTTACTTTATTCTTATATCAGTTGAATCTTCACTTGGTTTGAGGGTGATCGAACTCGAGGGCCAAGGCTATTCGATTCATTTGGTTTGCATTTATTTCTTTTAAAGTCAATTTCAATATATATATATATATATATATATATATATATATATATATATATATATATATATATATTCAATTTGTGCCAAGTTATATCACGTATCCTTAAAACTGCGTATAAATTTAATTGTTATCCGTTTTTTCGGTAAACAGTTTTCAATCCACTTTTCTTGTTAGCACCTGTATCATTCCTTTCTCGAGTTGCAATCTCGTTTCCTCTAGTACCTATCACGAAAGTAAAGCATTTACCTAATTAATTAGTTTCCTCATAGGTAGTCATCCGATATTTGTTTACACTTGGAGAGTTCGGATATTATTCTCGAGTTGCTATCTAGTTTCGGACAGCTGTTTCCAACTTTTCATCAACCTAGTATCACAGAATTTGTTCGCCAATAGAACCGGTATAAGTCAACTAAACACACAAACCACTACTGTACATACTATACTTATAAAGTAAACTTCCTTAATTTGCTGTATAATTTCTTAGGAAGTGTCATTTCCAACATTACATGCACCCACTCTACTTTTTTTGCTTTTCAATTTTAAGTACGGCAAAGGGTCAAATATATTCATATACTTTCGAAAATGGTCTAAGAATACCCCTCGTTATATTATTAGGCTATATATACCCTTCCCGTCATACTTTACAATAAATATACTCTTATTTTGGATGGAGTGCCACGTGTCACCACCAGATGAAAACGATCCATTTTTTTTTTACCCAATCCGTTTTAAAAAACCCACCACCCGACCCGTTTTAAAATTTAGTTTTTTAAAAGCATATATTTTGTAAAAAATAGAATTTGTTTTTGTAAAAACTGAAAAAAATAGAATTTGCAAAATATATATTTTTATGTCTTTTCAGTTTTTTTAAAGTATTGTTTTTGTAAAAACTGAAAAAAAAATATTTTTTAAAAAAATACTTTAAAAACTGAAAAATATATATTCTGTAAAAACTAGAAAAAAAGAAATTTGCAAAATATATATTTTTCAGTTTTTTCAGTTTTATAAAGTATTTATTTTTGTAAAAACTGGAAAAAAAAGATTTTGCAAAATATTTTTATTTTTTTAAAACTAATGCATATGTAGTCCACTGCTTTAGGAGAGTCTTTTTTTTTCCAGTTTTTTAAAAAAATATTCTTTTTTCAGTTTTTACAAAAATAATACTTTAAAAAAACTGAAAAAACTTAAAAATATATATTTTGTAATTTTTTTTTCCAATTTATACAGAATATATATTTTTCAGTTTTTAAAGCATTTTAAAAAAATATATATTTTTTTTCAGTTTTTACAAAAAGAATACTTTAAAAAAACTAAAAAGACTTAAAAATATAATTTTTTTTTTTCAGTTTTTACAAAATATATGCTTTAACAAAACTGAATTTTAAAACGGGCCGGGTGATGGGTTTTTTAAAATGAATCGGGTAAAAAAAAGAAATGGGTCGTTTTCATCTGGTGCTGACACGTGGCACTCCATCCAAAATAAGGGTATATTTATTCCAAAGTATGACGGAAAGGGTATATATAGCCCAATAGTATAACGAGGGGTATTCTTAGACCATTTTCAAAAGTACATGGTATATTTGACCCTTTGCCGTTTTAAGTATTATACCGGTAATACTCAGGGGCGTAGGCACTTGCTTGAAGCGGTGAGTCGAATTTTTTTTGTAATATATGTATAAATAATAAATAAAATAAAAATATTAGATATAAATATAAAAAGTGACATCGTTTGTCTTTGCAGTAATTTATTTATTTGTTCACTTCTTTGAATATTGTATCGCTTACGAAAATTCTTGAGAAATACTATAGCTCAAACTCCCATTTTGAGATAAAAAGAGAAAATATCCTACTTAATTAGACTATTGGATCACTATTCAAGTTTGCTTCTAATTCTTTGACAGAATTTTTTTTTAAAGAAGCTGTTGCCCTCACTTCAATACATTATAAGGAAAAGGCATTTGGATTTATTTAGTTACTTCATTATAATGATCCATTATAACTAGTATGGGTTGGAAGGAAAGAAAAACTAGCTGTAATAAATAGAAGAGCTTTTTCATCAAATTAAGTAATTAACACAGTGCAATGTTAAAGACGGCTACAAGACACCGCCACATTAACCAATCACAGGAGAACGCGTCGACATGTTCTGTTGACTCTTACTACTGAACAGATATAAAGATCCATTTCTCATTTCGGCCAAACTTGACAGAATAATATTGAGAGACAACTGGAATACAGTATTACGAATTTAAAATTAGGTGGCGTTTACTTATCCTGAAACAACAGGAATACATTATTACTAATTTAAATTTGGGTGGCGTTTACTTTTCCTTTTTTTTTTCTTCCTAGATTTCGTCGAGAAAATTCAAAACCTGTAGTACTAGTTTTAGTTAAATATATGCATATTTTCCCTAAAATCTATGAATTAGTTTTAGAGTGCTTTTAAAATTAAAGCTCTTAGTTTGTTAAAATAGCGATTCAAAAATCTCCATAAAAATTACAATTATCCAAGAAAAATTTCTACGTATTTGCATAAACTTTTTATTTATTTAAAAAATACCTTTTTTTCCTGAAATTGGCAGAGGGGCTAATTCCAACACAATTTTGATAGAGCTTTCTCAATTTTATTAATTACCTTTTAAGTCCACAAAATTAAAAAATAAAAGAAGTTAGCACCCCTTTAATTATTGTACTATTACAAATTTACTCTTCTACTTCCGGTCTAGGAGACACGGTTGAGAAGTATCATGCAAGGAATTGAAAATTTGTCGTAAAATATCGTAGAAAAGTCGTGATAAAATGGCTAGGGTTTTGCCACGTTTATCCATAGGAACCTACCAGTTGTACTAGTTAAATTAATTTATCAGTAAGATCCTTATCTTAGTTTAATAATTGAAACCCTAATCCGACATTAGTTAAACAAGGAACCAGTTGGAACTTGTTCCAGCAATCAAGAAAAGAGTTGTCTTCAGAGCGATTAAACTAATCGTTTTTTCTTTCCGTTATTAGGAACAAAAGCTCCAATCATCAATTGGTTAAACTGGATGGACTAAAGATTACTTATTAATTGGTTAAAACAAGAAAAAGGTCCAAACACTGATCCTGGACGCGTTATTGTAAGTATACTACTTTCAGTAAGTCTAATAATATAATATTCTCCTAAAGTTTCAATTGGACGGTGATGCAGTGATACCAGCAACAATTTCCAAATCCGTCTCCTACATATCATCAAAAGCAACAATTACAGAAATTATATTTTATACTCTCTCTCTCTCTCGTTTCCAGCTTCTAACAAACTATAAGCTAGAGTGTTTCATCTCAACAATGCCAGAAAATATGTTGTCGCCAAATGACAAGTTGAACATTCCACATATTCGTTTAAATTCCAATAAAGGAAATTTTCAATGTAAAGTTACCCTTTTTTTTTAATCCTGAATGAACGAGTAGTCGATAGATATTGTTATGTTTGATAAAATAGATAAATTAACCGTTTTCACCAATTTTTGCTTCAGATCATACATTTTCTTCTCCCTCATTTTTCTTCTTTTAATAATGTTCTCACTTGGAATACAAAAACAGTGAAGTCTTTACAGATGCCACTGTGCTTGTGGAAACAGTAACATTACTATCATTCAGAAAACTAAAGGAAAATCTCTAACAGATTCTCTTGATAACAAGGTTTAGAGAGAGAGATTTTTTTTTGTGTGTGTAACTTCTGTCATCTGACACACACACTAACGGGAACAAATTGCTGCCTTGCTTTACCGTGGACCATATATCTACACTTTATTTTCCACACTTACGTACAGTACCAAAAAGACCCCAATACTATTCTCTTTTTTACCGAGCTTATAATCAATGAATTGGCCGCCTAATTGTTTTGATTAACCATTTTGTCTTATCTTGTTACGGGTGTAAGACTCGTTTTGTTTGTAGATTCTTGAAACTAAATCACGTTTTGGAAAAGAATTTATACAGATCACAGGAAGATTTGCAGGGACCATAGTTAAGTCACATCACCATTGTATTCATCTAGCTCCCCTCTATATTATTCCACGTTTTCCGGTTCTTTAAATTCTGACATACTGAAAGAAAGCTAAGCCAATAATGACATTCTTGGACCAGTGAGCAGGCTGCAGAAGAGGACGAACATGACTTTGTCGGTTGTTTAGTGGAGTAAGTCTTACTTTCATCACTATCTTATGGCAAGTCGTCACTCATTACTCTTTCTTTAGCTACAACTACAAAACTATCTCCACTGCCTCCTCCTCAAGTGTGGTTTCTTGGTTGATGCCTCTAAGGAGACAGCAAGACCATCTTTCCTCATTAATTATTCTTTTGGCTTCCAACCCCTCGTGCTTTCCCCTCTTTGATAACTTTAAGATTGCATCTTTCCTTCAAATATATGTTGCTAATCCAACTAAGCAGATAAAGAATACTGCTAATTAGTCTAGGATTTATTAATTATTCCAAAACCTGTCCCTTTAATCAATAAATCTCTGATGTTTACTGTCAGTGACTTCAAAATCTAGTTTTACCACTTGTTGACCGGCTGTTTAATTTAGAAAGGGGTCTCTCTCAATTTTACAGAAATTACCCCATCTCCGAATAGTACTCCGTACTACCTAGCTAACCAAGTCATTGGGTCAATCTTTTGTCCATTTGTCAGCATCTTAAATTAGCTTACGTATAGGGAATTAGTGAGAGCTGAGGAGTTAGCACTAAAAATGTCCACTTTATAGGGTGAAATGACAAGTCTTAGATCACTCAAGTGATTAGTTCTTCAATTAATGATATATTACTGAGTTTTTTCTAAAAGAGTTGAAAAGATATTTCTTGTAAATTAGGACAGATTACCAGAAGCTGAAATCTAAGATCAGAGTCATTTCAGATACTAGGATTTATGGAACACACAGGTCAAGACAAGGATATGGGCATGCCCAATTCTATCGGTTTTAATTCATCTCACCTCAACCAGCAAGAATCAACACCCTTTGCTGCAGCCAAACTCCCTACTGCTCCTATAGTTTCAAGTCTACCAGATAGGACAAGAAATGAACAAATTAGCCATGGAAATACCATATTCAGTCCTAACCAAACCCTAGATCATCAGCATAATCTTACTCAAAATTCAGATCCAGATCCGACTGTTATTGCAGTACAGCTTCGACAGCAATCGACAACCTCAGCAAGTGACAAGAATAGCTCCGTTCGATACAAAGAATGTCTCAAGAATCATGCGGCAAGCATGGGAGGACATGTCCTCGACGGTTGCGGAGAATTCATGCCAAGTGGAGAAGAAGGAACCCCAGAATACCTGAAATGTGCAGCTTGTGATTGTCACCGCAACTTTCATAGGAAAGAAACTGAGGACGAATCACAAACAGCTGGTGTGCATAGAAATAATAGCAACAGCCACCGTATACACGCCCAAATTCCGCCTTCCCTTCCAGCTCCGCCGCAGCAGCAACACTATCATAAGTACACTCATGGCTATTCTAGAGGTCCGATGCCACCAGTGATGATGAACTTCGGAGGGAATAGCGGAGTTCCGGCTGAATCATCGAGTGAGGATCTGAATATGTTTAACTCAAATGCCGGAGGGCAAGGGGTTATTCAACCTTGCACTTTTTCGGCGTCGAAGAAGAGATTTCGGACGAAATTCACTCAACAACAGAAGGAGAAAATGCAAGAATTTGCTGAGAAGCTGGGATGGAGGATTCAGAAACAAGATGAGCAAGAAGTGCAGCAGTTCTGTAACGAAGTGGGCGTGAAGAGACAAGTGTTTAAGGTATTTATGCACAACTGCAAACAAGCAATCAAGAGGAAACAAACTTAAGGCAAGACTGCAAAACCCCGTATTTGATTAAATTAGACTCATTATATTAGAGACTTTTTTCTTTGTGCATAAATCTGATTAGGAAGAGTTTAGGCAAATAATTAATTCTTTGATCACACAAATTCCAAACTCTAATTAGCAGCTTCAAAGGCTGAATGTTCTGTGTTTTATGGTCTTTCCCCGTTCAAGCATACAATGAAGGACTTTAGTATATTTATCTACCGTAGTACTTTAGATTCTAACTAGAAATTGCCCATTAGGTTTACTCCTTTTTCTAAGTTAGATCTAAAAGTCTCAATTAATTCCCCTTTCTGGCATTAGATTGGGGTTTCTAGGTGGTTTTCTAATCAGTCCCGCTTTTTATGTTTTGTTTTTTTGGTATTGTGTTGTTGACATGTCAGTCAGCTCCTATCACGGAAATAAGAAGACAAATCAACCAAAGAAATACAATTGCTAGGACTAGTAGAATTACCCCTCTCATTTAGATTACTTGCGGTATTCTTTGAAGAGAATATCGTTGTTTCTTTATCAACCAGTTTCACAACTAATACCCAAATTAGTATAAGGGTGTGTTTCGTACAAGGAAAATGTTATGAAAAATTAGTGGTTTTATCACTTATTTTCCCTTGTTTGTTTGGTGAGTGAAAACTTTTTTCCGAAAAATATTTTTTAGTGTTTGGTTAGAGAGTAGTAAAATATTTTTTTATGCTACTCTCATCAGCACCTCCTGCCCCTTCCCCTAAGTCTCTAAAAAAGGCACATAAATCCAAAGGAACTAATGCGTTGCTTTACTTTTTTATGTAAAAATAATGTTGAAATTTGTGTTTCGTAACTAAAAAAAAAATACCTTTTTTTGGTAGAAAAAGAAAGTACTCTTTCTACAACATGAAAATAAAGTACTCACTTTATTGAAATAAAAGAAAATAATTTTTTTATATCACAAAAAGAAAATACTCATTTTATTGAAATTAAAAAAAAATACTTTTTTTTTATCATGAAAAGAATGTTTTCCCTTCTCTTGGGTGGGGATGGGGAATAGGGTAGGGAAGGTTGAGAATGAGTTTTGGAAAATGTTTTCCCTTCTCTTGATAGGGAAAACATTTTCCTCCAACGGGATAAAAATGAGTTCAAGAGTAAAATATTCTCTAAAACATTTAAGCGAACTAAACGGGAAAATTGAAAAACATTTTCTTTTGTACCAAACACACCCTAAGTGAGACGAGAATGAGAAAAAGAAAGGATTTATTTTGCAGGTCCCTTATATTGAAAGACACAATTCAGTGACTTTCGGACAGGTGATTTTATGCGGTGATAGCTGTTGCAGAATAAAAAATTCACAATATAAGTAAATTATGATCTTCGTAGGAAGTAGAATTTCAAGATTAAGAACCAACATAATGCTTGAAACCTTGTATACTTATTATAGTCTATAGATAATCTGGTGCATTAATTCATCAACCCACAATGAATTGGGTACGTATATATATAGAGGACCCTATATATGTCCCAGAATCTTTTCGTACCCATAGTTAGGCAGCCAGGTGATGTGAGATGTTGACATTATTATGTTAGCAAATTAAACACTTTCTTTGGAGTCTCTGGAGGGGTTGTAAAGGTTTTAAATCTCTTGGCAGGATAATTTGTGAAGGCGTAAATGTGATACAAACGTAAAACTTATTACTATCTAAACCCTACTGAATTTTCCCAGCAAAAAAAGGATATGTGTTACATACTGTTATTCTCAAGAACATCAGTTTCCTATTCTAATATAAGCATTCTATTGATTATTGAATGAATTATTTGATTTATTTCTCCTTCTCCCGAGTTTAAATTTGGGTGTTTCCAAGTATTTGTCCACCTTCAGTAAACTAATTTTTGTATTATGCTGTACACTTGCATCTCGACACAACTTTCCGTTATAGTTATGTAGTTTACAATGGAAACAATTTATGTTTTCATCTCCTCTCTGCATGTAAAATGCAATTAGTTAAGTCAAACGGAGTATGAGTATTAGACAAAGCTGTGATTAACTGAAATTTTGAATTTGAAAAATGACATACTGAAGTCTGAACCGATTGCAGTTAATATTAACATCACACATGAACAGGTAATAAAAGAGAAGAAATTAACTTAGACCAAGCCATTATTTACGGCAACATGTATAGCTAAACTAGATTATAATACAGATGTTATTAGATGAATTGTAATATATATAGTGATTGACCGATTGTTATGCAGGAATGAAACTAAATCAAGACATTACTTCCCTAATTATTATTTTTATTGAATGAACCTTAAAATTGATGTTAATAAGAAATATCATACTCCCTCTGTTTAAATTTATGTGAACTTATTTCCTTTTTAATCTGTGCCAAAAAAATTACCTCGTTCCATAATAAGAAACAATTTATCTTTATGCAATAATTTATAGCCACACAAAATATGTGCTTCGTTTTACATCATAAGTTCAAAAGTCTTGATTTTTTTTTAAATTCGTGTCCAGTCAAATATGTTCACATAAGTTAACACAGAGGGAGTAGCTTTTATCGTTTACTTCAGTTAAAATCTTTATTACTTTCTTTTATTTACTAAAATAAACGTCTCATTACATTTATCATTTTAAGAGCTTCTCCGAGCATTTCTAGTACATACACACCGTTTCATTAATTAGGATATCTTCATATAAAATATAAAATATAAATTCGCGAAAAGAAAATTGCATTAATAACGTGGAGTTTTCCAGCTCGGGAAGCCCAAAAAAAAAAGTAGAATTTACACATAATACAACTTATTTAAGACTTATTTAAATAAGTTACTAACTACTTTTAGAAAATTACATAAAATATAATTTATTTTAAAATCTACAACTTTTAATATTCCTAATATATCATTCTTGAGATTCTCTCACCTAAAACTTATCATTATATATATATCTTGAGATTTTATCGTGCAACAACATATCCTTACATAAAATGTATGCTCCTTTTAATTTTTTTAATTTTTTTTCTTTTTCTCTCTCTTCTAGTTTTTTAATATGTGGCCATAAATATGAAACGGCAAAGTGCTGAAGTTTTCCCTCACTGATATTGTCATGTTCCTATTCCATGATTCTTTGCTATTAGACAATATGATTTGAATATTGGTTATTGATAGTATCATAAACTCATCTTGAAAATTTGTACCTCTCTATAAAATTGTAGAACTTCTAAATTATTCTCCTTTTTTAGATAATATCCGTACACTTCTTCTAAGATCTTGACAAAACAGGGGGAAAATTGTTACTTGAAGAGTTTGACATTAATTGAAGATGGCTATATACGTATGGTACATAAGTATAAACATTCCGTATATGATATATTCAAATAGTATACTTAATATATATTATATGTAAGGTATATTAATGATATATACTTGGTAATTATACGTACACAATATATGTATATTACTGTAAATGTAATTGGCATATTAACTGCATATATATATATATATATATATATATATATATATATATATATATATATATATATACCGTAATTTGTTTATTTAAAGGATATATGATTTTTTGAAACTGATTTTAGCAGATTGTTATTGATGGTCTTTATATAATATTTACTTTATTTTCACCAAAAAAAAAATTTAAAAAGTTAACTTATGAGTGAAGACACTATTTTTAGAAGGAATAAAACAAATACCGAAAAAGATGATGAGAGACTACTATTAGGAAATGAGTGATTGTTTTGATAAGTTTTTCACTTTTTTAGGCTTAAAATATGGAATTATTCAATCGTTTCGGTTGGGTTTTGCCAAGTGCCAACTGATATAGATAGGAGAAAATCTTTTGTTGTATATAATGTAAATTTGCAAATGGTTGTAATAAATGTAATTTATTCTTATAGGCCTTGTAGAGATGAAAATTTCCCCAAAAAAAAGTGTAATAGAACCATCCAATTAACTGTGAAATTTGAATTCATTATCTATAGGCGTCAAGAAAAATAAGCACTCAACAAAGCCCTTAGCATCTACGGGTTATTAAAAGGTCTTTTCTACCCCAAAACGTGACTGTGGAACAGTTTTCGGGTCATCCTACAATGACACGTCTCAATATCTACGCATAGGTCTTATCATTCAGCAGTCTTATTTTGAAATGATGGAAGTACTACAAAAAAATCAACGATAGTAACAGCATTTTCAACACAGTACTAAGTTTTTACATTTGGTACAAAAACTTTTTCAGCTTTGTTAGTATGCGTGTTCACTTTTGCAATGACATATTCTCTTTATTTTAACTAAGTATAACCTAAGCGATGACCATACGGAATTGAGTTGGTGAAGAACTTCATCTGTCCTACAAAAAGAATAGCTGACCAAAAAAGAAAAAGAAGAAAACAATGTAGTAAAAATCTAAGCCACTCACCTAATAGGAACCTCTTCCTATGCGAGATTTCCTTTCAGGGGCTGTTATTACTAATTGCTCACAATTCTTTACCGCCACTTCTCATCTTTGCTCCAACTTTGCCTGTAGCTTCCGAAGCCTTCTCTTTTGCAGTTTCATACTTATCCTTGACTTGTCCATTCATGTTTTGTTTAGCAGACCTATAAGTTTCATAAGCCTTTGATTTCGCACCCTCATATCCGTCAAATGCTTTCTCTTTCGCATCGTTGGCTCTATCAGTAGCCATTCTTATGGTTTGATCCGCTTTACCAGAGGCAAAATCATATGCATCAGATGCTTTGGCTTTCATCGTGTCTTTTGAATTACCAGCAATGTTAAAAGCCCTGTCCCTTGCTTGGTCCATCTTGTCATATGCATAACCGTAAGCACCATAAGCTTTATCTTTACCCATTTCTTTGGCATCACCGGCCATGTCTGAAGCCTTTTCCATTGCTTGACCTGCTTTGTTATTTACAAAACCATAGGCATCATAAGCTTTATCCTTAACCTTCTCTTTAGCTGAACTACCCATTTCGGAAGCTGCATTTTCTGAAGCAACGTCTGTGGCTCGACCTGCCTTATCCGATGCCGAGGCATAAGCATCATGAGCTTTCTCTTCGGCAAAATCATGGGCATCATAAGCTTTATCCTTAATTCTTTCTTTGGCGTCAGCTGCCATATGTGAAGCAATGTTAGTGGCTCGACCTGCCTTATCAGATGCGGAGGCATAAACATCATGAGCTTTCTCTTTGGCAAAATCATTGGCATCATAAGCTTTATGTTTGGCTCTTTCTTTGGCGTCAGCAGCCATATCAGAAGCAATGTTAGTGGCTCGACCTGCCTTATCAGATGCGGAGGCATAAGCATCATGAGCTTTATCTTTGGCAAAATCGGTAGCCATGTTTGTGGCTTTACCAGTTTTCTCCGATGCATAGGCATAAGCGTCATATGCATTTTCTTTTCCTCTTTCACTGGCGTGACGAGTGGTATCTGCAGCTGCATCCATAGCTTGATTGGCCTTCTCGGAAGCAAGATTTTTAGCATCACCAAATTTGTCGGATGCCATGTCAGCCATTTCACTAGCCTTTTGAGAACCATACTTTTGGGTTCCTGCATAGAAAAACGCTGAATATTAGTAGTAATTCTTTCAACGTACTACAAAGTAAGGAAGTAGCCGAACTCATCTCCTCGGCTTCACTAAAGCTTTGAATTCAAGAGGAAAATTACCATGTGCTGCAGTATTTATGGAATCTCTAGCAGTTGATGCTGTATCCTTAGCTTTATCCATTAACCCTTGGGCTTCGTCTTTTGCATCGTCTTGATACCTGAAAATAAGGGTGAATAAATCCCGCAAATCTTTTAGAGCATTCTCTTGCGAACAATTTAGCAATGGTCGGCTCATCGAATGCAATGCACCTAGTTACGTATGTGTTGTTTCAAAATATTGAAAAAACATATAGGTCATTCGACCTGAAGGCAACAACAAACAACCTACGTAATTTACTTTGTAACAGAGAGTATCTAACGAGCATTGCGTAGCCCATTTAATAATTTTTTAAACCTTCTCTCAGATTATTGGCATATTTGAGTTAGTTCTTTCATTTTTTTCATTTTTTTTTTAAACACTCTAAGACTTGTCCGATTAATAAATATGAAATGAAAATTGAAATAAGTTGATCTCTACTCTCCCCCTGTTTCGATATTTTCCAATCTATTTAAAAAGATGAAATAAATGTTAGCCCCCCTAAGCAATTTGTTTGATAAATTTTTTATCAAAAGTTTTAATTTTTAAAAGAGGGTCATTTGCCCTTACAATTTAGTTTAACCCTTCTAAAAGGTTGACAATTGATTCATTATGTGTCTCACTCTTACGTAAGTTATTACGGGTCATCTTGAGAAGTTGAAAAGCAGTTCTATATTGAATGCTTTGAGACTCCAGGAAGTACAATGTATACTATAATCTGAAACAACATTACAGGAATTAAATTTTTAAAAGATATGTCTAATTAAAATCCAAATGGTCCGTCTATAAGCCTAGACAATATCACAACAGATATAAAGTATTTGTACGGAACCACTTCCTCAAAGAAGAATGACAAAGAGTAAGTTGGAATTAATTTTGCTTACTGTGAGAATTTGCCAGCGACCCAATCAGCCCAAGAGCCAGTCTTCTCTTTAGCATCGTCCATGGCTTCAGAAGCACTTTGCTTAACCTGTTGAGCTTTGTTATTCATCTCTCCCACCGCTATATTTGCTTTCTCCTTCGCAATCTCCGCCGCTTCCTCTCCCCAACACCAGCTCACGGCCAACATCGCCGCCACCAACAATACAAATAATGCTGTCCTCTTTCCCATTTTTTTTATTTACTGAGTATTTTTATTAAGACTACTTTTCAGTTTCTTATTGTAAATTTTCAGTTTTTCGAATTACAGAAGGGTGAGAGTAAAACAACAAGATATATATAAGGGAGAGTTTAAACTTTGGAAGTTGACAGAGCGGTTCTTTAGAGAGGACAAATAGCGACGTGGATGTATGTGAAAAGAGGTCTCCTGTTTTACTGCCACGTAATAAAAAGGCCAAGACCAGGTCTCTGCCGTCGAATATTTTGTGGGTAATTTTCTTACAGCTTTGCGGATTCCGCTCTCAACCAGCGGGTAAATTTCCGAATTTATCTGTTAAAAAGTTCTTTCCTTTTAATTTCCTCTCTCTCTTTCTCTTGTTTTTTCAACTATCTCAATAATCCATTTGAATTCTCCATTTGAACCTAAATCTGTTCAGATAGAAAGAAATATGCTTTTCAGATTGTTAACAAACTGTTTTATTAAATGAAGCTGTAAATGTAACATGAGATAACCGATGAATTAATGATTACTTGAAAAAATTATCATAACGAATGACCCAAAACTAATCATCCATATATTATACAACTTCAGAAATATTTTGTAACTTCTTGTACGTAATATTATTAATTCCATCCTATGTTTGGAGGGTAAACAATTCTTGACTTATGCATTAGGCTACAAAACCTTGACTTAATTTGGTCAAAAGTGGTACTCTAATAAATTCTCCTCGTACTATTTTATAGATTCATGATTTAGATTTTATGGGTTCAACTTTTGAAATTTTTAACATTGAACCCATTATATTTTAAAGTTATGGGTTCAGACCTACCATTTAATTTATTACAATTTTAATAAATTTTTATACATTAATTTATGTTCCGCGTCAAAAGTACTGGGTTCAGTTGAATTCCGGGGCCAAATTCTACCTCCCCTGCTATTTTGATTCTCATTTTTCCTATGCATTAGAGGTGCGCACTTTGGACTTCAATCTCTTTCTTTGGGCTGCGCAGTCATGTCCAACTCACACTCTACATGTACTTACTTACCTTTATGATTTTACGGTTGAGCTTTTTTTGGGTTTAATTGAGCATATAGTGTAATATAATGATACAGTGAACAAACTAAATCATACCTGGAAACGGATTAAAGATATTAAACTTGACATGGGTTCACTCTTTGAATTTAACCACTGAACCAATTGCATTTTTCTTTAAAATTATGGGTTTGCAATTTAATATTTCTTAAAATTAAATGCTAGTATAATTTTTTGCAAATACATCTAAGAATTGTTGGATTCAACTGAATCCTCGGATTTCGTATTGCATCTAGATCAGTCACACGAATGTCGTTCCGAAAGATCTATCCGTGACCAATTTCTTTAAGAAGCTTTGCTAGTCATTTACTGCGATGTCGAGCATGCAACCCAATCTGCCACAGTATAGCTCATTTAGAACATAATACTCCTATATTAAGAACTCTGTTTTAAACCTTATGTTAAATTACGCCCCCGTATAATCTCTCAACGGCATCATCAACTGGGGCATATTCTGTTAGTCATTGAATAATCTCCACTTATTTCCAATTTCCACATATACGTGTTTTATGATTTTTCAATGTCTTAATCGCTCGTTTCAGTGTATAATATGAAATTTGTGTGCAGGATTATTCTCTTGTGATTGTGATGAGACGTTTGGCATTACAGAAGCACAGTATAGTTACTTATCGTCCGTAAAATGTAATATGATTTTTTATTCAAAAGGATATTAGGGTAATACAATGGTAACACATCAGCCTAGCTAGAAGAAGAAAATAATACTAGTGTACATCTTGAGAGTAATATTTCTTTCCGTAATCTCCAGCGTACGCTTAGGTCTTCGACTTGAATGGTTTTTATATTGGCATAAATTATACCTCGTACGCCTGCATAAAGAGAGGCTTTGATCAGTACTTACTTTAAATTATTTATTTAAAACAAAAATAGAGGCAAAAAAGGATAAGTAGATTCAAAGTTGAAGTTTGACGCATCTCATGAATTGACAGTTGATACGTTAAAGTATAGTGCCACTATGCTAGTTTTAGAATCCCAAAGATTTCAAAGTAAGGAATAAAATATTGAGTAAGATAATGGTCGGGTACGGAGTATCTACATGAACAGAAGTGGAGGCTTTTATTTTGCATGCGAGTCTCTCAACCCCTAACTATATTTAGAAAGTATTGGACCCTAGGAATGTTATCCAAAAAGGCAAGGGGGATTAGATCTCATGTGGACTCAATGACAAGATAAGAAGCTAAGTTGAATGGAATGTGGCCAGGCATTACCTTTATATTTATAATACTAATGATTAGGAGCTTGGTCAGAAATTGTTTTTGACCATTTATTAACTGAAGCTATTTTTAATTTATAAATGGAGTAATTAATCCAATTGGATTATGCTTTTTACCAGCATTGAGTTTCCTAGTATATCACCTATTCAGAATAACATATGTAGATATCTTAAAATTTATCACATCTGTACATATAGTTCGAGCCAGAAAACACTAGGAAATAACATGATTTTTACCTGCAACTGGTTTCTTGATTAGCTTAGCGAGAGTTTCCTCCTGACCTGTATTTTGGGAATGGGACGTCACCGGACTCAATGTGCTTGAGATCTTCTATAAGGATAGCATAGTGTTGCTTAACATCTTCAACTGATTTTCCTCCACCAACGTATTTAGCAATGTTTTGCCAACGGTCAGGTGTGTCTTTGTCATAGACAGCGAGTGCCTGCTCAAATTTCTTGTTTTCTTTTGGTGTCCAAGCAGATAGTGAATTTGATGCCATTGTTTGATATTGAAACTGTGTTGTCGCGGACGATAAAATGCCTTAAATACAGAGAAAATAATGAATGACTAACTGAAACTAAAGAGAAATAATGCTTGAGCAAAACCTGAAAACTATGTAATAAATTGGAATGAAGGTAGTTGTAGTGAGGACAATGACTGAAGTCAGTGAGGCTTGTGTATTGAGATGCTGTTGAGGGAGCTCTATATATATAACAGAGGGAAAAGGTGGTGGGGTCTGCCAGTTGGAGAATAAATTTTAGCAAATGGAAGAATCAAAGGGGTGACCCGTCCCCTTTAGAAACCACAAGTAGAACAAATTAAATGCTGAAAGAGGAGAATCAGTTTTCAAGTATTTGCATGCCTGGCGTCAGTGTTATTTATTCATTCTCTCTTGGTCTATAAAATTTGTACTGGAATATTATTTAACATTGAAATGACTCAGGAACTAGGGAATCAATAAAGGGAAGAAGAGAGATTAAGAAAATAAACCAGGGTAGTTTTAGATGCTTAGTATCGTTTATTGGTGATTGGTGGGGCGAGGAAATGGATTTATTCCTGTACGATACTATTATATTCACCATAACTTGATGATCTCATTCCTCTTTTTTAATCCAACCAGAAGTTTTTTTTATACTTGGCTTGTTTCTCCTGATATTCCTAATTGGCAGTTCACATGATAATATATTTTAAGATTAAAAGAGACTCACTGTCTTTGGCAGGGTGATCCAGTTTATTTGCTCCCTGAAACTGAAAGAGACTCCTAAGTCAACGATCGGGTGTTACGTTTTTCCATTAATTTATAAATTTATTTTTTTGTTAAAATTGTCTGGTCACTTGTTAGTGACTGCTCTTTTGCTTTAATGGGTCTAGCATCCAGTTCTTCTTAAAAGAAATTAGAACCATGATTCTTCGTCGTTGTATTAAATGGATTATCTGTAAAATGATAGGCTCCATCCTTGGCCAATAGGCCCAAACTAACTTCTGACACCACAAAAATAGATAGAAAATTATTACGAAAACTAGTTTGGTTGTGCAATAATGAATTCTTGTATTTTTGCTTCTGTGTTAACTGAAAGAAGTTTCGCACTCTATGGTTTGGTTGCTCAAAATTGTACTGTTGCAATCTGAAAAAGTAAACGAAGCAATAAAACATGTCTCCACTGCTGTACATTCATAAGTTTGAGTAGGTAATATCAATTGGTATTTTTGTCTTGTCAATATGAATATATTCTCTCTGAGGAGTACACCTTTAATTATTGATGGGTGGCGAATCTATGTAGTTAATATTGCGACCATCATTTCTCATATAGAAGAGATATGAGCTTCAACCTATTGTCTTTTCGTGTGCTTTGCAGCTCTAATTTCTCCTAGGAAACTAATGGAGAAAAATTAATATGTATCCTAATTATAAACTGTATGCATTCCTCTTGCTGCTTTATTTTACGGTCAATTCGTTATTAAGTGTATGACATGCTTGAACTTTGGTTGGAATATGTTGAAGCACTTTTCCATGTGTTTCCATTAGGAACAATAATGACAAAAATTAATGTCTTCTTCTTCTTTGTTCATCTCAGGCAAACTTCCTTGTTCTACCCTCATGTTTTTAAGCCAGAGCTGGGGAACACCAAAAATATATTATATCCCATAATTAACCAAAATTTTCCCTTATATATTCCCGGGAAAAGAGAAACATTTGTAAAGCAGCATCTTGTCGTGGCTCATTAATGAAAGACCACATGACAGACTTATAGCCTGTTTAACCGTACTTTTAAATTCAAACTTATTTTGAAAATATTTTTACTCAAAAGTGTTTTTAAAAAAAAAGTGATTTTGGCGAGAAACATTTTGTGTTTGACTAATCAATTTAAAGACACTTTTGAATAACAATTAGTGTTTAACCAAACTTTTTAAAAAATGCTTTAAAGCATATTTCTCTCAAAAGTACTTTTTTAGAAAGTATTTTCGGAGAAAAAAATATTTTTTCTCAAAAACTGCTCCTGCTTTTGCTCAAAGCACCTTTTTGTCTTAAAACATGGGCCAAATACCTTAACTTAGAAAAAAAACTTTTGGCCCAAAATACTTGTAGTAAAAAAGAAGCACGGCCGAATAGGCTATACGTACATGTACATAATTTACTCATAAGGATCACAAGAATAATAGTTACATAAGAAATAGAAATGAAAAAATAACCTTTTTAAGAGATACCTAGCCTAAGAAAGAAGGGGGTCGTTGTCACTATCCAAATCTCACCTGTCGTGATGGCACCTATCGCAATACTAGGCAAGCCAATAACCACAATAAATCACACATTCATAAGTTTGAAAACATAATAAATTAAACTTACGAGTGAAATCTCATAATTACAGATAAATAAATACCGTATCTCAATACAATACACTCCCAAAACTCGGGTGTCATTGAGTACATGAGTATCTAAAGGAAACCATAGTCTGACTGATAAAAACACTGTCTAGAAATGTCGAACAGTACAATTAATTGAAAGAAAGGAGAATCTAGGTCTGCGGATGCCAAACAGCTACCTCGAGAATCTCTGAAACTGATAAAAACTCTGAAATCAACAACCACCGTACCTGAAAGTACATGGATCTGCGCATGAAGTGCAGGGTATGGTATGAGTACAACCAACTCAATAAGTAACAAGCCTAACCTTGAGCTGAAAGTAGTGATGAGCTCAATGGGCACAACCCAAATATGGATATAACAGAGCAGGAATGTAGACATGATTTCGAGTAAAATAGTTTAAGCTCAAAACAGGTAAAATATGCCAAGTATAACTGGGATGAGGAATGATACATCTCTATATATGCATATCAATTATGCATGCCAACTGTAATGCAATGTAGTGATAAAAATCATATGCATACTCTCTGAGTATCAATTCATTCAGTCATCCCATTCACTAAATCCTCACAGTCACTCATGCCTCACAGTCACTCAGTCATCACAGTCACTCATGCCTCACAGTCACTAAATCCTTCCAAATCACTCGGCACTCACACTCAATAGGTACATGCGCTCACTACTGGTGAGTCAGACTCCGGAGGGGTGGATCCTGCCCAAGCGCTATAATAATATGCCAATCATGACATGAATCAATAAAGCCTGTTGCGGCGTGCAACCCGATCCCATAAATATCCTCACAGTCAGACCCTCGGCCTCACTTAGTCATCAATCTCTCCAATCTCTCGGGCTCACAATGTCATGAAAAAGCAACCCAAAAATGATAATATGATGTATCAATAAATAACAACAGATTCTGAGATGAGATATGCAAATGTTAGATATGACTGAGTACTTAATTGTAAATTAAGTAAGTAATTTAACAGCAACACGACCTCTGTGGGTCCCAATAACACCAGCAAATGGCCTAAGCATGATTTCTAACATGAGTCACAACTTCTACGGTGCACGCTCATATGTCTGTCACCTCTACACTAATCAGATAATACGTAATTCAAGGATTCAATACTATCAGAATCAAGTTTAGAAGTATTACTTACCTCAAGTCGTGCAACTTCTTTATTCCAATAAACCTTTTCCTCGCGATTCGGTCTCCAAAATCCTCGAATCTAGTCACAAACAATTCAATATACTCAACACAAATTATAGGAATCAATTCAATACGAAAATACTAAGTTCCATATTAAAATCCGAAATGTCAACTCAAAAGTTAACAGTGGGGCCCACATCTCGAAACTCGAAAAAAGTTATAAAATACGAATGTCCATTCAACCAAGAGTCCAACCATACCAAAATTACTAAATTCCGACCACAACTCGGCCCTCAATCCTTGAATTAAAGTTTATGAAATTTTTTACAATTTCCAACCCAAACGCTAATTAAATAACGAAAATAATGATATATTCATGTATATTAACCAATTCTATGTTAGAATCACTTACCCCAATTTTCTTGAAAATTCTTCCAAGACTCGTCTCAATCCGAGCTCCCAAAGTCTCAAAATGACAAAAATGTCGGAACCCCTCCGTTTTGAATTCTGCCCAGTGCTTTCGCACCTTCGCTACAATTGACCGCACTTGCGGCCCCGCTTTTGCAGACAATTTAGTCGCTTCTACGAGCTACAGCTTCCAGCCAATCTCCTCATCTGCGATCACAAACGCGCGGATGCGAGTCCGTATTTGCGGAGCTTCTTTCGTACATGCGCCCCCAGTCCTCTAAGAATTTCTAACTTCTACATTTGATGCCGAAACCTATCATTTCAAGTCCGATTGACCTTAAATTTTGCACACAAGTCATAAATGACATAACAAAACTATTAAAATTTCCAGAACCAAAATTCGAGCTCGATAACCATAAAGTCAACTCTCGGTCAAACTTCTCAATTTCCAAAACTTATAATTTTTCAACTTTCGTCGTTTCAAGCCAAATTCAACTACGGGCCTCCGAATCACTATCCGGACACACTCTTAAGTCCAAAATTACCATACGAAACTATTGGAATCATCAAAACTCTATTCCGGATTGTTTACACATAAGTCGACATTCGGTCAACTCTTACAACTTAAGCTTACAACCTTGGGACTAAGTGTCTCAATTCATTCTGAAATCTCCCCGAAACCAAAGCAACTGCCCTGACAAGTCACATAACAATAATTGAACATAAAATAAGTAGTAAATGGGGAAACAAAGCTATAATACTCAAAATGACCGGCCGGATCGTTATATTCCCCCCTCTTAAACAAACGCTCGTCCTCAAACGGGTTCAGAAACATACCTGGAGTCTCAAATAGGTGTGGATATCTACTCCACATCCCTCACTCGGCCTCCCAGGTAGCCTCCCCGACTGGCTGGCCTCTCCACTACACTTTCACTGAAGCTATGTTCTTTGACCTCAACTTTCGAACATGCCGATCCAAAATGGCCACCGGCTCCACATCATAAGTCAAATTACCATCTAGCTGAACTGTACTAAAATCCAAAACATAATATGGATCGCCGACATACTTCCGGAGCATAGAAACATGAAACACTAGATGGACACTCGATAGACTAGGCGGCAATACAAGCTTGTAAGCCACATCTCCAATCCATTGTAGCACCTCAAAAGGTCCAATATATTGAGGGCTCAACTTTCCCTTCTTCTCGAACCTCATAACACCCTTCATAGGAAAAACTCTAAGTAATACCTTCCCCACCATCATGTAAGCAACATCACTAACCTTACGATCAACGTAACTCTTCTATCTATATTGTGTTGTGCGAAGCCGATCCTGAATCAACTTGACCTTGTTCAAAGCATCCTGAACTAAGTCATTACCCAATAGCCTAGACTCACCCGGCTCAAACCAACCCACCGGAGACTGACATTGTAAGGCCCCGTAAAAAAATTACCTAGAACCCGGGGTTTCGTGATGCCAAGGTAAACTTATGTGTTGATGATTGTAAAAATATGAAATTTTTGGGTTGAACAGTGTGTTGGAAGTTGAAGAAAACTTTTTAGAGCAGGGCATTTCTGCGGTCCACTATGTGGCCGCAGATAGGCCGTAGAGTGCAACG
This sequence comes from Nicotiana tabacum, assembly GCF_000715075.1. Classification (NCBI taxonomy): domain Eukaryota; kingdom Viridiplantae; phylum Streptophyta; class Magnoliopsida; order Solanales; family Solanaceae; genus Nicotiana; species Nicotiana tabacum. The sequence continues at coordinate 147,786,172 of NC_134096.1, read as the reverse complement.
GAAAAATGTCTAACTTTCGAGGGGCGATTTGCCGTCCAATATGTGACCGCATAATATTTTTGCGGGCCGCACAATCCATTGCAGATCCAGCATGAATATTTTCAGAGGTAAATTTTGCGGCGCATTATGCGACCGCAGAACTGGTCTATGGACCACAGACCTACTGCAGACCTGACCCGAGAACCCCATTTCTTGGCATCACTTCTGCGGCCCATTTTGCGCATCGCATATCCATTCTGCGGTCTACTCTTCGACCGCAGAGCTGTGTTAGGAGGATCCATTTTCTAATTATATAACCCGGCCCCAATTTAATTAAAAGCCCTTGAGGCTCATTTTGGAACAAAAATCTGACGATTTTACAGAGAAGATGGGAGTGTTCTAGAGAGAGAGGGGGAAGCCCCAACTGTGATGTTCATCAATCCTTGTCCAAGCTTTGAAATCCAACAAGAAAATCTCACAAGATCTTCACCCAATAGGTAAGGTTTTAACCCTAGTCTTCAATTTCGAGTTTGGGGCAGAAGATGGGTAATTGGGAGTGTGATTATTGGGTATGAGAATTGTTATTTATGCATGCATATAGCTATGAGGATGGTGGGAAGGTAATTGAGCTAATATGAGTAAACTCTTGGTATTGAATTGGTTGTGGAGTGAAGGAAATCTTGTAGAAGAACTTTGTAGTCAAATTTGCACACCTAGTGTTTGATAAAATGCTCAAATGAGCTGAAACCATGAATATCTTCCTAATTTTTGTTTAATTCTATTATGTCTCAAAATAAATTGGGATTACTAGGATTTTCGTAACATTGTAGTAATGTAAAAGAAAGGTATGTTGGCTAAACTTCTTTCTTAGAATTGAATCCCACGATGTTCTTGTAAGTCTCGAGTTGTTCATTATAAATTGACTATTTCGAATAAGCCTTGTGCCGAAAGAGATATATTCAATATATGTTCCGAATGCTCTTATAATGTTATGTCATCCTTCAAGATGTGTTCAAAGTATGGGTTGCATTTTAAAATGTTATGACTTCTAGTCGTGTTTTAAATGAAAACTATTATGCCAAATTATGTAAGAAATCTCAATGTGCTTAAGACTCTTAACTGTTCATATGTGGTACTTAAGTTGTGATGTCCGAAAAATTCTATATGTTGATATTTATGATAATGATCCTTAAAAGTAAAGAAATGAGAGTGTGGAATATGAAATACGACCATTGTGCCATGAAAGAAGAATCATATGTATGGCCAAGAGAGTCAATGAAATAATGATATTGTGAGTAGTTGAAAGTACTAAGGATGTGATGTATAGTGTGAAAGGTTATGAGATGAACGTATTTGTACTTTTGTTTCCAATGTGTTGTAAGCTCCTACATTCTCATGAGTAGAGGCTATGGTTTCCTAAATGTTTTAAATGTTATTATGCTTAATTTTGGAAAGGAAACTCAATGATCTTATTATTGATAACCAATGATGAGGCTTGAAAGTGAAAGAAGCGAGTATGAAATATGATAAATGTGGCCATCGTTCCAAGAATGAGAATTATATTTGTGGCCAATAGTGTCAACGAAATGAAAGAACGTGTGGATGATTATGAAGTGAGTTTTGACTCCTTTATATGATAAATTTTATTAATGTCATATGATCATCCATGGCAAGTACAAGTAAGTGATAGTATGAACATGAAATATGGCCGCATTTCCAAAATGAGAATTATGAGGCATTGTATGTTCCAATCGTTTCAATCATAGTATGTATGCTTCTAAAATAATAAATTCAAATGACTTTGATGTTAAGTCCTCAGGAATCATGAACTTAACTAATGACCTTAAGATGACAAGCGAGCAAATAACAAGATGAAAGGGAGATGCCCTATGCTAAATGATGATGAATCTTATGAAAAACGAATTTGAGCCATGTGCCATTCAAATCGACTTATTGATTCACCATGCATGTGCTAGTGTGATGAGCTGAGTTTCTCCATGATGAGCATGAACATGAAGTATTCCAATGATCCGGGAACTTACGACCTTAAATGTAATGTTAATCATGTCGCTTTGAGTTTATATATGGTCATGTGCATAATGATGTGTTATGAACCCTATGGACGGTCTATGAAACATATAGGTGTATTGTATATGTGATCCTATGGACGGTCTATGAAACGCATAGGTGTATAATATGTGAATCCTATGGACGGTCTATGAAATGCATAGGTGTATAATATGTGAATCCTATGGACGGTCTATGAAATACATTGGTGTATAATATGTGAACCCTATGGACGGTCTATGAAACGCATAGGTGTATAATATGTGAATCATATAGACGGTCTATGAAACGCATAGGTGTATAATATATGAACCCTATGGGCGGTCTATGAAACACATAAGTGTATAATATGCGAATCCTATGGACGGTCTATGAAATGCATAGGTGTATAATATGTGAATCCTATGGACGGCCTATGAAACGCATAGGTGTATAATATGTGAATCCTATGGACGGTCTATGGAACACATAGGTGTATATAATATGAATGAACCCTATGGACGGTCTATGAAACACATCGGTGTATAATATGTGAACGCTATGGACGGTCTATGAAATGCATAGGTGTATAATATGTGAATCCTATGGACGGTCTATGAAACACATAGGTGGAACTTACGACCTTAACGATAATGTTAAGCATTGCTTGAGTGTAAACAGGGTCGTGTACATGATTTATAATATGTGAGTCCTATGGACGGTCTATGAAACACATACGTGTATAATATGAATGAATCATATGGACGGTCTATGAAACTCATATGGGCATAATATGGACGGTCTATGAAACGAATATGTGTATAACATATGAACCCTATTGACGGTCTATGAAATGCATAGGTGTATAATATGTGAACCCTATGGACGGTCTATGAAATGCATAGGTGCATAATATGTGAACCCTATGGACGGTCTATGAAACACATAGGTGTATAATATGAATGAACCCTATGGAAGGTCTATGAAACGCATAGGTGTATAATATGAATGAACCCTATGGACGGGCTGGTGAGACGCATAGGCAACACGAACAATAGGTGCCACTTTCATTTCCCTTGTTTGTACATGTTATTACATTTACATTATATTTTGTATCTCATGCATACTTCATATGGCACACGATCCCAAAAGAAGTTCAGAATAATGTAAGTATAATAAGACTTGACATGTGATTCTGTGGGTCGTTCGTAGTTTCATGATGTACTTCATTTGCCTCTTATTGGAATTACCGTATTTCCATATGATGTTCTATCTCACTTACATATGAGTATTATTCCATATGTACTCACGTCCCTTTTGCCGGGGGCACTGCATCTTTTAATGGATATAGGTGGTTCTATAGCAGGCGACAATGATCAGTGATAGCAGTACATCCTCCTCTCAGCTGACTTGGTGAGCCCCACTTTATATCGGGGTCTTGTGTCTTTTGGCTTCATGTGTATAGCGTTTTGAGGTATAGCCGGGGCTTTATCGTCGGCACCATCATGTCACTCCTATCAAGTAGAGGCTGCATAGACATAGTGTGGGTTGTACATTGGTATTGAAAAAGTCAAAACTAGAAAATGTTGTAATTGTATCATGTGTTCCACTTCAAACTATGAATGGGTAATATGTTTTGGGAATTATAAATGAAGCTACTAATGGTAATGGAATTGTTGTTTGATTATGAAATCCTCTCAATATTTAAATAATGGAATACATCTCCACTTTATTCATGTGTAAGGTCGGGTAGAAAGTATCTAGCAGGTTTGCTCAGCCAGGGTATTTCAGTTGAGCGCCAGTCACGCTCCCCGAGGTCGGTGCGTGACACACACTGTCTCCCATACAAAGCCTCATACGGACCCATCTGAATGCTCGATTGGTAGCTGTTGTTGTAGGCAAACTCTGCAAGCGGCAGAAATTGATCCCAAGAACCCCCGAAATCTATGACACAAGCGCATAGCATATCCTCCAATATCTGAATAGTGCGTTCAGACTGTCCATCCATCTGAGGGTGAAATGTTGTACTCAACTGAACCTGTGTGCGTAACTCTGGCTTCACTACTCTCCAAAACTATGATGTCAACTGTGTGCCCTGATTTGAAATGATGGACACTGGCACACCGTGAAGGCGAACAATCTCGCGGATATAAATCTCACCCAACCGCTCTGAAGAGTAAGTAGTCCCAGCTGGAATAAAATGCGCGGACTTGGTCAATTTATCCACAATCACCCAAATAGTATCAAACTAACTTGAAGTCCATAGGAGCCAAACTACGAAGTCCACGGTGATACGCTCCCATTTCCATTTCAGAATCTTAAGCCTCTAAAGAAATTCGCCTGGTCTCTGATGCTCGTACTTCACCTGCTGACAATTCAGGCACCGAGCTACAAATCCCACTATATCCTTCTTCATCCTCCACCACCAGTAATGCTGCCTCAAGTCCCAATACATCTTTGTGGCACCCGGATAAATGGAATACCGTGAACTGTGGGCCTCCTCAAGAATCAACTCATGCAGCCCATCTATATTAGGTACACAGATCCGAACCTGTATCCTCAACACCACATTATCTCCAATAGTAACCTCCTTGGAATCACCGTGTTGAACCGTTTCTTTAAGGACAAGTAAATGGGGATCATCATACTAATGCTCTCTGATGCGATCATATAAGGAAGACCGAGAAACCACACAAGCTAGAACCCGACTGGGCTCCGAAATATCTAATCTCACGAACTGATTTGCCAAGGCCTGAACTTCTTATGCAAGCGGTCTCTCACAAGAGGAATAAAAGCAAGGTTACCCATACTCACCGTCTTTCTACTCAAGGTATGAAAATTTATTAGAATCACTTAGCTAGTGTTTGTAGATGAAAAGCCCCTCTCCAAATTGCCTCCTACCGAGTCTAGAGTTCTAAAATGTGAGAAATGGGATGAAATCCCAAGTTTTCTAACCTTTTGTTCAGTTGCAGATGTCGCAATTGCGACACTGGGTTTGCAATTGCGAAGAAGCCCTCGCAATTGTGGAAACTGCCTAGCTAACAGGGACATCACAAATGCGACAAGTGAGTTCGCAAATACGAACCCTGTCCATTCCCAAATGCGACAGATTAATCGCAAATGCGAACTACCTAGCTCAGGCCTAATCTTCGCAAATGCGAACAAGGTGTTGCAATTGCGACACCTGATACCCCCCTGCTATGTTCGCAAATAAGAGGCTGGTGCTCGCAATTGCGACATCGAGTGCCAGCACACTGGATTTCCTATTTTCAGTCCAAAACATTCTAAAACATGTCCGAAACACATCCGAGCCCTCGTGGCTCCAAACCAAGCATCTAAACAAGTCTAAAAACATCATACGAACTCGCTCGCGCGATCAAAACAAAAAGCTAACATCTAGAACTACAAATAGAATACCAAAGTGCATGAATTTCAAAGTAAAGTTCAAGAAATACTAGAATTACAACTAAGCGTCCGAATCCTAGCAAATCAACTGCAAATGATACCAAATTTTGAATAAAATTTTTAAATAACATAACGGGCCTATTCCAAGTCCCAAAACCAAATTACGGGACCCGATAGCCAAAAGTCAACCTACAGTCAAGCTTCTAAACCTCAAATTGCCAATTTTTGGCAAAGAAACACAAATCAATCTATGGACTTCCGAATTCGATTCCGGGCACACGCCCAAGTCCAAAATTACGATGCAAAGCTATCGGAGCCATCACAACACCGTTGCGGGCTCGCTTTCACAAAATTAAATCATTGGTCAACATATGAAACTTAGGCCTCTAAGAAAATAACCAAAGGATCCAAATCAACACAAAATCTTCCCGGAACGAAACCAATCAACCCCAAAATTCATAAAATCATAAACACACATGTGTGAAGCACAAAAAGGGGAAATATTGCGCAATTACACAAAATGGCTGGTCGAGTCTTTACATTCTCCCCCTCTTAAAACAAATGTACATCCTCGAACGTGCATAAGTACATACCTGAAGTGACGAATAGATGAGGATAATGACTCTACATGTCGTGCTCGATCTCCCATGTCGCCTCGTCGACCAGATGACCCCTTTATTTAACCTTCACTGAAGCAATATTCTTTGATCTCAACTTCGGGACCTGTCTGTCCAAGATAGCTACCGGCTCCTCAACATAAGTCAAATCAACTTACAATTGGATCGAGCTGAAGTCTACCACATGATACGGATCACCGTAATACTTCTGGAGCATAGATACATGGAACACCGGATGAACTCCGGATAAGCTAGGTGGCAATGCAAGTTTGTAGGCCACCTCGTCAACCCTCTCAAGGATCTCAGAAGGTCTGATATACCTAGGGTTCAACCTTCCCTTCTTTTCGAACCTTATCACACCCTTCAACGGTTGAAACCCGGAGCAAAACTTGCTCTCCAACCATAAATGCCACATCACGAACCTTCCGATCAGCATAACTCTTCTGTCTAGACTGGTTGTACGAAGCCGATCCTGAACCTACTTGATTTTCTCCAAGGCATCTCGAACCAAATTTGTGCCTAACAACCTAGCCTCTCCCGGCTCAAACCAACCAACTGGAGAGAAACACCGTCTACCATATAAGGCCTCGTAAGGAGCCATCTGAATACTCGATTGGTAGCTGTTGTTGTAGGCTAACTCTGCAAGCGGCAAGAAATAATACCCAAAAACTCCTGAAATCTATAACACAGGCATGAAGCACATCCTCCAATATCTGAATGGTGTGCTCGGACTGTCCGTATGTCTGGGGGTGAAATGTTGTACTCAACTCTACCCGTATGCCTAACTCATGCTGCACAGCTCTCCATAAACGCGATGTGAACTACGTAACTTGATCGGAGACAATAGATACCAACACATCATGCAGTCAAATAGTCTTGCAGATATAGATCTGAGCCAGCTTTTCTAAAGAATAGGTAGTCACCATCAGAATGAAATGAGCCGACATGGTCAACCTGTCCGCAACCACCCATACCGCGTCAAATTTCTTCTGAGTCCGTGGGATCCCAACAACGAAGTACAGGTAACACGCTCCCATTTCCAATCGAAGGCTCTGAAGCAAACCGCCTGGCCTCTGATGCCCATATTTCACTTGCTGACAATTTAGGCACTGAGCCACATACTCCACTATATATTTCTTCATTCTCCTCCACTAATAGTGCTGCCTCAAATCCTGATACATCTTAGCGACCAAATTAGCCTTCCTCGGATAATACAGAATGGTAATATCATAGTCCTTTAGCAGGTCCAACTATCTTCGTTGCCTCAAATTTAAATCTTTCTGTTTGAATAAGTGTCGTAGACTTCGGTGATCCGTAAATACCTCACAAGACACACCGTAGAGATAATGCCTCCAAATCTTTAATGCATGAATGATGGTTGCCTTCCAAATCGTGAACAAGATAGTTCTTCTCATGGGGCTTCGACTGGCACGAAGCATAAGCAATCACTCTACCTTCCTGCATCAAGACACACCAAATACCAATCCGAGAAGCATCACAATACACTGTATAAGAACCCCACACTGAATGTAAAACTAGAACTAGAGTTGTGGTCAAGGCAATCTTGAGCTTCTAAAAGCTCTCTTCACACTCATCTGACCATCTGAATGGAGCACCCTTTTGGGTTAATCTGGTCAAAGGCACTGCAATGGACGAGAAACCCTCTACAAAGCGACGATAATAACCGGCCAAGCCGAGAAAACTCTGAATCTCAGTAGCTGAAGATGGTCTGGGCCAACTTTGAACCGCCTCTATTTTCCTTGGGTCTACCTTGATCACCTCACTAGACACCGCGTGCCCTAAGAACGCCATTGAACTGAGCCAAAACTCACACTTGGAGAACTTGGCATAAAGCTTCTCCTCCCTCAACCTTTGTAGTACAATCCTCAAATGCTAAGCATGCTCCTCCTGGCTACGGGAGTATACTAGGATATCATCAATAAATACTATGACAAACTAGTCAAGATATGGTTAAAATACACTGTTCATCAGATGCATAAATGTTGTTGGGGCGTTGGTCAGCCCAAAAGACATCATCAGAAATTCATTGTGACCATAACGGGTCTTGAATGGCGTCTTTAGAATATCCGAATACCGAATCTTCAACTGGTGATACCCAGACCTCAAATCAATCTTAGAGAATACCCTCTCTCCTTGGATCTGGTCAAATAAACCCCTGATCAAGAAGTTCCTGAAGTTGCTCTTTCAATTCTTTCAACTCTGTTGATGCCATACGATACGCCGGAATAATAGGCTGAGTGCCCGGCTCCAAATCAATACCGAAATCAATATCCCTGTCGGGTGGCATATCCGGCAGGTCTGCAGGAAACACATCCTGAAAGTCTCGCACTACCGGAACAGAATCAATAGTAGGAGTATCAGCAGCAACATCCCTCACAAAGGCCAAATATGACAAACACCCATTCCCAACCATCCGTTGGGCATTCAAATATGAAATCACTTTGTTAGGAACGTAAATCTAGAGAACCTCTCCACTCGATCCTCAGCAACCCCATCATCGCTAATATCACGGTCTTAGCATGACAATCCAGAATAATATGACATAGAAACATCTAATCCATACCCAAAATCACGTCGAAATTGACCATTTTAAGCAATAAGAGATCAACTCTAGTCTCCAATCCCCCAAGATTCATCACAAATGACCGATACACACGGTCCACAATAATAGTATCGCCCACCTGCGTAGATACATGAACAAGTGAGACTAAGGACTCACGGGGCATATCCAGATAGCGAGCAAAATAGGATGATGCATAGGAATAAGTAGAACCATGGTCAAATAATGTGAAAGTATCTCTGTGGCACAATGAAACAATACCTGTGATCATTACATCTGAAGCAACGGTCTCTAGCCTAGAAGGAATAACATAAAATCGAGCCTGACCACCACCTGATCGGCCTCCCCCTCTAGGGCGACCTATAGCTGCCTGAGCCCTGCCCCGAGCTGGCTGAGCAGGTGGTGAAGTAACTGGTGCGGAAGTCATAGCCTGACCTCTCTACTGAACTGGATTTCCCAATCGGTGGGGACACTATCTCCACACATGCCCAAACTCTCCACACTCGAAGCAACTCCCCGCTGGTGGTAGGGACTGAATCGGACCCCGAGAACCAAAATAATTGCTAGAATGACCCGGAACGGATGAACCCTGAAATGATAGAGCATGAGATGAACTCTGAGCTGAGAGAGCACTGAGAGATGATTGACTTGGACAAGCACTGTAGGAACCATTGCTAGCTGATGCACCATGATGACCCTGACGAGTCATCTGAGCGGGCCTATGAGGACGACCCCTGCTGTGGTAGGACTGTCCCCCAGAAGGAACTCCGCTGAAACCACCTGAACCACGAGAACTCTTGGCCTCCCTCTCCTCACGCTCCTGACTAGGGACAAACTCTAGCCGCCGAGCAATATCAACCACCTTTTAGAACTTAACACCTGTTATATTCTCCAAAATCATAACAAAACGCAACTGATAGTTGAGGCCATCAATGAACCTCCTAATCCTCTCCCTCCCAGTGGGAACCAACCAAGCTACGTGACGAGCCAACTTTGAAAACCTCATCTCATACTGGGTCATAGACATGCCCTCCTGACGTAGCTGCTCGAACTGCATGCACAGCTCCTCCTTACGGGTCTGTGGCACAAACTTCTCCAAAAAGAGAACGGAGAACTCATGCCATGAAAGTGGTGATGTACCTATTAGCCTGCTCCTCTCAAAAGTCTCCTACCATCTGAAGGCAACCTCTGATAGCTGAAAAGTAGTAAAAGAGACCCCACTAGTCTCCTAAATACCCATCATACGAAGAATCCACCAACATTTATCCAAGAAATCCTGAGCATCCTCTGACTCAACCTCTCTGAATGATGGAGGCCTGAGTGTCCTTAACCTCTCTATCCTCCTTTACTCCTCATCACTTATAATGGGACCCACTTGGGCTTGAGCAACTGTAACCAACTGGACTGGTAGTACCCCTAGTATCTGAAGTCCCTGCACGCCCTTCCCATCACTTATAATAGGACCTACTTGGGCTTGAGTAACTATAACTGACTGGACTGGTAGTACACCCGGTATCTGAAGTCCCTGCACCCCCTGCTCTGGAGTACGGGAAATGAGAGTATGAGTACCTCCCCCGTCCTAAGAAGTGGCTGGTGCAGCCTGAGCTGAAACCACTTGAGCAAGGCTAGTGCAAACGGTCAATATCCGGGCCAAAATCTCCTGAAGGCCTGGAATCACAATAAGAACAACTGGTGCCTGAGTTGGTCCCACCGGCTCAACTATATCTGGAGTCTGCTACTGAGCTGGAGTAACTGGTGGGTCTACAAGTGCTGCTCTAGCTACTGTACGAGCTGCACCTCGGCCTCTACCATGGTCCCGTCCCCTTGTGGCCCTAGCTGGTAGTACTAATGGCCGATCGTCTGATCCGGTAGCACATCTCCTCACCATCTGTGGGAGAATAGAATAACATAAATTAAGTTTTCGGGATCAACAAATTCGCACGACAAGAATACAAGAATGTGAAATTTTTCTTAAGGGTTTGACATCCTCTCAAAGATAAGTACAGACGTCTCCGTACCGATCCGCAAGACTCTACTAAATCTGCTCATGACTCGTGAGACCTATGTAACCTAGTGTCACGTCCTTAGTCTTTGACTAAGTACATGTGCGGTACTTGACAACTCGCTCACGATTTTGCACAATTTGCTCATGTTCTTGCTATGCCAAGTCAGTCTTACTACACTAAAGATCGCTAATAGAATGTTAGAACATAGGAGAATTGTGACAGGAAGTTTTTGTATTAGAGAGAACTTGATTGTTTTACTTGATGAATTACAAATGAATGGCCCCATTTATATACTAGTATCCTAGGGGCTAGTGATTAAATAATAATTATTACATAAGTCCCTTATTATTTACAAGTAAGACCCCTCTCTAGAATTCTCTACATAGCTAGAATCTTCCAAGAATTTTTCTAGTAAATCCATAGGGTTATAGGGTCTTCCTAGGGAAACCTCTATATTTCTCTAGAACTTTCCTTCAAGTTCTAACCTCTTTCCTATGTAAGTTTTCCATATGACAAAAATATATGCCAAGTGGCACCTACGTGGCATGATGGTGTAACGGGTCATGACACTCTCCTCCACCCAATTTTGTGACGCCCTCGGCAAAAAGTATCGACACGTACGTGCGCACCTCGCCTTGGTGTCACCGGAGATCTTTGTCCTTTAGCCATGATGCCTTATGGAGCGGTTCACCTTCCCATGTCACAAGGTACTGATCACCTTTCTTCTTGCACCGTTTGTACTTTGGATGGCTAGTAATTATGGCCTAGATCCTCCGCCCATCGGATGCCTCTCATTTGTCTTGGCCTGAATCTCCCCATGACTCAACCAAGTCTAGCAGATTCTCAAGCATCGGGTACATGCTTCCACTCTCTATTTGGCTGCCCTCCGTGGTCACAACTTTACTGGCAAACTTGACCCCTCTATTTGGTGCTCAGTCTAAGTCCAATAGTGTGCCATCACTTTGTAACTTGCCATCCTCTTCAACTATGTCCGCCCAAATTTTCTTGCTACCACCACGCTCCATTTGCATGGAGCCAAGATAGGTTTTGGAATCCCCTACTTTCGGCTTAGATTCCAAGCGCATCCCCCTAATACAAGCGATCCCTCCTGTGTCACCCTTGGGTGCTTGAACAAAGTTCCCGATCATTGCTATAAGCCTCCCCAAATTTGGGCATTCACTTGCCCGATGTGATCCTTTACAGAAGTATCACCCTCCCTTAGGCACGTACTCGCTACCGTTTTCCGGACCCTTACCGTTTCGCTTGGACCCCAGTCCGTTATGGGATGGCCCCTTGCCATTTCCCTTGTATGCCTCGTCTATGCCTTTCTCGTTGTCCTTGTCATGATCTCCCCTACCTCTCTCGGCATTGCCTTCTTTGGACTTGGCAGGCTCCATCTTGAAGTCAACGAGCGACTCAGCTACCCATATGGCCTCGTCCATGTTGGCTACTTGATGTCTTCTTAACTCCTGCTTTACCCAATTTTGCAACCCCTCCATGAAGTAGAAGAGGGAATCTTCCTCGAACAATGACATGATTTGCAGCATTAAGGTAGTGAACTCGCGCACATACTCCCGAATTGTGGTCGTCTGTCGGAGCTCCCTTAGCTTCCGCCTAGCCTCGTACACCACATTCATCGGGTAGAATTGCTTCTTCAACTCCTTCTTGAACTGATCCCACGTCTCAATCTTGCATAGCCTCTTCTCCATGTTAGTAAACTTTCGACGCCACCATAACGCGGCAACTTCGGTCAAGTACATTGAGGCGTTGCGTACCTTAACAACTTCGGCATCCTCCTTGACTACCTCAAAGTACTTGTCCATCCTCCAAAGTAAGTCAGCCACCTCGCATACGTACCGTGCACCGCAATACTGCTTTCTCTTAAGACCTTCACATTGGTCCCTTTTACAAGTACCACGCCCTTGGTAATTCCGACTATGGTTCCCTACAAAGCTTCCTTCTAGCAATCTCTTGTATTCTTTCTAACATTCCTTTAGTCATAACCTTTGCTCTGATATCACTTTGTCGTGTCCTTAGTCTTTGACTAAGTATACGTGCGGTACTTGACAACTCGCTCACGATTTTGCACAATTTGCTCATGTTCTTGCTATGCCAAGTCAGTCTCACTACACTAAAGATCTCTAATGGAATGTTAGAACACAAGAGAATTGCCAAAGAAAGTTTTTGTATTAGAGAGAACTTGGTTGTTTTGCTTGATGAATTACAAATGAATGGCCCCCTTTATATACTAGTCTCCTAGGGGCTAGTGATTAAATAATAATTATTACACAAGTCCTTTATTATTTACAAGTAAAACCCCTCTCTAGAATTCTCTACATAGTTAGAATCTTCCAAGGATTTTCTACCAAATCCATAGGATCCTAGGGTCTTCCTAGGGAAACCTCTATATTTCTATAGAACTTTCCTTCAAGTTCTACCCTCTTTCCTATATAAACTTTCCCTATGGCAAAAATATACGCCAAGTGGCACCTACGTGGCATGATGGTGTTGCGAGTCATGACACTAGGCTCTAATACCAACTTGTCAGAATCCAATCTCCGCATCTACGATCACAAACGCGCGGGTGCGAGTCCGCATCTGCGGAGCTTCTTTTGCACTTGCGCCCCCTGTCTTCTCACCCAGCTTCGCTTCTGTGCCACTTTCTCCGCATTTGCGACCTCGCAGGTGCGGGAAAAATCTTCGCACCTGCTAGCTCTACCCAGCTCCACACCTGGCCACTTCTGCGATGATTTTTGTGCATATGCCGCTTCGCACCTGCAATCAAAATCTTCGCAGCTGCGATCATACCAGTAGGAAAAATTTCAGAATTTGCCTAAGTCCTACTTTTGATCCGTTAACCATCCAGAATCCACCCGAGGCACCTGGGACCTCAACCAAATATACCAACAAGTACTAAAATACGATACGAACTTAGTCGAGGCCTCAAATTACATCAAATAATGCTAAAATCATGAATTGCACTCCAATTCAAGCCTAATAAAAACTAAGAATTTCCAACTTCTACATTCGATGTCGAAACCTATCAAACTAAGTCCGATTGACCTCAAATTTTGCACACAAGTCATAAATGACATAACGGACCTATTAGAATTTCTTAAACCAAAATCTGAGCCCGATACCCAGAAAGTCAACTCTCGGTCAAATTTCTCAATTTTCAAAACTTCTAATTTTCCAACTTTCGCCGTTTCAAGCTAAATTCAGCTATGGGCTCCCGAATCACTATCCGGACATACTCCTAAGTCCAAAATCACCATACAAAGCTATTGGAATCATCAAAATTCTATTCTAGGGTCGTTTACACATAAATTGACATCTGGTCAACTCTTACAACTTAAGCTTCCAACCTTGGGACTAAGAGCCCGTTTGGACATAAGAAAAATTTCACTTTTTTTCAAAAAGTTTTCACTTTTCTTCCGAAATCAGTGTTTGGCCATAAATTTTTAAATTTTCACTTGAAGATGAATTTTAAAATTTTTTGAAAATTTAAAAAACTCCAAAAAGTTATTTTTCAAAATTTTCACTCAGATCACTCACAAAACTTCAAAAACAACCCAAAATTATATTCATGACCAAACACAACTCTAGTTTTCAAATATCATTTTGACTTGAAAAACATTCACTTTTTTCGGAATTTTACAATTCTCATGTCCAAACGCCCACTAAGTATCCCAATTCATTTTGAAATTTCCCCATAACCAAACTAACTGCCCGAAAAAGTCACATAACAATAATTAAATATAAAATAAGCAGTAAATGGGAGAACGGGACTATAATACTCAAAACGACCGGCCGGGTCGTTACACTTGTGGTCCTATTTAGGTGGTTCAAGTTTATTTCAGGCACCAAACAAGTTGTTTTCCTTGTTAAATTTGTTTTCCTAAATTAACCTGAAGGGATATAGGCTACGCTTGTTTGCATTTGCATAAGTGATTCGTTGCTTCATGTTTTACTCTTACGTTCAGTTTAAGTATTGTTTTATCTTGATGAATCATTTGTCAATCCAAAATAACCATCTGATGATGAATGGCTGTCTTTCGCTGATAGCTTGAACTTAGATCATCGATTCACTAGCCACATATACACCTCTGAAGATACTGAGAGTTTAATACCCGAATTACGTAGTTCATTTTGTACAGGGAATACATAAGAATAAAGGGCACTGAATTTGTATCTTGCGTGCTTCAGGAGGGATGGGTATAGAGCTGCCTCCCAGTAGTAGCAGCAAAACGTCTCAGTTCTTCTTATTGGAAGAACATAGGGAAAAAAGGACATAAAATACTATAGTGGCAATAACAAATTTTGTTCCCTCTATGATATATAGAGCTTAGCCTGCCTAACATTGTGCTTCTTAAAATTTTCCCTAATCAAAGAAGGTGTAATGCCAACTTCTGGTTGTTGCTAAATGGCAATTTCAGTTCAAATTCCAACTTCTAGTAAATTAAAGCCAAACCTGCCTTGAGCCAATTTTTGTCCTGAATCTCCAATTCAACCTTGGCCATGACGTGTCCTTCTCTCTTTCCAAATTATTTTGATTGCTAGTTAGTTTTCTTCTCTATCATGAATTTATAAGGTTCAATAAATATTTCTGATGCTGATCCGTTACTCTACTACTTTATAGTGATTGCACATATGCATATACTTAAATTGGTGGATGTACCCGTCGGACATGTTTGATTAGTGTGGAACTGGATGTGGATTTACATTCATTAAAAAAGCCTGGAAAAATCAGTCCAGTACTCTAACTATTTCATTTCTGACTTCCGTTTATTTCTAGTACTACATAATAGTTGCTGAAAGGCCTTCACATTGAAACAAGATTGAAAGTAACGGAATTAGGTCAGAGTGGGAGCACCTTGACTTTGCTTATACTCCCTATGTTTCAATTTATGTGAACTCATTTGATTGATTACGGAGTTTAAGAAAAGAGAGAAGACTTTTGAACTTGTGGCGTAGAATGAGGCACATATATTTTGTGTGGCTATAAATCATTACATAAAGGTAAATTGTTTCCAAATAAAGAAAGAGATCATTCTTTTAGGCACGGACTAAAAAGGAAATAAGTTCACATAAATTGAGACATAGAAAATATATGTGAAGAGTAAACTGTACGAATTGTACAATATAGTCCAAAAATCATTAAGTAATAATTTTATATTGGGAAAAGTACTGATATTTGTCGTTCTCTCAGGTAACCAAGTGAATGGTATTTCTTCATCTTGTGCTATTGGATTCTTTGGTTTCTTTTGCAAGTTGATGTAATATCTTAGCAAGTTTGTGGTACCTCATATATCTATTAAGCATCTTTGCCTATGGTCCCTGGCCTTTTTGTTAGTGGAACCAAGTCTTGTCAAGTCTTCACTGCAAATAACCATCCACTGGTATCTGGATCTGAGGAAAAAGAATGTTTTGAAAATTAAAGCTGATTTTACTTCAAAGAGATTATAATTTCCTCCTTACTATCTCTATTTATGTAGTCAATAGACTTGCTTTAAGTTGGTGTATCTTCTTAGAAATTCTATTGTCAATCACCCTCCAAGTATTATTAGTATCAAAGTGCTAAATATGATTGAATACAAGTTTCAGAATTAGTGTTTGGATCTCACAATATAAATTGAATCATATACGGTCAGAACTCTATATAACATCATCCCTATATAATAATCATTCGTGACAAAAGTCATGTTTTTTTCTCGAAATCGATTTTTATGTTATGTTATAATATATATCCTCTATAACAGCACTTCACTATAACAAGCAAAAAATATCGGAACAAATGAGATTGTTATAAAAAAGTTTAACTGTATACACCGTTGTATTATACTCTCATGCCTTGATATTTCCCCGTGAACAATCATGACAGGCGTTAGCAACCAGATGCTTTGACCCGCATTAGATACTGAGCCTCTTGTTGAGAGAAAGTCTATCCAACCCATATAAATTAGGATTAACTGACTGTAAAGAAATTTTTACATGATTAGTGTATTTTAACATGTTGTGTAGGTAACTTTTTTAGTTTTCGGTTTATTAATACCATTTTTATAAATGATTACTCGTAGTTAACTATCTTTAGTGATCTAATAGTGTTTTTTTTTTAAAATCTTGTATCGATATAGGAGTTAAACTGCATAAAATATTACAAGATGTAAATATAGTGGGAGTCAGGAGTGTAATCATAGGATGAGAGAGACTTGGGGAAATGCGGATGGATATTCTGTTGTAAGTGGTGGTCCTTAGATTCAATTTATAAAGGTAATATTTGGATTCCTTATCATTTTATATCTACCACTGATCAAAGTTTCATTTTTAGGTAGCATTTTATCAAAATATGCTAGGTGCTTGCTTAAAGTATGGTGGACCTAAGAAGACAACTTGTCTTACTAATTATTTTTTAAATTTTAAGTAAGAAGTTGGGAAATATAATTTTGTTAAAGAAGATATATCTTAATATCCCTAATTCCCTATATTCCCATTCTGCCGAAAATAACTGCTTAGTTTCCCAGGATTTGATTACTTAACAAGTTCAACAACTGCGTGTCCGTCTGGTTTAAATTGTAGCTATAAAACTATCGACTAGCACGTTGATATATGACTGACTATACTTTCAGCCATTTCAATGACATATATAGCGTAAAGATGAGATGGTCCTTTAGGAAGAATCTGAAGAAAGGAGCAATATAATATGCCAAACATATGGAATGACGTTAGCCTTGATTTTGACAGAGGAAAAGGATTTTATGTGATTTTGTTCGGAACGATAAGAATATAGATATGTTGAGGTACTGTGTGCCAAACTATGTTTGTACACCAGTAAAGGAAGAAAGTAAGTCAATGTGATAGCCAACTTACATGGTTTATATTACTCCAGTAAAATAAAAGCAATAGCTCTGGAGAAAGCTGGAACGCGGTTTCAATGGCCATATCAATATGCATGGTCGCAAACATATTGACATATGCTTTCTTTACCTTCTAACTAAATTTTGTGCCTAGTGTTTTGACATTTAATTTTCCCTTAGGCTGTACAGAATTTTGAACTGTCCAGAGTGAGTTTCTGTTGCTTCTGCAGCATCACAGTGATTATCTCCATCAATTATACATTGTTCTAATTTGTTTACAAAGGTGTCTTTCCAATTTTTAGAAAAAGGGCCATATGGAAGATGCCATACAAGTATGATCAGAGGCGGATCTACCTTAGCCACTTCGTCCAAAATCTTTAATAATTATTTGTATATAATTCAAATGATGAAACAAGAAACCAATAAAATTGAATAAAGTGACAACACTTGTAATGTAGATCTCGGTAGCTTAACTGGTTAGAGGTTGATGAATTATATGTGTGGCCGCTAGTTCGAACCAACGCAGGCTCATTTAATGTTTTAATACTTTTATGCCTTATCTAAAAACAATACACTAAGTGGGCGTTTGGACGTAAGAATTGTAAATTACAAAAACAAAAGTGAATTTTTTTTAAAATAAAATGATATTTAAAAATTAGAATTGTGTTTGAACATGAATATAATTCTGGGTTATTTTTGAATTTTTGTGAGTGATCTCAGTGAATTTTGAAAAACTGCTTTTTTGGAGTTTTTCAAATTTTCGAAAAATTTCAAAATTCATCTTCAAATGAAAATTAGAAACTTTATGGTGAAACACTGATTTCGAAAAAAGTAAAAGAAATTCGAAAAAAGTGAAAAAAATCTTATGTCCAAACGGGCTCTAAGTCATAACTAAAGAGACCAGCACAATAAAATTTTTAAATTGGACTGCTTCCTTTGTAAGTTGTATTGTTTTATTGGTTGTTTCTTAAAATATGATATTATATTTATTTATTTATTTTTCATGTCTAATGGTGACACCACTTACAAAAATTCATGCGTACGTCACTAAGTATGATAGTGTGAAGTGTTTCAATCGTGTATTTAGCTGTCACGACCCAAAATCCATTAAAGGTCGTGATGACGCATAACACCGATGCCAGGCAAGCCAACAATAATTGATTAACTTAATTATTCATTTTACTATTTGAAAACACGATTTTCTTCAATTTAATAATAAAATATGGACTTTACAGAGTAAATAAAAATATTTTCACAATTTCAATACCAAACAACCCATAATCATCCCAAAACCCGGTGTCACAAGTGCATGAGCATCAACTAGGAAGTATAATAAAATACAGCATCTCTCCGGAATACAAATTGGACAGAAAAAATATAAATACTCTGAAGGAGACTCTGCTAGCTACGGATCGTAGTATAGAGTGCGGCTCACCTAAGTCCTCGCAATAACCGCGCCTCTGCGCCCACAAGGCCACTAGACATATATGTACCTGCACAAAAATATGCAGCAAGTGTAGTATGAGTACGTAAATCAACGCGTACCCAGTAAGTATCCCGCCTAACCTCGAAGAAGTAATGACGAGGTGTCGACTCCAACACTTACTATGGGCTATAAATAAAATACCAATGATATAATTAAGCATAGATTACGTAGAATGACCGTAAGCTCAATATCATGAAATAAGTAAACAATTCTTTTGTTAATAAGAAATTTTCAAATTTATTTTTTTCATCGTTTATCATTTTGTATCTCAAACCAATGAAGCAATATCAATTATCATAAATTCCAAAGCAACCAATTCAATCATGCGCAAATCATGTCGAGATCGTATGACCCGATCCATCATAAATATTTAAACTCTGCACTGTCGAGGTTCGAACGACACGAACCATAGATGAATTTATCTGCTACCGAGGTGTTCGGCCCGCTCCACAAAAGAGAAAATATATTAAACGACCAATTCAAGATTTATTAAGGGGCAAATATTCCAAGAATTTATAAATTCTCATTTAACGGTCAAGTAAATAAAGTTTAACCTTTTTACAATTCCTTTATCGAGTTTCTAATTTCTTTGAACAATTAAATTAACAAGTAGGGCGCAAACATCGCAAGTACAACATGATATGAGTCCTAGACTACCCGGACATAAGCATAATAGTAGCTACGCACGGACTCTCGTCACCTCGTACGCACGTATCCCCCACAAATAGAAGCACATAATAATTTGATTCACCTATGGGGTTAATTCCCTCTTACAAGGTTAGGAAGGAGACTTACCTCGCTCCGAAATTCCATAACCGGCTCCCAAGCCCTTCCAACGACTCAAACTGATGCCCAACGCTCCAAAACTAGTCAATAAATGTGCAAACCCATAAATGTATACTCTAATACTCGTTATAATCCAATTTATAACAATTCCCAACTCCGCTCAAAAAATCGATAAAAATCACCCTCGGGCCCACGTGCCCGGATTCCAAACTTTTTAAAAGATAAACATTACCCATAATCTCACGAACTCAAATATATAATTTATTCCCAATTTTATGTCAAATTCCGTGGTCAAAATCCAAAAATATAAATTTCTAAGTTTCTTTCAAAATCCCACAATTTCTATCAAATTTCATGCTTGAATCCATGTATAAATCTTGTATTTAACTCACAATACGCAGGAATCACTTACCCTGACATAAATGATGAAAATCCCTCCTTGAAGCTCTCCAAAATCATCCCAACCAAGTAAAAAATGAGAGAAGAAAAGCCAAATTCTGCTCTTAAAATGATTCTGCCCAGAGATATTTTTGCACCTGCAAAACAGTAGCCGCACCTACAGCGTCGCTTCTGCGACCACGCTTCCGCTTCTGCGGAACTCACCCAAACACAATGCCTCGCACCTGCGGAAACATTCCCCGCTTCTGCGACATCGCAGGTGAGAGCTCATTTCCGCTCCTGCGCCTTCTTCCGCCTCTGCGCCCCACGCTTTGCTTCTGCGCTTGCGCAGATGCGGCCAAAATTCCGCACCTGCGGTCCTTCCCCTATTTGACCTTCTCTGCTTCTACGACCACTTGGCCGCTTCTGCGGCCCCGCACCTGCGGCAAAAAACTCGCAGGTGCGGTTACACAATATGACAGCAATTTCAGCATTTTCATAAGGCCAAATTCGATCCGTTAACAATTCGGAATCCACCCGGGGGCCCGGGGACCTTAACCAATTATACCAACACGTCCCAAAATACATTACGAACTTAGTCGAGGCCTCAAATCACGCCAAACAACATCGAAACTATGAATCACCCTCCAATTCAAACCTAATGAACTTTGAAGCTTCAAACTCCTATAATCGATGACGAAACCTATCAAATCACGTCCGATTGACCTCAAATTTTGTACACAAGTCACATTCGATATTACAGACCTACTCCAACTTCCCAAATCGGAATCCGACCCCGATATCAAAAAGTCCACTCCCGGTCAAACTCCTCAAAAACCTTCGAATTTCTAACTTTCGCCAAATGACCCTGAAATGACCTACGGGCCTCCAAATCCACTTCCGAACGCGCTCCCAATACCAGAATAACCATACGGAGCTATTCCCATACTCGGAATCCCAAACGGATATTGATAGCATTAAAATACACCTCAACCCATTTTTTATGAAATTCTTCCAAAATACCAACTTCCACAATATGCGTCGGAACGCTCCCGGGTCAACCAAAACTCGATTCGGATATACGCCCAAGTCCAAAATCATCATACGAATCTGTTGGAACCTTCAAATCCCAATTCCGAGGTCGTTTACTCAAAAATCACTCTTTAGTCAATTCTTCCAACTTAAGGCTTCTGAAATTAAAATTTTCTTTCCAAATCAACTCCGAACTTACCGAAATTAAATTCCGACCACGCGTACAAGTCATAATACCTGAAGTGAAGCTGTTGAGGGCCTCAAACCGTTGAACGACACGCTAAAGCTCAAAACGACCAGTCGGGTCGTTACATTCTCTCCCACTTAAACATACGTTCGTCCTCGAACGTGCTAAGAACTGCTCTGGAGTTGTCAGCAATCACTGTTAAACAACTCATGCACCTATCCGTGCCACCACAACCCAGTTGAGCACATTAGCTCGAGTCAATCTGAAGATTCTCCCTTTTATTTAGTCAAATAAGCCTTAGTGCCAAATTCCAACATCCAGAATTCTCCACCATGCCTGTTTTCAATATACGAACACCGTATCAATCATTATGCATTGCACCAAACATGGTTGTATACCCTTACTGAATTCTTAGCATGCACCGCTTAACTCATTTGACCATAATAACATCCTCTGACAACGATAGCCGAAAATCCCATGAATCGGATGCCCACAGCACACCTCACGAAGCATATAAGTCCCGTTTCAACTCTCGCAATACTGCCACAACAAAAAGGATGCATAGAAACTCATAACCACTTGTCGAATCACAATTCATGGAGTCTCTCCCCCCGACAAAAACCATTACCTCATTCTTGACTGAATAACAATATTTACTCTTTAATATGCCTTATATAAATTTGATCGCATTGATCCCAGGTCCAATCATCTCATCTCACTCCAGTATAAGCTGCTCGGGCAATAAGCCACCTCAGACACGGCCAAAGGTCTCATATGATGCCACAATGTTCCAATAAGCTACAAAATCGAACGTGATACATAAGGAAACGGACTCTAGAAGATCTACTCAACCCACGTAACTAATTTAAACAACCGAAAAGATGTTATGAACCTTCCTCAGGAAATGAGAAGAAAAACACACAATAATAGATATGGGGAAACTGTACTCAATATCACATTATTGCGGCGTGCAACCCGATCCACACATGATACCGTTGCGGCATCTAACCCGATCCAACCATGATACCCGTGGCGGGGTGCCACCCGATCCAAACAATATATCTGTGGCGGCGTGCCACCCGATCCAACCATATACCCGTGGAGGCGTGCCACCCGATCCACACATAATAAGCTAAAGAAAACACATATCGAGCCGTAATGCTTATACTCACGAAATGCCTGAATATCAACCATAAGCACGCCAAGTGCATAATACAAATCTTGGGGAGATGGGTAGCGTCATACGCTATAAAACTCAAGCACAACTAAGGTGCGATATATGATCTGCATCTCGAGAGCCATCCTGCTCACATAATACCACTGCTACGCGAGACCTCAACACATTGTACAAATAATCAAGCCGTCTCAAAAACCCACATGGCACAATAGAGTATTACATGAAATAGTTGGCGACGAAATTAATATCCCACACCTGAATACTCTTCCATAAGGAATGTTATGTTGAATGAACACACCCAGGCTGGTGTAGAGTACACATCCACATTTGGACTCATCAATGGACCTAAAACCGATTCTAATCATACCATGCTTGGGCAAATAACCTCTTAAGGATCCACAATGACCATTTTCCCATAACACGCAAGAACAACCGTCGAATCCAGAATAAACTTCCACAATTCACAACCAAATGAACTGAGCGCCCTTCAAGCATAAATTCTCACATTAGCGATAGTACCACAATCTCCATACTTGGTTTTAAATCTTTAATCAATCAGGTGACTACATGTCACACTTATACAATATTCCCGCGGGATGCACTCCCACGACCTTCAGCATTAGGTAACAAGTCTGCACCTCCATACCCGGCCACATTAATGTTGTAAAGCAAATCAAGAATCCGCAAATTAGTACACAAAGCCTCTTACACATGATACCGATCTCAGGTGACGCTAAAGACAATACCAGCTTACTCTAAACATTTGAATTCTTTCTTGCTCATCCGAGCTCGTAACATTCTTGTCTACACCGAACCGCAATCTTGATCCTCAACTTCCAATTCCCATGCCGTTCACTGCACCTAGCATGCCAATACGCGAGAGTACAAGAATTTTATAATAATCCCTGATCCACTAATAGAATAAACACTCTGTCATATAGCAACATTTCAATTAACTCATTTAAGGAGAACCATTGCAACACGCGACCCAATTCTCATAACCGCAGAAAATACAACCCCAAGTAGTAGTCTAAACCACCATGTCCCTTTCGGGATCCATCTACACATAACATGCCATAATAACTGAATACCTCCAAATAAATAAATTATGGCGGCCGTCAAGCCTCGCACGTACCACCACAACCACCTGTAAAACTTAACACGTTGAAGGAACCAATCATTGCCATATCATGCCGATTCAAGCATTGCTAACTGATCCGACTTTTTCTAATTTACCCTGGACTTTCCTTAGGAATAATAATGGTTCCATTCAAATCATAACGAACCCAAATCCGCACTCATCCTGAGTGACCTTATTTCACGAGAACACGTTGTCTCAAAACCCATGAACCATCTCATACCCTCCTTATGCGCATATTCGCTTCTTCAACTGGTACACCCTTTTTGATAATTCCTCTATAAATATGAAGTTACTTTCCCCCACTCCTCTAATGCTACACCGCAGATCGAAGATAACGTAGAATACTCTCGGTCCCTTTCATAATCCACTGCAAAAGCTCGATACTTAACCATACTATGGACTCGAAATCCTGAGGCACCGCACTTTAACATTTGAATCCACTAGGACCATTGTTGAGAGTCACCCATTCTGGCTTGGTGCCGAATATAACCAACTCCAAGGCTCTGCTAGCACGTGTACACCCTCTCAAAGAAGTAACCGACTGAATTCCTTTTCCTTGTACATCACATCCCCATGAAGCATAAACTCTGAGTCTTCCCAAAACCTGAACACGAATCGATAAGGCCAAATATAGCACACATTCCTCAAATCCTTTGCTCGAATTACCACCGATGTTTTCTTTCCATAGTAATGATAACCCACCAATACACCGACAACCAGAAACCGTACAAGTTGACAACTACGCAATCCAATCATAGACGGTGGAGCTCTCCCACTTAGCTTGAAGCTGCCATTGCATAACTCTAGAACCCACCAAGATTCCTTATCCCCCATTGACATGATCTTGCACAATCAACCCGTCAAATTCCTCGAAATCCTTATGTTAAATTTTTCATGAACATTCTGAATCACTAGCCACATTCACATATTCGACCTCTTACTGGATAGCCAGTAAAATTCTTCGTAAAAGCTTCATCAATACCATGCAACCTCTAACCTGCTCACAGGAGATATCCCACCTATGGAAATTCCATGCCGGCCTCTTTCAATGATGCTGCACCGAGTACAATTACTACAAAACCAATAAACCCTCCTGAGCCCTCACTCATTCACAAGATGTACAAGTCCGTTCACTCCCCATTGACATCAACTAAAGGTGCGACGATACATTCCAACCCAAGTTATGTTGCCTCCCTTTTTATATTAAGCAACTCCCTCATGTAGTATCTAACCTTCCTCAGTAGTAGCCAATATTCCAAATTAGTTTGTAGTCCTAGTCATTATCCACCATGAATCCCATATGCTACTCTGCCACTCTCCCACTTTGGTCAAACCCCCTCCTTTAAGCAACTACTCGGCTTCTGTTTCTCACACTCGGCCTTCTAGAATTTTAACCACCACAAGACACCTCCCACATGTCCATCCTCATCCTTCGCTGCCCAGTTGTTGCCTTAAATCAAAATCTATCTCTGTAGCACTTGAACCAATCGATCACTACCAACTTTAAACCTTTTCGAAGATTATTTTTCTCGAGCCATCAACACTGGAAACACCGATTTGATTCCGAAATCGCTACACCCCATTATTTCTTACAACCGCTTCTCGGGAACCATTTCGCAATACCTTGCCCCGAAGGCAAATTGAAGAAGACTATAACACCGGTGAACTTAACGCATTCAACAAGGACAATGACACCACATCACAGATGAAAATTCCACGACGCTCGAAATTACCAAGTCTCGTCAAACCTGAGCATTCGTAGCCCGATTGCCTTTCCTCCGCCAGAAATAAAATATTGAATCTCTGAACCATGCACTGAGTAAAACCTCCTTTCAAGTCATTCACTGCCTCGACGCATAGACAAGCATCCTACCATTAACAAACACTGTGCGATAGCAACGCACGAATCGTCATAACAATCAATGCCAAATCTCAAAACCTTAGGTAATACTGATACTGAGCTGCAACGATAGAACGACCTTCCGGCACTACATCTGTAGTACCATTAAAATAATTTCCTCTCTCCCCAATTTATAACAAGCGCTTCACGTCACATAAGATTGAGTAGGAAGGAAATGAAGGCATAAGCCTCAATGGAATCAAATCGTACGATGAGAATTCAAGAAGGAAAGTGCTCCTAACAGTCCTATAGCCTCTTGAAGATAAGTACAGACGTCTTCGTAGCGATCCGCAAGACTCTACTAGACTCGCTCATGACTCGTGAGACCTAAGTGAACCTAGTGCTCTGATACCATATTCTCACAATCCAAAATCCATTAAAGGTCGTGATAGCGCTTAACACCGCTGTCAGGCAAGCCAACAATAATTGATTAACTTAATTACTCATTTTAGTATTTGAAAACATGATTTTCTTCAATTTAATAATGAAAGATGGACTTTACAGAGTAAATAAAAATATTTTCACAATTTTAATACCAAACAACCCATAATCACCTCATAACCAGGTGTCACAAGTGCATGAGCATTAACTAGGAAGTAAAATAAAATACAGCATCTCTCCGGAATACAAATTAGACAGGAAAAGTACAAATACTCTGAAGGAGACTCTGCTAGCTACGGATCGTAGTATAGAGTGCAGCTCACCTAAGTCCCCGCAATAACCGCGCCTTTGTACCTACAAGGCCACTAGACATATATGTACCTGCACAAAAATGTGCAGCAAGTGTAGTATGAGTACGTAAATCAACGCGAACCCAGAAAGTATTCTGCCTAACCTCGAAGAAGTAGTGACGAGGGGTAGACTCCGACACTTACTAGGGGCTATAAATAAAATATCAATGATACAATTAAGCATGGGTTACGTTGAACGACATAAGCTCAATATCATGAAATAAGTAAACAATTCTTTTGTTAATAAGAAATTTTCAAATTTATTTTTTTCATCGTTTATCATTTTGTATCTCAGGCCAATGAAGCAATATCAATTTTCATAAATTCCAAAGCAACCAATTCAATCGTGCGCAAATCATGTCGAGATCGTACGGCCCGATCCAACATAAATATTTAAACTGTGCACTGCCGAGGGTCGAACGGCACGAACCATAGATGCATCTATCTGCTACCGATGCGTTTGGCCCACTCCACAAAAGAGAAAACACATTAAACAACCAATTCAAGATTAGGCCAATGAAGCAATGATTCACCTATGGTGTTAATTCCTTCTTACAAGATTAGGAAGGAGACTTACCCTGCTCCGAAATTTCATAACCGGCTCCCAAGCCTTTTCAACAACTCAAACTGATACCCAACGCTCCAAAACTAGTCAATAAATGTGCAAACCCATAAATATATACTCTAATACGCGTTATAATCCAATTTATACCAATCCCCAACTCCGCTCGAAAAGTC
Source organism: Nicotiana tabacum (assembly GCF_000715075.1). Lineage (NCBI taxonomy): Eukaryota > Viridiplantae > Streptophyta > Magnoliopsida > Solanales > Solanaceae > Nicotiana > Nicotiana tabacum. The sequence continues at coordinate 147,759,128 of NC_134096.1, read as the reverse complement.
GATAAAAATCACTCTCAGGCCCACGTTCCCGGATTTCAAACTTTTTTGAAGATAAACATTACCCATAACCTCACGAACTCAAATATATAATTTATTCCCAATTTCATGTCAAATTTCGTGGTCAAAATCCAAAAATATAAATTTCTAGGTTTCTTTCAAAATCCCACAATTTCTATCAATTTTCATGCTTGAGTCCATGTATAAATCTTGTATTTAACTCACAATACGCGGGAATCACTTACCTTGACATAGATAATGAAAATTTCTCCTTGAAGCTCTCCAAAATCACCCCAACCAAGTGAATAATGAGAGAAGAAGAGCCAAATCCTGCTCTTAAAACGATTCTGCCCTGAGATATTTTCGCACCTGCGAAACAGTAGCCGCACCTCTAGCGTCGCTTCTGCGACCACGCCTCCGCTTCTGCGGAACTCACCCAAACACAATGCCTCGCACCTGCGGAAACATTCCCCGCTTCTGCGACATCACAGGTGCGAGCTCCCTTCCGCTCCTGCACCTTCTTCTGCCTCTGCGCCCCACGCTTCGCTTCTACGCTTGCGCAGATGCGGCCAAAACTCTACACCTGCGGTCCTTACCCTGGCTGACCTTCTCCGCTTCTATGACCCCTTGGCCGCTTCTGCGGCCCCGCACCTGTGGCACCTGCGGCCAAAACCTCGCAGGTGCGGCTACACGAGATGACAGCAGCTTCAGCATTTTCATAAGGCCAAATTCGATCTGTCAACCATCCGGAATCCACCCGGCCCCCCGGGACCTTAACCAATTATACCAACACGTCCCAAAACACATTACAAACTTAGTCAAAGCCTCAAATCATGCCAAACAATATCGAAACTACGAATCACCCTCCAATTCAAACCTATTGAACTTTGAAGCTCAAACTCCTACAATCGATGACGAAACCTATCAAATCACGTCTAATTGACCTAAAATTTCGCACACAAGTCACATTCAATATTACGGACCTACTACAACTTCCAGAATTAAAATTCGACCCCGATATCAAAAAGTTCACTCCCGGTCAAACCTTTTAGAAACCTTCGAAGTTCTAACTTTCGCCAAATGACCTACGGACCTCCAAATCCACTTCCGGACGCTCCCAATACTAGAATCACCATACGGAGCTATTCCCATACTCAGAATCCCAAACGGACATCGATAACATTGAAATGCACCTCAACCCAATTTTTATGAAATTCTTTCAAGATGCCAACTTCCACAATAGGCGCCAGAACGCTCCCGGTTCATCCAAAACTCGATCCGGACATATGCCCAAGTCAAAAATCATCATATGAACATGTTGGAACCTTCAAATCCCGATTCCGAGGTCGTTTACTCAAAAATCACACTTTAGTCAATTCCTCTAACTTAAGGCTTCCGGAATTAGAATTTTTTTTCCAAATCAACTCTGAACTTCCCGAAATTAAATTTCGACCACGCGTACAAGTCATAATACCTGAAGTGAAGCTGCTCAGGGCCTCAAACCGCTAAACGACGCGCTAAAGCTCAAAACGACCGACCGGATCGTTACATTAGCTCTATATACAATTATTTCAATGTTTCACGTAGCATATCATGCTTTGCATATAGGATTGTGAGCGACTTGTTCATGTTTATTGTTCAGTTCATCTCTAAATTTGGATCCTAATCATGGTTATTTGTGCCTATTTATTGCGGCTTTGCTAATGTTATCTGATAGGAGAAATTTTTCATTTGCTAAAAAGACTGGAGTACACGTAATGGTAGCTGCTTCCAACCAATATATATGTATCAGTGTCACAAACGAATTATGGAAATAATTTATCCAATATTTGATATTTACATCAAATTATAAATAAATACGTTTTGGATTTACATAAAATTTTACTAACTAAATAATAGTATATGATTTGACGTAAACTCCGAAGATAAATAGATATCTCCCTTGAACTTCCCCAACATGTCACCTACCCACCAAAGGACGAATATTAGGAAAAAAGAAAAATGATGGCTTATTCTTTCAACAAGTGTATTTTATTGGAGAAACCCCACTCCCCTCTCCACCCCCTCAAAGAGAATGGCCAAGAAGAAAAAGGTAAAATGAAGTGGACGAAAATTGGGGGTTGGGTGCGTAGGCGTATCTTTGATTTAAATTCTGTGGGTTTAGCTTTGAAGGTTCTTACCATTGAACTTATTATACTTTTAAAATTATAGGTTCATATCTACTATTTTTTATAATTTTAATGAATTTTTACACATAAATTTATGCTCAATATCAAAAGTTATGGGTTCAATCGTACACGACTTCTTTTGTTTTGTATATATGATTAGATAAAAAGGTTGTTGTTTGCATATAGAATCCAGGACCTCCAGCCCAATTGGAAAAAGGAAGTCTTACGGGAATCCTCTTTGAAGCCTCTTTCTATCCTCTGAATCATGTTGAACCTATAAAAAGCAGTCAAAAATCGTCTATATTTGTCATGATCTTGTGCTGCTCTTTTGTAAAGAAATGAAATTTATCTATCACCTCATTTGTTTGAGCCTGTTAATTAAGCCGTCAATATCTTGATTGTTCTACTGGACTAATTGATGTCTACCTTAGAAAGTGGCAAAATATATTCTTGTTTACCCGAAAAATGGTTAGAGTTGAATTTATACGTAGTTCTAAGGGTACGTAATATAACTTGGCACAAATCAGAAAAGTAAATAGAAATATATCGAATATTGACTGCTAAAAAATGAAATATGAACCAATATTGAACTAGAAAGCGATTTTATGAATTAGCAAGGTAAATTAATGTAAAAAGCTTATAAGAAGATAATTTGTACTGTATATCTCTGTCAATAGTGATTTCTGAATATAAGAGTGTATCTATGCCTTCATGTTCCCCCCTTACAGAAATAGTAGCTACCCCTCTTATAGTGGAAGAATCCTACTTTAGATATAATTAAAAATACATAGTGGGGATCCCAAGATAGAATAGTTTTTCCCTAATTCCCGCCGAGATTCTCTCTCCTTAGTGCGACTGTAACGGCTCTTGTCCCTTAGCTCGATCTTGATCGGACTCGGTATTGGTTGGTTTTCAGACTTAGAGCCCGATATTGACTCAGGCTCGATATTGACTCGGGGCCCGTTATTGACTTGGTCTCGTTATTAGTCGGTCTTTGGCTCTCAAGCTCGAAGACGCTGCTTCGCATCATAGCTCGATTTTGGATTCGAGCTCGGTAATGACTTCGAGTTCGGTATTCGATCAGTCCCAAAAGTTATAGCTCGGTAACCTGGCTTCGGATCTCATACCTAATATTATGAAGATGACCTTTGGTCCATTATGTTCCAACCTTGACTAAACATATGAGGGTCGAAATCGGTTTTGACCGTATACAGATAGTCCCCTCGTTTCTCGTGAAGAATATGGCGAGAAACGACATAATTTTCAAGCGATATAACTCGACAGAAACTGACATTTGAATCGAGCCCAACCATGATGCACGTGATAGATGTCCCGTCGGTTTAGTTTACCAAGGCATTAAATGCGTGTTAGACGATGGTCGGCCATTGTTGACACTGAACCGTCGTTGCCAACCCTATAAATAGCCTCTCTTTTTACCATTTTTTATTTTTACATCTCCAAATCTTCTAAATTCCCTTTTGCATCTTCTGAGTTTTTCATCCGTGAATTTGTGGTTTTCACTGCAAAATCCATCTTTTAGAACACCAAATCTTATTATCTTCCTCTATCTTCAATCTTCAGATTCTAATGGTGAAAACATCAAAACCGTTCCTCAAAAAGAAAAAGTTTCTTCTTTGCGGCCCACCGGCAACAAAACACCGGTGGAGCCACGACCTAAGGAGTGTTTTCCCGGGGGGGTGTGTTCTTACCTTCGATTTTAAGATCGACAAAGCCTCGTCGGTCCCCGGTCGATGCGAGCCAGTATCGAGATATATGTACTCGATAACTGAGATCCATCTTAAACAGTTAAGGAAAGATTGCAACTGAGAGGACATAGACGTGATAATCCCGGCTCCCGAAGAGGATATTGCTATTCATGTGAAAGGGTTTCTAAGTGTGTACACTTACCCTTTCACGGTGGGCCCCCTAAACCCTGTTGTCATCGACTTTTGCCGCCAATACCAAGTAACTTTAGGCCAAATCCGTCCTTTTTGGCGGATCATTATTTTGATCCGCTTCTTCGTGAACAAAGTCGAGGGGATGCCTTTCACCCTCGACCACCTTATTAGGTTGTACAGTCATCGCCTCTATCGAGGTGGGTTAATAAAACTCCAACACCGGGCTACCAAAGTGATGTTCTCGAGCATAGACGAGGACAAGGACCGGGGCTGGATGGGCAGGTTCATTCGAGTGAAGACTTCGGACCTAATCCCGACCGAGAAGAAGCCATTTCCCGAGGAATGGAACATGAAGCGTAAGTATAATTTCTATTGTTGGCCCCTATTATTTTGTTCCTTTGTTTCTTTCTCAGCGATATCATTTTCTGTGATGTAGCGGTTGCGTGGATGACCGGTGTTATTCCTAACCTTAAGAGCTGGGTACGGTACCTGGCTTTGACCTCCAAATATGCCAAGCGCTTGTGGCGCGACTTATCAAAAGGCCGATGGGAGGCTAAAAATCATGGTAAGTCTTTTCCCCATGTCTTCGATGATTCGAACAAAATGACTTTCCTATACTTAACTAATTTTCTTGTGTGTAGGCCTGGGCAAAGATGCGGTTATGAGGCCCCCGTCTGGCGAGGAAGAAACTTTGGCCCTGGTTCCAAAACCGGTGAAGGACAATAAGAGGAAAAAGGCCTCTACCTCCGAGGCTCTAGAACTTAATACGAGGACAGCTCGTAAGCCGAAAAAGAATACCATCCCTCTGACAGAAGAATTAGTTTGGCGCCTAAGGGATGTATATGAAGAAGAAAAAGATGATGACTCCAGGCTGATGTCCCGAGTGAAAATGAGTGTCGAGGCTCCAAAGACTACTGAATCGATGAAGGCCGCAAAGATTCTATTTTGCGATGAGGGAGTCTCAGGAAGAGAGTTTGTCGAAGTCCCCGAGTCATCGAGGATCGAGGCTACCTCCCACCATAACGAGCCAATGGTGGGTACGGCTATGGGGGCAGTTCTTGAGGGCCCCCGAGACGGAGAGAACACCCCAAGTGATTCACTTGGGGCAATAGAAATTAGAGGTTTCCTATTGCTCCCCTCGTTTTTCGAGGAAATGATTCGAGAGGCTCGGGTCTTGAAGACCCCTTCTGTCGAAGGAGGCCACGGAAGGGAGGACCCCTTTCATGATTATTTTACTGGGGTCGAAGATGTTACCGGCTTGAGCGATTTGGAAGTCTCGAGGAAGGAATCGGGTGAGGCATCGGGCCTTTTTAACGGAGTGCAGCGAGCTCTGAATATGGTAAGCCTTAACTCTCTTAGTTAGTATTATCTCTGTGTTTATTTTCCTCTTCTAACTTCTTTTCTTTTTGCGTAGGCCTCAGCACTTTATCGAGAAGCATGTTCTCGGTCCCTAGCCGAGCTTAGTCGGTACGAGGCCAACCTTCGAAGGCTCACGGAAGAGAGAAATGCACTCAGACTTCGTTGTGAGAAAATAGAAGAGGAGATCAAGGACCTCCAAGCCGAGTTGACCAAGGCTCACCAAGATCAGACCGATCTGACCGAACAGGTAATGAAAATTTTAAAACTTCATGGGCTCGATCCAGGATCAAAGGCTAATATTTCAAACTCACAGCTGCAGCAGAAGCTCGAGATGATCGGGCAGCTTCGTGAGGAGGTTGATATAATAAAGGTGGAGACCTTGGGGTGGAATGAAGGTATGGATCACCTTGATGCAGAGAAAGAGGTTGTTCGAGCCCAATTATCATTAGCCGAAGGTCAACTTCAAGGCATGAAGGAGAGGAGCACGGTTCAAGCAAGAAAAATAGAGGAGCTTGAAGCTCGATTGACTTCCAAACTTGCCAAGGCCAAATCTGAAGCTGAAAAAGCAAAAGCCGAGGTGGATGCATTCGTGGCTATCTATCGGGCTGATGCCGAAGCCGCTCAAGTACAAGCGAGAAAGACAGCTGAGACCGCTCAAACTCAAGCATACTGCTCCCGGAGATAATCAGGAACCTTAGGGTTTTTTGTTTTTGATCTTTTTTGTGTAGGTTCCTGATTGGACCTTGTAAATACTCATATATATGAAGATCTTTTTCTTTCCCGATTTCTCTTTGTTTCATATTCTGCTTTGTGAAAACTTTGTTTCAGTCATGCCTTATAAAAACTCTGTTTCATTTATGCCTTATGAAAGTTTTCATAAGTTCGAGGCTTTAGGCAATTTGGTCAAAGCCGGATCTTGAAGCCTTTATATCTGAGTGAGTGATTGCTTGAACTCGAAGTAATGTAGTCTGTAGGCTCTTAGGATTAGTAGTTGAGTGAGTGATTGCTCGAACTTGAAGTAACGTAGCCCGTAGGCTTTTAATAATCGAGTGAGTGATTGCTCGAACTCGAAATAATATTAGCCCTTAGGCTTAGTAGTCGAGTGAGTGATTGCTCGAACTCAAAATGACATAGCCCTTAGGCTTAATGGTCGAGTGAGTGCTTGCTCGAACTCGAAATGACATAGCCCTCAGGCTTAATGGTCAAGTGAGTGATTGCTCGAACTCGAAATAAGAGTAGCATGTAGGCTTAGTAGTCAAGTGAGTGATTGCTCGAACTCGAAATAAGAGTAGCCCGTAGGCTTAGTAGTCGAGTGAGTGATTGCTCGAACTCGAAGTGATGTAGCCCCTAGGCTTAGTGTTCGAGTGAGTGATTGCTCGAACTCGAAATGACATAGCCCTTAGGCTTAATGGTCGAGTGAGTGATTGCTCGAACTCGAAGTGATGTAGCCCGTAGGCTTAATGGTCGAGTGAGTGATTGTTCGAACTCGAAATAAGAGTAGCCCGTAGGCTTAGTAGTCGAGTGAGTGATTGCTCTAACTCTAAAAAAGAGTAGCTTGTAGGCTTAGTAGTCGAGTGAGTGATTTCTCGAACTCAAAGTGATGTAGCCCATAGGCTTAGTGGTCAAGTGAGTGATTGCTCGAACTCAAAATGACATAGTCCTTAGGCTTAATCGGCGAGTGAGTGATTGCTCGAACTCGAAGTGATGTAGCCCGTAGGCTTAGTGGTCGAGTGAGTGATTGCTCGAACTCGAAATAAGAGTAGCACATAGGCTTAGTAGTCGAGTGAGTGATTGCTCGAACTCGAAGTGATGCAGCCCGTAGGCTTAGTGGTCGAGTGAGTGATTGCTCGAACTCGAAATAAGAGTAGCCCGTAAGCTTAGTAGTCGAGTGAGTGATTGCTCGAACTCGAAGTGATGTAGCCCGTAGGCTTAGTGGGACTTGATCTCGTAGATTTTTCAGTTGGTGGTCCCCGAATTATGGGGTAATATTGTCATAATAGATCACAAAATAGAGGATCGATTCTGAGATATGAGATATCAGTAAACAATTCTATTTATGTTATTATACATATGTTTTTGTTCTGTACCAGGGTTCGAGCAAACTACATGAGCATGGTTTGTTTTGACCATTTGTCTCTTACAATATTTCCTATCGATACCCTGTTGTCATGAAGTAACTTTCTTGCTTCGAACTTGATAATCAAACTTGATATATTCGAGGGTAATTCCCCCCAGTATTCGAGGTTGATTGTAAAGAGGCCCCAGATACTATTGAATTGTTCTAAGTTAGCACGATCAATAGTTACCTCATTAAAAACCTTGCCGAAAAACCCATTTGGGACAAAACCGGTATAAGGGAAAAAGAGTGCAATGCGTGCTTTAAGGCCTAAAGGCTTCGAGTTGAATAACCCATCCCTGTTTCTGATCGAACACCTGCAAGGGTTAATTTAGAGAAATAAATGAACATAGGAGGGTCGTACTTTAACAGTAGTATCATTTTAGGTGTGACACGTTCTAATTGCTTGGTAGTTGTTTACCATTTATTACACCGAGTTTGTAGGATCCTTTTCCGACAATTTTGAGAACCTGATACGGTCCTTCCTAGTTCGGACCCAGTTTTTCTTTATTTGAATTTCGGGTGTCGAGGGTAACTTTCCTTAGCACTAAGTCCCCGATTTTAAAATATCGAAGATTGGTTATTCGATTATAATACCTTTCAATCCGCTGTTTTTGGGCGGCTAATCGGACGAGAGTTGTTTCTTATTTTTCGTCTAATAACTCTATGCTCGTGTTTATCATCTCTTTATTCGACTCATTTGTTGCATATCGAAACATGATGCTACGTTCCCCGATCTCAACCAAGATAAGAGCTTTGGCGCCATAAACCAACGAGAATGGTATCCCCCCGGTGCTCTATTTTGATGTTGTGCGATAAGCCCATAGGACTTCGGGTAGTATTTCTTTCCATCTTCCTTTAGCGTCAGTTAATCTTTACTTAAGATTTTGGATGGTGGTTTTGTTGGTCGATCCGGCCTGTCCGTTTCCGCTGGGATGATAAGGTGTTGATAGGATCCTTTTGATTTTGCGGTCTTCAAGAAATTTGGTTACTTTGCTTTCGATGAATTGCTTTCCATTGTCACATACAATCTCGGATGGCATCCTGAACCGACATATGATGTGGTCCCAAATGAAGTTTATTTTCTCTGACTTTCTCGAAAGCCTGTGCTTCAACCCATTTAGAGAAATAATCAGTCATAAATAAAATAAACTGAGCCTTACCTGGGGCCGATAGGAGGGGACCGACGATGTCCATTCCCCATTTCACGAAAGGCCAAGGAGCTAAGACCGAGTGGATAAGTTCCCTGGGTTGATGAATCATGGGCGCATGTCTTTGGCATTTGTCGCATTTTCGAATGAACTCCATGGCATATTTGTCCATATTGGTCCAATAATATCCTGCTCTGATTATTTTCTGGACTAATGAATCGGCACTGGAATGATTCCCACAAGTGCCCTTGTGAATCTCACGTAGGATGTAATCGGTATCTCCCGGTCCCAAACATATTACCAGTGGACCATCGAACATCCTTCTGAATAGCATTCCATCATTGGATAAGGTGAACCGTGCAACTTTTGCGCGTAGAGCTCTCGATTCCTTTGGATCCGATGGAAGTTTCCCGTTCTTGAAGTATTTTATATACTTGTTTCTCCAATCCTAGATTAAACTCGTGGAGTTTATCTCGGCATGACCTTTTTCGATTACCAATTTCATGAGTTGTACGATAGTCCCTGAGTTAAGTTTGTTATCCTCGACCGAAGAACCTAAGTTCGCAAGGGCGTCGACCTCACTGTTCTGTTCTCGAAGCACATGTTGCAAAGTCCATTCCTTAAATCGATGTAGAGTCACCTGTAATTTATCCAAGTACCTCTGCATTCAATCTTCTCAGAAATCAAAAGTCCCGTTGACTTGATTTACCACGAGGAGGGAATCACATTTAGCCTCCACGACCTCGGCTCCCAAGCTCTTAGCTAACTCGAGACCTGCAATCACGGCCTCATATTCGGCCTCTTTATTAGTCAATTCTGTAGTTTTAATAGACTGTCTAAGTACATTACCTGTGGGCGATTTTAGTACGATGCCCAGTCCGGACCCCTTTGTGTTCGAGGCTCCGTCCGTAAAGAGGGTCCAGATTCCCGAAGAGGTATCCGATTTTATCATTAATTCCTTTTCAATTTTGGGTACGAAGGCCGGCGTGAAGTCAGTCACGAAGTTTGCTAAGATCTGAGATTTGATAGCGGTTCGAGGTCGATACTCGATGTCGTACCCGCCGATCTCTATGGCCCATTTGGCCAATCGACCTGAGAGCTCAGGCTTGTGTAAAATATTTCGTAGAGGATATGTTGTCACAACATGTATCGGATGGCACTGGAAATATGGTTTTAGTTTCCTAAAGGCACTTATTAAAGCAAGCACTAATTTTTCTAAGTGTGGATATCTAATTTCGGCCTCACCTAAAATTCGACTGACATAATAAATAGGGAATTGCGTATCTCGTTCTTATTGAACTAGGACTCCACTTACCGCTATTTCCGAAATAACTAGATACAAGTAGAGTTGTTCGTCAGCCTTCGGGGTATGAAGCAATGGAAGGCTCGATAAATACTGTTTTAGCAAAATTGCTTTTCTTTTTAAGCAGAGAGAAATATCGGTGGCTCCTATCCGAGGATCTCGAAATGAATCGTCCCAGGGCAGTTGTCTGCCTCGTTAGCCTTTGCATGGCTTTTACATTATCTACTACTGTGATGTCCTCGATTGCTTTGATTTTATCAGGGTTAATCTCGATTCCCCGATAGGACACCATGAAGCCGAGAAACTTGCCCGAGCCAACCCCGAAAGCTTATTTTTTGAGATTGAGCTTCATATTGTACTCCCTTGGTATGTCGAAAGTTTCCTGCAAATGCTTTAAATGGTCCTTTGCTCGCAGTGATTTAACTAACATGTCATCAATATAAAATTTCATTGTTTTTCCTTTTTGTTTTTCGAACATTCTGTTTACTAGGCGTTGATAGGTTGCACCAATATTTTTTAGGCCGAATGGCATTACGTTATAGCAGTAAGTCCCGTATTTAGTGATAAATGAGGTCTTTTCCTGATCCTCCGGGTTCATCTATATTTGGTTATACCCGGAATAGGCATCGAGAAAGCTGAGAGTTTCATGGCCGGCTGTGGCATCGATCATACGATTGATATTAGGCAAAGGAAAAGAATATTTAGGGTATGCTTTATTCAGGTCTTTATAGTCTATACACATTCTAAGCTTGTTCCCCCTTTTAGGGACTACCACCACATTTGCTAGCCATTCAGGGTATTTTACTTTCCGAATGGATCCTATTTTAAGAAGTTTGGTTACCTCATCTTTGATGAAGGCGTGTTTGACCTCGGACTGGGGCCTTTTTTTTTGTTTTATCGGGTGGAACCTTGGGTCCAAGCTTAGCTTATGAGTGGTAATTCCTGATGGGATCCCTATCATGTCAAGATGGGACCAAGCAAAATAGTTATGTTAGCTATAAGAAATTGAATAAGCTTTTTCCTGAGCTAGGGATCTAACCCCGTGCCTAAGTATACCTTTCGTTCGGGCAGATATTCGATTAGTATGACTTGATCTAGTTCTTCGACTGTAGATCGAGTAGAGTTGGAATCATCGGGGACCACGAAGGATCGAGGGTCCCATGTTCATCATATTCGTCAGTCTTCCGATTCTCTAATTGGGTTGGAGCTGACGTTTATGATCGCTATTTGGTATTCCGTTCTTCCTTCGAACCCGATCCATTTGCCGATGATAGTGAAGATATCGGAGTTGCTTCTTCAACAACAAACATTTCTCTTGCGGCCGGTTATTCTCCGTAAACTATTTTGACTCCCTCCGATGTTGGGAATTTCAGAACCTGGTGAAGGGTCGAAAGCACAGCTTTCATATTGTGGATCCACGGCGTTCCAAAAAGTACGTTGTACCTCATATCGCCTTCAATTACGTGAAACTTCATTTCTTGGATGGTTCCGGCCACGTTGATTGGCAGAATTATCTCACCTTTGGTAGTTTCATATGCCATATTGAATTTGTTTAGAACCAGGGTTGTGGGTACGACCTGGTTCTGCAGGCCGAGCTACTCTATGACCTTCGATTTAATAATGTTAGCCGAGCTACCTGGATAAATTAATACACGTTTGACTTTATTTTTATTCATAAGTACAGATATTACCAGTGCGTCGTTGTGAGGTTGCATGACTCCTTCTGTATCTTCATCATTAAAGGACAGGGTTCATATGGGTGCATAATCTTGAGTTCGAGATCGTTTTTCTCTTATAACCGACATCTTAGTGTGTTTAAGCACCGGCCCCTGAGGGGTATCGATCCCACCGATGATCATGTGGATGATGCGTTGTGGATCTTCTTGTTCGTTCCGTCTTTTGAAATCCCTGTCTTTGAAATGATTTTTGGCCGTGCCACTTAAAAATTCTCGAAGATGCCCTTTATTGAATAACCGGGATACCTCCTCTCTTAATTGCCTGCAATCTTCTGTTATGTGGCCATGAGTGCCATGATATTCGCACATTTGATTGGGATTCCTCTGGGCAGGATCGGTCTGCATAGGTCGAGGCCATTTAGTATCTTTGATGCGTCCGATAGCTGACACGATAGCGGATGCATTGATGCTGAAGTTGTACTCTGATAACTGAGGTGCTTCCCTGGGTTCGGTATGCCTATCGTACCCATTCCTGTTCATCAACCCCCGAGACCCTTGGCCTCGATTATTTCTCTTTTTACCTCGTACGGGGTTGCGTGAAGGTTCGCTACCCCTACGACCTCCGTTATATGGCCGATATCGATCCTTGTTTGCCCTTGGTTCTCGGTCGATATCCCTTTTAGTATCGGACCCAGAACCCAACTGGTCGTCTTCGACTCTTATTTTGGATTGATATCGATTGTGCACATCAGTCCAAGTAATAGCTGGATACTTGATCAAGTTATGCTTCAGCCGCTGTGAAGCCATCGAGCTTCGTTCGTTTAAACCTTGAGTGAAAGCTTGAATAGCCCAATCATCTGTGACTGGTGGTAGATCCATTCGTTCCATTTGGAAATGAGATACAAATTCTCTTAGCATCTCGTTATCCTTTTGTCTTACCTTGAATAGGTCCGACTTCCTGGTTTCGACCTTTATGGTCCCGGCATGTGCTTTTACGAAAGAATCTGCAAGCATAGCAAAAGAATCGATAGAGTTAGACGGTATATTATGATACGATATCATTGCTCCATTTGACAGGGTTTCACCGAATTTTTTCAACAATACAGATTCGATATCATCGTCCTCTAGATCGTTCCCTTTGATGGCACATGTATAAGAGGTGACATACTCGTTGAGGTCGGTCGTTCCGTTATATTTAGGAATCTCGGGCATGCGAAACTTCTTTAGAATCGGTTTAGGAGCCGCGCTCGGGGGGAAAGACTTTTGTATGAATTTTCTGGAATCTAAGCCCTTCAATATCGGTGGTGCCCCCGAGATCTGATCAACCCTGGAGTTATCTGTTTCTATTTTTTTGTCGTTTGCCTCGATCCTCCTTTTTCCTGACTCTATTCGTTTTGTCAGTTCTTTGAATATCTTAACAATTTCGGAATTAGTCCCCGATTCTTGCTCATTTGACCTTACTATAGCTGGCCCCGTTTTGTGGGTGACTTCTTGGGGTGGACTGGGCTCGAGTATGGTCGGTGCCTGGGTTTGGATCTGCAACTGGGCTATTGCTACTTGTTGAGCTTGCAACATCTCGAAGATCATACGCAAGCTGATTCCGTTTTCCTCGGCATTTTGGGTACTTCGAGCTGCAGACTGAGTTCCACCTTGAATGTTGTTTTCAAGGTAGGAATGTTGGTTCGCCTCGATGGCCGCATGTGAATTGACATCTGTTGTCTCTTCGACCCGAGCTTCGACGGGATCATTTTATGGCCTTCCACCCCCGGGTGTTAAGTTGTTATTCTCATCTTGAAGGCCAGCTTTGTTGTCGATAGGTAGGGCCATTAATTGAGAATTCGTCATTTTCAATCTGAAATCAAAGATACTTCCAAGAGCAAGTGTAAAATGGTGTGTTTTGTAGAGATTCGTACCAAACAATCACTGTTATCCTTAGCCCCATGGTGGGCGCCAAACTGTTTACCCGAAAAATGGTTAGAGTTGAATTTATGCGTAGTTCTAAGGGTACGTAGTATAACTTAGCACAAATCAAAAAAGTAAGTAGAAATATATCGAATATTTACTGGTAAAGAATGAAATATGAACCAATATTGAACTAGAAAGCAATTTTATGAACTAGCAAGGTGAATTAATGTAAAAAGCTTACAAGAAGATAATCTCTATTGTATATCTCTGTCAATAGTGATATCCGAATATAAGAGTGTATCTATGCCTTCATGTCCCCCCTTACAGAAATAGTAGCTACCCCTCTTATAGTGGAGGAATCTTACTTTAGATATAATTTAAAATACATAGTGGGGATCCCATGATAGAATAGCTTTTCCCTAATTCCCGCCGAGATTCTCTCTCCTTAGTGCGACTGCAACGGCTCTTGTCCCTTGGCTCGATCTTGATCGGACTCGGTATTGGTTGATTTCCAGACTTAGAGCCCGATATTGACTCGGGCTCGATATTGACTCGGGGCCCGGTATTGACTTGGGCTCGGTATTGGTCGGTCTCTGGCTCTCAAGCTCGAAGACGCCGCTTCGCATCATAGCTCGATTTTGGATTCGAGCTCGGTAATGACTTTGAGTTCGATATTCGATCAGTCCCAGAAGTTATAGCTCGGTAACCTGGCTTCGGATATCATACCTGATATTATGAAGATGAACTTTGGTCCATTATGTTCCAATCTTGACTAAACATATGAGGGTCGAAACCAGTTTTGACCGTATACAGTACCTTTGCCAAACTTACCACATAATTGTAGACAACACTTAGAATATGTCAATACCTCTAGTTATTAACTGTCAAAATCATAGTAGAACTTATTCAGGCCCAGTCCGAATAACACTAATAGCCCACATCCGTTGACTGCTTCAAGTATGTTTTAGAACTCTGAATTAGTCGAAGGAATTGACATTTCTTATAGGTCACACCATCTAAGGTTATACGTATTGATTTTTGGAAGGTTCTGTTTGATCAGAGTAATACCCCTATATGAGTGAATTGTTTGGAAATAGAACTTGATGAAACGTTTTAAAACTCAATATAAATTCAACAAGAAAGGTACTTTAGATTGCAATGATATCTTCGTCATGGGTTTCAACTTTGTTACTTGAAGTATGTAGCTACATGATGTGCATCCAATTAATGCTTATGAAGACCAACCTGTGTATTTTGGAAATCACTTGGGAAACAAAATTAAGTTTTCCTAATTTTATGATTTAACTTCTTGATTTTGAAGAACTGCGAAACGTTTATAACGCAATCGAAAAGGAAATTTCATACTTTATGTACTAAATGCAAGGCAGAGAGCCCATTTAATTCTTTTGGTATAGTGACACCTGATGCCAGTGGATAGGCATTCATTGAACTACCTATGGTCTTTGTATTTGGGCGAATACTTGAACTTGTACTATTTAACCTCCAAGCCAATCTTATTGTCCAGCTAGGAAAGTTAACACTTAACAGTAATTCCTTTTTTTCTTGAAAAAAGAAAGTTAAAGAAAACCACTTTCCATATATATGATTTGGATAAGCATAAACATATCTCCAAATAGCCTACGAAAAGAAGGCTACAAAGATCAGTCGAGAACATAATTGCTTGACTTTGTTTAATTTTTACGCACAGAAAAAAGTCATAAAATTGAAAAGCTCTTCAAATTAGGCATAGAGAAAGAATAAGATATGGCAAAAAAGACATTCCCTAACGGGCACGGGGAATTCCTAATCAATCATGATGCCGGCGGCTTGTGGTATGAATTGATATGCGAGTTTTCCCTTCAATTAGTAGAAAGCCAATTATAAGATCAAATTAGTCTTGTTGAACCAACTTATACCAATTCCAGAACTGTGCTCTCTGCTTTTTAGATTACAGATTTTGTAAATTCTTTGTATTTTCTCCTATGCTTTTCGTTGGTCAAACAACCAACTAGCTAGTTGAGTGTTTTACTTTTATAATTCTTCACTACATTATATGGGCTCAACATAAAAGATGCTCAACTAAAATTGCTTCGGTCAAATGTATAGCTAGCTTAGCATGTCTTGGGCCCCTAGCAGATGACTATAAATTTTTGTCTTCCAGTTCTCAAAGAAAATTAATTCTCTATATAGGACGTACTCTGAAAGTCTTATCTACTTTATTATTTATAACTCACTGATATATGTCGTATTTTTTAATAAAAAGAGAGGTAAGGATGGATGGAAAAGTCTTCTAAAGGGTACAGTTAAAAGAAAATTAAGTCGGAAATGTATATTTTTAGTCGCTCCAAAAAATAATAACCAATAAAATATGTATGTGTATATATATATATATATATATATATATATATATATATATATATATGTGTGTGTGTGTGTGTGTGTATGTGTGTGTGTGTGTGTGCGCGCGCAATGTGAGGTCTATTATATACATATAATATACATATTTTATATACTTTTTGACTAGCAAATATAATTAATTTCGACTTTTAATGAGTGTGATATTATTATATATAAATATTTGAAACTTTTTTGCACAGTATATATAACTCGAACCGAAAGTATTGAGCGAAAATAAAAAAGGAAAAAGTAGAAATGTTTTAAGGGCGCGTTTGACCGTAATTTTTTTTTTATACTTTTTTCGAATAATTTTTCACTTTTTTCGGATTCAGTGTTTGGCCATGAAAATTTCAAATTTCACTTGAAGTTGAATTTCGAATTTGAAAAACTCCAAAAAGTTATTTTCATTTCAAATTACTCACAAAAATTTAAAAATAGCTCCAAATTATAGTCATGTTCACGGACAACTCTAATTTTCAAATACTATTTTTATTTTAAAAAATTATTTTTTTCCGAAATTTCACAATTCTTATGTCCAAATCCCACTTAGAATTTGGGTAGGTGAAGCTGATAAATCATACAAAGAGGGCGTCAACGTTCAATTAGTGTGTTGACTCTTGCCTTGCATATATATAGTACACCTAATCTCAATTAGACTACTTGTTCTACAATTAAATGCATAAAAGTCTGGCCATAGTACTTAGTCAAATGCTTTCAAATCGGTGGCTTTTTGGACTAAACAAATTGGTACACGCCTAGGAAGGTGGAAGAGAGCTTAGCCAACAAGATTGCCTATGATTTACTATCATTTACTACAATTTTAGGTAATAAAGAAGCTGAAATATGAGTTTTTTTAGAGATTAAAAAGAAAGATATGTACATTTTAAAATTAAAAGCTAGCTTAATTAATTGTAACTATATAATGTTTTTAGAGGGAGAACGGATGGTCATCATATAGAGAAAGAGGAAACAAAACAATGGTCCAACTTTAATTTTATATCTCTAGAATGTAAGGTAAAAGATGTATTTAATAAATTATTTTCTGTTTACTGTTAATACGAATAACATGACGTCCCTTTGCCATTGTTTTGGTTACGCTATTAATCATAATTCAATCCACAAATCACAATCTCCACGCCATTTTCCATTGACAAAGTCAGTCGCCACACTTTTTATGACTTGTAGTTATCAAACTCTAACCCTCCTACCAATAAAATGAAAAAGAATAAAGTACTAATCCTGTCCTTTTCTCTTTTCTTTCACACTATAGAAATTTGATAAATAGACCGGGATAATAAAAGAAAACTACGTCCTGTTCTTATAAAACAATAAATTTTTGAACGAAAGATATCCATAAATAAATTGGTAAGCGAATGGAACGTCGTTCCTCCATATGTAAGTGATGAATATAAATAGTAGTAGTAGTAGTATTAGTTAACGAGACAAGACTTTCAGAGAACTTAGGCCGCTCTTAAGATTTTGGATTAAGTGTTCGGTTATAAAAAATGTTTTTAATAGGAAAAAACATGGATATGATGAGCAATTAGATGTTTTCGGCTCTTTTAACCATTTTAGATCTCTATAATTTTTCTGGATAAATTTTTATACAAGGAATTTTTGTGATTAAGATTATTGTCTTGCATAACGGCACTCCATTTTAATAATAAAATATATTTTAAATGGGTAAAAATAAGAAGTTAAAAATTCATTAGTATTGGACAAATACGAGCTAGTCCACTCATGATAAATGCATATTTGGGACCAAATACAGACCAAGAGCAAACTTATTTTATTTTTCATAGTTGAGGGTCAAATCTGAACCCATTCACTACTGATAAGGATATGTTTGGGATCATATTCAAAATAAGGGTAATTTTTCAATATATTTCTCATAGTTGAGGGACATTTTTGGCTCTTTTCCCTAAAAGAAATAAGTTTGAATACTTTCGTTTCATTTCACTTTCTTGAAATTAAAAGTTTCCAAATTAAAAATAAAGGCATAAGTCAAGTCCTGCTCCGAAATGCAGTATCAGAAACAAATTCATTCCTCAAAGTAATTATCCAGGATGATTATTAGAACATTTGAAATTCAAAAAAGTGCTATTAATTTTAGAAAATTTTATCTCTTATAGCAAACTATTACACCTTATTTATATAAACCAAAACAATTTCAAAGTATTATTACTTATAGCTACCCTTTCTATTTTATAGCAAAATAGGTATTTATTTTATACCCTACCATTGAGGCATGAAATACGGTAATTATGTTCTTTCTCTCTCTTCCTTCTCTCTCTATAAGCAAAATTTTCAATCATCTCTCTTCTCCCTCTAACATAGCACGGCCTTTTTGACATCTCGGATTCGGTTTGTTGTTAAACTTGCCCAAATTCTAGACTAGAAAAAGTAATATTAGCGCTGCTACTTTCGTGCTACATTCTCCATCAACTCGCATCTAGGCGGCTCGCTGACTGCTGATGAACAGATCTGGCCATGGCTACGTCGGAGAAAATTTGAGGGCCGAGTTTTTGTTCGTCACCATTTTTAGTTTTAATACAATATTTATAGTATTTTGCTTGGCCAATAACGCCATCTCCGGCGAACTTTCTTCTCTTCTTTGCTATTTAGTCACATACAATGATACAAATATATTGTATTCTCTACAAATACATTGCATTTTTGTATAAATACATTATTTTTTCTCTTGTATTTATGTATTCCGAAAGTATGTATTTTTTTAATACAACTGAATATCATTGTATTTTGTGATTTTTTGTTGTTTGAATACAGTCGAATTGAATATGGTGAATTAAATACAATGTATAATAGTGAATAATGAATATATGTGAATTGAATATAATGTATATAGTCGAACTGAATAGAACGATATACACCCTATTTCTTGATTACCTCACTATATTTATAAATACAGTCGCGCGAATACATGCAATACAACATAGTAGCAATGAAATTTATGTAGAATTAATTTTGTTGAGTTAAATTAGGAGTGATACACGCTAATTGATCCTCTTTACGTTATTAAACAACTGAACTCCTCTATTTTCTAAGTGAATTCTGCTACTGTATTCATGAATACAGTAGTGCGAATACAACGAATACAGTCGCGTAACAACTAAATAATAGCTATAGGAAGTAATTATGTATATGATAGCTATATGAAGTTAATAGCCATTAAACAATAGTGGTTTATGAAAATTCCTCTAAATTTTTTATTTTGTTCAAAATTATCGACGATGCGGAGTGTCACGACCCAATTTCATCTATAGGCCGTGATGGCGCCCAACACTACAGTTAGGCAAGCCAACAAATAAATTAAACATATATCAACTATTCTCAGAATAATTTTCTAAGTAATTTTATTATTTTTCTAGAAATATTAAAGAAATTTGAAAGATACTAATTAACTTAAATCCAAGAAAATAATACAATTCCAAACTCTACCAATGTGTGTGCCAAGACCTGGTGTCACAAGTGTATGAGCATCTAGTAGATTATACAAAACTCCAAATACTGTCTGAAATAAAAATAGACAGAATAAAAATACAAGAAGAGACACGGGTAGCTGTAGAACGGCTCAGAAAGGCAGCTCGCCACTATGCATCTGGATAACGTGGGTGTAAGATGATAGGTCCTCCACTAATACTTGCCTCAGGTCCTGCACAAAAAGTACAGCAAGTGTAGTATGAGTACATAAACAACGTGTACCCAGTAAGTATCAAGCCTAATCTCGAAGTGGTAGAGACGAGATGGTCGACTTTGACACTCACTAAGGGTCAACAATATTAAATAGAATAAAACAGAATTTATTTAACTCATCATGATTCATAAAGTCAATAATAATTTTATTTAATCAGCAGAAATAATTAAATTCCCTCAAATACAATAATTCTCAATACATTAATTAAATTCCTTCAATTCAAATAAATTTTCAATCCATTTATTAAATCCACAAGCTGTAATTTAAAACATCGTGATATCGTGTATTTATTATTATTATTAAGCACGATTTCTGCCGAGGTCGTACGGCCCGATCCAGAGTGTTGTGTACACTGCCAAGGGACGTGCGGCGCGATCCATAGATGCATCTATCCTGCCGAGGCATTCGGCCCGCTCCATAAGAAAGGAGGTCATTTTCTTATGTACCTCCGGAAGAAGAGTATATTTATTATAAGATAAATTCGGGAGGATGAACAATTTCTTTTAACAATTAATTAATTTACACAAAAAATTAAGCATATGATATATATATATATATCATATAATCAAATAATCAAATAATTTTAATTAAGTAAAGAATACAATTTGTACAAGTAATTCATGCTTTTGAGTCCTAAACTACCTAGATTTTAGCATTAATAGTAGCTATGCACGGACTCTCGTTACCTCGTGCGTACGTAGCCCCCACAATTAGCATCAATTATTAATTTAATTACTTATGGGGTAATTTTCTCCTCACAAGATTAGACAAGAGACCTACCTTGTCTCAAAGTCCATTTTCCGATTACCACGTCGCGTTAAATTCTCGATTCGACATCGAAAAATTCGAAACTATCCAAATATTATACAAAATAATTAATACATGTTCAGTAATTCAAATTTAGGCTATTAAATAATTTACCCTAACCAATTCAGTAAAATTTCTAAAATTCACCCCGGGCCCACGTGCCCGGATTCTGGAAATTTTTGGATGAAAGCATTACCCATTATCTCAAGAACTCAAATATATAATTTCTATCCAATTCCGTAACCATTTTTGTGGTTAAAATCTCATTTTTATAAAAATCTAAGTTTTTCATCTAACCTTTGATTTCTAAGATTTACTAGTTATAATCTACCCATAATCTATGTATTTAACTCAAAGAATGTAAAATTAACTTACCTCCAAATTGCTAGTTGAAATCCCCTCGCAAAAGCTCTGAAATCGCTCGAAAATGAAGGAAATATGGATAAAAATGGACCGAGCTTCGTCCGTTTTTAAGGTTATGCCAGACAGGTTTTTCGCACCTGTGGAAGGGATACTACACATGCGGCTTTTGCACCTGCGGAAATACCTCGCAGGTGCGCATTTCCCCCCTTTGGCCTGGCACCGCACCTGAGGACAGATTGCTCGCTTCTGTGCAAGCGCATGTGCGCCCATTCCTTCGCACATGCGCATCGGGCCTTCGAACCTGCGCATTCGCAGGTGCGCCAAAATACTTCGCACCTGCGATGGCTGGGCAGGCTCCTCTCCTTCGCACCTGTGATTGGTGGCTTGCACCTGCGACTGTCTAAGCACATGTGCGATTATGACAGTAACTGGGAGCTTCAGTCTTTGCTCAAATTTTCAAAATTGGTCCGAGCTTCGTCAGGCTAATACTCGGGTCCCCGCCCGAATATACCATCAGGGTTGAAATCATAAAATAGACTTGCTCGAACTCTCAGAACGTGTACAACAACATCAAATCTAAGAATCATACCCTAAACCAAATTGATTCAAACTTAAAAACTTCAAGTTCTTCAATTTATTTCCAATGAGCCGAAACATACTTAAACTACTCGGAATGACATGAAATTTTGCGTGCAAGTCTTAAATCACTATACGGAACTATTCCCAAACTCGAAATTCCAAACGGGCTTCAATTACTCAAAAACCTACTCCAAGCCAAATTTAAAGAACTTTAAACCTTCAATTAGTTAATTGTTACTATTAAGTGCCAAAATACACCCGGGTTATCCAAAACCCGATTCGAATATACGCCCAAGTCCGAAATCATCATACGAACCTATTGAAATTGTCAAATCCTGATTCCGGGGCTGTTTTCTCAAAATGTTGACCGAAGTCAAACTTGGCCTTTTAAGGCTAACTTAAGAAACCAAGTGTTCCGATTTCAACCCAAACACTTTCAAATCTCGAACCAACCATCCCCGCAAGTCATAAACTATTAAAAGCTCATTCGGGGAGTTTTATTTTAAGGAACGGGGTTCTAAAAGTTAAAATGCCCAGTTGGATCATTACATTCTCCACCTCTTAAACAAACATCCGTCCTCGAACGAGTTTAGAATAATACCTGGAGTGCTAAATAAGTGTGGATATTTACTCTGTATGCCCTCCTCGACCTCCCAAGTCACTTCCTCGACTGGTTGGCCCCTCCACTGGACTTTTACTGCAGAAATCCTCTTGGACCTCAACTGGCAAACCTGTTTATCAACAATGGCAACTGGTTCCTCTTCATAACCCAAGCTATTATCTAGTTAAACTGTGCCGAGGTTTAACACATGTTATAGGTCGGCATGATACTTCCGGAGCATAGATACATGGAAAATCGGATGAACTCCCGATAGTCTGGGAGGAAATGCAAGCTCATAAAAAACCTCCCCAACTCGTCTCAACACCTCAAATGGGCCTATAAACCTTGGGCTAAATTTCCCCTTCTTCCCAAATCTCATGATTCCCTTCATGGGCAAAACTTTCAAGAGAACTTTTTCTCCTACCATAAATGATAAATCACGCGCTTTCTGATCTGCGTAACTCTTTTGTCTGGACTGCACTGTACAAAGTTGCTCCTGAATCAACTTTACTTTCTCCAAGGCATCCTTCACCAAATTAGTACCATATAATTTAGCCTCACCTGGCTCAAACCATCCAATGGGCGAACGACATCGCCGATCATATAAAGCCTCAAATTGAGCCATCTCGATGGTGGATTGGTAACTGTTATTATAAGCAAACTCGGCCAAAGGTAAGAAACGATCCCATTGACCTCCAAAGTCAATCACACATGCCCTGAGCATATCCTCTAAAATTTGAATTGTCCGCTCTGAGTGCCCGTCAGTCTGTGGATGAAAGGTTGTGTTGAGGACTACACGGGTCCCCAATTCACTCTGAACTGATCTCCAGAAATGTGAAGTAAACTGAGGGCCTATATCTGATATAATGGAAATTGGCACACTGTGCAACCAAACTATCTCCTGAATATAAATCTGGGCCAACCTCTCTAAAGTATATGTAGTCACAACAGGAATAAAATGTGCCAACTTGGTCCACATGTCAACAATCACCCAAACTGCATCAAACTTCCGCAAGGTCCGCGACAACCCAACTACAAAGTCCATAGTAATGCGTTTCCATTTCCACTCTGGTATAGTCATCTGCTGAAGTAGGCCACCTGGCCTCTGGTGCTCATATTTAGCTTGCTGGCAATTTAGACACCTAGCTACATACTCAACTATGTCCTTTTTCATTCTCGCCACCAATAATGCTGCTTCAAGTCACGATACATCTTCATAGCACCTGTATGAATAGAATACCGAGAACTGTGTGCCTCCTCCAGGATCTTTTTCCTTATTTCATCCATATTAGGAACACATAGACGATCTTGGAGTCGCAGAATACCATCCGCACCAATATTAACTTCCTTGGCACTACCTTGTAGTACCGTTTCTCGAAGAACCATTAAGTGCAGATCATCATACTAGCGAGCCTTGATCTGTTCAAATAGTGAAGACTAGGCTACAACACATACAAGAACTTGGCTGGGCTCTGAAATATCCAGCCACACAAGTCTGTTGGCCAAGGATCGAATATCCAAAGCTAATGACCTTTCCTCTGCTGAAATGAAATCCAAACTACCCATACTCTCCACCTTTCTACTCAAGGCGTCAGCAACCATATTTTCTTTGCTCGGATAATATAGGATAGTAATATCATAGTCTTTCAGTAATTCCAGCCATCTGCGCTGCCTCAAATTTAGGTCCCTCTGCTTGAACAAATGCTGCAAACTGCGATGATCGGAGTAAACTTTACAAGACACCCCATAAAGATAATGTCTCCAAATCTTAAGAGTGTGAACAATTGCAGCTAATTCCAAATCATGTACTGGATAATTCTTCTCGTGGGGTTTCAGCTGACATAAAGCATATGCAATAATTCTCCCTTCCTGCATTAATACACAACCCAAGCTAATGCGTGAAACGTCATAATACAATGTATACATCCCAAACCGGAAGGCAACACTAACACTGTGTTGTAGTCAATGCTGTTTTGAGATTCTAAAAGATCACCTCACAATCATCGGACCATCGGAACAGAGCACCCTTCTAGGTTAATTTGGTCAAAGGTGTTGCAATAGATGAAAAACCCTCCACGAACAGATGATAATAACCTGCTAAACCCAGAAAACTCCTGATCTCAGTCGCCGAAGTGGGATGATGCCAATTCTGAATTGCCTCAATCTTTTTGGGATCAACTTTAATACCCTCGCCTGATACAATATGCCCCAAAAATTCTACAGACTCTAGTCAGAACTCATATTTGGAGAACTTAGCATATAGCTTTTGTTCCCGCAACGTCTGAAGCACCACTCTCATATGATGCTCGTTCTCCTCCTTACTACACGAGTAAATCAATATGTCATCAATGAAAATAATGACAAACGAATTAATATATGGCCTGAATGCCTTGTTCATCAGATCCATAAACGCTGCCGGGGCGTTAGTTAAACCGAAGGACATCACCAGAAACTCATAATGATCATATCTAGTCCGGAAAGCAGTTTCCAGAACATCCGAATCCCGAATCTTCAACTAATGGTACCCCGACCTCAAGTCGATCTTAGAGAACACCCTAGCACCCTGCAACTGGTCAAATAGATCATCAATACGCGGCAACATGTACTTGTTCTTAATAATGACTTTGTTCAATTGGCGATAATCAATACACATCCACATTGTTCCATCCTTCTTCTTCACAAATAATACTGGTGCACCCCAAGGCAATACACTCGGTCTGGCGAACTCTTTGGCTAGTAACTCTTCAAGCTGTTCTTTAAATTCTTTCGGAGCCATGCAATATGGTGGGATAGATATAGGTTGGGTACTTGGAGCCAAGTCAATACAGAAATCAATATCACGATCATGTGGCATACCTGGAAGATCTAAAGGAAATACATCGGAGAACTCCCGAACTACATGCACTGAATCAATATCCGGAGTCTCTGCAATAGTATCCCGAACATAGGCTAGATAAGCCAAAAACCCTTCTCAACCATGTGTTGAGCCTTTATAAAATAAATAGCTCAATTAAATGAACTAATAAACGACCCCTTTCGCTCAAGCTTAGGAAATGCTGGAATAGTCAAGGTAACAGTCTTGGCATGACAATCTAGAATAACATAATATTCAGATAACCAGTCCATGCCCAGAATAATTTCAAAATCAGTCATCTCAAGCAATAGAAGATCTTCTCTAGTTTCATAACCACATAATGTAATAATACAGGACCGGTAGATTCGGTTCACAACAACAGAATCGCCCACAGAAATGGACACATAAACATGAGTACTCAAGGACTCACGAGAAACACCCAGGAATGGAGCAAATAGAGATGACACATATGAATATGTAGATCCTGGATCAAATAATACTAAGGCATCTTTGCCACAAACAGAAATAATACCTGTAATCACGGCATTTGAGGCCTCTACATCTGGTCTGGTCGGAAAAGCATAGAACCGAGCTGGAGCGCCAACTAGCTGGCCTCCGCCTGGCTGACCTCCACCTCTAGGACGGCCCCTATCCACCTGTCATCCACCTCTTGGTGGTCAGACAACTGGTGGAGTAACTGGTGCGATAATCATAGGCTGCTGACCCTACTGCACTGGTCAACCCCGCAGTCTGGGGCAGAATCTCCGTATGTGACTGGGTTACAACTCTTCGGTGTGATGGGTTGCTGACTAAGATTCTGGCCCTAGGAAACTGAATACCCACTGGGAGGACCCTGAATAGCTGGTGGGTGATAAGAACTCTCTGGTATAGTAATGAGATAGGGTCGCACTAGAGCACCTCGAGGAGGCGGTGGTGCTGGATATGGGGGCCTGCTAGACTTCCCTCTCACGAACTGACCTCTGCCCCCAGATGAAGCACCTCTGAACTCTCCAGAATACCTGAACCGCTTATCTCTCATAACCTGCTCTCGGCTCCGCTGACGTACACCCTCAATCCTACGGGCTATCTCCACGACTAGCTCATAAGAAGTACCCATCTCAACCTCTCTAGCCATAGTGGCCTGAATGCCAGTATGTAAACCTGTAACAAACGTCTACACTCTCTACACCTCAGTAGGGAGTATCATAAGTGCATGGCGAGATAACTGAGAAAACCTCGCCTCATAATCGGTCACTGACATTTGACCCCGCTGGAGCTGCTCAAACTGAAACCTCAACTCTTCCCTATGGGAGGGTGGAATATACCTTTCTAGGAAGATACGGGTGAACCTGTCCCAAGTCATGGGAGGAGAATCTGCTGGTCTGCCAAGAACATAAGACTGCCACCATCTACGGGCTCTGCCCTCTAGCTGAAAAGTAGCAAAGTCTACCCCACGAGACTCCAATATCCTCATGTTGTACAGTCTATCCTTGCACCGATCAATAAAATCTTGGGGATCCTCATGTCGCTCACCCCCAAAGACAGGAGGATGTAGTCTAGTCCATCTGTCCAATAGTTTCTGCGGATCAGCGGCTGCAGCTGGCCTGGGCTCAGGTGTAGCTGCTGCCATTGGCTGGGCTCCACCCACGGGTAGTGCACCTTGGGTCTGATATACAGCATCTGCCTATCCATGGGACTGCGCGGTCGGAGTCTGTGCTCCCCCGCTCGCCTGAGATGTGGTTGGGTCTGCCGAAAATAAACCGGCCTGAGTCATAGTGTCCATGAACCGCAACATACGACCTATGACATCCTGGAATCCCGGTGCAGATGTAAAATATACCGGAGCTGGCTCTGCCATAGGCGCTTCACCTTGCTCCTCAATAATGGGATCCTCTCCTGGACCCATTGATGGCATAACTGGAACAGTCCTGGGACGTCCTCTCCCTCTACCACGGACTGGAGCCCCCTCCCCCCCCGGCCTCTGCCTCGGCCTTTAGCAACTAGGGGAGTAGCTCTTCCCTGGTCTGGAGCCTCATTCGAGCGTGTTCTCACCATCTGTGAGAAAGTAAGAGAAAGATATTTAGTACTACATCAATTGCACGATGGAAGATGAAGAAAGGTAGTTTTCTAACACTTTATATCAACTATAAAGGTCGTGATGGCGCCCAATACTACAACTAGGCAAGCCAACAAATAAATTAAACATATATCAACTATTTTCAGAATAATTTTCTAAGTAATTTTATTATTTTTCTAGAAATATTAAAGAAATTTGAAAGATACTGATGAACTTAAATCCAAGAAAATAATACAATTCTAAATTCTACCAATGTGTGTGCCAAGACATGGTGTCACAAATGTATGAGCATCTAGTGGATTATACAAAACTCCAAATACTGTCTAAAATAAAAATAGATAGAATAAAAATACAAAAAGAGACACTGGTAGCTGCAGAACGGCTCAAAAAGGCAGCTCACCACTACGCCTCTAGATAACGTAGGTGTAAGATAATAGGTCCTCCACTAGTACTTGCCTCAGGTCCTGCACAAAAAATGCAGCAAGTGTAGTATGAGTACGTAAACAACGTGTGCCCGATAAGTATCAAGCCTAATCTCGAAGTGGCAGAGACGAGATGGTCGACTATGACACTCACTAATGGTCAACAACATTAAATAGAATTTATTTAACTCAGCATGATTCACAAAGTCAATAATAATTTTATTTAATCAACAGAAATAATTAAATTCCCTCAAATGCAATAATTCTCAATATATTAATTAAATTCCCTCAATTCAAATAAATTTTCAATACATTTATTAAATCCACAAGCTGCAATTTAAAACATCGTGATATCCTGTATTTATTATTATTATTAAGCACGATATTTGTCGAGGTCGTACGACCCGATCCAGAGTATTGTGTACACTGCCGAGGGACGTGTGGCGCGATCCATAGATGCATCTATCCTGCCTAGGCGTTCGGCCCGCTCCACAAGAAAGGATGACATTTTCTTATGTACCTCCGGAAGGAAAGTATATTTATTATAAGATAAATTCGGGAGGATAAATAATTTCTTTTAACAATTAATTAATTTACACAGAAAATTAAGCATATGAGATTTTCATCTTTTAATATTTTTACCTAACAATTCACAATATATATATATATATATATATATATATATATATATATATATATATTAAATAATTTTAATTAAGTAAAGACTACCATTTACACAAGTAATTCATACTTTTGAGTCCTAAACTACCTGGACTTTAGCATTAATAGTAGCTGTACACGGACTCTCGTCACATTGTGCGTACGTAGCCCCCACAATTAGCGATAATTATTAATTTAATTACCTATAGGGTAATTTTCCCCTGACAAGATTAGACAAGAGACTTATCTTGTCTCAAAGTCCACGTTTCGATTACCACGTCGCATTAAATTCTCGATTCGACGTCGAAAAATTCGAAACTATCCAAATATTATACAAAATAATTAATGCATGTTCAGTAATTCGAATTTAGGCTATTAAATAATTTACCCTAACCAAAACAGTAAAATTCCTAAAATTCACCTCGGGGCCACGTGCCGGATTCTGGAAATTTTCGGATGAAAACGTTACTCATAATCTCAAAAACTCAAATATATAATTTCTATCCAATTCCATAACTATTTTCGTGGTTAAAATCTCATTTTTATAAAAATCTAAGTTTTTCATCTAACCTTTGATTTCGAAGATTTACTAGTTATAATCTACCCATAATCTATGTATTTAACTCAAAGTATGTAGAATTAATTTACCTCCAAATTTTTAGTTGAAATCCCCTCTCAAAAGCTGTGAAATCGCTGGAAAATGGAGGAAAAATGGATAAAAATGGATAAAAATGGACGAGTTTCGTCCGTTTTTAAGGTTCTGCCCAGACAGGTTTTTCGCACCTGCGGAAGGGGTACTGCAAGGTTTTTCTTCCCTTTGGTTTGGCACCGCACCTGCGAACAGATTGCTCGCTTCTGCGCAAGCGCAGGTGCGCCCACTCCTTCGCACCTGCGCATCAGGTCTTCGCACCTGCGCGTTCGCAGGTGCGCCAAAATACTTCACACCTGCGATGGCTGGGCAGGCTCCTCTCCTTCACACCTGTGATTGGTGGCTCGCACCTGCGACTATCTAAGCGCAGGTGCGATTATGACAGTAGCTGGGAGCTTCAGTCTTTGCTCAAATTTCCAAAATTGGTCCGAGCCTCGTCCAGTTAACACTCGAGGCCCTCGGGGCCCCGCCCGAACATAGCAACAGGTTTGAAATCATAAAACGGACTTGCTCGAACTCTCAGAATGTGTAGAACAACATCAAATCTAAGAATCATACCCTAAACCAAATTGATTTTGAACTTAAGAACTTCAATTTATTTCCAATGAGCCGAAACATACTTAAACTACTCGGAATGATACGAAATTTTGCGTGCAAGTCTTAAATCACTATACGAAACTATTCCCAAACTCGGAATTCCAAACAGGCTACAATTACTCAAAAACCTACTCCAAATCTAATTTAAAGAACTTTAAACTTTTAATTAGTTGATTTTTACTATTAAGCGCCAAAACGTACCCGAGTTATCCAAAATCCGATTCGAACAACGCCCAAATCCAAAATCATCACACGAACCTATTGGAATCGTCAAATCCCAATTCCAGGGTCGTTTTCTCTAAATGTTGACCGAAGTCAAACTTGGCCTTTTAAGGCTAACTTAAAGAACCAAGTGTTCCGATTTCAACCCAAACACTTCCAAATCCCGAACCAACCATCCCCACAAGTCATAAATCATTAAAAGCACATTCGGAGAGTTTTATTTTAGAGAACGGGGTTCTAAAAGTTACAATGACCAGTTTGGTCATTACACGGAGGACAAGTTAAAATAGCACGGGTTAGCCAGCTTTCGGACTAGTAATTGAAAAATAGCCAGTATTTGCAAAGTCATCGAAAAACAGCCACTATTTTGCTGCAACACGAAAAGTTCCAGCATAATATACTGGAGATTGGTGCACTTGTATATGAACTTCCAGCATATTATGCTGGAACTCCAATACACGGAAAGTTCGAGCATAATATACTAGAGATTGGAGTACTTATTATAAACTTCCAGCATATTATGTTGGAAGTTCAGTATATTATGCTGGAACTCCAATATATTATACTGGAAGTCCAGTATATTATGTTGGAATATTTTTCGAATTTTGAACAGGGTTTTTGTTCAGATTTATCTTTACATGAAAAGTGACTAAATTTCGATTACTCTTAAAATTGTAGCTATTTTTTAATTACCACTTGTAAATATGACTATTTTTGAATTTCCCTGTAAGACAATGATCTTTAGCCATTTGTAGGAATGAAGGTCCATTTTGGAAGACAAAAAACACATCAACTTGACTTGGCCCCACTCTTTTCGAATTTTATGGGCCTTATAATTTAATTCATGGGTCTTACGATCTTTTGGGTGGGCTTTTCTGAATCAGTAGGGCCCATCTGTCACATCAAGATTTCCTCTTTTAGAGGTTAGAAAGACGGCGAACGGCAAACGAAGTAGAATTTGATAATCAACCTTAGGCGATTGGGAGGAAGAAAATAACTTGTCTTTATCCTGAAAGTATACTCCCTGCTGGCGGCTCTGCTTTTTTTCATTACTTCATTCTTACTTCTTCTACCTTTTTTCTTGTTTTCATTATTTATCTACGTAAAATTTGACCGATTCTACTGTATTCCTTAAAGAATTCGGGGCCGTTTGGTTCACAAAATTGTTATGGAAAGTTATATTGCTGTGATTGTTATCCGGTGATTAATAATGATGGGATTATTATGCAAAGATTACTTACTTCAGGGTTGTTAGGTTGATGGTATAAGAATAATTAATCTCAACATAATATCTTGCATAATATAATACAGTATTTGGAAAGCTGCATCTGAAAAATTAATCTACTCTTAACTAATGATGCATTTGATTGACAATAATAGTTTTGTGAGAATTTAGGTATTATTTTATACATGATATAATATCGAATACGAATACGTACATTAGCAAAATTACCCATGATTAAATAATTCATGAATACTATTGTCTTTGTTATTAATAACTGCATACCGACTCGTTTATTATTAATTACTACTCCTTCCGATTCACAATAAGTGACCAATTTGCCTTGGGCACACCCATTAAGAAAATACTAAATTCTAGACAAAAATAGTTAGTGTGACTAAACTACCCTTTATTAAATATTGCATCATAATTTAATGTGACGAGTAAAAGACTTTTTAGGGATACATACATAAGGGTAATTTTGGAAAAATAAATTGAATCTTTTCTTGATTATATAAATGGACACTTATTTTGAACAAATATAAAAAGATAAATTTGTCACTTATTGTGTACTGGAGGGAGAACCATATAAACAAACTATATCTAAGGGTACTTTTATTTAAATATAGTTTAACTAGTTTCTGAATACGTACGTTTCACATGAATCCCATGTTAATTAGTAAAAAGTGGATAGAATAGTAAGCATAATAATATTAAAATATGTATGCAATGAGTTATACCAAAATTGAAGGAAAAAAATGTAAGTTCAAACTAATAAATACTGATCTTATGCGATCGGTATCTATTATAATTGCAAAGCACAAATCTAGAAACGGTTTTCATGTATACGTGAAAAAATATCTTTCATTCTTATGTTTGTGAAAGTTAAATTCTATGGAGAAATATTTCTTTATTAGTATGTTTTTTCTAATTCGATTAGATGGAGCGCTATTTATAGTTATATAACTTATATTTTAAAATACACATGTAGTAATATAAGCAAGATCTCTTTTTATTTTCAAAAAATAAGTTGAGCTACTTCAGAATTTAGTGTTAGATATATTTTAGAAATTGCAGTTATTTTATGTTATGACCTAAGGACGAGGTTAAGTCTTAGAAAGCAATCTTCAAACATTAAAAAGTTCCAGTAAACTTGTCCCAACAAAGCAACAGAAATCTTCTCTACCTCTCACCTAAAAGAGTAAACTAAAATCGGGATACATAAAAAGAAAAAAATATCTTATGATGGGAAGTTTAATTTACTTATGCAGTGTATTAATCCTTTCAACTTCTCATCCTAACCCGTTAGTATTGAGCACATACATATACTGATATCATAACATAACAATCTTACTCTATATTTTGAGCATCGATGAGTTGTGCGACTTATGTCCAAACTAATAGTCCATGATCCATCAGTTAAAAGCTTTCTAACACATTCGTTTTCATTTATATAATGCTTGCTTTCCTTGAGTATCTATGAAAATATTATATTTCACAAGAAATCTCAGGCTGAGCACTTATTAATCTCCATTGCGTCAACTTCTTAGCTCGTTACACAAGTTCAGTTCACTGAAAGAGATGCATAAATTAATTAGGAATATTCTGATTTTATAGCCAGACTATGAGATTGAAAGAAAATAATCCAAAAATAAACTAAGCGAAGTCATGCCTCAATGTATAGTAAAGAATCAAGAAAAATGTGCTTTTTGGGATGCACTTGATTAATAAAAATTGTAAAAAAGTTGAAAAGACTTGATGAATCACATATCCTTTTGCAAATACAAGGAATATAATGTATGACTTCTAGATGTCCTCAAATCTCTCAAAGAAAACTGAAAAAGAAGAGAATGTTTCATTTCCAAATAGACGGAGTAACCATTACGCAAAAAACATTAATTAAGAATCATTTTTTTGATACTTGCCCAAATATTTTCAAAGAAATGTCTCGTCAACTTCATAACAACAAAAGCAACATTTAAAGTCGACCAACAATAATAATAATGTCTTACATTTTGCATATATGTCAAGCACAATGATAATTTCTTTTTGTGCTAAATTTGAAAACGATCAGATTAGTAAAGTTGATGCAATGGTCTTACCGCATGTCTCTAATAAAAATCAAATTGTTGACTGTCCTTATCATCTTCTAGAGCAGTTACATTGGATGTGAGCTGTCACGAAGAATTTACAGTGCCTTTTATGTCATTTATACGATTATTTATTCAAAGAGAATGATAAAGGTAATGATAATATAAAATTATTCTATCATTGAATGATCCTGATGTGTTGGATTCTTATTCATTTCCTAAAAATTTTTTACGTTTTGAGAGAAATGAAGAGTTATTAATTTGGTTAATGCTGAGAGGTTAAAAGGTTTAGATTGTGATAAAATATTCTTTCCAATTAACAGTTCACCACAATTATTAATAGGATTCACAATTTAATAACCAACTTTATTTTCTGTACATTTATGTGAAATGATTAATGACTATATTGGTGGAAACGAAATTGGCATATCAAGAGGTCGGGGATAATTAATTAACAGGTGAAAAGCTCTTCCCATTAAGTACATACGTAAGAAAAGTTTGAAAATGATTGATAGTTAATAAATTAATGGGAAGTAATTTTATTTGAGAAAATTAAATGACATTGCACGGAGTACATTTATAATTTTCTATAAAATTATTTTCAATCCAAGATAAAAGCATATAAAATACAATGAATTAATTAAAATTTGCAGCTTCTCTAAAGTGTACAATAACAATTGAGCGTATGACAACCTGATATTGGGATTATTTAATATTGTGAATTATTTATTACCACAACATTAAGTATAAAACATCATTTAATGTGAGGTCATTTTAATTTTAGGTAGAGGATAATTTGGTTATTTAGTTTTTGAAGGACATTTTAGTAATTTAACTTTACCTAAAAGTGTTTATTCTTATAATATAGTATGATCCTCATATTATTAATATATTTATATTATTGGTATACATTATTTTCTGCATAAATGATATTTAATTTTACTTATAACTTAATGCAGATATTAATTAATACCGTTAACCAAAAAATTTCAAATATCGAAGATTATTTTTTTTATGCAACCGACCAAACCCTGCATTTGTGAGTACTATTTTTTAATGTTACCAACTAAATACGGAGTATAATTGTACTCTGAAATTAATTATACTAGTCTAATAAACCAAATGACATAGTATGAAAGTTGTAGTAGTAATAGAAAAATAGCGGTGGTTGTGGGTTCATAGACTACACAAAGGTGAAAGGTGATATCTGTGTGTTAGTGCGGTCTTCTTTGAGTTTTTGAGATTTTGTGTTGACTCTTGACAATAATAGCTCTGTGATCTTCCTAAGGCATTCAGTAAAGTCTCCCACCAACTTCCACTCTGCTTCTACAACATAATCATCATATTACTGTTTCTACAACATAATCGTCTTTACTTTTTGGTTTTAAGGCTCATCAAAAACGGAACAGGGTGTTAGATTGGTGCTTTTATGTTGTGTTATCCAAAGCAAATAAATGCGAATATATATGATGATGTTGTTCCAGTCTTGCTTATCAATGGATCGACTAATGATGTAACTTGCTCAATTTTCAGGAGAAAGAATTGGGTTTTCTTTTTGTAGAAAAAGATAAGGTTGAGAAAGCAAAGAAATTCTCTTTGACCATTTCTCCTTTTGCAGTCATGGGAAAAGTATTCACTGTGCAGCCAATTGAAAGTCTTCCTTACTTTCTTTAGCGTTTCCAGTTGAAAGAAATAACTGGAACTGTTCAAAATTCAATTTTTCATCTTAAGCAGAGTAGGGGTTCTGTGTTACTCTCCACTCGGTAAGGATTCTCTACATTTTATTTGTTTAGTTTCTGCTGCTATGATAATTAGAACTTTTTCGGAAGTTTAATTCATTGGTTGTTGAGTAGGAGTATAATCTTTTCTCTTTGCCTTTTCAATGTAAAGTTCCCTGTTTTAGAGTTCTCCTTCAAAAAAAACTTGTGATTAAAACAGATTTGGTTATGCAGCTGTGAATGTTTCTGTCTTTGTGTTTCTCAATTATTTGAATAGTTTAAGAGGTAGGAGAAATTGGGTATTCGTGAGGTAGTATATTTTAACCTTTTAAGCCTGAGATGTAATGGTTTTACAAGCAAATCTTTCATTCTTTCTCCCTTCTCCCTCACTAGTATACTGGCTAAGATTATGTTGTTGTATGACAGATCTGCCTTTTGAATAGTGTGACTTATTTATTCTTTTAATTAAGTACTTAGTTACACTATGTCTCTAACACGTCCTCTCATATTGACAGCTCTCAAACCAGGTTGAATTGTGTGAGTATCTCGCCTAAAAACTTAAAAGAAAGCACCATTATGTCTCAAAAGTTTTCTTCTTGTCCTTTTCTCTTTCCCATTTTTAGTCTAAATTCAGAATACTTCCATTGTCTCCTGTAAAATAGGTTGGTTCTTGTTCTTCAGGAACTTAGAATATAAACTCAAGACTGTTGCAGTCAATTTATGCTAATGTAGCCATAAAGTTCATGATATAGAATAATTCCCAAGTTGTACGCTTTCTGATTTCTTTTTTACTTTCCTTCCTATGGACATTTTGTCTTTTTATTTTCTCTTATATGCTGACTGGTTGATACTAGTGTTTACCATTCAAAATTAACAACAAGGTTTTCTGCTCTATTTTAGCAGAATTTCCTAATGGGGAGTGATGCTGCTTTAGTTGGTCAGATACCATCTCCTCGGGACATTAAGGTATAGAAAACTGTGCTCTCTCATTTGTTCTCTCCTTTAGCTCCTTATCTTATCTCCTCAAGTTGTTAATTTAAGACAATGTACTCTCAAATCATTCTTCTAATTACTTATGAGATGTCTCAAAAATTCTGGATTTAACCTCATTTCTAAAGCAATATTCCTCTTAATCTTGGTGCCTTCATATTAAGAAAGAGTATGCGTAGTCACTAGTCCTTTTTATAGGTATATACAGAAAGGAAAAGAAGCTTTCTGGTAATAGAGTTTTGCATGACTTAGCTCTAGCTCCTGATGAACTATAAAATAGTTGTTTAAATCTTGGAATTTCAAGAGTCTTCATTGCGGATGCTATAATTCAAATCTGAAATCTATCCGAAATTAAAACTGGTTGCCTCATTTACAGCATTATACAGGTTTGCAGTTGTCTTTAAGATTTAGTTTTATTCATGGATTATTACCTGTCAAATTTCATGGTTTCCTCATCGTTATTGAGTGCCATTGTGCTATTTACTTTCAGCTGTACCACCCTTTCATCGACTGAATATATTTCCTCTATCATCTGATGATTACAGGTGCATCGTCTTATGTGCATGGAACTAATTAAATTTGTAAATAGAGTATCAATGTTACTTCCAGCAATTGAAGAAGCCCGTCCTCGATGCAACTCAGGAATACAGGTACTTTGCCAGTTAAGCAGAGCACTTGACAAAGCCAAGGACATTCTTCAGCATTGCAGTGAATCCAGTAAACTATACTTGGTATGCATTTGGGCTCAAATATCAATCTTTAGTACTGATAAATTGATAATTAGCGCATCCCCCTTTAAGTTATCTAATTGTCGTAATAATTAGTGTCTTCATTGATCATTCACATTACGAAATATTGGTCTTGATAAAACTTAGTACCGTATGTTCAGGCATTAACAGGAGATGTTATACTTTCAAGATGTAAGAAATCAAGAAACTTGCTTGAGCAAAGCTTAAGCCAAATGCAGAATATGGTTCCTGTAATGCTGGCTGCAGAGGTGAGTCAGAAAACTTCCCTTTTGAGAGATTAATCTGTGCTGATTTGCTTTCTATTTTTTATCCATCTTGATGGCAATTTTATATCCTGATTATTGATTTTACATCCAAGCCTGTGGTGCATGCTTTCAGTCAAAAATAACTTTGATGTTTTTAACAAGATGATGATGTCTGTAGTGTGATTATTAGGCTATCCATTTATTGTTGCCAGAGCCTTTCTGATTTATTAAACCTGGAAGCTCATTCAACTTCATTGTTTCATCTCTTTGATTTCTTTCAATATGAAGAAGAGAAAGAAAGATTGTTCTTTTGGCTATGGTTTCTTTCTTTTCTTTCTTCTACGTGGTTGATTTCTGTTTCCGTTTGCTGGCTCTGGGAATGCACTTCAATGACACTATTGGCTGCAGATATCGCAACTGGTTGCTGACCTGAGGGCTGGGGTATTTAGGTTGGACTCGTCTGAAGAGGAGGCAAGAAAGGTTTTGAGGGAATTACTTCAGCAGTATACATCTACAACACATTCAGGGGATGAACATGTCGTTGAGGCTGTTCAAATTGCTATGCAGAGGCTGCATATTACATCTCCAAAGAATCTTTTGATAGAGAAACGATCCATAAAAAAGCAGCTGGAGAAAGTTGTGGAGGGTGATCCAGCAAAGAGGAGAATCTTATTGCTCTTTCTGAATCTTCTCAATAAAAATGGAAAATCAATTGTGGCAGAGCAAATAGAGAATGGATCTTTGCAGCATGAAGACTCCCTCTCTTTTGGAAATCAATATGAAGTTGAATCTCGTCTGAGATTTCATCATGATGATGCTCAAAGGGATATCTTCAACTCCTCTCTAATTCCAGATGAGTTCAAATGTCCTTTATCTTTGAGACTAATGTATGATCCTGTAGTCATTGCTTCTGGACAAACATATGAAAGATTATGTATTGAAAAATGGCTTGCGCAAGGTAATGATACATGTCCAAAAACTAAAAGGAGATTGGTCCACTTGTCGTTAACCCCAAATAACTCGATGAAGGACCTAATATCAAAGTGGGCTGCAGCACATGGGGTCAGCGTTGTTGACCCCAGCCTACAAGCAGCTGTAGGTCACTCATGGGAATCATCTTCCACTTCAATTTCTAGCTTGAGCAGCTCAATGATAGATCTATCTCTACCTATAGACTTCAGCAATTTATCAATGGGATCCTATGATGCTGGTTCTGCATCACACTCTTTGCATGCTAAGATGCCAAATGACTTCTATGTGGAGTCACCGGAAAGCAGTGGCAATTTTCACAAAGTTCAATCTGGTGGAAGCATGAATGAAATGGAGCTGGATCGCCTCAATTCGGTTTCTTGGGAGTCTCAATGCAACTTGGTTGGAGATATAAAAAACATGTTGAAACATAACAATCGAGCTTGCGATTGGATGCCATCTGAGAAATTTATTCAAAAACTTTTTAGATTCTTAAAAGATGCATATAAATCTCATGATATGGATGCTCAATTATTGGGATGTCAGTCATTATTAGCAGTTCTAGATAAATGCGGGTAATTAATTCTGATCTCTCTCTCTCTGTGATTCATTATTGTAGATTGAGTCCCCATCTAAGCGGATTAGTGGAATGGTAACTGTTAATTTTCCTACGAACCTCTGTGGTGACAAATTATTCTAACAAAGCTCTGGGGAGAAGAAATCCACGTAACAAAATTTTGAAATCCTTTTCGAGTAATTACTGTTTCTAATGAAATGTGAGCTCGTCGACTACTTTCCCTTTCGAGTAGAATTTCTTGTTTATTCTCAAAATCCAGATTTGATTTCAATTGATTATGTCGATATCCTCAATGTTATAATGCTTCTGCACCTTATTAAAAATACTAGAATGCGAGGTAGTATTTGTCTTCTTCTATCTTTGTTGATATAGTTTCTATCAATATTATGGTTTTTATTATCTTATTCTACTTCCAAATACTGATCCTTGTATGATTCCTTTGTCTCAGAAGCAGTATACCATACTTGAGCGACCATGCATTTGCGCTTTTGACATCATTGCTTGGTTCAGAGGTTTCTAAAGAAGCTCTTTCCGTATTCGAGGTGCTGTCCCGCCACCAACATTGTCAGCATAAAATTGCCGTGTCTGGTGCACTCACTACTGTCCTGGAAACTCTTGATGCACACGGTCCGGAATTGCAGGAATCAGCCATCAAAATATTATGTAACATGTCAGGAAGTAGCCAACTTGGTTCCTTGATTGTACCTTCGGAGTTGTTTCCCAAGTTGGTCCCTTTTCTTGAGGATACGAGTCTAGCAAGAGATTGTGTTATTATTTTGCAAAACTTGTGCATCAATGAAGATGCTAGAATTGCTATAGCTGAAACTGATGGATGCATTGCCTCAATTGTGAAACTGCTCGAACGTGACAATCGCAAGGACCAGGAACATGCAGTGGCTTTTCTTCTTTCTTTGTGCTCTCAAAAGGTTCAATATTGTCTACTGGTGATGAATGAAGGAGTGATCCCTGAACTTGTCAATGTATCTGTTAATGGAAACAACAAAGCAAAGGCAATGGCTTTGGAGTTGCTGCGAGTGTTGAGGGGTGAAGTTAATGATATTGCAGAGTCTTTTGAATCAGATGTTGACATTCCTAATAGCCCTATTATTGACTCTACTCAGCATACACCTTGTTCCAAATCAACAGGACTTTTTGGGAAATTATTCTCAAAGCGTAGTTCTGCTGCTACCAAAAGGATAAAATAGAAGTGATGCTGTCTGATTTTACCTCTTTTGGCCATTGACATCTTCAACTGAAAATGGAAGATGTCAGCAGTCTCGACTATGGCCGTCGGCCTTGCGCTGATTTTTTGTAGATAGTAAGATATGCACAGTTTTGCATGGTAGGATGTGTACAATTTTGCAGGTTCTCTAGTTTTTGTTACTGAACATGGACAGGAATTATTCATATAGTCGTAGCAGACCCCAAAAAGCTTGGGGTAGAAGGTGTAGTTATTGTTTTTTAATCTAGCTATTGTTTGTATTTTAATGATTGACATTTCACAGGTTACTTTCAGCTGTATATTATTTTGTAATATGACTGTTTCCCGATGTAAAGAAAGATTATTAGTGCAAGTGGTAAAGTCACACTATTCACATTATTGGGCACCTCACTGAGGCTTTTACTAATCTTCCTTTCAATTTTATTAATCAGCTTTGAATTATGAGTAGTATTTGCCTCCTAATATTGATCAAGAGTGGTTTAGAGGTTAGATCAGATTTTGATGACAAAAATTCCATCTGTTTAAAGGTCTCAGTAAGTCGCTGCTACAATTGGCGGCCTGCTTTTAATAAATTAAATTATTTTCTTGCAAGATGAGTAGGTCAGCATAGTGGGGCCCGCATATATACAAGTTTCTTATACGATGTATTATGTATATTGCAAATAATTTTTTTTTAAAGAGAGTATAAAAAGGTAAATCTCAATTTTGCATAAGTCGTCTCTAACTATCGGCAAAAAGTTTAATGGTAAAAACTGTATGGTTCATACAGTATGAACCGACGAATATGTTCATCCTTCCTCTTACGTGATGGGTTCTGTCTCGTTCAAAATTCAAAGTAGCAGGCACGTGTCTAAGGAAAATATTTGACTGAGAATTTCTTTGGTTTGGTAGTCAACTTTGTTGAATTTTTTTGGTTTGGTAGCCAACTTTGTTGAATTGTCAACATTGAAGAAAAAGAAGGAAAAATGTGTGCAAATTGTCAAATATAGTAGACTTTAGAGAGTGAGATTTCGGCTATAAAAGAAGAGCTTTAGCTCTCATTTCTACATACCAACAAAGAGAGAAAGAAAGAGTGAGGTTTCACAGACAGGGTATAAGAAAATAGTCCGTGAGAAAAATAGAGAGTGAGCGATATTGTAGTAAGGTGGGAATATCAAAAGAGGGTTATTTCTTTTGAGCGTTGTAGTGGACTTTGAAATATTTTACTCGGACCTACAAAGTATAAAATTCTTTGCTATAGTGATATCAGTTGCTCGTATCGGGACCGTGATTTTTTTCCTTATTCAAAAGGGTTTTTCATGTAAAAATCTTGGTGTCGTTGTCACTCTTTTATTCTTGTTCATTACCGTATCTCGGTGTTGCATTATTATTCCGCTTTTATTAATGTGAATACTATTTATGTAGGGAGTTTATTCCCAACAACTGGTATCAAAGCACATGTGCTGCTCGTTCACAGAAGTACTATTCACTGTCGGTAGTGCTATACTCGGTGGAAAAGAATGTCTGGAGTAAAGTACGAGGTAGCAAAATTCAATGGAGATAACGGTTTCTCAACATGGCAAAGAAGGATGAGGGATCTGCTCATTCAATAAGGATTACACAAGGTACTTGATGCTGATGCCAAAAAGCCTGATACCATGAAAGTTGAGGATTGGGCTAACTTGGATGAAAGGGCTGCTAGTGCAATCATGTTGCACTTATAAGATGATATGGTAAATAGCATCATTGATGAAGACACCGCACATGGTATTTGGATAACGTTGGAAAGCCTATACATGTCCAAAATGTCCTGACCCAATTTCTCCTATAGGCCGTGATGGCGCCCAACGTTACCGCTAGGCAAGCCAATCGTGAACTAACCGTGTGGTTGTTTCTTTTAACAGTTTAGAAATAGTTGATTCTTAATTATTGAATAGATAAGATGTGAAAATTTAGAAAAATGAGAGATAGCCAATTTTAAGAGTAAATGAAATGAAGTAAATAACCAAAAAAAAAAAAAACAATCATTAAGTGTCTACTAGCATGATCTTCAAGACTAGGTGTCACAAGTGTATGAGCTACTAACAGAATATACAAAAAGTTACTATACTATTGTCTGAAGTGAAATAGACAGAAAGTAAAAGCAAAAGAAAGATTTCGGGTGCTGCAGAACGGGCTCGGAAGGCAGCTCACCACAAAGTCTCGGGGAATTAAGGATGCGCGCCGGGAGGATAACCAGATGCACCTGTCTCAAATCCTGCACGATCAGTGCAGAAGTGTAGCGTGAGCGCATAAACAACATGTACTCAGCAAATATCTAGTCTAACCTCGAAGAAGTAGTGACGAGGGGTCGAATTCGACACTTACTATGGGCTAATAATAAAATATTGAG
This sequence comes from Nicotiana tabacum, assembly GCF_000715075.1. Classification (NCBI taxonomy): domain Eukaryota; kingdom Viridiplantae; phylum Streptophyta; class Magnoliopsida; order Solanales; family Solanaceae; genus Nicotiana; species Nicotiana tabacum. Next base: position 147,717,459 of record NC_134096.1, on the reverse strand, counting down.
ATTTATAATTAAGCATGGGATATGCAAATAAAACTGAAAACTCAATAATAAGAAATAATGGACAGTCTTTCACTAATAGTAAAATTCCAGTTCAATTTCCATCCTTTAACAATTCAACCACTCAAACCAATGAAACAATTTCTATTATATAGAAGAGCCATGCTTGGTCGACCAAAGGTAGAATAGTCATTTAGCTCAGTAAAACTTTGCCACATGCCTTTTATTCCAATGCCTCATTTAGCTCCGTAGACTATTTTAGATAAGGGTAGAATAGACAAACACATCATTGGTCTAGAAATATCCAATCCTTCGTCTTTCAGTTTCAGAATGTTCCTTGCATGGTTCTATGTTACTGCAATGATAGATTAACATCATTGAAGCTTCAGCTAAATTTTGCAATAAGGTAACCGTCGTCAATTCTTCTAATACAGTCCATTTGTTAACATTTGTGGGAAGCTTCAGTTAAACATTCTCTGTACTAATCCCCTTCTGTCGGCCGTTTCAACTTAAAACTCAGGTGCGTATCTTTTTTTGATTTGTTTCCCATTCGGTATCACTTTTAATTTACTTCTATAACGTTTGGAAATTTTATTTTGTAATTTTCTTTGTGATTCAAGTATTTTTTTTATATTTCTACGCTGACCGCTGGAAGATCTTTTTTTTTTTTTTTTTTTAAATTTTACTTTTGCAGGGTTGGGTTTTATTGAATTGGATTTTCCTTGACACCTGACGCAGCTCTTTTATTGCGCCTGAACAAAGTCAGGTTCTTGAATTGTTTTGGTAGCCCTTTCCTTTTGTGTTGCTCTTTTTTTAATTTTGATTTCTGAAGTATATCAATTGCAATTATTTTAGTACAAAATTAGTAAACATATTATTGTTTAGTTAATAAAAGGTAAATTGATGACTAGAAATCGGGCGTGTTTGTTTCCTTACCTTCCAATAATGTGAAATGTTTTTCATCTAATTGAAATTTTGCCCTTAAGAATCACCTTTTCATCTGGCAAGTTTCTTATTAGGTCTCTCTAACTTATCCTTTTGGTGCGGGAATAATAGGATAGAAAGTTTGCCCAATAAGCTGACCTTTTTGGAATTTCCGAGGATGAACTAGTGGCGAAATAATTGTTACTTTTTGTATGTCTTTTTGCAAAAAATACCTCCTTGTTACTCCATTAACTAAGTTTCTTATCTTATCAAAAAGAAAAAAAGAGTAAAAAGAAGAAGTATTTCCTTAGAGGATTACTTATTGTGGCTATTATCTTTCTTATCTCCTACTTCATTCTTAATGTTTTGTATCAGTTGGGCCTTTTGTCGGAGCTCTAAAGAACCAAAATATAAGATTGAATTTCTTCCGTAAGATTCACCTTTTCATCGGATAAGTTGCTTGTCATGTCTTTTACTTTTTGAAGTTCGATTAGACGCCTCTCATAAACTTTGTATGCCATTGAAAATTTAAGATTTTGATGCTTTTACATATGAAAGAAGTTACTGAAATAGTATAGATCCATGTTTGTGGAAATTGGGACCTAATGTGACCTCTTAGTCTCGCTCACACTGGATCATCCAAGAGTTTCATTTCATTTTGATGAATCACTGGTCTTATTTTGTAAAATAAAATGGCATATATAGATACATCATGTAGGTTGGACTTCTCTTTTTCTTTCATAAGAACCAAGTTCATGGTGCATTCCACAAGTAGTATTCATGCTTCATCATTGTTTAGTGTTCCTTAGATAAGACCACCAATTTATGCTTCAGTATTATCAAAAGCGAAAAGCTCTAAAAAGCATTCCAGGTCGATTGGGGCTTCAAGTGCAAAGCGCAACTGAAGTGCGGGCTTTAGTTAAAAAAGGCGCAATTAAGAGAAAAAAAATAAAATACACATGTAATTCAAGAAAGAAGTAACAAACCCATTCCTAATGTCTTTGTCAACAACTAATATGCTTATTTGTTGATAATATTTGTCGTTTAACACCGCTCGATTCAAGATAGAACTTATGGGAAATGAGGCGTACACCTTAGTGCTTTGCCTACATTGAAGCACAACTTAAGCAAGGCGAAGCACCCTCCCTGAGCTTTAGTGCTTAAGCGCGCCTTAAATGAGCCTTTGACAACACATGCTTAAACTGTTTGTATACGATATGCCTATCCGCTGTTTAACACCATTCAAATGAGACAACACTTAATGCTTAAATTGTTTTAGAACTTGTCCATTGTTTACTGTAAAACATATAATTTTCTTTACATTTCTCCTTCTTTTGATACGTCTTTGACTTCCACAGTTAATACTTTTAAGGGGATTGGTTATTGTTGTAATATTTTGACTTGGCTTAGAATTTTGTGGTTAATTTTAATGTGCTATGTTAGAGTTTTGATACATAAAAGACAGTGAGGCCTGCTACATAGGTTGCCACTTCATTTTCCGTATTTGAACTTAAGAATAAGAGGCATAAATAAAGAAAAGCCAGAAAAATGCCTTGATCTACATATGCTCAAATTGGATTAAAACTTTCTAATCCAATTTTATAAATAGAAAGTTTCTGAGTTGATATTGTAGATCATCAGACTAAGCAGATTAAGTATATTTGGCTGCATGTTCTTTTTATCTGGTATGTAAAAGGAAAGCAGCTATAAGCGAATCATTTTGATAGATCCAGAAAAGCTACATCTGACCTAGAAATTGTGTAAGCTTTTAGTTGTCTTTATTTCATTCAACATTTGTTATATCCGCGTGCCAACTTTGCCATGGTAAAAAGTAGGAATAATTTTATTAAGTTGCGTCTCTTTGTTTTTCCTTAACGAAATCTTTTCCTTTTTCTTTCCCGTATTTCATGCTGTAATATATATTCATAAATTTGTTAATTTCTATTTTTTTTTTCCTTCTAGCACAATCTCAGTATTCTTCAAAAATATTTCGAGGATTGTTGGGATTAGTTGGATGTAAGGATGGTTCTAACAACTTGGCATGCTAATGAAGATAAAATGTGAAGGCCGAAGACATAGTTTTGTATTCTAGGCAAATACTGGTCTTAACAAAGTAAATTGATCCATGGAAGAGCATTCTTAAAGTAGGTTGAAAAGCATTGTGAAGGTGAGTAATAAGAGAATGTATAATGAACTCACAAGAAAAGAAGAATACTTAAGTGAGGATCCAAGCTTCGTGGACCATACCTTGATCACTAGAATAACAAACAATTTGTTAGAACAAAGAATTAATTTGAGAACCCAAAAGAATTTGAAGATGTAATTGGAAGGATTTACAGCATCAAGGTAGTTGTAGGTATTTGTAGCAAGAAATGTTGCGGCCACAGTGATAGCAAGGAGTGCCAAAAGGAAAACAAACAAGCTTAACCATTCTTGAACTTCTTGGTGAAAATTGGCAATACTAAGCCTCTTTGTAGCTGGAATAGTGATTCAGAGGAGTCAGAGTGGTCAATATTTGTGTGTGCGCACGCTTTATTTTGTAGAAGTAATGTGGGGCTTGAATGCTTGATCCAAGAGCTATGCGTTACAAAATTATATAGGGCTTTTTGAGGTCCCTTGAAAAATGGAAGGAACAATGTAACACCAAATATTGGATACCAAGTTTGGAGCAGCCTTCCGATTGAGCCCACATGATGACCTGACTCACTTAAAGTGAATGTGCCTTTTTTGTTCAATGCTATGTCTTTCTCTTCTTAGTCATTTCTACTTATAGTATAACATTTGTGTTATCATTTTGTTTGTAGTGCTTATTGACCACTTTATCTGTACTATATACGTATTAATTTATACCTTTTTCTTAATATCCGACTCAAATAGTCCGAAAGTTTATGTGACTTGGAGCTGTAAAAGTTTATGTGACTTGAAGCGGGACAAGTTGCCTTATAAAAGTTGATCCTCTGATGTATCTGAAGGGTAGAAATGTTGAAGGCTCGCAGATGATCTTAAGCCTCGATTATTTTTATTATTTACAAACTCTGCTTAGCTCATATAATGCCAAACATTAAACCCATTACTTAGTTTTTGCCAAACTACTACTTAGGAGTGAACCAGCTTAATTGATGACAGGGAAATTATCTGTTACCTAAATCAGAAGATTACTTATATGACTCGTGATGATCAGTTTGAGCTTGAAACAACCAACACCAGCTCTCTACTCTAAAATATGTACTCGATGCTTTCTATGAAAGTGGACCATATTTGATTATTTATTGTACTTGATACTTTCTGTAAAAGTGGACCAAAGTAATTTCTTGAATTTATGAAATACTCTGCATGCAAATAAGCTGAGTTTGTTTCTTTTGATCTATTCTCATGAGTGTTGTGTCCTTTTCAGGTTTGTGATATTAATAGGTTACATATTTTGTTTTAGACAAGTGTAGGTAAAGATTGCAATGAGTAAGAACTTAAGATGTAGTCCAGTAAATTCTGCAGTTAATTTTCTCAGATGCTTATAATACTTCCAGCAAATATTTGTAATTACTGACATGTTGTTCATTCTTGGAGAAAGTGTCTCTCTTAGCAATGACTATGTTGAAGCTTTAAATAAACTTTTGAGAGAAAATCACGAATAACAAAAATAGGAAATTAAGTGTTCACATCATATCAGAGGAGAATTATGTTTTAAAAATCCATCTCAAGTTGTTTTTTTCATAACTAAAGTAAGAATGAAAATAGACCTTGATCAAATTGTTAGGCCCATGCTAGCACGGCCAATCCATATCTAGTATCAAATATAATTGGACTCCAAGTATTATTACGCACGAATTATGCCGATGTCGTACGGCCCGATCTAAATTATATATATATATATATATATATATATATATATATATATATATATATATATATATATTGTCGAGGGTCGAACGACACGAAGCATAGATGCATCTATTCTACCACCGAGGCGTTCATCCCGCTCCACAAGAAGAGAAAATACTTTATAGACGCCCAATTCAAGGATTATTAAGAGGCTAACACTCAAGGAAGCACCAATTCTTTTTAACGGTCAAGTAACCCGCCCAAAACTCAAGTATATGAAATTTGACATTTTAAAATTACTCCATCAAGTTCCAATATGATTTAAGCACTTAAATTAACAAGTAGGGTACAAACATCGCAAGTATAACATGATGTGGGTCATAAACTACCCGGACATAATCATAATTAGTAGCTACGCACAGACCCTCATCACCTCGTGCGTATGTAGCCCCCATAAATAGAAGCACATATTAATTGAATTCACCTATGGGGTTAATTTCCTCTTACAAGGTTAGAAAAAAGACTTACCTTGCCTCAAAGCTTACTTTTCGGTCTACAATTGTGCTTTAAACCCTCAACTCGGTGCCAAACGACTCGAAACTAGCAAAATGTTATATAAAATAATCAATACATGTTTAAAAGTTCATATTCTAACAATTAAAGTGATTCCCCAATCCTATTTGAAGAATTCCTAAAATTCACCCTCCCGGACCCACCTACCCAGATTCTGAAATTTATTGAAGAAAGTTGTTACCATAACCTCACGAACTCAAATATATGATTTTCACTAAATTCCATAACTATTTTCGTGGTTAAATCTCATTTTTATCAAAACCTAAAATTTTCATCTAAACCCATGATTTCAAAAATTTTACATGTTAAATCTACCCATAATCTATGTATTTAACTCACATTATATAGAAATTACTTACCTCAATATGTTAGGTGAAAACCCCTCTCTAAGAGCTCCAAAAATTGCCCAAGGAATGAAATAAATGAGCTCAAAATGCCTAAGTCCCGAATTAAATGAGGTTCTATTTTCTGCGATTTTCGCACCCGCGATATAATAGCCGCACCTGCGGTTCCGCTTCTACGAAAAAACCATGCAGGTCAAGGCCAGGCTGATCCCCTTCGCTTATGCGCCCAGCTGGTCATACCTGTGATAAAATCACACCTGCGATGTTGCCCGCTTTTGCGGTTGCTTCCTTCGCACCGCCTTCGCAGGTGCGGTCCCCGGCTTGCTTCTGCGATCAGTGGGCTGCCCTTTGCTGGCCCGCTTTTGCAGCAAAAGGCTCGCTTCTGCGAGGTCGCACCTGCGGATGGCCAAGCGCATGTGCGATTGCAACAGAAGCTGGGAGCTTCAGTTGTTGCTCCCAAGTTCCAAACTTGGTCCAAGCCTCATCCGATTAACACCCGAGGCCCCCGGGGCCCCGCTTGAACATACCAACAAGTTTGAAATCGTAAAACGGAAATGCTCGAATCCTTGGAACAGATAAAATAATATCAAAACTAAGAATCATACCCCCAAACCAAATCAAGTCAACCTAAGAACTTCAAGTTCTTCAAACTTACTCCGAACGCGCCGAAATCCACTTAAACTACTCGGAATGACACCAAGTTTTGCGTGCAAGTCTTAAATCACCATACAGAACTATTCTTAGGCTCGGAATCCCAAGTGGACCTCGATAACACCAAATCCTACTTCAAACCAAATTTAAAGAACTTTGAAACTTTCAAAGAGCCAACTTTCACTATTAGGTGCCGAAACTCTCCCGGGTCATCCCCAAGTCCAAAATCATCATACGAACCTATTGGGACCGTCAAATCCTGATTCTGAGGTTGTTTTCTCAAAACGTTGACCAGAGTCAAACTTAGCCCTTTCGCCAACCTTAAGGAACTAAGTGTTCCGATTTCAACCTGAACCCTTCCAAATCCTGAACTAACTATCCCCGTAAGTCATAAAAATAGTAAAAGCACATACTTGGAGTCTTATTTAGGGGAAAGGGATCTAGAAAGCAAAACGACCGATCGGATCTTTACATTCTCCACTTCTTAAATAAATGTTCATCCTCGAACGGGTCTAGAATTATACCAGTAATGCTGAATAAGTGTGGATATCTACTCCGTATTTCCTCCTCGGACTCTCAAGTCGCCTCCTCGACTAGTTAGCCCCTCCACTAAACCTTTACCGCGTAAATCCTCTTGTACCTCAATTGGTGAACCCGTCTATCAACAATGGCAACTGGCCCCTCCTCGATATACTGGGAGGCAAAGGAAGCTGATAAGCAACCTCCCCAACTCGTCTCAACACCTCAAATGGACCTATAAACCTTAGGCTCACCTTGCCCTTCTTCTTGAACCTCATGATCCCCTTCATCGGCGAGACCTTCAAGAGAACCTTCTCGCCCACCATAAATGATAAGTCACGCGCCCTCTAATCCGCGTAGCTCTTCTATTTGGACTGTGCTATGTGAAGTCGCTCCTGAATTAACTTTATCTTTTCCAAGGCATCTTTCACCAAATCAGTACCATATAACTTAGCCTCGTCGGGATCAAACCATCCGATGGGTGAACAACATCGCCGACTATATAAAGCCTCAAATTGAACAATCTCGATGTTGGACTGATAATTGTTGTTGTAAGAAAACTTGGCCAAGGGCAAGAATCGATCTCACTGCCCTGCAAAGTCAATCACACATGCGCTGAGCATATCTTCTACGATCTGAACTGTCTGCTCCGACTGCCCGTCGGTCTGCGGATGAAAAGCTATGCTGAGCTCTACACGGGTCCCCAACTCTCTCTGTACAACTCTCCAGAAATGTGAAGTAAACGGAGGGCCTCTATCTAATATGATAGAAACGGGCACTCCATGCAACCGAACTATCTCCTGAATATAAATCTGGGCCAACTTCTCTGAAGTATTCGTGGTCACAACCGGAATGAAGTGTGCCGACTTGGTTAACCTGTCGACAATGACCCAAACTACATCAAACTTCCGCAAGGTCCGCGACAGCCCAACTACGAAGTCCATAGTAATGCGCTCCCATTTCCACTCAGGTATATCCATCTGCTGGAGTAGGCCACCTAGACTCTGGTGCTCATACTTAACCTACTGGCAATTTAGACACTTCAAAACATACTCAACTATGTCCTTCTTCATCCGCCACCACTAATAATGTTGCCTCATATCGCGATACATATTCGTAGAACTTGGATGAATAGAATATCGAGAACTGTGTGCCTCCTCTATAATCCTCTCCCTCAAGCCATTGACATTAGGAACACATAGGCGACCCTGGAGTCGCAGGACACCATCCTCGCTGATAGTAACCTCCTTGTCTCCACTCTGTAGTACCGTCTCTTTAAGAACCAAGAAGTGCGGATCATCAAACTAACGAGCCTTGATCTGCTCCAATAGTGAAGACTGGGCAACGATGCATGCAAGAACTCAGCTGGGCTATGAAATATCCAACCTCACAAGTCTGTTAGACAAGGGATGAATGTGCAAAGCTAATGCCCTCTCCTCCGCTGAAATGAATGTCAAGATACCCATACTCTCCGCCTTTCTGCTCAAGGCATCCGCAACTATATTCGCCTTGCCCGGATGGTAAATAATGGTAATATCATAGTCCTTTAGTAACTCAAGCCACCTACGCTGTCTCAAATTGAGATCCCTTTGCTTGAAGAAATGCTGCAAGTTGTGATGATCGATGTAAACCTCACATGACACTCCATAAAGATAGTGCCTCCAGATCTTAAGAGCATGAACAATAGCGGCCAACTCCAAATCGTGTACCGGGTAATTCTTCTCATGGGGCTTCAGCTGACATGAAGCATATGCAATAACTCGCCCCTCCTGCATCAATTCACAACCCAGACCAACGCGTAAAGCTTCGTAATACACAGTATACATCCCCAAACAGGAAGGCAACACTAGAACTGGTGCCATAGTCAAAGCTGTCTTGAGCTTCTGAAAGCTCGCCTCATAATCATCGGACCAAGGGAATGGAGCACCCTTCTAGGTCAATCTAGTCAAAGCGGTTGCAATAGATGAGAAGCCCTCCACAAACTGGCGATAATAACCTGCTAACCCCAAGAAGATCCTAATCTCAATCGTCGTAGTAGGACGTGGCCAACTCTGAAATGCCTCGATCTTCTTGGGATCGACCTTAATACCCTCGCCTGAAACAACATGCCCCAAGAATGCCACATAATCTAACCAAAACTCACACTTGGAGAACTTAGCATATAGCTTCTATTCCCGCAAGGTCTGAAGCACCATTCTCAAATGCTGCTTGTGCTCCTCCATGCTGCGCGAGTAGATCAAGATGTCATCAATGAAGACAATGACAAATGAATCAATATACAGCTTGAACACCTTGTTCATCAAATCCATAAAGGTCGTTGGCACGTTAGTCAAACCAAAGGACATCACTAGAAACTCATAATGGCCACATCTAGTCTGGAAAGCAGTCTTCGGAACATCCGAATCCCGAATCTTCAACTGATGGTACCCCAATCTCAAATCGATCTTGGAGAACACCCTGACACCCTACAACTGGTCAAACAAATCACCAATACGTGACAACGGGTACTTGTTTTTTATGGTAACTTTGTTCAACTGGCGGTAATCAATGCACATCTGCATAGTCCTATCTTACTTCTTTACAAATAACACTGGTGCACCCCAAGGAGATACACTCGGCCTGACGAACCCCTTTGCCAACAACTCCTCAACTTGTTCCTTCAAATCTTTCGGAGCCATAAGGTACGGTGGGATAGATATAGGTTGGGTGCGTGGAGCCAAATCAATGAAGATCAGAAGGAAACACATCGGAGAACTCTCGGACTACGGGTACTGAATTGATCGCCGGAGTCTCTGTGGTAGTATCCCGAACATAGGCTATATAAACCAAATAACCCTTCTCGACCATGTGTCGATCTTTCATAAAAGAGATGATCCGACTAGGTGTGCTGATAGACGAATCCTTCCACTCCAATCTAGGAAACTCTAGCATCGCCAAGGTAACAGTCTTGGCATTGAAATGAAGGATGACACGATGTGGAGATAACTAGTCCATGCCCAAGATGACCTCAAAGTCGGTCATATCAAGCAACAAAAGATATGCTCTAGTCTCATTACCACAAAATATGACAACACAGGACCGATAGATCTGATCCACAACAACAGAATCGCCCACTGGAGTGGACACATAAATGGGAGTACCGAAGGACTCACGAGGGACATCCAGGAAATGATAAAATAGAGACAACACATATGAATAGGTAGACCCTTTATAAAATAATACCGAAGCATCCCAACCGTAGACAGAAATAATACATGTGATCACGACATCTGAGGCCATTGCATCTGTTCTGGCGGGAAAAGCATAGAATCTAGTTGGAGAGCCACTTGACTGGCCTTCACATGCCTGGCCTCCACCTCTAGGACGACCCCTACCCATCTGCCCTCTTCCTTTAGATGGACGGACGGCTGGTGCAGCTACTTGTGCTGTAATCATAGGCTGAGAACCCTATTGCACTGCCTTGCCCTAAAGTCTGGGGCAGAACCTCCGCACATGCATGAAATGCCCGCACTCGAAACAACCTCTCGGTACGGTGGACTGCTGGCATGTCGTTTGACCCTGATGGCCTGAATACCCACTGGAGGAACCTTGGATAGCCGGTGGGCGATAGAAACTCTCTGGCATGGAGCTGAAATAAGGTCACACTAGAGCACCCCGAGGAGGCGGTGGGCTCCCCCTACCCCTAGACGGCGCACTACTGAACCCTCTGGAATAATTGAACCGCTTGTCCGCGGAATCTGCTCTTGGCCCCGTTGACTATAACCCTCAATCCTCCGAGCTATCTCCACAACTAGCTGGTAAGAAGTCCCCATCTCAACCTCCCGGGCTATAGTGGCCTGAATACCTGAGTGAAACCCCACAACGAACCTCCGTACTCTATTCGTCTCAGTAGAAATTATCATAAGTTCATGGCGAGACAACTTAGAGAATCTCGCCTCATAATCGGTCACTGACATCTGACCCTGTTGGAGCTACTTAAACTGAAATCGTAGTTCTTCCCTTTGAGAGGGTGGAATATACCTATCCAAAAAGGTTCGCGTGAACTAGTCTCAAGTCATGGGAGGAGAACCTACTGGTCGGCCAAGGAGATAAGACTGCCACCATTTTTGGGCCCTACCCTCCAACTCGAAAGTAGTAAAGTCCACCCTATGGGACTCTAATATCCTCATGTTGTGCAGTCTGTCCCTGCACAGATCAATGAAATCCTGAGGATCCTCATGTCGCTCATCTCCAAAGACAGGAGGGTGTAGCCTGGTCCATCTATCCAATAGCTTCTGCGGCTCGACGGCCGCAGCTAGTCTAGGCTCAGGCATGGCTGCTTCCACTGGCTGGACTTCGCCCATGGGTAGTGTACCCGAGGTCTGATATACGGCAGCTGCATGCCTAGGAGCCTGAGCAGTAGGGGTCTGTGCTCCCCCTCCCGCCTGAGATGTGGTTGGGTCTGCTGGAAATAAACAAATATGAGTCATAGTATCCAAGAACTGTAGCATATGGCCCATGACCTCCTAGAAGCCTGGTGCTATCATGAAATCTATCGGGGTTGGCTCTGCTGCAGGAACCTCGACCTGCTCTTCAATAATGGGATCATCTACTGGATCCGCTGGTGGCATGCCTGGAGCAACTCTAGGACGTCCTCATCTTCTACCATGGGCTGGAGCCCTGCCTCAGCCTCTAGCAATAGTGGGAGCATCTCCTCCCGGGTCTGGAACATCTGTTGTGCGTGTCCTCACCATCTATGAGAGAATAAGAGAAGTATACTTAGTATAGTATTGACTGCATGATAGGAGATGAAGAGAGAGTATTTTCCTAACACTCTATAGCCTCTCGAAGATAAGTACAGACGTCTCTGCACCGATCCGCAAGACTCTATTAGTCCTGCTCATGACTTGTGAGACCTACGTGAACCTAGTGCTCTGATATCATGTTGTCACGACCCAATTTCTCCTATAGGCCATGATGGCGCCCAACGTTACGGCTGGGCAAGCCAACCGTGAACAAACCGTGTGGTTATTTCTTTTAACAGTTTAGAAATAGTTAATTCTTAATTATTGAATAGATAAGATGTGAAAATTTAGAAAAATGAGAGATAACCAATTTTAAGAGCAAATTAAATGAAGTAAATAACCAAAAAAAAATCATCAAGTTTCTACTAGCATGATCTCCAAGACCAGATGTCACAAGTGTATGAGCTACTAATAGAATATACAAAACGATACTACACTACTGTCTGAAGTGAAATAGACAGAAAGTAAAAGCAAAAGAAAGATTTCGGGTGCTGCAGAACGGGCTCGAAAGGCAGCTCACCACAAAGTCTCGTGGTATCAAGGATGCGCGCTGGGAGGATAACCAGATGCACATGCCTCAGATCCTGCACGATCAGTGCATAAGTGTAGCGTTTAGTTTATAAACAACATGTACCCAGTAAGTATCTAGTCTAACCTCGAAGAAGTAGTGATGAGGGGTCGACTTTGACACTTACTATGGGCTAATAATAAAATACTGAGATTTATAATTAAGCATGGGATACGTAAATGAAACTGAAAACTCAATAATGAGAAATAGTGGACAATTCTTTCACTAATAGTAAAATTCATATTCAATTTCCATCCTTTAACAATTCAAGGATAGCCCGATCCAAATTATAAACATATATATAATGTGCATTGTCGAGGGTCGAAAGGCACGAACCATAGATACATCTATTCTACTTTCGGCCCACTCTATAAGAATAGAAAATACTTTATATACACCCTATTCAAGGATTATTAAGTGGCTAACACTCAAGGAAGCACCAATTCTTTTTAACGGTCAAGTAACCCGCCCAAAACTCATGTAAATGAAATTCGACCTTTTACAATTCCTCCATCAAGTTCCAATATGATTTAAGCACTTAAATTAACAAGTAGGGTACAAACATAGCAAGTATAACATGATGTGGGTCCTAAACTACCCAGACATAAGCATAATAAGTAGTTACGCATGGACCCTCATCACCTCGTATGTACTTAGCCTCCACAAATAGAAGTACATATTAATTCAATTCACCTATGGGTTTAATTCCCTCTTACAAGGCTAGAAAAGAGACTTACCTCGCCTCAAAGCTTACTTTTCGGTCTACAATTGTGCTTCAAACCCTCAACTCGATGCCAAACGGCTCGAAACTAGCCAAATGTTATATAAAATAATCAATACATGTTCAAAGGTTCATATTTTAACTATTAAAGTGATTCACCAACCCTAATTGAAGAATTCGTAAAATTCACCCCCCTCCCCCAGTCCCACGTGCCCGAATTCCGAAAATATTTAAAGAAAGTTACCCATAACCTCACAAACTCAAATATATGATTTCCACTAAATTCCATAACCATTTTTGTGGTTAAATCCCATTTTGATCAAAACCTAGGGTTTTTATCTAAACCCATGATTTGACAAATTTAATATGTTAAATCTACCCATAATCTATGTATTTAACTAAAATTATATAGAAATTACTTACCTCAATATGTTAGGTGAAAACCCCTCTCTAAGAGCTCCAAAAATCGCCCAAGGAATGAAATAAATGAGCTTAAAATGCCTAAGTCTCGAATTAAATGAGGTTATGTCTTCTGCGATTTTCGCACCCGCGATATAATACCCGTACCTACGCTTCCTCTTATGCGGAAAAACTATGCAAGTCAAGGCCAGGCTGACCCCCTTCGCTTCTACGCACAGCTGGTCACGCCTGCGAGCCCGCACCTGCGAAGCTGCTCGCTTCTGTGGTTGCCTTCTTCGCACCTGCGCCTTCGTAGGTGCGGTCCCCGGCTCGATTCTGCGGTCACTGGGCTACCCTTTGCTGGTTCGCTTCTGTAGGAAAAGGCTTGCTTCTGCGAGCTCGCACCTGCGGGTGGCCAAGTGCATGTGCTATTGCACCAGATGTTGGGAGCTTCAGCGGCTGCTCTCAAGTTCTAAACTTGGTCCGAGCCTTGTCCGATTAATGCCCGAGGCCCCCGGGGCCCCGTCCGAACATACCAACATGTGTGAAATCATAAAACGGACACGCTCGAATCCTGAGAACGGATAAAAAAAATATCAAAACTAAGAATCATACCCCCAAACTAAATCAAATCAACCTAAGAACTTCAAGTTCTTCAAACTTACTCTGAACGCGCCGAAACCTACTCAAACTACTTGGAATGATACCAAGTTTTGCGTGCAAGTCTTAAATCACTATACGGAACTATTCGCAGGATTGGAATCCCAATTAGACCCCAATAACACCAAATCCTACTTCAAACTAAATTTAAAAAACTTTGAAACCTTCAAAAGGCCAACTTTCAATGTTAGGGCCGAAACGCTCCCGGGTCATCCAAAACCCGATCCAAACTTACGCTCAAGTCCAAAATCATCATACGAACCTATTGGGACCGTCAAATCCTAATTCTGAGGTCGTTTACTCAAAACGTTGACCAGAGTCAAATTTAGCATTTTTTGCCAAACTTAAGGAACCAAGTATTCCGATTCCAATCCGAACCCTTCCAAATCCTTAACTAACCATCCCCGCAAGTCATAAAATAGTAAAAGCACATATGGTAAGTCTTATTTAGGGGAACATGGATCTAGAAAGCAAAGCGACCGGTTAGGTCATTACAAAAATGCTGACAAATATATTATACCTGAAGAAGCAACTATACGCCCTGCACATGGGTGATGGTACAAATATTTTATCACATTTAAATGTGTTAACAGACTAATCACACAGCTCGACAACCTCGGAGTGAAAATCGAGGAAGAAGATAAAGCCATCCTTCTATTGAACTCATTTCCATCTTCGTATGATAATTTGGCATCAACCATCCTGCATAAGAGTTGAAAGACGTCACATAGGCTCTTCTACTCAATGAGAAGATGATAAAGAAGCCTCAATATCAAGGATATGCTCTCATCACAGAAGATAGAGGCAGGAGTTATCAAAGGAGTTCGAGCAACTATATTAGATCCGGAGCTCGTGGGAAGTATAAGAACCGATCCAAATCAAGAGCTAGAAATTTCTACAATTGTGATCAACTAGGTCACTTCAAAAGGGATTGCCCAAATCCAAGGAAGGGCAAAAGTGAAACTAGTGGCCAGAAAAATGATGACAACACAACTGCCATGGTGCAAAACAATGATAATGTTGTCCTCTTTATAAATGAGGAAGAGGAATGCATGCACTTATTAGGTCCAGAGTCGGAATGTGTGGTTGATACAACAGGATCTTACCATACCATACCGGTAAGAGATATTTTTTGCAGATATGTAGCAGGTGATTTCGGCATTGTGAGAATGGGTAACAAAAGTTACTCAAATATTGCGGGGATCGGTGACATTTGTATCAAGACAAATGTTGGATGCACATTGATTCTAAATGATGTGCGACATGTACCTGATTTGCGAATGAACTTGATCTCAGGAATTACTTTAGATCGAAATGGATACGAGAACTATTTTGCAAATCAAAAGTGGAGTGTCACCAAGGGATCATTGATGATTGCAAAGGGAGTTTCTCATGGCACGTTGTACAGGACAAATGCAGAACTATGCCAAGACGCGGCACAAGATGAGATTTCCTCAGATTTGTGGCACAAAAGTATCGGTCATATGAGCGAGAAGGGATAGAAGATTCTTGCCAAGAAATCACTCCTTTATTATGCCAAAGGTACAACGGTAAAACCTTGTGACTACTGTTTATTTGGCAAGCAGCATATCGTCTCATTTCAGACATCGTCTAATAGAAAATTAAATATACTTGATTTGGTATATTCTGATATTTATGGTCCAATAGAAATTTAATCGATGGGCGGTAACAAATATTTTTTTACTTTTATTGATGATGCTTCACAAAAATTATGGGTTTATATTTTGAAAACCAAATATCAGGTGTTTTAAGTTTTCCAGAAGTTTCATGCTCCGGTGGAAAGGGAGACAGGCCAAAAGCTAAAGCGTCTCTGAAGTGACAATGGAGGTGAGTACACTTCAAGGGAATTTGAAGAGTACTATTTGAGACATGGGATCAGACATGAAAAGATAGTTCTTGGAACCCCACAACAAAATGGCGTTGCCGAAAGAATGAACTGCACCATTGTAGAGAAGGTGAGAAGCATGCTCAGAATGGCTAAATTGCCTAAGTCATTCTGGGATGAAGCAATTCAGACAGCCTGTTACCTGATCAATAGGAGTCCATAAGTTCCTTTTGCGTTTGACATCCCAGAGAGAGTTTGGACCAACAAGGAGATGTCCTACTCGCATATGAAGGTGTTCGGTTGCAGAGCTTTTGCATATGTACCAAAGGAGCAGAGAACAAAGCTGTATGATAAATCTATTCCCTACATATTCATCGGATATGGAGATGAAGAGTTCGGATACATATTGTGGGATCCTGTAAAGAAGAAGGTCATCAGAAGAAGAGATGTAGTCTTGCGAGAAAGTGAAGTTGGAACTGCTGATGAAATGCCATAGAAGGCCAAGCATGGCATAATTCCTAACCTTGTTACTATTTCTTCTACTTCTAACAATCCCACAAGTGCAGAAAGTAGGACCGACGAGGTTTCCGAGCAGGGGGAGCAACCTGGTGAGATTATTGAACAGGGGGAGCAACTTGATGATGATGTCGAGAAAGTGGAGCACCCCACTCAGGGAGATGAACAACCTCAACCTATGGGGAGATCAGAAAGGCCAAGGGTAGAGTCATGCAGGTACCCTGCCATAGAGTATGTCCTCATCAGTGATGAGGGGCCCCCAGAAAGTCTTAAAGAGGTGTTGTACCATACAGAAAAGAACCAGTGGATGAAAGCCATGCAAGAAGATATGGAATCTCTGCAGAAAAATGGCACATACAAGCTGGTTAAACTTCCAAAGGGTAAAAGACCACTCAAATGTAAGTAGGTCTTTAAATTCAAGAAAGATGGAAATGGCAAGCTCGTCAGCTGCAAAGCTCGATTGGTGGTTAAAGGCTTCGAACAAAAAAGAAAAAAAAAGTATTGATTTTGACGAAATTTTCTCACATTTTGTCAAAATGACTTCTATTCGAACAATTTTGAGCTTAGCAGCTAGGCTAGATCTTGAAGTGGAGCAGTTGGATGTGAAAACTGTATTTCTTCATGGAGACTTGGAAGAGGAGATTTATATGGAGCATCCAGAAGGATTTGAAGTAGCTGGAAAGAAACACATGGTGTGTAAATTGAATAAAAGTCTTTATGTATTGAAGTAGGCACCAAGGCAGTGGTACATGAAGTTTGACTCATTCATGAAAAGTCAAACATACATAAAGACCTATTTTGATTCATGTGTATACTTCAAAAGCTTTTCTGAGAATAACATTATCATATTGTTATTATATGTGGATGGCATGTTAATTGTAGGAAAAGACAAGAGGTTGATCGCAAAGTTGAAGGGAGATTTGTCCAAGTCATTTGATATGAAGGAGTTGGGCCCAGCACAACAAATTCTGAGTATGAATATAGTTCGAGAGCGAACAAGTAGAAGGTTTTGGTTATCTCAGGAGAAGTACATTGAATGTGTACTGGCACGCTTCCACGTGAAGAATGCTAAACCAATCAGCACACCTCTTACTGGTCATCTGAAGTTGAGCAAGAAGATGTGTCCTACAACAGTGGAGGGGAAAGGGAACATGGCTAGAGTTCCTTATTCTTCAGCAGTCGGAAGCTTGATGTATGCAATGGTATGCACTAGACCTGATATTGCTCATGCAATTGGTGTTGTCAACAGATTCCTTGAAAATCCTGGAAAGGAACATTGGGAAGCAGTCAAGTGGATACTCAGGTACCTAAGAGGTACTGTAGGAGATTGCTTATGTTTTGGAGGATCTGATCCAATCTTGAAGGGATACACGGATGATTATATGGCCGGTGATACTGATAATAGAAAATCCACTACTGGATATCTATTTACATTTTAGGGGGAGCTATATCATGGAAGTCTAAATTGCAGAAGTGTGTTGCATTTTCAACAACTGAAGCAGAGTACATTGCCGCTACAGAAGCTGGCAAGGAGATAGTATGGCTCAAGTGGTTTCTTCAAGAGCTGGAATTGCATAAAAAAGAGTATGTCGTCTATTGTGATAGTGATAATGCAATAGACTTGAGCAAGAACTTCATGTACCGTGCAAGAACAAAGCATATATATATGTGAGATATTATTGGATACTTGAGCAGGTGGAGAATGAATCTTTACAAGTCAAAACGATTGACACGAGTGAAAATCCTGCTGATATGTTGACCAAGGTGGTACCAAGAGACAAGTTCGAGCTATGCAAAGAACTTGTCGGCATGCACTCAAACTAGAAGACATTGCTACCTCCTCTAGATGAATGAGACTGGAGGAGGAGATTGATGGGGTCCATCTCATTCAAAAGCCAAAGTAATAGGCATGTGCCTAAGGAAAATATTTTGCTGAGAATTTATTTGGTTAGGTAGCCAACTTTGCTAAATTTCTTTGGTTTGGTAGCCAACTTTGTTGAATTGTCAAGATTGAAATAAAAGAAGGAAAAATGTGTGTAAATTGTCAAATATAGTAGGCTTTAGAGAGTGAGGATTCGGCAATAAAAGGAGAGTTTCAACTCTCATTTCTACACACCGACAAAGAGAGAAAGAAAGAGTGAGGTTTCACAGATAGGTTATAAGAAAATAGTATGTGAGAAAAATAGAGAGTGAGAGATATTGTAGTAAAGTGGGAATATCAAAAGAGGGTTATTTCTTTTGAGTGTTGTAGTGGTCTTTGGAGTATTTTACTCGAACCTACAAAGTATAAAATTTCTTGCTATAGTGATATCAGTTTCTTGTCTTAGGGCCGTGATTTTTTCCCTTATTCAAAAGGGTTATTCACGTAAAAATCTTGGTATCGTTGTCTCGCTTTTATTCTTGTTAATTACCGTATCTCGATGCTACTGTCACGACCCAAAAATCCCACCACAGGCATCGTGATGGCACATAGTCTCTAAGACTAGGTAATCCGACTAAAATTACATATCGAGCCATGTTTTTTAAACATATAATTTAATAAAAGTATCGAAACCAAAAGCGGAAACAAATATAAAAAAAAACTCTCAAGACTGGTAATACTGAGTCACGAACTCTAACTGAGTACATGCAGTGATCCCAAGGATCGAATATACAATACTTAGCGAATAAGAATGGACAGTACAATAAAAATGGAAAGAATCCAAGAGACTGCGAAAGCAACCCTACCTTGAATCCTTGCGATCACACTCTAATATCTGTCCGAATCCGATATCTCCAATACCTGGTTCTGCACAAAAATATGTAAAGGTGTAGTATGAGTACACCACAGTCGGTACCCAGTAAGTATCAAGACTAATCTCGGTGGAGTAGTGACGAAGTACAGTCAACACACTCACTAGTCATTTAACCTGTGCAATATAGTAACATATATGGATAATCGAAAACAAGTAGCAGTGACGGCAACAAAGATCAATTAGGGATATGAACAACAAGGCAACAAGAACACCATAAATATTGCACAAACGAATAAGGAACACAAGTACAACCAATTAATCAAGTCCTTCAAATATAAATCTTTCACATATAAGTTTTTCAAATAAAAATCTCTCGAATATAATTCCTTCAAATAAATATCCTTCAAGTATAAATCTTTCAAATAAAAGTCACTCTGTGACACCTCACTATATAATCATAAAACACAGGTCTCCGCCCACTTTCATATTTTCACGGCACCATGTACCCATATCTCTATTACAGCCGCACAGACAACTCACGTACCAAAATATCAATGTATATAAGATCCACAAGATTAATTTATTTTCAATAAAGTAAGTTTACAGTTTTAAAACCAAATAAGAAATCAACAAAGAAATACGTTTATTTTTGAACTCGTTTGGGTGAAGAAAATGACATTTCAATTAAAATGAAGCATCTGATAGCTACTGATTTGGATGTAAAATTTATTAAATTAAAATATAATAGCAATTTCTTTTATTCGAAACAACTCAAACCTCGAAAACTAGTAAAACCAAAAGCACAAATACTCAAAGTCTTATACAAAGAGCCAAAGTCAACACAATACAACAAGGAGTACAAAATACATAATAAAATTAAATAATACATCACGGAATAACACAAGAATTTACATATCATGGAAAAATAAAATAACCAAAGGCAAGTGCAGCCATAGAGAAATATCAACAGAGGGCACTTCCGAGGTACCGCTTCGTAGTCTCAAATCATAAATAAATTTCAACAAAGGCCACTCTCGAGGTACCGCCTCGTAGTCCTAAATCATAAATAAATTTCAATCTTTCCTTATATCATAAATAGTTTTTAAAATTATTTTTCCCAAAATAGCATCCCATGTTTGTCACAGCCCAATTTCTCATATAAGCTGTGATGGCGCCTAACACTACCGTCAGGCAAGCCAACGTCGAATATATCAATTCATTTACTCATTTTATTACTTTTAAAATGATAACGCCCATTTAATTAAATAATCTGAAATAAAATCTACATGGTGATAAAATAGTAACTATGTGAACCACCATACCAAACATCTAGCAGAAATCCCCAAAACCCGGTGTCACAAGTGCATGAGCATCAACTAGGAAGTATAATAAATTACAACATCTGTCTGGGATACAAATTAGACAGGAGACAATAAATAACTCTGATGGAGACTCTGCAGGCTGCGGATCGTAACAAGGAAGTGCAGCTCACCATAAAATTCCCGCAACAGCCATGCCTCTGCACCCAGAGGGCCAACAGAACCATATATGTATACCTGCACAATATGTGCAGCAAGTGCAGTATGAGTACGTAAATCAACGCGTACCCAGTAAGTATCCAGCCAAACCTCGAAAAAGTAGTGACGAGGGGTCGACTTCGACACTTACTATGGGCTAACAATACAATATTGAAATTATAATTAAGCATGGATTGGGTAAATACAACTGAAAACTTAATAACATGAAATAAATAAACAATTCTTTTACTGATAGTAAATCCCAAATTAATCTCCATCATTTAACAAATTAATCTTTCAAGCCAATGAAACAATATCGATTATAATTGGACTCCAAGAATTATTTTTACGCACGAATTATATCAAGGTCGTACGGCCCTATCCAACATACAAATATATAAGTTGTGCACTGCCGAGGGTCGAACGACACGAACCATTGATGCATCTATCTGCTACCGAGGCATTTGGCCCGCTCCACGAGAAGGAAAAATACTTTATAAACAACCAATTCAAGATTTATTAAGAGACTAATATTCAACGAAGCACCAATTGTCATTAACGATCAAGTGACCCATCCAAAACTCAAGTAAGTGAAATTTATTCTTTTACGATTTCTTTATCAAGTTCCAAAGTAATTTATGCAATTAAATTAGCAAGTAGGGTGCAAATATCGCAAATATAACTTGATTTGGGTCATAAACTACCCAGACATAAGCTTAATTAGTACCTACGTACGGACTCTCGTCACCTCGTGCGTACGCAACTCCCACAAATAGAAGCACATATTAGATCGATTCACCTATGGGTTTAATTCCCTCTTACAAGGTTAGAAAAGAGACTTACCTCAATCCGAAGTTCCATAACTGGATCCAAAGTTTTTCTAACAACTCAACCCGACGCCCGTCGCTTCAAAACTAGTCAAACAATGTGCAAACCAATGAAAATATACTCTAATACACATAACAAATCGATTTAGACAAATTCCCAACTCCACTCGAAAAGTCGATAAAGTCACCCTCGGGCCCACATGCCCGGATTCTGAAAAGTTTTTGAAGATATTCATTACCCATAACACCACGAACTCAAATATATAACTTACTCCTAATTCCATTTCTAAAATCGTGGTCAAAATCCAAAAATGCCAATTTCCTAGGTTTTCTACCAAAATCCTAATTTCTACAAATTCTCATGCTTAAATAATTATAGAGTCTATGTATTTAACTTACAATAAGTGAAAATAACTTACCTTGCCATAGATGATGAAAACCTCCACTTGAAGCTCCTCAAGAATCGTCCAACCAAGAAAGAATGGAAGAAAATGGGCCAAACCCCGTTCTTAAAGAAGCCTTCTGCCCAACAACATTTCGCACATGCGGTCACTTGACCGCTTCTGCAGTTCCGCAGATGCGGCCCAAATTACCGCTTCTGCGGTCCTCCTTCAGGCCCCTCATTTCCCGCATCTGCGGCCCGGTAGCACTTCTGTGCCTTCGCTTCTGCGGCTCTTCGTGCGCAGGTGCGGTCCCGCTTTTGCGGAACTTGACCGCATCTGCGGTCCCAGCCTCCCCCAGCAAATTCCACTTCTGCGCCCCCTCTTGTCCGCTTCTGCGGCTCCGCATCTGCGACTAAAACCTCGCAGGTGCGGTTACACCAGATACCAGCTGCCTCAGCACTTCCTTCGTCCGAAAATTGATCTGTTACCCTTTCGAAATCTACCCGAGGCCGTCGGGACCTCAACCAAATATACCAATACATCCCAAAATACAATACGAATTTAGTCAAAGCCTCAAACCATGTCAAACAACATTGAAATCATGAATCGCACCCCAATTCAAGCTTAATGAACTTTAGAACTTCAATCTTCTACATTCGATGCCGAAACTTATCAAATCACGTCTGATTGACTCAAATTTTGGACACACGTCACATTTGACATTACGGACCTACTCCAACTTCCGAAATCGGAATCTGAACCCAATATCAAAAAGTCCACTCTCGGTCAAACTTCCAAAAACCTCCAACTTCCAATTTTTGTGAAATGACCCCAAAATGACCTACGGACCTCCAAATCCACATCCGGACGCGCTCTTAAGACCAGAATCACCATACGGAGCTATTCCCAGGCTCGGAATCCCAAACGGACCCTAAATTTATGAAATTCTTCCAAAATGCCAACTTTCCATAATGAGCACTGAACTGCTCCCGGGTCACCCAACACCCGATCTGTACATACGCCCAAGTCCAAAATCATCATGCGAACCTATTGAAACTTTTAAATCCCGATTCTGAGGTTGTTTACTTAAAAGTCCAACCTTGATCGATTTTTTCAATTTAAAGCTTCCGAAATGAGAATTTTCCATCCGAATCGACCCCGGACTTCCCGAAATTCAATTTCGACCACACGTGCAAGTCATAATACTTGAAGTGATGCTACTCAAGGCCTCAAACCGCTGAATGACGTGCTAGAGCTCAAAACGACCGATCGTGTCGTTACATTCTCTCCCACTTAAATATACGTTCGTCCTCGAACGTGCTAAGAACTGCTTCGAAGTTGTCCAAAATCACTGTTTAATTCCTCGTTCACCTACCCGTGCTACCACAACCCAGTTGAGCACATTATCTCGAGCCAATCTGAAGATCCTCCCTACGAATACCGAAATTCTCTACCAGGTCTGTTTCCAACATCTACATACTGTACCAATACCTGATTGCATACCTTTACTAAATTCTCACCATGCACCTCATAACTTATTTCCCAAGGCAATCTCCCTCGAGCACAACAGCTAAAATTCCCACTGATCCAAATCCCGTAGTATACCTCATAACATATATATAAGCCCTGTTTCAACTCTCGCAATACTTCCACGACGGAAGAGATGTGTAGAAACTCATAGCCACCTGCCGAATTAACAAATCATGGAGTCTCTCCTCCTGTTAAGGACCATTACCTCATTATGAACTAAATGACTACATTTGCTCTTTAATATACTTTACATAGATTTGATTGCGCTGATTTCAGGTCCAAAAAACTCGTCTCACCTGGTACAAGCTGCTCGGCAATAAGCCACCCCAAACATTGACCAAGATCTCATATGATGCCACAATGCGCCAACAAGCTACAAACTCGAATGTAATACATAAGGAAGAACGAACTCTGGAAAGAACTATCAAGTCCGCGTAACAAATTAAACGGCCATAAAATACTATGAGCCTTTCTCAGAGGAAAGAAACAAGACACACAAAATAAATATAAGGAACCGTGCTCAACATCTCATTATTGTGGCGTGTAACCCGGTCCACACATGATACTGTTGCGACGTGCAACCCGATCCAACCATGATACCGTTACGGCGTGCAATCCGATCCAAACAACATACCCGTAGCGACGTTCCACCTAATCCACACATGAAAATAAATAGGGGAGTACCCATCAAGCCAAAATGCTTATACCTACGAAATACCTAAATATCGACCACGAGCACACCAAGTGCAAGAAATATAACCCTGGGGAGACGAATAGTGCCATACGCTACAAAAACCCAGGAACAACTAGGATGCAATAAATGACCTACACCTCGAGAGCCATTTTGCTCATACAACACCACAAGCTACACGGGATCACAATGCATGTGCGAATAATCAAGCCACCTCATAACCCACATGGCATAATATAGATTATACGGAATAGCTGATGACAGAAATAACATCCAAGGCCCGAAGACTCCTCCGTAAGCAACACTATGCAGAAATGTACACATGCGGCATGATATAGATCACACATTCACATTTAGATCCATCCACGGACCTCAAGCCAATTCTGATCGTACCATACTAGGCTAATAACCTTTCAAGGATCCACAATAACCTTTTTCCCATGACACACAAGAACAGTCGTCAAATACGGAACAAACTTCCACAGTCCACGACCAAATGAATATAGCGCCCTTCAGGCATAAATTCTCACATTAGCGCTAGTACCACGGCCTCCATGCTTGGTTTCAATCTTTAATCAATCAAGTGATTACATGTCACACTTATACCCCTTTTCCGTTGGATACACTCCCAACGACCCTCCGCACCAGGTAACACAATCTGCACATTCATACCACCGGCCATGCAAATACTGTAAAGCATATTGAGAGTCCGCAAATCAGTACACAAGACCTCTTACACAAGACATTGTTCTAAGGTGATGCTAAAAATAATACCAGCTTACTCTAAACATCTGAATTCTTTCTTGCTCATCCGAGCTCGTGATATTCTTGTCAACACCAAACTGCAACCTTGATCCTCAAATTTCAAATTTCCTGCCACTCGCTGCACCTATCCTACCAATACGCGAGAGCACAAGAATTTCATCATAACTCTTGAACCACTAATAGAATAAACACTCCATCCTATAAAAACCTTTCACTTAACTCATTTCAGGAACCACAGAAAATACAATCCTCAAGTAGTGGTCTAAACCACCATAACTCCTTCGGGATCCCTCTACACATAACATGCAATTTTAATTGAATGCCTCCAATTAACTCAAATTACGGCGACTGTCAAGCCTCGCACGTACCGTCACAAATTGCCTGTATAACTTAACACGCTGAAGGAACTGATCATTTCCACCACCATGCCGATTTAACCATTGCTAATTGAACCAACTTCTTCTAATTTACTCTGGACTTGCCTTAGAAATAATAATAGCTCCATTCAAAATTGAATAAACTCAATATGCACTCATCCTGAGTGACCCCATTTCACGAGACCACGTTGTCTCAAAACCCGGGAACTATCTCAGACCCTCCTTGTGCGCATATTCACATCTTCAGCTGGTACACCCAGTCTGATAATCCCTCTGTGAATCCGAAGTTATTTTATCCCATTCCTCCAATGCTGCACCGCAGATCAATGATAACATAGAAAACTCCAAGTCTCTTTCATAATCCACTACATAAGCTCGATACTTAACCACACCACGAACACGAAATCCTTAGGCGGCGCACTTAAATTTCTGAATCCACTAGGACCGTTGTTGAGAGTCACCCACTCCGACTTGGTCCCGAATATAATCAACTCCACGGCTTTGCTAGCACATGAATACCCTCTCAAAGAAGCACCCGGTTGAATTACTTTCCTTGTACATTACATATACACGAAACATAAACATCTGAGACTTCCCAAAGCCCGAACATAATTCGATAAGGCCAAATATAGCACACATTCCTTAAATCCTTTGCTCAAATTACCACTGACGTTTTCTTTCCATAGTCGTAATAACCCACCACTATGCCGATTACCAGAAATCTCACAAGTAGACACCCACGCAATTCGATCGTAGACGGTGGGCTCCCCCACTTAGCTTGAAGCCACAATTACTAACCCTGGAACCCACCAAGATTCCTTCTTCCCCATTGACATGACAGGCGCAAAGGTTTCATCATAGTCGATTCCTTCCTGTTGAGAATAGCCTTGAGCCACTAGTCTTGCTTTATTTCGAACAACTTGACCTGATTCATTCAATTTGTTTCTGAAGACCCACTTAGTTCCAACAACAGAAGAGTTTTGAGGCTTTGGAATTAATTCCCATACTTTATTTCTTTCAAACTGATCTAATTCTTCTTTCATAGCACTAATCCAATGAGAATCCTTTAGAGCTTCATCCACTTTCTTGGGCTCAATTTGAGAAATGAGAGCTACATGAGATTTATTATTTTGAGATTTCCTTGTAGTTATTCCCTCCTGTGGATCTCCTATAATGAATTTGTGAGGATATCCCGGTTCACTCTTCCATTCATTTGGAGTATTTACTGGAGTCACCCTTTCTTCGGTAGTCGACTGATCTGGCTGGGGTAGGTCAAGATCTTCTGGTGGTATTTCAGCTGATTGAGTCTATTGATTAGCTGACTCATTTTGATGATCCCTACCTACAATAACTGACTTAGGAACACAGGAAATTTCCTCATCTTCAGGAATATGTTCATTCCTTGGGCGATGGTTAGTATCAACAAAAACCACATGGATAGATTCTTCAATACATAAGGTTCTCTTATTATAAACTCTGTAAGCTCTACTTAAAGGAGAGTAACCAAGAAATATACCTTCATCACTTTTTGGATCAAACTTACCAAGATTATCCTTCCCATTATTATGGATGAAGCATTTGCATCCAAAGAGGTGGAAATAGCTAATATTTGATTTCTTACCATTCCACCGTTCATAAGGAGTCTTTTTGAGAATTGGCCAAATCAGACATCTGTTGATAATGTGACATGCTGTACTCACAGCCTCTACCCAAAAATGATGAGGTAGAGAGTTTTCCACGATCATGGTTCTTGCCATATCCTGCAAGGTTCTGTTTTTACGCTCTACTACTCTATTTTGCTGTGGTGATCTTGGTGAAGAGAAGTAAAGAGAGAGGGGCGATCACCCTATGAATAAAAATCCCACGCTCTCTATTATTGCCTCATTGTTTTCTGGGCTAACTTTCTTTGCTGGGAAAATACTTTGATTTTTACCAAATAATTTTCCACATATATGTCATTAGTTGATTTTGATGGGAATCATAATTTCAAGTCCACCATTAGTATATATTTACATGGATATTTATGTATTTCTTTCGGTGAAAGTAGATTTGAATATTGGTATATTACAAAATATATACAAAATAGACTATCACTATACAAAAATTATACAAAATAGACTGTCACTATACAATTTATATACAATAGATTGTTACTATACAAAATATACTATCATTATACAAAAAATATACTAAATAGACTGCCACTATACAAAATATATACAAAATAGACTATCACTATACAATTTATATACAATAGACTATCACTATACAAAATATATACAAAATAGACTGTCACTATACAAAATATATACTAAATAGACTGTCACTATACAAAACATATACAAAATAGACGGCCACTATACAAAATAGAATATCATTATACAACAAATATACAAAATAGACTGTCACTATATAAAAAATATACAAAATAGTCATTTCGGCTATTAGATATAATATATTTGGGCCGGAGGGGCAAAAACCCGGGCTATTAAAATTTTGAGGGGCTATAGAGGATAATTTTCTCAATGAATTTTGGAAACACAGTTTTTCTAAGCCCACTATATTTTAGAGCCCGTTTGGATTGACTTATTTTAATTGTTTTTAAGTCAAAATAGTGTTTAAGTCATTTTGGTATTGTTTGAATATAATAAAAAATACTTTTAAGCACTTGTCTTTAAACTAAACTGATAAAAATAAATCAAAAGCCAAAAACTAAAATTCATAACTTATGCTTAAAAGTTATTTAAAATAAACTCATCCAAACGGGCTCTTAGTTATCATATAATCCAAAACTACTTGTCAATTACAGTACTTTATTTGGTAATCTTAAAAAGAAAAGAAAAAGTAAGATAAACCAATAGATCCGTCTTGTATTTTGTCTTTATTTGTAAAGGTTAGATGTCATCATTATTTCGCAGTCCTTGTTTAGCAAATTATAAATCAAAATTACTTTTGTTTCTTCTAAATCTTGCATGTTAAAATCTTATATAGTGGCATATACATGGTACATAATGTAGGAGTATACTATAAAGTAGTAACAAGTATGACAAAAAAAAAAGTGTATGAAAAGAAGTACAATGCCAGGTACGTGCGGAAGAAGACATTTTTTAGGACTAGATTAAGGTTAAGTGAACTTAAAGCTCTTCCAGGATCATATATATTAAGAAAAACGTAATAATCATTCTGATCAAACTAAAATTACAAGACATGATAAATATTTTTCGAGTAGATCTAAATATGAAGTTACTAATGAACCACTAATAAACATGAGAATCTCATGAAATAAGAAGATTTGAATCTATCTTTTTCTACTGCAGGAGTACTAGCTTCACCTTTTTGATGAAGAGGATCTTAGTACAACTGATGATTATAAAAAGAAAAAGCAAAGAGAATACCACTATTTTGTAACAGTATTATAGTAGAGAATTGCATGTAAATTTCCAAAAACAAACAAGCCTCTTTGAAAAAGTCGCTGCACAAAAGATAGCAGCAGAAAACTTGAGGGTATGAATGGCATTATTGAAAGGAGAAAAAGTGAGAGGAGAACTTCAAGTTTCCTTTGGCTACAAGGCTACACCCCCTAAGAGGAGACAATAAGAGGTTACAGTATTTATTCTTTTAGAGGGAGATCACAATTTCACATGATGTTTTTGACCAAAAAGTATTGAACTCTTAACCTTTTCATACAACAGCTTATCAATGGTTGCTCTCTTTTGAATCTGTCTATCATTATTTTCTTTTCCTTTACTCCATCTATGGATAGACCAATACCGAACTTACTCTAATTACCCACTGAAAACTTATGGAAGTGACTGCATAAGTGAGATTCATTCCAGTTGTATCTTGTTACTTTTGAGGAATGTCTTCTTTCCTTTTTTTCTCTTTTTAGAAGCTCAATACTGTTTCTTTTAAGATAAAAGCGTTAAATTCATTTGAATTTTTGGATTTTGTTGAATATAGTGGCCCCCAACTATTTATTACTAGTTAGTAGTAATTAGTTATAACTACTAAAAAGTTAGTTAGTTGATTTTTTTGTATAAATACAGTAGTTAGTTGATAGTATTGTACAACTATTCATTCCTCTTCTTTGATAGTTAATAACAAAGATTGTCTTTTCTCTCAATTCTTCTTCTTCTAGAATCTTCAAGTTCTACCATGGCTGAAGCTCCTTAACATTGTATCAGAGCACGGTGATCGATCTCCTTAAGCTCATTTGTGAGAGAACTTGAATAATTCAACTGTATAGAAGCATCAACCTTTCATCGATTTGATCGAGCTATTTTTCAACACAGAAATCTCTCTGCTCATCCTAGGGTTTAGGAATTTTTTTTATTTTCTGGTTGAATCGAGGTCAGATTGTGTCTAAATTTATGTGAATTTGATAAAATTGTGAAGATCTCTGGTAAAGCATTTGCTACTGTGAGAATGTCGATCAATGAAGAGGTAGTTGGTTCTCATGTTTCTGCTTCAATGTCTACCGAACTTATCGACCACAATCATCCTCTCTACATTCATCCTTCCGATACTCAAGGTTCTGTTCTCATCTCTATTCAGCTTCAAAGTTCAGAAAACTATTCTATTTGGAGTAGATCTATAAAAATCGTATTGCATGGTAAAAATTAATTAGGCTTTGTCCTAGATACTTGTAGAAAAAACAGATATGATACTAGTTTACATGAACTGTGGGATAGATGCAATGCTATTGTACTTGCTTGGATAATGAACACAGTTTCACCAAGTTTAATTAGTTCAGTGATCTATGCTTCAGATGCATACACAGTGTGGGAGAAAAGGAAAGATTTGATAAAGATAATACATCTAGAGCTTGCTATTCGCAAAGGGAAATTGCTACATTAACTCAAGGCATATCCTCTATGTCTGTGTATTACACTAAACTGAGAGAGTTGTGGGATGAATATGAAACTTTAACTCCACCACCTACTTGTGGTTGTGTTGAATCAAGGAAACATGTATAACACTATCAGATACAGAAATTGTATCAGTTTCTCACAGGGCTAAATGAATCCTATGAGAATGCAAAGAATCAAGTCCTCATGACTCGACCCTTGCCTAATCTGAACCAAGCTTATGCTATGATAGTTAATGTGAAGAGTTAGAGAATTAATGGAAAAGATATATATGTTGAAAGTAATGAAGCTGCTATGATGAGCAATAAGGTGTATACTGGAGGTTACAATGGTGGAGGACAGCCTAATACCAGTTCAAATGGCTCAAATGAGGTTACAATGGTAGAGGACAGACTAATACTAATTCTAATGGAGGTTATAGACCTAGAAACTCATTTGGTAAAGGGGTAGTTTGGTGTGATTACTGCAAATATAAGGGTCACACTAGAGAGAACTGTTTTAAACTTCATGGCTATCCTTCTAACTTCAAAAACAAAAGAAAAGGAGGGGCACAAAATGCTCAGGCTAACAGTGTGACAAGTTCTAGTATTCCAACTTCAGAGTCACAAGGTCAAGGACATCAGACACCAACTTCTCTAGCTCACTTCTTTACTCAGGAACAGTACCAGCAGATTATACATTTGCTGAACAAGGATAAGGAGGCTGAACCTGTTGCCAATGCTGTCACTACAGGGATAACGGGTAGTATACATGCATACATGACAAGCTTGATGCATAGTAACTGGATTATAGACACATGAGCAACAAACCATATGGTTCATAGTTTGCGCATGCTAGAGAAATATGATGAAATACCAAAAAGTGTTAGGAGTAAAATCCATTTACCAACTAGAGAACATGTATCTATTGCTCATACTGGTATTTTTTCTTTTTTCAAAGATAAAAAGGTTCAGAACATTCTCCACATTCCAGAGTTTAAATATAATCTCCTCTCAGTGTCCAAACTCACAAAGAAGTTGCAATGTCTAGCAGCATTTTACCCTGATTTCTGTATCTTTCAGGAACTCTCAAGTAGGAAGATGTTGGAGATTGGTAAGGAAGAGCTGGGTATGTACATTCTCAAGGCATATGACAGAGCAATACTCAATCACCAAGTCACTCATTCCTATTCAATTGTACATACCATTCCAGGTGACATCAATAAATATAGTAATCTAGCAAACAATAAGACTTATGTTGTATCATCTTTGTGGCATCAAAGATTAGGTCATGCTCCCGTAAAGGTCTTGAGATATGTAGATACTTTGCATAGTATGTAGTTGAAGGAACATCATTGTACTGTATGTCTTATAGCCAAGCAATAAAGACTACCTTTTCCTACTAGTTCTTCTTGCTCTAAATATATCTTTGATATTGTGCATAGTGATGTCTGGGGACCCTATAGGGTGCCTACGCATGATGGAAAGAGATATATTTTGACATTGATAGATGATTATTCCAGATATACCTCACTATTTCTATTACATTCTAAATCAGATACTGTTGAGGTGATTAAAAACTTTATAGCAATGGCCTCAACACAGTTTGATCACAAACTCAAATGCCTAAGAACAGACAAAGGCACAGAGGTTTTTAATGACCAGATGCAGACCTTGTTGAAGACTCAAGGTATAGTACATCAAAGTTCTTGCACATATACCCCCTTCAACAAAATGAGGCCATTGAGAGAAAGCACAGGTCTATCCTAGACATGGCTAGAGCACTCAGATTTCAAGCTTTCTTGCCCCTTAAGTTCTGGGGAGAATGTGTCTCTACTGCAGTCTACCTTCTAAACTGATTGCCTACTATATTACTACAAGGCAAATCTCCCTTTGAGAAGTTTTTCCAAAGAAGTCCTTCATTACAGCATCTGAGAGTATTTGGCAGCCTTTGTTATGCCACTACTATGAAGAAAGAGGATAAGTTTTGCCACAGAGCAACTCCAGCTGTTCACATGGGGTATTCCTCCTCTCAGAAAGGCTATATCCTCTATGATTTGTGCTCCAAAAAGTTCTATGTCAGCAGGGACACTGTGTTCAAAGAAGAAGTGTTCCCCCTTCAAGCATGTCTTCTAGTGCTTCTCCCTTATTTCCTGTATTGGAGTTTGTAGAACAACCTATACAACCATCTTCTTCCTCTGATGATTCTTCTTCTGCTGATGCTGATTTTCCTGCAGCCTCTTCTAGCCAGAACTATACTGATGCAGTTGAGACCTCTTCTCCTTCTATCTCAGTTCCTCAAGATCATGGTCAGTCTAATCTATCCTCACCAATTTCTCCTTATGCCTCAGCCTGTGAACCATCTGCCCCTTCCATAGTACTCAGGAAGACCTCTAGGACCACCAAGCCACCTGTGTGGCTAGAAGATTATGTTGTTCCACCAAAGAAGTCTGCATATCCAATGTCAAACTATGTGTCTTATGATCAGTTGTCCTCTGCTTATAAAACTTCCCTTGCTACATTCTCAGCTATTGTAGAACCCAAATTCTTCTTAGAAGCCAGTAGGGATCCCAAGTGGGTTGAGGCTATGCAAGCTGAAATCACAGCTCTTGAAGAAAACAATACCTGGTCTATTGTTCCTCTTTCTCCTGTCAAGGTTCCTATAAGTTGCAAGTGGGTGCTTAAAGTCAAATACAAGTCATCTGGTGAAGTGGAGAGATATAAGGCCAGGCTGGTGGCCAAGGGCTACAGTAAACAAGAAGGGTTGGACTACACAGAAACCTTCTCTCCTGTAGCCAAATGGTTACTGTGAGGGTTGTAGTTGCATTAGCTGCTGCTTCAGGATGGTATGTGTTCCAAATGGATGTTCACAATGCTTTTCTTCAAGGAGATCTTCTTGAAGAGGTGTATATGCATGTTCCTGATGCCTTTTCAAGCCAGAGGGGTGTCAACATGTGTGTAGATTATATAAGTCACTCTATGGATTAAAACAGGCACATAGGCAGTGGAACCTGAAACTAACTGAAGCTCTTATAGATATGGGATTTTCTTAAAGACACTATGACTATTCTTTATTTACTCAGAAGATGAATTCATAGTTAGTAGTCATTCTAGTCTATGTGGATGATCTTCTAGTAACTGAAAGTAGTCTAAGACGGATCAAACAAGTCAAAAAGGATTTGCAGTAGAGGTTCAAGATGAAAGATCTTGGTGAACTTAAATTCTTTCTGGGGATTGAGTTCTCTAGATCTCAGGAAGGAATAGTTATGTGCCAAAGGAAGTATGCTCTAGAACTAGTTTCTGAACTAGGACTAGCAGGTGCAAAGCCAGCAGCAACACCCCTGGTGTTCAATTACAAGATCACATCCATTGAGTTTGATAAGCAAATATCAGATGTTAGATCTACAGTTGATAAGGAACTTGAAGACAAGGGAGGCTATCAGGGACTAGTTGGAAGGTTGCTGTATTTAACCATGACAAGGCCCGACATTACCTTTGTGGTTCAAGTGCTCAGTTAGTATATGCATGCACATAAGGTATCTCACATGGAAGCTACCCAAAGAGTGGTAAGGTATATCAAAACTGCTCCTGGACTTGGACTGTTTATGCTTGCAAAAGTAAGCAAATCTCTGACTGCATACTGTGATTCTGATTGGGGAGCTTGTGTAGAGTCAAGGAGATCAGTGACATGCTATGCAGTAAAATTTGGTGAAGCAATGATATCATGGAAGTAAAAAAAAACAGGGAATTGTATCTAGGAGCTCTGCTGAAGTTGAATTTCGAAGTATGACCTCTATTGTAGCAGAAGTGGTGTGGATAACAAGACTCTTTAAGGAGTTGGGAACTGAACTAGTACGGCCTATACAACTGCATTGTGATAGCAAGGCCGCTGTACAAATTGCAGCTCATCCTATCTTTCATGAACGAACCAAACACATTGACATTGATTGTTATTTTTTGAGAGAAAAGCTTGTTCAAGGTCTGATTAGAACTCAACACATCAAAACAACTGAGCAGCTAGCAGATCTATTGACTAAGATTCTATGCAAGCCACAACATGAATACCTATTAGACAAGCTGGGAATGAAAGGTGTATTTCATTCCTCACCATATCTCTCTGTTGAGTATAGTGGGCCCCAACTATTTATTAGTTAGTAGTAATTAGTTATAACTACTAAAAAGTTAGTTAGTTCATTTTTGTATAAATACAGTAGTTAGTTGATAGTGCTGTACACTTATTCATTCCTCTTCTTCGATAGCTAATAACAGAGATTGCATTTTCTCTCATTTCTTCTTCTTCTAGAATCTTCAAGTTTTGTCATGGCTAAAGCTCCTTAACAGATTTAAACATTGCCATAGTTATGGACAACGAAGACACATTAATTTGTTCCATTCTACTTTATCTTGATAATATTAATAAGGAGTATTAAATAATTATAAGCAGGAGCGAAAGTAGTGTAGTAGTTACAAATTCAGTAGTTTTTGCTTAAACTTTGTATTGGTATTAGCAGGGGCGGCCCAACCTCATCGGAGGCCTAAAGCAAAATCTTAATAAGAGGCCTTAATATATATATATATATATATATATATATATATATATATATATATATATGAACATCGTTTTTAAAAAAATTAGACAAGTGAGGATGTATAATTAAAAAAAATGAGAACTTAGTTTTATAAAATACAAAAAATTAAATGAATTTAACGTTGATTGCATCACAACTGAAATGGGAGAATCCAGAAAACATAAGTGACTCCTTTTTTTAGTAAGTCCCTTTCTATATTTGGTAACAATTCAACTTTAGATTTTTCTTTTTACCATTATTGAGATAATTTTTAGCCCAAAAACTTCTATGATTTATTTAAGATTACAAGTTTCAAAAGCTTTCCTTTATTTCATAAAATCCATGTCCAGTCAAACACTTTCATATAAATTGGGACGGAGAGAGTATAATTTATGTAAGAAAAATAATTAATAAGTTAGATTATTAGATATAGTTACGTGACCAACTAATGAATAGAGAAATATAATTAAGTAAAAAAGTAAAATAAGATTGACAGAAAATTATTTTAGTTATATTAATTAGAGGAAGAAATCGAATTATTAAAAATTAATATGACAATAAAGAAATAAATTTATCAATAATAAAAGATAATTATATAAATAATATACTACTATATATAAAGAATACTAGTAATTTTGGGGCCTTTAAATTTTTGGGGCCTAAAGCAAGTGTTTCACTTGTTTTAGGGTTGGGCCGGCCCTGGGTATTAGAAATCTATTAAATATATAAAAATATTTAATTGCAAATCAATAACTAAGATTTTATAACCTTGCTCTGCCCCTGATTATAAGTACACATTTATATTTTTTATTGCAATAAATAACTTCATGTCCGCTAATTTAACCACACATCTGGATTTAAAATCTCAATAATATTTGCGGTTACTTAGCCAATTTGCATTTCCATGCATGCAAATGCAATGCATGGGTAGTTGGATAAGTGCAGGTAAAGGGCCGCGTGGCACGTGAATTAATGGGTAATGATTAAGACTTTTTTGGGTTGGTGTTAAGCAGCAAAGCAGATGAGATATGACTATAATTAGAGGCAATATTTGGAAAATTGGTCCCACAGTTAGGACTTAGGAGGGGACCCACAAAATCCAACGAGCCACGTAACATCATCATGTACTCTATATGAGGGGAAGCGTGATCAGTGTATGAGAATTAAATGGGGGCATTCGTGTGGGTTTGGTTTCCATGATTAAGCAAATCCCAGAGTTTCATTAAAAACAGTATAAACCACAGATCGCGCATTTATTGCCAGAATATTTATTGGCATTTGAGATCATTGCTTCTTTATTCCCACTCCCTCTCTCTTCTAGAGCCTGGCATCTGGCATTAGTAATCAAAATAACTAGTAGCTCACCACATTTCCTTTTTATTTTGGTTATAAATCCTTTTTTCGTTTTTCTTTTATTTTTTGTGTCTGATTTTATGCGAAAAATGGTCCATTGACCGTGAAGTAGACTTACCAATACAGAGTGTATGTATGAAATTCATAATCGAAATATGAATTCAATTAACCAAAAAAACAAAAAGATTAAATTAACTTTTGTCTAGACTTTGTATATATATTAAAAAATATACTGAATATTTATAAATATTTTATTTTAAATAAAATTATTATTATATATTAACTTAAAATAGTTATAAAAATTAATAAATTTTAAATTCTGAATTGTGTCTGACTATAGAATGAATGTAATAAGTTAACTAGTCCATAAAGAGCCAATGGAAGTGTGTATGTATTGTGTATAATCAATAATGCAATGAGACGTTTGCAGTATAGAGAGGGTAATGAAAATTGTGTAAATCGAAAAAACATTGGTGGGGTAATCGGAGAGGGGTGGGGGGGTTGATGGAGCATCTTTTGGAAAGTGAAGTGCAAGGAGGGTCTGGTCTGGTCTCTGGTCTTCCCGTTTGTCGAACTAAGGGTGACACCAATCTCAAGATGATCTGATTCTCTCTCTCTCTTTGCTCTTTGGACTTTGAATCTTTTAAATCCAAATCTATTGATATTCCAGAGGAGTTTTGTTCTGTTTCGACTTTGGACCCCATCATTTTTCATCATGAGTATGAGACTCGTGGTGGCCCCTCTCTTTTTTTTTTTTCTTTTTTTTTTCTATGTGTTCCTAAATCACCCAAACTAGCTCCATTTTCCTTTCCTTTAAAAAAAAAATAAAAAAAAAATAAAAAATCAAGAGGGTACTTTTTACCTATACTAAGTTTGCATTTTTGAGTCAAAGATTGCTCTCTATGCCCTGAAGAACATTTGTTGCTTTGATGATTGCAAAGTATCTCATTTTCATGATTCCTATTCCTTCCCATACCCCCTTTTTCTCTTGCTGGCTTTTTGTCTACTATCCACAAAATCTATACATTCGCTCCTCCTACTCTACTACTATGCTTTTTCATCTAAATTTTCTAGCTTATTTTTGCTTTCCTCGCGTTGTGCGTTTTCTTGCTTTTTGTATACGTTAATTCTTGTAAATCGAGGTTTGTGTAACATTAAATCAATATTGGAAATTGGATTTATAGAGAAGAATAAGTGAAGGGAGGTTGATAGATAATCATGATGACAAGAAGGACTGGATTACCTAAAACATGCATAGGACTCAATCAGTTCACGTGAATCCAGGGGTACGGCCACTACCTACTGATCAATGCCTGAAACTACTTGTTTTGTATTGTGCACCTTAGGTGAAGAAAGGGATGGTGTATATCAGTATTTAGCAACTTCCTGCCGGTATCAGTCACTTTCAATACATTAATCTAAGTTTGTCGATAGGATGGATTGGACTGCCTAAAGCAACTAAAGAGTGGTCTTCGTTTTGTTGAATGATATTGTACCTACATTGGACGAATTTTACTAGTATAAAGTATAAACACCATTACCCTACCCCAACCTAAAATTAAGTAGCTAGTCTGATGACTTGCAGATGATACACGTTTGAAACTCT
The DNA here is from genome assembly GCF_000715075.1 of Nicotiana tabacum. Lineage (NCBI taxonomy): Eukaryota > Viridiplantae > Streptophyta > Magnoliopsida > Solanales > Solanaceae > Nicotiana > Nicotiana tabacum. The sequence goes on along the minus strand of NC_134096.1, from coordinate 147,679,940 downwards.
TTCACTAAATATTCACATCGATTCAGTTTCAAGATTTGGATTGACAAGCATTGGTCTAACATCAAGTTAATATTCTCTAGATGCAAAAGTAAATAAATTAGCTAGGTGCATAGGTGAATGGAGTCTATATTCAATGGATTTAAATGAATTAATATTTTTATTACAGAAAACAAATGTAATATTTAAAAGATCTTTCAACAAATATCAAATTTTAATCCCATACTTTTAAAGTATGATAAATCTAATGCTAAAACCTTTACAAACTAAATTCGTCTAAGCTTATATTTTGAATTCGCTCTAATTAGTAGACGACCTAGTTGACACTCATTAGATAGTTATGGTTTATATTTCTTTGGGTGAGACTCATATGAGTGATCTTTGCACTACTTACTCGATCGATCGAGATAATCAAAGATATGATCAGTGCACTTAATTAGTTCCAAATGTTTTCTACAGCAGAAATAATGCCAAGCATTTCAGATTGGACTGTGCATCTTTTGGCTTGAAAATTAAACAGTTATTCATCTAATTATGCAAGGTAATTAAGAGGACAAGTTTAGTATGACTATTTAAAAGATTAAAAAAAGGGGTGGATTAACAATATATAGCAATAATATTACCACTTTCCTTGGGAGGTAGGAGGGGTGGCAGCGACAGTGCAGAAAGGTGGTGGTGCAGAAAGGTAGGGGAGGGAGGGGGGATACGGACAGAAGTTATTTTGATGTAAATATTGGGTTTGAGTTGAGACTTGAGACTGGTCGCCTCGTGATCGGAGAAGGCAGATCCATGGAAGACTGTTCCCCCTTGTCACGTGGGTTCTCTTTTGACTACCCCTATGACCATTTTCTTAATTTCTTGTATTTCTACTATACGTATATATAGGGAGTATAAAAATAAACAAATTTGCAAAAAGTTCTACTAGTAACACAGAACTAACAGTATAACTCAGGTATTACTATATATAGAGACCACTTGGCACTTGCTTGTGAAATCATACTTGCATATTATAGCTTCTTGTAGTGGCACTTCAAGTCTCTCTCTCCGGCCCCTTTTTCTTTCTTTCTACAGTGTACCACACTTTGCTCTTCTCTCTGTTTCTGTTTCTTGCTAATTAGTAGCACACTAAATAACACACATGAATCTGGTCCCTACCCCCCTCTGCATTTTACCTGCAAACAAAGAATCCAAAAAAACGTTGTAGCAGACGTTTGACGACCAACGTGGACTCTCTGCACCTGCTGACTAGTATTTCGCCATTTTATTAGCTTATAAAGAGCTAACAGACAATACTACAAAACCCAAAGCTCTCTCCCCTAAGTTCTTCCTCCCGTTCAAACCTTCTATTATTATTACATATCCCTTTCAACTTACTATTCCCTCTCCTACCTATCGCTTTCTCCCCTCCCTTTCATCTCATGCTAATTGTTCTATAAACACTGCGTTGCCTCTTCCTTTATATCTCAAAGGCGAGGAAGTAGAAACTGAGAGGAAAAATGATGCATCGTTGCAGTAGCAGTTGTCATGGAAGTATGGTGGGTCCATGTTCATGTGGTCTGTTTCACAGTCAAAGCAATGTTACTACTACTACTTCTTCTGCTTTCTCGATGCTCTTCTCCCATAACCCTAGTGCTTTTGATCATGAATATTCAGAAAACATGTACTCTTTTGCTCCTTCTTCTTCATCTGTGGATTGCACTCTCTCCTTAGGGACGCCTTCCACTCGCCTTACTAATGAGATTAGTGAAAAGAGGGTAGTTCAGTCTCATGAACGTCGCTCTTCCTACATGCCTAACTTCTGCTGGGATATTCTTCAGCCAAAACAACATACTCCATCGCCGCCTTCTTCCGCACACAAATCCACTCGTGGCGGTAGCAATGGTAGTAACACCAACTCTACTGACCCCCTCGTTGCTCGCCGCTGCGCTAACTGTGATACCACTTCAACTCCGCTTTGGAGAAATGGTCCTAGAGGCCCTAAGGTATAGTTTCTTAATTACTCTTTTATGTCAATTAAAAATAATTTTATTGTTCATAAAGAGCGAAATTAATAACCTATAGCTTTTTAAGATACAATGTAAGAATATCAGTTAAATCCTACTCTTTTAGAAGATATTTTTGCAATTTTCTATCTACATAAAGAATATGTTGCACATTAACATAGTAGTATACATTTTTATACTATCACAATAAGCTTAACTTGTAACAATAAGTAACTATTTGCAAAAAAATTTAATAATGTAACTTGGAAAGTGCGATAATAACTTACTATAATCAATCACTAAATTATATGTACTAAAATATTAATGACAGAGTAAAACTTTTTTCTCCATGTATATAGCTTAAATCTTAGAGTTATTACCTTTGAAGCTATGAAGCTAATGGTTATAATGGATTATACGCAGTCACTTTGCAATGCATGTGGAATTCGATTCAAGAAGGAAGAGAGAAGAGCAAGTGCAGCAGCAGTCACCGCTAACGGTGGGGGAGGAGGAGGAGGAATGGACACACCACAGATGATAAACAGTACTGCTTCATGGGTTCACCATTCACAACCCCCCAAAATGCCTTGTTTCTCTTCAGCTGCCTATGGAAATGAATTCAGGTTTATAGAAGATGATGACCGTGATTCTGATGTAACCGGCATTCCTTTCCTTCCTTGGCGTCTCAATGTTGCTGATAGGCCTAGCCTTGTTCATGACTTCACTAGATAAGAAGAAGAAAAAAAGAATTAAAAAAAGGATGTATGTTTCCAGCAACGTTTAAATTTCAAGAAAAAGAGAAAAATGGAAGCCCCCATTACGTGTCATGATGATGGCGATGGTGGCGATATGATGGCTACGGTTCAAGAAATTCTTTTGCTTTCAGCTGTTTTCTTTTTGGTCCATCTTTCACAGAGATGGAGTGAAAATGAGTTAATTCTATGTTTTTGTTTGTTGGCTTTTCCTCCTTTTGGTAGTAGTTACGTTATTCTAGTATCTTTAACTTTTCACTTTGATGATGATCAGTCAATATATATATATATATATATATATATATATATATATATATATATATATATATATATATATATACTAGTATCTGCACTAAGCAGTAGCACCACTTTTTCTGTTAGTCCTCGTCATACATGTAGATTACTCCACTTTCTTGAATATGATGATCGACCAGCAGTTTTCTCTTTTTCAACTGAAAGTATTCTGCTGTTTGCGCTGCCGGCAAACTCTGAAACAGCGTCTCTTTTTAGCTTTCTACGTAATGACTAGAATTGTTGTTACGACAGTGCTGCATTAATGAATTATTAGCTCATATCATTTCATTCTGGGCCACAACTGAAATGTTAGTATTAAGCACTGTTTGTTTTACATTGATTGAGATGTTTACTTCTGTAATATATGTGCTACAGCTTTTTTCTTATCGTTTGGAGTGCAGCAGGACAGAACACTGAGCACAGCATGGTCCTGAAGAACATGGAAATGAAATTGTTGTTTTCAGATGTAACGGAAAATTAACTAAAGGCACTGTAAGAATAGATGTGATATTTGCATTTTGGCTCTTCTGGGAGCCTGGAATACAGTTATACAATCAAAGCTTTTTAAATTGTTACTACAATTTACGGTTGCGCCTTCAAGATTTAGCCGGCTTAAAAATAATTTTACCATGGTAAAGATATTCTAAGGGTGACAAAGCCGCCGAAGGGACGGGTCGTAGGGCCTTGGTGGAGAGAGGCATTGATAGCTTAATTTAGGAATTAGTCAATTTCAGTATTTCATTTTAATTTTTCTAGATAAAAATATTCTTAATTGTCCTAATCTCTAAATAGTTTTCCTCACTGCTGTGCACTTACCCCTGAAAAGGCTCATGACCATCTTATGGAATTGGGCCATGTTGGAATTACAAATCGCCAAGGCCATCTTCAACCCTTACTTTCATTTTCTCCTCCAAAATGGATAAAGTTACTCCAACTATTACTCTATTTTTACACTATAAAAGAATATTTCATTTTATATTCTTCTCTTTCCTCAATATTATATTATTATCTTTTATTTAAATTTTATTTTCTTATTTCTGTTAAAGAAATTCTATCTTTTTTTCTTTTTTACATATTCATCACATATAATTTAATATAAAATTATTTTATACCATAAATTATTAAATAATATAATTTGTAAGTAAATATTATAGATTATATATATTAACGGATAATTCAAATAAAAGTGAAATCATTGAGATACAAGATAATTAAATACATATTACATTATGATAAAATTTAGATTAAATATTACATAAATATTCAACTACTATTTCTACCGTCGAGCTAAAAATTGCTCAAATCGGTAATTTTCATCTACTACCATTTCTACCGTTGGAGGTGGATATTCCCAATAAAATTAATTTATAATTTTACATAAAAATAACAAATGCACGAAAATTAATTTATCAAAATTATACGCCAAATTAAGATGTAAAATTAATATTATAAAGATATTACATAAACATAATTAGGTATATATAAAGAGATGAATTAAAAGAGTTAAATAATAAAAATAATAATAAAGTAAGGATGAATAGTAATAGAGGAAATGAATAGTGTCACTCCAAATTTTCGTTCATTTATGGGAGCATACTAGAGGTGGAAGTTGAATATTTATGTAATATTTAATCTGAATTTTGCCATAATATAATATGTATTTAATTATCTTGTATCTCAATGATTTTACTTTTATTTGAATTATCCGTTAATATATATAATCTATAATATTTGCATATAAATTATATTATTTAAAAATTTATGGTATAAAATAATTTTATATTAAATTATATGTGATGAATATGTAAAAAAGAAAAAAAAAGATAGAATTTCTTTAATAGAAATAAGAAAATAAAATTTAAATTAAAGATAATAATATAATGTTGAAGAGAGAGAAGAATATAAAATAAAATATTCTTTTTTGGAGTAAAAAAATAGAGTAATGGTTGGTGTAATTTTACTCCATTTTAGAGTTTACTCTTTTGGAGGAGAAAATGGAGGCAAGGGTTGGAGATGACCTAAGTAGTAGCAAGATGGACAAGGCCATCATATGATTAATTAGGAAGACTTGTCTCTGGAACAAAAAAGGGCTACTTTCATTAATAACATACTATTAAAAACATAATACAAAAGATTAATATTAATTAATGATTAACAAATATGACAGTTAAATATTTATACATATAGCAGATTTCATTTAATTCAAATCAACAAGAATCAAGCTGTTTAAAAAGGCAATCCTAGTATTTAATATCCTTTCTTATTTTTTCTCTCATTTCCATAACATGTTTTATGTTTTCGTTGAAAACCAATCCATTCCATAACAGATTTTTTCATTTCTGTACATGGACCTTTTTATACAATATAATGTAGCGAAATTATACATCTTTATATTCTGATGAAATAAAATACATATATTATGAAAAAAAAATATAATGTATATTTGTGGTATATATACATTATAAATCATGAAATAATTAGAAAAATTCATGTATATATGCATATGTTATTTATATATGTCTTTATATTTAAATATATATCATCGATCCATTCCATAACATATTTTTTCCTTTTCATACATGGACCTTTTTATTCAACTTAATCCTAGCAAAACTATATATATGTATATTCTAATGAAATAAAATACATATTCCATGAAAATAAATACAATTTATGTTTGTGGTATATTATAAATCATGTATTTTTTTTTAGGAAAAACATGTATATATGCATATATTTTTTATACACTTATTTATATTTAAATAGATATTATTTATATACCATTTATATTTTGCACTAATATAACGTGCATATTTGTATAAATTATTCGTATATAAACAGTATATGTAACATATTTGTTTTCTATATACTACTAGAAAATGACTAAATTCCAACCGTCAAAAAGGTTGGAAATCAGTCGGAAATCGAGCTTTTCCGACGGATTTTCGACTGAAAACGATCGGTCGAAAAATACGTGGTCGCAAACAATTTGCGACCGAAACAGTCGAAAATTTCCGACCGAATTGGTCGCAAAATGGATAATCTGGGATGCACTGAATTTTTAGGGATTTGCGACTGATTTGGTCGGTAATTTTTCGACCAAATAGGTCATAAATTTGAATAAAATAATTAAATAATTAAGTTTTCTGACCGATTCGGTCGAAAAATTAAATAGTAAATAAATAAATAAATAAATAAATTTTCCGACCGAAACGGTCGGTAAATTTAATTAATTTTTTATTTTATTATTCAAAGTTGCGGCCGAATCGGTCGCAAATTTGGAAAATTTCAGGTAATAATTGCTACTACTACTTGTTTTCGAATCTGAAAATTTTCGGGTAATATTCAGCATATATAGTAACATAATGAACAAAAAGAGAAACCATAAAGAATAAAACCAAATCAAGCATAATTTGAAGAAAAAAGTACAATTGACCCAAATGGGAAACTCTTGGAGTACAACTGTAGTACAAGATGTGAAATATCAGCATACATTGCTCTAGTTTTTCTTTAAAAATCAACAATAGAGAGAACAAAGTGCTACCCACAGGCCACATGTGGATCTACATTAGGAATAATTCAAATCTAGCTGCTACCTCAGGTTTAACTACAAGAAAAATATTTCAACTATGAACAAATATCTTTCATGTTAGAAGTGAAAGAAAATATGAAAATGGATATAAAACACGCCGAGCTATTTTTGTCATGTACAACCAATAACCTCAAGGATTCTACAACCTCCCCCGAACTGCAAAAAAATAAAAATAAATAAATTTTAAATTTAAGTAGCAAAGGAGGGAATAGAGAGAGAAATAGATAGATAGATAGATAGATAGATAAATAGATAGATAGAGAAAGAAGTGGACTAACCGGAGGGGGAGACGCTGGAGCCGGTGAGAAAGAGAGAAGTGACGCTGGTGTCACGACCCAAATTGATGGGCCGCGATGGGCACCTGGCACCTTACTCAACCGAGTACCAACATAATGTATCTTTTCATATTATACTATCATAGATAACTGAGCCGGAAAGGCTGTCGTGATATAAGTAGAATACAACATGTAATACCAACTTATACATAAGACATACGGGCCTATAAGATAAAAATAACCACTCGTACACTGAACATTGGCCGACAAGGCCATACAATCTTTTACCTAAATGACATCTGTCTACAAGCCTCTAAGAATACATAATTATCATAAAGGTCGGGACAAAGTCCCGCCATATCAAACAATACACGTCTAAATCATACTGACCAAACAAGCAACTTCGGAGCAAATGGAGCACACTAACATCTTTCGCTGAGCTGATAGCCTACTTGGAGGGTTCTCGACCTGTCTATCGGGACATGCGGGCATGAAACGCAGCGTCCCCAGGCAAAAGGGACATCAGTACAAATAATGTACCGAGTATGTAAGGAATGAAAATCAGTAGATAATAGACATGAGAGAAATATGGAGTAAAAGGCTCGACATGTACGTCTACATAGCTCTGTAAATCATTTTATTTTTATAATGTGATGCATATGCGTATAAATGTCATACCATGCATAGGTATATGTGTTCGTAACATCATCAAGTCTCTAAGGGCATCCCATCATATTATTTCGGCCACTGTGGGCAAATCATCAACGTATACCAGTTGATCAGGTGGTGGTGCGTATATAACGCCATAACCTTTTTCCATATCCCATATACATATAATATACGCGTATATAATGCCATCTGGTCATGGGTCATTGTACATGTATAAATGCATGAAATGCATAAGAATTACGTTAATAAGATTTCTTGGATTGTCATAAAATCAATATGCCTTTGAGATAAACTTTATCAAATACGTATTTTTTTGAGATCCGTGAACAAAAGATATAATAATAATTCACATGGGGAATCAATAACATAGACACCCTTTTTTATGAATAGAGTCATTTATGAAAATTATTCGTTTACTCGTTTCGTGTAACGACCCAATCGGCCGTTTTGACTTTTAGAACCCTGTTCCCCTAAATAAAACTTCTCGTATGTACTTTTAATGATTTATGACTTGTGGGGATGGTTGATTCGGGATTTGGAAGTGTTTGGATTGAAATCGGAATACTTGATTCCTTAAGTTGGCTTTAAAAGGCTAAGTTTGACTTTGGTCAACAGTTTGAGCAAACGGACTCGGATCAGTATTTTGACAGTTTTGGTAAGTCCGTATCGTAATTTTGGACTTGGGCGTATGCCGGAATCAAATTCCTAGGTCCCTAACCCGAGATATGGAATTTTGATAAAAAATTAAAAATAATTAAGTTCAAATAGTGACCGGATGTCGAATTATGTGCAAACGACCCCGAAATAGAATTTTGATGATGCCAACAGCTCCGTATAGTAATTTTGGACTTAGGAGCGTGAACGAATTTTATTTGGAAGTCCGTAGTGAAATTAGGCTTGAAATGGCTAAAATAAGAATTTAAGTTTGGAAGTTTGACCGGGGAGTTGACTTTTTGATATCGGAGTCAAAATCCAGTTCTGAAAATTTTCATAGCTCTGTTATGTCATTTATAACTTGTGTGCAAAATTTGAGGTAAATCATAGTTGATTTGATAGATTTCAACATCGAATGTAGAAGTTAGAAATTTTAAGTTTCATTAAACTTGAATTTGAGCATAATTCGTGGTTTTAGTGTCTTTTTATGTGATTTGAGGTTTCAAATAAGTTCGTATGATATTTTAGGACTTGTTGGTATATTTGGTTGAGGTCCCGAGGTCCTCGGGTGAGTTTCGGATGGTTAACGGATCAAAACAATTGGACTTAAAAAGCTGGTGTAATTTTTCCTTCTGCTGGAAATTCTGGGCTGTGATCGAGCCCAAGATCGAGGCCCATGATCGAGGCCCATGGTTGGAGTCCATGATCGGAGTCCAGGATCGGACTACCATGACCGGGCCCCATGATCGGACTCCCTGATCGAGCTCCCTGATCGGACTCCCTGATCGAGCTCCCTGATCGAGCTCCCTGATCGGACTCCCTAATCGAGCTCCCCAATCGAGCTCCCTGATCGAGCTCCCTGTTCGGACTCCCTGATCGAGCTCTCTGATCGAGCTCCCTGATCAGACCCCATGATCGAGCTCCCTGATCGGACTGGACAGATCTGTAAGTTATAAAAACAGGGGCATTCGTCCCATTTGCCATTTTTGACGAACTTGAGCTTGAGTAGAGGCGACCTTTGACAGATTTTCAAGGAAAGACATTGGGGTAAGTGATTCCAACTCGAATTTGGTCCAAATACACAAATATATCATTGTTTTCACCATTTAATTAGTGTTTTGAGATTGAAATTTGGAAAAATTTTAGAAATCTCATATAAATGAATTTTTGAGATTTCGGTATCGATTTGGAGTGGGATTTGAGTGAAACTGGTATGGTTGGATTCATAATTGAATGGGTTGTTGGATTTCATAACTTTTGCCGGATTCCGAGATGTGGACCCCACGGACGAATTTTTAATTAATTTCGGGATTTTAATGAAAATGTAGTATTTTCTTATAGAAGTGATTCCTATAAATTTTAGTGATTGTATCAAATTATTGTTGGTTAGATTTGAGCCAATCAAAGTTGGATAATGTCACGACTCAATTTTTCCTCCGTTTGGGTAACGTGATGGCACCTAGTCTTAGAGACTAGGTAAGCCTAGCATTAATTGAAACAATATTATTTAAATAACATCTAACAATTTAAATTAGAAATATCTTAAACTTTACAATTCCCAAAACCCAGTAGTATAAGTCATAAGCTCTACAGAGTTTGCTATCACTTCTAAATACAATTGTTCGGAAGTAAGTAAAAACAGTGTAAATACAAAATAGGAAGGTGACTCCGAAGCCTGTAAATGCAGCGGCAGGTTTACCTTGAGTCTCCTCAGCAAGGATCTGCACAGCTATTAACGATCGATACCTGGATCTGGATAAAAATGTGCAGGAGAGTAGCATGAGCACACCTTAGCGGTGCCCAGTAAGTATCAAGACTAACCTCGGTAAAGTAGTGACAAGGACTAGTCAAGACACCCACTGGTCTAATAAACTGAAAACGTATAAGTATAGGGATGACAAAACATGACATCTATCTAAGGACCCCACGATATGGCTAACGACATATCAACTGTAATAAGGAATGAAAAACAGCAAGTAACAGCGGAACACCAGAATAAGACACAGAAGAATGAACGAAAGCACAACCCAAATTCAAAAATCACAATACAGAAAAGGCAAGTAGTAACTCAGCAACTGCAATAGTTTTCACATCAGGATCAGCCAACAAACCCCAATAAATTAGTCAAATCCTTCAAGTGTAAACTTTCACCCGTAAGTTTTTTTAAATTGAGGTCTTTAGAATATAATTCTTTCCAATAAGAAATTTATTTATTTAAAAAAAAAATATTTTTCCTTCAAATAAATATCTTCAAATATAGTTCTTTCAAGATAAAAAAAAAACTTTCAAATATAAACTTTTCCAGTAATATCTTTCGAATATAAGTTACCCTATGACACCTAAGCATGGAATATTAGCAGCTCCGAACACAGATATAACCACAGGGGATTCTACCGGGATACCGTCCCGTAGTCCCGAATTAAATATGCAAGACAGAGGGATCTCCCAGAATATGTCTGTAGTCCCAATTTAAATATGCAGTGCTGGGGGATCTCCCGAAATACGCCCGTAGTCTCAAAGTAAATATGCAAGACAGGAAAATCTTCTGGAATACGTCCGTAGTTCCAATTTAAATATGCAGTGCTGGGGGATCTCCCGAAATACGTATGTAGTCCCAAAATAAATATGTAAGACAGGGGGATCTCTCAGAATACGCCCATAGTCCCAATTTAAATATGCAGTGCTGGGGGATCTCCTGGAATACTTCTATAGTCCCAATTTAAATATGCAGTACAAACAACAGAGATAACAACTATAACACGACAGAAACCTCGCACATCACCACAATAAGTACAAAAGCAACAATGACAAAGATGCGAGGTACGGCGAGCAAATCAACTCAAGAACTTAAATCACAAGAACGGTAGAATTCATTCACCAGGAATAACCACAGTGAAGAATGCTAGGCACAAGGAGAACAACTTAACAAGGGAAAACAAAAATATAGCAACGATTTCACAATATTCAAGTCAACGATAAGAAGCCGACACGAGTCAAATAGTTCCAAATAATGGCAAGTCAACTAAGATATAGGTTATCTAAACTCCTTTTGAGGTTGAGCAATTACGAGGAATATTCAACAATTCAAGTAAGGATATGCAACGGAAGATAATCATAACTCCAATTAAGACAAAACAATTATAGGATGAGAAAATAATGATTTCAATTAAAGATAAGCAGTTATGAAAAATATAGCACGATGATAGAAGAGGTAAAATCTTTGGTTACGTCGAATAAGGGTCAAATAGGCAGTAAGAGTGAATCCTAGAGCAATTATCTCTAATCAAAGCATGTAAAGGTGAAACTAACAAATAGGAATTCAAGCGTATCAAGAACAACATCATACACGGTGAATATAAGGACATAAGAATCCTAAAAAGCTAACTTTCCACAAATAAGTCTGAGCACGCACTTGCCACCTCACATACACAGACTACAATCAGCATATATGACTCAAATCCTAAGGAGTAGTTCCCCCACACAAGGTTAGGCAAGATACTTACTTCAAACTGCGCTTAATCAATCAAGTAGTATGCCCTTTCCTCGATTTTTCGACTCTGATCGGATCGAATCTAGTCATAATTAATTAGATTCAATCAATACAAATTGTAGGAATAAATTTCATATGAAAATACAAATTTTCTACAAAAATCCGAAATTTAACCCAAAAATCACCCGTGGGGCCCACGTCTCGGAACCAGACAAAAATTACAAAATATGAATGCCCATTCCGATACGAGTTCAACCATACCAATTTTATTCAATTCCGATAACAACTCGACCTCCAAATCATAAATTGAATCAAGAGGGTTTTCACAATTTTTCCAACTTAATTCACCGATTAAATGCTAAAAATAACTATGGATTCGGGTAATTTAATCAATATTGAGTTAAGAACACTTACCCCATTGTTTCCTCTGAAAATCTCTCAAAATTTGCCTCATCCCGAGCTCCAATCCGTCAAAAAATGGAAAATGGGACGAAGTCCCATTTTCTGAACTTAAACTCACTGCCTAGGCCTTTCTTCTTCGCGTTTGTGTGACCAGTGTCGCGTTCGCGAAGGCCTGACCATGCACTACATCGAGTTTGCGTTCAAGCTCTCGCATTCGTGGTAGCCAACTGCTCTCCTTCTTCGCATTGGCAGTCCATGCTTCGCGTTCGCGAAGGGTTAATGGCTCAAGGTCCCGGCCCCGCTTCCTTCTTCCCGTTCGCGACCACTGCGTCGCGTTCGTGTAAGCTTGACCAGACCTTGCCTCGCATTTGCGTTCGCGTCCACTCTTTTGCATTCGCGAAGGTCAAATCCAGAACCCCCAAAATTTCTTCTTCGCGAACGCGGGAATTTCTTCGTGTTCGCGAAGAAGGGAACCGGACACCAGAATCAGCAGTTCCAAAACATCTCCAAATGATCCGAAACACACCTGAGGCCCCCGGGACCTCAACCAATCATACCAACCAGTCCCATAACACATTACGAACTTGCTCGAGGCCTCAAATCACATCGAACAATACTAGAATTACGAATCGCGCATCAAATCGAATTATAAGTTTTCAAATCTTTCAACTTCTATATTTTGCGCCGAAACGTATCAAATTAATCTGGAATGACTTCAAATTTTGTACACAAGTCATAAATGATATAACAGACCTATTCAAATTTCCAGAATCGGATTCCGATCTCGATATCAAAAAGTCAAACCCCGGTCAAACTTCCCAATAATTCAACGTCCGGCATTTCAAGCTTAATTCCACTACGGACCTCTAAATATTTTTTCCGGACATGCTCCTAAGTCCAAAATCACCATACAGAGCTATTGACATCATTAAAATTTCATTCTGGAGTCGTTTGTTCAGAAGTCAACTCTCTGGTCAACTCTTTCTATTTAAGTTTCAAATTAAGGATTGTTCTTTTAATTTAATTCCCAATCTATAGTAAATCAAACTCGACCACACCCGCGGGTCATAATACATATTGCAAAGCTGCTCGAGACCTTAAGTCGCTAAACGGGGCATAAATTCTTAAAACGACAAGTCGGGTCGTTACAGATAATCGAGGAAAGGGCCTTCTAGTAGATTAAATTGAAGCAAATTGAGGTAAGTCTCTTGTCTAATCTTGAGAGAGTAAAATTTTATCATAGATGATTAAATTAAATAATTGTTATTAATTTTGGGGTCTACGTACGCATGAGGTGACGAGAGTCCGTGCGTAGCTACTATTAATGCTAAAGTCCGGGTAGTTTAGAACTCAAAAGCATGAATTACTTGTGAAATTTGTATTCTTTACTTGATTAAAATTATTTGATATGTATATATATATTGTGAATTGTTAGGTAAAAATATTAAAATATGAAAATCTCATATGCTTAATTTTGTTGTTTAAATTAATTATTGTTCATATACTTGATTTTTCTGTTTAAATTAATTAATTGTTAAGAGAGATTGTTCTTCCTCCCGAATTTATCTTATAATAAATATACTCTCATTCCGGAGGTACATAAGAAAATGTCCTGCTTTCTTGTGGAGCGGGCCGAATGCCTCGGCAGGATAGATGCATCTATGGATCGTGCCGCACGTCCCTCGGCAGTGTACACGATATTCTGGATCGGGCCGAACGACCTCGGCAGAAATCGTGCTTAATAATAATAATTACATGATATTTTGATAGTTTGTTGCAGCTTGTGAAGCTAATTGATAAATTAAAAATCTTTGTAATTTAAAAAATTATTATTCCTGTTTGTTAAGGAATTATTGTTATTCCTGTAAATATGACTAATTGATAAATTTGGAAATTTATTGGAATTGAAGGAATTTAATTAATATATTGAGAATTGTTGCATGTGAAGGAATTTAATTATTTCTGCTGGCTAAATAATTATTGTAAATTCTGTGAATCATACTGATTTGAAAAATTATAATTTATTCCATTTATTATTATTGACTCATAGTGAGTGGCAAAGTCGGTCATCTCGTCTCTACCACTTCGAGATTAGGCTTGATACTTACTGGGTACACGTTGTTCACGTACTCATACTACACTTGCTGCATATTTTATTGTGCAGGTACATATATGTCTAGCGGCCTTGTGGGCGCAGAGGTTGGTTAATAATTGTGGGGACATAGGTGAGCTGCATTCTATATTACGATCTGCAGCCAATAGAGTCTCCTCCAGAGTTATTATTTTTTCCTGTCTAATTTGCATTCTGGACAAATGCTATATTTTATTTTTAATTTCCTAGTTAATGCTCATGCACTTATGACACCGGATTTTGGGGAATAGTTATGAATTGTTTAGAAATTTAGTTGCTAAAAATATTTATCATTTACTCTATAAGTTCTATCTTTATTAATTCATTGAAGAAATTTTGATTTCAAAAATACTAAAAGATTATTTAATTAACTATATAGTGTTGACTTGCCTGACAGCGGTGTCCGGCGCCATCACGACCTTAAATAGATTTTTGGGTCGTGACAACATGGTATCAGAGCACTAGGTTCACGTAGGTCTCACGAGTCATGAGCAAGTCTAGTAGAGTCTTGTGGATCGGTACGAAGACGTCTGTGCTTATCTTCAAGAGGCTACAGGGCTGTTAGGAATGCTTTCCTTTTTGATTCCTCATCGTGTGGTCCGATTCCTTTGAGGCTTATGCCTTTATTTCCTTCTTATTCAATCTTATGCGACGCGAAGCGCTTGTTATAAATTTGGGATCGAGGAAATTTTGAATGGTACTACAGATGTAGTGCAGGATGCTTCTCCTTATGTAATTAATTTAGCTATTGTCGTCACCTTGCGGAAGGTCGCTCTATCATTTCAGTTCAATATCAATACTACCTAAGGTTTTGAGATTTGGCATTGATTGTTATGACGATTCATGCGTTATTATCGCACAATGTTTATGTAATGGTAGAATGCATGTCTATGTGTCAGGACATTAAACGACTTGAAAGAATGTTTTTCCTAGTACATGATTCAGAGGTTCCATGTTTTACTTCCAGCAGAGAAAAGGCAATCGGATTATGAATGTTCAGGTTTGGGATTGATGGAGTAACGGAGCATGATATCTTCGAGCGTGGTAGAGTTCTCAATTTTGATGTGGTGTCATCACCTTGTTAAATGCATTAAGGTTTGCCGGTGTTATAGTTTTCTTCAACTCGCCTTCACGGCGGGGTGTTAGGAATTGGTATAAGGGAAGCAATTGTTAGAGATCGAGTGTGTGCAGTGGTTCAGGGTCGAAGCAGTGTTCCTAGTATTGATGGCTTGAGAAGGATGATCCTCGAAAAGGTTTAAAGCTGGTAACGACCTATTGGTTCAAGTGCTACAGAGACGGATTTTTAGTTAAGGCAACAACTGGACAACCTGATCCGTTAACCATCCAAAACTCACCCGAGCCCCTCGGGACCTCGACCAAATATACCAACAAGTCCTAAAACATCATAGGGACTTAGTCGAACCCTCAAATCACCTCAAACAATGCTAAAATCATGAATTACACCCCAATTCAAGCCTAATGAACTTTGAAAATTCTAATTTCTACAAACGACTCTGGAACCTATCAACTCACGTCCGATTGACCTCAAATTTTGCACACAAGTCATAAATGACATAACAAAGGTATTCCAATTTTCAGAATCGGATTCCAACCCTGATATCAAAAAGTCACCCCCCCCCTCCCGGTTCAAACTTCTTAAAAAATAAACTTTCGGTATTTCAAGCCTAATTCCTCTACGGACTTCCATATAATATTCCGGACACGCTCCTAAGCCCAAAATCACCATACAGAGCTATTGGAATCATCAAAATTCAAATCCGAGGTCGTTTACATATAGGTCCATAACCGGTCCACTTTTTTAACTTAAATTTTCCATTATGAGACTAAGTGTCTCATTTCACTCCGAGTTCCTTCCGGACCCAAACCAACTAACCCGATAAGTTATAAATCAATTGCAAGACATAAATTGAGCAGTAAATGGGGGAACGGGGGTTATAATATTCAAAACGACCGGCCGGGTCACGACACAAAATCCCACTAATCATGATGGCACCTAACCCAACCCGCTAGGTAAGCCAACTTTCAATTATCCAATTCCAATAACAATTATTAAAGCAATTTAAGTAAATAATGATCTTAACCTTATACATTCCCCAAGAACTGGCAGTATAAATCATGAGCTTCTAATAATAGAGTATACAAAGCGAAAATGAAATAAATACATAGTCTGTTTAAATAGTACATAAACAGAGATTTTATAATTTAAGGCTACCATGAACAAGAGGCAGCTACAACAGGAACGCAAGTATATCTTCAAATCCCGCAACCATCGAGCACAGCAACAACATCAATCAACATCTGCACGCAATGTGCAGAAGTGTAGTATCAGTATAACCGACCCCATGTATTGAGTAAGTAACAAACCTAGCCTTAGGTTGAATGTAGTGACGAGCTTTTACCAAGGTCGGGTCCAAATCTACTAATCCACAACAGTTAATAACAACATAAAGGAAATAATACCTGAAGTAACTCAAAGATAAAATGCTCAGTCGCATCATGATTTCAACAATAATAGTTCTTCCTTTCAAGTACATCAATGAAAACCCAAATCTTTTGCCAAAGTTACCAAAAATGTGAATAAGTTTGAAAGCAATATATTTTCCAAAATTCTTTCAATAATAGATAAAATATCTCATTTTCTTTTCAGATAACCATTGTAAAACAAATGCATCACTATGCCCATTTGTCAACATGTGTGAGAAATCATGAATAATGTGATACAGTACAGCATGAGGAAAATACATCTCTATGCATATATGTCATGTGTGCATATCAATACAATGTATCTCAGAAATTGTACTCATGTACTCACACTCTCAGAGTACTCAATCTCACTGTCTCGCATTCGCTCTCACTGTGCTCAGCACACTCAATCACTCAGCGCTATACAATACCTGTTGCGGCATGCAGCCCGATCCCTGTTTATAGTCGACTGCGCTCACTGGGGGTGTACAGACTCATGAGGGGCTCCTACAGCCCAAGCGCTATAAGCACGGACAACTCACGTGCCATAAAATAAATATCTGGATCCGCACGGCCAACTCACATGCAATAATAATATAAGGATCCGCACGGGCAACTCACGTGCAATAATAATATAAGGATCCGCACGGCCAATTCACGTGCAATAATAATATAAGGATCTGCATGGCCAACTCACGTGCAATAATAATATAAGGATCCGCACGGCCAACTCACGTGTTGCACGGCCAACTCACGTGCAATAAGAAGCCAATAAGGCCTACTGCATAAAGATCCACACGGCCAACTCACGTGCAATAATAATATAAAGATCCGCACGGCCAACTCACATCATAAGGAATACACCTACGTAGATTACTCCATAGGAAATAACCCACCTGCTTAACCTCAAATTGGTATCTTGATATACCCTTTCGGAGTCACAATTACTATGCAATCACTTAGTCTATCTGAGTCCAAACTCATTAGCCAGACATGAGAGTTTAATTTGTCCCACAATCTAACAACGTGAAAGATCCTTCAACACACTCATAACCCGAGACTATAAGTCGCATCTAGACAGAAATTAAGCACCCATAGTCCTTTTCATATCCCAACAAACTCATCTGGACACATTCTGTAGTCACATCATGCTTATCACATAGCTATTCAACTGTTCATCAAGCCACAAATTCCACTCATAGGGACACTACTAGACATATGAGTCCAAATGTATAAGTTCACACAACGGAAGCTACCGAACCTAAGCTGTGGTCTAAATCTGGCCTCAAGTCCTCCAGACTGACCCATCACCAGAACACAGAATACACATCTCTAACATCGTTCATGGAATCACAAGTCAGCGATACACAGCTGATACCGAGCGCTCATGTGCGCATACGAATACATGGAAGGAATTCAAAGAGTTTATGTCTCAAGCTGAATCAATCTCGCACGATAAGGAAAGAAAAATAGGAAGTATATATCCTAAATGCCCTCTAGCCTCTCGAAGATAAGTATGGACGTCATCATACCGATTCGCAAGACTCTACTAGACACTTGCTCATGACTTGTAGAACCTATGAACCTAGAGCTCTGATACCACCTTGTCATGACCCAAAATCCAACTAGTCGTGATGGCACCTAACCCATCCCGTTAGGTAAGCCAAATTCCATCTATCTAATTCCAATGAAATTAATTAAAAGAAAATATCTAAAACCAATACATCTCCCCAAGAACTGGTAGTATAAATCATGAGTTTCTAAGAATAGAGTGTACAAAGCGAAAATAAAATAAATACATAGTCTGTTTGAATAATACATAAACAGAGTTTTTATAAATCTAAGGCTACCCTGAACAAGAGGCAGCTAGAACAGGAACGCAGGTACATCTTTAGATCCCGCAACCATTGAGCACAGCAACAACGACAGCCAATATCTGCACGCAATGTGCAGAAGTGTAGTATCAGTACAACCGACCCCATGTACTGAGTAAGAAACAAACCTAGCCGTAGGTTGAAAGCACTGACGAGCTTCTACCAAGGTCGGGTCCAAAACCACCAGTCCACAACAGTCCATAACAACATAAAGCAAATAGTACCAGAAGAAACACAGAGATAAAAATGCTCAGCCGAAACATGATTTCAAAAATAATAGTTCTTCTTTTCAAATACATCAGTGAAAACCCAAATCGTTTGCCGAAGTTGCCAAAAATATGAATAATTTGAGAACAGTAATTCTTCCCAAAATCATTTCAATAGTAAATAAAATATCTCATTTTCTTTCCCAGATAACCAGCGTAAAACAAATGCATCACTATGCCCATCTGTCAACATGTGTGAAAAATCATGAATAATGTGATACAGTACAGTATGAGGAAAACACATCTCTATGCATATATGTCATGTGTGTATGTCAATGCAATGTATCTCAGAGATTGCTCTCATGTACTCACAGTCTTAGAGTACTCAATCTCATTGTCTCGCATTCTCTCTCACTGTGCTCAGCACACTCAATCACTCAGCGCTATACAATACATGCTGCGACGTGCAGCCCGATCCCTATTTATAGTCGACTGCACTCACTGGGGGTGTACAGACTCATGAGGGGCTCCTACAGCCCAAGCGCTATAAGCACGGACAACTCACGTGCCATAATATAAATATCTGGATCCGCACGGCCAACTCACATGCAATAATAATATAAGGATCCGCACGGGCAACTCACGTGCAATAATAATATAAGGATCCGCACGGCCAATTCACGTGCAATAATAATATAAGGATCTGCATGGCCAACTCACGTGCAATAATAATATAAGGATCTGCACGGCCAACTCACGTGCTGCACGGCCAACTCACGTGCAATAAGAAGCCAATAAGGCCTGCTCCAACTCACGTGCTATAATAATATAAAGATCCGCACGGCCAACTCACATCATAAGGAATACACCTACGTAGATTACTCCATAGGAAATAACCCACCTGCTTAACCTCAAATTGGTATCTTGATATACCCTTTCGGAGTCACAATTACTATGCAATCACTTAGTCTATCTGAGTCCAAACTCATTAGCCAGACATGAGAGTTTAATTTTTCCCACAATCTAACAACGTGAAAGATCCTTCAACACACTCATAACCCGAGACTATAAGTCGCATCTAGACAGAAATTAAGCACCCATAGTCCTTTTCATATCCCAACAAACTCATCTGGACACATTCTGTAGTCACATCATGCTTATCACATAGCTATTCAACTGTTCATCAAGCCACAAATTCCACTCATAGGGACACTACTAGACATATGAGTCCAAATGTATAAGTTCACACAACGGAAGCTACCGAACCTAAGCTGTGGTCTAAATCTGGCCTCAAGTCCTCCAGACTGACCCATCACCAGAACACAGAATACAAATCTCCAACATCGTTCATGGAATCACAAGTCAGCGATACACAGCTGATACCGAGTGCTCATGTGCGCATACGAATACATGGAAGGAATTCAAAGAGTTTATGTCTGAAGCTGAATCAATCTCGCACGATAAGGAAAGAAAAATAGGAAGTATATATCCTAAATGCCCTCTAGCCTCTCGAAGATAAGTATGGACGTCATCATACCGATTCGCAAGACTCTACTA
The DNA here is from genome assembly GCF_000715075.1 of Nicotiana tabacum. Classification (NCBI taxonomy): domain Eukaryota; kingdom Viridiplantae; phylum Streptophyta; class Magnoliopsida; order Solanales; family Solanaceae; genus Nicotiana; species Nicotiana tabacum. Next base: position 147,659,581 of record NC_134096.1, on the reverse strand, counting down.
GACACTTGCTCATGACTTGTAGAACCTATGAACCTAGAGCTCTGATACCACCTTGTCATGACCCAAAATCTAACTAGTCGTGATGGTACCTAACCCATCCCGTTAGGTAAGCCAAATTCCATCTATCTAATTCCAATGAAATTAATTAAAAGAAAATATCTAAAACCAATACATCTCCCCAAGAACTGGTAGTATAAATCATGAGTTTCTAAGAATAGAGTGTACAAAGCGAAAATGAAATAAATACATAGTCTGTTTGAATAATACATAAACAGAGTTTTTATAAATCTAAGGCTACCCTGAACAAGAGGCAACTAGAACAGGAACGCAGGTACATCTTTAGATCCCGCAACCATTGAGCACAGCAACAACAACAGCCAATATCTGCACGCAATGTGCAGAAGTGTAGTATCAGTACAACCGACCCCATGTACTGAGTAAGAAACAAACCTAGCCGTAGGTGGAAAGCACTGACGAGCTTCTACCAAGGTCGGGTCCAAAACCACCAGTCCACAACAGTCCATAACAACATAAAGCAAATAGTACCAGAAGAAACACAGAGATAAAAATGCTCAGCCGAAACATGATTTCAAAAATAATAGTTCTTCTTTTCAAATACATCAGTGAAAACCCAAATCGTTTGCCGAAGTTGCCAAAAATATGAATAATTTGAGAACAGTAATTCTTCCCAAAATCATTTCAATAGTAAATAAAATATCTCATTTTCTTTCCCAGATAACCAGCGTAAAACAAATGCATCACTATGCCCATCTGTCAACATGTGTGAAAAATCATGAATAATGTGATACAGTACAGTATGAGGAAAACACATCTCTATGCATATATGTCATGTGTGTATGTCAATGCAATGTATCTCAGAGATTGCTCTCATGTACTCACAGTCTTAGAGTACTCAATCTCATTGTCTCGCATTCTCTCTCATTGTGCTCAGCACACTCAATCACTCAGCGCTATACAATACGTGCTGTGACGTGCAGCCCGATCCCTATTTATAGTCGACTGCACTCACTGGGGGTGTACAGACTCATGAGGGGCTCCTACAGCCCAAGCGCTATAAGCACGGACAACTCACGTGCCATAATATAAATATCTGGATCCGCACGGCCAACTCACGTGTTGCACGGCCAACTCACGTGCAATAATAATATAAGGATCCGCACGGCCAACTCACGTACAATCATAATATAAGGATCCGCACGGCCAACTCACGTGCAATAATAATATAAGGATCCGCACGACCAACTCACGTGCAATAATAATATAAAGATCCGCACGGCCAACTCACGTACAATAATAATATATATAAAGCCAACATGGCATGCTGCGGCATGCAGCCCGATCCCAAAATATCCTCACAATCAGGCCCTCGGCCTCCCTCAGTCATCAATCTCTCCAGTCTCTCTCTCATGGGCTCACAATGTCATGATAATAGCCCAAAATGATGATATGATCTATCAATAAATAACAACAGAGACTGAGATATGATATGCAATGAAATGAATATGACTGAGTATATTCAATTTAAAATAAATATTTCACAACAATATGACCTCTGTGGGTCCTAATAATACTGGCATATAGTTTCAACATGATTTTTAATATGCTTTTCAACTCAATTTCTTTAACTCATAAAATCGCATGGAAAATGCCAAGATCATTTAAGTACAAACTTCCACAGAAGCAATTATGTAATAATTTCTATAGTACACACCCACACACCCGTCACCTAGCATGTGCGTCACCTCCTAACAATTCACGAAATACATATATTCAGGGTTCATACCCTCAACTCCAATCTGCGCGTATCAACTTCCAAATGGCTCGAATCTAGTCACAATTAATTTGATTCAGCTCACAAAAATTATAGGAATTAATTCCATATCAAAATACTAATATTTTTCAAAAATCCGAAATTACGCCCCAAAAATCACCTGTGGGGCCCACGTCTCGAAATCCGACAAAACTTACAAAATACGATAACCCATCCAATTACAAGTTCAACCATATTAATTTCACTCAAATCCGACTTCAAATCGGTATTCAAACTTGAAAATTTCGTTTGTGACATTATAGAAATTTCCTTCTATTTCTCTAGAAGATTCAATAATCTTACACCAAAAATGAAGATTAATTCATGGAATATAATCACAAGGGAGTTAAGAACACTTACCCCAAGTTGTGTGAAAAATTTTCTCTCCAAAATCGCCCAAACCGAGCTCCAAAATGTCCAAAATGAGAAAAAATCTCGGAACCCTCGTTTTAAACACTGCCCAAGCATTTCTGCACCTGCGGTGCCTGGGCTCGCACCTGCGCATTTGCTTTTGCGGACAAAAATGCGCGCCTGCAAAAATAGCCGCCCCTCTAAAATCTCGCATCTGCGGCGCTATTCTCGCATCTGTGGGCTTCGCAGATGCGCATTCCCCTTCGCACCTGCGGTCGCCTCACTCCAGCCCCAGTCCGTATCTGTGCCAATACCTTCGCACCTGCGGCCTTGCAGATGTGAAAAATTCCTCGCACCTGCGAGCACTGCCTAGTTCCACACTTGGCCGTTTCTGCAAGTGATCTCGTGCACATGCGGCTTCGCACCTGCGATCACACCAGTAGGCAGCAACCCCAACATTTCCCTAAGTCCAAATTTGATCCGTTAACCATCTGAATCTCACCTGAGCCCCCTCGGGACCCAGTACGAATATACCAACAAGTCCCATAATATAACACGGACCTACTCGAGGCCTCAAATCACACCTAACAACATCAAAACGATGAATTACACCTCAATTCGAAATCATTGAACTTTGAAACTTCAAATTCTATAACTTGTGCCGAAACATATCAAATAACGTCCGATTGACCTCAAATTTTGCACACAAGTCACATTTCAAATTACGGACCTATTTCAATTTTCAGAATCAGATTTCGACCTCGATATCAAAAAGTCAACTCCCCGGTCAAACTTTCCAAAAATTCATCTTTCGGCATTTCAAGCCTAATTCCACTACGAACCTCCAAATATTTTTCCGGACACGCTCCTAAGTCCAAAATTACCATACGGAGCTATTGGAATCATCAAAATTTGAATTCGAGGTCGTTTACATATAAGTCCGCATCCGGTCACTATTTTAAGTTAAGCTTTAAACCTTGGAACTAAGTGTTCTAATTCATTCCAAAAACCTCACCGGACCCGAACCAATTGCCCCGACAATTCACACAACAACTGTAAAGTATAATTTGAGCAGTAAATCTGAAAATAAGGTTGTAATACTCAAAACGACCGGTCGGGTCGTTACACTAATATTATAACTTAAGTCCGTAGACCTAGTCACTGTCCATCCTAAATCCCAAATCACTTCAAACTTTCCTCATGCCGTGTAGTTATCCTACCACGTAACTCATATGCTACCTTGTCACTCTCCTTTAAGCAACTACTCGACTTCTGTTTCTTACACTTGGCCTCCTAGAAACTTAGCCACCACAAGACACCTTCCACATGTTCTTCCTCATCCTTTGGACTTGAATAGCTGCTGGAATTTTCTGATATCTGATAATGTTTTCCTTCTACGCGATCGAGTGAATGCGTTTGCGATCGTGTAGGCTTATTTGGTCAGTGGGGGTTTTTGTTCTACGCAATCGCGTGGGCATATCTGTGATCACGTAGGGTTAATGTGAGGCAGTGGCATTTTGTGCTTCGCGATCGCGTAGCTCTGGAATTTTGTGACTCGCGAACGTGTGACGAAGGTCGCATTCGCGTAGAGTAAGTGGAGCGGAGTAGAAGTCACGCGTTTTGTGCTTCGTAATTGCATGGACTAGTTCGCGATCGCGTATGTCTGTGATGTTGTGCATCGCGATCGCGTGGGAAAGTTCGCGATCACGTAGAGTAAAATCTGGGCGATGGAAAATTGTTATTCGCGATCGCGTGGGAATGTTCGCGATCACGAAGGGTTTTTGACGATTTGGAGCTCGGATTGAGGCGATTTTTGGGTGACTTTCAGAAGAAACAACGGGATAAGTGTTCTTAACTCAATATTGGTTAAATTACCCGAATCCATGGTTGTTTTTATCATTTAATTGGTGAATTGAGTTGGGAAAATTTGAAAACTCTCTTGGTTTAAATTGAAGATTTGAGGGTTGAGTTGGGATCGGATTTTGGTAAAATTGGTATGGTTAGACTCGTGGTTGAATGGGTTTCCGAATTTTATAACTTTTGTCGTGTTCCGAGATGTAGGCCCCACGTGCGAATTTTGAGCTAATTTTTGAATTTTTATGGAAAATCATTATTTTCTTATGGAATTAATTCCAATGAATTTTATTGACTGAAATGAATTATTTATGACCAGATTCGAGACGTTTGGAGACCAATTCACGAGGAAAGGACATTGCAGAATAATAATTTCACGGCTTGAAGTAAGTAACAGTTTTAAATCTGGTCCTGAGGGTATGAAACCCCGGATTTTGGTATCATGCGATTATTTTGGAAGTGACGCACATACTAGGTGACGGGCGTGTGGGCGTGCACCGAGGGGATTGTGACTTGGTCCGTCCCAGGAAACTGTAAAGTTGAATAATTTGTTGTTAGCTATATGCTCTCTATGTGTTGATAAAATCTGACTGTAAATCATATTAGAAATCATGCTTAGGTTATGTGATAGTACTGTTGGGACCCAGAGAGGTCGCGTACTTGTTGAATTTCCTGCTAAATGCTATATGTACTCAGTCTCAGTTTTTGCTTGCACATTTTATCTCAGTCTCTGTTATTATTATTGATACATCATATCATTGTTGTTTGGGCTAATTTTATGATTATTGAGAGCCCGAGAGACTGGAGAGATTTATGACTGAGTGAGGCCGAGGGCCTGATTATGAGATATTGATACTATAGCACGTGAGTTGTCCGTGTAGCACGTGAGTTGGCCGTGCAGATCCTTATATTATACTATAGCACGTGAGTTGGCCGTGCGGATCCTTATATTATACTATAGCACGTAAGTTCGCCGTGCAACATGTGAGTTGGCCGTGCGGATCCTTATATTATACTATAGCACGTGAGTTAGCCGTGCGGATCCAGATATTTATATTATGGAACATGAGTTGTCCGTGCAGCACGTGAGTTATCCGTGCAGATTATAGCGCTTGGGCTGTAAGAGACCATCTGGAGTCTGTACACTCCCAGTGAGCGCGGGTACCCATTGAGAGTGAGTGATGAGGGCTGGGAGCCGAGGGAGTGATAAGGGCTGGGAGCCCAGTAAATGATTATTGTCCTAAGAGGTTGTACTTGATTTCCATTTGTTGTTGCACTTAGTTGCTATCTGTCATTGTTGTGAAATCTCTAAAAAATTATTGATATACGGATTACATGAACAGGAACTGTATAAAAATTGATTTGACATTAAACTGCCAGATTTGATAGCATGTCTATTCTTTGCCGGAATTAATGGAAATAAACCATAAATGTGTAGCTCGTTACTATCTTCAGTTCCTTATTTATTATTGTTACTTGCTGAGTTGGTTGTACTCATACTACACCCTGCACTTCGTGTGCAGATCCAGGTGTTCCCGGACATAGTGGGTGTTGATCCTTTCGCGCGGTTGATTTCCAGGAGATTTTGAGGTAGCTGTCGTGTTCCTTTGACCTTGTCTCTCCTTCTCTATCTCTTTATTTTACTGTATTTGGTCTCAGACTATTATAGACTATATTTTCCAGACTTGTATTCATATTAGATGCTCATGTACTTAGTGACACCAGGTTTTGGGGAGTGTTCGTATTTGTATTTGGGAGATTTTTTTATTGTATTTAAATATTGAATTTTTTAAACTTAAAAGAAATTATGGTTTAGTGACATTAACGGCTTGCCTAGTATCGAGATAGGCGCCATCACGACAGGTGAGATTTTGGGTCGTGACAAGTTGGTATCAGAACCTAGGTTACATAGGTCTCACGAGTCATGAGCAGGTTTAGTAGAGTCTTGCGAATCGGTATGGAGACGTCTCTACTTATCTTCGAAAGGCTGCAGAACCCTTAGGAAAATTTTACTTTCTTGTATTCTATCGTGCAAAATTGTTGATTCCGGAAACTAAATTTTTGTTATTCTATTCTCTCACAGATGGTGAGAACACGTACTACCGGATCAGACGGTCAGTCACCAGTTATGGAAGCGAGAGGCCGGGGCCGTGGTAGAGGCCAGGGCCGAGGTAGAGGTCGAGGTGTAGCTCGTACCACAGTTGGACCCGCACCTATAGTACCACCAATTGCTCCAGGTCAGGAGCGAATTCCAGATATAGTTGAGCTGACAGGACCAGCTCAGGCACCAGTTGTGCCCATTGAGATTCCAGGCCTTCAGAAGACTTTGGCCCAGATATTGGTAGCTTGCACTGGTCTTGCTCAGGTGGTTTCGGCTCAGGACGCACCTGCCACTTCTCAAGCCGGGGGAGGTACTCATACCCCTGTTGCCCGTACTCCAGACCAGGTAGTACAGGGACTTCAGATGCCGGGGGCGCTACCAACCCAGCCAGTTGCAGCTGCTCAGGCCCCGGCAGTTCATGTTATGGAAGACGATGAGCAGAGGAGACTTGAGAGATTTGAGAGGCTTCGACCTCCACCATTTAGCGGTACTGAGTCAGAGGATGCCTAGTATTTTCTGGATAGGTGCCAACGGATGCTTCGGACAGCAGGTATTCTGGAGACCAGTGGGTTCTTATTCACTACTTTTCAGTTTTCTGGGGCTGCACTCAGATGGTGGAGACTTACGAGAGGCGTAGGCCTGTTGGCGCAACACCCCTTACTTGGAGAAGTTCGTACCTCAGTCCCACAGAGAAGAGCTGTGCAGACAATTTGAGCAGTTTCGCCAGGGTGATATGTCCGTGACGCGGTACGAGATGAGATTTTCTGAGTTGGCTCGTCATGCAGTCTGGTTGGTTCCCACTGATAGGGAGTGGATTAGGAGGTTCATTGATGGCCTCACGTATCAGCTGCGGTTACTTATGACTAGGGAGAGAGTATCTGGTGCTACTTTTGGTGAGGTAGCAGACATTGCTCGGCAGATAGAGATGGTTCGTAGCCAGAAACGTGGAGAGAGAGAGGCTAAGAGGTCTCGTGGTCTGGGTGATTACAGCAGTGTTCCTTTAGAGGGTCAGTTTCACCGTGGTAGGGGTCGTTCTTACAGACACGCTCAGACGGGTCGTCCAGCTCATCGTGGTGCATCAGCTAGCCATGGTTCTTACAGTGCTCACTCAGGCCAGTCCTCATTCAATGCACTACCAGCACAAAGTCCTCATCATGCCTCGTCCGCACAGGCTTCTGCAGGCCATTCCTCGGGCTATCAGGAGCAGCAGTTCCGTCAGAGGAAGCGTTGTTTTGAGTGCCGAGAATTTGGTCATTTCAAGAGAGAGTATCATAGGCTGTTGAGTAGGGTTTCACAGAAGAGTTTTCGACCGACGGCACCAGCACCAGCAGTTACACCACCCGCCCTGCCATCTCGGGGTGGGGGTTAGGCAGCTAGGGGTCGCCCAAGAGGGGGAGGCCGATCAGGAGGCGGGCAGGCTCGATTCTATGCTTTTCCTGCCAGGCCAGATGTTGTTGCCTCAGACGCAGTGATCAAAGGTATTGTTTCAGTGTGCCACAGGGAGGCTTCTATATTATTTGACCCTGGTTTCACTTATTCATATGTATCATCGTATTTTGCTCATTATATGGATATGCCCTGTGAGTCCTTAATTTTACCTATTTGTGTATCTACACCGGTGGGCGATATTATTACTGTGGATCGTGTGTATCGGTCGTGTGTAGTAACTATTGGGGAACTGGAGACTAGAGTTGATCTCTTATTACTCGGTATGGTTGATTTCGATGTAATCCTGGGTATGGATTGGTTATCTCCATGTCATGCTATTCTGGACTGTCACGCAAAAATCGTGACGTTGACGATGCCGGGGTTGCCAAAGGATGAATGGAGGGGTTCTCTAGATCTTGTTCCTAGCAGGGTAATTGCATATTTGAATGCCCAACGTATGGTAGGAAAAGGATGCTTGTCATATTTGGCCTGTGTGAGAGATATTGATGCAGATGCTCCTATTATTGATTCAGTACCGGTCGTGCAAGACTTTCTGGATGTATTTCCTACAAACCTGCCAGGTATGCCACCCGATAGGGATATTGATTTCGGTATTGACTTGGTGCAGGGAACTCAACCCATTTCTATTCCTCCGTATCGTATGGCACCAGCTCAGTTAAAAGAATTGAAAGAGCAACTTCAGGAACTCCTTAAAAAGGGGTTTATTAGTCCTAGTGTATCACCTTGGGGTGCACCGGTTCTGTTTGTGAAAAAGAAAGATGGTACTATACGGATGTGCATTGATTATAGGTAGTTGAACAAAGTTACAATCAAGAATAAATATCCATTGCCGCGTATTGATGATTTATTTGACCAGCTTCAGGGAGCGAGGGTGTTCTCCAAAATTGATTTGAGGTCTGGGTATCACCAATTAAAAATTCGGGATTCGGATATTCTAAAGACGGCATTCAGGACCCGTTATGGCCACTATGAATTTCTTGTGATGTCTTTTGGGATAACCAATGCCCCAGCAGTATTTATGCATTTGATGAATAGTGTATTTCAGCCATATCTTGATTTATTTGTCGTGGTATTCATTGATGATATTCTGGTGTACTCACGTAGCTAGGAGGAGCATGCACAACACCTGGGTATTTTATTACAAAGGCTGAGAGAGGAGAAACTTTATGCCAAATTCTCTAAGTGTGAGTTCTGGCTTAGTTCAGTGGCATTCTTGGGACATATAGTGTCTAGTGAAGGTATTGAGGTGGATCCGAAGAAAATAGAGGCAGTTTAGAATTGGCCCAGACCATCCTCAATTACTGAGATTCGGAGTTTTCTTGGCTTGGCCGGTTATTATCGTCATTTTGTGGAGGGTTTCTCGTCTATTGCATCGACTAAATTGACCCAGAAAGGTGCTCCGTTCAGGTGGTCGGATGAATGTGAAGAAAGCTTTCAGAAGCTCAAGACAACTTTGACTACAGCTCCAGTATTGGTGTTGCCTACCGGTTCAGAGTCTTATACTGTGTATTGTGATGCGTCGCGGATTGGTCTCGGTACAGTGCTGATGCAAGACGGTTGGGTGATTGCCTATGCGTCCATACAGTTAAAGGTATATGAGAAGAATTATTCAGTCCACGATCTTGAGTTAGCAGCTATTGTTCATGCCTTGAAAATTTGGCGGCATTACTTGTACGGTGTCCAGTATGAGGTATATATAGATCATCAGAATCTACACATTTGTTTAAACATAAGGATCTTAACTTGCGGCAGCAAAGGTGGTTGGAGTTGCTTAAGGATTATGATATCACCATTTTCTATCATTCCGAAAAGGCCAATATAGTGGCCAATGCCTTGAGTCATAAGGCGGAGAGTTTAGGCAGCTTAGCATACTTATCGGTAGCAGAGAGGCCTTTAGCCTTGGATGTTCAGGCCTTGGCTAATCAGTTTGTTAGATTGGATGTTTCCGAGCCGAATCGAGTTTTGGCCTGTGTGGTTTCTCGGTCTTCTTTATATGAATGCATCAGAGAGCGTCAGTATGATGATCCACATCTGCGTGTCCTTAAGGACACAGTTCAGCACGTTGATGCCAAGGAAGTCACTATTGGAGATAAAGTGTATTACGGATGCAGGGCAGGCTATATGTACCTAATGTAGATGGTTTGCGTGAGCTGATTCTCCAGGAAGCTCACAATTCGCGGTACTCTATTCATCCAGGCGCAGCGAAAATGTATAAGGATTTGAGACAACACTATTGGTGGAGGCGGATGAAGAAAGATATAATTGGGTTTGTATCTTGATGTTTAAATTGTCAACAGGTAAAGTACGAGCATCAGAGACCGGGCGGATTGCTACAGAGACTTGAAATTACGTAGTGGAAGTGGGATCGTATTACCATGGAATTCGTAGTTGGACTCCCACGGACTTTGAGAAAGTTTGATGTTGTTTGGGTGATAGTAGATCGATTGACCAAATCTGCGCATTTTATTCCAGTTGGTACTAATTATTCTTCGGAGCGGTTGGCTGGGATTTATATTCGCGAGATTGTTTGCCTACACGATGTGCCGATGTCCATTATTTCAGATCGGGGTATGCAATTTACCTCGTAGTTCTGGAGGGCAGTGCAACGAGAGTTGGGCACACAGGTTCATTTAAGTACAATATTTCACCCTCAGACGGACGGACAGTCCGAGTGCACTATTCAGATATTGGAGGATATGCTACGCGCTTGTGTCATTGATTCTTGGGGTTCTTGGGATCAATTTCTGCCACTCGCAGAGTTTGCTTACAATAATAGCTACCAGTCAAGCATTCAGATGGCTTCGTATGAAGCTTTTATATGGGAGACGGTATCGGTCTTCGGTGGGTTAGTTTGAGCCTGGTGAGGTTAGACTATTGGGTACTGACTTGGTTCAGGATGTTTTAGAGAAGGTCAAAGTAATTCAGGAACGGCTTCGTACGACACAGTCTAGACAAAAGAGTTATGCCGACAGGAAGGTTTGTGATGTTGTTCACATGGTTAGGGAGAAGGTTCTGCTCAAGATTTCACCCATGAAGGGTGTGTTGAGATTCGGAAAAAAGGGCAAGTTGAGCCCTCGGTATATTAGGCCTTTTGAGATACTTAAGAAAATTAGGGAGGTGGCTTATGAACTTGCTTTGCCACCTAGTCCATCAGGTGTTCATCTAGTGTTCCATGTATCCATGCTCCGAAAGTATGTCGGGGATCTGTCTCACATTCTGGATTTCAGTACAGTACAGTTGGACGGTAATTTGACTTATGATGTGGAGCCGGTGGCTATTTTAGACTAGCAGGTTTGAAAGCTGAGGTCAAAGAACATAGCATCAGTGAAGGTGCAGTGGAGAGGCCAGCCAGTCGGAGAAGCTACTTGGGAGACTGAGCAGGAGATGAGGAACAAATATCCACACTTATTTGAGACTCCAGGTATTATTCTAAACCCGTTCGAGGATGAACGTTTGTTTAAGAGGGGGAGAATGTAACGACCCGGCCGGTTGTTTTGAATATTATTACCCCGTTCCCTTATTTACTGCTCAATTTATGTCTTGCAACTGATTTATGACTTATCAGGTTAGTCGGTTCGGGTCCGGAAGGAACTCGGAGAGAAATGAGACACTTAGTCTCATAATGGAAATTTTAAGTTAGAAAAGTGGAACGGATACGGACCTATGTGTAAACGATCTCAGATTTGAATTTTGATGATTCCAATAGCTCCGTATGGTAATTTTGGACTTAGGAGCATATCCGGAATATTATGTGGAAGTCCGTAGAGGAATTGGGCTTGAAATGCCGAAAGTTTAATTTTTGAGAAGTTTGACCGGGGGGTTGACTTTTTGATATCGGAGTCGGAATTCGATTCTGAAAATTGGAATACCTTTGTTATGTCAATTATGACTTGTGTGCAAAATTTGAGGTCGATCGTACGTGAGTTGATAGGTTCCGGAGTCGTTTGTAGAAATTAGAAATTTCAAAGTTCATTAGGCTTGAATTGGGGTGTAATTCATGATTTTAGCGTTGTTTGAGGTGATTTGAGGGTTCGACTAAGTGCGTATGATGTTTTAGGACTTGTTGGTATATTTGGTCAAGGTCTCGAGGGGCTCGGGTGAGTTTTGGATGGTTAACGGATCAAAAATTTGAACTTGAATAGCTGCTGGAATTTTCTGATATCTGATAATGTTTTCCTTCTACGCGATCGAGTGAATGCGTTTGCGATCGCGTAGGCTTATTTGGTCAGTGGGGTTTTTTTGTCCTACGCGATCGCGTGGGGATATCTGTTATCGCGTAGGGTTAATGTGAGGCAGTGGCATTTTGTGCTTCGCGATCGCGTAGCTCTGGAATTTTATGACTCGCGAACGCGTGACGAAGGTCGCGTTCGCGTAGAGTAAGTGAAGCGGAGTAGAAGTCACACGTTTTGTGCTTCGCGATCGCGTGGAATAGTCCGCGATCGCATATGTCTGTGATGTTATGCATCGCGATCGCATGGGAAAGTCCGTGATCGTGTAGAGTAAAATCTGGGCGATGGAAAATTATTCTTCGCGATCGTGTGGGAATGTTCGCGATCGCATAGGGCAAATGTCTGGGCAGAGAGTTTATGTTCTGAAAATGGATTTTTGACGATTTGGAGCTCGGATTGATGCGATTTTTGGGTGATTTTCAGAGAAAACAACGGGGTAAGTGTTCTTAACTCAATATTTGTTAAATTACCCGAATCCATGGTTGTTTAAATTGAAGATTTGAGGGTCGAGTTGGGGTCGGATTTTGGTGAAATTGGTATGGTTAGGCTCGTGGTTGAATGGGTTTCTGGATTTTGTAACTTTTGTCAAGTTCCGAAATGTGGGCCCCACGGGCGATTTTTGAGCTAATTTTCGAATTTTTATGGAAAATTATTATTTTCTTATGGAATTAATTCCAATGAATTTTATTGACTGAATTAAATTATTTATGACCAAATTCGAGGCATTTGAAGACCAATTCACGAGAAAAGGACATTGCGGAATAAGAATTTCACGGCTTGAAGTAATTAACAGTTTTAAATCTGGTCCTGAGGGTATGAAACCCCGGATTTTGGTATCATGCGATTATTTTGTAGGTGACGCACATGCTAGGTGACGGGGCGTGTAGGCGTGCACTGAGGGGATTGTGACTTGGTCCGTCCCGGGAAACTGTAAAGTTGAATAATTTGTTGTTAGCTATATGCTCTCTATGTGTTGATAAAATTTGACTGTAAATCATGTTAGAAACCATGCTTAGGTTATGTGATAGTACTGTTGGGACCCACAGAGGTCGCATACTTGTTGAATTTCCTGCTAAATGCTATATGTACTCAGTCTCAGTTTTTACCTGCACATTTTATCTCAGTCTCTGTTATTATTATTGATACATCATATCATTATTGTTTGGGCTGATTTCATGATCATTGAGAGCCCGAGAGACTAGAGAGATTTATGACTGAGTGAGGCCGAGGGCCTGATTGTGAGATATTGATACTATAGCACGTGAGTTGTCCGTGCAGCACGTGAGTTGGCCGTGCAGATCCTTATATTATACTATAGCACGTGAGTTGGCCGTGCGGATCCTTATATTATACTATAGCACATGAGTTGGTCGTGCAACGCGTGAGTTGGCCATGCGGATCCTTATATTATACTATAACACGTGAGTTGGCCATGCGGATCCAGATATTTATATTATGGCATGTGAGTTGTCCGTGCAGATTATAGCGCTTGGGCTGTAGGAGCCCCTCCGCAGTCTGTACACCCCTAGTGAGCGCAGTCGACTATAAACAGGGATCGGGCTGCACGCTGCAGCAGGTATTGTATAGCACTGAGTGATTGAGTGTGCTGAGCACAGTGAGAGAGAATGCGAGACAATGAGATTGAGTGCTCTGAGACAGTGAGTACATGAGTGCAATCTCTGAGATACATTGCATTGATATGCACACATGAAATATATGCATAGAGATGTGTTTTCCTCATGCTGTACGGTATCACATTATTCATGATTTTCCACACATGTTGACAGATGGGCATAGTGATGCATTTGTTTTACACTGGTTATCTGGGAAAGAAAATGAGATATTTTATTAACTATTGAAATGATTTTTGGAAGAATTACTGTTCTCAAATTATTCATATTTTTGGCAACTTCGGCAAACGATTTGGGTTTTCACTGATGTATTTGAAAGGAAGAACTATTATTTTTGAAATCAAGTTTCGGTTAACCATTTTTATCTCTATGTTTCTTCTGGTACTATTTGCTTTATGTTGTTATGGACTGTTGTGGACTAGTGGTTTTGGACCCGACCTTGGTAGAAACTCGTCACTGCTTTCAACCTACGGCTAGGTTTGTTACTTACTCAGTACATGAGGTCGGTTGTACTGATACTACACTTCTGCACATTGCGTGCCGATATTGGCTGTCGTTGTTGCTGTGCTCGATGGTTGCGGGATCTGAAGATGTACCTACATTCCTGTTGTATCTGCCTCTTGTTCAGGGTAGCCTTAGATTTATAAAAGCTCTGTTTATGTATTATTCAAACAGACTATGTATTTATTTCATTTCCGCTTTATACACTCTATTCTTAGAAACTCATGATTTATACTACCAGTTCTTGGGGAGATGTATTGGTTTTAGATATTTTCTTTTAATTAATTTCATTGGAATTAGATAGATGGAAATTGGCTTACCTAACAGGATGGGTTAGGTGCCATCACGACTAGCTGAATTTTGGGTGGTGACAATTAGCTGCTATATTGAAGAAGATTGGATACAACAGGAGGGAGTTGCTTGATATGAAGAAGGATATGACATGACTTTGGATTGGAACGTATTGTCGCACCTTTAGTTGACATCCATGAGAAATGAACGGACTAGTGCAGCTGGTGAATGAGCTCGGACTCAAGATGATCTACTGATTTCGTAAGTAATTGCACCCAGTGCAGCGACGTTGGAATATGTCGGCCTGTAATTTTCACATGTGGGTTATCTCCTGTGAGCAGGTTAGGGGATACGTGGTGTTCACGAAGCTTCTGCGAAGAATTCTACTGGCTACCAGGTAAGAGATTTAATATGTAAATGTGGCTAGTAGTTCGGAGTGTTTAATAAAGGTTAATAGAAGGATTTCGAGAAATTTGGCAAGTTATGCATGCAAGATCATGTCAACGATGAAGAAAGAATCTCGGTGGATTCCAGAGTTATGTAATTGTAGCTTCAAGTTAAGTGGGAGAGCCCCACCATCTACAATTGGATTGCATGGTTGTCTATCTGTGAGGTTCCTGATTATTGGTGTATTGGTGGGTCATTGCAACTAAGGGAAGAAAACATCAGTGGTAATTTGAGCAAAGGATTTGGAGAATGTGTGTCATATTTGGCTTTATAGATTCATATTCAGGTTTTTGGAAGATTCAGAGTTTATGCTTTGTGCAGATGTAATGCGCAGGGAAAGTGAGACAGTCGGGTGTCTCCTTGAGAAAGTGTCCATGTGCTAGTAGGTCCTTGGAGTTGATCATGTTTGGGAACAAGTCAGATCAAGTGACTCTCGATAACGGTCTTAGAGGGTTCAAAAATTTAAAGTGTGGCACCTAAGGATCCCAAGTCCGTAGTATGGTTGAGTATAGAGCTTTTGTAGCAGATTATGAAATGGGGCTTGAAGTACTCTGCGTTATCTTTAGGTTGTGGTGTAGCATTAGAGAAACGGAAGAAAATAACTTCGAATTCATAAAAGAAGTATCAGAATAGGTGTACCAGTTGAAGATGTAAAAGTGCGCACAAGGAGGAGTATGAGACAGTCGGGTGTCTCCTTGAGAAAGTGTCCATGTGCTAGTAGGTCCTTGGAGTTGATCATGTTTGGGAACAAGTCAGATCAAGTAACTCTCGATAACGGTCTTAGAGGGTTCAAAAATTTAAAGTGTGGCGCCTAAGGATCCCAAGTCCGTAGTATGGTTGAGTATCAAGCTTTTGTAGCAGATTATGAAATGGGGCTTGAAGTACTCTGCGTTATCTTTAGGTTGTGGTGTAGCATTAGAGAAACGGAAAAAAATAACTTCGGATTCATAAAAGAAGTATCAGAATAGGTGTACCAGTTGAAGATGTAAAAGTGCGCACAATGAGGAGTATGAGATGACTCGTGGGTTTTGAAACAACGTGATCTCGTGAAATAAGGTCACTCGGGATGAGTGCGGATTTGAGTTCGTGATGTAATGAATGGAGCTATTGTTATTTCTAAGGCAAGTTGAGAATAAATAGAGAAAAAGATGGGTCGGCTAACAATGGTTGAATCGGCATGATGGTGGCAATGATCAGTTCCTTCAGCGCATAGATTTATGCATGTAATTTGTGGCGGTACATGCGAGGCTAGGCGGCCACCGTAATTGATTTTATTTGGAGGAATTCAAGTATTATGGCATGTTATGTGTAGAGGGATCCTAGAAGAGTTATGTGGCTTAGATTACTACTTGAGGCCGGTATTTTCTGCGGATATGGGAATTCAGTCACGTGTTGTAATGGTTCTCTTGAAATGAGTTAAGTAGAAGGTTGCTATATGATGAAGTGTTTACCCTATTAGTGGTTCGAGAGTTATGATGGAATTCTTGTACTCCTACGTATTTTCGTGATTAAGTGCATTAAGTAGCATGAGATTCGAAAGTTGAGGATTTAAGATTTCGGTTCGGTGTTGACAAGGATGTCACAAGCTCGGACGAGCAGAAAAGGAGTTAGAGGTTTAAAGCAAGCTGGTATTGTCTTCAGTGTCACTTGAGATCGTCGTTATGTGTAAGAGGCTTTATGTATTGAATTGCGGATCCTTGATTCTCCTAATAGTATTAGTATGGCCGGTGGTATGGATGTGCAGACTTGTTATCTGTTGCGGAAGGTCGTGGGAGCGTATTCCACGGGAGAATTGTATGAGTATGACAAGTAGTCACCTGATTGATTAAATATTTAACAACCAAGTATGAAGATTGTGGCGATATCGCTAATTCGAGAATTTTTGCCTGGAGAGCGCTCGGTTCATTTAGTTGTGGAATGTGGAAGTTTGTTCCGGTTATGATGGTTGTTCTTGTCTGTTATGGTAAAAAGGGTTATTATGGATCCTTGAAAGGTTATTAACCTAGTACGCTGCGTTCAAAATCGGCTTAAGGTTTGTAGATGGATTTAAATATGAATACGGGCTCTATATCAGGCCGGATGTGTTCATTTCAGCATAAAAGCTCCCTATGGAGGAGTATTCGGACGTTGGATGTCGTTTCATATTCAATTATTTCATGTAATACTATATTGTGCCATGTGAATTGTGAAACGGCTTCATAAATTTCTTATGTGTTGAGGTTTCGCGTAGCGATGGTGTTATGTGAGCAGGATGGCTCTCGAGATTCAGATCATATATTGCACCTTAGTTGTGCTTGAGTTTTGTAGCGTATGGTGCTGTCGGTCCTTACAGGGATGGTTTTATGCACTTAGTGTGCTTGTGTCCGATATTCGGATATTTTGTAGTAATGAGCATTCTAGCTCGGTAAGTATTTCCTTACAGATTCTTTTTGTGCGGATCGGGTGGCACGCCGCCACGGGTATGTTGTTTGGATCGGGTTGCACGCCGCAACAGTGTGATGTTGAGTACAATCCCCTAAATTCTATTTTTTTCTTGTTTGTGTCCTAATTTTTTTAGGAAGGTTCATGACACCATTTCAGTTGTCTAATTAGTCACGTGGGTTGAGAAATCCTTTCCAGAGTTCATTTTCCTTATGTATTGCAATCGAGTCCATAGCTTATTAGCTCATTGTGGCGTCATATGAGGCTTTTTACCGTGTCTGAGGTGGCTTATTGCCTGAGTAGCTCATGTTGGGGGAGACGAAATTATTGGATCCGGGATCAGTGCGATCGGGTTATATGAAGTATAATAAAGAGCAAATACCATTATTTGGTTTTAATGAGGCAATGGTTCTTGTCAGAAGGAGAAACTCAATAATTGTTGACTCGGCAGTTGGTTATGAATTTCTACACATTTCTTCTATCGTGGAAGAATTTCAAGAGTTGGAACAAGACTTATATATATCATGAGGTGTGTTGTGAACATCAGATTCGTGGAATTTTGGCTATTGTTATCGGAGGATGTTATTATAGTCATGTGAATGATGCGGTGCATGGTCTAAATTCAACAAAGGTATGCAATCCTGTATTGGTGCATAGTGTGGTGATTGATACGGCGTTCATAGGTTGGAAACAGGCATGGTGGAGAATTCTGGATGTTAGAATTGGGCTCTAAGGCTTATTTGCCTAAATAAAGGGTAGCGGTCGTTTTGACATTTAGAACCTCGTTCCCCTAAATAAAACTTCCCGTATGTGCTTTTAAAGATTTATGACTTGCGGTGATGGTTGGTTCGGGATTTAGAAGTGTTTGGATTGAAATCGGAACACTTGGTTCCTTAAGTTGGCTTTAAAAGGCCAAGTTTGACTTTGGTCAATATTTTGAGCAAACGGACTCGGATCAGTATTTTTAAAGTTTTGGTAGGTCCGTATCGTGATTTGGGACTTGGGCGTATGCCCGGAATCAAATTCCGAGGTCCCTAGCCCGAGATATGGAATTTTGATGAAAAATTAAAAAATAATTAAGTTCAAATAGTGATCGGATGTCGAATTATGTGCAAACGACCACGAAATAGAATTTTGATGATTCCAATATCTCTGTATGGTGATTTTGGACTTAGGAGCGTGATTGGAATTTTATTTGGAAGTCTGTAGTGAAATTAGGCTTGAAATGGCTAAAACAAGAATTTAAGTTTGAAAGTTTGACCGGGGAGTTGATTTTTGATATCGGAGTCAAAATCCAGTTCTGAAAATTTTCATAGCTCAGTTATGTCATTTATGACTTGTGTGCAAAATTTGAGGTCAATCGGAGTTGATTTGATAGGTTTCGACATCGAATGTAGAAGTTAGAAATTTTAAGTTTCATTAAGCTTGAATTGGAGCATAATTCGTGGTTTTGGCGTCGTTTTATGTAATTTGAGGTGTCAAATAAGTTCGTATGATGTTTTAGGACTTGTTGGTATATTTGGTTGAGGTCCCGAGGGCCTCGGGTGAGTTTTGGATGGTTAACGGATCAAAAATATTGGACTTAAAAAGTTGCTGTAATTTTTCCTTCTGCTGGAAATTCTGGGCTGTGATCGAGCCCAATATTGAGGCCCATGATCGAGCCCAAGATCGAACCCAAGATCGAGGCCCATGGTCGGAGTCCATGATCGAACTCCATAATCGGAGTCCAGGATCGGAGTCCATGATCGGACTCCCCAGGATCGGACTACCATGATCGGGCCCTCATGATCGGACTCCCTGATCGAGCTCCCTGATCGAGCTCCCTGATAGGACTCCCTGATCGAGCTCCCTAATAGAGCTCCCTGATCGAGCTCCCTGATCGGACTCCCTGATCGAGCTCCCTGATCGGACTCCATGATCGAGCTCCCTGATCGGACTGGAGAGATCTGTAAGTTATAAAAACAGGGGCATTCGTCCCATTTGCCATTTTTGACGAACTTGAGCTTGAGTAGAGGCGACCTTTGACAGATTTTCAAGGAAAGACATTGGGGTAAGTGATTCCAACTCGGATTTGGTCTATATACACAAATATATCATTGTTTTCACCATTTAATTAGTGTTTTGAGATTGAAATTTGGAAAAATTTTAGAAATCTCGTAGAAACGAATTTTTGAGATTTCGGTATCGATTAGGAGTTGGATTTGAGTGAAACTGGTATGGTTGGACTAGTAATTGAATGGGTTGTCGGATTTCATAACTTTCGTCGGATTCCGAGATGTGGGCCCCACGGATGAATTTTTAATTAATTTCGAGATTTTAATGAAAATGTAGTATTTTCCTATAGAAGTGATTCCTATAAATTTTAGTGATTGTATCGAATTATTGTTGGTTAGATTCGAGCTAGTCAAAGTTGGATAATCGAGGAAAGGGCCTTCTAGTGGATTAACTTTGAGCAAATTGAGGTATGTCTCTTGTCTAATCTTGTGAGGAGAAAATTTCCCCATAGGTGATCAAATTAAATAATTATTATTAATTGTGGGGGCTACGTACGCACAAGGTGACGAGAGTACGTACGTAGCTACTATTAATGCTAAAGTCCGGGTAGTTTAGGACTCAAAAGCATGAATTACTTGTATAAATTGTATTCTTTGTTTAATTAATATTTTTTGATATATATATATATATATATTGTGAACTGTTAGATAAAAATATTAAAGGATGAAAATTTCATATACTTGACTTTTCTGTTTAAATAAATTAATTGTTAAGAGAGATTGTTCTTCCTCCCGAATTTATCTTATAATAAATATACTCTTATTCCGGAGGTACATAAGAAAATGTCATCCTTTCTTGTGGAGCGGGCCGAACGCCTCGGCATGATAGATACATCTATGGATCGTGCCGCACGTCCCTCGGCAGTGTACACGACATTCTGGATTGGGCCGAACGACCTCAGCAGAAATCGTGCTTAATAATAATAATTACACGATATTTTGATAGTTTATTGTAGCTTGTGAAGCTAATTGATAAATTGAAAATCTTTGTAATTTAAAGAATTATTATTCTTGTTTGTTAAGGAATTATTGTTCTTCCTGTAAATATGACTAATTGATAAATTTGAAAATTTATTGGAATTGAAGGAATTTAATTAATATATTGAGAATTGTTGCATGTGAAGGAATTTAATTATTTCTGCTGGCTAAATAATTATTGTAAATTCTGTAAATCATACTAATTTGAAAAATTATAATTTATTCCATTTATTACTATTGACCCATAGTGAGTGGCAAAGCCGGCCATCTCATCTCTACCACTTTGAGATTAGGCTTGATAGTTATTGGTACACGTTGTTCACGTACTCATACTACACTTGCTGCACATTTTATTGTGTAGGTACATATATGTCTAGCGGCCTTGTGGGCGCAGAGGTTGGTTAATAATTGTGGGGACATAGGTGAGTTGCATTCTATATTACGATCTGCAGCCAACAGAGTCTCCTCCAGATTTATTATATTTTCCTGTCTAATTTGCATTCTGGACAAATGCTGTATTTTATTTTTAATTTCCTAGTTAATGCTCATGCACTTGTGACTCCGAATTTTGGGGAATAGTTATGAATTGTTTAAAAATTTAGTTGCTAAAAATATTTATCATTTACTCTATGAGTTCTATCTTTATTATTTCATTGAAGAAATTTTGATTTCACAAATACTAAAAGATGATTTAATTAACTATATAGTGTTGGCTTGTCTGACAGCGGTGTCCGGCGCCATCACGACCTTAAATGGATTTTTGCGTCGAGACATTTCGTTTGTATCGCATGGATCATGCCAAAAAGAAAGAATGGATAGCCTTAACATACATTTAATGTCAACTTCCTACTTGTATATGCGAACAATCTCTTCAATCATGTATGCCAAAACTAGTCTTCTTCACGTTTTGCTTTAATGTAAAGAGATATCTCTACCTTTGTAGCTCAAATTTCACTAGGGCCATTTCTAATCTGGTTGAGAAGAAGCAACAAATGTATTTCTTGCTTGATATATATGTTATAAGTATATTGTGATGACCCAAAAGGTCATCTTATATTTTAGAACTTGATTCTGCGCTCTTAAACCTTAAAAAACTCATTTTTACCCTCCTCGATTTAAGTGCGCAATCCGGACGTGTTTCCGAAAAACGTTTATGTTGAAAATTGATGAAAATAAGAATTTTTGCCTTAAAAGTTGATTTTAGATGACTTCGATCAACGTTTTTGATAAACTGGCCCGGATTCGTATTTTGACGGTCCCGGTGGACCCATATCGAATTATGGGACTGGGCGTATGCCCGAAATCGAATTCGGAGGTCCCTAGCTCGAGTTATGAATTTTTGATGAAAATTAAAAGTCTAAAAATTATTTGTTTTTAAGAATTGAGTTATGTTTGGCATTGTTAGTACCGGGTCCGTATTTTTTGTTCTGGAGACCGGTACAGGTTCATTATAGTCTTTGAGACTTGTCTGTGAAATTTGGTGAGAAACTGAGTTGATTTGACGTGATTCGGACGTTGAGTTGAGAAGATAGGGATTTTAAAGAGTTTTTGAGAATTTTATTTGATTTGGTGCTAAATTCGTAGTTCTAGGTGTTATTTTGGCGATTTGATCGGGCGATCAAGTTCGTATGATGTTTTTAGACTTGTGTGCATGCTTGGTTTGGAGCCTCGAGGGCTCGGGTGAGTTCCGGATAGGCCACGGGATGTTTGGACTTTGGAAAAATATGGTTTTTCTGCAGATTCTGGTGTTCTTGAATGTCCTTCTTCGCGTTCACGAAGGTACTCTCGCGAACACGAAGAGTAAATTGGTGAGGCTGAAATTTCTTCTTCTCGAACACGACCGGCTCATCGCGAACGCAAAGCACTTGGGGACCTGGGGGAGGGTTGGTCGTTCCTTCATCACGAGCAATGTCTCGCGAACGCGAAGGCCAGGGGGGAGTAACCATCGTGAATGCGAGCAAGGTCTCGCGAACGTGAAGGCTTGGCAGCCGATACTCTTCGCAAATGCGACAGTGGCCTCGCGAACGTGATGCACACTGTCGCCCAGTGCATAAAACATAATCAAGAACGGGAATAAACCATTTTTCCATCTTTCATAAAAACAAATGGGCTAGAGGCAATTTTCAAGAGTTATTTTCTTCCCCAAAGTGTTGGTAAGTGATTCTGAACCATTTTTTTTCAATTACCCATTACATTTCATAAACTTTCAAAATAAAATCTAGAGTTTTCATGGTAGAATTAGGGGTTAGAGTAGAAACTAGGGATTTCGGAAATTTGGGATTTAGACCTCAATTTGAGGTCGGATTCCATAACCAATTATATATTCGGGCTCGGGGGTGAATGGGTAAATGGATTTTGGTCTGAAACTCGGATTTTGACCAAGCGGGCCCAGGGTCAATTTTTCAACTTTTTGGAGGAAAATTTGAAAAATTTAATTTATGCAATATAATTGATTACTTTAGCAATATTTGATATTATTGAATCATTTTTGAATATATACGAGTGGTTTGGAGGTGAATTCTAGAGGAAAATCTTTGATTGAGTATTAAGTGGCCTTAGGAACCCCGGACTATTTGTTATGTGAAATTCATGTGAGCGGCGTATATGTGAGGTGACGAGTACTTATGCGCCACCAACTTACCTGTTTTCCCTGTTTTCTCCTGTTTTTCTTATATTGTCTCTTTTCTATGCCTAATTGCTACGTGTTTATACTAGTGTTGTTAAATTGATCGTTCCTATTATGTTTACAGATTTTCTTGTGATAATTGAGAATTTATTTCAAAGTTTAGATTGATATTGTGGAACCAAATGTTGAAGTAAGGCTTGCACTTGTTATTCTATCTCCATGTTTTTATTTATGCATTGCATTATGGTAAAGGAGAGTGTTAATGCACGAAGGGTGATGTCGTGCCATAATGTGAGTGTTAATGCACGAAAGGTAATGTCGTGCCATATTGTGAGTGTAAAAGCGCGAAGGGTGATGCCATGCCATATTGTGAGTGTTAATGCACGAAGGGTGATGTCGTTCTATGATATGAGAGTTAATGCACGAAGGGTGATGCCGTGCCGTTTCTATTGATTTTTATGGTGAGATTAAGAGTAAAAGCACGAAGGGTGATGCCGTGCATTTTTCCTTTACTGTATTCGTGCTCTTGTTGATTCATAGTATATTGATTTTTCCAGTTCACATTCTGCTGTAGCTCTTTATTTCATATTTCCCCCAGCATGTTTCCCCCTACCGATAATTCTTGTCTAATTTTTCATTACTATTATTTGTGTATACATTGTTAAACTGTACAGGTTGATTTGTAGGTGCCTTGTCTTAGCCTCGTCACTACTTCATCGAAGTTAGGCTCGACACTTACCAGTACATGGGGTCGGTTGTACTGATACTGCACTCTGCACTTTCTGTGCAGATATTGGTACTGGCTCGGGTTGATGAAGATTTTTGCTTTTGGACCCGCTATCCGGAGACTCAAGGTAGATCTGTCGGCGTTAACAGACCTTGAAGTCCCCGTCTATCTTTTCTGTTTTACTATTTTTTTCATTTAAACAGTTGTATTTCTCTTAGACTATTACTTGTAGTGAATTCTAGAATGCTCGTGAATTGTGACTGCAGATTCGGGTGGTAGTAATTAAGGCAGTTTTTATATTATTTTGCACTTATTATATTTCATCTTAGCTAATTATTGTTATTTACTGAATAGAAATAAGGATTTGGTTTAATGATTCTCTAACGTTGGCTTGCCTAGTAAGTGAAATATTAGGCGCCATCACTGTCCCGACGGTGGGAATTTTGGGTCGTGACAAGTTGGTATCGGAGCACTAGGTTGCCTAGGTCTCACGATTCACGAGCAATCTTAGTAGAGTCTGGAGGATCAGTACGGAGACGTCTGTGCTTATCTTCCAGAGGCTATGAAGTTTAGAAACAAATTTTACTTCTATTCTTCTCTATCGTGCGATTTTGTTTTCTCAATACTAATTGAACTCTTCTACTCTTATTCTCTCACAGATGGCGAGAACATGTATCGCTTCCTCAGCTGAGCAGCAGCCAGAGCCTCCAGTGGCAGCTCCTACGCGGGGTAGAGGTCGAGGTCGAGGCCGTGCCAGAGGTCGAGGCCGAGGCCATGCCAAGGGCCGAGGTAGGGGCAGCGCTCAGTCCAGAGCCTGAGCAGCAGACCCAGCAGTGGAGCCTCAGATAGAGCTCGACGAAGAGGTTCCATCACAGATTGTTCCTGCCGGACCAGCTCAAGTTCTGGAGGGGTTCATTGCCACCCCAGTACTTCAGGATGCTTTGGTCAGTTTAGTGGGACTTATGGAGAGTGTGGCCCAGACTGGCACATTTCCCATGGCACAGCACTCTCTTAGGCTGGAGAAGGATCCCAGACTCCCACTATTCCCGCTCCGGAGCAGATAACTCCCCAGTATCAGGCTCCGTCAGCTCATCCAGTCGGAGTAGTTCAGCCGGTTATTGTGCCACATACCGGTGATGGGCTAGCTATGTCTTCTGAGGCTTTATAGAGATTGGATAGGTTTACCAAGCGGTGCTCCTTCAGAGTATCCCCAGGAGTATCTTGACAGCTGTCACGAGGTTCTACGGAACATGGGTATAGTGGAGACCAATGGGGTCGATTTTGCTACATTTCAGATGACTAATCCGCCAAGAAATGGTGAAGAGATTATTTGCTGACCAGACCAACTGGGTCGCCTGCTCTTACTTGGGACCAGTTCTCTCAATTCTTCCCAGAGAAGTTTCTGCCTATCACATTAAGAGAGGAGCGTCGCCGTTAGTTTGAGCGTCTCCAGCAGGGCAGTATGACTGTTACTCAGTATGAGACCCGTTTTGTGGATTTGGCCCGTCATGCTATTCTTCTGCTTCCCACCGAGTGAGAGAGGGTGAGGATGTTTATTGATGGACTTGCTCAGCCTATCAGATTGCAGATGGATAAGGAGATTGGGAGAGAAATTTCTTTTCATGCTGCTGCTAATGTCACCAGACGAATCGAGATGGTTCTTTCTCAGGGAGGTCAGGGGTCTGATAAGAGACCTCGTTTTTCCGATGAGTTCAGCGATGCCTCACCTAGAGGCAGGGGTACTTTTGGTAGAGGACATCCTCCCAGACCATTTCATTCAGCACTCCAGGCATCCCACGATGCCTCAGGTGGTCGTGGTCCTCATATGCCTTATTCCGACCAGCTAGCCTACAATGCACCACCATCTCTTATTAGTAAACCTCTACTCCAGAGTTATCGGGGTGGTTACTCAGGTCGACAGGGTCAGTTTCAGGGTCAGCAGTTACAACAGTCGAGGTTATGTTATACTTGTGGTGATCCGAGGCACATTGCTAGATTCTCCCCTCGGGCAACGGGAAGCTCACAGTATCAGAATTCTCGTGCCATAGTTCCAGCACCAGTTTTTGCACCACCTGCTCAGCCAGCCAGAGGCAGGGGGTCAGGCAGCCAGAGGTAGAGGCCGGACTATTAGAGGTGGAGGTCAGGCCATTAGAGGTGGAGACCAGCCAGCTAGAGGCCATCCCAGAGACATAGTTCAGGGTGGTGGGGCCCAGCCCTGGTGTTATGTTTTCCAGCCAGGCCTGAGGCTGAGTCATCTGACACTGTTATCACAGGTACTATTTCAGTTTGCAGTAGAGATGCTTCAGTTATATTTGATCCGGGGTCTACTTACTCCTATTTGTCATCCTATTTTGCTTCATATTTGGTTGTGCCCCGTGATTCTTTGAGTGCTCATGTGTATGTGTCAACACCAGTGGGAGATTCCATTGTTGTAGATCATGTTTATCGTTCGTGTGTGGTCATCATTGGGAGTCTTGAGACTCGTGTAGATCTTCTACTTCTCGACATGGTTGATTTTGATGTCATACTGGGTATGGATTGGCTGTCACCTTATCATGCTATATTAGATTGTCATGCCAAAATGGTGACCTTAGCCTTGCAGGGGTTGCCTCGATTAGATTGGAGAGGGACTCTTGGCCATTCTACCAGCAGAGTTATCTCTTATGTGAAGGCTCGGCATATGGTTGAGAAGGGGTGTCTAGCTTACTTGGCTTATGTCCGCGATTCTAGTGCGGAGGTTCCTTCCATGGATTCAATGCCGGTTGTTCGTGAGTTTCCAGAAGTATTTCCTGCAGACCTGCCGGGGATACCACCTGACAGGGATATTGATTTCTGCATTGATTTGGCTCCGGGCACTCAGCCCATTTCCATTCCGCCATACCGTATGGCCCTGCCAGAGTTGAAAGAATTGAAAGAACAGTTACAAGATTTGCTTGATAAGGGCTTTATTAGACCTAGTGTCTCGCCCTGGGGTGCATCTGTGTTATTTGTGAAGAAGAAAGATGGATCGATGAGGATGTGTATAGATTACCGGCAGTTGAACAAAGTCACCATCAAGAACAAGTACCCATTACTGAGGATTGATGATTTATTTGACCAGCTTCAGGGTGCCCAGGTGTTTTCGAAGATTGATTTTAGATCTGGCTACCATTAGTTGAGGATTAGGGCATTCAATGTCCCTAAGACAGCTTTTCGGACTCGGTATGGGCATTATGAGTTTTTAGTGATGTAATTTGAGTTGACAAATGCCCCAGCAGCATTCATGGATTTGATGAACTGGGTGTTCAATCCCTACTTGGATTCCTTTGTGATTGTGTTTATTGATGATATCTTGATCTACTCCCACAGCCAAGAAAAGCATGAACAGCACCTTCAGATCGTTCTTCAAACTCCGAGAGACATCCAGTTATATGTTAAATTCTCAAAATGCGAGTTTTGGTTGAGTTCAGTTGCTTTCTTGGGTCACGTTGTATCAGCAGAGGGTATTCAGGTGGATCCGAAGAAGATTGAGGTAGTTCAGAGCTGGCCTAGACCCATATCAGCTATAGAGATCCGTAGTTTCTTGGGATTGGCTGGTTATTACCGTCGATTCGTGGAAGGGGTTTTCATCCATAGCAGCCTCGTTGACCAGGTTAACCCAGAAGGGTGCCCCGTTCAGGTGGTTAGACGAGTATGAGGCGAGCTTCCAGAAGCTCAAGACAGCTTTGACTACGGCACCGGTATTGGTGTTACCCACAGGTTAAGGATCTTATACAGTATATTATAATGCATATCATGTTGGTCTGGGTGCGGTATTGATGCAGGGTGGCAAGGTTATTGCATATGCTTCACAGCAGCTGAAGGTTCACGAAAAGAATTACCCTATTTATGATCTAGAGCTGGCAGCCATTGTTCACGCGTTGAAGATTTGGAGGCACTATCTTTACGGCATGCCATGTGAGGTATTCACAGATCATCAAAGCTTGCAATATTTTTTCAAGCAGAAGGAACTCAATTTGAGGCAGAGGAGGTAGTTGGAGCTATTGAAAGACTATGATATCACCATATTGTATTATCCCGGGAAGGCCAATATGGTGGCTGATGCTTTGAGTAGAAAGTCAGCTAGTATGGGTAGCCTTGCTTATATTTCAGTTAGTGAGAGACCGCTTGTATTGGATGTTCAGGCCCTGGCCAACCAGTTGGTGAGGTTGGATGTTTCTGAGCCCAGCCATGTTCTAGCTTGTACAGTTGCTCGGTCTTCTTTGTTTGAGCGCATCAGAGATCGGCAGGATGACGATCCTCATTTACTTGTCCTTAGAGACACAGTATGGAACGGTGGTGCCAAGTAGGTTACTATTGGAGATGACAGAGTTTTGAGGATGCAGGGTCGTATTTGTGTGCCTAATGTGGATACTTCAAAAGTTGATTCTTGAGAAGGCCCACAGTTCCCGGTATTCTATTCATCCGGGCACCGCCAAGATGTATCGGGACTTGCGGCAGCATTATTGTTGGAAGAGGATGAATAAAGACATAGTTGTATATGTAGCTCGGTGTCTAAATTGCCAGGAAGTAAAGTACGAGCATCAGAGACCTGGTGGTTTGCTTCAGAAGATAGAGATTCCTGAGTGGAAGTGGGAGCGTATCACTATGGATTTTGTTGTTGGACTCCCACAGACTCAGAGAAAGTTCGATGCATTTTGGGTCATTATGGACAGGCTGACTAAGTCAGCGCACTTCATTCTTGTGGCAGTTACCTATTCTTCGGAACGGTTGGCAAAGATTTACATTCGTGAGATCGTCCGTCTTCACGGTGTGCCCGTGTCTATCATTTCTGATCGAGGTACGCAGTTCACCTCGCACTTCTGGAGAGAAGTACAACGTGAATTGGGAATGCGGGTTGAGTTGAGCACATCATTTCATCCTTAGACGGACGGGCAGTCCGAGCGCACTATTCAGATCTTGGAGGATATACTCCGCGCATGTGTTATAGACTTCGGAGGATTGTGGGATCAGTTCTTGCCCCTTGCAGAGTTCTCCTACAACAACAGCTACCAGTCGAGCTTTCAGACGGCTCCCTATGAGGCATTATATGGTAGGCGGTGCCGGTCACCAGTTGGGTGGTTTGAGCTGGGAGAGGCTCGATTGATGGGCACAGACTTAATACAGGATGCCTTGGATAAGGTCAAGATTATTCAGGATCGACTTCGCACAGCACAGTCCGGGCAGAAGAGTTATGCCGATCGCATAGTTCGTGATGTTGCATTCATGGTTGAAGAGAGAGAGTTGCTTCGGGTATCACCCATGAATAGTGTAATGAGGTTTAGAAAGAAGGGCAATTTGAGCCCTAGGTATATCGGACCTTTTGAGATTCTAGAGAGGGTAGGAGAGGTGGCTTACAGGCTTGCGTTGCCACCTACTTTAGCTGTTGTTCATCCGGTATTCCATGTGTCCATGCTTCGAAAGTATCACGGTGATCCGTCCGATGTGTTAGATTTCAGCTCTGTCTAGTTGGACAAGGATTTGACTTACGAGGAGGAGCCGGGGGCTATTCTAGCCCGGCAAGTTTGCCAATTGAGATCAAAGAGTTACCCTTCAGTTCGAGTGCAGTGGAGAGGTCAACCTGTTGAGGCATCTACTTGGGAGTCCGAGTCCTATATGCGGAGTAGATATCCCCACCTTTTCACCAACTCAGGTACTTTTCTATATCCGTTCGAGGACGAACGGTTGTTTTAGAGGTAGAGAATGTGATGACCCAAAAGGTAATCTTATGTTTTAAAACTCGATTCTACGCTCTTAAGCCTAAAACCCTCATTTTTCCCCTCCTCGATTGCGTGCACAATCCGGGCCTGTTTCCGGAAAATATTTATGTTGAAAATTGATGAAAATAAGAATTGTTGCCTTAAAAGTTAATTTTAGTTGACTTCGGTCAACATTTTTGATAAACGGCCCCGGATCCATGTTTTGACGGTCCCAGTGAACCCGTATCGAATTATGGGACCTGGGCGTATGCCTGAAATCGAATTCGGAGGTCCCTAGCTCGAGTTATGAATTTTTGATAAAAATTAAAAAGTCTAAAAATTATTTATTTTTAAGAATTGAGTGATGTTTGGAATTGTTAGTACCGGGTCCGTATTTTTGGTTCCG
Source organism: Nicotiana tabacum (assembly GCF_000715075.1). Taxonomy (NCBI): domain Eukaryota; kingdom Viridiplantae; phylum Streptophyta; class Magnoliopsida; order Solanales; family Solanaceae; genus Nicotiana; species Nicotiana tabacum. The sequence goes on along the minus strand of NC_134096.1, from coordinate 147,629,967 downwards.
GAGCCCGGTACAGGTTCATTATAGTATTTAAAACTTGTCTGTGAAATTTGGTGAGAAACGGAGTTGATTTGACGTGATTCGGACGTCCAGTTAAGAAAATAGGAATTTTAAAGTGTTCTTGAGAATTTTATTTGATTTGGTGCTAAATTCACAGTTCAAGGTGTTATTTTGGTGATTTGATCGCGCGAGCAAGTTCGTATGATGTTTTTAGACTTGTGTGCATGCTTGGTTTGGAGCCCCGAGGCTCGGGTGAGTTCCGAATAGGATACGGGATGTTTGGACTTTGGAAAAATCTAGTTTTTCTGCAGATTCTGGTGTTCTGGAATGTCTTTCTTCGCGTTCGCGAAGGTACTCTCGCGAACGCGAAGAGTAAAGTGGTCAGGATGAAATTTCTTTTTCGCGAACGCAAACGCGAAGCACTTGGGGACCTGGGGGAGGGTTGGTCGTTCCTTCATCGCGAACGCAAGCAATGTCTCGCGAACGCGAAGGCCGGGGGGAGTAACCATCGCAAACGCGAAGGCTTGGCAACCGATACTCTTCGAGAACGCGACAGTGGCCTCCCGAACGCAATGCACACTGTTACCCAGTGCATAAAACAAAATTAAGAACGGGAATAAGCCATTTTTCCAACTTTCATAAAAACAAACGGGCTAGAGGCGATTTTCAAGAGTTATTTTCTTCCCCAAAGTGTTGGTAAGTGATTCTAAACTATTTTCTTTCAATTACCCATTACATTTTATGAATTTTCAACCTAAAATCTAGAGTTTTCATTGTAGAATTAGGGGTTAGGGTTTAGGAATTTCGGAAATTTGGGTATTTACACCTCAATTTGAGGTCGGGTTTCAAAACCAATTATATATTCTCCCATTTTTCTTATATTATCTTTTTCCTATGTCTAATTGCTACATGTTTATACTAGTATTGTTAAATTGATCGTTCCTATCATGTTTACGGATTTTCTGGTGATAATTGAGAATTTATTTCAAAGTTGAGATTGATATTGTAGAACCAAATATTGAAGAAAGGCTTGTACTTGTTATTCTATCTCCCTGTTGTTATTTATGCATTGCATTATGGTAAGGGAGAGTGTTAATGCACGAAGGGTGATGTCGTGCCATAATGTGAGTGTTAATGCAGGAAGTGTGATGCCGTGCCATATTGTGAGTGTAAAAGCATGAAGGGTGATGTCGTGCCATATTGTGAGTGTAAAAGCACGAAGGGTGATATCGTGCCATGATATGAGAGTTAATGCACGAAGGGTGATGCCGTACCGTTTTTATTGATTTTTATGGTGAGATTGAGAGTAAAAGCACGAAGGGTGATGCCGTGCATTTTTCCTTTACTCTATTCACTATTCCTGTTGATTCATGGTATATTGACTACTCCAGTTATCGTTCTGTTGTATTTCTGTATCTCGTATTTTCCCCAGCATGTTTCCCCATTCTGATATCTCCTGTCTAATTCTTCATTACTGTTATTTTTGTATACATTGTTAAACTGTACAGGTTGATTTGTAGGTGCCTTGCCTTAGCCTCGGGTCAGTTGTACTGATACTGCACTCTGCACTTTCTGTGCAGATTTTGGTACCGGCTCGGGTTGATCGAGATTTTTGCTGTTGGACCCGCTATTCGGAGACTCAAGGTAGATCTGTCGGCGTTCACAGACCTTGAAGTCCCCGTCTATCTTTTCTGTTTTACTGTTTCTTTCATTCAAATAGTTGTATTTCTCTCAGACTATTACTTGTAGTGAATTCTAGAATGCTCGTGAACTGTGACTCCAGATCCGGGTGGTAGTAATTAAGGCAGTTTTTGTATTATTCCGCACTTACTATATTTTATCTTAGCTAATTATTGTTATTTACTGAATGAAAATAAGAATTTGGTTTAATAATTCTCTAACGTTGGCTTGCCTAACAAGTGAAATGTTAGGTGTCATCACGGTCCCGATGGTGGAAATTCCGGATCGTGATTTATATCCTCCCAAAAGTGAATGGAAGGAAAGGAAATAACTCTTATATTTCCTTGCTTTACATACTGTCACCGCCACTATCCCTTCTCCAAATGAATTTTGATCTCAATTGAAGATAAGTAAAAAGATGACTAATGTACACTTCCTTCCTACGTGTTTGCAAGGAATGTATTGTCCATGTGTCCTTACTTAATTGTCTAAAGTCAAGAGTCATTAGCTCTTTCTCCACTTGCTGCCACGTGGCGGGGAGCTTTGTCCCCACCTATTAATTATTCACAAATCCTTAATTATATGGCTAATCTCACATTAAACCAATAATTAACCAATTACTCACATCATTAAGAATTATCTCAAATTACTTAAAATATTACTCATTTTTAACACACATTATACATCATACCATCATGATCATGTGGTACCTTGTATGGTACTAGTTCATAAATACCGGATATTTTAACTTGGGTCGTATTTAATCCAAAATATCAAACTTCGACGAAATTCATTTTCTTTGATTTGCTTGCCCTCTCACATTCACAAATTTACTTGTCACTTGTTTAAAATAACATAAAGCTTATAATCTCAAAATAATTCCATTCTCGAACTTACGTCGATTAACTTATGACGAAACTTTAACGTACGAAAATGCGAGATGTAATATCTCATTTTCGAGCTTTCATCAATTTACTTATGGCGTAATTTTACGTGCGAAAATATGGGGTGTAACAGCTAGTTAGGTGGAGAAGACAGCGATTGTGAAGAGGAGGGGAAAAGAGAAGAAAAGAAAGAGAGAAGAGAAAGAAAAAAAGGACGTTGGGCGGGGTTATAAAAAAGAATTCCGACCGAAACGGTCGGAACTTTATTTAAATTTTGAAAGTGCGACCGAATCGATCGCAAGCTGAGTCAAACTAATCAGACCTCGTAAATGACACATTTTGCGACCGAATCGGTCGCAAAAAAAATTAATTATTTTTTATTTTACGATTAAAACGGTCGGAACTTAATTTTAAAATTTTGAAAGTGCGACCGATTCGGTCGCAAACTGGATCAAACTAGTCAAATCTCATAAATGACATATATTGCGACCGATTCAGTCCCAAAAAAATTAATTTTTATTTTACTTTGTGACCAAAACGGTCAGAAATCGCAAAAATATATTTTGTAGTATTTTGCGCCATAGTTTTCGACAAATACGGTCGGAGTGTCTGCCATAAAATTATTTAAAAAAATAGAATTATTTTCCACAAGCTGCGAACGAATTAGTCGGAATTTCCGACCGACATTTTTCGATCGAAAAATCTCAGTCGAAAAATAGACGTTTTTTAGTAGCGATACATATTAGTGGCATGTTAATATTTTAGATTAAATTTTATGTAAGGTATTTGCTAGCAATATACTTTGAATAATATCAATATAATAATGTATTATGATGTGTATATATATAAGTTATATATGTGATATAAATACATATAAAAAATATATATGACATATTGATGGAATATTTACATTATAAATTATCACAATACAATATACTTGAAATATATTAAAGGTATATTTTGAGTTAAAATAAAATTGTACAGAAAAAAGTTTAAAACTAAAAAAACAAATACATTCTCATTGTGTAGAGGAAATTATTTTTGAGATATTCTTCTTTCAGAATCTTTGATATATTTGGGTAAGTGTTATTTATGGAAGAGAAAAAAAGAAATTATGGAAGAGTGAGGGAAAATGAAATGTAGTAAAAAGTGTATTAATGTAGATGGATTTCTTAGTTAATGGAGTTATCAACGTGAAAGTGCTAAAAAGGTAAAAAAAAAAAATATATATATATATATATACCGTTTTTGAAATAAACAAAGTCTACTATCATTTATGACAATAGTTTTTATAAAGGGAGCAACCATGTAAAAATCTCAACAAAAAAAAAAAGAATTTATTGCACTCATGTAATCATGTTATGCGTTTTATGTAAACTTTTATTACTTACATATAATTAGTTAATATGTAATTACATGTAATATATTAATATGGTAAGGGTGAACGACTAATTTCGATTTTTTTTTTCTTGAACATATCATCCAAGTATTTACTGGTTTGTGGCTAGTCATTTACTATATATTTCCATCGTATTTAATTTCCTTTACATCTGTTGGAGGATAAATCATCGATACTTTATTATTTATAAACTTCTTTCAGATGACCATAATCATTGATGTTTATGTCTATGAACCCATCTCAAGGTAGGAAAAAGAAGGAAGAACGAGGAACCTTCGAATTAAAGTTGGTGTTAGCTAATCTATAACTCTGTGTCCATCAATCAAATTTGAAGTAATTACGCAGGTTTTGTTTACTTAAAGATGCTAGTTGGTTTTTTTTTTAAGCTATCCCCTCTTATGGTAGAATATCAAATTGTCACTACCCGAAATCTCACCTGTCGTGATGGCGCCTATCTCAATACTAGGCAAACTGACATAATCAATAACCCACAATATCTTTTAAATACGGAAAACATCATAATTAAGTTGAATAGAAAATCCCATAAATTCTAGGTAAAACATATTCCCAAAATCCGATGTCACTGAGTACTTGAGTATCTATATATTATAAGTCCGGAAAATACGGTCTATAATAGTCTAAGACCAAATACAATAAACAAGAGATAGGGAAGGAGAGACAAGGTCTGCGAAACACGGCAGCTACCTTTGAATCTCCGAAAAATCAACCGTGCGAAAGAATCAACACCCACTATGTCCGGGATCACTCGATCTGCACACGAAGTGCAGGGTGTAGTCTAAGTACAACTAACTCAGTAAGAAACAATAATAAATAAGAACTGAAAGTAGTGACGAGCTTCACAGCTAAGTCCAAATACAGTAATTTTCAACATAAAAGGGTAGGCATGCTCTCAAGTTCAACATTTAAAATTTCACAATAATTTCATATCAACTTTGACTGAAACAAAAGAAAATATCTTTTAGAAATTTTTCCAAAACAGTCATATATGACAGCTGAAATGCAGCAACAATGAAATCAATGCATCATCTCAGAGTAACAGTCACTCAGTCCTCCCATTCACTCCAATCTCACAATCACACATTCCTCACAATCACTCAGCACTCGGCACTCGCATTCAGTAGGTACCTGCGCTCACTGGGGTGTGTACAGACTCCGGAGGGGTTCCTTCAGCCCAAGCGCTATATCAAGCCAATCATGGCATATAACAATGAAACATGTTGCGGTTCGCAGTTCGATCCCATAAATATCCTCACAATTAGGCCCTCGACCTCACTTAGTCATCAACCTCTCCAGTCTCTCGGGCTCAAGATGTCATGAAAATCAGCCAAAAAATGATAATATGATGTATCAATAAATAGCAACAGAGACTGAGATATAACATGAAATGAATGAACATGACTGAGTGTGAAATTATAATTTGAGCATATAATTCAACCACATAAATGACCCCAGTGGGTACCAACAATAACAACGTATGTCTAAGCATGATTTTTAATACGAGTTTCAGCTCAATTTTCTCTAACACCTAGAGAATGTACGGATATCAACAGATTATTCAACTATACAGCTCCATGGAATTTGACCAAGTCACAATTCCTACGGTGCACTCCCACACGTCTGTTACCTAGCATGTGCGTCATCTCAAAACCAATCACATAACACATAATCCGGGATTTCATACCCTCAAGACCAAATTTAGAACTGTTACTTACCTCAAACCATGTAATTATTTATTCTGCTATGCCATTGCTACGAGAATTGGTCTCTGAAAGCCTCGTATCTAGCCACAATTAATTTGATTCAGTCAATACCAATTATTGTAATTAATTTCATAAGAAAATATTAATTTTCCAATACAAATTCAAAATTAACTCAAAAATTGTCCGTGGGACCCACATCTCGTAACCCGATAAAAGTTATAAAATATGAACGCCCATCCAACCACGAGTCCAACCATATAAATTTCACCAAATTTCGACATCAACTCAACCCTCAAATCTTCAATTAAAATCTTTGAAGATTTCTACTATTTTCAACCCATTTGAACTCAACAATATTTTCATAAACCTTATTGATACGTATAAATATACTCTTACACCCAATAATCATATTCTTAATCATCCATCTTTACCCAAATTCAAAATTGAAGACTAGGGGTTAGAACCTTACCTCTTGGGTGAAGATCTTGTGATATTTTCTTGTTGGATTTCAAAGCTTGAACAAGATCTTGAAGAACAAAGCACTTGAGCTTCTTCCTCTCTCTAGAAAACTCTCCCTTTTCTCTAAAAATGTCAGATTTTTGCTCCAAAATGAGCTTCAAAGGCTATAAATCGAAGTTGGGTTGGGTCAAAAATTAGAAAGAATTGAAGCCCCAACGCAGATTTGCGATCGCATATGCGATCGCATAACACGTATGTGGTCCGCAAACTGACTGCATAATTGAAGCTCCAAAATGAGGGTCGCCTGGATAGGCCTGCGGTGATTATGCGGCCCGCATACCTATTCTGCGGTCGCATAATGCACCGCAGATTTCCTCAAATCTTGCCTCGCATCTGCTTCACTCTGCGACCATTATGCGGTCCGCAGAGTGATTATGCGACCGCATAGTAGGCAGCAGAAATATACTCTTCTGCCAAAAATATTTCTTTACTCCCCAGTGTATTGTACTAATTGATCTACCTCGCCACCACAAAACCTTAATTTCCTTAGCAAAAATTCTCCGGAGTCGTTATACATAAGTCAATATCTTGTCAACTTTTTCAGCTTAAATTCTAAACCTTAGAACTAGGTATTCCAAATTATTTTAAATCCTCACTGGACCCGAACCAATTACTCCCGGCAAGTCACATAACAAATGTAAAGCATACATTAAGCAGTAAATTGAGAAACTAGGTTGTAATACTCAAAACGACTGGTCGGGTCGTTACACAAATATAGTCAAAGTAGTTAGACCAGGCTTATATGTTTGACAAAAAAAATTAACTTTGGCTAAAACAGTTGAGTTTAGATAATAATGAGTTAAACTTAGTTAAAAATAATTTCTCTAGTTGTGAGTTCCGAAAACGTAAATAACATTAGACAGATCTGGTAATGGGTTGACTACAATGTACATTAATTATTCTAAAAATTGTGAGCAATAATGGAGGAAGAACTAACAATAAATGGCATTTAAGTAAATAGGAGAAGTGGTTCATCCAATAAATGATGAACTAGATGATTGTCTTTTGTGGCAATGATGAGTGACACACAAATCCTAGAATGTTCGAATTATTTTCGAATCTGACGGAAAAGTATGGAATAATATGAACAAGAATCTTGATAGAAAAGTAGTGTTTGTATCTTTATAAAAGAGAGAGAATCTTTTATAAAAAGTCTGTTCTTATCAAATAAATGTCACATACCCTATATCATTGTCTATTTTTCTATATATATATATATGAGACATACCTCTAACACACCCTAATAGTACAAGTGCAGAGAATATCCGCTAGAATATTCTCATTAATATTTCATTTTGAAAACTAGTCGTTATCACTCTGCAAATGGTGTTCGATCTCGCCCGTTGTTGATATCTTGACCACAAAGCTCGCTAATTCCTGGTCGACCTCGACTGACAATTCCTTAGTGCTATATTGCCCTAAATATTTTAGGGCAGATTTTGACCTATACATTATGGATAAAATATATAACGAGATAGTAGAGGTTTACATTCAGATTATATGAAAAAACAGCAGCTTGACTATAAATTTGCAACTTCAAATACAGATACCACATTCTATGTTTTTAAAAGTAAGTCATTAAAATCTGTTGGTATTGCAAGGCAACTGAAATAAAAAAATGTCATAAGCATAGATGCCACAATTATTTTTTCCTTTATTTCCTTGAATATGGATGTAGGACTGGAGTGTATATGCAGGGAATCCGGAACTAAAATGTGGTATTTTTTCACTCAAACGATCGAAATGCATGAAAAAAAAATGGTGACTAAAATATGTATAACGCCCTTTTAAAGGGCGCTATATATATTTTTGATTAGACGTCCAGGTATAGCGTAACTTATTAAGGCGCTATATGTATAGCGCATTAATAAACGGTAATATACCCCTTCAAATACCGCCCCTTCCCTTTCCCCCGTTACAGAAGCAGAACCAACCCCCCATTTTAAAATCAAAGCAGCGGTCCCCCCTCCCCTAAAGACTCCAAAAAACTTGAGTGGACCCCACTCGTCCCACAAAAAGTAAAGATTATTGGTCTCACATCGTAGCTAAGCCTTCCCTCGTTGTGGGTTGGTCGTTTCGGATTCAAATCTTCAACTTTCCAAAAAATATAAATCGAGGTATTCCGATTTAGTTTTTGTCGAAACTCGTATAAAAAATGCATATTAGTTGTTTTAAATGTGTTCTATGTTGTTTTGTATTTTTTTTGCGATTAAACTGGTATGTTATTTTTATCCGGACTAATATATTAGTGTGCTAAAAAAAATATGTAAAAATTGATAAACCATTATTATTTGCTCAAAAAAATATTAATAAGTTACTTTTTACTGTTGTATATGTATTTTCATGAATCTTTTGTGATTAAATGTATTTGTTATTTTTATCTGGTTTAGATTATTTATTTGCTTAAAGACTAGTAATATAGTGCACTTTTAGCGTAGTAAAATGTAATGCCTTTTAGCGTAGTATAACTGTAGTTATTGAAATTAATCATTTAAGTGTATCTCTTATACCCAAAAATACGTCAAAATAGCTGATAGATCAAACACAAACTCTGTCCAATTCTAGTCAACGATCGTAAGAAAATAACATGAGAAAACAATAATATTTTTCGGATATCTTGGTGCTACTGGGCCTCAAATATCAAGTTTGGAACCCATATCTGAATACTTAATAATTAAATCTTGTATAATTATAAAAATTAATTATTTAATTTACAAACAAACATATAAAATTATAAAACTAACATGTAAAATAATAAAACTAACACATACAAGAATTTCGGATATCTTGGTGCTACTGGGCCTCAAATATCGAGTCTGAAACCCATATGTGAATACTTAATAATTAAATTTTGTATAATTATAAATATTAATTATTTAATTTACAAACAAACATATAAAATTATAAAACTAATATATAATTAATGTTGTTTAATTTACAGTAGACGACATGGAGGTTCTATCTATGCATCCCGGACATTCTAGCGATGAGCTATTGTTGTTACAGGGCGATCATAGGTCCTCCCACATATGGGAGGGAGAGTTACTGGCCCAGACTCTCCGCGTCAGGAGAGTGGACGACATGTGGGACTTTCTGAAGGGCAAAGTTCTCCATCCCCGTGTAGTCAGGCGCCTGCAGGATATGGGCTTCTATTGGATTTTGGAGATCGAGCGGCTGCAGCTCGATTAGTCTTTGATCACATCCCTGATAGAGCGGTGGCGACCGGAGACACACACATTCCACTTGCACATTGGCGAGGCCACCATTATACTGCAGGACGTGGAGGTTATATATGGGTTGCCCGTTGATGGACACCCCGTTGCTCTGCCGCAGGCCATGAGAGAGCTGACAGGTGGGCAGTACCTGGACATGCTGCAGCAACTCACTGGTTTCCGGCCACAGGAGGAGACTGCACTGGCTCGGGCTAGTCGTCTGCAGCTGACGACTATCCGAGACCATTTGGAGGTATTGCACCCTGACATCACCTCTACCACCATTAGCTCTGGGTGTACCACCTCCTCCCTAGTGGACGGATGTAATGCACTTTTTGATCTTGTACCTTATGGATGCTTCAATGTGTGGAATCAGGACAAGAGAAATCAAGTCAACATCCAAGTTGAAGTGATTCCCACTGAATGTGTCCATTTCACAAGTGTGGATGCCAATGTATTTACTCACTTTCCACATACCTGGTTTCTTCTTGCTCGCACGCAGCATCCAATGACAACCCGTAAACCATCTATGGCAAACAACCTTGTATATATCCGGTGTTGACTCCCATACCATCATCTCATGACACTCTTTTACATTGTACATTTTCGCCGCCCTGCTTAGGCACGTTTTATCAGGAAAAAGCATGCCCTTTGCCAGCACCGTTGGTCTAGACTCATCCCATATTGCTGTCCGAATTTCGTTAGTATCCCTTATGAGGGCATCCACATCCGGTATACTTGGCAAATGATCAAGATAGGTAATCTCCCTTGAATAAAATGGCACGTGGGACTCGTACACTCTTGGTCTAGCGGGGGGTAGAGCATGCTCCCTCGTCAAATCAGGTCCAGCATTCTCTTCCTCCTCATCACCACCCTCATCAGGAAGGTTGTATCATCTCCGGACTCATCGGCATTGTTGTCATAATCACTGTTCTCTTTCTGACTCTGTGCATCTACCAGATCCCGATTAAATATGTCGTCTTCGGGCAATTGAGTCAGGACAGGAGGTTCAACTTGCTCGTTTTCACTGCACAAACAACAAAATAATGAGCTACTCAAATTGATAAATACTTTACATATAGCAATATCACTTCACTTACAAGTCGTAATGTGTTGACATCCCATGATGGACATTATCCTATTGGTGATGACTCCCGGATGGACCACTATGATCCAACACACCAGAACTATGCATATTCCAACTAGGCGTGGGTTTATAACTTGTTAAATTCATATCTGGCCAGTACCCCCTGTGGAATATATGAAAGTTAATACAAATTCAATACAACAAAAATAAATATCATAACACAAAGGAAAATTAAAGTTTACCCCTCGTCTTGTGGATTATGTAAAGTAGGAGAAATTATTTCCTCGCTCCTCATTCGCCCGTGGAGATAAGTTTAAATCAGGCCAAACTCTTTCAGCCGGAACCTGTTCGGCAAAAACTGCTCCAGAATAACCACCCGATGACTGAGGGTTATCCCTGCTTTGCGCAACCTCATTATTACTAACGTCTTCAACCTTCATGTACATTTTCAATATTTTTATTAAAAGAGATTCCCGGTATTCATCCGGAGTCCTCAAAAAATCACTCAAAGTTCCATCATCTTCGATGTTAAACTCAACGTAACAAGCAACCCCTTGCGGAGTGACAAAATACAGATATCTTCCGGTTACTTTAAGGTTCACCAAACGTTTGCTCACACTCATTTTGTTACACAACAACGATACTAGTCTATCGTACTCCATTGTAAGTGGCAACTTAACATGACACTGTGGAGATAAACTATAGCTCACTGAGTTATTCGTCACCACAACCTCACCCCCCTCCCCCCTCCAATATAATGAAATCCTTACTTTTCGCTCTTCAGACATTATGACAAAATGCTTGAGAATTTAACAAGAAGAAAAATTTAACAGGAGTTGAGAATATTTCTGAATAGATTTTTGCAAAATCCTTAACGCCTTTAAATAAGGCAATGCCCAATCCGGGGGGTCGAATTTTTTGAGGTATAGCGCCCTTTAAAAGAGCGCTATACCCATTTGAATTATTGTTATGTCAGTTAAGCGCAGAAGAGTTATTTTATTGGTGGGCCCCCAAAATATGTATAGCATCGTTTATAAAGGCGTTATACATGGCAGTCTTTTACCATAGCGCATTTATAAAAAACGTTATACATATAGCGCCCTTTTAAAGGGCACTATATGTATTTTGGCCACTAAATTTTTTTTTTCACGTATTTCGATCGTTTGAGTAAAAAAAAAGACCATATTTTGATTCTGGACTCTATATGCTTGTTCTGTCACGTCCATATTTCTTGCCATTTTCACATTTCATCTTTTGTTTCATCAGTTCACCACCTAAAGGACGTCTTATTTAAAATGTACAATCTGATAACTGTTGTTTGGTCCGACGTGTGAAATGTACTTAGAACATCATTTCTCCTGCTACATTAATTATCTATCTATCTATTTATATATATATATATATATATATATATATATATATATATATATATATATATATATATATAAAATCATGAATAATTTACGCTAAATATTGAATGACGAAAATATCTCTGATATATTGATGAACTTTTATATCCTTCCAAAATTAAATTTTATCTTCAAAAGAATAATTCCATACAGAATAAAATAGTAATCTTAAGCACTTCATCTAATAATTAGGACTCTAAATCAACTCAAACTTTGTTAAAGCAACAATCATATGTCAAATTTGTAAAGGACTCTAACTTAAAGATTTATGTATCCGAATTACGTCTCATACATGGAAACAAGCACTTTGATAAACATATTTCACAAGAACAAGGAGACTTTGTACAACCTATATATGTTACTTTAAATAAATCATTCCTATGGCTAGATTTAATTTTTCTTCGCTGTATGAGTTTTCTCTCAAACATTATTGTACGTATCTATTTCAATAGCATTCAAGCTTTGGAAATTTCATATTGTCAACTATGTTTGAGCTCATCGGACAAATCAAATTCTCCTACATAATCATAGAACTAAACAGTTCGTATATAAAGGATATAAAAATTTGATGATCAGTATATGTTAATATGTTGTGCAGTTATTTCGTATTATGTATCCATTAAATTCCTCTTTGATTATGCTGAACTTTATGTATACTTATGAAAGGTTCTATATGACTTTTTTTTATGGCTCTTGAGGGTAAATAGGTTATTTTACCAAATTTCTAATGCAAAATCGGGAGTTTTAAGAAATAAGGTCTAAAAGCAACGGGCATAAGAAATAGTGCAAGACCACTTCAAAGTAATAAAGGGTCCTATGGTGAATGCAATAAGTCGGGAATTTCTTTTTGTTTGAACTCTTATGGAAGAATGAACAGAACGAATTAGAGTGGAAATTTGATTTTTGAAAGGAGAGAAGACATTACCAGAAAACTTTAAAATGGATATATGGGAGTGGCAAAGCATAGTCCCTAAAATTGTGAATGCACCGACGATGGTGATAAAGCTCAAAGGTGCCGGAATAATCATATATACGACGGTGCCCGGAATAAGGAACTCTTTTAAGAAAAAAAACAATTTCTCCAAAATTAATTAACAAAAGAGTATATGAGGGAGGACAAATTAGTCGTATCACACTTTTTAAAAATTAAGAACAAATAGGTTAAAAATATTCAAATAATTACAGGTTGCATGTAACTTATTTTTGGAGGGACAAGCAATGACCATTTACATTTGAATTCAAATATTAGTTTACTCAAAATGTTAATTTATTATATACATTAGTTAGTATCCACTTTATTACTCTAACTAGTGTTACTAAGGCTTAACTATCTTTTGCACAAATTATGTGATACTTGACCTAAAATATTCGTGCAACGCACGAGTATAGAGTCTAGTTATTATAAAAGCATGAATACAATGTTGATAGACCAAAATAACCTCAAAATATTTTTTTTAAAATATATTTCATGTTAGACAAAATTGTAATTTAAAAGATGTTTCTTTTTAATTTACTAAATTACCAAACTAAGAAAGAGAGAAATCCTTTAAACTCCTAAAACTAAGGAACTCCTACGAATTCACATTGGACACCCACAAGGATTCAAAGACAAAAACCTCAAACTTAAACGGATAAATCAAGTGAAGTTTTTTGGTAAGTATTTCTCTTTTAAGTGGCCAAAAGGAAAACTTAACAGAAACAAAAAAAGGATATTATCTATCATAATCGTATCTATGCATAATCAGTGTAATATTTATATTTGAATTGTAATTGGGTAAGTCATTTTGTTACATTACTATCTTAGTAAATCGATGTAATGTCTGAAAAAAAAGAGAAAAAAAGTATTCAATAAGAAATCACATTATCTTCAAATAAAAAATTTAAATAAATAAAATGAGACAAGTACCCATTGAGTTGATTTCTGAACTAAATTGTATGCAATATAATCATATTGATTTCCTAATTTGTCTGGGAAATTGCTGATTATTTAGCTAGAAATAGATTTTTTTATTTCATGTTTGTTGTTAAATTACAAAACGACCCTTTATTGGAAATGGATTATTTTATCTACTAATTATAGTTGATTTTGCTATGATTTTAAAAGAAATCTACCCGTGGACCAAGTTGAAGGAGTTTGACAAGCACTTTATATTGGAGCATTAGAGCATGTAATGGCCTTATCATAACTTGCATGCCAAGTAAATTTACATTGTAAATTGTGATTAGCTAGCTTCTTCGATTTTTATAGTACTTATTTTCACCTTGGCGCTCTCTCTGCCTCATGCTTCCATCCAAAAACGGTTTATAAATTTCAGGATTCTTGTTTCTAACTTTAAATAGCTATATATTACGTGATGTCTTCTTCCACACCATGTATTCGATCAAATCAGGATCATGAAAGTCTTTTTAGTGGAGGAACAAAAGATTGTGAAGAAGGTTTTGAAGATTTAGAGAACCAAGAAAAGCTGAGCCCAAGAGCTAGAAAACGACCCTTTATTAGAATATTTATTTTTTATTTTTATTTTGAAAAAGAATCACTAATCGAGATAGAGTACACTTGTATGAAATCTATCATAGCTAATATAGGCAGCTCCATTGCATCTTTAATTTCAGCATAACATTCATAGATTATTATACGTTATTTACTTTTAGCATGTTATACCTTCTGTGTGGATGACAAGAGTGTGCCCATCTCTCATGTGTTCTTCCTTTAAATACTTAGAAACACTTTTGTTTATTTTCTCGAGCTCACAAATAAAATGGTTAAAGTTTTCGTGCTTGTACGTTGTAGGACAAATTTAAAACTGGTGTCCCGAAGTATCTTTGCTTCAGGTTTTTTTCCACGTGGTAAATAAACTCCATGGCCACCATTCTTCAAAAATGGATACCCCACCACCTCTCCAACTTAACATTCTCAATTTTCATAACGTTACACTAATTCCAATAGAAAAATTAACTAAGTAATATATAATGTATAATATGTGTATAATTAGTGTAAATTTATGAATATCTGTTAGAAAAATAAAAAAAGAATTTGACCTGCTATTTGTGCAAAATCCTATTCTAAGACCTAGAAACCATCGCATGAAAATTTAAAATTAGCTACCCACTTGGTTATCTCCTCCTAATTAACCCTTTCGAATCATATGATTAGGAATATTATTTTTTTTGTTTTAAAAGATTTATTGCACTCATCATTTATTTCATTTTCATCAATGCTTATGTTGCGACCAAACACACTCACGCAAGTATACGCGGTCGTCAAGTAATAAAGTGACTAAAAGTCGGATGTCGAACCCACGAGGACTTATGATTAACTATTAACTAAATTAGACTATCCCAATTATCTAAACAAGAATTAAATCCAAAAATATTTTATTCTAAACTAATTAAATAAGAAAAATATAAATAATAAACTTTGAACAGAGAAAGAGCAGATTTTAATGATATCAATGTAATGAAAACGATCTAGGGTTATGGGCTATCTAACAATCCTATTGTATTCTTCAATTGAATTGACCGACTAATTTATCTAGCTTATTGGTTGACAGGGTTAATGCTCATAAGAATCTGTCGAGTTCTTACTCGCCTATTCAAGCTAACCTAACGCCTATATGTCTATGGAGTTAGAATCAACAAGAACGCATTTATAATTCCTGTAAATCAACCAAGCAAGGCAATTAGGTATATGTCTATCCTAACTACGAATCCGTTCCCCGATGCCCGAGTTCAAGAACTTGCCCTACTCAATCCTATATGCAATATAGAATTCCCACTTTCGAGTTCAATTCTAGATTCGTAGATAGTATTCAATTGGTGATCAAGCAATCAAATAAATAAGCGCAAGATTGAATAAATAAACTAATATGATAAATCAAGAAGTCAAAATCAATATCCGAATAACAATAGTCATGAAAGAACCACAACCCTAGAACGTGAAGTTTAGCTCCACATAGACATGGTAGCCAAACAACAAATCATATAAAGAAACATAAAAATTACTAAGTTTGGTGGGAGAAAGATGAAACTCGATGAATTCCGGCCTCCACAGCTTTTTCGTGGCTTTTTCCCTCTTCCCAATATGTTCGATGACCTAAAAGAGGCGTTTTTGGCTTATATATTGCGTACAAAAGTCGTGGGCCAAAGCTCTCCTATTCCTAGTCCAATTCGGCTTCAAGGATTGATGCTAAGGTGGATGCGACGCATCCACCTTGTCCTCCATTTCTCAGCTTGCATGCGATGGTGGACGCGACGCATCCAGCCTTCTCTTCTACTTTCCAGTTTCGCACGCGATGGCGGACGCGATGGCCCAACTTCACTGCTAAGGTTGCATGCAGGATGATGTTTTCCTAGGTTGGATGCGACGCATCCAACCCTTCTTCCTCTGGCTACACCACCTTTTCTTCATATTTTGCACTCCGAACACCTTAAATCGTCACACATAACTTAATTAGTCATCAAACCAATAATTACACCATGTTGGGTGTTTTAAAGATTAAATAACATCAAGAAGTGGTTAAAACATGGGCAAAGTAACATCAACACATATCGAAATATGCCAAACATCACTACCCCACACTTAAACCTTTGTTCGTCCTCGAACAAACCATCACTATAGTAAACAAAATAAAATTAAGCTCTTATCATTCAAAGCACACTACATCTATGACCATGGTTATTTGCTACAATTAGGCTCTAGACTATGCATCAACACACTTCCCTTTTCTTATGCCCTTCTTTAAACATATTCGAACAAAGACAACATGCTCACAACAATCCTAACCTCAAAAACCGACTCAATGTCACAATGCACTCATGGCTTGAACAACCAACATCATAGAGAAGTCTAGTAACGTTACCTATCCCTCGTGAAACCATGTGCCCTCACAACAAAAGCAAAGAGAGTAGAATCAATCCACACATTCGAATCTCATGCTCACAAAGAAAATCGCTCACTCTCACAAAAGAAGTCACATGCATGCAGTTGGTACCATAGGCTTGCCCTTAATGTAAATCTCTACTAATGTAAGCTCGCTCGATCTAAAATCAATTAGGACTTTTTCATGGTTGTAATGTGGGCTAAGGGACGGGTAGGATATATTTAAGGAATAGTGATTCACCCTCCTAAGTACTTTAACACATCATCAAATAACTTAAGCGCAAATTCTTCAACACCACTTCAATTTCACAAATAATATCACCCCAACAATATTTCCTCTTTCTTTAAGCACTACTTTAATTCATACCCACTAGCAAGAACAAGACAACAATTTATTCATCTATATTTTTCTTTCTTTCTTTTTTTTTTTCCAGATTTTTCTCTTCTTCTTTTTTTTTTTTTAATTTCCGCTAGTGGTGTATTATTTTACAAAATAAGTGCATCCTTCTTTCTTTCATTGGTTTCACTCAAAAGTCACCCCACACTTATTCCCTTCTTACTTCTTTTAGCGCTCATCTAACAATTAAAGTGCTTTAAGAGGTAAAAGGATCAAAACAATGTCAATTACGAATAAAAAGGGTATATGCTTGTAATGTGGGTACCAAATAAAAGGTCTACAGGCTCAAAAGGTTTAACTAGGGATAGATTTTATTTGTGATAAGCAATAAGCTCAAAAAGATCAAAGAAAGCCTAAAATTATTTTTCAAACCGAGCATCACCTAAAATTTCGCTTCAACTCACATACCGGGCAAGTTCTAGACACAAGTACAATACATGGACAATACAAAAACCTTACCACACATGGCACATGACTCATTAAGGACGGTTACATTCCGACTCTCAAGTAATGCAAGTATTCACAGAGCAACGAGATATTAAGCATTAAGCGCAAAGTGAACACAAGTCAAGAAAATGAGAAATAGGCGCCATAAAACATGCTATCCGTTTTAACAAGGCATCATCAATAATTTCAGAGTGAGAAGGGTCCCTTCTTACTTCTTTTATTCCCTACATTCCTACTCTAAAAAGAAAACAAAATTACCCGGTTCAAACTACATCCCATGGAAAAGAACCGAGGCACAAAGAAAAACCACAGGGGATTATTACTATCTACAAAGATACTATATATATATATATATATATATATATATATATATATATATATATATATATATATATATATATATATATATATATATATTTTTTTTTTTTTTTCATAATGATAAACTGATAGATAAACTGATAATTACTCCATATAGATGAATTTACTGCTATTTTATGCCATTAATCCAGTGAATATATTAGTACATTCATCCATACATCAAACATAAATCACCCCCACCCCACACTTAGGACTGTGCGTTGTCCCCAACGCATACAAACAAGGTAAAGTAGGGTGAGAAGAACTCCCTCAAGTCAAGGTGGAGGGCTCATCCGCAGTCTGTGGAGGAGCATCTGCATCCATAGCATTCCTATCATCAACAACTGGTGCGGATTCTGTATCAGGTGTTACAGCGACCTCAATAGGCCTGTTGAGTGGAGCCTCGGTGACTATGGGAGGAACAGGAGTGGATGGTCCGGCAGTGGATGATGCAATCAGCTGGGAGATGTCTGTACCTGCACATTGAACCAGAGCTCTGAGGAGTAATGATATCTCCTTCATCATCGTGGCCTGCTCGGTCTGAACTCGGCTTAGATCCGCACGAGTCTGTCTCAACTCATCCCTGGTGGCACTCAACTCGACACGAGTCGCTATCAGCTCAGCCCTGTTTTCTTGCATATCTGCTTGCATATGCTCAAATAATTGTTGGATGGTGAGCTTAGAAGACCCTCCCTTGTTCGGCTCTAGAACATGAGTGACATCATATGGTCCTGGAGCTTTAGCCTCAATGTCGTCATTCTCCTTGTCCCATAGTACTCCCCTCTCTGTTAAAAAAGCCGTTAGGGTATTAGCAAAGAACAGCCTCCACTTGTAATTCATCCTGGTTCGCTGCATTTGATCATGCATGATGGCTCCGAAGTTGAGTGGTATCCCCTCTAATAAAGCATATAATACGAGTGCGCGGTAACGAGGGACATCAGTTTTATGTTGGCATGGCAGCAGGTGGTTACAAATGAAATTTAGGGCCACACGTGCTAACGCACTCATGAATTCCTTTGCTATAGAGTGGTACTCCATACTCCCATGCTTCCATTCTGCATCCTTCCTGGTAGGGCATAGGACAGACTTAATGTGTGCATAATCTGGTGTTTTGCATATGGCGTCAAACCTGTCTGTGAGTGTGTGTGGCACCCTTAAGAAGTTATTCAGAGCTTCAGCTGACACATTAATATCTACCCCTCTTACTCGCACAATGTTTCCCCTTGCGTGACGCCAATTGGCGTAGAGCTCTCTAACAATGGTGAGGTTGGCTTTGCCATGACCTTTCAGAATGGGTCCCCATTTTTGCACCTCTCGAATTGACTTGAGAAACTCTGAGTACTTTGTCTTAAGTGGTCCGATGTTTATCGGCTTTTCCGGAATATACTTCTTTGAAACCAGTATCTTCTTATAGGCTCGGAATGCCTTCTCATTAACAAAGTATTTCTCCCAATCAACTCGGTCTATGGGTTCACCCTCGTCTTCATCACTCATGTTGATCTGTAGGTGGTCATTGTCCGAATCGGAATCGGATTCAGATTCTGTAGTAATCTTCTCCTTCCCTTTATCAGTTGGAGCACTCATTCTCGAAGCTTTTCTTTGGTATGTCACAGGCTCTCGTATCTCTATTCCTTTGCTTGGTGTAATACCCTTCTTCACTGTCCTCCTGACCAATGTTTCCTCCTCCTCTTGCTCTGAATCATCACTTAACTGCCTAGGCAGCAGTTCCATTTCCTTCTCCGTCCGCTTCCTTTTTTTCTGTGGATTTGGACCGCCCGCTGCCCTTCCGGTAGGCTTTTTGGGC
Source organism: Nicotiana tabacum (assembly GCF_000715075.1). Taxonomy (NCBI): domain Eukaryota; kingdom Viridiplantae; phylum Streptophyta; class Magnoliopsida; order Solanales; family Solanaceae; genus Nicotiana; species Nicotiana tabacum. The sequence continues at coordinate 147,610,175 of NC_134096.1, read as the reverse complement.
GGTTGCTTGTTACCATCTTTGTCTTGTTGCTTGGATGGTTTACTCGCTGCTGTCATTTTACGAATCTAAGTACCTGCAATGCAAAGAATTCAACAATTAGCAGATGAAACAGCGAAGTTCAGCTTGAAAGCAATTGCAACAGCTTGCAGACTTCAATTTATTCGTAAAGTCATGCCATTCACTCTTCATGGAATTGTAGCTCATGACTTTCAGCAAGTATGTGATAACTCTCTTCAAAAATTCAATTTCACATAGCCCCTCACTCGACCCCACACTTATTCTCAAGCATACACCAATGTTGCTCGGTTACTCAGACTTCACCGACGCCTAAATTTTTCTCAGGGACAATTCGTCGAACATGTGGTATGCAACAAGTGTGCCTAGTTCATTCTATCAGTTGAGCAATGCCACTACCCTCCCAAAATTGGACGAGATGAAGGGAATTATAGTTTATCATCTCGCAACCATTACAACTACCAAGAACGACAGCCCTAAAAATCTTGAAATTGCAAAACCTACTTGTTGCTACCATTGAAGGAGGGAGGAGAGACGAATTAGGAGAGAAGCCAACGGAAGAACGAAGAGGATGATGCGTACCTGTCGCGTTTGAGCTTATTGCGTTACAATTTCGATGAGAGAATTCTGTTCTGCGTTCGTAGGCGTCGCCAAAACGAGACGAGTGGATGCGTCGCAAGAAACGTTTTTTTTTTCGAATAGGTTATCTTAAGATGTGTTAAAATATATATTACTTACCTGTGCGTGCGAGCTTTGACGCGACGCATCCCCTTGTCTTCCTTCAAAAATTTTCGGACGCGATACGGGCGCGATAGGCAGACTTCACTGCCTTGAGCAATTGGCCCGTCAAAAAAAAAAAATTTTTTTTTTTTTGCTGAGGGGGACGCGACGCATCCGCCTCGTTTTCTCATATCTGGGGAACTTTTTAGTTTTATTATTATTATTTTTTATTATTTTTTTTTGAATAAGATCTATGTCCTACGAAAAGAAAGAAAGAAAAAATTTAAAAATAAAATAAAAATAAACTAACTAACTTGGGTGGCCTCCCAAGAAGCGCCTGATTTAACGTCGCGGTACGACGCAACATGTTCTTCATGCCTCCACTAAATCCATTGTGGTCTTGTGACATGCAATGTCACCACCCCAATAGTGTTTTACTCTTTGGCCATTTACCAAGAATGTCGTATTGGACCCCTTATCACACAATTCTATCGCACCATGAGGTTTCACACTAACCACTTCAAACGGACCCGACCATCGAGATTTAAGCTTTCCTGGAAAAAGCTTTAGCCTTGAATTAAACAGTAGAATTTCTTGACCTGGTTCAAACTCACGATGTTGGATATGCTTATCATGCCATCTTTTGGTCTTCTCTTTATACAATTTGGCATTTTCATACACATGCAATCGAAACTCATCAAGCTCGTTGAGTTGTAGCAATCTCTTCTCACCGGCCAAGTCCATCTCCATATTTAGCTTTTTAATCGCCCAATATGCTTTGTGTTCAAGCTCGACGGGCAGATGGCAGGCCTTCCCATAAACCAACCTGTACGGAGAAGTGCCTATTAGGGTCTTGTACGCAGTGCGATATGCCCATAATGCGTCATCCAGCTTCCCGGCCCAGTCCTTTCTATTCATACTTACTGTCTTTTCCAAAATCTGCTTGACCTCTCTGTTGGAAACTTCTACTTGACCACTCGTTTGGGGATGATAGGCAGTGGAAACTTTGTGCTTGACTCCGTATTTTGCAAGAATATTATTCAGCAGTTTGTTACAAAAGTGAGTTCCCCCGTCGCTTATCAACACTCTTGGGGTCCCAAAACGTGTGAAGATGTGCTTCTTTACAAAGCCTACCACAACTTTTGCGTCGTTAGTAGGAAGAGCTATGGCCTCTACCCACTTAGAAACATAGTCGACCGCCACCAAGATGTATCTGTGTCTGTTAGAATATGGGAATGGTCCCATAAAATCAATCCCCCAAACATCAAAAAGTTCTACCGCCAGTATATTTTGCAAGGGCATCTCGTGCTTCCTCGTGATAGTTCCAGTTCTTTGGCATCTATCACAATTTTTAACGAAGGCATGTGCATCCTTAAACAATTTTGGCCAATAAAAACCTGATTGTAGCACTTTTTGGGCGGTTCTATCCCCGCCGTGATGACCTCCATATGGTGACGCATGGCAGTCATGTAGTATAGCCTTCATCTCTTCCTCAGGAACACACCTTCTCACCAACTGATCTGCACACTGCCTATATAGGAATGGCTCATCCCACACGTAGAACCTTACATCATGTAGGAATCTTCTTCTATTGTCAGCTATCCATTCTAGTGGCGTTACCCCACTTGCGATAAAATTCACATAATCTGCATACCATGGGGCTTCACCTGAGGTGATTGCTAATATTTGCTCATCCGGAAATGTTTCTTTAATTGACCCTCCTTCAGCTACATGGTTCCGGCTCTCTAATCTGGACAAATGATCGGCCACTTGATTTTCTGTCCCTTTTCGATCTCGGATCTCTAAGTCAAATTCTTGCAAGAGGAGGACCCAACGAATCAGCCTCGGCTTGGCGTCTTTCTTTTCAAATAGGTATCTGATAGCTGAATGATCTGTGTAGACGATGACTTTGGTTCCCACTAGATAGGATCTGAACTTGTCAAACGCCCACACCACTGCAAGCAACTCCTTTTCAGTCACTGTATAATTTATCTGAGCTGGATTCATAGTTTTGCTTGCATAATAAATGGAGTGAAAGATTTTATCCCTCCTTTGCCCCAACACCGCTCCAATTGCTATGTCACTTGCATCGCACATCAACTCAAATGGTTGTGCCCAATCGGGGCCAATGATAATTGGTGCAGTCACCAATCTTCCCTTCAGCTCCTTAAATGCTTTCAGACATGCATTATCAAACTTGAAGGTAACGTCTTTCTCTAGAAGCCTGCACAAAGGGAAAGAAATTTTCGAAAAATCTTTAATGAAACGACGATAAAAACCTGCATAACCCAAGAAACTGCGAATGCCTTTGATGGATGTCGGCGGGGGCAATTTTTTGATCGTCTCCACCTTTGCTTTATCCACCTGTAGACCATCTTTTGAAACCTTGTGCCCCAAAACTATACCTTCACGTACCATGAAATGGCACTTTTCCCAGTTTAGCACCAAGTTCGTCTCTTCACACCTAGCTAGCACTTTATCAAGGTTCATCAAACAACTATCAAAAGAACATCCAAACACAGAAAAATCGTCCATGAATACTTCTACATATCTTTCAACCATGTCAGTGAAAATAGCCATCATACACCTTTGAAAAGTCGCAGGTGCATTACAAAGACCAAAGGGCATTCTCTTGAACGCATACGTGCCATAAGGACATGTAAATGTAGTTTTCTCTTGGTCTTTTGGGGCTATAGCAATCTGATTATACCCCGAATAACCGTCCAGGAAACAGTAGTATTCCTGGCCAGCTAATCTATCAAGCATTTGGTCAATAAAAGGAAGGGAAAGTGGTCTTTCCGGGTGGCATTGTTCAGTTTTCTGTAATCTATGCAAATTCTCCATCCAGTTACAGTTCTTGTAGGAATTAAGTCATTATTTTCATTAACTACTACGGTTATCCCCCCTTTCTTTGGCACACATTGAACGGGGCTTACCCATTTACTATCAGAGATTGGAAATACAATACCTGCATCAAGCCACTTAATCACTTCTTTCCTTACCACTTCTTTCATGATTGGATTTAGTCGGCGTTGGTGTTCTACACTTGGCTTGTGTCCGTCCTCCATGAGGATTTTGTGCATGCAGAAAGCTGGACTAATGCCTTTAATGTCAGACATTGTCCACCCAATTGCTCGCTTGTGCTCACGTAGCACCCTTAATAGCTTTTCTTCCTGTAATTTAGACAAGTGAGCAGAAATAATAACAGGTAAAGTGTCAGAACTTCCCAAATAAGCATATTGAAGGTGAGGGGGTAGGGGTTTAAGTTCCAAATTTGGAGCTTTTTCAATTGACGGCTTTGGTGGGGGCCACTTGGCCTATTCAGGGGCTCAAACGGGATTATTCCTTGCATGTAACCACATGATGTATCTAGGATTCCCTTCATCTCCTCAACCTCATCATCCATCTCCAAGCTATCAAACATCATGATTGCTTTTTCTAAACAGTCGCCTAGATATACACTCGTGTTAAGAAGTTTCTCATCCACCTCCACCACAGATATCATAGAGAGCTCCTCATAGTGGCGGGGGAGTTGGATTGCTTTGTAGACATTGAAGACTGCCTCCTCGTTGTCCACTCTCATAATCATTTTCCCTTCTCTCACTTTAATTATTGTATCGCCAGTAGCCAAGAGAGGTCGTCCCAATATGATTGGAACTTGTTCATCAGCCTCGAAGTCTAGAATAATGAAGTCAACTGGGAAGATGAATTTTCCAATTTGCAGCAGCACATCTTCAATCACTCCTTCGGGGTAGGCTATGGACCTATCAGCTAATTGCAACATCACGGTGGTTGGTCTCGGAGCTCCCAGACCTAATTGCTTAAACAAGGATAACGGCATCAGATTTATGCTTGCACCCAAATCACACAGAGCACGTCCCACGTTAATATTACCGATTTGTACTGGAATGGTGAAGCTGCCAGGGTCCTTAAGCTTTTGGGGAAGCTTGTTTTGGACCCTTGATGTGCACTCCTCAGTAAGTGCAACCGTCTCGAACTCAGTCAATTTCCTCTTATGAGCCACTATGTCTTTTATGTACTTAGCGTACTTTGGAATTTCACGAAGTACATCCACTAATGGAATATTTAATTGAACCTGACTCAACATGGAGAGAAATTTGTTGAACATGCGATCGTCATTCCTTTTCTGCAATCTTTGGGGGAAAGGTGGTGGTTGCCTTGTAACCTCCATTCGCTCTGAACTTGCATCATCTTCCTTTGACTCTTGTGTTGCCTTAGGTGTCAACTCCCCCCAGGTATAGGTTTTTCTTTTATCTTCCTTGGCGCTTCCTCTAGTTCCCTCCCGTTTCTAAGTGTAACTGCATTAATTTGAGGGTTCTTCTCTGTATCACTGGGAAGTGAGCCTGTAGGTCTAGTATTTTGGTTTGCTGCTAACTGCCCCATTTGCCTCTCAAGATTTCTGAAATCGGTCCTGAGCTGTTGATTGTCTAGTAACAACTTTTTCAGCAAGTCATTCGTACTTTCTTCCATTTGTTGGGGTGGCTTCTGAGGTTGAGTAAAATTCCCTTGAGGCCTGTACTGATTCTGTTGACTTCCGCCCCATGAGAAGTTAGGATGATTCCTCCAGTTTGGGTTGTAAGTGTTCCCATATTGCGCATGTTGATTCATAGGACCTCTGTTTTGTTGCCCCACATAGTATATAGATTCAGGATTCGTGGGGCACATGTCAATCATATGACTGTCTCCGCATAGTTCGCAACAAATAGACATCTGCTGTACATGTTGCATTTGTTGTGTTGTCATTCTATTCATCTGATTTGCCAATTTTGCTATATCGGCTCTCATGGCGGAAAAGTCATCAAGCTCAATCAAACCGGCGGCCTTCTGTTTAATTCCCCTTCGTGAATCCCCCTCTCCTTGCCAATTATGGTCATTAGCAGTGAAATTATTTAGCAGGAGTTGTATTTCACTATACGGTCTTGCCATGCAACTACCCCCACAAGCTGAGTCAAGATTCATCTTTGATGCTTCATCTAACCCATCAACAAAAGTGTGACCCAATACCTCATCAGTTTGACAATGATGCGGGCAGTCTCTGAGTAGTTTCTTGTATCTTTCCCAAGCTTGACGAAGTGTCTCGCCATCCCGTTGTTGGAACCCAAGAATTTGGCTCCTCAACGACTTTGTCTTCTTAGTTGGGAAAAACTTGATCAGGAATTTCCCTGCTAGATCATCCCAAGTGTGGATAGAGTTTGCGGGCTCCTTTTGCAACCATTCTTTAGCTTCCCCCAACAGTGAAAAAGGGAATAGTGTCAGCCTGACATAGTCCTTGGAGACGTTCGGATAATTGTAAGTGTCCGTGATTTCCAAGAAGTTCTGAATATGCCTCTGCGGGTCCTCATGAGATAGACCCACATATTGTCCTGTGGACTGAATCAGCTGTACCATGTACTGTTTGAGTTCAAAATGCCCAGTGATATCAGGCTTCACAATAGCCTGAGTCATATTCGCAAGATTGGGCCTTGCGGCTTCAATTACCGGATGCTCTTCATTGCCTGCCATATCTATTAGCTGTGGTTGGATTGCGATGTCCAAATCTCTTTCTATTCTCGTTCTAGCTTCGTGTTCCCTTCTCACTCTATGTAGTGTTCGTTCGATTTCTGGATCAAGAGGAATGAGGTTGTTTGCACTTCTACTCCTCTGCATTCGAGAGTAAGCCCTGCGTTGACACAAACCAGGCAAACTGAAAATTAAAACTTGAAAACAAATATCTAATAAAAGCTTAACTTAGTCACGTAGCTAATTTCTAAGTCCCCGGCAACGGCGCCAAAAACTTGTTGCGACCAAACACACTCACGCAAGTATACGCGGTCGTCAAGTAATAAAGTGACTAAAAGTCGGATGTCGAACCCACGAGGACTTATGATTAACTATTAACTAAATTAGACTATCCCAATTATCTAAACAAGAATTAAATCCAAAAATATTTTATTCTAAACTAATTAAATAAGAAAAATATAAATAATAAACTTTGAACAGAGAAAGAGCAGATTTTAATGATATCAATGTAATGAAAACGATCTAGGGTTATGGGCTATCTAACAATCCTATTGTATTCTTCAATTGAATTGACCGACTAATTTATCTAGCTTATTGGTTGACAGGGTTAATGCTCATAAGAATCTGTCGAGTTCTTACTCGCCTATTCAAGCTAACCTAACGCCTATATGTCTATGGAGTTAGAATCAACAAGAACGCATTTATAATTCCTGTAAATCAACCAAGCAAGGCAATTAGGTATATGTCTATCCTAACTACGAATCCGTTCCCCGATGCCCGAGTTCAAGAACTTGCCCTACTCAATCCTATATGCAATATAGAATTCCCACTTTCGAGTTCAATTCTAGATTCGTAGATAGTATTCAATTGGTGATCAAGCAATCAAATAAATAAGCGCAAGATTGAATAAATAAACTAATATGATAAATCAAGAAGTCAAAATCAATATCCGAATAACAATAGTCATGAAAGAACCACAACCCTAGAACGTGAAGTTTAGCTCCACATAGACATGGTAGCCAAACAACAAATCATATAAAGAAACATAAAAATTACTAAGTTTGGTGGGAGAAAGATGAAACTCGATGAATTCCGGCCTCCACAGCTTTTTCGTGGCTTTTTCCCTCTTCCCAATATGTTCGATGACCTAAAAGAGGCGTTTTTGGCTTATATATTGCGTACAAAAGTCGTGGGCCAAAGCTCTCCTATTCCTAGTCCAATTCGGCTTCAGGGATTGATGCTAAGGTGGATGCGACGCATCCACCTTGTCCTCCATTTCTCAGCTTGCATGCGATGGTGGACGCGACGCATCCAACCTTCTCTTCTACTTCCCAGTTTTGCACGCGATGGCGGACGCGATGGCCCAACTTCACTGCTAAGGTTGCATGCAGGATGATGTTTTCCTATGTTGGATGCGACGCATCCAACCCTTCTTCCTCTGGCTACACCACCTTTTCTTCATATTTTGCACTCCGAACACCTTAAATCGTCACACATAACTTAATTAGTCATCAAACCAATAATTACACCATGTTGGGTGTTTTAAAGATTAAATAACATCAAAAAGTGGTTAAAACATGGGCAAAGTAACATCAACACATATCGAAATATGCCAAACATCAGCTTACTTACATTACTTGCATATAATTAGTTACGTAATATGTTATTGCAACAACTTACTACTTAACTATGATATATTTATATATGTTATATGGTTAGGTGCGAACACAAAGGATATTTAACGGTAAAATAAACCTCATCCACTGGGGAGAAAGGATTTTTATAATTTGGGATAGTTATGTATATGGAGTATAAAATTGTTGGGGTTTATTTTACCATTAAATATCCATATAAGCGAGTTGTGTAGTTTGTTGAAACTTTGTAGAGGGAATCTTTTGGATAACCGTCTTGAGTCGGCTCCTTCTCCACAATCCATTAACCGTGCTCCTTCTGCATAACAGAAAAACTGCCAGCCAGCTCCCCTCCCCCCATTCCCCAAGCAAAATCACTCTATATAAAGCGTACTACATGACACTAGAACGAAGCACATTCGTCATAATACTCGCAACACTTTCTATCTGAAGCTCTCTCTCTCAAGAAACCATCATTTTTTTTTTCCGATTCATTCTGAAAATGGCCAGAATACTAGCTACATATATCATTGGTGCATTGGTGATGTTTGCTTTGATCACTGTGGCTGTGATTCATGCGGTTCATAATTGGGAAGATTACTCTGGTCATGTAGACGACAAGGTTTTTATGATCGGCGGGATTTTCCTTGCTTTTGGGCTTGCTATTGTCTTCATTGTCATGGCTGTGATTCGCGTAAGACGAATTTGGCCTCAAAATGCGATTCGTCCGGTGCTGGCGGGAGCAGTTGAAATGCAGTAGGTTTGGGTTTTACTTTCTCAAGAAGAAAACGTTGCTACTTTACTTAGCTGCTACACATATTATGCAATCTGTAATCTCTACTATAACTGCATGTCTAATGGAAAATTGATCAAATTTTAGTGCTTCTTCTTTTGTTGGGATTATTTTGATGTGTTCGTCTCTCTTTTCTTTATGATATTACCCTTCTGTTGGTTTATCCAATTTGCGCTCTGGTACTCCGACTCGTTTGAAGAACTATAGTTGCAATGTGAAATGCGTTTTGGTTGATAATATCAATATTCATTGCTGTGAGCAGACCTGATCTTCCCCTTTACTATTAGACGATGAATGACAGAGATTTTTTTGTGGATTTGGTTTTTTTGTGCTGAACATTTCTGGTTAAACGATTGCAATTATTTGACATATCAAGTAGTTACGACTGGATTTTGTGAAGTCCTCTGCACACGCATTTTAATTTCTCCCCTCTGTTAACACGCATTTCACGCTTCAAAATATGATTCTAGCCTCCTTAGGCGAATGCAAAATAAGTGTTAAGGAATTACCAATAACCCACGTCGATCTAAATAAATATTAACATGAAAAGTTAATAGAACAAAGCAATACAGGAATCGCGTTGATCTAAACATGGTTTGATAAATGTGTTTTTTATTATGAGAAATTTTTTGTACAAGACTTCTACTCTTAGACGTATACCTATTTTAACGTATAAAATTGTTACTTTATCTTTCATGAATGTTTGTCATCTCTGCATCCCTTATACCGAAAGCAATCAGGTCATTCTCTCATGCTTAATTTTACAACTTTCATAAAAAAAAAATTCTGGATAGCATGATAGCTTTACAATTAATAAATCTGGATTTTGGGTTGAAAAGGATCAGGACAATTCATGCATATTGTTATCAAATCGATGTACGGATGAACTTCGACAATTGTCTCCCAAGAATCATTTATTTAAGAAGCCCATTGATTGTTTTATTCCCTTAAAAGTGGACCTCATCAACTTAACAAAGTTCGAAAATATAGCTAAGTAAAATATTATTACGATAAGGAGTCATAATCAAATTCCTATCATGCATTATATTACAATTGAGTTGATGCTGGAACATTTACCTAGCTGGTGAGGGTCAGCTTACTATATATATCATGCATGGACCGGATCAATAATCATTTACTTGTAGAACACAAGTTTGTTTCTATTGGTAAATCATGCAGACATATACTAATCTTAACTAAAAGCTACCATATATTATTTGCGTGCCATTTGTACGTACCTCTTCTTCCATTGGACAGTACACTATATATACTATAGTGAAACTCCATTTGATCAGTTTCATCACAGCAAACTAGCCTTCTTTAATATTCAAACTTCTTCAATTCCAAGTCCTTTGAACTTAACTTCAAGATGAATATGATGATCAACCAGCAGTTCTCTTTATCAACTGAAAGTTTTCTGCTGTTTGCGACTGCCGGCAAACTCTGAAACAGTGTCTCTTTTTTAGCTTTCTACGTTATGACTGGAATTGTTGCTACGACAGTGCTGCATTAATGAATTATTAGTTCTATCATTTCATTCTGGTCCACAACGTTTGGAGTGCCACAAGACAAAACACTGAGCAAAAATGAAATTGCTGTTTTCAGATGTAACCAAAAATGTGATGTTTGCATAATTTGGCTCTTTTGGGAGCCTGGAATACTGTAATATACAATCCATGGCTTTTAATTTGTTACTTCAATATAATTTACTACTGCGCCTTCAAGATTTATCCGGTTTAAAGATAATATTACCGTGGTAAATATATTCAAAGGGTGACAAAGTCGCCGAAGGGAAGGGGGCGTAGGGCTCGTTGTAATTGGCCCATGTTGTATTACTAATTGCTAAGTGAGCAAGATGGACAGGCCACCATATGATTAGGAATTGTTTTCTGGAAAACAAAAGAATTATTGTACTCTTGTTATGTGTTTTTTACATAGATTTTTAATACTTAGATATAATTAGTTAATATGTTATTACATGAATTTATTACTTAATTATAATATATTACCAATATGGTTAGGATGAACAACTAATCTTGATTTTATTTTCTTGAGCATATCATCCAAGTATTAAAAAATTGGTGATTTCCCCCCACCCCCCCAAAAAAAAAATTGAGCCTTCTTCACATCAAGAAAATCCATTTTTCCTCCATTTTTTGCACTGAAACAACCAAGCTTTTCTTCTTCATTCAATGGTAGAAATACAAAATAATAATAATCACTCTATTACCACTATTATCTTCAAAAATAGTCACTACTCCACCACCTAGCCACCTTAACATTCACCATTTTCATACCTTCACGCCAATTCTAATACCCACCATCACATTAGCCAAAATTTTGATAAAGAAATTTTAAAATTAGAAACCATCACTTCGTCATTTTAGTATAGCATAAATATAGATAGATATATAAATAGATAGATCGATAGATAAATAGATATAAATTAAAGTTCTCAACGATATAGATTGATATTACGTGTTCTTCACAATTATAAATATTTTAAATTTTTAATCATAGAAGGAGTTGCCTGCTTATTACACGTTCTTCACAAAACAATATAAATTTCTTTTTCCTACCCAAGAGCCAAGAACACATAATATTTGTACTTATTCTTATTATCCGTTTCAGTTAAGAACAAAGATAATAATATAATATAATACAATTATATAAGTTTACGTGTTGTTAACAAACCTAATATTATGTGTTCTTTATAAAAGAAGTACTAGTATAATTTTCTTTTTTTATGGAAATATTAGCAAAGGAATCCTAAAGGAAATATATTTTTCCTCTAATTCTTTTAGAAGTAATATGATTCCTTATTTATAGAAAATATTATGAAAAGATTTAAATTCCTAAATATTAGGAGTTCTTACACAATTTAAAAAAGAAAATATTTAATAAAAAAGATTTAGTTAATTTTAAAAGTCCTAAAAATTAGAAATATAATGAAATGCCAAATTTGTCTAACGTGAAATCTTTTTTTAAGGGTAAAAAAAGCGAACGGCATTTCGCTAAGGGTGTTCGTGCTTTTAATATAGTACTAGTTTTTGGGTACGTACTTTGCGCGTGTACCCAATATAAATGAATATACTATTTTAAAATATATAAAATTGTGATGACCCAAAAGGTCATCTTATATTTTAGAACTCGAATCTGTACTCTTAAGCCATAAAAATCTTATTATTACCTTTTTTGATTTGCGTGCACAGTCCAGGCAGGTTTCCGGAAAGCTTTTATGTTGAAAACTAATGAAAATAAGAATTTTTGCCTTAAAAGTTAATTTTAATTGATTTCGGTCAATATTTTTGGTAAACGGGCCCGGATCCATACTTTGACGGTCCCAGTAGGACTGTATCGAATTATGGGACCTGGGCGTATGCCCGGAATTGAATTCGAAGGTCCCTAGCTTGAGTTATGAATTTTTGATGAAAATTAAAAGTCTGAAAATTATTTATTTTTAAGAATTGATTGATATTTCGCATTGTTAGTATCGGGTCCGTATTTTGGTTCTGGAGCCCGATACAGGTTCATTATGATATTTAAGACTTGTCTGCGAAATTTGGAGAGAAATGGAATTGATTTGACATGATTCGGACGTCCAGTTGAGAAAATAGAAATTTTAAAGTGTTCTCGAGAATTTTATTTGATTTGGTACTAAATTCGTAGTTCTAGGTATTATTTTTGCGATTTGATCGCGCGAGCAAGTTCGTATGATGTTTTAGACTTGCGTGCATCTTTGGTTAGGAGCTCCGAGGGCTCAGGTGAGTTTCGGATAGGCCACGGGATGTTTTGAACTTAGAAAATTTTGTTGGTATAACTGAACCTGTTGCAGGCCTCTGATCTCGCAATTGCAAGATCAGACATCACAAATGTGAATCAAGCAGGTATGGCAATTGCGAGGTTTTTATCGCAATTGCGAAGAAAGCCTACGCCGGCAGTTCTCGCAATTGCGAGTTTTCTTTCGCATTTGCGAAGGGAGTTGGGGAAGGGCAGTGATCGCAAATGCGATACTTTCCTCGCAAATGCGAAGGCAGCGGGACTGTGAAGGAATCGCAATTGCGAGTGTTCCTTTGTATTTGCGAAGCTCAGGTCGCAATTGCGACACCTGCAGCTGAGTAAAAGGGACTTAGACGAGATTTTTCATCCATTTTTCATATTTTCAAAACCCTAAACCTTAAGAGGCGATTTTCCAAAGACCAAATCTTCCCCAAATCATAGGTAAGTGATTCCTAACTCTTTTCTTTCAGTCTTTTACATCTTATAACAAGATTTCAACCTAGAATCTAGAATTGTTATGGTGAAATTAGGATTTTTTTTGTAGAACTTAGGAATTTCGAAATTTGAGGATTTAGACCTCAATTTGAGGTCGGATTCCAAAACTAATTACATATTCGGGCTTGGGATGAATGGGTAAAAGGATTTTAGTCCGAACCTCGGGTTTTGACCAAGCAGGCCCGGGGTCGATTTTTCGACTTCTTGGAGGAAAATTTGGGAAAATTTAATTTATGAAATATAATTGATTCCTTTAGCAATATTTGATATTAATGAGTCATTTTTTAATAGATATGAGTGGTTTGGAGGTGAATTCCAAAGGGAAAGCTGTGATTGAGAATTAAGTGGCTTTCGGAGCGAGGTAAGTGTTGTGTCAAACTTTGGCTTGAGGGAATAGGTATTGTGTGAGTATTTGCTAAGTGTTTTGTTGTTGAATACGATGTATAGTTGAGGTGACGAGCATCTATACATTGTGGTCGAGTCATAGCATGCGAGTGAAATTCCATTCTTGCAAATTTGTAGTCTTAAATCTTGTTATCCATGCTTATTGTTGTTGTTGAAATGTTGGGAGACTTGTATCCGGTTCCACCAAGGTCGATAAAATTATGAATATTGCTTCGAGGTTGAGATGTTAAATTGTGAAAGTAATCATTGATGAAATATTAATTTCTTTGTGAAACTTCTCTCTATCCGTCGTTATTGATTCTGGGAATTGCGAGGAAGAGTGTAAAGTACGAAGGGTGATGCCGTGCATGATTTATTTATATTGTGAGGAAGAGTGTAAAGCGCGAAGGGTGATACCGTGCATGAATTATTTATATTGTGAGGAAGAGAGTAAAAGCACGAAGGGTGATGCCGTGCAGTCTTATTTGTTATTTAGTGAGGTTGAGAGTAAAAGCACGAAGAGTGATGCCGTGCAGTTTTCCTTGCTGTCTTAATTACTCAATTCGTTTAAGGATTTCCGGTTTAATTCTGTCTTTTCATTATTCTCACTCTTTATGTTGTATTCCCTCACTGTATATTCCCCTCCCATTATTTCTGCGTTATTTCTTTATTTATTGTTGTTGCCACTAGCATGATTATACTGTTCAGGTTATATGTGGGTGCCTTGTCCTAGCCTCGTCACTACTTCGCCGAGGTTAGGCTCGACACTTACCAGTACATGGGGTCGGTTGTACTGATACTGCACTCTGCACTTTCTGTGCAGATTTTGATACCGGCTCAGGTTGATCGAGATTTGCTATTAGTCCGCTGTCCGGAGACTCAAGGTAGATCTGTCGGCGTTCACAGACCTTGAAATCCCCGTCTATCTTTTATGTCCTACTGTTTTCTTTCATTCAGACAGTTGTATTTCTTTCAAGCTATTACTTGTAGTAAATTCTAGAATGCTCGTGAATTGTGACTCCAGATCCGGGTGGTAGTAGTTAATACAGTTTTATGATATTCCACACTTATTATATTTCATCTTAGTTAATTATTGCTAATTACTGAATGAAAATAAGGAATTGGTTAGTGATTCTCTAACGTTGGCTTGCCTAGCAAGTGAAATGTTAGGCGTCATCACGGTCCCGTCGGTGGAAAATTTCGAATCGTGATAAAAAATATTATTAATAATGTGATTAGATATATTGTAAAATAAAAGTTAATAAAAAGTATAAGCTACTAAAAAGACGAATCTTGATTGTGAAGAAATCTTGGCCATAGAAGTCCTGAGATACATAATTGTAATTTATGAGGACGAGAGAATATTTCATGAAAATTATTGATATATTTATGACCTAAGCAAACAAATTATAAGATTTCTTAAATAAAATAAATTTAAAAATTAAATCTTTTGATCTTTTAAGATTAAAGATGTTGGCTTATAGCTCATAAAAATTTTGATAAGTGATAACGTCTAAAAATTACTAATGTTGGCTTAATATTTTACAACAAATAATTAAATATATAGAAATATCGAAAATTATTATTTGTTGAAAGAATTAAAAAGATGATGACAATTGTTTAGAATAGATTTCGTCTATAAGTTGAATATATTTTTTATTAAAATTAGGATTGCATAGAAGTTCAAATATAAAATGATTTAATATGCAAAATTTTAGTTGATTTTAAATTTCTAAATTTTAAAGAAATAATATAATAATTATTTTGTCTAATGTAAAATTTAATTTTAAAAGGTAAAAAAAGGCGAACGATATTTCACTAAGGAGTTTATGCCGTAGAAAATTATCATTCGTTGAAAGACAATTCGGTTAGAATAGAATTTGTCAATAAGTTCAATACGTTTTTTATTAAACTATGGACACAAAGATGATATCTTTCTTTTATTGGTCAGCGAAGCAAATTATAATCTTGGTGAGCCTAAGTTTTCTTTTCCTCAGAGAAATATTTTGTTTCTATTCTTGCGTGAGCCCTATATGTTAGGAGTTAGGACTAATTGCATAGGAGTTCAAAACATGGAAGGATTTACTATGTACTAAAATTTTAGTTAATTTAAATTCCTAAAAAAATGGAAAAAACTTAAATTACACTTTTGTCCAGTGTGAAATTTATTTTTAAAGGGAAAAAAAGGCGAACGATATTTCGCTAAGGGCCTTCATACTTTTAATATAGTACTAGTTTCTATTCACGTGAGTACGTAATTTTCCGCGTTAATCTATAAAAAAAATTATATTATAAAACACTTTTATAAATTCATATCAAATTAGAAAAATATAGTATATGACAAGAGATATAGTTCTTTCAATAATTGTATCAACGAGTGGCAAATTTTTCAAATGAAAAGACGTTTTCTAGAGCATCAAAATCAACAATTAGGCAGTACTATTACTTGTATAAAAATATAATTAGATAATACTTTTTATACTGAGTAGCTAAATATCATTAACCATTTATTGTCTGAGAAAATTTATTCAGTACTCAACAGTAGAAAGTGCCTGCTCTTAGCAATCTCAATTTTTATTTTTAGAATCATCACAAAGTTTCTTAAATATCTTCATTTTACTCTAACTTATAAACTATTGAAAATCGTTAAAGCTATGCATAACAAAGAAAACACACTCAAAGAAGTCATTCCACCTAATTTCCTTCCAAAGAATCATACTCATACCCTATGAAACAAAATCTTATATAGACTAAATTTTTTAACATTAAAATATGTACTTGTGATTTTCAAATTTATAAGTAAAATTTTACAATCTCTTTTTTTTAATCTTTAATTATTGATTCCACTATATGTTAATTTTTAGCTCTAATTCAGAAGTTACCAGTATTTTAAGTTACACAATATCCATTAGCGTCTAGTCTCTATAGAGTTTCATGCAAATAGTATAGTAAAAATACATTCCTAAGTATTATAGTAATTTTTGTTTACTTTTAAATTGTCTTTTCAGTTCAATTTTCGTATTAAACACACTATAAAATATTTCAGTCTACGAAAATTTAAACTTATAACCAATTCATGTGAATAATTTGAAGTTACTAAAAATTGGATGAGCAATTACAATCCATAAAAATTACTTAAATCTCAAGAAGTATCAATCACCAATGATATTATATATGGAATTCAAAAACTAAAATATAAAAATATCAAGCTCCGAGACAATATGCAGAGGATTAAAGATATAATAAGAGAAGAGAATATATAAAATAATCGGATTTTCCTTGAACTATGTGGCAGCGATGACAAGAATTCTTATAAATTATAAGAATCCTAGTGAAAAGTTTAAAATTCTAGTGAAAAGTTTAACTTTGATTGAATAATGTAAATCGTATCTAATATGAATTTTAATGGAAATAAACTATAAACTTTGTAGGGTTGCATATGTGCAATTTAAATCTGAAAAGAATTCTAACCCTCGCTAATTATAAATATATTCTTAAATTATACAACTATTTAAGGGTATAAAAGTCAATCAAAGTTTCAAGAATATTTTTGTCGTTTAACATTTAGCATAAAACATTCGTGCTTTTATAATAATATAAATAGATAGATATAGATATATATAGATTTTTATTACTTAGATATAATTAGTTAATATGTTGTTACATGAATTTATTACTTAATTATAATATATTACCAATATGGTTAGGATGAACAAACAATTTTGATTTCCCCCCACCCCCCCAAAAAAAAAATTGAGCCTTCTTCACATCAAGAAAATCCATTTTTCCTCCATTTTTTGCACTGAATCAACCAAGCTTTTTTTCTTCATTCAATGGTAGAAATACAGAATAATAATAACCACTCTATTACCACTATTATCTTCAAAAATCGTCACTACTCCACCACCTAGCCACCTTAACATTCACCATTTTCATACCTTTACGCCAATTCTAATACCCACCATCACATTAGCCAAATTTTTGATAAAGAAATTTTAAAATTAGATACCCACTTGGTCATCTCCTCCAAAGCCCATTCAAATCATATGATTAGGAAGATTTTTTTTAAAAGAAAAAAAAAGAGTTATTGCACTCATCTTTTATTTGTTTTTATATATAAAAACTTCTATTAGTTACATATAATTAGTTAATACTATGTTATTACATCAATTTATTACTACTCTTTACAAGTCGTGTTATTTCATCATTGTTATTTCAAAATCTTGTTGTGGTCTATTTAGAAATGAGTTGTGGACAAATTTTGAATCTTGGCCTATGGAAATGCACATTAGGTGTTTGATGATATGTGGAAATGTTTGATTCACTTTCTTTTTCTGTGAGTGCTGTGGATGCTTTATTTGAGTAATTAAGTTGTTATGCATGAGGTGAGGATATACTTATGCTGAAAAGGGGGCTAACAGGACGTATGAATTAATTGAGTTTTGAGTTATTAAGTTGAAGCTTGATGCAGCAATGCAAGTGCATGGTGTTACTGGTACTTCTGAATAATTAAGGCCTCCTTTTAAGGGATATATTATTACCCCTTATTTTTCGTAAGTTTCAGTACTGAGTAAATAAGATATACATTGTAATTATAAGAGACCTATGGATGGTGTAGCTCTGTTATCCCCCAATATCTATATATAAATACACATATCTGTAGATTTCTACTTCCCGTGGAACATCTTTTCGACCCTTGAGTTGCAGGGTTGTTGCCTTGTTGGTTTCTCTGCGGTTTCTTCAAAAGGTACCATTAACTAACTCTTTTCTTTCTCTTATGTTCCCTAGTTGAGATTATGATCTCCTTTTTTTTTTAAATTTCTTTTGATTCATGTGTTTTTGTTTCTGACTTCTTCTTTCTTCATTTTTACCATTTGCCAACTCTTACAGTCCTGTACTAATTTCTGCCTCCCTTTTGCTGTTGGGGTTCATCAATCTGTTTGTGTTCTAAAAGTATCATCTTTTATTTAACTTATCAAAAAATATTTTTGCTAATTAAAGAAAAAGATCAAACTTTTATATATGGTCTCCTTCTCCTTCGGTTCTTCCCCCACCCTTTGCGTCATAATATATATTTTATTTTGTTTTATGTTGATGACACTAGAGTGGGAAACTACTGGGTTTGTTTTTGTTGTTGTTGTTGTTGTTGTTGATGATGATGACACTAGAATGAAGCTATTTAGTTATTTGTTTATTTTTGCATTCTCTTTTCCACTTTTTAAGGACTCTGATAATCAGTTGGTTGGAATCTCCTTTGAGTCTCTGTTTGTTTTTGATCGTTCAATAGCTTCGTTGAACTATATTGCACGAGTTGAGATTTTGAGAAAAGTTGAATCTTCATTTCTAAAAAGGTGAAAGCTTTTGTTCTAATAGGAGTCTCCCTACACATATTCGGGGAGGTTATATACAAAATCATGAACTTGTTCATGTTAAGTAAATATACCATTGTTCCAATAATTTAAGCATGTTTAATGTAATAAATAGTCTTTATCTCAAATTGCTTGTATTTAAACTCACTAGTCAAAAAAAAAAGTTCTGGTGAGATAATGATGCTTCATCAGATATGGAGTATAAATTTTTGGTTTCACGTATTTTGGTGCTCTTTCGCTGCAGTTATCACCAACTACACTTGTGATTCTATAATTTAAATGGCCATGCACAGTGGAGGGATTTTATGCCTCATTTAGTATCTGGAATGCATGCTTCCTATGTGAGCTTCGCAAAGCATAATGAGAGAGAGAGAGAGAGAGTTGTCTTAGGTTGATGGCAAGCGTAATAGTAGTCTAATAATGATAAAACCCCTCTAACCACTGAATAATAAACTTGAAGAATTATAGAGAATGTGTCTAGTGAATTCCGATTAGTTTGGGATTGAGGAATAGTTGATTGATTTCTCTTTAATGTCTATAGTAAAAAGAGGAAGGGTATTTGAGGTTTTCAATTACTCTGTCGCGGGGCTTCCATCTATGAGGAATGCGATGTTTGAACTTGTTCAGAAAAAAACTTATATTGGCAGTTATCTGGAGAGGAAAAAAGGAAGAAAAGAAGTGTAATGTCTCTTTTTTAGCTTTTATTTAAGAGGCTGAATTGACAGATGCTGATCCAGGGTTCCTCCTGAAGATGTGGACCTCACTGGCCGTGTTTCTGTCTCCTATTTATTTTCCTTCTTCAATCTCTACATTTAGAGCTTTCTTTCATCGCTTTCATCTTCTTTGTCACTCTTTGTTCAGGTTTTCTCCTGCCATTTTCTCTGTTTACTACGCATTTCTGCTTTGCAATTCCTATTTTCCCTTTATTTTCTGTTCTTCACCCTAGTTTCATGTTGACTTTGCTTTTGGTTTTCAGCGGAGCTAGTATAGAAATGCTATGGGATCTTACATTTTAATTTTGCGTTGTTGTCCTTTATTTCATTGTGTATTATTTTACCTCTTATAAATACACGTGCAATTTAATTTTCTGATTGTTATTGTTGCTAAATCTTCATTTTGGGAACATCTGAGTGCTAAGTTTTGATTTTGAATCGTAGGATGTTCTACAAATGATTTATATTTCTAATATTCGCTGGACTATTCGTCTCTCATTTGTGTAATTCCAGTGCTGATCATTGAATGGTTACATGTCCATACCTTTTTTGCATTTCTTCTTCTCAATCCCTCACAAAAAGAAAAAAACTAGGTATATTGATTTTTAATTAAAACAGAGAGGCTAAACCTCCGTGTTAGATCTGATAATTGAAGATATGGTGTATGTGGATAATAGGCAATACCGACTTGTTGGGATTGTGGCGTATTGATGTTACATCTAGATTAGGTTGGGTTTTCATGAGAGCTTTTTCAGTCCGGTAAAAGACTTGTATGTCAGTGAATAGATAAATGTTCGATTAAAGAACATCTACTATTCTAGATAATCTCAAAATTTGTCTTAAAAGACCAATTTAGTATGGAATTAGATTGGGCCCGAATATAGCAGAATATTTACAACCTAAAGGAAAATCATATAGTCAACCCATAAAAGTTGGAATTGTGGCTTAGTTGATTGAATGATTCATGTGTTTAAAAGGTGAAAATTGTCTGAAAGTTCTTTCTGAGGTAAAGCTCCTCTTTGTTTCATTGATCTAAATGCTTTGCCCTTCTGTTGAAGGAAAGGGTCAGTTCGTGTGATTGATGGAAATGTCTTTCAAGAAAATTGTTCGCGAGCTAAGGGAGATGAAAGATGGGATAGGGAATATATCAAGGAGGGGAGCAGAAAGAAAGCAGCATTGGAGCAACAGAACCCGGTCACATATTGTCCCATATGTGGCCCTTTCTGATCCCATTGAACAAGGGCAGTGGGCAAATTTACCACCAAAAGTGCTTTTGGATATCATCCGCAGGGTTGAAGAGAGTGAGGTATCGTGGCCTGCTCGTTCTGTCGTTGTCTTTTGCGCATCTGTTTGCAGATCATGGAGGAAAATTACAAAGGAGATTGTTAAGACTCCTGAGGAATGTGGTAGGCTTACCTTTCCCATTTCACTGAAGCAGGTAATCTCTTTTATCTGTTTCAGTTTCCTTATTGTTGCTATTGCTGATGTTGATTTAAACTCAGAGAGATCTTTTCTGATTCCATTTCTAAACCAGCCGGGTCCCCGTGAATCCCCAATCCAGTGCTTTATTAAAAGGGACAAAGCTAATTCAGTATATCGCCTCTACTTGGGTATGATTCCATGTAAGTGAAAATCTTCTGCCTATCCTAAACTTCTCTTCTTTTAACGCTTGTACTGCGAGATGGATATCCTCTTAAATGATTCTCTCTTTGAACCAGTTTCAAGTCTTTCTTTTATTTGATCAATTAACAGACTTTGTCTTGTCAAAATTCAAAAATCCTACTTTATGGGGAACTTGCACTCAGGCTGATGTTATATTATGTTTGATATCAAGTTAGTATACCGGATTGAAAATGCGAAAGCTTTCATAACTTGTGCTTAAGTTTGTGGTCTATGTTTTTAATGGGAAAATCTTCCTAGTCAATAGAAGATGCTCAACTGACATTTTACTTGATGACAGCTGAGAATGAGAGGGATAAACTATTGTTGGCCGCCAAAAAGATCAGAAGGGCAACAAGCACAGACTTCGTGATATCGTTGGCTGCAGATGATTTTTCTCAATCTAGCAATACATATGTTGGGAAACTGAGGCAAGTTCTATCAAATTTCCAGTTATATTTCCTTCACTCACTCCTCTCCGCCCCTTCAAAATAGCAGGAAGCAAGGAAAAGCTTCTACTCCCCTTCATTTTACTTTAATAATGTTTGAAAACCACTTGACCAGGTCTAACTTTGTTGGAACCAAGTTTTCCATATATGATAGCCAACCTTCAAGCGAAACTGCCATTGAACAAGGTCGAGTTGGTCAAAGCTTTCAAGCAAAGAAAATTTCTCCAGGTGCATGCAACTACAGAGTAGCTACCATTTCCTATGAGCTCAATATTGTTCGTCGTCCTAGGAGAATTCATTGCGCAATGCACTCTATCCCTTTCTCTTCAATCCAGGAGGGAGGCAATGCTCCAACACCTACATCATTCCCTCAATCTTTTGATGAGAAGTCATTTTCTACACCACTCTCAAAAACAAAGGAGCCAGCTATAGATATCAGCTTGTCTGATTCGCCGCTTTTGCTAAAAAACAAGGCTCCTAGATGGCATAAACAATTGCAATACTGGTGCTTAAATTTTAAAGGCCGTGTTACGGTGGCTTCTGTGAAAAATTTTCAGCTACTGGCAGCAGTTGATCCTTCTCACAATATACCAGTCGCAGAACAAGAGAAAACAATTCTACAGTTTGGCAGAATTGGAAATGACTGGTTCACAATGGACTACCGCTACCCACTTTCTGCTTTCCAAGCTTTTGCGATCTGCTTGACCAGCTTTGACTCGAAACGAGCCTGTGAATGATTTCATGCAGATTTTAAACATGATAAACTTTCTTCTTTTTCATTGCTTTCGTAATGTTCTAAATTCATGTTTCATTCTCTAAGTTCTCAATGCACGGCCCTTTATATAAATGAGTTGCGCCGTGTGTAGTTTCTTTAATACTTCGTATTCTCAGGTTTACTGTCTCCTTGAAGTTAATTTATGCTTTGTTCCACTTAGCTCAATCATATTAGGAAAAGAAATTTGAATAATGAAAGAATTTTGAGCACCAAAAATAATTTAAAAATTTACAAAAATTGAAATTGCTCGTGCCAATAACTTCATTAATAGCGATCGACTCAATGTCTATCTATGAAAGTTGAAAACAAAAGAGGTGTGGGAATTATGAGAATTAAATATCTAATGCATGTAATACTAAAATGACGTTTATTTTAAAAATAAAGTCATAGATTTATAACAAATCTATAAAAGAACTAATTCTATATTTATACGTAATCACAATCAAAAGTAAGATACCATGTCATTTGAATTATAGGTAATGATTTCATATTAAAGAATAATAATGAAAGTGTATTACAGAGAAAAAACAATTAAGAGGGGAGAATGATAATTTACCGGGCAAAAAAGGCATTACTTGAGATAGGAGGTAAAAATATCTATGGTTTAAAGTTGTAGGAGGAAATTATTTTAAGCAAAGTTAGACGGACAAAATGATTTTCATCCATTATATTGGGATGCATAGAGAAATAATAAATTTCAAACCCGCTGAATTAAATTCGAAATTCTTTGAAATAATTAATTTCATCTCTCTTAATATGTTAAAATATTACGATAAATATCCGGTACTAATGAGAACTGAGAACCATAAGATCTGAGGTTCAAATCTAAATACTATGTGATTTCTTTTTATTTGTCCAAGTCTCAGTGGACAGAATTTCGATATTATATTAGTAAGAGGTAGCACGTACATCGTGGAATTAATGAAGATGTGCGCAAACTGACCCGGATACCATAATTATATATAAAAAAATATTTTACCCTAGAATTGATATCATATTCACGCTACTAAGATAGAACAATCAACAGGTTGTGAAGTCGCCTGCACCTGCGGCAACTTGCACTCAGTGCGATTTTGGTTTTTTTATTCACTACCGTCCGTCAAGCTATTTTTGGCAACTTGACCATTTTATATTATATTTTCGGTAATATCATTTACCATCTATTGAAAAAGGCTTTGATTCTAATATATACCCATTTAGGGCAAGACCTCCGCAAGTGTGATTGGCTAGGATAAATCCTTCGAGAACCCCGGGAGCGCCGCCTGTCACATGACTACTCCAATTGCCACAGACATAGACAAAGACAACCTCAATCCTTTCAGTATGCTTCTTCTACAAGATGGTCAAGACAAAGACGCGAATCATGCACCTCAGCAGCAGCAGCAACAAGTCTATTTTTTCCAATCCATTAACTCCAACATTGTCATCAGGCAACTCCCATCTCAAGGTCTTTCCTTCCAACTATGGCCTGCCGCCACCATTCTCATCACTCTCCTTGACAACATCCGTGGCGCATCAACTCCGCTTTCCGACTTGTTCAAACGTCAAGAAAAAGGGGATTCACCCCTTCGCATTCTTGAACTGGGTTCAGGAACAGGTGTTGTAGGGATAGCTGCTGCTGCAATTCTTGGTGCTAAGGTTACTGTCACTGATCTCCCTCATGTTCTGCCTAATATACAGTTTAATGCTGATGCGAACTCTAAGGTTTTGGAACAGCAGAGTGGGGTTGTTGATGTTGCGGCACTTAGCTGGGGGGAGAGCCAGGATATGGAGGCTGTTGGTAGAGATTATGACCTGATTTTGGGATCTGATGTGGTGTACCATGATCACCTCTATGATCCTCTGATTAAAACGCTGAAGTTCTTCCTGTTAGGGGGTGAAAAGAAGATAGCTTTTGTGATGGCTCATTTGAGAAGATGGAAGAAGGAATCTGTATTCTTCAAGAGAGCTAAGAAGCTTTTTGATGTCCAAATCATACATACAGAGCCTCCATCTGATGGGTCTAGGATTGGGGTGGTTGTGTACCTTTTCACGGGGAAAAGATAGCCTCAAGAGAGCCACTGTCGTCAACCAACGCTTGATCTCAGTATGAATCTTGTTGTCATGTTTAACAGTGGGGTTTGCCCAACAAAGAAGTAAAACGCTCTTTGCTTTTACATGGAAATACGAACAACAAAGAAAATTGTGTATCATTGCATATTAATTGAACATTGAGTTGGTACAAACACAGCATTCAAAGACACTCTTCATAAATAAGTTATAAACACCTCCAATACTAGCTTCAATCTTTTTCAATACAGACTCACATTACACAACCACAGATTTTACTTCAACGTTTGACATAATATACAACATGTGTATTACACATTCCCTTGTGAGAAACATTCTTGCTTGCACGTGTGTACCACCAGCACGTTTCATATCTCTTGGTATACAGTCAATGAGTCAATAATCACGCAAACACACCAGAACACTTCCAGAAACACGGAGACAGAAGTTTACTTTTAGGAATAAATGGCAACTTAAAACTTAAAGCCGCAGAATATGTTAAACGGTACTAACAAGGAGAACTGCGATCAATGCCACATAAAAGCAACCCAGAAAACTCAGTTAATCCAAATCTAACTTCTCATTATCATCTTTTCCTCATCTGAGAGCCTCTTCCAACTGCCTTCATATTCTGTGAATCTCTAAAGCAAACAAAGTGCACAATTGTCTTGCCATTAGGATAGACTGCAAAGACACTGGTGCCGATCTTCTTGTTGCAGAGAGAACACAAGCTATCACTTGTGATCTTCAAGACTGCCTTTCTTTGGTTATACAGTTCATCTTTGACCTGTTGTGTACACAGCTTTATAATGAGAGATCAAATACTAAACCACAGCTTTAGTAAACAATCTAGTCGTAGAAATTAAAATATTCTCAGGATTAATTTTCAAATTTGCATTTGCTAACATAAACTCAAACAATTGAATTGCAAAGATGATAATTGGCGGTTACCATAATACAGAAAAATAGATGGAAAAAAGAAGGATGATTCGCATACCAGTAAAGAAAATGTGTGTGTGTAATTGATTGGTATGACCACATATAAAATTTACCTGTAGGTTTTCACTTTCTCTCAAGCTTTTTATCACAGAAAAGTTCCGATACGCTTCACTGGATTTCCTCAGAAGAGGTCCAAGAAATGGAAGCAAATTCTGCATAATGCCAAAATGACTCAATACAACAGTACAACAGCAAGATGTGAAACATTCTTGCTCACGCACAGGGCAAAGCTAGAGTGAATGATTCTCCAGTTGCAATTTTAACATGTCTGGGCATGAGAGGAAGTTTACTTAAAACAAATAAACAATGTTGCATGTGCTACTCCAACAATGCGTATATGTCGAACTTTTAGAAAATCATAAAGGCTCTACTACGTAATCTTCTCATTATAACTTGATGCTGGGAGAGAGCATAAAGAAAAACTGAACCAATTCTTTGTCCAAAGAGAATCAGCAATATGCTGACAGACACGATACATAACAGTGCATGTGGACTAGCATTAGATAGTAATTTAGTTGGCATAGTTGTTTCAAACACAATTCGATATACTTGACCATTTGAAAGACAAATCGAAACAAACTTCACCTTGCAGCTTTCTTAATGTGTATGTGTATTATCTCAAAGTAAATATTTAAAGGTAATATGGTTGGAAATATCCAATATACAGTTTAACGACAGTGTCCAATCTAAAAACAATGCCTTGGGAATTTGGGACGTGTTAACATGATTAGTGCTCAGATGCAGATAGGACTCACTCTTGAACAGATATCTTAGCTTGTTTTCTAGTGAGACATTTTTTTTGGTTTTTGGCCGGGGATGGGGGATGGGGGATGATGATATAGCGGACACTGTCTCTAGTTTCTTTTCTGAGACAATCACTTCTGCAAGCAAAAAATAGTGCTTGTTTTCTTCAGCCAAATTTTGATTAAAATTTAAAACAGCAACAAACTTCTTCATCTAGCTCATTATACCATCACATTCATATGGTTTTCTACCTGTAGCTTCGTATCCCTTGGCAGTAGTTTCAGAGCTTGGGCCCCATGGATCCGATCCCACCTTCTGCTCAAAAGATCAAGAACTTGATCTAGCATAATAGTAGAATCTCCTTCCTCAGCAGCATCTTCCATATCTCCATCACTCCTACCACTGTCAGTGCCACTTGGACTGAATCGAATGTCCTCAGCGCCCTCAATTTCAGCAATTTTCTTGGAGCGGCCTCCTTTTATCTTTGCTGTAGTTCCTGAACCAACTTTTGGAATCCCAGGGCTCTGAGATGATACCAGATTAGTAATTTTCTTCTCAAAATTTTTCGTTGTCTTCGTAGGATTTAGATAGATTTGCAGTAGAGTCAGGTAAATGTTTCCATATGATTTTGCTGAATGTTGTTGAAGTCCTGAATCATACACCCGATCACAATAGGACAGTGCAAGTTCAGGAACGTGAAGCTATCAATCAAACACAGCAATTCACTTTAGTATGAAAGAACACCCACAATTCAAGCTGGTAAATACAACACAAAGAGACAACTGAAAAGACTTCAATGCCTGCCATCAAAATTCATAGAATTAGACATGTATGCTCAATGAGAAAAAAGATGGCATATCCAATGCAATGCCCCTACTTGGGAATGCATACTAGCCCAATAACATACAGAGAAAGAAAGGGTAAATGCAAATCCAATGATGTAATAAAACCATGAGAAGGTTAACATGCCTGACCAACAGGTACACTGAATAAAAGAAGAGTGAAATGATCGCACTACTGGGATTGGCTGCTCGATTAGTCAATAGATCTAACAGTAAATGCCAAGTTCATAATACAAGCCTTTAATAGTACTTATGAAGAAGAAATTGTACAGTTTAGATTTCGCGACATCTTAAGTCCCTTCGAAAGCACCAATGCATTAAATAAAAGACTCCAAAAAGAATGTTATGTGCAGTTGAGGTGGAAAAAAATACCTTGTGCACATAAATAGACAACGCAAGTTCATGTTGATTCATTTTCCCCAACAGAACTGCTCGTTCTTCATACAAAGCATCTGGTGGAAGTCTCTTCAGCAGCACCTCTGGGTTATATCCAGAGATACTCTCCAAAGCAGACAATAGCTTTTTCCTTGTCGGAGAATATGTTTTCTCATCCCACTTTTGCTGGGTGTTAAGTTCAGCATACAAATCAAGCACTTCCGAGAGATAAATTTGCACCTGCCACAAGTTACTAAGCGTATTTATCATAGTCACAGACACTCAACATTTACGTCAGAAGGATGGAATTGAAGCACAAATTTATCCACCGATAAACAGTTTTGGAGTCAAGAAAATTGTTCTCAATTTTCTCAATCCAGCTTTGAGTTGAAAGGATCCTTGGAAAGAAAGAGTGAAGCTACAGAAAAACCAGACTGATGAACAAGTGCCCTACCATTTCATTCTGCAGATTCCTGGAGATGCTATTTTCATTCATGGCAAGCATGAGTTCCAGATATGTCGCCTGCATGTTTGGAGCATGCTGTTTTAAGTAAGAGTTCACCAAGTCTGCTGGAATGTTACCAGACAAGAATAGCTCAATGGTTTGCATAGGACAGCTTTCAAGAACAGGCAGTGAGAACTCCAGGACAAGCATGGGGTCTGTTGCACAAAGGGGCTGCCAAAACAGAAAGACAATATAATCAGGTGTATATTTACTGAATTGACATAATAACAGCATTGACGAAGCTTTGTTCCATAAAATTCCTTGCAGAGAGATTTGCTTTACTTTGTGGTGAGCACAAATGCAGTTTACAAAAGAAAAGAACCCAGGAGTTTCCAGAAATGTACATGTACAAAGATATTTTTTTAATTTATAAAAAAAAGCCTTAAATAGACTCCTAATATCAGTCTGAAATCTTGACAATCCTTTCCGCAAAGGTGAAGTTGGAAACTCATGATTATGCTTGAATTCTGCCTCGACATGGACCCATAACTCATACTGCCCGCCAAACTTCAACATAGCTGATCCAAACACTTTACGAGAAGTTAAAATCCAAAAGGAAAGAAATAAAAGTAGATAAAGATGCATACTTTGAGATATTCAATGATCATATCAGGCTTGAATTTCGTTGAAAGCTCTAAAGGAATTTGCTCTGACTTCGACTCTTCTACCAATTGATGGAGAAGTTTCAGTGCTTCACGATGCATTGAGTTGCTTCTATAAAGTTCTAGCAGACAAGCATACTGCATTCTTTTCTGCAGGAACTCCTGGCATATTTTCACATCACAATAGTTGAGGGCTTTCAGAAAATCTGTAGCAGCTGAGGACTGTCCAGTTAAAAGTAGAGCTTGAAGAAGTGCAGTGTCCAGAATAGCAGCCATATCCCTAGCGACGGAAGTGATTGGAGCATGGGTTCTTCCCTAAATGGATCAAAGAAGCTACATTTTAGATGTAAATTAGGTAAGAATTAATACAGCTACAAAGAATTAACCCGGTACCAACGGCTCTTTGAGACACATTAGTATTTTTCCCTTTTAAGTGATTTCTCCATTCAGTAGACCTCAACTACAATAAGCCAGTACTTTTGCAAATAGCAGATCAGAACTTACCTCCCTGACATTCAGAATTTTGGAAGATACAAAAGAAACAGTATTTTTCGGAAGGATATAAATGATCTAGCTTGAATAATCAATCAGAGTATTTTGGACTAACTGAAGTTTTTCTTTCTGATATGGTTTTCAGTATTTAAATACGTCAAACACACAAACAGCCAGAAAGGTACTTACACTTGGATGCAAAGAAAGGTCTATGTTAAACAGCTCAATATAATTTGGGCTGCTTGTTAAACAAGATAACCACCTGGATAAAATTCCCCTTGTGGAGTCTTTGGAATTTCTAGAAAGCTTTGCTCAAAAATACTGAAATACACTGCTAGTCACATTTACCAAGAAGAGATCTGCTTAATGTCAAAACTTTGCCTTTTAATTGTGACCTTAAAAATAATTTCTCCAAAACACTGTAGATGGGGCATAAGATAGAAACCAGAAAAGTTACCTTGGTTGGTTTTTTGGACCGGCTAGTTCCATAGGAAATGAAATTATCTCCTACAGCATCTGAAACCACCTCCTCAGTTCCCTCAGCTGTGGCTTTCTCAATGACACTATATCTCTTCTTCTGCAAATACTTAATCAGACCCATCAAAGTGTTATGACTCATTTTCTTGGATTCTATATCCAATTCATCAGATTCTAAGACAATCGAAGGCGTCGAGTCCAGATCATCTGATAGACCAGAGGAACCTCGGGAGAGATATGGTGCATCCGCGACATCAACAAATTTCTGTGGTTCAGGTATGAAAGATGATTTCGGAACAATAATTGATGGATATAAGGCGAGCACATAAGTGATTTCAACTTGAGATGCCAGAAAATGTTCCATTGCTTCTTCATAGCTCCCATTTTCAAATAGAAAGTGCGCATATCTGTATCAAAGACTTGTTATCATTCTTCATGTAATTAGTTTCAGCACTTTCTTTTTCTTTCCTTTTTTCAAAGAAAATAACTTATGAAGCTACAAAAAATGAAAGGAAAAAGAAAATAGATAAGACACAAGATTTTTTTTTTTTTGACAAGGTAAAGGTGTTAATAAGATACAAGTTTTATTAAGAAACTTCTTGCCAATCAATGTTCATATTTCAATTTCTTTTTTCAACACGGTGGTACCGTGCCAGCTGGTACTCACCTTGACTATTCTAAGTTACCTTCTACCTCCTACCAGCACAAATATCGAGTAACTCTGCCCACCATCACCTGATGTATTTTTTTTCATCAAAGATCACCTAATTTGCCAATACACCAGAACCAACTGTAGTCATATGTCAAAACTCTTACACATACATTGCCAACACACCAGAACCAAGTAAAGGTTAACTAAAATTTCTCTTTCTTCTGGCACCAGTGATCTTATTGTGATAAATTAATTAATATTTTCCTTTATCAAAAACAAAATAATTTATTGATTGAAGAGGGAAGTGTACAGAAGTCAAGAGTCTTCATATGAAACATGACTTTCTACTAAAAGCACCCAATCACTAATACTAAGTGGAATACCATTAATGCACCAAACATGTGTCCAAAAGAAAATTCCACTATTTAGTACAAAAGACTCTTAACTCCCTCAAATGCTCCTTTGTTTCTTCCAATATGGTCCGCATAAGCTCCAAAAGTGATTTCCATGCTCTACTTCTTTACCTCTTTCTTCTGAACTTCCACCTAAACAGAATGTCTTTAACACAACCAAGCATCACACGATCAACCCCAAACATGTTCCATGCTACACACGATAATCAATATGCCACACCACAACGGAATAACAGATGGTTAACATCTCCTAACCTTTGAAAATTTTGGCCTCAGTGATTCTCATAGAACTTTCTAGTTTCTACAGATGTTTTGATTTAGAAGCTTTACAATCAAGACTTCAAAGCATACTTTGAACTTTCAGTTTAGACATTCAGCTTCCCTCACTAGAGCTTACTTATTTGTAATTTGTGCTAAATGTAAACATGTATACGCTATCACATCATACAAGAAACTATCACCATTGAACTGCAATGTTAACATAAAAAATGGTTAAATGCACTGGCGCGGGCGCCCGGGGGGGTTAAGTGTGACCATGACCTAAATGGAATACTTTTTTTTTTTGGTTCAGATTAAGTAAAACTTTCATTAATATAAACACCAAGAAGGTTCTGAAAATGATCTAGATGAGATACTATTGCCATTGACCAGAAATTTAGCTCAAAATTTCCTTAAACGCAGGGCCGGGGGAATGACCTTATATGAATTGATTGCTCCTTTGCAGTTCTAAGACTTGAATCTTCTGGTGGTAGCAATTTGCACAAAGCCAAGGCTTCCTCAAAGTTTCCAGATGCTGTTAGTTGCACAATCTGCATTATAGAGACAAGTTGGAATCACACTCACAATTCTCTGAAAGAAGAAGCAGTTTTTTCTATGACCGAGAAATACCCTGGATCCAGTGGGATCAGACTCTCACAGTATTTTCCAACATCCATACTGCTTCTAACACTAACATCCTCCAATCTCCATTCCCTCAGCAAGATACTAATAGTAATTGACTTAGGCACTTCAGTGATGGTAAATCATGAAGATAAAATACAACGGTAATAACTAAAGCCCCATCTCTGAGGTATAAATATTACAGAGTTTTCACTTTGGGAAACTTCCCAAATTTAAGTATTTAACATTGAAAACTAAATTAAATCACATTCTGATGTTTTCTCAATTAAATCAGCTGTGCAAACGAAATCCAACGTTTAATTTGATTTTTTCTTCGACCACATGAATGTTATATACGAGTCAAACAAACTTCGCAGTTAATACTCCAAGTCAAACAATATAATATACAAAGGGATGGGGAGCATAAGTATTTGGACAATATGCTGCATTTTTCTCTTTTATCTAAATTGGACAATATTCTCAGCCAACATATATTTTCGCGAACTTTTTTCATAAAACAGTAAGCTAAACTCATCATTTTTGATAAGTAAAAGTTTAAAAAATATTATTGTGGCTCATGCGGGTCTCAACAACATTAATCAAGATCAGGTACAACTTGCAATATTGATTTATTTTGCAAGACTTAGGCATCCATATGAGTGCCTAAGGCATTCTCAGCTCAGTATAATGACAAGCCTCAGTCGCTCCAAAATAAAATGTTCAGTTACAAGGAGACATGAATGTGCTACAGTTCCAATACTGGATTAGAAGCATAAGCAAGATAACTTCAACATGATATTAAACTAAAGCTTTCAGAGTGATAATTACCTGTGCACCCAGAGGAACAGGAAAAAAGCCAAAAACAGAATAATCAAGAGCAACAATAACAGCATTGTTGCTTCGAACAACACGGCGAACATTCCGAAGGACAACTGTTTGAATTAAAGGATAAGGAACACGAAGAGAACGTATCTGCAATATTCCAAAAGATCAAACTGCATTATCTTTCCAGATTATTTATACCTAATAAAGAACAAAAAGAACAGCTTAACAAGCTAAACACTCAAGCTACCTCAACATGCCGTGGTAAGAGACCTATTGCATAGGGATTCTGAATAACAACAGCTGCAGGAGCCTCGGACCAACAAACCCTCCCCTCTTGAATCAACTTGCCATTTTGGTCAACTAAGACACCAATATTATCCTGAAACAACACTTAATATCATATGGGAGTACAGATAGTTTTCAAAGATCAGGACTTGACTAGAGAAAAGAAAGAGATCATCCACAAGGGCTTCATCAACTAAGTCATAGAGTAGACTATAGATTCTACAGAAACAACTGTATCCAGGGAATAAGGATAGAGGGTACATCATACTAATGAATTAGTATAAGAAGTAAAAGCAGATTTTCCCTGCTCCATGGATTCATTGAGGCTCTGGTAAGAAGAATTTGAAAGTAACAACACTCGATGGCCCACCTTGGTCCATCAAGTCATAGTGTTGTGTGCATGAGTGTGACAAAGAACTATAAGGCTAATCAACTCAATGTAATAATGACAGTGACAACATTACCTTTCCCAAAAGAAGTTCTCCGGAGGGAAGAGACACCACAAGAGGTGGGGCGATCCTCCCTGAAGGAAACACCTCAGACAATGCACCATTGGTGGTATTCAATATCATGTACTCTCTTCTAATCCCCAAGCAAATATTCTCACCACACCATGACATCGACTTGACTGTGTCAGGGACCCCGAATTCTTTCACCTCCACAAATCCCCTTCCCCCTATAGAAGATTCAGATAAGAATCACATTACAGTAACAGAATTCTTATAGCATGAGAAAAATACTAGTCATCAATAGCCAAACTGCTTTGATCAAGTAACCTGAAAGTCACCAACTGCAAGGAGAAAGAAATTACGGGCATTGATGAACTTGTGTTAAAGTAAAAGTAGTAAAGAACTTATGTAATACTCCTATTTTTGGACGTCAAAAAATGTTTGTACCATTCCATTTCTGTACAACTTTTAAACATTCAAATTATTAAACTATTTAACTTTTTCAAAGGTATCTGATGTTTTCTATATCAAACTATCATGTCAGCCCTTATAATAATTGTTTTTCTACTTTCACTATTATAACATATAAATCAAGTTGATATCTCTATGTCCAATCAAATATTGTCATATAGACAAAAAAATACAGTAGATTTCTTTAGTAGCAAGAACAAGTAAAGCAGCTAATTCGGACCCCTGAAAATCACTCGGAAGGAAAAGCACTTCCTTTCACATCTAGCAGACACTGAAGAAGTACGCATTCACTCATCTAGAATCACCAGAAAATGCATTACCATGACAACAATGTAAAATATTCAATTGACAAATATCGCAATTAAGCTTCAATTCAAGTCATTACCGTCATGTCTGAAAATACAAACTCTCTTTTGCCTGCCGAAGCAAAGAAACCCTCTTTTATCATCCCATGAGTATACATTTGCACCTTTAGCCTTAGTTATCACAGCCAAAGTCTCCAAATTGGGCAACCGATGGAACGCTATGGACTCCGAGAGAGAAAGCAGAAGTTCTCGCGATACGAGAACTTCCATAGCCAGCATTTGTCTTCTGGAGAATCCATTCACACTTCTTTCAAGCACGTATCGCTCTTGATGAAGCCCTAAGGTTTGGGAGTGGAAATCGGACGGCGGAGATTGATCGGAAACAGCGGATTCCGGACCGTAAACGCGGAGCGATCCATCGGAACAGGCGATGAGTAAATTTGAGCCGTATGATTCGATGGCATCGATTTTTGTGGGACAATTATTGAGGAGTTCGAAGGAATCGTAGGCACTGTGCACCATTCTTTTTTTGCTTCTGTCTTTCTTCTGATTGATTTGTCTACGATTTCAATTCGCAGTCCACATGCAACGACGTCGTCTTAGCGTTCAGACACTTACAACCGGAGGGGTTGTTACTGTTATGCTTTGTCCCGCTCTTTTTGGATTTTGTCATAAACCCTTTACTATTTCTAGACCCAAATTACCGGGAGCGGCTCTGCTCCAGTGATAAACGGTCCACTACATGCCATCTGTCCAATAAATATTCAAGGGTCTGGAATTTTTTATTAGTTTCGTCATATTAATAAAAGATTAAAAAATGACATCAAACAAATATAACAGGGATATATTTACAGGAAGGTTGACCAGCCAAATGTATTACTACACTTTGTTATGAAATAAAATGAATGTATATGTATGTTCATTTAATCCATACGTACATATTATTCAATGTACTACTTAGATAGATGTACATATTAATTTTTAAGATATATCTGGTGAACTTTAGGTGTTATCTTGTATACTATAAATAGGATATTCTTTGTCCATGAAAGTAGACACAAGAAACACACTATAAGATAATTTCTACATTTTTCTCTTATATATCTTGTCTCCATTACTATATTGTTCTATTTTGCTCCCATTTCTTAACATGTTATCAGTACGAGGTTCTAACCAACTGAGGTTATCTGCTTCATCCGAATTTTATCTTCTTCCTAAAAAAGGTAGTCAGTTTCTTTTCTGATTCAGGTATACATTCCTATGTTTATAACGTTTCTATTAGGATCTTCTTTAACCTGCAATTTAATTACCATACGCATAACTTGTTTTGAATATGATCATAATAATTGCATTGGTATGAAAATAATAAGTTTCGGTTAAATTGTTATTTCATTATATAAATTACGAAGAAGTTTAATCCTACACATAAATAAATAAGTATTAAGATTGAATTACAATAATTAGACTAATTAAGCCCACATCCAAATATTCTAACAGAATATGCATTTAGAAGGAATTCTTGCAAAATTTTTAAAAGGTTTAAATGTGTCTTCAATAAATTTATCACCTAAGTGTACAAACTAATTTATCATCGCACTGCACATAATTATTTGTTTGATAATTTTACATATAGAATATTAATACAAGATTATGTACTGCACTGAATTGATAATAATTCTTGTCATTCTAATTCACTTATTTCTATGATAGTTTTCACTATGTCGAATTTGTCAAAGCTTGAATTTATGCCACTTGACATCTCTAGGAATAACTATTTGCCATGGGTACTTGATGCTGAAATTCACTTTGACGCTAAAAGGTCTTGGTGACACTATTAAAGAAGAAAATGAAGCATCAAGTCAGGATAAGGCAAAAGCCATGATTTTCCTTCGCCATCATCTCGATGAAGGGTTAAAAAGTGAATATTTAACCTTGAAAGATCCATTTCAATTATGGACTAGTTTGAAGAAACGATATGACCACCTAAAGGCCACGGTACTGTCAAGAGCTCGTTGTGAGTGGATGCACTTATGGCTACAAGATTATAAGACCATAAGTGAATATAATTCTGTTGTATATAGAATAATTTCCTAACTAAAATTATGTGGGGAACCTATGAATGATGAGGACATGCTGGAAAAGACTCTTTCCACTTTTCATGCCTCAAATATGGTGTTACAGCAGCAATACCGTGAAAAGGGCTTTAAGAAATATTCTGAGTTAATTTCATGCCTTTTGGTGGCTGAACAACATAATGCCCTTTTAATGAAAAATCATGAAGCCCGCTCCACTGGATCAGCTCCATTTCCAGAAGCGAATCTGGGAACGATAGATCCAAAGTCTGAAAAAAGACAAAATAATTATCGTGCCCGTATAAATATACGTGGGCGTGACAAAGGGCGAAATAATAATCGCCATGGTGGTGGTCGTTATAAACAAGAGAACAATAAGGGTTCTCAGAATAATCCTTCAAAAGGCAAAGGTAATGTTTGCCACCGATGTGGTATGAAAAATCATTGGGCACGAATTATCGTACACCTGAACATTTTGTCAAACTTTATCAAGCATCTATAAAAGGGAAACAAAATAAAATTGAGACTCACTTGACTTTTCAAAATGATGTTGAGGCGGGGTCCTATGAATAATCATGATAAAGTTGAAGCAAACCTTGCCTATAAATATAATAGTTTTGAAGGCCTTGTAGATATTACTCATTTAGAAGCTGAAGACTTCTTTGAGCATCATAACTGAAGATTTATTATTGAAAAAAATTATAAGAATAAATGTATTTCTTTTAATGAAGTTCATATTTTGAATAAAACTTTTTATGTTGTCAGTATTTAATTTCATAAATGCAGTTTCTTTTGTTCTTAAATTTTTCAATATTACTTATGATGTATTTTTTTTTTCTTCTTGAAGAATATGAAAACTTCCCAGTCTTCAGTTATCCGTATGAATAATAAAGAAGAAATATGTCTTCTGGATAGTGCTACGACGCACACCATATTAAAAGATAAGAGATATTTCTCTTATTTAATTATGAAAGAAGCCAATATAATAACAATATCTGGTAGTACAAAATTAATTGAGGGCTCTGGAAGAGCGACTGTATTACTACCAGGAGGAACTATATTGGCTGTTAATGATGCATTATATTGTAGTAGGTCTCAAAGAAACTTGTTGAGTTTCAAAGATATTCACCAAAATGACTATCATATTGAGACCACCGATGAAGGAAGGTTGAATGCCTTTATATTACTACAATAAAAGCGGAAAAGAAGTATGTACTTGAAAAGCTTTTCGCATTTTCTTCCGGATTATACTACACTAATATTAGT
Organism: Nicotiana tabacum; assembly: GCF_000715075.1. NCBI lineage: Eukaryota > Viridiplantae > Streptophyta > Magnoliopsida > Solanales > Solanaceae > Nicotiana > Nicotiana tabacum. The sequence continues at coordinate 147,573,170 of NC_134096.1, read as the reverse complement.
GTAGTTGAATCACATGCCATAGTAAACAAGGAGTTTACTAATGATTTTATTATTTGTCATGACCGGTTGGGCCATCCCGGTAATAATATGATGCGCAAAATAATTGAGAATTCACATGGTCATTCATTGAAGTACCAGAAGATTCTTCAAACTAAAGAATTCTCTTGTGCTGCATGTTCTCAAGGAAAGCTGATTATTAGACCATCGGTAATTAAAGTTGAAGTTGAATCTCCTGTATTTTTTGAATGTATACAGGGTGATATGTGGGCCCATATACCCTCCATGTGGACCATTCAGATATTATATGGTTTTGATAGATGCATCTACAAGATAGTCACACGTGTGCTTGTTATCAACCCACAATTTGGCCTTTGCGAGATTACTAGCTCAATTAATAAGATTAAGAGCACAGTTTCCAGATTATGTAATTAAGATATTTCGTCTTGATAATGCTGGTGAATTTACGTCCCATGCCTTTAATGATTATTGCATATCAACTGGGATAATATTTGAGCATCCAGTTGCTCATGTTCATACTCTAAATGGTCTAGAGGAAACATTGATCAAACACCTCCAATTAATTGCTAGACCAATGCTTATGAAGACAAAGCTTTTCATTTCGGCATGGGGCCATGCTATTTTGCATACAGCAGCTCTTGTGCGGATCAGACCCACAAGTTATCATAAAGTCTCCCCAATACAATTGGCTTTTGGTCAGGAGCCAAATATTTTTTATCTTAGAATATTTAGATGTGCAGTATATATTCCAATTGCTCCACCACAACGTACAAAGATGGGACCCCAAAGAAGATTGGGGATATATGTTGGGTATGAATCTCCTTCTATTATAAAATATTTGGAACCTATAACTGGAGATTTATTTACGGCAAGATTTGCTAATTGTCATTTTGATGAATCAGTATACCCAATATTAGGGGGAGAAAATAAGCTGTTGCAAAAGGAGATAGATTGGAATGCATTATCACTATCTCATTTAGATCCTCGAATAAATCAATGTGAACACGAAGTTCAAAAGATAATTTATTTGTAAAATATTACAAATCAACTACCTGATGCATTCGCTAACCTACCCAGGGTGACTAAGCCACATATTCCAGCTGCTATTCGAATTGATGTCCCGGTTTGATATCCCGGTTGGACAATCTATAAATGCAAATGAGTCTAAGCCACGCTTGAAACGTGGTAGACCAATTGGCTCCAAAGATAAAAATCCTTGAAAGTGAAAAGGAGCAATTGATCTAGGAGATCATAATATGGAGGTAACATAACAAATGATAAGAGCTTTGTGACATAACAAATGATAAGACCTCAGAGGAGGTCCAGGTACCTGAAAATAATAAGAACGAAAAGATCTCAATAAGTTATGTCTCTACGGCAAAAAGGTGAAACCGAAATTATTGTCGACAATATTTTTGCTTCTAATGTTGTTGTTGAAATAATGCAACAAGATGAGGATCTTGAACCAAGATCTGTCAATGAATGTAGACAGAGAAATGATTGGCAAAAATGGAAAGACGCTATCCATGCAGAATTAGCGTCACTTGAAAAACGTGAAGTATTCAGACGTATAGTCCGAACACCTGAAGGAATAAAGCCAGTGGAATACAAATGAATTTTTGTGCGAAAATGAAATGATAAAAATGAAGTCATTAGATATAAAGCACGACTTGTGGCACAAGGATTTTCGCAAAGATATGGCATTGATTATATGGAGACATATTCTCCCGTGGTGGATGCAATCACATTCAGGTATCTTATAAATTTGGCAGTCCATGAAAAACTTGACATGCGTCTAATGGATGTTGTCACAGCCTATTTGTATGGCACATTAGACAACTAAATTTATATGAAAATCCCTAAAGGGCTCAAAGTTCCTGAAACTAATAAAAGTTTTCGGGAAACTTGTTCAATAAAGCTTCAAAAATCCTTATATGGATTGAAACAATCAGGGCGAATGTGATATAATCGCCTGAGTGAGTATTTGCTGAAAGAAGGGTATAAGAATGATCCAATTTATTCTTGTGTATTTATAAGAAGGTCTGGATCTGAATTTGTTATAATCGTTGTGTATGTTGATGATCTAAATATTATTGGAACTCCTGGGGAACTTCCAAAAATAGTAGACTGTTTGAAGAAAGAGTTTGGAATGAAAGATCTTGGAAAGACAAAATTTTGTCTTGGTCTACAAATTGAGCATATGAAAGATGGAATTTTTGTCCATCAATCAACTTATACCGAAAAGATCCTAGAGCGTTTGTATATGGATAAAGCACATCCATTGAGTACCCTGATGGTTGTGAGATCACTTGATATAAATAAAGATCCATTTCGACCTCATGAAAATGATGGAGAGCTTCTTGGTGATGAAACTCCATATCTTAGTGCAATTGGGGCACTAATGTATCTTGCAAATAATACTCGACCATATATAACTTTTGCACTAAGTTTATTAGAAAGATTTAGTTCCTTTCCAACAACAAGACACTGGAATGGTGTTAAGCATATTTTTAGATACCTCCGAGGGACTATTGATATGGGATTATTTTATTCTTATGAATCTGATTCACAGTTGATTGGTTATGCAGATGCAGGTTATTTGTCTGACCCACATAAAGCCCGATCTCAAACATGCTATCTATTTACTTGTGGGGGTACAACTATTTCATGGCGTTCAACAAAACAAACTTTAGCTGCTACATCTTCCAATCATGCAGAGATAATAGTTATTCATGAAGCTAGTCGAGAATGTGTATGGTTGAGATTAGTGACTCAACATATTCAACAATTGTGTGGTCTTTCTTTAAAAACGAAGATTCCAACGATATTGTATGAAGACAATGCTGCTTGCATAGCTCAACTTAAAGGAGGATATATCAAAGGAGAAGAACAAAGCACATCTCACCAAAGTTCTTTTTCACACACGATCTTTAGCAAAATGGTAAGATAGATGTTCAACAAATCCGTTCAAGTGACAATCTAGCAGATTTATTCACTAAGACATTGCCAACATCAACATTTAAGAAGCTAAGATATAAGATTGGAATGCGTCGTCTCCGAGATATCAAATAAATCTTTTATCAGGGGGAGTATAATACGCGCTGTACTCTTTTTTCCTTAACCAAGGTTTTGTCCCAATTGGGTTTTCCTGGTAAGGTTCTTAATGAGGTAGCACTTAATGCGTATTACAAGATATGTGTACTCTTTTTCCTTCACTAGGCTTTTTCAAATGAACATCCAAGGGGGAGTGTTATGAAATAAAGTGAATGTATATGGATGTTCATTTAATCCATCCATACATATTATTCAATGTACTACTTAGATAGATGTACCTATTAATTCTTAAGATGTATCTGGTGAACTTTAGGTGTTATCTTGTATACTATAAATAGGACATTCTTTGTCCATGGAAGTAAACACAAAAAATACACTATAAGATAATTTTTACATTCTCCTCTTATATATCTTGTCTCCATTACTATATTGTTCTATTTTGCTCTTATTTCTTAATACATTTTATTTTTTCCTTGCTATTGAAGTGCAGAAATGATGACTTGAGTAGTTGGGGGGGTCATTTAGCAATTAAAGAAACTAGAAGGGTTAGTCAGTTAGGGCGGTTACTTAACAATGCAGTGTTTGTTATAAATGCACTGTTAAGTACCTAATTGTAAAGTGATTGCTATTCTAACGAAATACAGAGTTCTCCTTCTTCCTCATTTCTTCTTCTTCTTTCATTCTCTCATATAGAATTCATGCCCTAGAAAAATGATAGTCAACTAATTTTCATGTCGCTAGATCTGATTAGCTGAGTAGTCTACAAATTTACATGGTATCAGAGCAAGTTCCTTGAAATCAGAGTGTTCTCCGACAAGTTCGTGGTGAAATTCCAGCGGATCGACTGAGTTTCTGGTAGATCGACATTGACGAAGCTTGAAACCTATAAAAATGACAGGAAATGAAGTAACACAGCTAGAGCACAATCATCCGTCATTTCTCCAAGCATCAGATGCTCCAGGACTAGTTTTAGTGCCAATTAAGCTTACAGGGCCAGAGAATTATGCACTGTGGAGTAGGACGATGAAGCTAGCACTTAGGGGAAAGAGCAAGCTTGGTTTTGTAGACGGAAGCTGTGTAAAAGGCATGTACAGAGGTGAGTTAGCAGAGCAATGGGAGAAATGCAATGCGATTGTATTGTCATGGATAGGTAGTACGGTTGCGAGTAAATTGATACCGAGTATCATGTTCGCGTCTAGTGCAAAGAAGGTATGGAGTGATTTTAAGGAAATGTTTGACATGTGCAATCTCACTAGGATCTATCACTTGTGGGCAGAAATTGCATCACTAAGGCAAGGTACGGATTCTATAACCACTTATTATTCGAATATGAATGATATGTGGAATGAATTAGACATACTAGCACCAAAACCAGGTTGTGACTGTGAGGAATCTAGACCATCACTTGAACACCTATTGCAATAACATTTGTTGCAGTTTCTTATGGGGCTAAATGAAAGCTATAGTAATGTGAGAAGCAATGTGTTGATGAAAAGGCATGTAGTTAGTATGAATGAAGCTTATGCCATAGTGACTCAGGAAGAAAGTCAAAGGGCTTTAAGAGTGGGCTGATATGAACAAGGACCCATTGACTGTGATGGCAGGTTGGCCTCAATATAACAAACCTAAAAAGATAGGAATATGTGAACACTGTGGATATAAGGGACATTTAAAGGAAAATTTCTACAAGATAGTAGGATATCCAGCATATTTTAAAAGCAAGAAAAAGACTCATGTTGTAGGAGGAAGCAAGACATTTGCCAATAATGCAAGTGCAGAAGAAACCAGCAACTCTGAAGGTCAACCACAAGGGCATTACCTGACACAGGAACAATACAAGCAACTAGTAGGATTGCTGAACAAACCTATAGGTGCAGAATGTTCCACAAATATGGCATGTATTGTTTCATTAATGTCCAATGCCACAGAAAAAGATTGGATAGTGAATATAGGTGCCACTCATCACATAACCTGTAATATGGACTTACTAGATACACTTAAGATCATTGATGGATATAGGAGTGTACAATTGCCAATAGGGAAGACTTCAAACATTACACATACATGAAATGCACAGATTCTAGGAAATCAGAAAGTGAAAGATGTGCTTTATGTACCAGATTTTAAATTTAACTTGCTATCAGTGTCAAAGCTCACCAAAGACCTCAGTTGTTTGGCTGCCTTCTACCCTGACTTCTGTGTGTTGCAGGGACTCTACAGTGGCAAGGTATTAGGGATTGGTAGAGAACATGAAGGATTGTACATAATAAAGTAAAGAGATACAAAAAATAAAGCACTGGTGGCAGGCACAATTGCAAAGGAAGGAGCAGAAACAGTCTTGTGGAACTACAGATTGGGACATGCCTCAATAAAATCTACAACACTTATCAGCTTTGAAGAATAAAATCAATATTGTAGAAACAAGATCTTGTGATGTATGTCCTCTTGCAAAACAATGTAGGATGAAATTTCCAACTAGTGTTTCAAATTCGACTAATATCTTCCAACTTCTTTATTTGGATGTTTGGGGACTATACATGGTTCCAACTTATGACAAGAAATAATATTTTGTTACAATAGTAGATGATTACAGTAGATACACTTGGGCATGTTTGATACAATCAAAGTGTGAAGTGTGTGTAGTTCTGAAAATCTTTCTGCTGATAATAAACAATCATTTTGGTGCTAATGTCAAGTATTTAAGATCTGAAAATGGGACAGAATTTTGTAATGCACAGTGTGATATCTTGTTGTCTTCTTATGGTATTATTCATCAAACTAGTTGCCCCTATACACCACAACAAAATGGAACTGTGGAAAGAAAGCACAGGCACATTTTAGAGGTGGCTAGAGCATTGAAATTTCAAAGTGGAGTTCCTATAAGGTTTTGGGGAGATTGTGTTAAGACTGCAGTATATGTAATCAATAGACTGCCTACACCAGTTTTAAAGGGAAGAACTCCCTATAAACTGTTATATGGCTAGGAACCTAAGGTTGATCATCTAAGGGTGTTTGGTTGCCATTGTCATGCAGCAGCCTTGCCTAGGGGAGATAAGTTTGCCCCCAGGGCTAGGAAGGCAGTATTCATTGGGTATTCAGAAACACAAAAGGGCTACAGAGTGTATGACCTTGAACATAATTCATTTTTTGTAAGCAGGGATGTGGTTTTTCAAGAAATAAGATTTCTTTTCAAGGATATAGGTGTTGAAGCTGATGATATGTTTCACCAGGTGCCTATCTCACCGGAAGAGCCCATTTCTGATCCAACACCCATACAATCTATAGCTCAAGAAAACACTGGTTCATTTATGAATCAGGATGCCATTAGCTCTCATGAAAGTGATGATGCCTCTACAGACTTGGAACAAGAAGAAATAGCCCCAATCCTTGCACCACTAGAGCAAATGGATACTCCAAATTCAGCATTAAGAGAGGGATCAGAAGAAGTTCTTCCTGTAGAATCTGTTGCTGAGCAAGAGCATGCCCCAGCAACAACAAACTTACCTACACAACCTGTTCAAAGAGAACCTAGAAAGACAACTCCTCCCATATGGATGAAGGATTATGTGACTACTACAAAGCTGTCTAGAAACTGCAAGTTTCCAATTTCCAATCATGTTTGGTACGATCATCTTACCACAGCATATCAAGCTTATTTACAAGCTTTCTCAGTTCTTGTGGAACCTAAATCCTTCAAAGAGGCAGCATAGGATCCACAATGGATAGAGGCAATGAAGCAAGAGATACAGGCACTAGAAGATAATCAGACTTGGGAGATTATAGACCTTCCTATTGGGAAGCAAGATATAGGCTCAAAATGGGTATACAAAATAAAATACAAGGCAAATGGAAAGGTGGACAGGTTCAAAGCAAGGTTAGTGGCTAAAGGCTACAAGCAACAAGCTGGATTGGATTACTATGAGACTATCTCACATGTAGCCAAAAATGGTTATAGTGAGAACAGTTATTAGTGTTGCTGCTTCCAAATATTGGCCATTGTTTCAAATGGATGTCAATAATGCCTTCGTACAAGGTGATCTCACAAAAGAGGTCTATATGGATCGACCTCTGGGATTTCACAAACAGGGGGAGTACAAGGTATGTAGATTGTTGAAATCCCTCTATGATTTGAAACAAGCCTCAAGGCAATGGAATATTAAGCTTTCAAATGCTTTACTGCAAGCTGGCTATTTTCAAAGCTCATATGACCATTCACTTTTTACCAAGAAATGTGGCAAGAACATTGTGATCATCTTGGTGTATGTGGATGATTTGTTGATCACTGGGAATTCTCTCGATATGATTACATAAGTAAAGAAGACTCTTCATCACAATTTCAAAATGAAAGACTTAGAGGAGTTGAGATACTTTCTTGGAATAGAGGTTCTAAGATCACAGGGAGGAATTGTATTGAACCAGAGGAAATATACAATGGAACTCATTTCAGAGGCAGGCTTGAGTGGATGCAGGCCAGTGGCAACTCCAATGGAGCTCAATCATAAGCTAACTACTGTGGACTATGACAACCATGTTGGGAATACAGAAGATAAGCAATTGGAGGATGCAGGAAAATACCAAAAACTGATAGGAAAGCTGCTTTATTTGACCATTACAAGGCTAAATTTAAGCTTTGTTGTGCAAGTATTGAGTCAATTTATGCAGAATCCTAAATAATCACACTTAGATGCAATCTTAAGAGTGGTGAGGTATATCAAGGGATCCACAGGCTTGGTTTTACTGCTGAAGAAAAGAGAAGCAAACAATCTGACAGTGTTTTATGACTCAGACTGGGCAGCATATCCAAATACTAGGAGATCAACTACGGGATACATTGTCAAACTAGGAGACTCTCTGTTGTCCTGGAAGTCTAAGAAGTAACAAACAATCAGTAGAAGCTCAGCAGAAGCAGAATATAGGAGCATGGCTACAGCAGTTGCAGAGACAGTTTGGATGGTTGGCTTACTAGAAGAACTGGGAAATAGTATGATCAAACTAGTGCACTTGCACTGTGATAGCAAAGCTGCTTTGCAAATAGCAGCTAATCCCATATTTCATGAGTGAACCAAGCATATAGAAATTGATTGTCATTTTGTGAGGGAAACGATCAAGACAGGACTGATAACCACTGAGTATGTATCCACCAAGCAATATCTAGCAGATTTAATGACCAAAGGTTTGGGAGCTGCACAATATCATCTATTACTGTCCAAGCTGGGAGTGTTAGATGTCTTCCACTCTCCAGCTTGAGGGGGAGTATTGAAGTGCAGAAATGATGACTTGAGTAGTTATGGGGTCATTTAGCAATTAAAGAAACTAGAAGGGTTAGTCAGTTAGGGCGGTTACTTAACAAGGCAGTGTTTGTTATAAATGCACTGTTAAGCACTTAATTGTAAAGTGATTGTTATTCTAACGAAATACAGAGTTCTCCTTCTTCCTCATTTTTTCTTCTTCTCTCATTCTCTCATATAGAATTCATGCTCTAGAAAAATGATAGTCGACTAATTTGCATGTCGCTAGATCTGGTTAGTTGAGTAGTCCACAAATTTACAATAGCATAACTAGGAGAGTAAGTTTTTCTCATACACGAAGAAAAATATAAGAAAAAAGATGCTTTAATATGACTTTAGTTGAACTCATATTCTGCTGTTGATACAGAAAGGTGATTGTATTTCGATATTTTTGCTGAATATGGTTTTATATTTTGCCCGAGCCTTTACAATATAGTACTATATATTATAAATATATTATATTATGGATGTTCATTTAGTACTCCGTTGTAAATAAGCTTCCTGAAGAAGCTTATCTATATGGGACTCCGTCATAAATATATTTATCTATTTAGTACTATATTAGAAATAAGCCTCATGAAGCAGCTTATCCTTTCGATACCCCGTTATGGATAAATATCGCCACTGGTAGAAGATTATCTATATCTGGTACAACGAGCTTATCCTTTTGGTACCCCGTTATGGATAAACATCACCCCCGGGTAGAAGATTATCTATATTTAGTACAATGACCTTATCCTTTCAGTACTCAGTTATGGATAAACATCACCCCCAATAGAAAATTATCTATATCTAGTACAATGAGCTTATCCTTTCGGTACCCCGTTATGGATAAACATCACTCCCGATAGAAGATTATCTATATCTGGTATAGTAACAGCTTACAAGCAGCTTACACAACAACTTCCTTTCTTCTATAAATAGAGGAGATTTCAGTTCATTATGTACATAAGTTTGGAATTTGAATAATATATTAGTTTCTCTCTATACTTGTCTTTCTTTACATTCTTTATTTCATAACACGTTATAAGCACGAGACTCTGCCATTTTGAGCGCTTACTTCGAATTTAATTTCTATTTCAGTGTTCATTTCCGATGTAAGGCGACGCTCTTACGTCCGTGGTTAGATCTTGTTCATTCCGATAATCATAAGGCAGATTATATCCATGAGGTGGTGAGCTTTTCTTCTTGGCAGTAGTAATGTGGATATCACTTACGCCTGGAGTGAGCAAATTTGTGTAAAGTAATTTGAGTATTTTGCTTATATTTAGTTTAAAATCTTTATCATCGCTTGTTTGGTTATATGCTACGCATACAGTACCTTTTGGTATTTGTTTTCATCCTTATTTTCTTAATAAAGGATTACAAAGTGGATAACATTGTTAGATCCACTTAACTCCAGCAAAGTTTACAAGAAGTATACAACCACCAGAAGTGGTTATGTTTCATATATCTCATTGTAACTAAATTTTGTTAACCACCAGAAGTGGTATATGCCTATGACCACCAGAAGTGATAATTTAGGCTTTCTATTGTTACAATTAAAGATAAGCTAGAGAAATATTCTCTATATTACATGCACGCCTCGATTTTCTCATAAAGTAGTAAATATTTTAAAAGAGGTTGAAGCATCACAATTTGATGTGATTAATGCGCGTTCAGATAATTATGTTCGATTTCCTGAAGGATGAGAATTTTTTATAAATATTAATCAATTCTCTGAAGTGAATGTGATAATATTAATAAAGCCGTAAATATGAACACGCTCTTGATGTAAATATATTACAATTCACCTACAGAAGAGGTAATATGATTGAGAAAATATATACTCAATATTTTGTATTTTAAATTTGCTCCTGAAGTAGTAAAACAATTGAAATTTTCTCCTAAAGTAAGAAAATATTTTAAAGCAGTGTCTTTATGTACTTAAACAAAATCATGAGTTATTCAAAGTTATTTTTGAAGCACATTTTCATTCCCTGGAGTGAATGAAGAAATATTACAACTCACTTCCTGAAGAGGTAGAATAATAAAGGATATAAATATTATTTTTGTGGAATAAAGATCATTGCCGCACGTAGCTGTTGTACCTCAAACATCTTTGAAATTTTTTCATTCTAAGACAAAAGGATTCTTGTAGAATACTTTCTATTATAATCACATCGATATCTTATGGTTAGTTGTTATTAACTATAAATAACAACTCGTGTATCTTTCCCTGAAGGATGTAATGACTATGTGGTTGCGGCTTTAATATAAAATATTCAGATGTTAATGGCATTTCTCCCTGAAAGAGACATTTGTCACAAAGTTGGTAAAAATACTAAAATTCTTAATTTATGATATTTATAAGTTTAGAATTGTCTTTATATTGTTCATTTGATTATGATTTTCTCTCATGATACCAGAAGTGTATGAGCAATATTTGATAGTACAAAATGTATCAAAAACTCCTGAAGAGCTAACTATTTGTCTAGAAAAAACATGACACAAGTAGTGTCCGAATAATATTAGATTGTGGATAATAAATGAAGGCTCTCGAAGAGCTTATATACAAATATGTCATTCATATTATATGATTATGGTTAAAATATATGTTATGATAAACCCGAAGTTTACTAATACAAATGACTATCATATTGAGACTACAAATGATTGGAAGATTGAAAATCTTCATGTTTCCACAATCATAGGGGGTAAAATAATATGTATGTGACCCGTCTTATTTTTTAATTTGTACTATATCATGTATCACAGTAAACCAGAAGTTTACTAATGCAAAAGCAGTCACAGTTAATCAGAAGTTTTACTGAGGCAAAAGTAGCTACAGTAAATCAGAAATTCGCTGATACAAAAGTAGCCACAGTAAATCAGAAGTTTACTGATATAAAAGTTTGTGCCATAGTAAACCAAAAGTTTACTAAAAGATAGCACATGCCATAATAAACTAGAAGTTTTTATTTGCCATCTGGTTTAAATATGATGAGCAAATTAAGAATTCCGATAAACATATATTGAAGAACTAGAAGATTCTTCAAGAATTTTGTTATGTTGCTTGTTCTCATAATAATATGATTATACTAGCCAAAGTTGGGACTAAGACCCCTAATTCTGAAATATATAAAAGGTTAAAATGTGCCTATTCACCTATCATGTGAACCGCTTATAGATGCATATATGAGATGGTTACATGTGCGATTATTGTCAACCTGCAGTTTGGCATTTGAATTGCTTTTCTCAATTAAGAGCATAATTTTCAGATTATGAAATTAAAACAGTTCATCTTGATAACGCTAGTTTATATCCAAGCTGGTTTAGCATTTAATACCTCATATTAATGGCTAAACTATTGCTTATGAGAACAAAGCTTCATGTGTTAGTCTAAGATTTTCTAAATTGCATATATATATGATAAGTCATCCCCTCACAATTGGTTTAAGATCTGAAACCAAATATTTTTACTGTCTAATAACTTTTGATGCGTGGTATATGATTAATTTCTCTACCACAAAGCACAAAGATAGGTTTCCCAAAAAAGATTTGGGATATATGTTAGTTTTTCTAACATTAGGGGGATGGAATAAGCAGTTGAAAAATATGTTATATGAATCAAATTATCATTAGTGTGATCCTCATTCAGGAGACAATTCAAGTCAAATGCCAGAAACATTTGTTGATCCAAAATTAATTATCATATTTCAGCTGCAAATGCTCCTATTAAAATTAAAGTCCCTGAAGGATAAAATTTACTGCACGCATGAAGCGTAGTAAACCGATCGGTTCCAAAGGTAACAATCATTGAAAAATGATAGGAGCAAATGATCAAAATAATCATAATAAGGAGGAAATAAGCTCTAGAGGAGCCCATGGCATAACATTTCATGAAACTCCAGAAGAAGTTCAGGTACGAAAGCGATGAAATCTCAACAAGTTATGTCGATTGCGAACCGATACAAAATGATTGTCGACGATATATTTGATACAATATAGTACATAATATTGTAAAAGATTGTGAGGATCAGACATGTAGTCCAGACACCTGAAGATGTCATGCCATCTAAATACAAGTCATAACCTATATGACTCATTTGATTAAGTCTATATGAAGATCACTGAAGGATTTAAAATACCTGAAGCATATAGTTCAAAGTATCGTGAAATATACTCAATCAGATTACAAATATCTTTGTACGGTTTAAATCAATCTAGGCGCATGTGGTATAATCGCCTTAGTGAATATTTGCTGAAAGAAGGTTACATAAATGATGTTATTTGTCCATGTATTTTTTTTTAAAGAAAATGGCATCAGAATTTGTTATACTTGTTGTTTATGTTGATGACATAAATCTTGTTGGAACTCCAGAAGAGCTTCAAAAGGCAATTGAATATCTTAAGAAAGAATTTGAGATGAAAGATCTTGGAAAGACAAAACTTTGTCTTGGTCTGCAAATTGAACATTTAGCAGACGAGATCTTTATCCATCAATATACTTATACAGAAAGAGTCTTAAAATGCTTTTACATGGACAAAGCGCACCCATTGAGTACACCAATGGTTGTTCGATCACTTGAAGTGAATAAAGATTTGTTTCGACCTCCAGAAGAGGATGAGGAACTCCTTGGTCCCGAAATACCTTATCTTAGTACAATTAGTGCACTTATGTATCTTGATAATGCTACAAGTAGGGGTGGGCATATTTTAGTCTGAACCGAAGAAACCGACCGAACCGAAAATATTTATATTTCGGTTTCGGTTATTCGATTTTTTCGGTCGGTTTCAGTTTAAAATTTTAAAATTTCAGTTTTTCGGATCGGTTGTCAGTTATTAATTTATTTGGTTCGGTTAACCGAAAAACTGAATTATTAGCATATAGAGTTATATATAGGTTAAGCCCATAGGTAATAATATAGGCCCAATTTTGAAGTCCATCAAAGACCCAATCCAAATAAGTAACCCAATCGGCTATTCCTAATTACCCATTCCTTAAGACTTTTAACTCTAACAAAACTTACCATTTTATTTTAACTTACCGAAATTTTAAAAGAAAACCAACAAATTCGTCAGTCCAATTATTACATAAAAAGAGCTCAATATGATAATGTTCAAACCGAAAACCGATTAGAAATAAACCAATCCGAAATTAGAAAACCGAACTGAACCGAACTTATTTTAGTTCGATTTTGGTTACTACTTTTACAAAACCGAAAATCAAATAACCGAACCGAATTTTTTCAAACCGAACCGAACCGACCGAACGCCCACCCCTAGCTACAAGGCATGACATAGCATTTTTTGTTAATCTAGTAACAAGATATAACTCTTCTCCTACACGGAGACATTGGAACATGATTAAGCATATATTGCGATATTTAAAGGGAACACTTGATATAGGTTTATTTTATTCTAACAAAGGTAGTGCAGATCTTGTTGGTTATACAAATGGAGGTTATTTATCTAATCTACATAAAGCTCGATCTCAAACCGGGTACATGTTTACATGTGAAGGTACTGTCATATCATGGCGCTCCACAAAGCAATCTATTGTTGCTATTTTTTCAAATCATGCTGAGATAATGGCTATTCACGAAGCAAGTAGGGAATGCGTATGGTTGAGATTAGTGATTCATTTTATTCAAGGAAAATGTGGTTTGGAATGTGATAAAAGATCCACAATTTTATATGAAGACAATGCTACATGCATAGCCCAATTAAATGGAGGATTTATAAAAGGAGATAGAACGAAGCACATTTCACCAAAATTATTCTACACACACGATCTTCAGAATAATGGTGACATTGATGTGCAACAAATCCGTTCAAGTAAAAATCCGGCAGATTTATTCACTAAATCTTTGCCAACTTCAACTTTTGAAAAAATGGTATACAAGATTGGAATGCGGAGACTCAAATATTTGAAACAAAGTTTTTATCAGGGGGAGTAAAATACGCGTTATACTCTTTTTCCCTTACTAAAGGTTTTTCCCACACGGTTTTCCTTATAAGGTTTTTAATGAGACAACTAGTTATGCGACTTATGCGTATTACTAAATATGTGTACTCTTTTTCCTTCACTAAGTTTTTTTCCCACGTAGTTTTTTCTAGTAAGGTTTTAATAAGGCACATTATCTTTTAATGGACATCCAAGGGGGAGTGCTATAAATATATTATATTATAGGTGTTCATTTAGTACTCCGTTGTAAATAAGCTTCCTGAAGAAGCTTATCTATATGGGACTCCACCGTAAATATGTTTATCTATTTAGTGCTATATTGGAAATAAGCCTCCTGAAGAAGCTTATCCTTTCGGTACCCCATTATGGATAAATATCACCACCGGTAGAAGATTTTCTATATCTGGTACAATGAGTTTATCCTTTCGGTACCCCGTTATGGATAAACATCACCACCGGTAGAAGATTTTCTATATCTGGTACAATGAGCTTATCCTCTCGGTACCCCGTTATGGATAAACATTACCACCGGTTGAAGATTTTCTATATCTAGGCCAATGAGCTTATCCTCTCGGTACCCCGTTATGGATAAACATCACCACCGGTTGAAGATTTTCTATATCTAGGCCAATGAGCTTATCCTTTCGGTACCCCGTTATGGATAAACATCATCCCCGGTAAAAGATTATCTATATCTGGTACAATAAGCTTATCCTTTCGGTGCCCCGTTATGAATAAACATCACCCCCGGTAGAAGATTATCTATATCTGGTATAGTAGTAACTTACAAGCAGGTTACACAACATATTCCTTTCTTCTATAAATAGAAGAGATTGCAGTTCATTATGTACGTTTGAAATTTGAATAATATATCAGTTTCTCTGCGTACTTTTCTTTACTTTATTTTTCCATAACACTATCATGTTTTCTGTCAGGAATACCAATTATTGTACTTGGTTGTTTTGTGCACAAATTAATTAAGCATCATCGTTATATAATTAGTATTAGTTGACGTAAATATTAAAAGTTCTCCTAGGACCTAGAGATAACTTGAATATCTTGAAATAACATAACCAATATATCAAATACAACAACATAAATAGAAATCGACAAGTAAAAATTAGCATAGATAAAAATTCATTTTCATCTTAATTAGCATAGATAAAATCTGCTTTGATGAAGTTCAAAACAATCCATTCTATATCCACGATCTCCCTCTTGCGATGTATGCATCTGGCGTGTGGACGACGTGAAACATTTTGTAGGGGCTCAACTGGTTAGAATAGAAATGAAAATAATTGAGTAGACAAAATAGAAGATAATGCCTCGCACTAACATTTTTTTCCTTTTGTTTTTTGTTTTCTTCTTTCCTCTTTCTTTTCCTCAAATAATAAAATGATTTTCTCATTACAATTACAGGTGATTGTTGGTCCTCGACTAGAGAACTCCACATATACAAAAGTTGTGCTGCAAAATTTGAAGAGCTTCCAACCAGCCAACAGTAACCTTTATAACATACGCATAGTGTACATGTAGTTGTTAAACCAACGCTGGCAAAATTCTTTTTAAACATTTTAATTATTACTTTTTCGGGTCTTGACAACATGGATACTTCTCACAAGGCCTTTGCCGACCTCGCCTATGGTTTTTAGCGTAATCAGAAGATCCTTGCTCTCCTCTGTCGAGTCATCATGCTTTCGTTTCTGGAAAACAGGACACAATTACCATCTTGTTATTAAACATCCAAACATCATTTGTTACTTCAGTACAACCAGAAAGCATACCTTTGAACTTGCTTTTGCTAATGTAAGACCAAGAGCATCACCACCCAAAGCATCGTGCCACACCTTCACCCCATCGGGAAATCCTCTCTGCATCAGATGGGGGCAGGAAGATAGGGGGAAATCTTCAGCATCACAGGAACAAGGGGATCAAGGGATTGAATAGCTGACTTGCACGTCAATGGATAAAAATGTCAGCAAAATGTAAGTACTTGCCTGGATATCGGTAACAAAGCACCTTACTGGATCAAAATTCACCATCAGCTTACTTTTCAGTTCCCCATAGTTCACTTTGAAGTCTCCAGGCAAAAAGAAAGGATGGAAAATCTTGGTTGCATGCCCCCGCACCACACACCGCTCTGGAAAGAAATTGCAAGTGTTTTAGACTCTAACTAGTATAGGAGTATCAATGCTTAATGGATGAGAAGGGAGGAGGAAATAGAGGTGCATATCATGAGGAAACAAATACAAGCACAAAGCAAGATGAGAAAAAGAACCTTGTTTGAGCTCGGATGGAAAGAGAAGATGCTGGGGGTAGGGCAATTTATCCCTGTGGAGAAGAACAACAGCATCGTAGTTGTTCAGAGGCGTGCGGAGAAGACACTGCAGGATGGAAAATCAACAGCACTATGAATGACACGTTATAGCAAAACAATTCACAGGGATGGGAAAAGTTGATGTTTTTACATACTTTCCATCCATAAGAATCATATCCATCTTGCAAAATCAGTTTGGTCAACAAATTCACACTGCTAGTTGAATAAGTCACCAATCTTCTTAGCTCCTATAGACGAAAGTACCCAAATTAACGCTAGAGGAAAAGCATAACAATCATGAAAGCTTATCAAAACACACAACGATCATGAGAGGAGTTTGTGCCCACAAGACCACCGAACGACAATATTTCCTAAAACTTAGTCATCGTGCCACACCTACATGCTCAGATTGTGTAAAACTAAAGGCATTATTTTGTCCTGGTTCCATAGAAGGCTTAAAAGCTTTATTTATTGTTTGGTTGCTTGATCTTGTGATTTCTCACGATCCATAATGGTAATAATATTTATTATTAAGTAGTAGTCCTATGTCCCAAAATAAACGTCCATGATTGACTTTATGAAATTATTAAGATGAGAGTTGACTGAGAAAGACATTGCTTAATCTTTTAAAAAAAAAATTATTTTATGAAAGGGATTGCTTAATATAGTTTTTTGGGTGAACATAAGACAATAAGTTGCTTTTAGTTACTTGAACAATAAAAAAAGTTACTTTTAGTTACTTCACGAGAGAGGAATAGCCTAATAGTAAGGACCCTAAACCTCCAACCATAGAATTGAGAAAAAAAATAATACTTCTAGTTACTTCTTCATTATCTAGGAGAATAGAAGAGTAAAAGCTGCCCGAGAAGTAGAAACGTAGATCTGGTGTAATTTTGTGTTTTATATATGTTTGATAAGCTTCCTATTGAATAAAGCAAATGTTCAGTTTGAAAGTGAAGTTTTAAGTTTTAACCTCAATGGTCCAAATATAGTACACAGTAGAAATCATGATTGCAAACATATGAAATACTTCTCCTTTCTCCTATATGATGCTATCACAAAGAATAACATTGATAAAGCATGTGGTTTGTATATAGTAATTCAGAATTACGCCTTTTGTGAGCATGTATATGGTTGTAAGGCAGCAGCAAAAGATAGGTTGCAGATGGAAACTAAAATTTCCATGAGCCTCTCCAGCAGCCACTTTCCTACAGTTGAAACTTTGGTCATACATTCAAGGATCAATTGTCTTAAGATGACATCTAATCTACAGGGTTTTCTAAAGATGAATAAAGTATAAACTATTGGGTGCAAAATATCAATACTAGGATATAAAACAATATAGTATCTTCACACGTTTCTGTTTCAGTGAACAGGATTCCATGAAGCACGGACAATGATTTAATACAAGAGCTTGAAAGTTGAGAACCACTTACTGCTGTAGTTGGTGAGGATCTTGTCCATGCTTCAGATGTGAAGTCATATTTAGTAACTAAGAACATTGCAGGACTTAAATTTTGAGTATCCTTTTCATGCTCTTCTCTACTCCTGTGTCTTAAGATGACATCTAATCTACAGGGTTTTCTAAAGATGTATGAAGTATAAACTATTGGGTGCAAAATATCAATACTAGGATGTAAAATAATATAGTATCTTCACACGTTTCTGTTTCAGTGAACAGGATTCCATGAAGCACGGATAATGATTTAATACAAGCGCTTGAAAGTTGAGAACCACTTACTGCTGTAGTTGGTGAAGATCTTGTCCATGCTTCAGATGTGATGTCATATTTAGTAACTAAGAACATTGCAGGACTTAAATTTTGAGTATCCTTTTCATGCTCTTCTCTACTCCTCATGAAATTCTCCTGCCAAATTCATATGGGAATAGCATTTTGGATTAAAAAATTATTACATAGAAAAACAAGAAAAGATAATGGAAAAATTTTACCAAGAAAAATGCCCTCCAAAGGTTGATTACTTGACTTGGTACTTACAATAATCTTATGTTTCTCCTCAGTCGAAAAGTCGCCATCGAAATCAACGATTAAGGGTGAAAAGGCCCAATCATATTTTGACAATAATCGTAAGAACCTGTTTAAGAAACAGATTATAAGAAAAAGAGACCAACTTATAAAGTCTATCGAATAAAATAAGAAACTGAAAGCACCATTCTAGATTCATTTTGTCCACTTCTTACCTCAAAACAACAAAGAGAAAAAAGGAAAGGAGTATTAAAAGGGGAAAAACAAGCAAGGAAAAAAGAATACAGCTATCAGAGCTCAAACCTTGGTTTGCAAGACACTCCACCAACTAACTGCTCGCGAGAGTATGTTTTACCGTGATTACTGTTATGTCAGTAACTTTTGTCTTATGTAGATCTTCTAGCCTACAGGGTTCAATCTATTAGCAAACGTACTGTACTTCCACCCTATTTTTCCTATTCTTTTGAGGAATCCGCTGCAGCTCCAATACAATGCACAAATTGTCATGCAGAGATTAAGCATCCACCACATTCTCAAGATGATCTTGGGGCTTGAAGCAAATTGCCAAAAGCAAATAACTCAAGTTACCCTCTACCAGATAGTATCGGAATGCACAGAAAGTTAGCTGTTTCATTCAAGGTTATAACATCCTATTGTGTTGTGAAAGAAAAATAAGTTGCAGGTGACACATGCAAACTTACACAATGGAAAAGAAAAAAGAAGTCCATTGGAAATGAGAAAGAGCAAACATAGTTTAGAAACAACTACAGAAAGTGAACACTAGTTGATACACGTATGACAGTCACCCACAATTTTGCAGGAAATTACGAAGGTTCTAGGAAAAGCACAATTATGTTCCAAGCAACCAAATTGTAATTCTTTCGTTCTTGAGAGTCAACTTAGAATAAAATAGTTAAAAGTCTTTGACTGCGGAGAACTGGGGAAGAGGGAGAAAGTAAATGGTAAAATGATCAAGCAAAACGAATTCTGAGTGACAAATATCAAACCTCAAAAATCCTGTTATTCGGGAGAAAGTAGGTTCAAATGGCAAAGGTCTCAAGAAAAGATATGAAACCAATAGTTCAACTGCCTCCTCTGTCAGCACCGTGGAAAATAGGTGTGCAGAAACCCATCTTTTAGCCAGCCTGCAAAGCAAAGAGGTAATGAGCTATAAGGAGGAGCAAAGAGGGGATGTAGCACAAACTCAGGTTCTTACCGAACAATTGGTCCATATACGGGATAACGACCCCTTAAAGCATTAATCTTGCTTGCATGTTGGTGTCGTAGAAGAAGTTTTCTGTCAGCAGAGAGGCTCCATTGATGTCGACAATTATTACCTATAGAAAGAATCATTCTTTATCAGTATACAAAAATACGTTCTTGCAGAAAGAACAGTAGGTCACTACAGGCACACGTGTCTTTTTTAAAAGCTTCCATTAGAAAAGGGAAATTTCCTATATACAAGAAGGATAGCAAAAAGTAGAGAATACAGGCACAAACTATCTTACTTTGCCCAGTCACCAAACTTAGAGCCCTTTCATGAGAAATTTTAAGGCGGAATGCATAGCCAGACATCAGAACATCTACATCATCTTCTGTAGCAGTAAACATCATCCCCCAATTGTTCTGCAGACTGCCATAATAGTGCACTCAAATGACTTTAATGTAGGCTTACATAAGAATATCGTTCCTGAAAAATAAGCTCAAGAAAGACAAACCTCTCAGCAATTCTGAGAAGAAACGCCATTTTTGTCTTCTCTATTGCAATTTCGTCCATTGGCCAATTTCCAGATCCTTCAAGCTATTAAAAGAAAAAGGGAGGGAGGAGGGGGAGGGGGAGGGGGGATTCTTAGGAATTGTTGGAATTTAGTGCAGAATATACAACAAAATCCATGCAGGGATAGCTCTGCATGCCTGAATCATAACTTCAACTGGATTTATACAGGTTGAAACAGGCTTCCTTAGTTTTATGTCAACACCCTTCTCCTGTGCCAAAGGATGAGGGATGGGCGGGAAGACAGATGTCATCCTGAAAGCTGTGACTAATGGTAAGCACAAACCACTTTTGCAGTAATAGAAGCGTGAAGCATATATGTATGAACAACATTTGAGTAGAGAAAGGAAACCTGAGTCCAGAGGTTGCACAGTCGACACCTTTAGTGGAATGTCATTAAGTTGAAGCAAACGCTTTGACAGCTCTTCAAGTGCCACCAGCAAACTTTTTGAGAATGATATAGGATCTGAAAATCAACTTCATTATTCACAAAGTACATTCTTCAAGCTTGAGAAGACATAAGGCTGAAAGTAACCAGCAATTTTAACCATACCTACATCCCTGTGGAGGAGACAAAAATCAAGTTGATCCACAACAGGAACGATTTTTTCTTTGGTGATGGAAAGATGCCTAGACAAAACATGCTCGGCAATATCTTTTATGATGAGATGCCTTTCCCATTCCTCGTGTTCCCATACTGGCAATTGAGGATTATACAGAATACAATTAAAAAAACATCAATTTCAACAGTCTCCGAGTCTGGCAGAAGCAGAAACAGAAGTATATATATGACCAAACCTGCAACTTCAGCTATTCTACTATCGCGAAACTGTCGAAGAGTCGCCTTTTCTCCCCAAAACTTCCGAAATTCTAAAGCCTGGTGGAATGTGACGAAGTATGTATGAGTAAAGAAGACTGAACCAAAAGTTAACCAGATAATCAATGAGATAGACTTGCACCTTATCTCTTTCCTCAGGGCTAGGACCTATGACAGTCATTTTAAAGGCTGATTCTGCTGATTTGACAGAAATCCCAATAAGCAACGGCTCATTGTCTAGCTCCGACAGTCCCTAGAATAGTTTGTTACCAGAATAAGATCAGTTATGCACCATCATATCTTAGTCGAAGAACAGCCGATAATATATACCTCTTCAAAGTTGCATTCAGATGCAGTGTTTCTCCAAATAACACGAATGGACTTAGATCTGTCGCTCAACCCTTGGTCCATGAGGGAGAGTATCTTCTGCTCCTGAGATCTCCAAAGTTCATCATCTAAGCAGAATCCTAAGCTAGAAACTTCACAGTTTCCCCTCAAGTTCAACCTATAGGATCACCGTATGATATAAGTGATCTTGCTAATTGACTAAACCAGAAAGGCTAATATAATATATTTATACTCCCATGAATAATCGTGTTCGAGAACGTAGAAATAATCACTTAATATTAAGCTCATGCTTGTTAGTGTTTTTCCCCCAACATTATTCTGTTGCATCCCCTTACTGAGGACCAGCGGGACATAGTGTATTACAAATCTTTCAGAAGATATTTAAACATACTAATCATTTTATAGGATGACTAGCTCCAAAGAGCA
Source organism: Nicotiana tabacum (assembly GCF_000715075.1). NCBI lineage: Eukaryota > Viridiplantae > Streptophyta > Magnoliopsida > Solanales > Solanaceae > Nicotiana > Nicotiana tabacum. Next base: position 147,551,194 of record NC_134096.1, on the reverse strand, counting down.
TCATTCATAATTGCCACCACGAATTAACAAGTCTGATAATAACAAAAGGAAATTCACTTCGAATACATTAATAGGAGAGCAAATACAAACAGTTTCCTTTGATGCACCTCATGCAGTAGTCATATCTAGCGGGAAAGTCAATCTTTGTGATAAAAAGCTCATCAAAGCCACCATCTTCACATTTATTGATGCTATTAACTGCCAATGCAGCCTCATTGCGCAGCTGTAAGTTTTAAAAAAAAAAAAAACAATCAAAACATTTTATTACTGGAACATGAATCAGACTTGAAATAGACAGAAAAAGAAATAAAAAATCAACCAAATTCTTTCTCCTATTTACTTTGTTGGAGCATTTGAGGAACAAACTATGGAGGAAGGCAGTGTTATTATTTCTCCATTTTCATTAGCTATTAGATCATTATGATGAAAATGACAATACTCTTATTATTTAGATTAAATCAACTGAAGGTGCACTTTAAATTCTCATAAATCACCTCTTTGAAACCATTGTGCGACAGACGGAATGCCAAATTGAAGTCCTCAAATGAATTGCAAATGACCACAGGAAACAACTGCATATCCTGCAATTTCAAACTTAAAATGAGTAACGGTACAACAGCACTTTAAATTATTATACCTGTCTCAATACCTTGGAGACGAGAAAGAGAAAATAAGATGTTGAAGCAATTCACAAATGGAACTCATGCATCTCATGAAGTGGTACCGCTACAATTAGGTAGTGAGATGGGAGTTCTCCAAGACCGAACAATGGCATTTCTAACAAGGCTTTTAGATGCTGACACCTAAAATACATGAAAATGGAGGAATGAACTAATTAAAAGCCTATTTTGTTTTGATTATGTCACCTATTTAGACAACTAATAAAAAAGGGATCACTAACTGTTCGTTATCGAGCCAGAAAATAGATTTTGTAAGCATAATAACCAGAGACAGAAAAGCGAGTTATAATAGTCTTAGCTTAGACAACAACCAAATAAGTACATGCACTAATGCAATGTAAGGTGGGAACAGGTCTGACATTCTTCCATGAACATTGCTTGGAAAGGTGAAGCTTCATTCTCTGTGCCAGATGATTTAGTAGCTTTTATCAACTTGTTGATTGTTAATTTCTTTCTTACCAAAAAGATTTTGGATTTTTACATCTTAATTAAATCCTTGAAACTCTTTTGAATGGAGTTAATCATGAAACATAGATGCATCTTTTTATAGCCTCTCCCACACTTCTTTTTGGTAAGTGTATCTTCTTCAAGTAACTTGTAATCACCAAATATAGCAAAGTAATAAACCTTGTTTGAAGCTTTTTCAGGCTGGGGCTGAATAAAAAGCCCCTTATCCCATGTCTTAGAGGTGGCTGCAAACACAAAAATGATTAGTACTTCAGTTGTTCCCTAACTCAACCAAATAAAAGATAAGTATGAAGATCATACCAATTAAGATATTTCTCTTGCCATGATTAGCTAACTCCAAGAAATGAAAAGATAAAAGATAGAGAGAAACAAAATTACCATAGCACTAAATGCTCGTAAATATACATATTAAATAATGTTATCAGTTCTAGAGCAACTCTTTATAACACTATTTACCAGGACTACTTTGTTGAGAATCTTATAAGTTGAGTTTAAATAAGCCCATAAGTTCAGTTCATATTCATGTTAACATTATTAACAAATGTTTCAGAGACTATTAAGTGTTGGGTAATTGGTTTTGCAAGTCAGGTGCAGGAGTTACCCAGCGGATAACTCCTCTTTTTTCCTGTTCAGGAAAAGCCAAATGCAGGTTGCCCCAAATTCTAAGGATCAGCGTGTTTAAGCATATAACCAAGTTATCGGACCTTTTAAATAAGTTTCCTAGTTTAGGTAAATATATCATGCTTATCACCATGACTTAAGGGGCCGTATGGTTGCCAGGATTAGAAGAAAAAAAATCCTGGGAAAATTCGGGCAGGGATTATTTTATCCGTGTTTGGTTGGATTATTTTCTTCCGGTCTAAGCCATACCGGTATAATTTTATACCAGTATCACGGTCCATTTTCAATGCAATGAATTAAACTTCGTCAAAGAAAGTGTATGCACTTAAAATCTAGGGATTATTAATACAGTATTACAATCCATGCAAATCCTAGTATAATTTTTCTTATGTACCAAACAACCCCTAAGTGTTTGATGCAAACACTGCATCTAGAAATTTTATTCTCATCTTGTTCAATGCATAACACAAATGTCACAATGAAGATTGCCCCCATTAAGCTGAGTAGATAAAGGAGGGATGCCTTAGGAGAGCTCGGCTGGGGAATTCTTAGCATACTCAAGGGTTTCATAAATTTCTTAAGTTTAGGTGACTTGATCAACTTCTTTTTTTTCTGACCAACTCCAACCAACTAAGAAGTACTTAATCCTCTGTGATATCTCACTCTTTCCAACTGAAGCCTAACATATCTATGTCTCAATCTAGAACATGTTTTGTCTTCTGCTTGTGCACGTAATCATAGTACAAGGAGGAAAATCAGGACAGAGGACAGAATACATACCGATGAAGTCCACTGTGATGCGAAATATCTGCATTGTATTCATGGAACTGTTTATATGATGCCTTCCAGGCCTTGTTGCAAGGAAGGCCAATAAGACAGAAATTAGAAACCCATTTAAGCAATCATGGGCATAGATTGAACTCCTCTGCCGAGCCCACACCTATAGAAATGCAACTGATGTAATATTCCGTCTAAGAAAGTAAGCTATTGGACTATATTAGTTCCTTAAAACAAAATTGGCATACTTTTAGCAGTATCAAGGCTTCCCCCAATTCTTTCCACCCAGAGAAAGTTCTTTTGACAAATTCTGCATTATCCTCAAGAAACAAGTCCTCCAATATACTATTATTGTACCTTGGAGTTGCTTGTAAAGCATCTCCTACAAGTGGAAGTAAGTGCAATCATTGTTAAGAAGCAACTCAATATGAGCAAAGGAGCTTGACAAAATATCTAAATATATAAACCTTGTTTGACAGTACGGATATTGTTTCGCTCCAAGCGAAGTTTTGTTGCACTTAACAAAGATGTCGCGGTAGGAATTATTCTCACAACAAATTCAGCATTTCCAATAAGCTTAACTGCTACAATAACAAAAGAACATCAAGTCAGTTAAATAAACTGAAACTTGCACTAGACGCCGGAAAACTTCATCCACTAAGAAGCAAGAGAAGGTAGGGCAGATAGTCTGACTCAACCTGGATAGATAAGTAATATAGGTTTCCGAGCCTCATTTTGGAAACTAGACCATCGCACAGCTCTGATTAACGGAGATTCTTTCAGCTGCTCCTTGATTTTGCAGAGATAAAGGAATCTTTTGGCATGGTATCGATAATTTAGGTAATCTTTTTCGTAAAAACACTCCTGCCAAAAGGAAAAGATTAGAAGGCAAAAAAAAACAAGACATGTCACAACAAGAAAATAAGAAGAGCAATATATCATGAATGTGGTTATTCGCTATGAGACCGGTATGACCATTTTGCCGTGTTATTCACTATGAGACCGGCATGACCATTTTGCCTTAGTCAATTTGGTTCCAATTATGTGCACTGGAAGCATTTCATACTTATCCTGCACACCACTCACTCAGCATTCCAAAGAATGAGCTTTCACCCATGATATATCACATGAACTTACAATTCTTTCTTTTTGATAAATATGAACTTATAATTCTATTTGAGCGATAGAACCAATCATTCCATGCCTGTTAATTCAGGCTACTATTTTTCCAGTAAGATAAACCTTTGACCAGGATTCATTTTTTACAACTTCGTTCCATTTCTCCACATTCATAGTTTGGAATATAGAAGGCATATATTGTGGTAAAAAAAAACTAAAAGCTATAACGGGACGATGGAAAACAGATACTTTGCATCATGTCCACTGCCTTGCTGTTAAACTAGCTGTTGGATGGACTCAGACCAAGTAGATCAGTTTCTGATTTCAAGCGATTGATTGTTTTGCAATTAAAACTTTCTCACATTTTCAAAGCTTATAAATCCTGCACCATTACATAGACGAAGAAATAGCTAAAAGCAACAATTTAAAGCTCTGACCATTTGAAACAATGTGAAATTATCCATTTTACATACCAAGCTTCTTACATTATCATGTAATAATCAAGCAAAACATTTGAACTTAGCATCAAACTGAAAAGTAAATAAGTTACAACACAATACAATACATCAAGTAGCGCTCTAAGACACTCCGAGATTATGACTTTCTAAAGGAAAATAGACGGCACACCTTTGGCAAGTGAAGAAAAAGATCCACATTTAAATCTGGTTTGGTAACGCATTGTATGGAATAACTCCCGCTAATTTCTAGAGATTTTGGCTTCTTAAACGTGAATTCCACCTTATCAGCTTTGATGTCTCTAACAAACCCTGGTGCCAAGTCAGCCGTAACCTGCCAAAAAATGCTTCACTATTAAAAGAGGGGAGTGGAGAAGCAGAGTCAACAAACTCAGCATAACTAAAACTGACTTGTGCTAATAAGAAAAGAAGCTCACAACCAAAGGCTGATCCAAGATTTAAACTTCTAGTTGCACCCATTACTATTTTGTGTCAGTGAGTGTGACTTAGTGTGCGATATATCTTTTAAAGTGTTCAACTATACATGTATATATGTTTGTGTGTCTATGTGTGTATACAGAGAGAATTCAAATAAAGATCCCTGCAGACAACATTACTAGTTTCTCCAACATATCTTATATTTTTGTCCTACGAATGACTTAAAGGTTTTAGAAAGAAATTGACCTGGTCTTCAGGGATTTTATCAATTGCTTCTTTTATGGCGGAGACGACCTTGTCCACAGTTGCAGTAGTTTCAGGGGAGTATTCGAGCTGGACCTCCTTCAACAGCTCCCTCACCTTCAAGTTCATCGAGTCCGTGTAAGTTAATGTATCCGACGCCATTGCTCTGCAATTTCCAGCTCAAAATTGTGTAAGAACAAGCTATTGATTATTTTTTTCCGCCCTCGTGAATCCACTGCCTTCCGCCGCTGCATAAAAATCTTTTATAATTAGCCATATAGAGAAATTAACTCTTACAAAACTCAAACTAGTACATAAACTGATAAGATAAATTTAATTAAAGTTAATACCCAGGTGCTGCAAATTTACAAAAAAAAAAATAAAAAAATGACAAAGAAGCCGCTGCAATAAGCAAGAATTTGACACTTTGATTGCTTGAAATAGGAAAAGGCGGAGAATTGACAATAATTTTGGTATACTTGCACAAGAGAAGAAAGGAGGAGGAGGAGGAGGAGAAGAGTGGAGTGCTTTTTCGCCTAAAACCCTGCGCTGCTGCACGTAAAATGTCTAAAACCTCGACGAAGAAACAGATAATGGGCCTTTTTTAGTTGGGTTCGCTTTGTAAGCACAAAAGTAGTTTAAAATTGGCCCATCCAATGTGAACCTATTTATGTCTAGAAATAACGGCCATGTAGTTACTCTAAAGGACTGCTATTTAAAAATTAGCCTGTACGTATTCAAACTAGAAAATTTCTAAATAGCAGTGCACTTGATCCATTTATGTCCACGGGTGAGGAGTCTTAGGTACCCAATATGAACGGTTACTAATTAGAGAGTTGGAGGCCATTATTTAAACTTTATCTCCGGTTTAATTTTATTTTGTAAGAAAAAAAAATCCCTTACTACTGTTAAAAATAGAAAATTTTAATTTGTAAAAATACTTGCTAGTGCAAATAGAGATTGGAGAGTAGCCTGAAAAAGGTTATACATTGCAATTTTTTTCCTTTTGTTGTCATTATTGGTTATGGTTAGGAATATATTTATTTTATATTTTCTCAAAGAAAAAAATCAACATATCCAAATATTATTTTTCTACTTAACTTTAAATATTACTTTTTTTAAACATCATATTTTTTATGTTTAAACGTCTACATTTTGATCCCTTCACGTTCATAAATGCAACGAATCTTCAAGACGTCAATTGTTGAACATCTCTTATTTTAGTACATACATTCAAATTCTTATTTTTAGTTAGAATGCGTTTAATGCTTAAAATTTACGTTGACTAGTAGGAATAAAATGTACATAATTCTATCAAATCAAAGTGAAATGTGCCTATTAGGATATTATGATTACCAAAATATATAAAATTTAGCAATAAATAATGGACCAAATTGTAATTTCCTTTATGCAATATTACAATTATTGATGGAGAAAGAATACAGACAAAGCGAGACGAAAGAGTAGCTTTTGCCAGTTTGTCCTGAGATTCAACAGGAAGAAATGATAAAGGCGGTAATGGTTATTAACACCCTCGGCAAGCCTCGCCTTTCCAAATTCTACGAATTTCAGGTTTGTCCCCTCATATTATCTTTTGCTATTTCTAAGATCCATCTTTGGTTCAATCTTTGTTTAATTTCTACTGAATTTCTCAATAAAGTTTTTGAATTTTGTTGTCGGGATTGAAATTAGCCAGCGGAGAAGCAACAAGAGCTCATACGTCATGTATACGCAGGTAAAGACACAATTTGATGAAGCTGAGGTTTCGTTCAGTTGAATGTTGACTGTTAGATGAGTTTTTAATTTGTTTTTTCTTTCAGTGTTAAGCAACAGGCCTGACAATGTGAGCAATTTTATTCGGAGCTTGGGTTCAATTTTCGGTCCGGTAAATTACTTCATTGTCTCCTTGTTTATTCTTTTGGTCCTAGCAATATCCTTTAGATTTCAAGTATTCAACAATCTATCATTAGCAGATATACATAATTGTATGATCTTAGAACTTCAATATTTTTCACAATATATAATAAGAACATTTTATCTAGAAAATGTACTTTGATCCTATGCAAATTCTTGAAAAGATGGACATGGAACTTTAGAAAACTTGATTATCTACCCTCACCCTTTTGGAAAGCATTGGTTTCTTTGTTAGGTAGAGAGAAAACCGGTTTCTCAATAGTTTTAGGTTAGTTATCCTCTTTCATCAAGTGGGTAGTTACATACATTCAGAAAACCTACTCTCCAATTGACTAGTAAGATTTTAGCTAGTTAATATTGATTAAAACCGGATAAATGATGGACCAAAATGGGATAAGTGCAGTTCCAGGATACTATCACGTAGGCAACAACTTACATGCTACACTGCTTTAAAGTGTTGTGAACTCCTCTTTGTGATATCGTACAAATTAGGAAGAGTATTTTATACTCTCAAGTATAAAGAGTAAATTATTTTAAAAGCCATTGCTATATCTTTTCCAGGATACAAGGCTCGTGTATAAGCACTATGCTACCTTATATTTCGTGTTTCTATTTGATAACTCTGAGAATGAGTTGGCCATGCTCGATCTAATACAAGGTACTTGTTTCCCTTCTTTACCTTTGTTTTGTTGTGGGGAAATCACATTTTTAAGTTCATGTTTAAGCTAGTGTCCTTAACTATGTTGCAAGACTTCTATGTATGGTAAGATTTTAATGATTGATAATAGGAAGAGAAAGATGGAACTCAAGGTGGCGAACCAAGACCAATTAAATAACAGGTGAAAACAACTCAAAATATGGGATGTGCAATGATATAGTTCAATAGAGCTGTTTCTTTATTCTTGGAAGGAATTATTTTCTCCAAGCAATGGGGAGAAAAATAATGGACATTCATATTAAAATTTAAAAGTACCAAGCTTGGGGTGGTTTACATATTATTAAACTTGCAATGATATTGCACAATTTGTTGACATTGCATGAACCAAAAGCAAATGAGTCTCGATTTTCTGGGATGGGCTTAATTCATAGATAAGTGGATATGCTTCTTCAATGTTTCTATTTAATATTAAAAATAAAGTTCGGGGAAGAATGATTTCACTTCACGATATATTGTTACAAGCGTATTCTCTCCCTGTATATCCTGCATGTCATAATCTGTTTTTCTAAAGATTTTGCCCTGTATTCCTCGCTATGATTCTTTTACCGTCTTCCTCTTGATCATCTTCTGGTATACTTTTCTCCACTTGTAAGATGCTACTTATGTTGATAGAACCATTCATGTCTAGTGGCTGCTGCTGATATTTGAATGATATTACTTTAATGGTTTGTTCATGTGAGCGCTTGTTGATGATGTGGTTCTCTTTACATCAGTTTTTGTGGAAACACTGGACAAATGCTTCAGAAGTGTATGCGAACTTGATGTAGTATTCAATTATAGCAAGGTAGAGTATTGCACTAACCTTTTTGTTGTATTTATATACTTATCTTTGAAACATAAATATTCTTTCTTATCTAGAAAATCAATTGGATGCATTGATGGAATACATCATTAATAAGTCTCACAAATCAACTTCCCTTTTTCTATGTTCTGATTAGTTGCGGAACTCTTATGCTCCCTCAATAACGAACTCTGTTCATTACAATTGCCTGATATGTTTAGATGGACTCCTATATTCCAAATCCAGACAATACCCTTTTTCCCAATATTGGGCACCATTGTGGCTTTTCTCTGTTATAACTTATAACCAGCATATGGTCACCTCTTTGACATGCATAATGCTTCTAGTAATAAAAGCTTGGCCATATTCACAATTTTATGTAAGCTTCATCCAGTGCAATACGTTTCAATTTTCAAATGTTGTTTCTCTTGTTTTTTGGGGTATCAGTCAGTAGTCTGCACTTTTTTTCTGTCTAATGAATGATTGTCTTCTGCAGATGCATACCATTTTAGATGAAATAATTTTAGGTGGTCAAGTGCTAGAAACAGATTCTGTTGAAGTTATGAAAGCAGTTGAGGAGATTACAAAGTTTGTTCTTCTCTCTCTCTCTCTCTCTCACACACACACACACATGAATGGAACACGTGTGTCACTTCACTGTCACTTGCATTTGTCATAATCTTTTTTTACTTCCAGCTTTATATGCAAAACTTGTAAATTGTTTTAGAGAATAATTCCTGTTTAATTGCAGATTAGAGTCAACCACAAGTGCTAGCACATTGATCAACAATTCTATTCCTTCTTGGTGGGCTAGATAGCATATGGTTTGCTCTGTACATTACCTTTCTTATTGTGTTGAAAATGAACTCTATTGAATATGACGTTTGTACTTTTTTAGTGTGGCAAATTAACTGACTTCTCAATTCGTAATCATTTCTATGAATTATAGAGTTTTTTTATAGGGTCCTTTTTTAGCATGTTAGTTATACCGAGTTCTAAAACAACTACGACGCAAAAGCCAAGCTGAAATTCCGTTAGAGTGCTATATTCTACACAAACCTGCCTTATATGTTGAACCTTGATAAGCTAATGTGAGCAATCCTTTTACCGAACTAACGGAACAGCTATTGCTCCGGAATCTTTACACAAATAGCCGGTCATATTCATTGTTTATTTTTTCTAGCCATATTCATAGATTATACACATATAATACTTAAATTATGCATGCATTATACCTCCACCGGCTATTTTTAGTTTAAGGTGTACAGCTATTTGGGTTGATTCTTAAAACCCTCTTGCCCACCTCATAACTGTATGGGCTTAAGTTGACAGTGTTATCCTTCTCTCCTTTTTTTCTGTGGATAATGGTGGTGTTTGGTTCAATTTATGCGCTACTTGACTAATCCACTAAGTACGTGCTATCTTCTACTAGCAAAGGTATTTGGTATATATGTCCACCAGAGTTAGATGAGAAAAAATAATACAATTTTATACCTTGGGATTTGAATCCTGAGCTTCATTGCCAATTTGTCAAAGTTACCAATTTCTTAAAGGTGCAAAAAGTAAACTTTTCAATTTAGTCAACATGGGGAGAGAACAAACAAAAAGAAAGAACGCAGCAGAAAGTTCGTCGTTGCTCTCTGTTAGTTTTCAACATTTGTCTTCCCTTTCAATTATTTTCTGTTATTTTCCTGTTCCCAGCATTGTTTTCTTTGCAGTTTACATCGAGGGGATTCACTCATTCTGAAGATTCTTCAATCGACGAGATTTGCACTAGTGATCCGTCAAACCGACTTCAATTTGCTATAGACATTTGATAGACTCTCGAGTAAAGTATTTGCAATATAACGAAGTGAACCTCTATTTGGCTAAAAGAACTAACTTTTTGTTAGACTAGATATCCTTATTGATGGTGTCGTGAAAATTGGGAAGAAAACTAACGTGTGCCATTGGGTTCTTTGTAAGGAAAAAAAAAAAAAAAAAGGGCATGCAAAGTTTTAGTCAGGGATGGGTCACTCATAGTTATCTCAGGAGATAGAAGGAAGGTAAAAAACTAGGGAGCAGGGGCAACATATCACCAAAACGTAATTAAGGGTTAATGGTGGTACAAGGGGAAAGTTGTACCTTTTGACTATATTTGCTGGACAAGCGATGTAGGAAGGGAAATAGCGTTTCCCCTGAACTAATGATGAGAATTTCAGTGATGAAATTAAATCGAAAGCAAAAGCAAAATCTAATAATACTAAAAGCTCTTGTAAGAATTACAAATTCACGCGATAATTTGCTGATCTTGCTGTGAGCAAAATTAATTCAACTTCATTTAGTAATTTTTTTTTACCATGAAATATGTAGCAAGCAAAAGAAGCTCGGATAATGACGACTAAAAGGAACACATCTTCCCTCTTTAAAGAAAAGACAGTTATTTCTGAGAACATGATTAAATTAAGCAATTGTGGTTAGACAGTGAGAGCAAATTCTCTGTGTAGTTCCCATTTGGTTCTAAACACACGGGAACTCAAAGTAGTCAAAGTATAAGTGAAATATCTGATGGACAATAGGATGACTATCAGTTCACTTTTGGCTTGAGAGTTGGCTTCGCTGAAAATTTGTCAATAATATAAAACTGATGCAACTCGCCAAAAAATCACAACAGGAAAAAATGTTCCTGCCGGAAGAGCAGCTTCATGATTTCTTTAAGTCTGTAATGACAACATGCGCAGCATTGCGTCCTGGGGCGCCCATTACTCCACCACCGGGATGTGCCCCGCTGCCACATAGGTATAGACCTTCAATTGGAGTCCGATAATTTGACCTGCATTTCAACGTTCAGATAATAGCAAAAATCATCATTTTATGGACTTGAGCCCTTCAAGGACTAATGTCAAAAGCTGTTCAAAACCGTTACCATCCTTTCACCGGCCGCATTAAAAACAAAGAATCTAATCCCATGGATCCGTGGAATATATTGCCTCCTGTAATATAACAGAACCCATCAGCATTTCCTATATTAGTTTGCAGGCACCACAAAGCATGCTCCAGCCTATAGTTTTTCATTCTCATAACTAGACGAATCCAAAAGAATTCTTAAAATAGACTCAGATAAAACAAAACATCAGGTTTTCGTATTATCTTCCTAGATCTTGTAGCATGGTAGTACTTATAACGTTAGTTGGTTGGAAGATAAAAGTTAAAACTATGTACATGATTGAGATCCTAAATGCCAGATATGATCTCTGGTACAGTTGCTGAACTACAATAAAGTTCGCAACATAACATTGCTGCAGCTTAAACGCAACAGGACATAATTGCCTTGTTTGTGGAGATTTTTATTTCTGCCACTGTTATTCAGCAAACAGATTGTGCACTCACACCCAAACCTATTTAAGGCCTGCAGCGCAGAAGTTTAAAAATAATACATATTGAACACATTAAATAATGTGGACGGTGGGGCAGATTTTCCTTGCCCCAAGCGGTGTCACGGGACACAACTTCGTCAAAATATTTTGCTAGATAATAAGCAAATTGAAAATATTAGGTATAAACATAAAAAATGACACCACTTTTAACAGAAGGGTTCATTGGTTCATTGGTGAAATGTCTCATCTCCCTCTTGGAGGTGAGGGTTAGAGCCTCACTGATTTAGTTTGCGTAACTACCAAATAAGGAGCAACAAAACCAATTGAGTTAGAATCTGTTCCTAATTCAAATTGATGTAAATAAACATCTTTAACATCAATACATGTGAAGTTTTTTCTTTGTATTATATTCTGTCTTTTATCGGTTTTAGGTGTCTTTCATCTAATGCTTTTGTTAAAGAAACTGTCTGTTTGAAACCATACTGGAATGCTGGTACTGATGCAGCCTTAAAACCCTAAGTTTGAAAAAGTACTCAAATGTTGACACCGCTTACAAAAAATCCTACTCAATAAAGTGCCATTAATGCTATAAAAATATTAAGTCATTCAAACTTCACTTAGCGCTGAGAATTGGAAACACTCAACAATTAGCTGTTTAATAAGAAACTTTTAACAGTCCATCCTTCTATAGTGCATTGGCAAGAATGTTCAATTTATCTATTTAACCATTTTGATGTTCAACAAAATAAATGTACAATTTCGATAATTTTAAAATTTTAGCATAGAATATTAGTACTCGATGGTACAATTTCAGCAAGCTTAATAAACATATAGGGAACCCAAAAATTTCAAGCTACGACATGAGGATAACTTGAATTTGCATATGATTCAGAGAACGTGATACTAACTGAATACGCCTTTCATCGTTCATTGACACGTGTCAATCTCTAAACTTATCAAACAGCCATTAATGAAGGACATCACATTTTGCTATGGTTCTTTCTCTAGGGGGAAGGAGTAGAAAAGGTATAACTGAAGGGATAGCAGTGGCGCACCTGTCAAACCAATTTCTCTTTCAAGATCTGGAGGAGTCAACATATCATACCCAATAATTGATGAGCTAAATCCAGGAGCATATTCATCTATCATGCTAAAGCATCTCTGGGCGAATGATTCCTAGAGAAAAAAAATTCTTTTAATATCACACACATGAAATATGTGATGCACAAAAACGCAATCAGGTTGGATCTAGAAGTTCAAGAGCGATTATGAAAGGTATCAGAATTATAAGTGAAGAGGATTAAAAACTATCAAGAAAGATACTATAATAACTCTTCAGAGATACTTAACTCTATATCCAGGATTTTCCCAGCTGCCATCGGATGGTTTATAAGGTGTGTACTGGATGAATAAACCAATCACATGTTTTCCTAGGTAAAATAATGAATGAATATCTGTAAGTTCTAGTATGGATCGAAAACCACAAGGATATAAAAGAAACAAGACTTCTCTCATTCTGTTGAATGAGAATATCATAATTATATGGGTTTATTGCGTTTTACTCCTTCACATTTGCACATTTAATATTCTGCCTCCCCGTACTGAGGAAATAGCCTAACACCCCTATGTGGTTCTAGAACCGTGCATTTTAACCCCTCAAACCGTGTTAGCTCATTTCCTTCCAAAAGGCCGTGCTGAGGAAGCAAATTTGAGTACCTGATGGAGAGATTGTCTTGTCAAAGACAGTAGGAATTGTCATCTCAATTATGGGCCGGCGAGATGGTAAGCCATTTTCAGCATCCTGAGCAGCAATGTGCATCTCTTCCATACTAAAAAACATCAGAACCATACAGTTATCTTCCAATTAAAATCACAGTTGAAAGGTCAATTTTACAAAATACAGGAATTGCAAGAATGATGATACCAATAATAATCTGATCAATGCCAGAGGGTTGTGGGCAAACCTTCTTATTATGTGTTTAACAAACTCAAAGATCATTGGTATCAGATTAAACCGTTCAGAGTAAGATAATTTTCCCCCTATTTGACATGGAAGTAAGCTTTGCAGCTTTTGCTCATTTAATGAACAAGTGTAATTTCTTCTTGTATGTCCTGCATGTTACAGTCTGTTGTTTCTAAGGATATTTTTTCCCTATTTGACATCAAAGTGAATACCTCTCTGGTCCTATGTGAATGGTACCACTATGCTGCGGACCAGCATCTGGATGACTTAAATTGCAGCACTGGAACTGTGGTAATCTGTCAACGGCCAAATTGATTTTAGTAGTAGCCTGTTGCAGTAAACAATGATCCCTTAAAATTCCAGGTAAAAAAGATTAACAACCAAAACCTGCAATGTTTAGCCTAAATTGCAGCTTTGAATATTAACAACCAATTTGATTAACAACCAGTTAGCAGCGAATTTGATTCTAGTAGTAGTCTGGTTCCAGAAATCAATGATCTCCTAAAATTTCTGTACAAAATATTAACAACTAAAACATGCAATGTTTTCCAATATAATGACCATAACAAGAGCAGAGGCGGATCCAGGATTTCAAAAGGATGGGTGCACTATTTATGAAGAGGTGAATCTAGAATTTATATTTGACGGGTTTAACTATAGTGTCTCACCATGAACCCACTACACTTTTGAAATTATAGGTTCAAAATTATATTCTTTTTGAAATTTTAGTGATTTTCACTTATATATCTAAACTTCGTACCGAAAATAAGACCATTTAGAGTGGGATTTGAACCGCCAATTTCACTTGTAGAGGTGCACCAAGTAATTATTGCACCGTAAGAGTCTTTATACATGGGTGCACGCACATATGTTTAAGTAGTTTTAAAGAAATATAATATTGTTATACATGATTTAGAGAGAGGAGTATGGGTTCACGTGAACCCATATGCATTAACCTAGATACGCCCCTGAACAAGAGATGAAACTTCATGACATAATGTTTTCTTGTAGAGCAAGTGGAATATTACAAATGAAATCAACCTAAGACTTTCACGATTGAGCCACATATATGCAACAGGAGTAAAGAGACTCGGACATGAACCTTACGAGTTACGAGGAAATAGAGTTTTAAGTTAGAAACTTCTACTACACGTATAATACCAACAAGCATCTCTCTAACAATGCTTCGCTTAAGGTCATATCAAACTGGAAATAACATATTCCTGTTATGCCATAAAAATAAATGCAAATTCCTAGTTGGTCCCTAACCTGAGCTGAGGGTCTATTGGAAACAACCTTTCTATCCTCACAAGGTAGGGGTAAGGTCTGCGTACACACTACCCTCTCCAGACCCCACGGTGTGGGATAATACTGGGTATGTTGTTGTTGCTAGTTGGTCCCTAAATCATGAAATCTTTGAAAGCTAAGTCACTGTCAGTTTAGAGTGCAGGCCAAAGATGTGCCAGCACAGAAAGCTGAAGAGCCGTAGTAGGACTAACTACTGAAAGAACTTGTGGTTTGGAGAAAAAAAGGAAACTGAAGGTTAAATTATCCATATTGATGAAGATAGCTATCAAGGGAAGCCACAGAGGGAAAAAAGGTGAAGCAACAGATCAAAAGTAATAAGCGATCGAAAAAGAACAGATCAAAAGTAATAAACTACTGCTTTGATGAAGATGGCCATGAAGTAAAGTTGCAAAAAGAAACGGCCATGAAATATGTCATGCACTGTTAGCGTTCTAGCTCTGTTCAAAAAGTGAAGGACGATGGGAGGCTCCTGATGAATCCAGGTGCCAAAAATCACATGAATCACAATCTCGAATGGAAGTTTCAGAAGACAAAATGTGGTACAAAGAATTCACTACCCTTGGAGTATAAAAAACTTATAGAAGAGAAAGAAAAGAACGCAGATATGCACAAGGAATCTGATGCCTGTGAACTAAAACTCTGAACACTATAGTAGGATTCATTACCAAAAACTTGTAAGAGAAAGAAATGAATAGTGACTAAAAAACATGAGATACAACCATAAAGTCCAAACTGCCAACTCTGAGATCCTTCAATCAGGAATCCCTTAGATTGAAGTAGTTGTGAAGCCAATATCAATGAAAATAAAATGAAAATAAAATGAAAAGAAAAAAGAACAGGAAAGAAGAACGGTTTGACACCATCATTTCAACACGTAAGCACGGTATAACTACACTCTTATCGACATGGTCAGAACTTGTTATGTCCACGCTGAATTCAATTTTCAAGATTTGTTCGATAAATATAAGTACTATATTTAACAAGAAAGTTGGCATAGGATGAACCGTTTTACAAGGTAGATGATAAATGCTATGACACTTCAATTGCTCAAATATCACATTGATAAGAAAGAAAACATAACTGAATCTTAGAATAATCACTGAATAATAATACTTCATATGCAAGCTTACAGAGCGATAATCAGAGCACTTGATAGCATTATGAAAATCGTGAGGAAGCACATCATCTGGCACAAGATCCTGGGTCGTGGGAGAAGCATAATCAGAGATAAAATAGGATGTCTTTTCTCTGATGTTTTCATAATAATATCCACTGTTAGCCTAATTCCTTGAAATTAAAGAAGAGGAACAACATTTTTACCATGAAAGTTTTGAATGGCGTTGCATTGGATAAAACAACAGAAGAATGCAATATGGTTCCGTCTGCCAGCATCACCTAGAGAAATTCCATCCAATTTTGCAACATCAAAATTAGCTTTGACCTAGAAAAAAAGTAAAAAAATTGGAAACACAACTTAGTGAAACTAACCCCATGAACTCTGCCACTGTCTTCAATCATCAATTTTGAGACCTACATGGACAACAGTCAATTTTCTTCAAAAGAAACAACTTCAAATACAATCAAGGCAAAGACCAAGGAGATGGTATATGTAAATTGTGAAAATAAGAGAAACCTAAATAATAACTTGATAAATCAATAATGTACAAGTTGTGCTCCTTATATATGAGTCTTAGGCTACAAAGAATATGGCAGGTAATCATTCTCTGTGCTAATAAAGTGAATATTCTACAATTGAATACAGAATTCCTGAACATGTCATACAAAATTCTATAATAGTTTCCTCACTCAAGTTCAATGAATCTAGATATGTGTGATCATACATATTCTCTTAATATTCAAGATAAATAATCAATGTTATTAAACGTTAAATAATTAATAGATAAACATCTTTTTAATCTTTCTAAGGCTATTAGAAGATAGAAGTTAAGTTATTAAAATCCGATGTATTACACCCAGAAATTAACAGCAAAGTAAAGAGTTGATGGAATCGGAAGTCACAATATCGAATAAAAAATTACTGGGTTAGAAGAAGGAGTTACTGACAAAGTGGGTTGATGAAGGTTTACCATAACATCGGAATCACAAGTCTCTCATATAAAGGCCTTTAGCAGCTGCAAGATGTATCTACATTTTTTCAGGTTTATTTCAATTTCACAGCATTTTGTTTGAAGGCATATGGCTGACACAATCTGCCACATGCCTTCAAACATACTGAACTTTCACTAATAAAACCCCAAAAATAATAAATAAAGCAAATTTACTAAGAGAGCATCTAAAGCTCTTGATGCATGTCAGATACTCAAAAGCCAACAACTCTTATCATTGAACGGATAACAGTGCATAAGCATACTTCGACTACGGTCAATATGGATGCACCAGCCTCCTTTGCAGCAGCAGCTATAGCCAATGACACCGAGCCCATTCCCCCTTCAACATACCTACATGTCACAGCAGCAGTCAAGCTTTTATTTTACTTACTAAGAGAGGACATGATAAAATCACCCAGTTTATCTAAGGAAGGCAATTCAGGATTTGAAATCAAACAGCATCACATAAAATATTTTGAGTGTGCAAGTTAATTAAGCTTTTGAAGGAAGAAGAGAACAAGTCCTATCTCTCTAAATAGTCAAAATGCATGGAACATTAGTTCAAATATATGTGTGCTCAGATAAAACCTTCATCTGGGAATATAAGGAAGTTGATGGAAAAGAGGGATACCAAGCATAGTGCACTAAATGGGCACCACAAAAAGAAAAGATAAAGAACAGTCTACTGCTTTTGCTTAAGCTACAACAAGCAGCTAAGTCATTAGATGTAATCATTTGCTAGTATGACTAAAGTAGAACACTGAAAAATCTGAAAGTAAAGGGTCTTAGATTTAAAAAGAATGAAAACAAAGAAAGATCCATTCTTCCCAAGAAAGAAAACGAAACAGAACTCTATGTTAATTCGATGAATATTTCATTACATAATTGGAACATTTAAAGCAACTATTCAGAAGCAGAATCCTTCAGATAAATGGAACAAATGATTCTCGAAAAATGCAGAAGTATTTAAAGCTTTGCAGAAGGCTAATCCAGCATATATGTTGTATACGTACGACCAAATACCACGATCACCATCAGATTCTCCCATCACGTGATGTAGCAACACATATCCACTTCCAGGTGTATGGACACTTGCCTATGAGTTTTTTAGTTAACAGACGAAAAAGAAAAAGAGAGAGAGGAGTAAGTAGGAAGCAGACTGATGCTAACAAGATAAAGAATATTAATCAGAATTTCCTTGGATTGGCATTTGTTAATGACACAGCTGGCATACACTAAATTGATGAGAACGTGAAGAATGACAAACCTGAGGAAGATTAAGGTAATCTGTTTTTTTTTCCTTACTGACTAGAGATAAAAGAACCTTAATCCTACAGTGTTCTCAGTAAACGTTGCAGATTGGGCCAAGAGATACTCAAGCCTCCTACTTCATGCAGATGGAAAAAAACTTGTAAAAGATATGGTCATATATGCATATAAGCATAGCTGGAAAAAAAATCTGAAACCATGGCCACGTGAAACCTCCAATATTTGCTGCAAAGACATGAATTTACATAATCCAATGACTAAACACATATTTCACTTAAGTCACTCCATCGTTGTCACTAAATAGATGGTAATGCATAATAGCTAAACTTTTACTTTTCAGAAATGCCCAATCATATAGTTCTCGCAACTTAGATCCTAGATACACATTACTACTCCTTATATATGCAAAGCATGCACACAGCAATTGACTGCACCTCCATGCTTAATTGGATACATTCTGAGAACAATACAGGCCAAAAAAGCTTACCGTAGTCCCTATTACTGCATCAGTTGCAAGAGTTGCTTTCAGAACATCAGTCTGTGATATTTCAGTCAAGGAATTAGTAAACTAGTGATACCAGAAGGAGAGAAGAGTAAGAGGTAAGAGAATTCTTCGAAAAATATTTTGAGGAATGTGACAACTTTTCACTCTTTAAAAGAACACACTTCATAACAAGAATCACACAGCACAATCTCATGCAGTAGCAGCTTCCAGTACATCAAGACAATTAATTACTACATACACCAGAAGAAAGTGATTCTTATCCATTGAAAAATCTTGTTCATTCCAAAGATTTTGTTTATCCCGAACTTGGAGAATTTTACATCAAATTTTAATGAGACATATCATGCATGCTCCTATGCCCGAGCCCTCTACAACACATTTGACCTAGTTGAAGAAGGCATTTATAATGGACTGAGGAAAGAATAAATGAATATCGGTGGACAAAGAGACAAGAGTAACAAGATATTGCAGCAAGCACCCAAGAGTGTCATCTAATGGTCAATGAAGTGGGTGTAAACCTAGGAGACCAGTGTTCAAATTTCAGCCGAGACAAAAAATACTAGGTAATTTCTTTTTATCTGTCTAAACATTAGTAAGTAGAGTTATCCGTTAATTGTGCTGGTGGAAGACAACAGGTATGGGGTTCCTGGTGGAATAGTCGAAGTCCGTGCAAGCTGGCCCAGTCATTACCATTAAGAAAATTTATTGCCCTGGACAAAATAACAAACATCCTCTCCAACTCCATTAAGGACAAATTGCGCTACTTCTGATCTAGTGTAAGACAAGTGTGCCAAAAGCCAAAATGATAAAGGATACAATTGAAATGGAAAAGCTTGGAGAAACCAAGAGAAAAGGTTATACTACAATAACAACTAGCCTTTAAAATTAGAATCCGAATTTGGAAAACACTCATCAAAGGTTCCTACACTATTTAAGGACAAAAGAATACTCGACAAAATTAATGATAGAAAGCATAGATTGGGTCACAATCTTGAACCTTTAGACAAATTTACATAGTTGTTTTTGGTAATTAAACAACTTTATTAATCACCAAAGTAAATAATTACAAACCATAGCTAAATGTTACATTTAGCTGTCCAGGACTGGACAAATGCACATATCAACAATAACAACAACAACAAACCCAGTGAATTCCCACAAGTGGGGTCTAAGGAGACTAGTGTGTACAAAGACCTTACCCCTACCCTGGGAAGGGCAGAGAGGCCGTTTCCGATAGACAAATTCACATATCAAACATAATAGATTTTAAGCAGGCTGATAGAACGAGTAAAAGAAAAATAACAGAAAAAACTAAACAGTTGTAACAACCTCAAACCAGTTATAGATGTAACAACCTCAAACCAGTTATTCAAAACCTTCGAAGCTGGGGCGAGTAAAAGGTCCATCAAATCCCTGAAAAGTTCAGCTGAAACAAGTTAACAAGGATGGACTATGACAAATGAAGGCAAGACTTCATACTATTTTACACTACATGTTGTCCTAGACTGTCTAAATGATGATACTATAAGTTTAGCGAAATTCCACAAACATGATCATCTAGAACATCTTACACTAGGTCCTTTTGTCCCAAGTGGAGTGCTCGGCGTAGACAATTAGCCCAAAAGGCTGAATTTTGTAATCTGTGCTTCATACGAGTATTGAGATGTGAAGAGCCTTGTAAAGTTTCCGGTGTAGATGAATCCAGAAGTGGGTCCAAAAACTCGCAGAACTTGTCTAGTTGACTCTCATACCTATAATTAGGTGACACTTGGTAACTCAAAATTTAGAATATGATTATAATAGATAAAATGGTAAGCAGCTACAAACTAACATATAAATTCTTGTACAAAACTTTAGAATGCTAAGCAAGCTCAATCATCAAATTCCTAAATTATCCTCTAGTTCCATGCGTGTACACAAACTTCATTATAAAAGAACTGTGAACTTGATTCAAATTACTTGGACTTAAGCTACCCCCGATATCCATTTTCCAATCATAGTCATAATCCGAGCTTCACCAAAGCATTCTCAGTGATGTATTATGAGTTAATCGATCATAAATGGTTGTACGTCTATCTATCTCCATCTTATAGTCAGATTCACACTAGCCCTGTAGCATTTAAATCGCCTAAATTAACTGCTTTTTCGTCTGAATGAATAGCTTAAAGTTTAACCCCCATTGTAGTAAACATGGTTATTTAACAAGCAAACTCTTAAAAAGGCACAAGCTCTGCCTCTTTTTTTTTTTTTTGTTGCAGCAAACAATTAACACTCTGTTTGGATCATTGTTACCCATCGTTTTCTAATGTATCGTATTGTACTGTATTGTATTGTATCGTATCGTTTTATGAATACAATGTTTGGATAGACTGTATTGTTTATTGTTGTTAAATAACATTTTGCTGATTGGTTTGACTGTATCGTACTGTACAGTAACTGATAAGTTTACTAAAATACCCTCCATTATTTTAAATATTTAATTTATCAAGAATTACACATACAAATTATTTAAGAAAATCACTTTCTACTAATTTATCATCAATTATGTCTTATATATAAGTTAAGTAATTAAATTCATGCAAATCCTATCGAAATTAGTGGAACAAGTTAATAATATTAAAAATAATAATAAGTACACTATGTTCATAATTAGATCATAATAATAAAAAAATAAAATAAAATGTTAAGTAGACTCCATTTAGAATTTAGATCATAAGTAATATTTCCTAACAACCAATATCATAAAGCTAATTGGAGATAAAGAAATTAGAATTGGAATTACAAATCAAAGTAGAAGAAAGAATAAAACAAAAGTTAGGGAAAACCTATACCTGAAGAGTTTGGAAGCGGCAGAAGCAACGAGATTTTTACGTTATTAGACTTCACGTATATAGCTTATATTTGGGATGCTGTCTTTGAGAATTTATATAGGTTATTAGACTTCACGTAGAATTCTATTATAACATTATATGAGAAAGAGACTTTGCTATTATTTAAAATAAAAAAAGGTAAAGGGTAAAATAGAACTATAAAGTAATAACTTAGGACATAATTAGAAAGAAAAATAGTAAACGATCCCACCACACCAAATCAGTTGTTTCAAAAAATGGGACTTTTCATTGTTCAAGAACAATGAATTTAACAATACAATACAATCAATTTTAACTAAATAATCAAAACAAATATTGTTTTGGTAAAACAATACAATACGATACAATGGGTAACAACGATCCAAACAAGCTGTTAAAGAAATTATCATTGAAGTTAAAGTAAACCACCTTAATTGATGAGTATAAAAAGATACAGAACCTTGAGTAAGCATCTGCATCAGATTTAGAAAACTTTGAAATCTCAGAATAGTTGAGCTCCTTATCAGGACCAAGCAGAAGATAACGTCCGTCACGACAAGGCGTGAATGATGAAGGATTCCTCTTTAATAGCTTCAATCCATGTCTCTTCAGCTCCAATTCTCTATTAATCATAACGCATTCCCGATAAATAAACGACTATCATAAGTAAATGATTTTAGTACTGAATAATTTGGTGTCTCACTTAATAACGCAGGGTCTAAGGAGGCTTTGGAGGTAACTACAACGAGAAAACTTGAAGCCAGGAATGAGTTCTTCAGTGACAGCAGCACCGCCTATGATGTGGCGCCTCTCGAGAACGGCAACGGAGAGACCGGAGCGAGCGAGATATGCGGCTGATGTAAGGCCGTTGTGGCCACCGCCGATTATCAGAGCATCCCATTTCTTCTCTTTCGCACTGGAGCTGCTGCTAAATTTTCGTAATTGTCTCCACATATTCTTTTTTACCTAATAATCTCTGGTTTTCAGGAGAGCAACTGATTGAACAGGCAGTAGGGAATCTATGCTGAGCTTCATCACTGATTAGTCTGCTGGTTTATTGGAGTTTGAGACGCTCCTTTGGCCTTTTCCCTCCTTTGTCGTGTTGTTACTCTTGTTTCTGTAATTTCTATTCATAAAATTGAATTACTAGCAACTATTATTGTGAAGTGATTTATTGTCTACCAATAAAATTATTTGTTTAGTCTTCTTTTATTCCATTTGTGTTTGACAAAACACGGTTAATAATTCAGCGTAGCAGCATAGCCAAGATTTTCCCTGGGATAAAATGATTTCCTTAATTCATTTCACCGTTTAATTTGAATACATCACTCAGCTAATATACTGAATTTTTACGAGTTAAGAATGCCATAAAAGGTGAAATGACATTTTAAATAAAAATGACGAACATCCACAACTATTTGATAGATCAATTTTAATTTTACTCTTGTACCTATGTTGGATATACAATGTTTACAATTTATAACTTTTCAAATACAATAAAATACAATACAATACATGCAACATTACAATATGACGACATTACACATATTGATAAGGAATATGGAAGGTTGATAAAATCATAATTAAGTTTCTATTATGAAATATAACCCAAAGTAACAATATCGAACAAGGAAAAACAAACTAAGAGATATAGAGAGAAAGAGAGGAAGAGAGATTCTTATTTCTTCTTCAATTGTGTGTATTTTTCTATCTATTACAAGGCCTTTATATATGCATGAAAAATGAATAAAAATATGTCATTGAATATATCATTAAGCATTTGAGAAGATCATGGAGGAAGAATAGACATCCACCATAATTTGTTTTCTCTTATAACGCTCCCCCTTGGATGTCTATAGATAATGTGCCTCGTTAAAACCTTATTAGGAAAAAAAACTACGGGAAAAAAATCCTAGTGAAGGAAAAAGAGTACACATGTTTAGAAATACGCATTTTGGTTGCCTCGTTAAAAATCTTGCAAGGAAAACCTAGTAGGACAAAATCTTGTAAGGGAGAAAGAGTACAACGTGTATTAACTCCCCTTGATGAGAGTATCAATTCACATCCTTGAGCCTTCGCATCCCAATCTTGTACACTAGTTTCTTGAAGGTTGACGTTGGTAGAGATTTTGTAACGACCGGGTCGGTCGTTCCGAGAGTTGTAGTCCCGTTTTTCCCATTTCTGCTTATTTATGTGTTGTTCAACTGTGTTGAGTTGTATCGAGTTGATAGGTTTGGGTTCAGAGTAGTTTTGGAGTGAAATGAGACACTTAGTCTCTTAGTTAGAAAGCTAAGTTAGAAAAGTCAACCGGAAGTTGACTTATGAGTAAACGAGTTCGGACTTAAATTTTTATGATTTGGTTAGCTTCGTTGAGTGATTTTAGACTTAGGAGTGTGTCCGAAATATAATTTGGAGGCCCGTGGTAGAATTAGGCTTGAATTGGCGAAAGTTAGAAATTTGGCAATTTTGGTCGGCAGTGAAAAATTTGATATCGGAGTCGGAATGGAATTCCGAGAGTTGGAGTAGGTTCGTAGTGTCATTTGTGAAGTGTGTGCAAAATTTGAGGTCATTCGGACGAGGTTTGATAGGTTTCGGCATCGGTTGTGAAAGTTTGGGGTTTCAAGTCCATTAAGCTTGAATTGGTGTGCGATTCATGTTTTTGTTATTGTTTGAGGTGATTCGAGAGCTCGATTGAGTTGGTATGGTATTTTAGGACTTGATGGCACATTTGGTTGAGGTTCCGAAGGCCTCGGGTGTATTTCGGATGAGTTTTGAGCGAGTTCGGGCATTACCGGAACTCATGCATGGTTCTGGTGCTTAATTTTCGCGGACGGCGGCAAAATTACGATAAGGGCGGAGGAGGGGGCGTGGACCGCATAAATTTGGTCGCGGAGGCGCTCCAGGGCAGATCTGTAGATTCGTTGGTCTGACTTCGGAAGCCTATATCTTTTGATCTACAAAGAATTTTGAGATGATTCAAAAACGAAAATTATAGCCCTTCGTGTCTAGTTTCCATAAAGCTTAAGAAATTATCATTTGGACAACTGTAGAGAAAGTTATGGCCAAAATACTAAAGCCTATCACTACAACCACCAGAAGCGCAAACATCGCTACTTTTTCGCGACCGCAGGGGTTGGATTTCGCGGCCGCGCCTGGATTTTCACGGTCAGCATAGTGGAGATCAGAGAGTGCACTAAATAAATGGGGTTTAGGGCATTATTTCACATTTTGGACCTAGGGAGCTCGGTTTGTGGCGATTTTTCGAGGGTTTTTCAAGAAATTTATTGGGTAAGTGATTCTAACTCGAATTTGGTTAATGTTCATGAATATATCAATGATTTTATCATTTGATTAGTACTTTGAGGTATAAATTTGGAGAAAATTGTAGAAACTTCAAAAAATAATTTTTTGGGATTTGAACATCGAATTGGAGTCGGATTCGAGTGAAACTAGTATGGTTGGACTCGTGAGTGAATGAGTTTCCTAGTTTTGTGAATTCCGTCAGATTTTGAGACGTGGACCCGAGGGCCGGTTTTTGGACGATTTTGGATTTTGGCCTATTTATGTAGTTCTTATTGTGGAATTCGATTCTTTAGCCTATGTTGATAGTAGTATTCTGATTTTGGTTAGATTTAGAGCTTTTGGAGACAGAGTCCAGAGACGAGGGTATCCCGAAGTAGGATTTTACGTTGTTAAGGTAAGTAACAGTTTTAACTCTGGTTTTGAGGGTATAAACCCGGAGATTTGACATCACGTGATTGTTTGGAAGTGATACCCACGCTAGGTAACGGGCGTGTGGGTGTGCACCGCGAGGGATTGAGACTTGGTCCGTCCCGTGAGGCTGTGAGGCCTAATGGCTATTATCTGTGGTTATGTGTTTATTTGTTGTTGAACTTGTTTGCCTTCATATTAGAGATCATGCTTGGGCTTTATTCATGCTCACATTATTTGCATTCAGTCATAGATATAATTGTACATGTTTACCTCAGTCCCTATTATTTTGCTGATATGCTGTGATACTTGACGTGGGCTGTGTTTCCCTTATTTGTTGATGATGGTGAGGCTATAGAGGTACATGACTGAGTGAGGCTGAGGCCTGTTGTGAGGTATTTGATTGAGGCACGTGAGTTGTCCGTGCAACACGTGAGTTGTCCGTGCAGCACGTGAGTTATCCATGCGGATCCAGGTATTGATATCATAGCGCGTGAGTTGTCCACGTAGCACGTGAGTTGACCGTGCAGATCCATGGATTGATATTATGGCACGTGAGTTGTCCGTGCAACACGTGAGTTGTCCGTGCTTAGCGCTTGGGCTTTGGGAGCCCCTCCGGAGTCTGTACACACCCCCAGTGAGCACAGGTACCTATTGAGTGTTGAGTGTTAAGTGCTGAGTGCGAGTGCCGAGAGCCGAGTGCTGAGTGATGGAGTGACATTGCTATGAGGATTCATTGCTTTTGTTGTTGCTGCATTTCACCCATTAATTTCTTTGTAGCATTTATTGAGTTGATGGAATTTACATGTTAATTCATGTTTATTTTAAATTGTGATAAAGAAATAATTGAATTGTTCTACTTAGCTCGTCACTACTACTCAGTTCCTTAGTTATTTCTGTTACTACTGAGTCGGTTGTACTCATACTACACTCTGCACTTTATGTGTAGATCCAGGTGAGTTAGAGCGCAGCGATCGTTGAGTTCGGGCCGGCTATCATTGGAGACTGCAAGGTAGCTGCTAGCATTTGCAGGACCTTGTTACTCCTTTTATCATTTCTTCTTTTGGACTGCATTGACATTAGACAGTTTTATTTCTTAGTTCCTAGATTTAGACGCTCATGACTTAGTGACACCCCGATGTTTGGGGCTCGTTTCCGTATTTTCTATAATTATATTTAGAGTTGATTTAGTTTATGAAAAATTCAAATATTGGAAATGTTTTATTAAATTCTTATAATCGATTAAGTAGTAATATTTTGGGAAATAGGCTTGCCTTGTAACACGATAGGCGCCATCACGACCATGGTTAGATTTTGGGTCGTGACAAATTTGGTGAACAAATCAGCCATATTATCACTTGAACGGATCTTT
The DNA here is from genome assembly GCF_000715075.1 of Nicotiana tabacum. Taxonomy (NCBI): domain Eukaryota; kingdom Viridiplantae; phylum Streptophyta; class Magnoliopsida; order Solanales; family Solanaceae; genus Nicotiana; species Nicotiana tabacum. The sequence goes on along the minus strand of NC_134096.1, from coordinate 147,524,539 downwards.
TGCACATTAATATCACTATTCTTTTAAAGATCATGTGTGAAAAATAACATTGGTGAAATGTGATTTGTCCTATCCCCTTTTATGAATCCTCCTTTCAATCGGGCTATGCATGCTGCATTGTCTTCATACAAAATTATGGGTAGTTTATCACATTTCAAACCACATTTGTCTCGAATAAGGTGTATTATAGACCTCAACCATACACATTCTCGACTTGCTTCATGAATAGCAATTATCTCAGCATGATTAGATGAATTAGCCATGATTGATTGCTTAGTCGATCGCCAAGATATGGCAGTGCCTCCATATGTAAACACATAGCCTGTTTGAGATCGAGCCTTGTGTGGGTCAGATAAATACCCAGCATCGGCATAACCAACAAGATCGGGACTGCAATTATTTCCATAAAATAATTCCATATCGGTAGTCCCTTTTAGATACCGCAATATGTGTTTGATTCCATTCCAATGTCTCCTTGTAGGAGCAGAGCTATATCTTGCTAAGACATTAACTGGAAAAGTTATGTTAGGCCTTGTAGTGTTAGCAAGATACATAAGTGCACCAATTGCACTAAGATATGGTACTTCAGGACCAAGAAGCTCTTCATTCTTTTTTTGAGGTCGGAACGGGTCCTTATTCGCATCAAGTGATCGAACAATCATCGGAGTACTTAATGGATGTGCTCCATCCATGTAAAACCATTTCAATACCTTTTCTATGTAGGCAGATTGATGAACAAAAGTCTAGTTTGCCAAATATTCAATTTGCAAACCAAGACATAACTTTGTCTTTCCGAGATCTTTCATCTCAAATTCCTTCTTTAAATAATCAATTGCATTTTGGAGTTTTGTAGGAATTCCAATAAGGTTTATGTCATCAACATATACAGCAAGTACAACAAACTCCGATGTTGTTTTCTTTATAAAAACATATGGACAAATGGTATAATTTATATAAACTTCCTTTAATAAATACTCATTAAGGCGGTTATACCACATTCTACCTGATTGCTTTAGACCATACAAAGATCTTTGCAATTTGATTAAAAACATTTCCCAGGACTTCGAATTATGTGCGTCAGGCATTTTAAATCCCTAGGAAATTTTCATGTATATCTCATTATCAAGTGAGCTGTAAAGGTAGGCTGTAACCGCATCCATTAAATGCATGTCAAGCTTTTCATAGACATCAAAACTAATGAGATAAAGGAACATTATAGCATCCATAACAGGAGAATACTTCTCTTCATAATCGATACCGGGCCTTTGTGAAAATCCCTGTGCAACAAGGCATGCCTTATATTTTTGTACCTCATTTTTCTCATTTCTTTTACGTGCAAAAACTCATTTATAGCCAACAGGCTTAACACCATTTGGTGTTTGGACTACAGACCCAAAAACTTCATGTTTCGCAAGTGAAGTTAATTCTGCCTGGATAGCATCTTCCCATTTTGGCCAATCATTTCTCTATCTACATATATCAACAGGTTTTGGTTCAAGATCCTCATCTTGTTGTATTATTTCAACCGCGACATTATAAGCAAAAACGTTATCGATAACAATATTATTTCAGTTCCATCTTTTTCCCGTTAAGACATAACTTATTGAGATCTCTCCATTCTCATCATTTTTAGGTACCTGAACCTCCCTTGAGGTTTTATCATTTGTTATGTCTCTGTGCTATTCTTGAGTCACTACTTATGTATTATAACCACTTTGATCATTTGCTCCTTTTATTTTTCAAGGATTCTTATCCTTAGAACCGATTGGTCTACCACGTTTCAAGTGCGATTTAAACTCATTTGCTTTAATTAATTGTCCTACCGGGATATCCACTCGAATTGGAGCATTAGCAGCTGGAATATGTGACTTAGTCACCCTTGGTAGGTCAGTGAATGCATCTGGCAGTTGATTTGTAATATTTTGCAAATGAATTATCTTTTGAACCTCTTGTTCACATTGATTTATTCGAGGATCTAAATGAGATAGTGATAATACATTCCAATCTATCTCCTTTCTCAGCTGCTTATTTTCTCCCCCTAATGTTGGGCATACTGATTCATCAAAATGACAATCAGAAAATCTTGCCGTAAATAAATCTCCAGTCATAGGCTCCAAATATTTTATAATAGAAGGAGATTCATACCCAACATATACTCCAAACCTTCTTTGGGGACCCATCTTTGTGTGTTGTGGTGGAGCAATTGGAACGTATATCGCATAACCAAAGATTCTAAGATGAGAAATATTTGGTTCCTGACCAAAAGCCAATTGCAATGGGGAGACTTTATGATAACTTGTGGGCCTTATCCGCACAAGTGCTGCTGCATGTAAAATAAACATTGGTCTAGCAATTAATTGGAGGCGTTTGATCAATGATTCCGCTAAACCATTTTATGTATGAATATGAGCAACCGGATGCTCAGTTGTTATCCCAGTTGATATACAATAATCATTAAAGGCTTGGGATGTAAACTTACCAGCATTATCAAGACGAATTGTCTTAATTGCATAATCTGGAAATTGTGCTCTTAGCTTTATTATTTGAGCCAACAATCTCGCAAATGCCATATTGCGAGTTGATAGTAAGCACACATGTGACCATCTTGTAGATGCATCTACCAAAACCATATAATATCTGAATGGTCCACATGGAGGGTGAATGGACCCACATATATCACCCTGTATACATTCCAGAAATGTAGGGGATTACATCCTAACTTTAATAGCTGATGGTCTAATAATTAATTTGCCTTGAGAACATGGAGCACAAGAGAATTCCTTAAATTGAAGAATCTTTTGGTTCTTCATTGAATGTCTATGTGAATTCTCAATTATTTTACGCATCATAGTAGAATCAGGATGACCCAACCGGCCATGCCAAATAATAAAATTATCTTGATTAGTAAACTTTTCATTTACTATGGTATGCGTTTCAATCCTACTAATACTTGTGTAGTATAAGCCGGAGGAAAGCGCAGATAACATTTCAAGCACATATTTCTTACCAGACATTATTGTAGTAATATAAAGATATTCAATCTTTTCATCATTTGTAGTCTCAATATGGTAGCTATTTTGGCGAATATCTTTGAAACTTAATAAGTTTCTTCGAGATTTACTACAATATAGTGCTTTATCAATAGCCAAATTTGTTCTTCCTGGTAGTAATAAATTGGCTCTTCCAGAACCTTCAATTAATCTTGTACTACCGGATATTGTATTAACATTGGATTCTTTTATTACCAAATAAGAGAAATATTTCTTATCTCTTAAAATAGTGTGTGTTGTAGCACTATCCAGAAGATATATATCATCTTTATTAATCTTGAGTCTTACTGAAGGCTGGGAAATTTTCATATTCTTCATAAAAAAAATCAAAAAGTACATTATAAGAAATATGAAAGACAAACACAAAAAAATATTAAGAAATACATTAGGAATGTAGAAACTAGCAACACATGATGCATTAGGAAAATACTCCCTCTGGGCATCTAAGAGTATACTGAAGTTCTTTGCTCGGACTTTGTTGAACTTACGAATATCGTTATACCTTATTTCATAGGTCCGTTTATCCATCCGTATGAATTTACTGCCATAACTCTTACTTTGATTTATCATTACTGAGGTCTGCTACCAAACTCCAGGTTACTCTCGTGCTTATCCTATATGTATAAATCTAAGTCCTTTAATGCTTCGTCATTACTGTTCATCTTAAGAATGGTGGCCTAATCTCATCTCATAATTTGTGACTTTTCTCCATCCATTGTTGATTCACCTCAATATTGATCTACAATTTACCACTGATAACTTGAAATTTTTTACATAATATATTGTCACTAGGGCTCACGTCTCATTGGGGAAGCATATGAAGTGATTAGACTGATCCACCTAGGGGCGATAGTATACTTCAATAACCATATTTCATAGAATCCCAATGTGATTCACCTTACATGGGTAATTTAATCTCGTACAATTAGTGAAATCCTCTTCAAGTCATTACTCAATCGAAGGCCCAAACGTCATCCTTTATCTATCACAATTACACCTTCATTCTATTACCAGGGCAGCATTCCATTTCTTCTAAATGTCATTACTCTTAGACTCCTTTGAGTTCATTCAGGCTATACTGAGCTTTGTATAACTTAGAGAAACCATCAGTTCTTCTTGTTTTCATGGGCTTAATCCCAAGGACTTATCCATTCTCGTCACCTTCTCACTCGCCTTTTCTTATCCTTACCCCTGTCTTCCTAAAACCTTGTCGCTCTACCATACTTTAGCTTGCGACCTATACCTGGTTATACTATTCGCAACCTTCTTTCAACTTGCTTGCACCATAGATTTCCTTATGTTATTCTGTAACATCAAGTGAGACATCACACAGTCTATAACTCCTCTTCACTCTCTTGGCTAAATCTTTCGGTACTTAGAAACCATAGGCTGGAAGGTACACCACTGACGCCGCCGCTATCATTCCTGGATACTGAATCCCAACACTTCTAACCTTTTATCCGGAGTATGTACTATTCATGATCTTCTGCCTTTGAGTATCTCGTACGTTGTTCACATTTACCTTACTACCTTAAAACCTCGCATCGTATCTTCTATCTCTTTCATGACCTCCCTTCCACATAGGTATAACTCACGTCCATAACTTGAAGCTATATTATAATACTTGCACCTCTGGTGCTTACACAATCCGGTTGGAGCTTCGTACTGACTTCTTATGAGGCTAGTACTTTTCTAACCGGCTTTATCGTAAGGCCGTTATAGAATATGGTTGTTGTACTATCTCTCTTGCTCCTCTAATATTAAGAGTGATTCTGCAATGTTCTCAATCACGATGTCCATAATTTTCTGGGTCCAATAATCAGACTCCTGATTTACTTGGTTGATGTAACTCTTTAGTTTCCTCTTCCTTCTGATTAGCCTTTATGTAGGCTTAAGCTATCTTCCGATTTACGGCTCCTGGTATTAGTTATTACTTTAGCCTTTCATGGGCGCTATGGAATATCCATCATACAATCTTCTGACAATTCAATCCTTTGTCTATTCCCTAGGCTCAATTCTTTCTTTTAACTTATACCGGAATCTTCTACGGCTGTATGAATGTCAACATATATGCTGCATGGATATCACTCTGAAGTCTTAAGTGCATAATCCCTTTTGTTCCTTCCAAGCTTCATTAAACGTAAGCTATTACTTTTCCTGGTCTTTCTGCCCCTCTGTTGCGTGTATACTTAGCTTATCTTAGTTCCCACGCATGCCGGAATTTTTGTGCAACTCACATGGTCTCGAATATTACTTTTGGTTCCATTTCCCGCTCATTAGATCCGATAGGTGCCACTTTCGTATGGAGTGCATACAAAGTTGTAGTGAGACTACTATTACACGGCCATTTCTTCTTCAAGTTACTATGCTTATGTTGAAGCCTTTTTCCTTATTTCCTCAGCTAGTCTTTCGTTTTCGTACTTAGGGAGGACCCTCTGACTCTTGTAAAGCTGCGAGCTTATTATATCGTATACTCGACGAAATTCTTTTTGATGTCCTTCCTTGCCTATAATTATCCGTGGTTACTTACCTTCACACTTATATGCTCGTATTGTTACTTCTGAATTGAAGTTTTGACTGTCTTCCCAGTGAGACTCTCTTTTATTTCCGTAGCACTCATACGGTGCCTTTAACTACCCCAACTTCTATCTGAATATTTCTCAAGGATCACGATGTCATTTCTACGAGACTGAATTTCCCATGTTGGGGTTCACTACGTTTATCTTGCACGATCTGATGATTTGTCTGTAACCTCTTGTCTAGCCATAACTAGGCTCTTCCTGAATCAACTGCTAACTAGTCGTTGGCCCATTATCATATCAATATTCCGCGTAATCTTTCTTGGGTTATTTCCTTTGCCTTAACTTACCTCTCGCACTGGCTCCTTATTCATCAATAACATCATGGGCAAGAACCCTCACTTCCTCTCCTTGACGCTGTGTTTGCATAATGTTTTGGAATCGTAGCATATCTGTAGGCTTTGAATAAGTGCAATCTCATCCCTTTTTCATTTTATCGCATTCTTCCTTTACAATTCCATAATTACTATAACCATATAATTCTGACTTAACGCCATATCACTCCATATTCCCCCCCTTAGAGGAGTACTAATATTTAGCGCTACGACGATCTACCTATAGATGTTTTACCTCTTTATTTTTGGCATTTTCTTACATCATTAATGACCCTTACTCACTTTGCGGTGATCCTTCTGTACCAAGGATAGCAACTTCCCTTACTCGTGAAGGTGGCACTTAGTATAACTGGTACATACAGTCCCTTAAGCTTAACTTTGCTCACATTTCTTGCTTTAGGGAAGTGTCTTCCTGAATGACCATTATCTGAATCTTTCATGAATCTTCTTATGTTGTCTATTCTATTATTGTTGGAACGAAATATGAAATTCTCATGATGTCGACCATTATCAAATCACTGACTCCATAATCCATGTTTAGTTTATCTTGTTCGCCAGCCCATATGGATTTCTATTACTTTGGGGTCTAACTTTTCCTCCTGACAACCGCGTTGGAGTCACGAACTTATTTCTCAAAATGAGGATACAACCTTATGGTCTATACTCTTTTGTTGTCTCCTGGCCTGGCACCTCACATCTTTTCCTTCCCTCAATTATAGACTATGTAACACTTAACATTCTTTCTCTACTAGGGACGGGAGCCATACTAAGATAATATTTATCCCTTTCAAGGCTTCCAGTGCCTATCTTTGTAATACTCACATCTAACCGTACTATTTTAGAGTGCACCATATGGGTGCCTTACAAGGAGATCTATTAGCATATTTGCACTATCCTTCGGAAATGTCAACTAATGCAAACATTCCATCCCCCATTTTGGGTCACTCTAACCCCAGCCAGATCCTGATATCCATCCTTCTGTTATACTACTTTTGTTAACTTCCATAGGACATAAATGAGATGGGTGTGTCCATTTGTACATACCCCTGCTACCGTTGAAGGTAACTCAAAATGCTTATATCTCCCGTCCTGAATGGTAAATAATGATAGTCTTTATTAACTGGGCGCCTCGTACCCTTCTTCACCTTGCTTCTTTTACTTGTTGAGACTTGTACTATCTTCTGAATCTCTGATTGCCTTTCACCATAGGGGTGGATAGATATCCTTGCCTTAAGGCTCCTTATCAAGAGGCTTACATGTCTTAGTACACACATGATCTACAGAGGACCTTACATTTCCTCATCATAAGCATCATGAAAAATTGAGTTCCTCTGACTCAACTCTTCCATATCCGCATTCAATCTCTTACCAACTGGAGGTATCGTCATATTACGGATAAAATAAAATCTAGGAGTTTCAATTCTTATAAATGAGCTCTACCACATGATCTAGAGTAAGAAGAAAGAGTGACAGTCCTAAATGCCCTGTAGCCTCATGCCTATAAGTGTGTTAAACGACACACCCATAAACAAGACTCTACTAGACACGACTTGTAGACTCCCTAGGATAGAACTGCTCTGATACCACTTTTGTGACGACCCAAACCGATAGACCGTGACGAGCACCCGGTACCTTACTCAACCGAGTACCAACATAATGTATCTTTTTGTATCATACTATCATAGATAACTGAGCCGGAGAGGCTGCCGTGAGCTAGGTAGAATACAACATGTAACACCAACTTATACATAAGATATATGAGCCTATAAGACCAAAATAACCACTCATATACTGAACATAGGCCGACAAGGCCATACAATCTTTTACGTACATAACATCTGTCTACAAGCCTCTAAGAATACATAATTGTCATAAAGGTAGGGACAAAGCCTCGCCATACCAAACAATACACATCTAAATCATACTAACCAAACAAGTAACTCCGGAGCAAATGGAGTGCACCAATATCTTCCGCTGAGCTGATCGCCTACTTGGAGGACTCTCGACCTGTCTATCGAGACCTGCGGGCATGAAATGCAGCGTCCCCAAACAAAAGGGACGTTAGTACAAATAATGTACTGAGTATGTAAGGCAATATACTGAAACTGAAACTAAACTGATAATATAATAACTGAAAGTAACTGGGAGTCAAAGATAATCTGAAGATATGCTTACATGCTGATAGTGACTCAATTCTCTCAAAATAGTAAGTAAAATAGTTGTCCGGCCCTATAAGGCTCGGTATATATATAACTGCTCTGCCGTAGTAGGCTCGCTCATAGGCGCTCGGCCATACTAGGCTCTGTATCTCGGCCAACTGGGCTCGCTCATAGGCGCTTGGCCACAGTAGGCTCGGTATATAACTTACCATCTGATCAGAGGTTGCCCAATAGGGGCCTGCCCATCGATTATAGCTAGATGGTAATGAAAATACTGTAATACTATATATATAGATTCTCTGCTCTCATGACTGGAAAAAAGGAAATACACAATTGGATATGAAGTCCCGATAAGGAGAATACTGTAACTTACAAGACTAGGAAAATATACGTAAATTCTGGGTTATGAATTTTTTTTTATGCCTCGTTATATCAAACTCGTGTAATTATGAGATCATACCAAAATGAAGAAAGAGCTTAGCCTTAACATACCTGGAGTAGGGGAAAAAAATCCGTATGATGTTCTTGGAAAAGGTTGCATCGTACTCCTTTAGAACCGCAAAATTTTACGTTGCTAAATCTTGTTGGAATCGTTTGGTTGCAAGAAGAATTGCTAACATTTCTCTCTTATGATTGTAATGTTTTGGTATTGAAAATATTAGGAATGAGTTTTGCATCTGATTGTAGTATGGTTTGTTTTGAAAGTCTTAAAGTTTGAGGTGTCTTGTAATTAATGTATTAGGATGCCACCTAATAAGAAATTACTAAGAGTCATTTGCTTAATAAGTGGCTTGCTGCCACGTGGGGGTGGGGTGGGAAATGTTAACCTTTATTCACTTATTAAGTAATTAGGTAATGTCCCGTTACCCGGTAATTAACCAATTACCCGCATAATTAAGAATTATCTTAAATTACTTAAAATACTACTCACTTTTAACACACTTTATACACCTTACTATCATGGTCATGTGGTACCTTGTATGGTACTAGTCCATAAATACCGGGTATTTTAGCTCGGGCCGTATTTTATCCCAAAATGTCAAACTTTGACGAAATCCCTTTTCTTCGATTTTCTTACCTCTTACCTTCATGAATTTACTGATCACTTGTTGAAATAGCATAATGCTTATAATCTCAAAATAATCTCATTTCCGAACTTTACGTTGATTAACGTAGGACGAAACTTTAACATACGAAAATGCGGGATGTAACATTACAGGTATTATTCCAGTCTATCATAGAGATACTTCAATTTAATTTGATCCGAGTTCCATGTATTCGTATGTGTCATGTTACTTTGCTTCATATTTGGATGTATCTCGTGATTCCTTTAGTACGCGTGGTTAAGTGTCTATGCATGTGGGAGATTCTGTTGTGGTAGATCGTGTGTATCGATCGTTTTTGGTCACTATCAGAGGTTGTAAGACCAGGGCTGACCTTCACTACTCAATATGATGGACTTTGACATGATATTCGGCATGGATTGGTTGTCTCCCTATCATGTTATTCTGGATTGTCATGCCAAGACTGTGATATTGGCTATGTCGGGTTTGCCATAGTTAGAGTGGAGATGTACATTGGATTATGTTCTTAGTAGGGTGGTATCTTTCCTGAAAGCACAACTGATGGTTGAGAAGGGGTGCTTCGCATATCTGGCCTTTGTTAGGGATGTTAGTGTTGATACTCCTACCGTTGAGTTAGTTCAAATAGTGAGAGATTTCCTAGATGTGTTTCCAGCAAACCTGTCAGGCATGCCACCCGATAGGGGCATCGATTTTGGTATTGACTTGGTGTCGGGCGCTCATCCCATCTCTATTCTACCATATCACATGGCACCAGTAGAGTTGAATGAATTAAAGGAATAACTTCATGAGTTGCTTGATATGGGTTTCATCCAATCTAGTGTCTCGCCTTAGGGTGTTCGAGTTCTATTTGTGAAGAAGAAGGACGACTCTATGAGGATGTGTATTGATTACAGGCAGCTGAACAAAGTTACAGTCAAGAAAAAGTAGCAACTACCGCTCATTGATGATTTGTTTGATCCGTTTTAGGGTGCTCGAGTATTCTCGAAGATTGACTTGAGGTCGGGATATCAGCAGCTGAATATGCGGGATTCAGACATTCTGAAGACGACTTTCGGAACTCGATATGGTCACTATGTGTTTTTGGTGATGTCATTTGGGCTGACTAATGCCCTAGCAGCTTTAATGTACTTGATGAACTGTGTATTCCAAGCATATCTTGATTTTTTCATCATCGTGTTCATTAATGATATGTTGGTGTATTCTCGCAGTCATGAGGATCATGAGCAACCCTTGAGGATCGTGCTCCATAGTTTGAGGGAGAAGAATCTATATGCTAAATTCTTCCTAGTGTGAGTTTTGGCTTGATTAGTTGGCATTCTCGGGTCACGTGTAATCTAGTGAGAGGATCAAGGTGGATCCAAAGAATATTGAGGTAGTTTAGAGTTGGACCAAACCGTCTTCAGCTAGAAAAATTCGGAGCTTCTTGGGTTTGGCAGGTTATTATCGCCGTTTCGTGGAGGGGTTTTCATCCCTCGCAACTCCTTTAACAAGATTGACCCAAACGGGTGCTCCTTTAATATGGTCCAATGAGTGTGATGCGAGCTTTCAGAAGCTCTATACTGCATTAGTTACAGCCCCAATGTTGGTGTAGCCTATATGTTCGGGATCTTACACCGTGTATTGGCCATCGCACGATGTTGATGGAAGACAGTCAGGTGATTGCCTACCCGTTTAGGCAGCTGAAGGTTCATGAGAAGAATTACCATATGCATGATTTAGAGTTGACAGCCACTGTTCATGCACTGAAGATTTGGAGGCACTATCTATACGACGTTCTATGTGAGGTTTATACCGACCATCGGAGTCTCCAATAGTTGTTCAAGTAGAAAGACCTTAATTTGCGGCAACAGAGATGGTTAGAGTTGCTGAAAGACTATGATATTACCATATTTTATCAACCGGGGAAGTCCAATATGCTGGCCGATGCATTGAGTAGGAAGGCTAAGAGCATGGGCAATTTGGCATATTTACATGTAGTAGAGAGGCTACTAGTCATGGATATTCAGGCTTTGGTCAATCGGTTTGTGAGATTGGATGTTTCGGAGCCTAGCCGAGTTTTTGCTTGTGTTGTGGCACAATCATCATTGTCAGAGTGTATCAAGGCTCGCCAGCTTAATGACCCTCACTTGATGGTGTTCAGGGACACGGTGCATCAGGGTGGTTCTAAGGAGGTTAAGATTGGTAATGATGGTGTTATGTGACTTCAAGGTTGGATTTTTGTTTCAAATGTTGATGGGTTGAGAGATTTGATCCTTGAGGAGGGTCACATCTCGTGCTATTCTATTCACCCAAGCGTCACTAAGATGTATCGGGACTTGAAATAGCACTATTGGTGGTGGAGAATATAGAAAGATATTGTTGCTTATGTCTCTCAGTGTTTGAATTGTCAAAAGGTAAAGTATGAGCATCAGAAATCGGGAGGGTTGACTAAGAGATTAGAGATACCGGAGTGGAAGTGGGAGCACATTACTATGAATTTTGGGCTAGGCTTTCCACGGACCATGAAGAAATATGATGCAGTATGGGTTATTGTGGCCAAACTGTCCAAGTTTGCACACCTCATTCCGGTTATGACTACCTACTTTTCAGAGCAGCTGGTTCGAATTTATATTCGGAAGATTGTTCATCTTCATGGTGTGGTGACGTCTATTATCTCCGATCGACACACACATTTCACATCGCACTTCTGGAGAGCCGTGTAGTGTGAGTTAGACATACGGATCAAGTTGAGCACGACATTTCATCCCCAGAAGAACGGGCGGTCCATGCGCACTATTCAAATCTTGGAGGACATGCTACGTGCATATGTTATTGATTTTGGGGGTACATGTGATCAGTTGTACCGCTCGTAGAGTTCGCCTGCAACAATAGTTATCAGTCGAGCACCTAGATGGCTCCTTATGAGGCCTTATATGGGAGGAAATGGCGTTCTCCGATTGGATGGTTTGAACCTGGGAAGGCTAGGTTGTTAGGCACGAATTTGATTTGAGATGCTTTGGAGAAGGTGAAGATGATTCAGGATTGGCTTCGCACGACGCGGTCCAAGCAGAAGAGTTATTCTGATAAGAGGGCTCGTAATGTAGAATTAATGGTGGGTGAGAGGGCTTTACTCAGAGTTTCACCCATGAAGGGTGTGATGAGGATCGGAAAGAAGGGCAAGTTGAGCCCTTGCTGTATCAGCCCTTTTGAGATCCTTGAGAGAGTTGAGAGTAGATGAGGTGGCCTATAGACATGCAGTTCCACTTAGCTTATCAGCAGTTCACCTTGTGTTCTATGTTTCCATGCCCCGGAAGTAATATGGTGATCCATCACATTTATTAGATTTTAGCTCAGTCTAATTGGACAAAGATTTGACTTATGTTGAGGAGTCGGTGGCTATCCTTGACAGAAAGAAGTTGAGGTCAAAGAACATTGCTTAAGTGAAAGTACAATGGAGACGTCAACCGATCGAGGAGGTGACTTAGGTGACCGAGCATAACATGCAGAGCCGTTATCCTCAGCTTTATGGCACTTCAGGTATGTCTCTATGCATGTTTGAGGATGAACGTTTGTTTTAAGAGGGGGAGAATGTAATGACCCGACTGGTCATTTCGTGTAATTGAGTCTTGTTTCCCCTTTTGAGTAATTCTTGTATGGTTGGACTCATTATCGAATCTGTGTTTGGGTTTTTTAAGTTTGGTCGGGTTCCAAGATGCGAGTGCGGGGTTGACTTTTTGAGTTGACTTTGTGTATCTTTTTGTATATTGCAAATTTATTGTTCGGAATAGCTTCCTATAGTTTGAATTTATGGGATGAAGTTTTTATGGCTAGATTCGAGCCGTTCGAAGTTGGATAATCCCGGGAAAGGCTTACTAGTGGGTTGAGTTAGCATGGTTTGAGGTAAGTGTCTTGCCTAACTTTGTGTGGGGGAATTACCCTATTGGATGGGTGTTGTTTTTTGTTAATTGTGATATGTGGAAGTCGTGTACGCAAGGTGACGAGTGTGTACATGGGGTAAATGTGGTAATTGACCGGTTTTAGCTATGTAGATTCCTTTCAGGCCTTTAATTGAGTTTCCATAATATGTTATATTCAGCATCTTTAGTTTATCTTCATATGCTTTACTTGTCATCGTTTATACTTGTCTTAACCTCTACTTGCTAATTGTCTTTACATGTTTAGTTGAAGTTCTTGTCCTCTCTATTCCTTATTCATTAGTTAACCAATGAGTCCCTTACTTGAAGTTGCAATTTCTTGGAATATCTTATTGTTGAATTAGGTATTGAGTTATAAAGGCCGTAATTCACATTGAAGTAAAGTTATAAATTGATAAAATACCATTCTTGTGGAGTTATTCACTTCGGTTGCTATTGTTGAGACTCATGTGCATAATGTGGTCTAGCCATGGGCTATTTATTGTGGAAACACTATTATTGTTGACTTCTTTGGCAATTTGTGATATTGGGCACTTGAGGTGCAATTTGTGATATGTTATGATATTGATACGCATGCGGTGGTATTAGGATTAGGGTCGAAACACATGCGGTGAGATAAGGTATGATTGATACACTTGTTGCTAGTAGGGGAACTACTTGAAGCCACGCGGTGTGATAAGGTGGGCTAAAACGCTGGAAGCTATTTCGAAAAAAGTAATTTTCAAAACTAAATGCAAGGCTCCCGCGGCGATATAAGGAATGATTGTGATTTGTTTTATGATATGAGACTACGAGGCAGTACCTCGGTAGTGATGCTTGCTAATACCTTTCTATTATATCACTTGTGTTTTGGTTGCTTTGTTTCCTTGGCATATTATTTCTTGTTTACTTTCGTGATGCCTTAATTGCCTTAGTTCAGTGTAGCTATTCTTGGTATATTTTATTCATTGTTTCATTTATGTTGTTTATCATTATCACACTGTCATATGCCTGTTCAGATTTCTTATTTATTCCAGTAGGGTGTTGACCTGACCTCGTTACTACTCTACCGAGGTTTGGCTTAGCACTTACTAGGTACCGTTGTGGTGTACTCATGCTACGCTTCTGCACATCTTTTTGTACAGATCTAAGTAACCTTACCAGCTTAGGCACTAGTGAGTAGAGTTCAGATTTGGAGACTTCAAGGTATACCTGCCGGCATCCGCGGGCCTCGGAGTCACCCTCTATCTAGTTCTATTTCATTTTCCCTTTTTATAGATAATGTTGTATATGTATGTTCAGTATACTCTTGTAGAGCTTGGGACTTGGTATCACTGGATTTTGGGAGTTTTGTTCTGTTGAGTTGCACGGTTCTTTTATGTTAGTTGTTGAGTTATTTGAAAGTTTTTATCATTTTCTTAGTTAAATTCTGCATGAATGTTAGGCTTACCTACTCTTAGAGACTAGGTGCCATCACAACATCCTACAGAGAGAAATTGGGTCAGTGACAAGTTGGTATCAAAGCCCTAGGTACATAGGTTTTACGTGTCACAAGCAGGTTTAGTAGAATCTCACGGATTGGTACAGAGACTTTTGTACTTATCTTCGATAGGTTATGGAACTATTAGGAAACTTTACTTCTTTGATCCCTTATCGTGCGAATTTGTTGACTTTAGATTTCTAAATCTATGTCTTTCTATTCTCTTACAGATGGTGAGGACATGCACTGCTGGATCCGACGATCAGATACCCGCGCCCCTGCTAGAGCTGCGAGAGGCCGGGGCTGGGGCCGAGGTTGGGGAGAGGACAAGGAGGGGCATGTAGTGCAGCCAGAGCAGCTGCCCGGGCTGCGACAGAGGAGCCACCGGTAGCTCCAATTGGGAGGTAGGCACTTGCGGTGCTTGTTGCTACCCCTGCACTTTAGGAGACTCTCGCCCAGTTCTTGAGCATATTTTGTAATCTAGCTTAGGCGGGGTTGATTCCACTTGCAATAGAAACATCTCAGGCTGGGGAAGGAGCGCAAACTCCCGCGGCCCATACCCCAGAGCAGTGATTCCATGTTGAGCAGGTCCCAGAGGTTATACCAATGCAGCTGGTTATCCCAATTCAGCCCGAGGTTAGGGCATCAACTTCTAAGGAGGAGGAGCTCAGGCTCGAGTGGTACAATAAGTACCATCCTCATACCTTAAGTGGCCTAGCTACAGAGGACGCACAAGGCTTTCTGGAGAAGTGCCACCATTTTCTCCATAACATTGGTATAGTGGAGACGATCTGGGTTTCTTTCACTACTTTCCATCTATCCGGACCAACATACTAGTTGTGGCGGGCTTGGGAGGAGGGTAGCCCAACCAAGGCATCTTCGCTCACATAGGGTCAATTTTTAGAGATGTTATTGAGAGAGTTTGTTCCCCGGTGCCTTTGGGATACATGGCGCAAGCCGTTTGAGCAGTTGCGTTAGGTTTCTATGATCGTATTAGAGTATGCTCTGAAGTTCAGTGAGTTGTCTAGATATGCACCTGCCTTGATTTACACAATTAGAGATCGAGTCTGTCGATTTATCAAGGGGCTCAACTATGATATTAGATTCAGCATGGCTCGATAGTTTGAGACTGATACTCCATACCAGCAGGTGGTAGAAATCACACAGAGATTGGAGGGTTTGCGGGGATGGGAGACAGGACAGGGAGGCCAGGATTCCTCGAGATTCTGGTGGATATAGTGGTGCCCGTGCCCTTGGTGCAATCCGTTGTGGTAGAGTCTATGTGAGCCGTCAAGTTTATTCAGCACTTCTAGCTTCCAGTGGTATTCCGGCTACTCACAGGGCTCAGGTGCCCATTATGCACCGCCACTATCTAGTGCACCTCCAGCACGAGGTGCTTTCAATGGTTAGCGTAGTCGACCAGGCATGAGCCAGTTTCAGCAGTCACGTCCTCTGAGAGCTTGTTTTGAGTGAGGTGATATTCGTCATATGGTGAGGGACTACCCCAGACTCAAGTTGGGTGCACCTCCACATACAAGTCGAGCTCCACTTATTCCACAATGTCCCTAAACTTCTTAGGCCGTGGTTACCGCACCAGTATCCACTCCACCTGCTAAGCCAGCTAGGGGTAGAGGTCAGGTGGGTAGGGGTTGCCCTAGAGGGGGAGGCCAGGATAGATGTTATGCTTTCCCCAGTAGAACGTAGGTGGTTGTATCAGACTCAGTTATCATAGGTATTGTTCTGGTTTGTCATAGAGATTCATCAGTCTTATTTGATCCAGGCTCCACTTATTCATATGTATCATCTTACATTGCTCTATATTTTTGTATATCACGTGATTCTTTGAGTTCTCCTATTTATGTGTCCACGTATGTGGGAGATTCCATTGTTGTTGACTATGTGATTCACTCGGTATGGTGGACTTTGATGTTATTTTGGGCATGAAATGGTTGTTGCACTATCATGTTATTCTTGATTGTCATGCCAAGACGGTGACATTGGCTATGCCATGTTTGCTGTGGTTGGAGTGGAGGGGTGGTTGGTGTGGAGGAGTAGTTTCCCCTTTCCTTAAGGCAGAACGGATGGTTGGGAAGGGGTGTGATGCATACATAGCCTTTGTGAGAGATGTCAATGTTGATACTCCTACCGTTGAGTCGGTTGCAGTAATGAGAGACTATCCAGATGTATTTTCGATAAATATTTCGGGCATGCCACTCGATGAGGATATTGATTTTGGCATGGACTTGTTGTCGAGCACTCAGCCCATTTCTATTCCACCATATCGTATGGCCTCAGCGGAGGTAAATGAGTTAAATGAGAAGTTGCAAGAGTTGCATGATAAGGGTTTCATTCGGCCTAGTGTGTCGCCTTGGGGTGCTCCGGTCTTGTTTGTGAATAAGAAGGATGATTCTATGTGCATGTACATTTATTATTGGTAATTGAACAAGATTAGAGTAAAGAACAAGTATTTATTGCCATGCATTGATGACCTATTTGATTATCTACAGGGTGCCAGAGTGTTCTCAAAGATTGATTTGCGGTCAGGCTATCATCAGTTGAAGATTCGGTATCCAGATATTTCAAAAACAACTTTCAAGACTTGGTATGGTCATTACGAGTTCCTTGTGATGTCATTTTGGCTGATCAACGCCCCAACAACATTCATGCACTTGATGAATAGTGTATTCCAAGCCTATCTTGACTCATTCGTCATTATGTTTATTGATGACATCCTGATGTACTCCCGGAGCCAGGAGGATCATGAGCAGCATTTTAGGATTGTGCCTCAGACCTTGAGAGAAAAGAGCCCAAACGGGTGAGGCGAGAAGATCTTGATCGAAAGCTCCACTGTTCTGAATAGTGAGAAAGACTTTTTGAAATTCGATCAAATCGATCGAGAATCTCATCATCTGTTAGGTGGGCCAACCGACCGACCGAGTTGGGCTGGGCGTCCATGTCACAGAACCTTTCTCTAGCCAAGAATCCCATTATTGATCGAATCGGGGCGGATCCAATTCATTGGCAAAAGAAAAATCTATCGTTTTAACACTCAGAAAAAAAACCTAGAAAAGAGGAAGAGTCACTAAGACAAGAGAGCTATAGGTAAGCAAGCAAGAAGGATAGGTGCAAAAAGGCGAGGCAAGGGGCTCTCCATCTCTAGGAAGATTGTGTCCAGGATCTGGTAATCTAAGCCTTGCTTCTTCTGGTCGGCTCGTATTAGCCTGTGCTTTATTACAGGTAGTCATTCCCCCGTTCCTTTAGTCTTTTCAAGGGTACTTTTTTCTTAAGTCGCGGTCATGTCTTGCCCCCCCAGTATAGTGACCGCTTCCATGTTTTCCCCGAATTTCATCAGTTCCGGTGAACCACGCGAGCAATCCAGTAATTTATCTCTTCGGTTCGGATAAGTCAAGTTCCTTCGGTCGCTTCGCTCAGGCGGTCTTCCCTTATCTTCCCTAACGTTCAGAGTAGTTATGGTTTGAGATGAGAAAGGAGCACCGGCCGAACGCAATGAATGAATAAGAAATTGACAGCAGAGGGAATCAATGATTCTTATTCGACCGAGTTCTAGCTAGAAAGATGTAGATTACACACAGGAGGTTGGTAAGAACTGAGGTTTGGAACCCTAACCTAAGTAGGCCTACCAGCGAAGCAACAGGTACTTGATCGGGCGGGGGGCGGTTTGGTTTCAAGGCCCTCGCAGCAGGAAGAAGCAGTTGTCATTTGAAAGTAAAGGCTCTTCTCCTGTTTTACGAATCCTACAACTCTCTTTACTGAGCGAGACTCCATCCATATCCCTACTAGTGGTTTTTCTTTCATTCAATCATCACTTGTTTGACAGCTTAAACTAGGCTCCACTTTAGAGATAGGTTTTTGGTCTTAATCAAAATAGGTCAAGGGCGCGTCGGAACGGTCGGTAGCTGCTTAGTCTCATCCGAGAGTTTAATCTCCTTACTCCTTACTGCTTTTTTCTTTGAAAAAAAGAAGGGGGTCGATTTAGGCTCCTTCCCTTCCACTGCGTAGCCGCGCTAGCAGGTACTACGAGCCCCCTGTCCCACGCATCTAACCAGCTCGCGTGGTTCACCGGTTCCACCGAAAACTCTCATTTGTTGAAGCGGAGCATAGTGCGCTTTAGGCGCTGAGCGAGAAAGGTCTCTTCTTTCCTTTCGGTTTATTCACTGATCTGAAACTTAGCACTTGTTTTCTTATTGATTCCCGGGGCGGTGGCATTCTTGAATGAAGTCTATCCGAACCGAATTAGCACTTCTCAGATCAGGCTAGGCCTCTCCAGCTGAGCTGGGCGCCGGGGCCCTGGATGCGCTAGCGATTGGCACATAGGGGAATGGTTGCCCGGGTTTCTCGGCCTGGTATCCTGCACCTCGCGTTCATGATATCTACATTCAACTGTGCCCCGGAGACACGGTCGAAGCACGCCCGTCCAGTGTGCTTCTTTCACGACATGCTATAGTCCTGGGTGTCTTCCAGTGGTCTTCTAGCCTTAGAAGAAGTCGTGTCCGCCCCGGGCATCTGCAACGTCCTCCTTTGATATTATAATCTGGGAGAACTAAAAGACTGACCCATTCGGTGACTTTCGCGGTCGCCCTCACTAAACCAACTTGAATCTGAACTACGATTCAGATCAAGTCTTACCGAAATAGGATTTCCTTTTCGTGCCATATGCGCTTAGACTTTACTTTTTCCCCTTTTTCTTCCCGGTCCAATATTTGTTCTCGAAGGTCTTCGTTTCCGTGTAGAAGCAAACTCTCCAAATTTATGACCAACCTTTCCTTCAGTAATCTTACAACGAACAGGAGTTTTTCCATTGTAAATTCGTACGGAGCAATCAACGAATTCCGGCGAAATAGAAGATCTACGTGACCAAATTTTCCTGTTAAAAAGAGGATCTCTCTTCTTCTTCATTCTCAAGAGGAATGCATCAACAAAACTTCCCTTCCATATAGATCGTCGTGGCATGAACTAATTTCTTCGCTTCGATTCCGCCCCTAAAGCTAGCTCCTACTCCTCCTCCTTCTCCTTTAGGATAGGATCCTCCTTGGTCCTTTTTACATAACACTCTCGGCCGCCCAAGATGACTGGCTATCTTTCTCTTTATACGCAATATCTTGAAAGGCAAAGAAAAACATCTACCTTGGCAACGTCATTGACTGATAGTTTATCTTCCGAACCGGTTAAATACCTATAACAAAAAAAGGCCAAAGCCCGCTGAAGCACTGGAAAAATGTTGACCACGATTTCTAACGCTTTTCAAAAACCATTTGCTTGCAACGCCTTGAGTGGACAGATAATTACGGCCACTAGATCCTTCATACTCTTACTAAAGTACACTTAAGACTCAACCAATCTTGAAAGTTCCGTGGACAACTGGCATACCTTGAATCTAGCCTGCAATCCTTTCGCACTTCTCTTATCAAATTTCTAGTTAGAGAGAGAGCTAACCGCTGCCAAAATGCAGCAGTTTTTCTTATATACGATAGCACCCCCTGCCCTCCTTGTTCAAGTAGTTCAAGAGTGAAAGGGCGTAGTGAAAGAAGGGAAAGATATCTTTCAAAGATATTCTACCCATAAAGGCAGTTCTCTTATATGGCAATACTAGATTTAGTGGCTGAGCGTTATCGCGAGCTAATTTCGCCACTGAATGTTCCATTTTCGTTAGAGAAATCGTTAGTATCGTCAGTTGGTGCTTTGGAGTTTGCTAAGCGGTTCTTCGTACGCGGAGTGACTAAGGACTTTTTCTTGTTGGCGTTTTAGGGTCATGTGGTGTCGAATGAGGGGATCAAGGTATATTCTAAGAATATTGAAGTAGTGTAGAGTTGGCCCAGACCGTCTTCAGCGACTGAGATTCGGAGTTTTCCTGGTTTGACAGGGTATTATCGTCGTTCCATAGAGGTTTCTCATCTATTGCTGCACCTATGACCTGATTGACATGGAAGGGTGCTCCGTTCAGATGGAATGAGGAGTGTTGGAGAGCTATCAAAAGCTCAAGACTACTTTGACTACTACCCCAATGTTAGTATTGCCTATGGGTTAGGGGTCTTACACTGTGTATTGTGATGCGTCATGTGTTTGCCTCGGCGCGGTGTTGCTACAAGACGGTAGGGTGATTGCCTATGTGTCTAGACAACTGAAGGTGCATGAGAAGAATTATCATGTCTACGACTTGGAACTAGTAGCTATTGGTCATGCCTTGAAGATTTGGCGGCACTATTTGTACGGTGTCCCTTGTGAGTCTATACTGATCACCGGAATCTACAACATCTGTTCAAATAGAAGGATCTTAACTTGCAGCATCAGAGGTTGTTAGAGTTGCCTAAAGACTATGATATCACCATTCTATATCATCCTGGGAAGGCCAATGTGGTGGCTGATGCCTTGAGTCGAAAGAAGTAGAGCTTGGGCAGTTTAGCATATCTACCAACAACGGATAGGCCATTAGCATCAGAGGTTCAAACGTTGGCCAACCAGTTTGTTAGGTTGGATGTTTCAGATCCGAGTTGAGTTCTGTCTTGCGTGGTTTCTCTGTCTTCCTTATATGATTGTATCAGAGAGCGTCAGTATGACGACCCCCATTTGCTTTTCCTCAAGGATACGGTCAAACACGGCGATGCCAAGAAGGTGACTATTGGGGATGATAGTGTGTTACAGATGCAGGGCCAGCTATGTGTGCCTAATATTGATGGGTTGCATGAGTTGATTCTGTAGGAGTCTCACAGTTTGCGGTGCTCCATTCATCCGGGTTCCACTAAGACGTGTCAGGATTTGAGGCAGCACTATTGCTGGAGGAGGATGAAGAAAGACATAGTGGAGTGTGTGGCCTTCAGTAGGTGAAGTATGAGCATCAACGGCCAGGTGGGTTGCTTCAGAGGCTTGAGATTCCCGAGTGGAAATGGGAGCGAGTTACTATGGATTTTGTTGTTAGGCTACCACAGACCGAAAAGAAACTTGATGCAGTATGGTTGATTGTGGATAGGAACCAAGTCGACTCATTTCATTCCAGTGGTGACTACTTATTCTTTAGAGCAGCTGACTCAGATCTATATTTGCGAGATTGTCTGACTTCGTGCCGTGGCGGTATCCATCATCTCTGACAAGGGTACGCAGTTTACATCGCGCTTCTAGAAAGTCGTACAACATGAGTTGGGCACACGGGTTGAATTGATTACAACATTTTATCCTCATACGGACGGACAGTCCGAGCACTTTATTCATAAATTGGAGGATATGCTTCGCGCCTATGTTATGGAGTTCGGGGAATATTGCGATCAGTTCTTGTCGCTTGAGGAGTTTGCCTACAACAATAGCTACCAATCGAGTATTCAGATGGCTCCGTATGAGGCCTTATATGGGAGGCAATGTCGGTCTCTAGTGGTTTAGTTTGAGCCAGGTTAGGCGAGGCTATTGGGTACAAACTTGGTTCATGATGCTTTGGAAAAGGCTAAGTTGATTCAGGATCGGCTTCGTACATACCAATCTAGACAGAAGATTGTTGCGTATCAGAAGGTTTGCGA
Source organism: Nicotiana tabacum (assembly GCF_000715075.1). NCBI lineage: Eukaryota > Viridiplantae > Streptophyta > Magnoliopsida > Solanales > Solanaceae > Nicotiana > Nicotiana tabacum. The sequence continues at coordinate 147,502,435 of NC_134096.1, read as the reverse complement.
TGTTGTATTCATGGTTGGATAAAGGGTCTTGCTCCGGGTTTCTCCTATGAAGGGTGTTATGAGGTTCGGGAAGAAGAGCAAGTTGAGCCCTCAGTGTATCGAACATTTTGATATTCTTGAGAGGATTGGGGAGGTGGCCTACATGCTTGCATTGCCACCTAGTCTAGTAACAGTTCATCCAGTATTCCATGTTTCTATTCTCCAAAAGTATCACGATGATCCATCCCATGTGTTGGATTTCGCTTAGTATAGTAAGACAAGGACGTGTCTTATGTTGAGGAGCCGGTGGCTATCTTGGACAGGTAGGTCCGAAAGTTGAGGTCGAAGAGCATTGCTTCATTGAAGGTTCAGTGGAGGGGTCAACCAGTCGAGGAGGAGACTTGGGAGATCGAGCATGATATGCGTAGCAATTATCATATTTTCACCACATCATGTATGTATCTATAATCGTTCGAGGATGAACGTTTGTTTTAAGAGACGGAGGATGTATGGACCCAGCCGGTCGTTTTGAGTATTTTTGCCCCGATCCCCTATTTATTGCCTCCTCTATGTTTTATTATGGTTATGGGACATGCCAGGGGTGTTTGGTTTTTGTTCGGGAGAGTTTTGGTGTTAAATGGGACACCAACTCCCTAAGTTTGAAGTTTAAGTTGAGAGAGTTGACCGTAGTTTGACTTTTGTGAAGATGACTCCGGAATGGAGTTTTGATTGTTCCAATAGCACTGAATGGTGATTTTGGACTTAAGCGCCTGTCCGCATATTGATTTGGAGGTCTGTAGATCGTTTCAGCTTGAATTGGCGAAAGTTAGAAAGTTGAAGGTTTGGAAGGTTGAGAAGTTTGATTGGGAGGTGACTTTTTTGATATCCAGGTCGGATTCTGATTCTGAAAATTGGAATAGGTTTGTCATGTCATTTATGACGTGTCCAAAATCTGAGTTCAATCGGAGTTGTTTTAGTATGAATCGGCATTAGTTTTGGAAGTCGAATGTTCATAGTTTCAATAGGCTTGAATGGATTATTATTCGTAGAATCGATGTTGTTAGATGTGATTTTTGTCCTCGAGTAGGTCTGTTATATGTTTTGGAACTTGTTGGTATATTCGAACTGTGTCCCGGGGGCCCTGGTTGTGACTCGAATTGAATTCGAAATAATTTTTGACTTGGCTGAATTGCTAAGGTCTGCTATTCTGGTGTCACTGCACCAGCGGAGGGTTTGGCCATAGGTGAGGACAAACAGGTGCGTGAGGGTGTATCGCAGAAGCGGAGAAGGCAAGCTCAGGCCTAGCTTTGCAGGTGCGGACACCTGGGCGTAGATGCGCATCCATAGGCGCGATTGTTTTTTCGCAGAAGAGGAACTGTAGGGAACTTGTGAAGGACCGTAGGTGCAGTCGAGGCTTCGCAAAAGCGGGCTCGCAGGTGCGAGCAATTGGCCTGCAAAAGAGGAACTTCATAGGATTAGTTGGAACTGCACTTGCGATGGATTTCTCCGCAGGTGCGGCGTTGCAAGTGAAACAGTATGCCCGTAGATGCGAAAATCGCTGGGCAGAAAAGGGGGTGTTCAAGGGTTTTAACTCATTTTCATCTTTTGGACCTAGAGAATTTGATTTGTGGTGACCTTTCGAGGGATTTTCAAGGAAATTATCAAGGTAAGTGATCCTAACTCTGATTTGGCTATATTACATGAATCCATTGTTATTATTGCCATATAATTAGTGATTTGAGTTGGAAAGTTTGGAGAAAAATTGTGAAACTTCTAAACTAAATTTTGGGGATTTGAAAGGCGAGTTGAAGTCTGATTTGAGTAATTCTTGTATGGTTGTACTCGTCATCGAATGGGTGTTCGGATTTTGTAACTTTGGTCGGGTTCCGAGACACGAGCCGGGGGTTGACTTGAGTTGAATTTCTTTTTCTCTTTAAAGATTGAAACTTTATTGTTCAGAATAGCTTCCTGTAGTTTGGATTTATGGTATGAGTTGTTATGGCTAGATCAAGATGTGAGGAGTTGGATAATTGCGGGAAAGGCTTACTAGTGGATTGAGTTAGCGTGTTTTGAGGTAAGTGTCTTGCCTAACTTTGTGTGGGGGAATCACCCCTTAGGATTGGCATTGTTTTGTGTTAATTGTGATATGTGGAAGCCGTGTAAGCAAGGTGACGAGTGTGTACACGGGCTAAATATGGTAATTGACTTTGGTTTTAGCTATGTAGATTCATTTCATGCCTTTAATTGAGTTGCCATAATATGTTACATTCATCATCTTTAGTCTATCTTCACATGCTTTACTTGTCATCGTTAATAATTGTCTTAACTCTTACTTGCTAATTGTCATTACATGTTTAGTTGAAGTTATTTTCCTCTCTATTACCTTGCCTCAATGTGAATTACGGCCTTTATAAGTCAATACCAAGTTCAACAATAAGATATTCCAAGAAATAGAAGAACATTTGGTTGCTATTGTTGAGACTCTTGTGCATATTGTGGTTGAGCCATGGGCTATTTATCGTGGACACACTATTATTGTTGACTTCTTTGGCAAGTTGTGATATTGGGCACTTGAGGTGCGATTTGTGATGCGTTGTGATATTGATACGCATGCGGTGGTATAGGGATTAGGGTCGAAATGCATGCGGTGAGATAAGGTGGGATTGATACGCTTGTTGCTAATAGGGGAACTACTTGAATCCATGCGGTCTGCTAAGGTGGGCTCAAACGCGGTAAGCTATTTAGAAAAAAATGATTTTCAAAACTAAATTCAAGGCTCCCGTGGTGATATAAGGAAAGATTATGATTTGTTTTGTGATATGAGACTATGAGGCAGTACCTCGCTAGTGATGCTTGATAATACATTTCTATTACATCACTTGTGTTTTGGTTGCTTTGTTTCCTTGGCATATTATTCCTTATTTACTTTCGTGATGCCTTAATTGCCTTAGTTCAGTGTAGCTATTCTTGTTATATTTTCTTCATTGTTTCATTTCCGTTGTTTATCATTATCACATTGTCATATACTTGTTCATTTTTCTTATTTATTCTAGTAGGGTGTTGACCTGACCTCGTCACTACTCTATCAAGGTTAGGCTTGACACTTACTAGGTACCGTTGTGGTGTACTCATGCTACACTTCTGCACATCGTTTTGTGCAGATCCGGGTACCTCTTACCCGCCTAGGCACATGTGAGTCGAGCTCGGATTTGGAGACTTCAAGGTATACCTACTGGCGTACGCGGGCCTCGGTGTCACCCTCAAAGTTGAGTTATATTAAAGTTTTTATCATTTTTTCAGTTAAATTTTGCATGTATATTAGGCTTACCTAGACTTTGAGACTTGGTGCCATCACGACATCATGCAGAGGGAAATTGGGGTCGTGACAATCTTGCTATGTCCAAAATCATAATACAAAGCTATTTGAATCATCAAAACACCATTCCGGGGTCTTCTGCACAAAAGTCAAACTCCAGTCAACTCTTTCAACTTAAGCTTCCATCTTTGGGACTAAGTGTCCCAATTTACTCCAAGACCTTTCCGAAACCAATCCAACCACCCCGACGTGTTACATAACCACAAATGAACATAAAATAGGCCATAAATAGGGGAATGAGGTTATAATACACAAAACAACCGACCGGGTCATTATATATATATATATATATTTATGTGTGTGTGTGTGTATCGGGTTGCACGCTGCAACAATATTAGTATTATATAAGTGGATTTGGTTCTGCGTCGCAACAAAGAAGTTATGTTATGGTTATTATTGGCTGTTGGTTTCTGTTATCGTATTGTGCTGTGAAACTGAGTAGTGACAATATTCTGGGGCCCTCTATTATATATTTCTTATTTCGGGAATCATGTTCTTTAGATGTTTCCCTATTTTGTTATTGTGTTTATGCTCATATCTGTACATATTCGTAGTGAGTATCTTGGCATAGCCTCGTCACTACTTCGTCGAGGTTAGGATCGACACTTATAGAGTACATGGGGTGGATTGTACTTATACTATACTTCTGCACTTCGTGTGTAGATCCTAGAGTTGGTCCCAGCGGCGCGTAGCAGAGATTACTCGGACTCGCTTTATTAGGAGACTTGTGGTGGATCTGCAGAGCGTTCGCAGACCCTGAAGTCCCTTTCCTATTTATGTTACTATTCATTTCGTTTTAGACAATCGTATTTCATTTCAAACTCATGTATTCTAGAAGCTCATGTACTTGTGACACCAGTTTCTAAGATTAGACTAGACAACGTTCGTTACAAATTATTATATTATAAAGTGTTTCAGTCTTAATTTCTTAATATTTTGCTTTTAAATTCTAAAATTGATTAACTGTTGAGCTAATCTTGGCTGGCCTAGTAAGCGTATGTTAGGCACCATTACGGTCTCGCAGTTGGAATTCTGGGTCGTGAAATTTGTGAGGCTTTTGAAGATATATTTTTATGTTCTAATTTTCAAAAGCCACCATAAATTTTATATTCTTTTTTGAAAAGGAAAAATGATTGAAAATAAAGTAAACAATAGGCACCTGTTAGTTAGAAATTAGTTTGAACATTAGATACTAATATGAAGGATCATATCTTTTCAAGTAAATTTAACATTTTTGTGCAATATTTTTTTATGTAAAGTATTTAAATTATTTAAAAAGGTATTCTGGTAATTTAACTTTTGACTTAAGGGATTCCTATTTTTAAGATAGTATATATAAGTTCGGTAAATTAAGAAGCTTTTAGACCGCTCAATGTGCAAAATAAGAAGCTTGCAGACAATTTCAATATGTTCCACAAAACAATTTTAAGCAGAAAATATAGTGATACTAAATTAAACAGAAGGACTTTTAGCAGCAAGTAAATAAATCGAACAATTTCTTTTTACCCTTCAAAAAATAAACCTAATCAGACAAAATTAAAATTTAGTTATTTTATATTTAGGACTTTAAAATTAACTTATATTTTGAGTTTTAAATCTTTCCTTATTTGAACTATGTAAGAAGTCCTAAATATTTAGGAGTATGAATTCAATTAAGATTTTTTCTTGTATTAATTCTTTCCCGATTTGAACTAGATAATATAAATTTAACATATATCTTCCATTTTATTTCTCCTAAGCTAAACAAAATACCTCATGTTTACAAGAATTATGTATGATTTACCTTAGTATTGATTAGTTCTACGAGTAGAGAAGTCGTTAAATCCAGAATTGATTGAAGAAATTTTTTTTAACGATCAGACCGTCGTTTTGTGTATTAGAGTCTCATTCCCCTATATTAGGTTTCTTGTATGTGTGTTTATTATTTAATGACTTGTGGGTTTCTTGCTTGGCTTAGGAAAGGTTCGGGAGTGATTTGGAATACTTAGTGCCATTTATGGAAGCTTAAGTTGTAAGAGTTGAACGAGGTTTGACTTTCATGTAAATGATCTTGGAATTGTGTTTTGATGTTTTCAATAGGTTTGTATGGTGATTTTTGACTTATGCGTATGTCCATATTTGGATTTGGAGGTTCCTAAGTTGATTTGGCTCTTTTTGGTGAAAGTTGGAAGTTTGAAGGTTTGGAAAGTTCATAGGTTTGACCGGAAGTTGACTTTGATCTAATCGAGTATTTTTCAGAAGTTGGAATAAGTTCTCTATCTCATTTGGAACTTGTGTACAAAATTTGAGGTCATTCCGAGTAGGTTAGACGTGGTTCGACATGAGTTTTGGAACTTGGAAGTTTGATTAGTTTATTAGGTTTGAATTAAGGTGTAATTTGTAGTTTTGATGTTATTTGGTGTAATTTGAGTCCTCGACTAGTTCTGTGTTATGTTTTGGGATTGGTTGGTGTGATTCGATAGGGTCGCAGGGGCCTCAGGTGAGTTTCAGATGGGTTCTGGATTATTTGAGGTTGAATTGTGTAACAACCCGACCGGTCATTTTTTGAATTTAAGCCTTGTTTCCCCTTTAGAAGCTTTCCACATATGTATTTGTGGTTATGTGACTTGTGAGGATGGTTGGTTTGGTTTCAGGGAGGTTTTGGATTGAATTGGAATACTTAGTTCATAGTTTGGAAGCTTAAGTTGGAAGTATTGATCAAGTTTAACTTTTTGTGAAAAACCAAACCCAGAACAATGTTTTGATGGTTTCAATAGGTTCGTATGGTGATTTTGGACTTGTGTGTATGCCCTGAATTGAATTCGGAGGTTCCGACGATAAATTTGATCATTTTCCCGAAAGTTAGCAATTTAAAGGTTTAGAAATTTCATAAGTTTGACCATGGGTTGGCTTTGCAGCCATCGAGTTCAAACCTTTTATTTCGGGACTTGTAATAGGTCCCTTTTGTCTTTTACGACTTGTGTGCAAAGTTTGGTGTCATTCCAAGTTGGATTGATAGGATTTGAAGGCTTGGTTATGATTTAAGATGTTCTTGAGTTTCATAGTTTGCACGATGCGTTTTGGTGTTCAATTGGAGGATTTATATATTATTTTGGTATTTTAAACTCGCGAGCGAGTTTGTATGATGTTTCTAGACTTGTGTGGATGTTTGGTGTGGAGCCCCGGGGGCTCGTGTGAAATTCAAACGTATTTCAGAGTGTTTTGAGTTGAGTTCAAATTTTTGCTGGTTCTGTTGGTCTCACAAATGCGAAGACCAGTTTGCATTTACGAGCCTCGCATTTGAGACGTATCAACCGCAATTTGCGAAGGTGGGCCGGGGCGACAGGCTTCGCATTTGCGAATCCAGCCTCGCAATTGCGATGGGAGAACTGTGCATGGGTTGGTTGCATTTGCAATATTTCGGTCGCTTTTGCGACCCTTCCTGTCATGAACAAAAATTAATCTAGTCGTAATAGCACCTAACCCAGCCCGCTAGTTAAGACAAATAACATCCAACACACTTCAAACAAGGGTAACAAGAGTCAATGAACAAAATGACTAAACTTCTATACAAAATCTCAAGGATTGGTAGTACAAGTCATGAGCCACTAAGATTTTAGATTTACAAAGCTGGTATGAAAAAGGATTACAACATCTATTTGAAGTACACATATATAGAACTCAAATCTAAAACTACCAAGGACAGATGGTAGCCATGTCTGGACATTGGGTACATCTTCAATGCTACCTCCGCCAGATGCAGCAACATTAGCTCCAAGATCTGCATGCAAGGTGCAAAAGTGTAGTATGAGTACAACCGACCTCGTGAACTCAGTAAGTAACAAATCTAACCTCAGGCTAAAACCAGTGACAAGCTCGGAAGAAGGTCAGTGTCCAGCACCAGTAATCAATAGACGAATGTTGACGACCAATTTTGACCCTCCCTTTTAAAATTTATTTATTTATTCTTAATAATTTACAATGAATGTTTTGAAAATATTTTCAATAAATAATACTTATTTTAACAAAATTAATTTAGTATTAGTGGTTTTGAAATTGATAATTGAATGTTATAATTATAATTATAAATATACCATGCTTACTATTTTTAGATTATTAAAATAATTTTTATGTACGTCACATAGGCTTTATAATTAATGTAATGAATTATTCCTTAATTTCTATTTAATTAGATTACTATGCTAATAATTCAAAATTAGTGTTACAATTTAGAAAACAAGGTATTTTATAAATAATTAATTACAATATTTAATAGTATATTTGTTAAATATAATTTTACTACATTTTATTGAAAATAATAAAGTTTGTTTAAATTAATTTCAAAAGGGTTAAAAGCCAAAAAGCTATAATCGCCGTTCTTAATTAAACATGGATTGGCCATCCTTTAAAATTAACTTTGGCCAAAATACAAAGATCCCAGTCCGAAAATACCCAACCCAAACAACCCCTTTAATCCATGTTGGTAATCCTTGCCATCTCTTTTAAGTTAATCACGACCTGCGACATCACCCGTCTCATCCTCTCACAAAACAAACACAGATAATCTCAGACGTTGATCCATATTATCAACAGATCAAATTTAATCCCGCTTTTCTGTTTATTTTAAAGGGCGAGTCACGTTTTATCTTCGCCGTTGGATCACAAGAATTCAACGACAATCGATTTTCCTAGATTCATTATTTAGAAATCCCTAATTATCAAAGCAATCAGAGCTTTTGATTAACAGATCCAATGGCTCTCGTTCCATCTCCCATTTTTAACTCCGAGATACCCTCCAAATCCTAGCTCATTCATTGCCAAAACAACCGCCCTAGTTTCCCTTTTCTCTCTTCCGTCTCTCAAACTCCATCAACCCTAATCAATAACAGACCTTGCACCAATTTGTGCAAGGTCACAAATTCAGTCTTCAAATCATCCCCTTCCCCCTACATCCGCTAATCTAGCCGATTTCCCCATTTCTATCATTAAATTCAAAAGCCCCAATTTGAAACCCTATACCTAAAAGACGAAACTTCAACTAGTCTTATTTTTCCTTCATCCTTGCAAATCTATGGCATGCATGGCTATCTTTTTAGTGTTATCATCATTATTCTTGGTCCAGAGGTCATGCATAGCGACCTCTGGATATTGGTGATTTATCCGGTGGCTTTTGATTTCAACGAACAGTTCCCCTATCTTAGGTAAAAACTATCACTTCTCTCACATATGTCTTCTCTGATTTCACTCGATGTTGCTCACATAATCAGTTCATCGTCACTCTCCACTATCATTAGTTGAATCTATTGAAACCCTAAGGCTTAATGGCCACTATAAATAGTAGCCTTCAATGCTCTCAACAAGAACACACCAACACCTAACATCTGTGAAATTAATACAATATAGTGTTATTTAGGAATTTTTGATTAAAGTTCGAGTTCTTACTAAATCTATGTTTTCTCTCTCTTTCTGGTTATGAGTTCGTTACTAGTTGAAAGCTTAATCTTTTGGCTACCTAAAACGCTAATTTGAATACCCGTTTGGTTTGGTGCTCCAAAGGAGGTTAGCAAAACATCGACCCTATTTTTCTTTTGTTAGTTTGAATTACCGAACATAAATTGTGCTATTACCTCTTGCTGAATGATGTCATTAACAATGTGTTCATTCTTGACTATTTTATATGTTTATTAATGATTGTTAAATAGATTCTAAGATCATGAACTTCCTTAAGTTATAGAAATTAGAGTTATGTATTGATCCTAATGATATTTGATAACCTACCTTTCTTGTAAGTATTAAAAATAGCCTAAAAACTCTCAAGCCCTCATGATATTTAGTTTCTAATGTTCTTTTAATAATACAATGACAGTTATGCTAATCTGCCTCGAGTGTTAATTGCATTTCGTGATGGTTCACTTAATAACCTAGACTTAAACAAAGTGTGTACTTGTTTAGTGGTGAAAACCAGATTGTTATCTTAGTTTAGGTACACTGGCTCATGACCTTTAAGCTAGTTTTATCTCTTTGACACGTCTTTGTGGTTCTGTTGATTTTAGAAGCTTATTAATCATCTAATTGAACTCATGACTTCTCATGTAAGCATGCCCTAAGAAGATTGGATCTTTGTATCACTTTTATGTATATTCTGAGATTGTTATACACTTAGCATAAGCTATAAGGTATGGATACGATTTTTTATGTTATGATATAATATTTGTTAAGGTAAAGTGTTACTGTTAAGTTCCACTATACTTGAAACCCCTTACTTGACATGCTTAAAAAATTTCCCCAATATGATGATACCTCTACCCGTTTCCTAAAGATCATATGATGACACTGTTTGCTTGATGATAATAATTCTTTCATTTTGAAATAATATGACACATGCTAAATGTCCCCTGTGTGTTCTAGTGATGCTGCACTTATCTTGATTCTTCTATACTTCTACTTGCCTTCCATAACCATGTATATGTCTATGTTGTCCTTAGAATTTCACCAAACTTACATGAATGAACAAGACGCAGTTCATGAATTTTAAATGAATCTTCTGTTGCTACTATTTGAGTATAATAGCATGTTTGATCTCTACTAAGGTTTTTATGAAGCTGAGTGCTTGTATAAGGAAATGATCATGCCATTGGCTTTAGAGTAAAGCAGGACTGATAGCTTGAGAATCTGTTAATACTCTTAGAAGTTCTAATTGAAGCTGTGAATCTATGACCATGTTAATACCTTTTAGAAGTTCTTATTATGTTTGTATCTCTGTTAGTACCTGTAGAAGTTATAACTATGGTTGCTGGTTTGAATCTCTATTAATACTCTTTCGAGGTTCTACTTGAAGTCATTAATCTGTACCTCCTAGTTGATGTTACTGATTTGTAACTCTAATTGAAGTTGTTAACATGTATCTATATTAGAACTCTTTAGAATGTATCAGTTGTAATGATTAACCTGTAATGTTATTAATACCCTTCTGAAGCTCTAATTGTAGTTGTTAATCTTCAACCATCATAATACTCCTTGCAAATTCAACTGAAGCTGCTAACTTACATCAATGTTAACATTCTTTAGGAGTTCCCACTGAAACTATTAACTTATGTGTGTGCTCGAAGACCAGACTTAGGTTAAGACCAATCTTTGATTAATCTAACTAAAAGTTGTTATGGAGAAGTGTATATCTGAGCAGGGATTTTACAAAATGCATTTACTTTACTCCTAAACCTATGTGATCTCGGGAGTTTGGTTTTCTAACAGAAATATGATGATGCTCCTGTCTCTATGTATGCTTAAAGTTGATTTCTTTTGAGCATACCTAACATGCCATGTCATTCATAGTGAATCATAAAATTAGCTTTTGAAATGTGGTTACAACAATGTGAATAGGCTGTCTTGCAGTCTTATGGTATTCTACATTAATTATTAGGGGAAATGTATATATACTTTTGTGGTATGATATCACTGTGATGTTGGGGTTTGCATTTAAAGTCAATCATTGGCACTTAGACTTGTAGGGAAGAATGAGCGTGAGTGGTTGGGTGTATTTGGGAGTTTAGTTTAGTTCCTGGTTGGGTTACTCTCCCTGACACAAGCACTGCCCTGGGCCCTGAGACCCTTGGGAACTTTGAAGTGTCAGGGATCCAAAGAGTGCTTTGGCCTTGAATGGAATTCTACCCTTAGACTCTAATCTATTGACATTCATTACTCCCTTTAGGTTTAGTTTTTAATGACAACAAATGGTTTTCAATATGAATAACATTGCCATATGTGACCCCACATTGTTATGATTTTCATATTCTAGATTATTCCTATTGTTTGTTATAATTCATTTGGCCTTTACTAGTTTTTTTCAAGTATGATTTTACGCATACAGTAGCATATCTAATGACCTTCTTTCTTTCTTTCTTTCTTGTTGAACATGTATTACCATTGGGCTTGCCGAATTCTCAAACAACTCATGCCCAAGTCCTGTACCTGTGCATTTGGATCTCTGAAGTCTGCTGTTGGCTGCTTTCTACTATTTGCTGGGCTACCTCTCTTCAGGCCCAAACAGAGTCACTACTTCCTCTCTACTGCTTTATTTACGTTCATTATTGTTTTACACCTGTATATAATACTTACCATATTTGATTGAATGGTTTACTCTATATTATGAATCATGTAGATAATCTAGGCAAGCCTAAAAGATATAGGATTAAAAGAAACATTAATCCTAGTAGTAGATAATCGTAATTCGTTAATCATATGTTGTTTATACAATTAATCTCTACTAACAACTTTTACGAAGTCTTTTGGAATCAAAAATAACTTTTGCAAGGGACCGTCTTCTCTTTCAAAAAACAAAAATGGAAACCGAAATTGGCCTCCTAAATCGAGTATTCCTAAACAAGTGTTGCTGCCCAGTTTTTAAAGGCCTCCCAACGATTTCTTCAAAGTAAAAATAAAATATGAAAACCAAAGGTATATTTTAGACCCATTTTTACAATACCCTTATTAGAGTTACATAAATATCCAGTCTTTAAATACAAATCATTTTTTTTATAACTTAGCCCCCGTCTCACACGATTTATAAACATAAACATTATGTACAATACACCAAACCTCTTTCAAGCATATATACATACAAACATTATCTTCAAGACTTTTATAAACTTATATCATTTAAAAACTACACATCCTCCTTTTAAATAGCAAGTTCTAAATTAGATATATATAGTATGTCGTACCACCAAACACTAGTTAAGCAGAATATAGACAACTAATCCTTTAAATCTAGTCTAAGTCCTATGGACCTATCTCAGGTAGATTTTAAGGGGTGCCTAACACCTTCCCCTTAGAAGAACAATAACCCTTACCCAAAGTCTCACCGGTTAGCACATTAATAAAGAAACCTTAGTAATTAAATAGGTACCCTAGTATGCCTTGAAATTGGTGGCGACTCTCTTTTATCATCAACTGGGAAATCACAAGTTGAATCTTGTTTTGACTCGTGAAAAATAAGGTGCAACAATGAAGGATATGATAATGCCAATAAAAGTAAATAACTCAAATAGTTTTGTATTCAGCTCGATCACAAATACGGGAAACGTAGACATCCTTTACAAGTATAACAGCTAAAGTCCAAATATTTCACGGAATCACAAAAATATGAGTTTATCAAGAACTGTGATTCTCCCACACTTTCAATTACAGATATGCCTTTTCATTTACAAGTTATCATGAGGTAAATACATCTCTATGCCTACATGTCAATGTACATTCCAAGTCATGCGTGCAATTTCATGCGTTTTGATGTTCGATTCATGGTTCTGGATGTTATAGCGGTGTTTTGATGGCGCGAGCAAGCTTGTACGATATTTTTAGACTTTTATGAATATTTGGTGTAGGGTCCTGAGGGCTTAGATGAGTTTCGGACATGTTTCAGATTGGATTGAGATGGTTACAAGTTGATGGTGCTGCAGTTGTCGCAATTGTGAAGAGGGCAGGGGAGGTCCATATATCGTAGATGTGACGCATTTATCAAATTTGCGAAGACAATATAGAGTTGGGTTTGGTCGTATTTGTGACCATTGTGTCACTTTTGCGAAGTAGGCTATCATCGCAATTGTGAAGCCTTAGTCGCAATTGCGACATCTGAGTTGGATATCAAGGTTTGTTTTTGCGATCCCTGTTTCACAATTGCGAGGGTTCGCAAATGCAAACCCAAGGTTGCATTTGCGCCTTCTGCAGCTGAAGAAACCAGGAGTTAGCTTCATTTATCATATTTTAGAACCATATACTCGGTAAGAGGAGATTTTTATGAGGGATTTTCACTTACAACAATTTGGTAAGTGATCTTAATCTATTTAATGTAATGACCTGACCGGTCGTTTTGATAGTACGATCCCCAATCCACTATTTATTGTCCCCTTTGCTTCATTTTATGCTTACATGACTTGTCGGGTTGCTTGGTGTCGGGTTCGGGAGAGTTTCGGAGTGGAATGGGAAACATATTCTCTAAGTGTGACTCTGAGATGGAGTTTCGTCAGAGTCCCCCCCCCCAAATCCTTTTATGTTGTTCTTTATATTTTTCTTAGATAATATTGTATAGAGATAGCTAGTACATTCCTTAGAGCTTGTGGCTTGTGACTACCGGGTTTTGGGCGTTGATTATTCTCTGAGTTGAACTTCTGCTTGTACATGCTGAACTGCAATTTTCAGTTATATATATATGTTGAAGTTTAGTCTTTATTCAGTTATTATTTTAAATATTTCCAAAATTGTTAGGCTTACCTAGTCTTAGAGACTAGGTGCTCTCACGACATCTTACGGAGGGGAAATTCGGGTCGTGACAAGTTGGTATCAGAGCCCTAGGTTCATAGGTGTTATGAGTCACAAACAGGTTTAGTAGAGTCTCGCAGATCAGTACAAAGACGTCTGTACTTATCTTCGGGAGGCTATGGAACTGTTAGGAAAATTTAACTTGATTGATTCCTTGTCGTGCGAAATTGTTGACTTCAGGATTCTAAACTTATGTCTTTCTATTCTCTCACATATGGTGAGGACACGTACATCCGAATCAGATGACCAAACACCCGCACCCCTGCTAGAGCAGCGAGAGGTCGGGGCTGGGGTAGAGGCCGAGGACATCCACGTGGTACAGCTAGAGCACCCGCATGAGCTTCTAGAGAGGAGACACCAGTAGCACCAGTTGGAGCGTAGGCACCTGAGACGCTTGTTACTGCACCAGCTCTTTAGGATACCCTTGCCCAGTTTCTGAGCATGTTCGGCACTTTAGCTCAGGCAGGGTTGATCCCACTCGCTCCTGCCACATCTCAGGCCGGGGGAGGGGCACTATCACAACCCAATTTCCCCTCCGTTTGACGTCGTGACAGCACCTATTCTCTACGACTAGGTAAGCCTAACATTTGCGGAATAGTGAAATGAAAACATAAATTTAACCACTAACTGTAACAATAACAACATAACTGGGTACCATGCCGCTTGGCATGTACAATAGCCAACTATTCAAAAATATATAACAATCCCAAAACCCAGAACATCGTGAATCACAAACTACAGAAGGAAAATCTTGCGTCTCTATACATCAGAGTCTAAGAAAAGAAAAATACAGGAGATAATGGACATGAGGAAGAGTAGAAGGGGACTCCAAGGTCTGCGGACGCGGCAGATATACCTTGAATTCTCCAATGCTGTCCCGGCTTAGTGATTGCGTGGCTGATAAGGAGCACCTGGATCTGCACACGAAAAACATGTGCAGAGAGTAGCATGAGTACACCACAATCGGTGCCCAGTAAGTGCCAAGCCTAACCTCGGTCTAGTAGTGACGAGGTCAGGGCAGGGCCCTACTGGTATATATAATAATAAAGCAAGGCAAGAATAAAATATCGCAGTAAAATAAAGACTGAAATTTAACAAGAAAGAATTCCTAGAAGGTAATAGCTCAGTACATAGAAATACAATAGAGGATCTCCCGAGATTCCGTCTTGTAGTCCCAAACGTAAATGTGCAGGGGGATTTCCCGAAATACCGTTCCGTAGTCCCAAAGTATATATGCAAGACATGGGAATCTCCCAGAATACCGTTCCGTAGTCCCAATGTAAATATGCAAGACAAGGGGATCTCGAAAAATACCGTTCCGTAGTCCCAAAGTAAAATATGCAAGACATGGGGATCTCCCGGAATACCGTTCCATAGTTCCAAAGTAAATACACGGCTCACACAATAGAATTAACAGCTACAACACGAAACCCTACAATTTAGACTAAGTACAAGTCAAGGAAAAATAGGAAATCAACTAGGCATGCTTCACAGAGTTCAATTAAGCAGCTAAAGCACGTAGACATGCGATATTAGACTAAACAGGATAGCTACACATATTGGGATAGCTTTATTAAGAATGAATACATGCTAATACTCATTTAAACGGTATATCACAATTTAAAAGAAGAACAAATTACTACTCAGTAAAATAAATCGAGGTTTTTATAATAATTAGCCCGTGTACGTACTCGTCACCTCACGTACACGATGCTCACATATCAAAACAGTACCAAATCCTAAGGGGATTTCCCCCACACAAGATTAGGCAAGCCACTTACCTCGAACCAAGCTCAATCAATCGGTCACAATGCCTTTTCCACGAATATCCGGCTCCGAATGGCCCAAATCTAGCCAAAAGCAATTACATATCATAAATACAACCATAGTAGACTCATCTAACTAATGAAATCAATACTTTAATAAAAATTCCAAAATTTTCCAAAACACGTTGACCCAAGCCCACGTCTCGGAATCTGGTAAAAGTTATAAAATCTGATAGCCCATTCACTCACGAGTCCAACCATACCAAATTTATCAAAATACGACCTCAAATGATAACTCAAAACCCAAAATCAACTCTTCAAATCCCAAGCCTCAAACTTTTTGGATTGAACATTACCCTACAGACTTAGAGAAAATGTTTTGCAGAAGGACGCGTTTCTGCGGCCCATTATGAGGCCGCATAATCACTCTGTAGACCGCATAATGGCCGCAGAGTGAAGCAGTACGTTGGCCAGTTTGAGGTCAGCTTTGCGGGCGATTATGCGACCGCATAACCACTATGCGGACCGCATATCCACTATGCGGACCGCATATCAATCGCATAATCCATCTTGGGTTTTTGCGGAGGGAGTTCTGCGGTGCATTATGCGACCGTAGAATGAGTATGCGGACCACATACTGGTCGCATACCTGAGCCGTAAGTTCAGGCCCCTGAGGGCCATTTCTGCGGTCACTTTGCAGACCGCATAACCGTTATGCGGTCGCATATGCGACCGTAGACCTGTGTCGGGGCACCCATTTTCTTAATTTAAAACCCAACCCCCATTCAGTTAAAACACCCCCTTTAGTCTATTTTGAGCTCATTTTTTGATACTATAGAGTGAGAGAGGGAGCCTTAGAGTGAGGAAGTAATCCTCATCAATTATTCTTTAATTCTTGCTTGAAACTTTGAAGATTATCAAGGAAAGCAATCTAGGCCTCCATCCTAGAGGTAAGAATCTATACCCTAGCCCTAAATGTTTGAAACTTATACTGAGAATGAGTAATTAATAAGATGGTCCATGGGTATGGGTGTTGTTTATCTTGCATGCATGTGTGGTAAAAAGAGTGTGGAAAAGGGAACTATAACCATGAATGTTTTCCTAATTTTGGGTTCATTTTGTATATTGCTAAAATAGATTGAGCTTGCTAAGGGTTCCGGATAATTGTAGAGTCTAAAGAAGCGCAATTGAGGTATGTATGACTAACTCTTTTCTTCCTAGAATCGAACTCCTGGTGTCCGAATATTTGGTGTAAGTTCCGACTTGATCATACTGGAATTGTTTGCCTTAATGTGTTGGGTTGGAAGATTCATGTTCCCTAATTGTTTTAGATGTTTACCATGTCATCATTCTATTTGAGAACGTAACTATGATTTTTCCAAGCTCCTTCCCTTATGTGTGAAATGCCTTATGTGATGGTACTTATCGACATGAATGATGATGTTACTTGAACGAATAAAAAGGGAAAGACTTGAATTGTAAAATGTGCCAAAGTGCCAAGAACTATTTAATAAATGAGGCTGTTTGTGCCATGTAATGAAAGATGGGAAAGAGATGTGAATACTTGAAAGAGGTTATGTCTCAAGTGAGATGGCTTAGCCGATCGGGCCGAGATCGGATGCCATGCCGTATACATGGTGGCATTTGTGTTGGAATTATTGATTTACATTGTGGATATGGATATGTCTCACTTGGGATGGCTTAGCCAGTCGGGCCGAGACTGGACTCCGTGTAAAAACACGGTGGCATTGTGAGTTGTGGCTTTGGCACTAAATATCATTAACCTAAATAGATGGAAAGATTGAATTGGAAATTATGTGATCCTTATTTGGTGATTCTTTGTATTTCTGTGAAGTACTTATTGATTGTTATGACTGCCTTCTCTTTGTTTCACTGTTCATTCTACTAAGATTAGTGTTTGCCTTACATACTAGTACTATTCGACAGTACTAACGTCCCTTTTGCCGGGGGCGCTACATCTTTGAATGGATGTAGGTGGTTCCATCACAGATAGCGCTGATCGTAGATAGTGGTGCTCTCCCTCTTACTCATCACAGCAGTCTTGGTGAGCCCCATTTCTTCCTGGGGTCATGTAGTCCTTCTTCTGTATAAGTTTTTATATTTTGAGGTATAGCTAGGGCCTTGTTGCCGGCATTGTCATGTTGCTCTTTTGTACCCTTAGAGGCTCCGTAGACGTTTATGTGGGTCATGTATTTATGTTGGGGTGGTCGTTGGACCGAGTTGAAGTTTGGAAATTTAACCATGGCATAATGCATAAAATGAAAAAAATGAACTAGCAACGTTTATATACTTATATAACTGATCTCTCCCCTGTTTTACAAATGGTGACGCATTCCCTTTTTGAATCATGAATGAGTCGAGTAGAAAAGGTTTACTAGGCTTGCTCGACCTGGTTCACTCGGTTGAGCACCGGTCGCGCTCCTCGAGGTTGGGGCGTGATAGAAAATATGCAAGGGTAGGAAATTTAAGGCATAATGACGGTCCAAGGAAGGCCTAACATCATTTTTCAAACCAAGTTAGTCTAGGATTTCGCCTTGAAGCACATTCCGGGCAAGTTCTACTCTATAAATAATACAAAAGAACTCACAATAAATCTCACCACACATGGAACATGAAAACTCTAGTAGAATACAAATCCAAAATCCAATTGAAACCAATAAACTCAAAGAAGTCACATATAGCCTAAGAGACTATTTAATGAATCAAAGAGCCAAAACTTGAGTCTAGAAGTCATGAAAATGATCTTTACTTGAATCATTTTTCTTTTTCAACGATAAAGAATTCATATGCCAAGGTTTAAATCATGTTGGTACCAAGCAAGCCACAAATTGGCCAATGGGCAAAAACCCCAACTCAAACCACTTATTCTTCCTAAATTAACAAAAACTATATCTAAACTACATGACTAATTCCCTTAAGAAAGTCGCCTAGCTATCCGTCATGGGGGAAAATCGACACAATAATTTACCAAAAAATACCCGGTTCAAAAAGAAAATTGGCATCCTCGGAAAAAGAACCGTGGTACAATGAAAACCAAGGATATTGCCAACAACAAAATAAACATTCTATTTATAAAAAAACAAGAAGCTAATAAACATCAAGTCAATAAAACATACTATATATAAAAACAAAAATTCAAGAAGCTACTAAACATAAAAATATAACCCATCACATGAAAATAAAATATCAATCTACCATATGACCAGTTATATAAGTAGCCACCCCCAACTAGAAATGTTGCAATGCCCTCAATGCAACTAAAGAAAAAGAGTAAAATGGTGGAAAGTGCTCCCTAAATATTGCATCAAGTGCTCTCCTTGCTGTCGGACTTAGTCTCATCCTCCTCTTTTTCCTCTTTCTCAGACCAATAAGCTGGAGCATCATCATCATCTTCCGGTTCGATCTATGGCACTGACTCTTGAGGCTTTAGACCTTTCTATAGCTCCTTCACACGCTTCCACATGCGGGTCAAGAATTTATCTCTTTTCTTCTTCCTCTTCTTTATCCTAATGTGTACATTTGCCAGCTTGGCATGAGAAGTACTCAAAGTACAGTGCACCGTGGCCAAATCAGTGTATGCTTTCTCCAGCTTATTAAGGTGAGCCCTCTGCTTCTTCTGATCATCAAGATACTTTTGAAATTCTTTCTTTGAAATGCATACAGAGGGTCCCTCAGATGTCTCCCCAGGTCCCTGTGGAAGGCCAGCTACTAGGTCGCGAATATGCCGCATTTCCTCGGAAAGCATAGCAAATGGTCCTCCTGTAGAAGATGATGGCTGGCTACCCTGGTCATTCTGAGAAGAAGATCCCAACTTTCTCTTTTTTGCTTTTCACGGCGCTGCCCTCTCCTTTCTTTTTCAATGGAGCAATAGGCTTTCCCGGATCTATCCAGTTATCTTCCGGATCCTCCTCAACACTTGCAAGATGGAAACGACGCCAATTTTGGTGACATTCAAATCCACTTCTAAAAATTAAATGGACACGGTCGCATGCAATATAATTTACCCAACTATGAGTCGGGGTCGAATCCCAGAGAGAACAATATGTAGGCGATTAGGGGTGTAAGAGAATTATCAATTATTATGCTAAGCCAAACGCTTAGAAATGTTTTGAGAAAATATTTATAGCTAATTGAGAAAATATAAACTAACCTAGAAAGCAAGTAAAATGATCAATGGCTACAAGCATGGATGCGATGGGAAGTACACTCAAGTAACGATCCAATGTATTTCACGATTTTACAAATATGAACGAGTTTATATTAATTAGCCCCCGATAATAATTCTATATTAGCTTCTTCCAGAGACTAACAAGACTTCCTAATTAAATTATCCCTAAAGCAATTAAGAGATTAAGCACACCTAAATATGGCTACAAGTAGTTCAATCCTATCCCTAGATAGAATCAATAAAGTAAGGGTTAACGCCTCAAGTTCTTGTTAATTAATCTTTCCCAACCCTAAATTAGCTTTCCCAAAATTAATTCGAAGTGAATAGGCAAGTCCTAGGGTTAGCTAATCCCTTTGGAAACATTAAAGAACAAGAATAATTAAAGAAACAATAACTCACTTCAATATAAATAAAAATCGTTCAATACATAAGCACAACAAGATATTTAATCCACACTTTAAATACGAATATTCCCATAAACAAGATTCAAGTGTTGGAAAAAATACTACATACTTAGATATTCAATACAAAACAAGGTAATGAAGAAATGAACATAAATGGGTAAGAAATGCTCAACCAAAAGCTTCAAATCTTCAAGACCCAAGTGTGTGTGCAATAACCCTAGCTCCAAAACTTGTGTTCTCTAGTCACGAGACTGAACAAAAAGCCAAAGATCTGCCAAAGATGTATTTCTAATCAGCTAGGTCGTGTATTAAAGGGTTTGTGGCCAAAAATGTGAAATTACAGAAGTGCCCAGAACTGAAGCGCGATAATCGCATTTGCGAAGTGAGGATCGCAATTGCGAATAAAGGCATTACTGTTGAGCATCGCATTTGCGGTCTCAAAGTTTGCATTTGCGAATTTAAGCATTGTGCACTTGGTTTCGCATTTGCGAAGGTTGACTTCACATTTACGATTCCTCCATCGCATTTGCGACTTTTGCTTGTCACGCCCTGAACCTGGGGGGCGATACCAGCACCCAGTACCTCACTTAACCTAGCGTACCGACTTGCTATTGAGGGACTCTAAATATACAATGTCATACTTTGTCCATAGGGTCACATTGCAAGAGCATTTCTGAAACAAAATATAAAACTGAATGGAAAATAGCTCTGACTGAACAACAATATAAAGCTGGGCCGACAAGGCCGTCATAACTACTACAACTGACAAACCAACAAAAATATACATACAAGGCCTACAAGCCTAACATACTGCACTAACTGACAGGATATGTCTACAAGCCTCTACTGATGGATGTACTGTGGTCAGAACAGGGCCCCGACCTACCCATAATATATACACAATATGTACTCAAAACCCTAAACCCGGCTACTCTGAAGGACGCGGAGCTTACCGATCAAGCTGATCACGGATACCACCTACGGAGGAGGTTTACCAGTCTGTCTATCCGAACCTGCATGTATGAAATGCAGTGTCCCCGGGAATGGGACGTCGGTACAAAATAATGTACCGAGCATGTAAGGCAATAGAATAACTAAAAATTGAAACTAAACTGATAATATATTAACTGAAAGTAACTGGGAGTCAAAGATGACCTGGAGAAATACTTACCTGCTGATACTGACTCAACTCTCTCAATATAGTAAGTAAAATAGATGTCCAACCATATAAGGCTCGGAACGTGTAACTGCTCGGCCATAGTAGTTTTGCTCATAGGTGCTCAGCCATACTATGCTCGATCTCTCGGCCATTCTGGGCTCGCTCATAGGCGCTCGGCCAAAGTAGGCTCGGTATATAACGTACCATCTTATCAGAGGTTTCCCAATAGGGGCCTGCCCACCGATTATAGCTCGGTGGTGGTGCAAATATTGTAATAATGTATATATAGACCCTATACCCTCTTGACTGAAAGAAGATAATACATAACTGAATAGAAAGTCCCAAAGAGGGAGAATGTTGTAACTTCTGAGACTAGGATAATCTAAATAAATTTAGGAATACAAATTTCTCTTTATGTCTCGTTATCAAACACATGTAGTTACGAGATCATGTCAAAATGAAGGAAAGGTTTAGCCTTAACATACTTTATCACAATCTTTGAAATAACCCTATTGAACTCGTCTATTCACACCATAATCTACAACAACGATAATAATACTATCATTAATTTACGAAAGGTAAAACTATCGCATAACGAACATAAGCTTATTTTATATTAAAACGGGAAGCATCTCCCCTATGATCTTTACTTCCTCCAAATTCAATATAACACCAAAAAAACAAGAAAAAAACAATAAAAACATATATACATTATTTTCCAACCTTATATGCACCACAAAATAATTCAAAACAGCCCAACACACCCCGATCTCTTCATACACAAACCGACCACCGTAGTAGTGTCAAACAGCCCAAAAATGTTATGGCCAATGACCAGCCCACCAACCTGAATTTATGTAGTGTTTCTCCACACCCTTTATCCTCCAAAACGCCCTAAAATAGTAGCAAAACATGCAATCCAACAGCAACACAAAACAGTCCACTACAAGTTGAATAACTCGAGCTCACGGCTTCCGATCATTGTCCCGTGAGTTCTTACAAACATAGAACGACTTAACATACATTTACAACAGAAAAAATGGATTAAATAGAGCAGTAAGCTTACTTTATTTATTTAATAACTCATCTCCTATCTTGGTTCTTCAAACTCTAGGTTTTTCCTCCAACTAGAACATGAAAAGGAGAGAAAATAAATTAGGGTTTGTGTGCAATTTTTTGGAGGATGTTTGCAGAGGTTTAGATCTGGTTATTATGTCCTATTATCAGTGTATTATATGAAGGAAATAGTCCTTTAAAATTTCTATTTGGACGACCCGAACTGGCCAATTTTTGGACATATATAATCCTCTCATTTAAGCAAGTAGGTGACACACCTACTTGTCACCTAGCAGTCTGCGCAGTCTTGCAAAAACGCATATATATCTCTACTCCGATGTCGTATTAAAAAAGGTTTAATGAATTAGAAAGTAGACTCATATATCTTCAATTGTATGTGTGGAACACCCCGTAACTCTAAGTATATATGGAGAAAATCGCAGTTACATTTAACCAAATTTCAGTAAAACGTATGAACATAACATGTGATAACTTTCATCGACTTTTGTTTCACAACTCGCTTGGCCTAAATATTAACACATGAATATCATAAAACTAAAATAAATCATAACATAACCCTCTTATCATGTTAAGAACCCTAGTCTCACTCCAAAGGTATGGGTTATAACATTCCTAACTTGTCGACTTTCGACGAACTATTATTTTCTTCAATTCCTTTAGCTTTTGAACCTTCCAACCCTCTTTTTACTTGTTGTTCCTAATCTTTAATATTTGTAACCTCCGAGGTAGAATGATTAATTACTTTATATACTCCCAAAGATGATCTCATTTTTGGTCTTACATTAGTTTGCTTACGAGGCACTTTTACGTACGAAAATATGGAGTGTAACATCATTCCCCCCTTAGGAACATTCGCCCTTGAATGTTTACTCTTAGAGACTTGGGAAAATCTTTCTAGAGTCTCCTCTGTACACTAGACTAAAACCAACCTGCACGCAGCCAGAAAACATAGTATACATGCCACACATGGCCAATGTCTATAAATAGCAACACTTGGCCTCACACGGCCGTCAATCATAAATACTGAAAGTCAAATATAAGAGCTTAGCTGATGACCTACGGGCCTGAATAGAGTTGTATTGAAGTATCCCATCTCGAGCTATATCTTCTGATTGAAATAGGTGGGGTTATTTAGACTTCATTTCTTCCTCCGCTTCCCATGTCATCTATTCCACGCTCTTGCTTCTCCATAAAACTTTCACAGAGGCTGCCTCCTTATTTCGTAGCTTGCGCATTTCTCGGTCTAGGATGGAAACAGGAACTTTCTCGTACGATATGTTCTTCATGATCTGTACATCATCAGTGGGCACCACTCGGGTAGGATCACCAATGCACTTCCATAGCATAGATATGTGAAAAACCGGATGGATAGACTCTAATTTCGAGGGCAGGTCTAGATCATATGCTACTCATCCCACTCTTTCAATAATCCTCTAAGTCCCAATATACCATGGGCTATGGTTGCCTTGCTTGCCAAATCTCATCACGCCCTTCATAGGCGACACCTTTATGAACACCCAGTCGTCAAACCCCAAACTCTATGTCTCGTCACCGCACATCAAAATATGACTTTTGACAACTCTGAGTTGTCAACAGTCGCTCCTGGATAAGCTTTACTTTCTCTACAACCTACTAAACCAAGTATGGCCCATGTAACCCAGATTCTTCAACATCAAACTACCCTATAGGAGATCTGCACTTACGCCCATACAAAGCCTCGTACAGAGCCATCTCGATACTGGAGTGGTAATTGTTATTATATGCAAACTCGATAAGCGGTAGATGTTCATCCCAACTTCTTTTAAAATCCAACACACAAGCTCGTAACATATCCTCGAGCGTCTGAATTGTGCTCTCGGCTTGTCCATCACCCTAGACCTCTCTGAAATGATCTCCAGAAATGTGCTGTAAACTGGCCCCCAGGTTGGTAGTTACGAGATCATGCCAAAATGAAGGAAAGGTTTAGCCTTAACATACTTTATCACAATCTTTCAAATAACCCTATTGAACTCGTCTATTCACGCCATAATCTACAACAACGATAATAATACTATCATTAATTTACGAAAGGTAAAACTATCGCATAACGAACATAGGCTTATTTTATATTAAAACGGGAAGCATCTCCCCTATGATCTTTACTTCCTCCAAATTCAATATAACACCAAAAACACAAGAAAACAACAATAAAAACATATATACATTATTTTCCAACCTTATATACACCACAAAATAATTCAAAACTGCCCAACACACCCCAATCTCTTCATACACAAACCGACCACCGTAGTAGTGTCAAACAGCCCAAAAATGTTATGGCCAATGACCAGCCCACCAACCTGCATTTATGTAGTGTTTCTCCACACCCTTTCTCCTCCAAAACGCCCTAAAATAGTAGCAAAACATGCAATCCAACAGCAACACAAAACAGTCCACTACAAGTTGAATAACTCGAGCTCACGGCTTCCGATCATTGTCCCGTGAGTTCTTACAAACATAGAACGACTTAACATACATTTACAACAGAAAAAATGGATTAAATAGAGCAGTAAAATTACCTTATTTATTTAATAATTCATCTCCTATCTTGGTTCTCCAAACTCTAGGTTTTTCCTCCAACTAGAACATGAAAAGGAGAGAAAATAAATTAGGGTTTGTGTGCAATTTTTTGGAGGATGTTTGCAGAGGTTTAGATATGGTTATTATGTCCTATTATCAGTGTATTATATGAAGGAAATAGTCCTTTAAAATTTCTATTTGAACGACCCGAACTGGCCAATTTTTGGACATATATAATCCTCTCATTTAAGCAAGTAGGTGACACACCTACTTGTCACCTAGCAGTCTGCGCAGTCTTGCAAAAATACATATATATATATCTCTACTCCGATGTCGTATTAAAAATGGTTTAATGAATTAGAAAGTAGACTCATATATCTTCAATTGTATGTGTGGAACACCCCGTAACTCTAAGTATATATGGAGAAAATCGCAGTTACATTTAACCAAATTTCAGTAAAACGTATGAACATAACATGTGATAACTTTCATCGACTTTTGTTCCACAACTCGCTTGGCCTAAAAATTAACACATGAATATCATAAAACTAAAATAAATCATAACATAACCCTCTTATCATGTTAAGAACCCTAGTCTCACTCCAAAGGTATGGGTTATAACATTCCTAACTTGTTGACTTTCGACGAACTATTATTTTCTTCAATTCCTTTAGCTTTTGAACCTTCCAACCCTCTTTTTACTTGTTGTTCCTAATCTTTATTATTTGTAACCTCCAAGGTAGAATGATTAATTACTTTATATACTCCCAAAGATGATCTCATTTTTTGTCTTACAGTAGTTTGCTTACGAGGCACTTTACGTACGAAAATATAGGGTGTAACATCATTCCCCCCTTAGGAACATCCGCCCTTGAATGTTTACTCTTAGAGACTTGGGAAAATCTTTCTAGAGTCTCCTCTATACACTAGACTAAAACCAACCTGCACGCAGCCAGAAAACATAGTATACATGCCACACATGGCCAATGTCTATAAATAGCAACACTTGGCCTCACACGGCCGTCAATCATAAATACTGAAAGTCAAATATAAGAGCTTAGCTGATGACCTACGGGCCTGCATAGAGTTGTATTGAAGTATCCCATCTCGAGCTATATCTTCTGATTGAAATAGGTGGGGTTATTTAGACTTCATTTCTTCCTCCGCTTCCCATGTCATCTATTCCACGCTCTTGCTTCTCCATAAAACTTTCACAGAGGCTGCCTCCTTATTTCGTAGCTTGCGCATTTCTCGGTCTAGGATGGAAACAGGAACTTCCTCGTACGATATGTTCTTCATGATCTGTACATCATCAGTGGGCACCACTCGGGTAGGATCACCAATGCACTTCCATAGCATAGATACGTGAAAAACCGGATGGATAGACTCTAATTTCGAGGCCAGGTCTAGCTCATATGCTACTCATCCCACTCTTTCAATAATCTTATAAGTCCCAATATACCATGGGCTATGGTTGCCTTTCTTGCCAAATCTCATCACGCCCTTCATAGGCGACACCTTTATGAACACCTAGTCGTCAAACCCCAAACTCTATGTCTCGTCGCCGCACATCAAAATATGACTTTTGACAACTCTGAGTTGTCAACAGTCGCTCCTGGATAAGCTTTACTTTCTCTACAACCTACTGAACCAAGTATGGCCCATGTAACCCAGATTCTCCAACATCAAACCACCCTATAGGAGATCTGCACTTACGCCCATACAAAGCCTCGTACAGATCCATCTCGATACTGGAGTGGTAATTGTTATTATATGCAAACTCGATAAGCGGTAGATGTTCATCCCAACTTCTTTTAAAATCCAACACACAAGCTCGTAACATATCCTCGAGCGTCTGAATTGTGCTCTCGGCTTGTCCATCACCCTAGACCTCTCTGAAATGATCTCCAGAAATGTGCTGTAAACTGGCCCCCAGGTTGGTAGTTACGAGATCATGCCAAAATGAAGGAAAGGTTTAGCCTTAACATACTTTATCACAATCTTTCAAATAACCCTATTGAACTCGTCTATTCACGCCATAATCTACAACAACGATAATAATACTATCATTAATTTACGAAAGGTAAAACTATCGCATAACGAACATAGGCTTATTTTATATTAAAACGGGAAGCATCTCCCCTATGATCTTTGCTTCCTCCAAATTCAATATAACACCAAAAACACAAGAAAACAACAATAAAAACATATATACATTATTTTCCAACCTTATATACACCACAAAATAATTCAAAACTGCCCAACACACCCCAATCTCTTCATACACAAACCGACCACCGTAGTAGTGTCAAACAGCCCAAAAATGTTATGGCCAATGACCAGCCCACCAACCTGCATTTATGTAGTGTTTCTCCACACCCTTTCTCCTCCAAAACGCCCTAAAATAGTAGCAAAACATGCAATCCAACAGCAACACAAAACAGTCCACTACAAGTTGAATAACTCGAGCTCACGGCTTCCGATCATTGTCCCGTGAGTTCTTACAAACATAGAACGACTAAACATACATTTACAACAGAAAAAATGGATTAAATAGAGCAGTAAAATTACCTTATTTATTTAATAATTCATCTCCTATCTTGGTTCTCCAAACTCTAGGTTTTTCCTCCAACTAGAACATGAAAAGGAGAGAAAATAAATTAGGGTTTGTGTGCAATTTTTTGGAGGATATTTGCAGAGGTTTAGATCTGGTTATTATGTCCTTTTATCAGTGTATTATATGAAGGAAATAGTCCTTTAAAATTTCTATTTGGACGACCCGAACTGGCCAATTTTTGGACATATATAATCCTCTCATTTAAGCAAGTAGGTGACACACCTACTTGTCACCTAGCAGTCTGCGCAGTCTTGCAAAAATACATATATATATCTCTACTCCGATGTCGTATTAAAAATGGTTTAATGAATTAGAAAGTAGACTCATATATCTTCAATTGTATGTGTGGAACACCCCGTAACTCTAAGTATATATGGAGAAAATCGCAGTTACATTTAACCAAATTTCAGTAAAACGTATGAACATAACATGTGATAACTTTCATCGACTTTTGTTCCACAACTCGCTTGGCCTAAAAATTAACACATGAATATCATAAAACTAAAATAAATCATAACATAACCCTCTTATCATGTTAAGAACCCTAGTCTCACTCCAAAGGTATGGGTTATAACATTCCTAACTTGTCGACTTTCGACGAACTATTATTTTCTTCAATTCCTTTAGCTTTTGAACCTTCCAACCCTCTTTTTACTTGTTGTTCCTAATCTTTATTATTTGTAACCTCCAAGGTAGAATGATTAATTACTTTATATACTCCCAAAGATGATCTCATTTTTTGTCTTACAGTAGTTTGCTTACGAGGCACTTTACGTACGAAAATATAGGGTGTAACATCATTCCCCCCTTAGGAACATCCGCCCTTGAATGTTTACTCTTAGAGACTTGGGAAAATCTTTCTAGAGTCTCCTCTGTACACTAGACTAAAACCAACCTGCACGCAGCCAGAAAACATAGTATACATGCCACACATGGCCAATGTCTATAAATAGCAACACTTGGCCTCACACGGCCGTCAATCATAAATACTGAAAGTCAAATATAAGAGCTTAGCTGATGACCTACGGGCCTGCATAGAGTTGTATTGAAGTATCCCATCTCGAGCTATATCTTCTGATTGAAATAGGTGGGGTTATTTAGACTTCATTTCTTCCTCCGCTTCCCATGTCATCTATTCCACGCTCTTGCTTCTCCATAAAACTTTCACAGAGGCTGCCTCCTTATTTCGTAGCTTGCGCATTTCTCGGTCTAGGATGGAAACAGGAACTTCCTCGTACGATATGTTCTTCATGATCTGTACATCATCAGTGGGCACCACTCGGGTAGGATCACCAATGCACTTCCATAGCATAGATACGTGAAAAACCGGATGGATAGACTCTAATTTCGAGGCCAGGTCTAGCTCATATGCTACTCATCCCACTCTTTCAATAATCTTATAAGTCCCAATATACCATGGGCTATGGTTGCCTTTCTTGCCAAATCTCATCACGCCCTTCATAGGCGACACCTTTATGAACACCTAGTCGTCAAACCCCAAACTCTATGTCTCGTCGCCGCACATCAAAATATGACTTTTGACAACTCTGAGTTGTCAACAGTCGCTCCTGGATAAGCTTTACTTTCTCTACAACCTACTGAACCAAGTATGGCCCATGTAACCCAGATTCTCCAACATCAAACCACCCTATAGGAGATCTGCACTTACGCCCATACAAAGCCTCGTACAGATCCATCTTGATACTGGAGTGGTAATTGTTATTATATGCAAACTCGATAAGCGGTAGATGTTCATCCCAACTTCTTTTAAAATCCAACACACAAGCTCGTAACATATCCTCGAGCGTCTGAATTGTGCTCTCGGCTTGTCCATCACCCTAGACCTCTCTGAAATGATCTCCAGAAATGTGCTGTAAACTGGCCCCCACGGTCAGATATAATAGATACTGGCACTCTGTGTAGTTGCACTATCTCCTTAATATATAACTTTGCATAATCTTCGGCTGTATTTGTAGCTCTGACTAGTAGGAAATGGGGTTGATTTTGTGAGCCTATCGACTATCACCCATATAGAATCGAACTTACGATGAGAACGAGGCAAACTTGTGATAAAGTCCATGTTTATCGCCTCCCATTTCGACGTCGGGATCTCTATAGTCTGCATTAGACCTTCGGGCTTCTGGTGCTCCACCTTCACTTGCTGGCAACTTGGACACTGGGCGACAAACTCAGCAATGTTATTCGTCATATCGTTCCACCAGTACACATCCTTAATATCATGATACATCTTCGTCAACCCAGGATGAATGGAGTACTAGGAATAATGTGCCTCTGACATAATTCTTTCTCGTAGCCCTGCTACATCTGGAACACACAGATGACCCCTGTATCTGAGAACCCCATATCCATTGAGATCTAACAATGACTTCTTTTGCTACAGATTTCGCTCTCTCAACTCGACCAACTCTAGGTCCTCGTACTACCTTTCCTTGACTTCAGCTATGCTAGATGATTTTGCAATGTTTTGGAGTACAGCTCCACTATCGTCCGAATCTACTAACTGAACCCCCAAACAAGCCAATTGATGAAGCTCTCTAGCTAGTTCTCTTTTCTCAGCCTCAACATTTACTAAGCTACTCATAGATCGGCGACTTAATGCATCTGCTACAAAATTAGCTTTCCCTGGATGGTAGAGAATGCTAACATCATAATATTTCAGTAACTCTATCCATCGCCTCTGTCGCAAATTCATTGTTTTTTGCTTGAAGATATATTGCAGACTTTTATGATCTGTAAATATACACACATCAAAACCATATAAATAATGCCGCCATGTCTTAAGTGCATGGACAACCACAGCTAACTCGAGGTCGTGGGTCAGATAATTCATCTCGTTCTTCCTTAATTGCCTTGAAGCATACGCAATTACCTTCCGATGTTGCATCAGGACACATCCTAACCCAATACTTGAGACATCACAATACACGACATAACCCTGTGGACCCTCTGGAAGTGTTAGAACTGGCGATGAGGTCAACGTGTTCTTAAGCTATTGGAAACTCTGCTCGTAAGCCTCTGTCCACTGAAACTTAGCCGCTTTCTGAGTTAACTTTGTCAATGGTGCCGAAAGGGAAGAAAAACCCTCTACAAACCTCCGGTAGTATCTTGTTAAGCCTAGAAAGCTACGAACCTCTATCAGAGTGGTAGGTCTAGGCCAGGATTTCATGGCCTCAATCTTAAGAGTGTCTACCTTTATACCTTCATCGGATACAATATGTCCCAAGAATGCTACAAACTTCGACCAGAACTCACATTTAGAAAACATATCATACAACTTACGATCATAGAGGGTTTGGAGTATCGCTCGCAGGTGGTTCACATGCTCCTCCTCTGAATGTGAATAAACCAGAATATCATCAACAAATACTATCACGAACAAATCTAAAAATGGCCATAATAGGCTATTGATCAAGTCCATAAATATGGTGGGTGCATTTGTCAACCCGAAGGACATGACAAGGAACTCAAAGTGGCCATATCGGGTCCTGAAGGCTGTATTCGTAATATCTTTCTCCCGAACTCTGACCTGGTGGTACCCTGACCTCAAATCTATCATTGAAAAGTATCTAGCCCCCTGCAACTGATCAAACAAGTCATCGATCCTTGGAAGTGGATACTTATTGTTAATAGTTACCTTTTTCAGCTGCCTATAATCGATGTACATGCTCAGCGAACCATCTTTCTTCTGCACAAACAGTACCGATGTACTCCAAGGTGAGGTACTGGGCCTGATGAAACCTTATTCCAACAAATCTTTTAACTGCTCCTTCAACTCCTTCAATTCTGTAGGTGTCATTCTATACAGAGGGATGTATATTGGTTGAGTTCCTGGAAGAAAATCGATGCTAAAATTACCTTCTCGCTCTGGAGGAATATCTGGAAGCTCATCTGGAAACACATATGCATACTCTCTGACTACCAGAATAGACTAAAGTGTAGGTATCTCAGCATCTGCATCTCTAACTCGCATAATATGATCAATGCACCCTTTGCAATCATCTTCCTCGCCTTTAGATAGAAAATAAACCTACCTATGGGTCTCGTTGTATTACCTACCCATTCATAGACTGGCTCACCAGGAAATTGAAATATGGTTGCCTTTGCTTGATAATCAACTGTGGCATAGCAAGCTGACAACAGTTCATGCCCATGATAGCATCAAAATCCATCATATCTAGCTCAACTAGGTTAGCTGAGGTCTTACGACTACAAACTGTCACCGTACAACCTCGGTAAACCCATCTAGCAATGATCGGTTCTCCCCGTGAAAGTATCAGTCAGTATTTCAGGCACTATACCAAACCTCCCCGCTACAAATGGGGCAATACACGATAAAGTAGATCATGGGTCAATCAAGGCATAAGCATTGTGAGAGTAAATGGTCAATACACCTGTCACAACGTCTAGTGAAGACTCCTGGTCTTCTCGACCCACTAAAGCATAGATACGATTCTGGTTACAACCTGAACTAGAACCTCTATCTTTTCCTCAACCTCCACTAGCACAAGACTGAGACTCACGCCCTAAAGGATGCACAGACGTAAATGATCATGTTGTTGAACATGCTGGTTTTGTCGTACGCCTAGAATCTCTATTTGAGCAATCCCGCATCATATATGTCGGATGCCCATATGTATAACAAGCGTCGGAACCTGCTTGGCATTATCCCAGGTGTCCTCTACAACAAATGTCACACCACGGTAGAAATAACCAAGTCTGCCTTAATCATCGCTGTCACTGGAAACCCGACGCCTGTGAGCTCTCACCTGGTCCTGATTGAGCATAGTAGTCATACCTCTAACCCTGTAACTGAGGTGGTGGAGGCCTAGGTGGCTGTCCGAAGTACTGGGGCCTATAACTACCCTGAGACTACTCCTAAGACCTGGAAAATCTCATTCTCTTTCGCTGCCCTTGCTTAATCCACTCTATACCCTGCCTACCCCATTCTATATTCTGCGTGAATGCCTGAATTCGGGAGATATCCAAACTATCATGCAATGCAGTAGTAGCACGTGCCTCGGTCAACTCTGGGGCCAACCCTGCTATAAATATGTGGATCCAGTCCCACATAGTAGCAACTGTGGATGGAGCATATCTGGCCAATGAGTCAAAACAGAGGCTATACTCTCGAACACTCATATTGCCCTACTTGAGGGCTAGAAACGGATCGACTCGAGCCTGTCGGATCTCCCGCGGTAAGTACTGGTCAAGGAAGGCATCTGAAAAATTCTCCCAAATAGCTGGAAGTGCATCACGTCCCATGGACCTCTCCTATCTCTCATACCAAAGGATGGATATATCTCAGAGTCGAAAACCTGCTAGCTCAACTCCCTCTTTTTCTGTGGCATGCATAACCCAAAAGATCCTGTGAAGCTGATCTATGAAATCTTGTGGGTCGTCCCTCTGATCTGTCCCCGTGAACTCTGGGTGACTCAAAGCAATAAACTCTCGGACCCTTAAACTCCCATACCACTCAGAAGACCTTGTACTAGCTGATGCCCTAGCTTGTTGCTGGGTAGCTACCAACTGTGTTAACCAATGCACCGCTCTCCTCAAGTCCTGATCTGATGGAAGTAGAGAGGGTACTGGATGTGCGGTATCCCTAGGAATCTCCTCAGGTGGTGGAGGATCCGGTAATGGCTGAGTAGGGGTCTCGCCCTAGGCCTCCGACTGGGCCCATCTACAAGGGGTACCCTACTAGTCCCCTCACCCACTGCTGTATCTCTCATCGGACAAGTCGTAGTCTTCTTAGTTACCTTCATCTCTGTATGTAAGCACCAATACGTAAGTTTAACTCAAATTTCCTATAACTCAGTTCTACAACACAATTTAGATTTTAAAGAAGGGTAACCAACTCCTACATGCCTTGTAGTTCCTTGCTTATATAATATGGTGCATAACACATCTATAAATAAGACCCTACTAGACACGGCTTGTAGACTCCCTAGGATAGAATTGCTTTGATACCAAGTTTGTCACACCCCGAACCTGGGGGGAGAGACCGGCACCCGGTGCCTCACTTAACCTAGCGTACCAACTTGCGACTGAGGGACATTGAACATTCTATGTCATACTTTGGCTATAGGGCCACGTTGCAAGATAATTTGCGAAACAAAATATAAAATTGAATGGAAACTAGATCTGACTGAACATCAATATAAAGCTGGGCTGACAAGGTCGTTGTAACTACTACAACTGATAAACCAATAAAAATATAAATACAAGGCCTACAAGCCCAACATACTGCACTAACTGACAGAATATGTCCACAAGCCTCTACTGATGGATGTACTGTGGTCAGAACAGGGCCCTGACCTACCCATAATATATATACATACATACACAATATGTACTCAAAACCCTAGACCCGACAACTTCGAAGGACGTGGAGCTTACCGATTAAGCAGATCACGGACAGGTTTACCAGTCTGTCTCTCCGAACCTGCATGCATGAAATATAGTGTCCCCGAGAATGGGATGTCAATACGAAATAAAGTACCACGTATGTAAGGCAATATAATAACTAAAAGATGAAACTAAACTGATAATATAATAACTGAAAGTAACTGGGAGTCAAAGATGATCTGAAGATATACTTACCTGCTGATACTGACTCAACTCTCTCAATATAGTAAGTAAAATAGTTGCCCGGCCCTATAAGGCTCAGAGCGTGTAACTGCTAGGACGTAGTAGGCTCGCTCATAGGTGCTCGGCCATACTAGGCTCGGTATCTCGTCCATATTAGGCTCGCTCATAGGCGCTCGGCCACAGTAGGCTCGGTATATAACGTACCATCTGATCAGAGTTTGCCCTATAGGGGCCTGCCCACCGATTATAGCTCAGTGGTGGTGAAAATACTGTAATACTGTACATATATAGACCCTATACCCTCTTGACTGAAAGAAGATAATACTTAACTGAATAGAAAGTCCCAAAAATGGAGAATACTGTAACTTCTGAGACTAGGATAATATGAATAAATTCAGGAATACGAACTTCTCTTTATGTCTCGTTATCAAACACATGTAGTTACTAGATCATACCAAAATAAAGGAAAGGTTTATCCTTAACATACCTTATCACAATCATTCCAATAACCACGTTGAACTCGTCTCATTGCACCTTAATCTACAACAACGATAATAATACTATCATTAAGTTACGAAATGTACAACAATCGCATAACGAACGATAGGCTAATTTTATATTAATATGGGCAGCATCTCCCCTATGATTTTCACTTCCTCCAAATTCAATATAACACCAACAACACAAGAACAAAACAATAAAAACATATATACATTATTTTCCAACCTTATATACACCACAAAATACTACAAAACAGCCCAACACACCCCAATCTCTTCATACACAGAACGACCACCGTAGTAGTGTCAAATAGCCCGAAAATGTTACGACGAACAACCAGACCACCACCCTACATTTATGTGGTGTTTCTCCACACCCTTTCTCCTCCAAAACTCCCTAAAATAGTAGCAAAACACGCAATTCAACAGCAACACAAAATAGTCCACTACAAGTTGAATAACTCGAACTCACGGCTTCCGATCACCGTCCCGTGAGTTCTTACAAATATAGAACGACTTCCCATAAATTTACAGCAGGAAAAATGGATTAACCACAGCAGTAAACTTAACTTATTTGTTGAATAACTAATCTCCTATCTTAGTTCTTCAAACTCTAGGTTTTTCCTCCAACTAGAACTTGAAAAGGGGAGAAAATCAATTAGGGTTTGTGTGCAATTTTTGGAAGGATGTTTGAAGGGGTTTAGGTATGGTTATTGTGCCCTATTATCAGTGTAATATATGAGGAAATAGGCCTTTAAAATGTCTCTTTGGACGACCTGAACTGGCCCATTTTTGGACATATATAATCCTCTCATTTAAGCAAGTAGGTGACACACCTACTTGTCACCTAGCAGTCTGCGCAGTCTTGCAAAAACGCATATACCTCTCTACTTCGATTTCGTATTGACAAACGGTTTAATGCATTAGAAAATAGACTCATAGATATTCCATTTGATGGGTGGAACACCCCGTAACTCTAAGTATAGTGAGAGACAATTCAGTTACATTTGACCCAAATTTCAATAAAACTTATGAACGTAACATGTGATGACTTTCATCGACTTTTGTTCCACAACTCGTTTGACCTCAAACTTAACATCTAAATTTCACGTAATCTAGTCGGAAAATCCATAACTAATTCAATATTATTGAGTAATAATGATCACAAGTGACTTACCTCAAGAAATTTTGTGAAATCTCTTTGAAATATCGCCCCAAACCGTGTTTGAAAGTCAAACAATGAGAAGAAAATCTCGGACCCTTCGAATATATTCTGTCCAGGGCTTTTTGCACTTGCGACTAGCTTAGACGCTTTTGCGGCTTCCCCCGCTTCTGCAGACAAAAAGTCCTCTTTATGCGGACTCGCTTCTGCGGCAACACTGTCGCTTCTGTGACGTAGCATGCCCTCTCGTTTTCCACTTCTACGATCGATCCATCGCAGGTGCGACTCCGCTTCTGCGGTCAACCGTGTGCACCTACGACCACTGCCTTCCCTAGCCCAGTCTGATTTTATGACCACATTTTTGCTTCTACGGTCACGCACCTGCGACCAATTCCATCGCAGGTGCGATCACACCAGAACTGAAAAATTTCCAGAATTGCTCCAAGTCAAATTTTCGACCCGTTAACATCCGAAATCCACCCGAAGTCCCCGGGAGCTTAGCCAAATATACCACCAAGTCCTAAAACATCATACGAACTTAGTTGATGCCTCAAATTACATTAAACAACACTAAAAACATGAATCGCACCCCAATTGAAGCCTTTCATGAATAATATCTCACGTAGCCATATAAATGGAGAAAACATGATATCAAAGAAGCATCATAGCAATACAAGGCACATATTAGCTTAAGAATTACCTAGATCACGATTACCTCGGAGCATGCACACGCATCCATTACCTAGCACGTGTGTCACCCCTAACTCATCTCAAATATCATAGTTCTCAGGATATTTACCCTCAAATCCAAGTTTAGATATATTACTTACCTGTAACAAGAAAAATCAAATTTCGAGCAAGCCAAATAATACTCTAGAAATGTCATCCCACGCAAATCAACCTCCGACTGGCTCGAAACTAGCAAAAAGCAACTCAAAACATCAAATAACAACATAGTAAACAAACCAACGAAAAAGGTCGAATAGTTAATCTACTACTCAAAGTCAACCAAAAAGTCAACCCAGACCCGTACCTCGGAACCCTGTAAAACTCACAAATTTCGACAACCCATTTGAATACGAGTCAAACCATACTAATTTTACTCAAATTTGATTACGAATTGATGTTCAAAACTAAATAATTTACTTTAGAAAAGTTTAGATAAAAACCCCAGACTTAAGAATCATCAGTCAAATGCCAAAATTGTAGATAGAATCATGTAATATAATCAAAACCGAGTCAAACATAATTACCCCAATCTATGTGGTGATAAGACTCTCCAAAATCGCCCAAAACCTAAGCTCCAAATCTCCTAATGTGATAAAGTGAACAAACCTCAGACTAAATATAACCTTCCAGGGAAGTCGCATCTATGACTGAAGACCCGCTTCCGCGGACGCGCATGTGCTCTCTCAACCCCCTCATGCGAAAATGCCCCAATCCAGCACCTGACGTATTTGCAACAACAAATCCGCTTCTGCGATCGCGCTTCTGCATCAGGGGGCCGCTTTGCGTAAGTGCAGATGCGGTCAAGTCCCCGTACTTTCGACCTTCTCACCCTCCAGCCCACACTCTATGCCCAAACTTCCGTAGATGCAAAAACATCAGTACCAGAAATGTTTTCAGTAGTGCAACATTAGAAAAATGATCTGAAACCACCCCGAAACTCCAACGACCCTCTCGGGACCCCGTCCGAACATGCCAACAAGTCACAAAATATAACATGGTCCTACTCGAGTCCCTAA
Organism: Nicotiana tabacum; assembly: GCF_000715075.1. Lineage (NCBI taxonomy): Eukaryota > Viridiplantae > Streptophyta > Magnoliopsida > Solanales > Solanaceae > Nicotiana > Nicotiana tabacum. The sequence continues at coordinate 147,465,000 of NC_134096.1, read as the reverse complement.
ATCACATATAATAAAATCGTCATCACGAATCATACCCCAAATCAAACTCAATGAACTTTTGAGCTTTCAACTTCCAAAACTCGTACTGAACCACATCAAATCAACTCGGAATGACCATAAATTTTGCACACAAGTTCCAAATGACATAACAAACGTACCAACTCTAAGAACAATAATCTGAACCTAATAGCATCAAAGTCAACTCCCGGTCAAAGCTATTAACTTTCCAAACCTTCAAATTGCCAACTTTACCCAAATATAACTGAAACCTTCTAGAAGTATCCAAATACAAATCCGGGCATGCGCCCACATCCAAAATAACAATTTCGACCTAACGAAACCATCAAAACCCTAATCCAAGGTCAAATAAACAAAGGTCAAACATGGTCAACTCTTCAAACTTAAAGCTTCCAAATTGAGAATCATTTTTTCCAAATCAATCTCGATTCACTCAAAAATTAAAACCGACCATACACGCAAGTCATAATACATCATGTGAAGCTACTCAATACCTCAAACAACCGAACGCAATGTAAATTCTCAAAATGACTTGTCGGGTCGTTACACTTGCTAGCTTCGCATTTGCGAAGTATTGGTCGCATTTGCAAACTTCTCTAGGCTGGGCAGATTTTGCATTTGCGATCCCTGTGTCTTATTTGTGAAGGTCGCATTTGCAAACCTCTGGTCACAAATACAAGATCTGTTACTGGGATAATAGATGAATTTCAGGACTTAGTCTCATTTTATCACATTTTGAGCCCTAAACTTGGTGGGAGGCGATTTTTGAAGGGAATTTTTCATTATATTTTAAAAAATAAAAACTTTAGATTTGAGAGTAGATTGGGACTCAATTTTGAAAACCAATCACATATTTGAACGTGTGGGGTTATGGGTGGTTAAGATCTACCCCCTCGACTCAGGTATGGAACCGGGTGGACTCGGGGTTGACTTTTGTTGACTTTTCATGGGCTTAGTAAAGACTGGGTCTTTATTATTTGGAATTGTTTCCTTTAGCATTGTTTGATATTATTGAGTCATGTTTTTATATATGCGAACCGAGCAGAGGTTAGTGTTTTAAGAAAAAGTATTTTTGGAGTACTGAATTAGATTTTTTAAGGTAAGGGTCCTGCCTAACCTCGTGTGGGAGAATACTTCTTAGGAGTTTGTGATATGTGAAAAATGACATGTACACAAGGTGACGAGTATGTAAATTGATGCATGTGTGGTTTGCGGCCGAATTACACCCTTAGGCTTTTAATATGCATTAATATGGAGATGTATTCTATATGAAACATGCTTAAACGCTTTATGACTACATGATGATGATCGCTATGTTTGACATAGCTATAGTCGTACTATATTGTTCAAAACTTATCCGGACTTTTATGCCATTATCATGTCTTGGTGCACTTTGCTATTAAGCTTTGAAGCTTATGTCTTGATGAAACTCTGGATATTGTTGTTTTTGTGATATTGTGGCATATGTGGACATGTTGTACAGATGGATTGATATTGTGTGGAGTATAAGATTCGTGAGATGCGCATGCTGCGACATAAGGGAGGCATTTTATTGTGATGCGCATATCGCGAGATAAGGATAGCTTGTGCGTGTGCGGTGACATTATGATGCGCATGCGGTGAAACAAGCATGGTATTGTTGATCATGTTATGTGATGATTCAGGAGTGCATTTCTTGATTTTGTTTTTTGTGTGCAACGAGGTTGATATTTCAATTCTTACATGTTTCTTGAAATATTCTGTATAGTAGTTTAATGAGTTGTTAGTTGAGTTAACATGCTATTACATACCCTATTTATTGACGATTTGTTGACGAAAATGAGTTTTTCTGTATTGAGTTGCTCTCACATGCTCTATGAGATGGTTGATATGTTCTTCTATACATATTTTTTTTCCAGTTAATAATATACTGCACATGTTAATTAAAAAGTGAGTATCATGACTTGTTAGTCTTAATGCTTACTGGGTACCAACTATGGTATTGTAACGACCTGACGGGTCATTTTGAGTATTATTGTCACGCCCCGAACTTGGGAAGCATGACCGGGGCTCAACCGAGTGAACCCAGTCGAGCAAGCCTACGTTACTTCAACCTCTCATCATAACTCATGCATGATTTACCAAAACATAATTAGATCTTGACTTTCATATTGAATACATTTGGCTCAATGGCCCATAAATATTTTTTTTCTTTTTCTCTTGCGATGGGTACATAGCTTCATAAATATCTGTGAATATAAATACATGAGGAAAGTCAACACTTAAGTACATTACCCACAATGTACACAGAGCTTCTATGACAATCGATATCTAAATACATAAAACCAACTAGACTCGAATAACCACTGGGATGGTAGTCGGCTCACCATAATCTGCTGGGAAGAAGATCCCTATCAAAGATCCATATCATCCTGTAGAAGTATACATGCATCCATTAAATGGATGTACCGCCCCCGACAAAAGGTATGTGAGTACATGTGGAATAGTTCTCGCATGTAAGTAAAATAGAACAATATATGAAATTATGATAACTCAAATAAGAGGAATATGAAGTACATCAAAAACTACGAAACATCCCATAGATTCATATTTCAAGTCTCGTTATGCTTACATAATTTTAAACTTCTTTTAGGATTAACTGTTCCATATGAACTATGCGTGGAATACATAATGTAAGGTAATTGAAACAACATGTACAAACAAGGCCAATGAAAGTGGCACCTATTGTCTGCGTTAACAAAGCATCTCATTAAACTGTCCATATAACTCTCTTATCTTACACCTATACATTTAATAGACCGTCCTTAGTCTTCACAGATCATATTACACACCTATGCGTCTCATACACCGTCCACAGTAACACCAACACAATACACTTGTGCGTTTCACATACCGTCCACAGTATCACCAATACAATACACTTGTGAGTTTCATAACCCGACCAGAGTATCACCTATACAATACACCTGTGCGTTTCATAGACCATTCACGGTGTTTACTTACACAATACACCTGTGCGTTTCATATAGGATTCACATATATCATACAAAACACATGTGCGTTTCATAGACCGTTCACAGTATTTACTTACACAATACACCTGTGCATTTCATAGACCATTCACAGTATCATCTATACCGTACACCTGTGCGTTTCATAGACCGTTCATAGTGTTTACTTACACAATACACCTGTGTGTTTCATAGACCATTCACAGTGTTTAATTACAAAATACACCTATGCGCTTCATAGACCGTTCATAGGATTTACATACACAATACACCTATACATTTCATAGAGAGTTCATAGGATTTACATACACAATACACATATGCGTTTCATAGACCGTTCATAGGACTTACATGAACAATACACCTATGTGTTTCATAGACCATTCATAGGATTTACATACACAATACACCTATGCGTTCTATAGACCGTTCATAGAACTTACATGCACAATACACATATTCATTTCATAGACCGTTCATAGGATCATAACACATAATTATGCACATGACCATATATAAACCCAAAGTGACATGACTAGCACTACTTTTAAGATCGTAAGTTCCCGGATCATTGGAACACTTCATGTTCATATTCATGCTCATCTTGGAGAAATACACCTCATTACGTAAGCCCATGTATGGTAAATCAATAAGTCAATTTCAATGGCACATGGCCCAAATACGTTGTCTATAAGATTTATCGTCACTTAGCATAGAACATCCTTCTTCCACTTCATTATATACTCCCTTGTCATCTTAAGGTCATTAGCTAAGTTCATGATTCTTGGGGACATAACATCGAAGTCATTTACATTAATTATTTTAGAAGCATACATACTATGATTGAAACCATTGGGACATATAACACCTCATAATTCTCATTTCGGCAAACGGCCACATTTCATGTTCATTCTATCACTTACTTGTACTTTCCATGGGTGATCACAGGACATCGAGAACATTAAAAATATTTAGGAACACCATAGCCTCTCCTTATGAGGCCGTAGGAGCTTATAACACATTGGAAATTAGGGGTAGGGGTAGAACGTTACCTCTTAGATGAAGATCTAGTGATTGGCTTCCTTGATTCTTGAAGATTTGGGCAAGAATGAATGATTAGCATGCTAGGTATTCTCCTTCTATCTCTAAAATAGCTCTCTCCTCTCTCTAAAAAATCAGATTTTACCTTGTAAAATGACCCCCTAAGATATTATATCAAAATATGGTCGGATATAAAAATTTCCAAAATTAACCCCCGAAATCAATTTTTTGGTGCAATTATGTGGTAGTAGAATCAATATGTGGCCAGCAGAATGGCCACAAAATGGCATGTCAATTCGGCGACAGCAAAATCAATATGTGGCAAGCGGAATGGCCACAAAATGTCATGTCGATTCCGCGATGCAATTCTGCGATAGCAGAGTCATTCCGCGACCATTTTGCGATAGCAGAATCCTTATATGGCCAGTTGAATGGACTCAAAATGATTTCAAAATTTGCCAACTTTATATTTCACTCTTGGATGGATATGCGGTCTGCGGAGTGATTCCACGGTTGCACAATGGACTGTAGAAAGGCCATTTTCTGCAACATTTTACCTCTAACTCTCCAATGCATTGTACAACCCAAAAATTCCATACCGTGAAACCTTAAATCCCTTAGCAAAATTTTCAAACACATTAACCTAGCTCGCCACCACGAAACGTTTAAATCCTTAGCAAAATTTTTCGGGGCATTACATTTTCCCCTGCTTAGGATCATTCGTCCTCGAATGAGGGTTAGGTCACGCCAAAAAACACCCCAATATGACTTAGCTCTTTATTCACATCCCTAGTCTCATATTTGACTAACTCCCCAAATATTCCAAAAATTTTGACAGAGTTTTCCCTGTAATTGGGCATATCCGCTTGTCAGAGAATCTAAAAAATTAATCCTAACAACATATAGATAATACCACATTGCACCATATACATGAAAACAACAACAACTATAACTCTCGAGGACAAATCTATGAACTTGCTTACCTTGGTCGTATCCTTAACTTTTCCTTCCTCCATTATGAGGAGAATTGGGCACCTCACACATTATAAGTGTTTTTTGCATCATTCCTTTACTCCTTAGGCCTTTATCATTTCGTAGCATGATGTGAAAATGTTCCTTGATATTGACAAAGGAACTCATAGAGTAACTCAGAACCTTAACGCATGATATTAGATAGAAGAAGAGAAACATTTCATAAATGTCATTGTAGCCTCCCTATTATAAGTGTGGCTGGAAGCACACCAATAAGAGGGACTCTACTGACAAAGATCCATGACACCTTAGGACCCGAACTTAGGGAGCATGACTGATGCTCAACCGAGTGAACCTAGTCGAGCGAGCTTGTGATACATCAACCTCTCACCATAACTCATTCATGATTTATCAAAACATAATTAGATATTGACTTTCATATTGAGCCCATAATATTTTTTTCTTTTTCTCTCGTGATGGGTACATAGCTTCATAAATATATGTGAACATAAATACATGACAAAACTCAAAACTTAAGTACATGACCCACAGTGTACATGGAACTTCTATGACAATAGATACTTAAGTACATAAAACCACATACTCGAGTACTCACTGGAACGGTAGCGGGATCACCATAATCTATTGAGAAGAAGATCCCTATCAAAGATCCATATCATCCTATAGAAGTATACCTGTATCCATTAAAAGATGCAGCACCCCCGGCAAAAGGGACGTGAGTATATGTGGAATAGTACTCGCATATAAGGCAAACAGAACAATATATAAAATTATGATAACTCAAATAAGAGGCATATGAAGTACATCAAAAACTATGAAACATCCCGTAGATTCACATTTCAAGTCTTGTTATGCTTACATCATTTTAAACTTCTTTCAAGATTAACTGTGCCATATGAACTATGCGTGGAATACATATTATAAGGTAATTCAAACAACATGTACAAACAAGGCCAATGAGATTGGCACCTATTGTCTGCGTTAACAATGCGTCTCACTAGACCGTCCATATCCTTCTCTTATTTTACACCTATACATTTCATAGACCGTCCTTAGTGTTCACATATCATATTATACACCTATGCGTCTCATAGACCGTCCACAGTAACACCAACACAATACACTTATGAGTTTCACAGACCTTTCATAGTATCACCTATACAATACACATGTGCGTTTCATAACCCGTCCACAGTATCTCATATACAATATAGATGTGCGTTTCATAGACTGTTCAAAGTGTTTACTTACAATATATACCCATGTATTTCATAGACCGTTCATAGTGTTTACTTACACAATACACCTGTGCGTTTCATAGACTGTTCACAGTGTTTACTTACACAATACACCTGTGTGTTTCATAGACCGTTCACAATGTTTACTTACACAGTACACATGTGCATTTCATAGACCGTTCATCATATCACCAATACAATACACCTGTGCATTTCATAGACCGTTCACAATGTTTACTTACACAATACACATGTGCATTTCATAGACCGTTCACAGTGTTTAATTACACAATACACCAATGTGTTTCATAGGTCGCTCATAGGACTTACATTCGTTTCATAGACCGTTCATAGGATTTACATACACAATACACCTATGCGTTTCATAGACCGTTCATAGGATTTACATACACAATACACCTATGCATTTCATAGACCCTTCATAGTATTTACATACACAATACACCTATGTGTTTCATAGATTGTTCATAGTGTTTACTTACACATTATACACTTATGCGTTTCGTAGACCGTTCATAGGATTACTTACACAATACACTTATGCATTTCGTAGACTGTTTATAGGACTTACATGCACAATACAGCTATGAGTTTCATAGACCGTTCATAGGATCATAATCATATAAAAACCCAAAGCGACATGACTAGGGCTGCTTTTAAGGTCGTAAGTTCCCCGATCATTAAAACACTTCATGTTCATATTCATGCACATCATGGAGAAATACACCTCAACACATTAGAAAATGTATGGTAAATCAATAAGTCAGTTTCAATGGCACATGGCCCAAATACATTTTCCATAAGAGTTATCGTTACATAGCATAAGATATCCCTCTTCCACTTCATTATATACTCCCTTATCATCTTAAGGTCATTAGCTAAGTTCATGATTCTTGGGGACTTAACATTGAAGTCATTTACATTAATTATTTTAGAAGCACACATACTATGATTGAAACCATTGGGACATACAATACCTCATAATTCTCATTTTGGCAAACGGCCACATTTTATGTTCATTCTATCTCTTACTTGTACTTGCCATGGGTGATCACAGGACATTAAGAACATTTAAAATATTTAGGAACACCATAGCCTCTCCTCATGAGGGTGTAGGAGCTTATAACACATTGGAAACATAAGTACAAATATGTTCATCTCATAACCTTTCACACCATATATCACTTCACAATTACTTTCCACTACTTACAATATCATTATTTCATTGGCTCCCTTGGCCATACATATTATTCTTCATTCATGTAACTCTGGCCGTATATCATATTCCGCACTTTCATTTCTTTACTTTCAAGGATTATCATCATAAACATCATCATATAGAATACTTTTGAAATACATTTCCCCAAAAGGGCAATACACAATTTCAACTCATGAATATTTAAGAACTCAAAACATATTGGAAATACCTACCAAGCATAACATTAGTTAGAACAACCATATCTGGACATGACTTGAGTACATAAGCTTTTGGATAATTCTATTTTTTGAGTAAATTTGGAATAGTTGAATCAAGGCTCATTTCATAATATTTCACACATCATTTCATTTCATTGGCGCTATTGGCCACAAGTATAACTTGCATTCTTGGCACAGTGTCCACACTTTATATCCCTAACTCATTAGTTTCACTTTCAAGCATCTTTATGGATTAACGACAACAAAGAATCTCTAATCACGACTTTTAGTACACCTATGAGCAATTAAGAATCTATGTCCTAACTCTCAAATTCGAAATTTACAAAAAAAATGGGATAATTAGAGAGATAATTATTGGGTGTGGGGTTTGTTGTCTTGCATGCATGTATTCTTGAAGTATGTGGGAAGGCTGTGAGCTAAAAATGGTAGATAATGGGTTGGGGAATGATGGAAACTTCCACAAAAAGGGCCTTAAAATATTAATGCACACCTAGTGTTTGATAATATGCTCAAATGAGCTAGAATCATGACCATCTTCCTAATCTTGGTCCAACTTGTTATATTTATAAAATAGATCGAAGTGCTAATAATTGCGGAACGTTTTAAAGTTTAAAGGAAGCTCAATTGAGGTATGTTGGCTAAAACCCCTTCTTCTTAGAATCGAATCCCACGATGTTCATGTAATCGGGGTAAGTCCTTGACCATTATTGAATTGGCTATTCCCAATGTGTTTGTGTTGAAGGATATAAGTTCAATATTTATTCTAAATGCTTCATCATGTCATCTCGCCATTTGAGGATGTGTTCAAAATGTGGAATATATGTTATAAATGTTAATACTTCAAGTCAAGATCAAAATAAATGTTATTATGCCAAATTGTATGAAAAACCTCTATATGCCTAAGATTCCCAAATTGCTCATATATGAATTTAATGTCTTGAATGGAAAGACTTATTATTATTAATAACGATAATGATGTTTGAATGTGGAAAAAGGAATTGGAATTATGAAATACGGCCAAGTGCCTAGAATGACTTTAAAAGTTTGGCCACTAGTGCCGATGAATCGAAAGTATATAAAAGAAGTATGATGTGAGATGATTGACTAAAAAGGTAATGTCTTGGGTAAGACGGCCTAGCCGATCAGGCCGTGATCGGATGCCATGCCGCACACATGGTGGTACTGTGCTGGAAATTATGATGAAATTGTGGTTATGATTTATTTCTCAAGTGAGACAACCTAGCCGATCGGGTCGTGATCGGACTCCGTGTAAGAATACGGTGGTATTGTGATTTGTGGAATATCGGCAATAAAGATCACCCAACCTAATAACATGGAAATTAACTTGAAAACTTATGTGATCCTTAACTAAATGTTTTGATATCATTTGAAGCTTTTATTGAATTCTTGATTGTTACCCCTGTATTATCATTCATTCTATTGAGATGATGTTTAGCTTTACATACTAGTGCTATTCGACGGTACTAACGTCCCTTTTGTTGGGGGCGCTGCATCTTTAAATGGATGCAGGTGGTTCCATAACAGGCAATGCTGATCAGCGATAGTGGTACATCCTCTTCACAGGAGACTTGGTGAGCCCCACTTCATCCCGGGGTCACGTTTTGTATCTTTTGTTCATATTATTATCACGTATCAAGGTATAGCTGGGGCCTTGTCTCCGGCACTATCATAGACTCTTTGGTATCTTTTAGAGGTTTCCGTAGATACTATGTGGGTTATATATGGGTGTTGGAAATGTTAAATAAGTTATGTTGTGTTTTGATCACTTATTCCACTCAAGCTATAAGAATGTGTGTATTTTGAGACTTAAAAGTGGAGTGACTAAGGAAACGATTTAGTATTGTATGTATGAACTCCCTACTATCTAAATAATGAAATCGTGTCTTCTATTGATCATGGGTGAGCTGGGTAGAAAGTATCTAACAGGCTTGATCGACCGGGTTCACTCGGTTGAGCGCCGATCGCGCTTCCCGAGGTTGGGGCGTGACAAACTTGGTATCAGAGCCTAAGGTTTTAATGTGTCCTAGGATGTCTCGGAGCCGTGTCTGGTAGAGTCCTTCTTATCGGTGTGTTGTCGACCACATCTATAAGTTGGAGGCTACTTGGACATTAAGGAACAATACCCTTCTTTGATATTCTGGATCGCGCAATGAAACTGCTTGTGAAACTGTTCCCCCTCTAACTCGTGCATTCCTTTATCTTTTAGTACATGGCACCTAAGAAGAGAGCAAGAACTGGCCAATGAGCCAATGCCGCCTTAGGAGTGGCCGTTGACCCTTTATTTGATGATGCGGGTAGATACCCGAGGGGTGAGGATAATCCCTCGACTGCTACACAGCCTGATTCCACTACACCTGACCAGGACACACCAGTTTCTGCACCTACTGAGGGTGCAACGGTTCCTTCAACTGATATTCCGGTTCCAGCTCCAGCTTCCGATTTTGGTGTTTCTGATGTTGATCTTAGAGGAGCTATCCAGATGTTGACACAGATAGTTGCTTCTCAAGCCCAGTGATCAAATGTTGCACCAACCTTTTCTAGCCATCAAGGGATTCTAGTTGTTCCAGGGTGAACAAGTGTCTTTAGTTCGATCCTCCGGTGTTCACGGGTGCTAATCCCGAGGAAGACCCACAGGACTTCATTGACGAGATGCATAAGACTCTCCCGGTTATACGCGCTACTGAGATAGAGGAAGTGGAGTTGGACCCCTACCGCCTGAAAGGGGTGGCCTATTCTTGGTTTGAGCTGTGGGAGGACTCTCGGGAGGAGGGTGTCACGCCCCAAAATCGAGGAGCGCGACCGACGCTTAACCGAGTGAACACGACCGAGCAAGCCTATTAGATTCCTTCTACCCAAACTCATTCATGAATAAAGAGAATATATGTTTTCCTTAATTAAAAAATAAAGTGGTCATGTATGCAATTACCAATTTCTTACCATAAGTTTTCCTATTTTTTAAAGTCTCAAATGGACAAGTAATACAACCACAACATAGCATAGTTTGTCTTTCCCAGCACCAATACAAAACCCACGCTATGTCTAGGGAGCCTCTATAGATAAAGAAGAGTACAATGATAATGCCGGCAACAAGGCCCCGACTATACCTCAAACAGAATACACAAAGTACAAAAGATTCATGACCCCGGAATGAAGTGGGGCTCACCAAGTCAGCTGGGAAGAAGGTGCACTGCTATCACTGACCAATATCTCCTGTTGTGGAACCACCTGCATCCATTGAAAGATGCAGCGCCCCCGGCAAAAGGGACGTTAGTACTGTCAAATATCACTAGTATGTATAACTAAACACCCTCTAAATAGAATGACCAATAATACAAATAATATTATCATAATATCAATGAAAGCCTTAATTAACATCAAACCTCAATTTAGGATCAAGACAGTGTTCAAATTAATTTCCATATCTCACATTCAGAGATTTTTAGTATAGATATACCATTGTCCACAATACCAGTACCATTATTCACCATACCAATACCACTATTCACAATACCATTATTCACAAAACCAGTACCATTATTCACCATACCAATACCATTATTCACAATACCGTTATTCAATAAACCAGTACCACCGCACTCTTATCACGGAGTCCGATTATGACCCGATCAACTAGGCTTTCTCAGTAGAGACATCAACCATAATTTCTCTTAATATCAATGCCACCGTCTTTAACACGGAGTATGATCACGACTCGATCGGCTAGGCTATCCATTAGGGACATCGACAACCATCATAATTTCTATTACAATTTGCAGTACAATCACCACCATGTGTGCGGCATGGTGTCCGATCACGACTCGACCGGCTAGGCTGTCTTATTTAAGACATCAACCTTTTTATATCAATCATCGCATTTCATATTACTTTCACATATTTTCATTTCATTGGCACTAACAGCCATAATTATAAGATCGCTCTTGGCACGTTGGCTATATTTAGTGTTTCATGATCAGCTTATCAATTTCAAATATCATTATCATCATCAACAACAAATACATCTCAAATCAAGGAGTGTAGTACACATGTGAGCAATTTAGAGTCTAAGGCACATAGAGATATTTCAAAAAATTTGGCATAATAGCCTTCATTTGAACTTGACTTAAAGTCGAAACATTATTAATGCACAACCCGTATTTTAACACATCCTCAATTGGTAACATAACATTAATAAAGCATTTAGGATGCTTGTTGAATATATATCTTTTAACCCAATCTTACTCGGAATGGCCAGTCTCATAATGAATCACTCGGGACTTACATAATTTACATGAATATCGTGGGATTCAATTCTAAGAGAAGAGTTTAGCCAACATACCTCACTTGAGCTTCCTTACACTCTAAATGTTCCGGAATTCTTAGCAACTTCAATCTCTAGGATGAAGACCTAGTGAGCTTCCCTTCTTAATCTTCCAAAACTTGAGCAAGAATTGAAGAAAAATTATTGAAGAACACCTTCTCACTCTAGGGCACTCTCTCTCACTCTAAAATATCAGATTATGTCTCAAAAATGGCCCAAAGAGTGTATTTAACGAAATAGGGTCGGGTTTTAAAAACCCAAATATGGATCTCCGGAACAAGATATGCGATCGCATAAACGATATACGGACCGCATATCGGTCGCATAATTGGTTACAAAATAGCCAAAAGAACTATCTGTGTATGCGGTAGCGTAGTTGCTTCCAATTGACCCAATTAACTACCTCACTCTGCGGCCATTATGTGGTCCGCAGAGTGGTTCTGCGGTCGCATAATGGACCTTATAAATGCACTTTTCCGCCAAAAATTTTCCTTTGCTTTCCGGTGCATTGTTCAACCCAAAAAGTCTGAGCCACGGCGAGCAAGCTCGCCATGAAGAATTTCTACAATCCTCAAACACGTAAGCCTAGTCCGGCACCATGAAACATTATTTTCTTTGCAAATTTTACCGGGCTTTACACTTAAGTACTTCGAAATTTTCTGGGGTGTTACATTCTCCACCGCTTAGGATCATTCATCCTCGAATGAGGGTAAAAATCCGTCATTAGCATCTTATGCAACTCAGTTGGTTTCATACCACATTCGAGCAGCCCCAAATTTGACTAACTCCCAAAATCTCCAAAAATTTCGCCAGAGTTTCCCTTGTAACTAGGCCTATCCACCTGTCAGGGAGCCCCAAAAACACATTCTAACAACATATACGTATTCCAATGACGTAACATAATACAAAACAACACCAAATGTGGTCTCATAAGCAATATATATCCAGAAAGGAACACCCTTAATGCCATATGTTCACATGATACAAAATTCATAAAAAGTAAGTCTTATAATGTTTTTCCTAGATCACAATTTTAAATACATGGTCATTCAAACAAATAAGGATACTTTTTCTTCGTTTCTTCCTCGGCCTCCCAAGTAGCCTCTTCAACCTATTGGTTTCGCCACAACACTTTCACGGAGGCAATTTCTTTATTTTCTAATTTTTGAACTTGCCGATCAATAATAGAAACAGGAATCTCTCTGTAAGTCAATTTCTCATTTACCTCAATGGTCACAATCGAAACAATGAGTGTCGGATCTCTAACTACTTTCTTCAACATAGACACATGAAACACCGGGCATACTAATGACATCTCAGGTGGTAGCTCAACCTTGTATGCCACCTCACCGATCCTCTGAATGATTTTGTACGGTCCGACACACCTCAGACTCAATTTCCATTTCTTACCAAATTGCATTACCCCTTTCATGGGGGAAACTTTCAAGAATACCCAATCATCTTCTTTGAACTCCAAATCCCTACGACGAACATCCGAAGAGGATTTATGATGACTCTGAGCAGTCTTCAACCGCTCCTTAATGATTTTAACTTTTTCCATAGCCTGATGCACAAGGTCTGGCCCTATCAAATCTGCTTCCCCAATTTCAAACCACCCAATGGGTGATCTACATCTCCTACCATATAAAGCCTCGAACGGTGCCATTTGAATGCTAGCATGATAGCTATTGTTGTAGGCAAGTTCTATGAGTGGTAAATGATCATCCCAACTACCTTTGAAGTCTCGAATGCAAGCACGCAACATATCCTCAAGCGTCTGAATAGTCCGCTCTGCCTGCCCGTCAGTCTGCGTGTAAAAGGCTGTACTAATATTCACCTGAGTACCCAAACCTTGCTGAATTTCTTCCAAAAATTAGCAGTGAATTGTGTCCCTCGATCAGAAATGATGAAAACTGGAGTGCCATGCAACCTGACTATTTCTTTGATATACAACTGAGCATACTACTCCACTGTGTCGGTAGACTTAACCGACAAAAAGTGTGATGACTTCGTGAGCAGATCCACAATCACCCAAATTGAGTCAAACTTGCGCGAAGTGCGCAGTAATCCTACCACAAAGTCCATATTAATCATTTCCCACTTCCACATTGGAATTTCTATGTTTTATGCCAATCCACCAGGCCTTTGGTGTTCGGCTTTCACTTGCTGACAATTTAGACATCTTGCACAAAGTTCGCCACATTCCTCTTCATATCATTCCACCAATAGACTTCCTTAAGATCATGATACATTTTTGTAGAACCTGGATGCACGGAATACCTAGAAATGTAAGCTTCAGTCATAATTCATCCCGGGAGACCATCCACATTTTGAACACAGAGTCGCCCTTGGTACCTTAGTGTACCATCATTCATGCTAAGAGAAAAGGCCATGGTCTTATGTTTATGAATCCCCTCTTTCAATTTCACCAACAAGGGATCGTTATATTGTTTCTCTTTGACTCAAGCGATGATTCAGCCCTATTTTGCACAATTACCCCTCCTTCACTAGAGTCCGCAAGACGAACTCCCAAACTAGCCAATCGATGAACTTCTTGGGCGAATGGCCTTTGATATGCCTCCAAGTATGCTAAGCTACCCATAGATTTTTGGCTAAGAGCATCCTCCACAACATTAGCCTTCCCCGGAGGGTATAAAATATCAATGTCACAATCCTTGATTAATTCAAGCCATCTTCTCTGCCTCAGATTCAATTCCTTTTGTTTGAAAATATATTGAAGGCTCATATGGTCCGTGAATATATCCACATGAACCCCATATAAATAATGATGCCAAATTTTCAATGCAAATACCACTGCTGCAAGTTCCAAATCATGTGTTGGATAGTTCTTTTCATGATTCTTGAGTCGCCTAGAAGCATACGCTATCACCTTCCCATGTTGCGTTAATACACACCGAAGCCCGATTCTTGAAGAATCATAATATACCACAAATACATCTATACCCTCAGGTAGAGTCAACACCGGTGCCATTGTCAATCTTGCTTTCAATTCTTGGAAACTCTTTTCACAAGCATCTGACCATTGGAATATCCACAAACTTTCTGTAATATCCAGCTAAGCCTAAGAAACTGCGAATCTTTATTGGGGTTGTAGGCCTTGGCCAATTCTTCACAGCTGAAATTTTTTGAGGATCAACCTTAATTCCTTCATTAGAGACAGCATAACCCAAGAATATGACCGACTCGAGCCAAAATTCACATTTTGAAAACTTTGCATATAATTTGTACTGATGCAGGGATTGCAGAACTACCCTGAGATGGTCAGCATGGTCCTCCTGACTTTGTGAATATACAAGAATATCGTCAATGAACACTATCATAAAGGAGTCGAGGAACGACTTAAAAACGCGATTCATAAGATCCATTGAGGCAGCTGGGGCATTTGTTAGCCCAAAAGACATCACCAGAAATTCAAAATGCCCATATCGGGTCCTAAAAGTTGTTTTCGAAATATCCCGCTCCCTGATCTTCAATTGGTGATACCCGGATCTTAAATCAATTTTGGAGAAGTACCTAGCACCTTGCAATTGATCAAACAAGTCCTCTATCCTTGGCAGTGGGTACTTATTTTTGACTGTTACCTTATTAAGCTACCGATAGTCAATATACATTCTCAGTGACCCATCTTTCTTTCTTACAAAAAGGACCGGTATGCCCCAAGGTGACACACTCGGCCAGATGAAACCCTTTTTCTAACAAATCTCTTAATTATTCCTTTAGCTCCTTCAATTCTGCCGGTGCCATTCTGTAGGGTGGAATAGATATAGGATGTGTGTCTGGCATCACATCAATCCCAAAATCAATCTCCCTATCTGGTGGGATCCCAGGGAGTTCATCCGGAAAGACTCCCAAAAATTCATTCACAACTGGCACGGACTCAAGTGTAGGTACCTCAGCATCGGTGTCCGTAACCCGGACCAAATGGTAAATACATCCCTTGTTGATCATCTTTGTGGCCTTAAGGTAAGAAATAAACCTACCCTTCAGCACTACATCATCACCCTTCTACTCAATAACTGGCTCATTTGGAAATTCGAACCTAACAGTTCTGGTTTGGCAATCAAGCTTGGAAAAACATGAATAAAGCCAATCCATCCCCATTATCACATCAAAATTAACCATTCTCAATTCAATAAGATCGGCCATGGTGTTCCGACTACGCAACGTGACAACTCAATCCCTATAAACCCGCGCGGCCAAAAAAGACTCACCAACCAGAGTAGATATAAAGAACGGCTCATAACACTGTTCTGGTTCTATCCCAAATTCCATAGCAACATAAGATGTGACATTTGGCAAAGTGGAACCGGGATCAATAAGAGCATATACATCATGATATTGGACAGTAAATATACCTGTGACAACATTTGGAGAAGCCTCTGAATTCTGGCGACCCCTCATAGCATCGAAACGGTCGGATCCTCCCGAACTCTGTGCTCCACCCTTAGCTGCATCATGCCCTGCGGGTGTTGGAGTGCCTCAAGCTGGAGGAGGTGCTGTGGATGTAGTAGCTACAGAACTGGCTGGCTGTTCCATGCCCCTGCCCACACCCTGGCGGGACGAACGACAATCCCTCTGAATGTGACCCCTCAATCCGCATCCGTACCATATGGGTAAGTCCATGTAGCATATTCCTAGGTGCATCTTTCCACACCTAGGGCATGTGGGCTTCCTCTATTATTGGACTCTACCACCATGACGACCTTGCTGATTGGATCTTCTGTTGCCCTGACTGGGCCTAAAATGGCTCCACTGCTGCTGCTAACTAGGCCCTGATGGCGGTGCACTAGCCAAAGACTGAGCAAAGGACTGTGATGGCCCTGACGACCCTCCTCTGAATGTTGACTTGCCACCACCTGAAGAACCACCAAAGTTGCCCGTTGACCGGGCCTTATTACTACCCTCTCGCTCCATTCTGTTCCTTAATTTGCGGGTCTCTATGGCTTGAGCGAATACCACAATCTTTCCATAGTTCATATCAGAATTCAAGGCTGCTATAGCGGCCTCATTAATTACCAAGGGACTTAGGCCCTATACAAATCGACGAACTCTAGCCTCCACAGTGGGCAGCATGTAAATAGCATTTTTAGACAGGTACGCGAATCTCATATGGTATTCCCACACACTCATGCTACCTTGCCTCAAGTTCTAAAACTCAGCAGCACGGGCTGCCTTAGTCTTGGCAGGCAAGAAATGATCAATGAAGGCATCGGAAAATTCACTCCACCTCGCCGGAGAGCTCCCTTCTTCACAGGACTCCTCCCATAGTTCAAACCAAGAATATGCCATCTCTTTCATGCGGTAGGAGGCCAATTCCACTGCCTCTGTTTCAGTACCACGCATAACTCTGAGAGTCTTGTGCATCTCATCAATGAAATCCTGGGGATCTTCCTCTGGGTTAGTACCCGTGAAAACTGGAGAAACCTGTTCACCTTGGAACCAATAGAATCCCCTGGTTGACTGGAAGAAGCGGGTGCAACATTTGACCTCTGGGTGTAGGTAGCCACTATTTGAGCAAACATCTGTATGGCTCTCCTAAGATCAACATCAGAAACACTATAATCGGAAGCTGGAACTGGAGGTGGTACTGGTATATCCGTTGGAGGAATTGTTGCACCTTCAGTAGGTCTAGGGACATGTGCGGTCTGATCAGTTGTAGTAGAGTCAGGCAGTGTAGTAACTAGACGAATATTCTCACTCCTCGGGTGCTCACCTGCATCATCAATTATACGATCAACTGTCATTCCTGGGGTGATATTGGCTCTTCGGCCAGTTCTTGCCTTCTTCTTAGGTGCCATGTACTGAAAATTAGAGCAACTCAGGAGTTAAAAGGAGGAACAATCTTACAACAAGCTTTATCGCACGGTCAAGAACATGAAAGAAGGGTTTATTCCTAAATGCCCAGGTAGCATCCTAATTATAGATGTGGTCGACAACACACCGATAATAAGGACTCTACTAGACATGGCTCCGAGACATCCTAGGACACTTTAAAACCTTAGGCTATGATACCAAGTTTCAAAACCGAGGAGCGCGACCGGCGCTCAACCGAGTGAACCCGACCGAGCAAGCCTGTTAGATTCCTTCTACACAAACTCATTCATGAATAAAGAAAATATATGTTTTCCTTAATTAAACAATAAAGTGGTCATGTCTGCAATTACCAATTTCTTACCATAAGTTTCACCCATTTTTAAAGTCTCAAATGGACAAGTAATACAACCACAACATAACATAGTTTTTCTTTCCCAGCACCAATACACAACCCACACTATGTCTATGGAGCCTCTATAGATAAAGAAGAGTACAATGATAATGTCGGAAACAAGGCACCGGCTATACCTCAAACAGAATACACAAAGTACAAAAGATTCATGACCTCGGAATGAAGTGGGGCTCACCAAGTCAGCTAGGAAGAAGGTACACTGCTAACACTGACCAATATCTCCTGCTGTGGAACCACCTGCATCAATTAAAAGATGCAGCGTCCCCGGCAAAAGGGACGTTAGTACTGTCGAATAGCACTAGTATGTATAACTAAACACCCTCTAAATAGAATGACAAATAATACAAATAAGATTATCATAATATCAATGAAAGCCTTAATTAACATCAAACCTCAATTTAGGATCAAGACAATGTTCAAATTAATTTCCATATCTCACATTCGGAGATTTTTAGTATCGATATACCATTGTCCACAATACCAGTACCATTATTCACCATACCAATACCGCTATTCACAATACCATTGTCCACAATACCAGTACCATTATTCACCATACCAATACCACTATTCACAATACCATTATTCACAATACCATTATTCATAAAACCAGTACCACCGCACTCTTAGCACGGAGTCCGATCACGACCCGATCGGCTAGGCTATCTCAGTAGAGACATCAACCACAATTTCTCTCAATATCAATACCATCATCTTTAACACGGAGTCCGATCACGACCCGATCGGCTAGGCTATCCATTAGGGACATCGACCACAATCACAATTTCAATTACAATTTCCAGCACAATCACCACCATGTGTGCGGCATAGTGTCCGATCACGACCCGACCGGCTAGGCTGTCTTATTTGAGACATCAACCTTTTTATATCAATCATCGCATTTCATTTTAATTTCACATCTTTTCATTTCATTGGCACTAACATCCATAATTATAAGATCATTCTTGGCACGTTCGCCATATTCAGTGTTTCATGCTCACCTTATCAATTTCAAATATCATTATCATCATCAACAACAAATACAACTCAAATCAAGGTGTGTAGTACACATGTGAGCAATTTAGAGTCTAAGGCACATAGAGATATTTTACAAAAGTTGGCATAATAGCCTTCATTTGAACTTGACTTAAAGTCAAAACATTATTAATGCACAGCCCGTATTTTAACACATCCTCAATTGGGAACATAACATGAATAAAGCATTTAGGATACTTGCTGAATATATATCTTTCAACCCAATATTACTCGCAATGGCCAGTCTCATAATGAATCACTCGGGACTTACATAATTTACATGAATATCGTGGGATTCAATTCTAAGAGAAGCGTTCAGCCAACATACCTCACTTGAGCTTCCTTACACTCTATATGTTCCAAAATTCTTAGAAACTTCAGTATCTAGGATGAAGACCTAGTGAGCTTCCCTTCTTAATCTTCCAAAACGTGAGCAAGAATTGAAGAAAACTTATTGAAGAACACCTTCTCACTCTAGAGCACTCTCTCTCACTCTAAAATATCAAATTATGTCTCAAAAATGGCCCAAAGAGTGTATTTAACGAAATAGGGTTGGGTTTTAAAAACCCAAAAATGGAGCTTCGGAACAAGGTATGCGATCGCATAACCGATTTGCGGACCGCATATCGGTTGCATAATTGGTTACAAAATAGCCAAAAGAACTGTCTGTGTATGCGGTCACTATGAGGTCCGCATAACGGTTATACGGTCGCATAATGTACCGCATAACAGTTATGTGGTTGCATAGTCGATCGTATAGTTGCTTCCAACTGACCCAATAAACTACCTCACTCTGCGGCCATTATGTAGTCCACAGAGTGGTTCTGCGGTCGCATAATGGACCGCAGAAATGCACTTTTCCGCTAAAAATTTTCCTTTACTTTCCGGTGCATTGTTCAACCCAAACACGCAAGCCTAGTCCGGCACCATGAAACATTATTTTCTTTGCAAAATTTACCGGGCTTTACACTTAAGTACTTCAAAATTTTTTGGGTTGTTACAGAGGGGAGCCCTCCAGCGTGGTGGAAGCGCGTGCCCCGAGTTTGAGAACCTTAAGCAAGGAAGTAAGCGCGTGTGGGAGTATCACATGGAATTTGCGCGTTTGCCTACTATGGAGGTTAGAGTGCGCCAGTTTGTGCAGGGCCTTAGCCCTTTGGTTAACAATGAGGCCACTACAGCTGCCTTGAATTCAGATATGAACTATAAGAAGATTGTAGCATTTGCTCAAGCTACAGAAAATCGTAAATTGAAGAACAGAATGGAGCGAGAGGGTACCAGCAATTCTCGGTCCGCGAGCAACTTTTGGGAGTCATTTGGTGGGGAAAGATTAGATTTCAAGGGAGGGTCATCAGAGCCATCCTAGTCTTTTGCTTACTCTTCAGCCAATGCACCGCCAGTAGGGCCCAGTCAGCAGCAAGGGAGTCATTTCAGGCCCAATTAGGGCAGTAGGGGACCCCACAAGAAAGGCTGATCAGGAGGGAGATTCCAGCAGCAGCGGAGGCCCCCTTGCCCAGGTGTGGGAAGATGCACTTGGGGATCTGCTACATGGACCTACCTATATGTTACGAGTGCGGATTGAGGGGTCATATTCAGAGGGAGTGTCGTTCATCCAGCCAGGGTGCGGGCAGGGGCACATCACAACACATCCATCTAGTTCTGCAGCTGCTACATCTTCAGCACCCCCTCCAGCTCGACGCCCTCCAGCACCAACAGGGCATGGTGCAGCTAGGGGTGGTGCGTAGAGTTCAGGAGGACCCAACCGATTCTATGCTATGAGTGGTCGCCAGAATGCATAGGCTTCTCCAGATGTTGTCACAGGTATATTGACTGTCCAATCTCATGATGTATATGCTCTTATTGATCCCGATTCCACTTTGTCATATGTCACTCCTTATGTTGCTATGGAATTTGGGATAGAACCAGAACAACTTTATGAGCCGTTCTCTGTATCTACTCCAGTTGGTAAGTCTATTTTGGCCGCACCAGTTTATAGGGGTTGTGTTGTCACAGTGCATGGTCGGGACACTATGGCCGATCTCATTGAATTGGGGATGGTCGATTTTGATGTAATTATGGGAATGGATTGGCTTTATTCATGTTTTGCCAAGCTCGATTGCCTAACTAGAACTGTGAGGTTTGAATTTCCAAATGTGCCAGTTGTTGAATGGAAGGGGGATAATGTGATGCAAAAAGGTTGGTTTATTTTTTACCTTAAGGCCACGAAGATGATTAACAAGTGGTGTATCAATCATTTGTTCCGGGTTACAGAAACCGATGCTGAGGCACCTACACTCAAGTTTGTACCAGTGGTGAATGAATTTCCGGATGTCTATCCTGATAAGTTCCCTAGGATTCCACCAGACAGGGAGATTGATTTTAGGATTGATGTGATGCCAGGCACGAAGCCTATATCTATTCCACCCTATAGGATGGCACCATCAGAATTGAAAGAACTAAAGGAACAATTGAAGGATTTGTTAGAGAATGGTTTCATCTGACTGAGTGTGTCACCATGGGGCGCACCAGTTCTCTTTGTGAGGAAGAAAGATGGATCACTGAGGATGTGTATTGAATACCAGTAGCTCAACAAAGTAACAATCAAAAATAAGTACCCATCTCCAAAATTGATTTACGATCTAGGTACCACCAATTGAAGATTAGGGAGCAGGATATTCCGAAAATATCTTTCGGGACCCAGTATGGGCACTTTGAAGTTTTGGTAATGTCTTTTGGGTTAACAAATGCCCCGGGAGGTTTTATGGATCTTATGAATCAGGTTTTCAAGCCTTTTCTCGATTCCTTTGTGATAGTGTTCATTGACGATATTCTTATGTATTCACATGGTCGAGAGGACCATGCCGATCATCTCAGGGCAGTTTTGCAGACTCTTGATCAGCACCAATTGTACGAAAAATTTTCAAAATGTTCATTTTGGCTAGAATCTGTCACATTCTTGGGTCATTTTGTCTCCGGAGAAGGAATTAAGGTTGATCCTCAAAAGATCGCAGCGGTTAAGAATTAGCCTAGACCTACCACACCAACCGAGATTCGCAGTTTCTTGGGTTTAACAGGGTATTAAAGGAAGTTTGTGGAGGGGTTCTCTACTCTTACCTCTCCGTTAACTAAATTGACTTAGAAGGCGGTTATGTTCTAATGGTCCGATGCTTGTGAAAGGAGCTTCCAGGAGTTGAAATCAAGATTGACTACGGCGCCGGTGTTGACCCTGCCAGAGGGTACGAATGGATTTGTGGTATATTGTGATGCTTCAAGAATTGGACTTGGGTATGTGTTAATGCAACATGGAAAAGTTATAGCATATGCTTCTAGGAAACTCAAGAATCATGAAAAGAATTATCCAACACATGACTTAGAACTTGCGGCGGTGGTTTTTGCATTGAAGATTTGGCATCATTAGCTGTATGGGGTATATGTGGATTCATTCACGGACCACAAGTTCATCGATTGTCTAGTTTGGGAGTTCATCATGAGGACTCTAATGAAGGAGGGGTAATTGTACAAAATAAGGCTGAATTATCACTTGTTGTGGAAGTCAAAAAGAAACAATACAACGACCCATTTTTGGTACAATTGAAGGAGGGGATTCAAAAACATAAAACTATGGCTTTTACTCTTGGCATAGATCATGGCACACTAAGGTACCAAGTGCGGCTATGTGTTCCAAATATAGATGATCTCCGGTAAAGAATCATGACCGAGGCTTGCACTTCTAGGTATTTCGTGCACCCAGGTTCTACGAAGATGTATAATGATCTCAAGGAAGTCTATTGGTGGAATGACATGAAAAGGAATGTGGCAGACTTTGTGGCAAGGTGTCTGAATTATCAGCAAGTAAAGGCCGAACACCAACGGCCTGGTGGGTTGGCACAAAATATAGAAATTCCAATGTTGAAGTGGTAAATGATTAATATGGATTTTGTGGTAGGATTACCATGCACTCTGTGCAAGTTTTACTCAATTTGGGTAATTGTGGATCGGCTCACGAAATCAGCACATTCCTTACCAGTTAAATCTACCGACACAGCGGAACAATATGCTTATTTATACATCAGGGAAATAGTCAGGCTGCATGGCACTCCAGTTTCTATCATTTCCAATCGAGGGGCTCAGTTCACAGCAAATTTTTGGAAGACACTTCAGCAAGGTTTTGGTACTCAGGTGAATCTTAGTACAACCTTCCATCCACAGACCGATGGGCAAGCTGAGTGGACTATTTAGACGCTTGAGGACATGTTGCGTGCTTGTGTTCTCAACAGGGTAGCTGGGATGATCATTTGCCACTCATAGAGTTTGCTTATAACAACAACTTTCATGCTAGTATTCAGATGGTACTATTTGAGGCATTATATGATAGGAAATGTAGATCTCCCATTGGGTGGTTCGAAATTGGGGAAGCAAAGTTGATAGGTCCATACCTAGTACATCAGGCTATGGAAAAAGTTAAGATCATTAAGGAGCGGCTGAAGACTCCTCAGAGTCATTAGAAGTCCTATTCAGATGTTCGTCATAGGGATTTGGAGTTCAAAGAAGATGATTGGGTGTTCTTGAAAATTTCCCCCATGAAAGGTGTAATGCGATTTGGTAAGAAAGGTAAATTGAGTCTGAGGTTTGTCGGACCATAAAGAATCATTTAGAGGATCGATGAGGTGGCGTACAAGCTTGAGCTACCACCTGAGATGTCATTAGTGCACCCGGTATTCCATGTGTCTATGTTGAAGAAGGTAGTTGGAGATCCGTCAGCTATTGTGCCGGTTGAGTACATTGAGGTTAATGAAGAACTGCCATATGAAGAAATTCCAGTTGCCATTCTTGATGGGCAAGTCCGGAAGTTGAGAAATAAAGAAATTACCTCCGTGAAAGTGCTATGGCGGAACCAACAGGCTGAAGGGGCTACTTGGGAGGCCGAGGAGGAAATGAAGAAAAATTATCCTTATTTGTTTGAATAGCCATGTATTTATAAAGTTGTAATTTATGAAAATTCTAAGAGTTACTTTCTATGAATTATGTACCATTTGTATAGTTGATGTTAAGGGTGTTCCTTTGTAGTAATATAATGTATGTGAGGCCATAGTTTGTGTTGTTATGTGTTATGTTACGTCAGTGGTTTGTGCATATGTTTTAAGGATGTGTTTTTGGGGCTCTCTGACAGGTGGATAGGCCTAGTTACAAGGGAAACTCTGGCAAAATTTTTGGAAATTTAGGAAGTTAGTCAAATTTGAGGTTGATGGTGTGTGGTATGAAAATTGAGTTACATAAGATGCTAATAGTGAACCTTGACCGTCATTCGAGGATGAATGATCTTAAGTGGGGGAGGATGTAAGGCCCCGTAAAATGTTTACTAATAACCGGGGTTCTGTGATGTCAGGGTATTTGTAGAGGTTAACAATAGTAGAAATTCTTCACGGCGAGCTTGCGAGCCTCTGTTTGGACTTTTTGGATTGGACAGTGTGCTGGGAGTTGAAGGAAAATGTTGGGAAGAAGTAGGCATTTCTGCGGCCCATTCTGCGACCGCAGAATGGTCGTAGAGTGGGGCAGTTTTCTGGGTAATCTCGATGTCATTTTCGCATCCCATTATGCGATTGCATAACCACTTAACGGGCCGCACTCTTATCGCATATCCAGCTTTGAGATTGTTCGGAGGGAGGTTTGGCAGTGCATTATGTGACCGCAGAACTGGTCAGTGGTGTATTATGCGACCGCAGAACAGGTCTGCAGACCGCATAGTGATCGCAGACACGGTCTGTTCCTTTCTAGTTTTGGCACCCAAATTATGCGGCTGATATGATGACCGCATAACCATTTTGCAGTCGCATATGCGACCTCATATCCTATTCCGGGGCATCATTTTTGCAGTTTAAACCCGACCCTTCTTCGTTAAAACATAAGCCGTAGCTAATTTTGAGCACATTTTTGATATTTTAGAGTGAGATAAAGAGTTCTTCGAGTGAGGGATCAACCTTAAACCTATTATCCATCAATTATTGCTCAATCATTGAGGATTAACAAAGGAAGTCTTCATCCTAAAGGTAAGAATCTATGTCCTAGCTCTGAAATTCAAAATTTACAAAAAATTGGGATAATTAGAGAGACAATTATTGGGTGTGGGGTTTGTTGTCTTGCATGCATGTATTCTTGAAGTATGTGGGAAGGTTGTGAGGTAAAAATGTTAGATAATGGGTTGGGGAATGATGGAATCTTCCACAAAAAGGGCTTTAAAATATTGACGCACACCTAGTGTTTGATAATATGCTCAAATGAGCTAGAATCATGACCATATTCCTAATATTGGTCCAACTTGTTATATTTCTAAAATAGATCGAAGTGCTATGAATTGCGGAACGTTTTAAAATTTAAAGGAAGCTCAATTGAGGTATGTTGGCTAAACCCCCTTCTTCTTAGAATCGAATCCCACGGTGTTCATGTAATCGGTGTAAGTCCTTGACCATTATTGAATTGGCTATTCCCAATGTGTTTTTGTTGAAGGATGTAAGTTCAATATTTATTCTAAATGCTTCATCAAGTCATCTCTCCATTTGAGGATGTGTTCAAAATGTGAAATATGTGTTAGAAATGTTAATACTTCAAGTCAAGATCGAAATAAATGTTGTTATGCCAAATTGTACGAAAAGCCTCTATGTGCCTAAGATTCCCAAATTGCTCATATGTGAATTTAATGTCTTAAATGGAAAGACTTATTATTGTTAATAACGATAATGATGTTTGAATGTGGAAAAAGGAATTGGAATTATGAAATACAGCCAAGTGCCAAGAATGAATATAAAGGTTTGGCCACTAGTGCCAATTAATCGAAAGTATATGAAAAAAGTATGATGTGAGATGATTGACTGAAAAAGGTAATGTTTTGGGTAAGACGGCCCAGACGATCGGGCCATGATCGGATGCCAAACCACACACATGGTGGTACTGTGCAGGAAATTATGATGAAATTATGGTTATGGTTGATGTCTCAAGTGAGACAACCTAGCAGATCGGGTCATGATCGGACTCCGTGTAAGAATACTGTGGTATTGTGAATTGTGGAATATTGGCACTAAAGATCACCCAACCTAATAACATGGAAATTGACGTGAAAACTTATGTGATCCTTAACTTGATGTTTTGATATTATTTGAAGCTCTTATTGAATTCTTGACTGTTCCCCATGTATTATCATTCATTCTATTGAGATGGTGTTTAGCTTTACATACTAGTGTTATTCGACAATACTAACGTCCCTTTTACCGGGGGCGCTGCATCTTTAAATGGATGCAGTTGGTTCCATAGCAGGCAATGCTAATCAGCGATAGTGGTACTTCCTCTTCCCAGCTGACTTGGTGAGCCCCACTTCATCCCGGGGTCACGTTTTGTATCCTTTGTTCTTATTATTATCACATCTCAAGGTATAGCCGGGGCCTTGTCGCATGCACTATCATAAACTCTTTTGTATATTTTAGAGGCTCTGTAGACACTATGTGGGTTATATATGGGTGTTGGGAATTTTAAACAAGCTATGTTGTGTTTTGATCACTTATTCCACTCAAGCTATAAGAATGTGTGTATATTGAGATTTAAAAGTGGAGTAACTAAGGAAACGATTTAGTATTGTATGTATGAACTTACTATTGTCTAATTAATGAAATCGTATCTTCTCTTGATCATGGGTGAGATAGGTAGAAAGTATCTAACAGACTTGCTCGACCGGGTTCACTCGGTTGAGCGCCGGTCGCGCTTTCTGAGGTATGGCATGTCGATTCTATGATAGCACAATTATTCCGCAACCATTTTGCGATATCAGAATCGTAATATGGCTAGTAGAATGGCCACAAAATGATTTCATAATTCGCCAACTTTCTCCTTCACTTTGCGATGGATGTTGCAGTCCGCAGACTGATTCTGTGGTCGCACAATGGACCACAGAATATCCATTTTCTGTAACATTTTACCTCTAACTCTCCAATGCATTGTACAACCCAAAAATTCCATATCGTGGTTCATTTTCTACAGGGCTCAAACACATTAGCGTACCTCAGTTCCACGAAACCTTAAATCCCTTAGCGAAATTTTCCTGGGCCTTACAATTATAGCCATGTTCCCCTATTTATTGTTCATTTCTGGTTATGTGACTTGTTAGGATGGTTTGTTTGGTTTTGTTGATGTTTTGGAATGAATTGAGACACATATTCCCGAGGCCGGAAGCATAAGTTGAAAAAGTTGACCGTATGTTTGCTTATGAGTAATCGACTCAAAAATGGAGTTTTGATGGTTCTGATAGCTCCGTATGGTGATTTTGAACTTAGGACTGTGTCTAGATATTGATTTTGAGGTCCGTAGGTCGTTTTGGCTTGAATTGGAAAAAATTGAAGGTTTGGAAAATTGAAGGTTTGGAAGTTGAAATGTTTGACCGAGAGTTGACTTTTTGATACCGGGATAAGATTTTTGTTTTGTGAGTTAAAATTGGTCCGTTGTGTCATTTTTAACTTGATTTGAGGTCAATCATAGTTGGTTTGGTGTGTTTCGGCATTGGTTTTAGAAGTTAGAAGTTTAATAGTTCATTAGGCTTGAATTGGGGTGAGATTCGTGTTTTCGATGTTGGTTGATGTGATTTGAGGCTTCGACTAAGTTTGTGGTGTGTTTTAGGACTTGTTAGTATGTTTGGATAGGGTCTGGGGGGCCTCGGATGTGATTCGGATCATGTTCGACTCATTTTGCACTTGTTGGAATGTGATAATCGTTATATCTATTTTTCTAACACAATACACTTGTTCTAGATTATGTGTTTTTAAAGTGAAATTTGGGTGATTTTGGACTAGGGATTGGAGAGTAAGATTTGGGGATTTGAGGAGGCACCGTACAGTGTTGAGTGATTGTGTGTAATGAGTGGGAGTTTACGACAGACAGATTGAGTACCCTAAGAGTGTGAGTACTTGGGATTATCACTGTGATGCATTACATTTGACATTCGTATTTGACATGTAGGCATTGAGATGTAACATTCCTCATGCTAGCGGAAATTGTTGAACTTGAAAGCATGTCTAAATTTATGTACTGTGTACAAACTGAATATGGAAGTTCTTTGAGTTATTACTATCATTATCTTATTATATTTGTGTTGTCATTATTTTGATTCAAACTTTATCTTTCTGAGCTCGCACTGCTTTCAGCCCAATGTTAGTCCTATTAGTTGCTCAGTAAATTGGGTAGGTTGTACTCAGACTACACTTTGTACTTCGTGCACAGATCCAGGTACATATGGACGCGATGGTTGCTAGAGTGGTGATAGTACCTGTTTGGAGACGTTGAGGTAGTTGCAATGACGCCCACCAGCTAGGGTCGCGAGAGACTGGGGCCGCGATAGAGGCAGAGGTGAGGCTCGTAGCTGTGCCCATTGTGATTCCAGACCTTTAGGACGATTTGGCTAGATATTGATTGTTCCGACCGCACCAGCCACTTCTTAGGCTGCGGGTGGCGCTCAGACTCCCGTTGCCCGTACTTGACACTTGGGGTACTAGCAGCCCAGCAGGTTACAACTACTCAGGACCAGGTTGTCCCACCTATGAGTGATGAGGAATCGAACAAATTATAGTGGTTTGGGAGGCTTATGCCTCCAAAGTTCAGTGGGACCGAGTCATAAGATGCTCAGGATTTTATAGACAGGTGTCAGCGGATCCTTCGCCCGGTAGGTATTTTGGAGACCAATGGAGTTTCATTCACTACATTTCAGCTAACGGGGGCAGCCTACAGATTGTGGGAGGCCTGTGGCTTGAGCAAGCCAGCTGGCGCTGCACCACTTATGTTACATGATTTCTCAGTTCTTTTCTTATAGATGTTTCTCCACAGACTCACAAAGAGGAGTTGCGTAGGAAGTTTGAACAGTCATGCCAAGAGGGTATGTTAGTGACCTAGTATGAGATGAGATTTTCAAGAGGTTCATTGATGGCCTCAACTATGGACTGCGCTTCGTCAGGACTTCGGAGACTACGTTAGGTGTGAGGTTTGACGATATGGTTGATACTTCTAGACGCCTAGAGCATGATCATAGTCAGGAGCGTGAGGAGAGGGAGGCCAAGAGGCCTCTTGGTTCGGGTGGTTTCAACAGTGCCTCATCTGTAGGATAGTCCCCACAATAGTAGAGGTCGTCCTTATAAGCCTGCTCATAGGGCTAGTCCAGTTCATCATGGTGCATCAGCTAGCCATGGTTCATGCGGTGCTCGTCCGAGTCAGTAATCTCTCAATTCCCTCTCACCTTAGAGTTCATCCCGTGCTTCATCAGTTAAGGGTTCATCTGTACCAGATCTTTATAGCAGTTATTCTGGTTCTGAAGGTCTGATTCAGTCCCTAATTCCATTGACTGATCGGAGTTGCTTTGACTATGGAAAGCTTGGACATATGAAAAGGTATTATCCCAATCTTTTGGGAGGTCCAGTTCAGCTGAGGGGTCAGTATATGAATTCCACACTAGTTACTTCAACACCCGCTCAGCCAACTCGGGGTGGGGTTCAGGCAGCTAGATGTTGCCCAAGAGAGGGAGGCCAATCAGGTGGTGGTCATTCTGGATGCTATGCTTTTCCCGCCAGGCCAGAGGTTGTTACTTCAGATGCAGTGATCACAGGTATTGTTTCAGTGTGCCACATGGATGATTTCATATTATTTGACTCTGGTGCCACTTATTCATATGTATCATCGTATTTTTCTCATTATTTTGAAATGCCACGTGATTGCCTAGTTTCACATGTTTATGTGTCTAAGCCGGTGGGTGATTATATTATTGTGGACCGTGTATATCAGTCATGTGTGGTGAGTATTGGGGGATTGGAAACGAGAGTTGATCTCTTACTGCTTAGTATGGTTAATATTTACGTGATTCTAGGCATGGATTGGTTGTCACCATGTAATTCTATTATGAATTGTCACACTAAGACCGTTCTGCCTGTGATGCCAGGATCGCCTAGGATTTAGTGGAGAGTCGATGCCAGGATCGCCTCTGTATTGCATGGCACCAACAGAGTTGAAGGAATTTGAAGAGCAGCTTCAGGAGCTTCTTGATAAGCGGTTCATTAAGCCTAGTGTTTCACCATAGGGTGAACCGGTTATATTTTTGAAGAAGAAAGATCATACTATGAAGATGCGCATTGATTATAGGCAATTGAACAAAGTTACAATTAAGAACAAGTAACCTTTGTCGTGCATTGATGACTTATTTGACCAGCTTCAGGGATGTAGAGTGTTCTCTAAGATTGATTTAAGGTCTAGGTATTACCAGTTGAAGATTAAGGACTTTGATATTCTAAAGATGGCATTCAGGACCCGCTATGGTCAATACGAGTTCCTTGTGATTTATTTTGGTCTGACAATTGATCCAGCAACATTCATGCATCTGATGCACAGTGTATTCCAGCAATATCTTGATTCCTTTGTCATAGTATTCATTGATGATATACTGGTGTACTCTCATAACTAAGAGGAGCATGGGAAGCATATGAGGATTGTACTATAGATGTTGAGGGAGAAGAATCTTTATGCTAAATTCTCTGATTGTGAGTTTTGGCTGGGTTCTATAGCATTCTTGTGGAACGTGGTGTCCAGTGAGGGGATCAAGGTAGATCCAAAGTATATTGAGGCAGTACAGAGTTGGCCCAGACCGTCTTAATCTTTTACGATTCAGATTGTCTTGGCTTAGCCGAATATTATCACCGCTTCATGGAGGTTTCTCGTCCATTGCTGCGCCTTTGACTATGTTGACCCAGAAAGGTGCCCCATTTAGGTGGTCTGATGAATATGAGGAGAGCTTTCAGAAGCTCAAGACTGACTTGACCACAACTCCAATTCTATTTTTGACGTCAGTATTTGGTTCATATAAAGTGTATTATGATGCTTCTCAAATTGGTATTAGGTGTTTCTAGATGTATGAGGGTAGAGTAATTGCTTATGCTTCATGCCAGTTGAAACCCCCATGAGAAGAACTACCCCATTCATGATTTAGAGTTTGCAGGCACTGTCCATGCATTGAAGAATTGGAGGCATTATCTCTACGGTGTATCTTGTGAGGTATTGACAGATCATCAGAGTTTATAGCACATGTTCAAGCAAAAAGATCTAATTTTGAGGCAGCGAAGATGGTTGGAGCTATTAAAACACTATGATATTACAATTTTGTATCATCCCGGGAAGGCCAAAGTGGTGGTTGATGCCTTGAGTAGAAAGGCGGCGAGTATGACTAACCTTGCATATATTCTTGTTGGTGAGAGACTACTTGCATCAGTTGTTCAGGTCTTGGCCAATCAGTTTATGAGGTTATAATTTTCGGAGCCTAGACGAGTTCTAGCATGCGTGGCTTCTCGTTCTTCTTTATATGATCGCATCGGAAAGTGTCAATATGATGACCCCCATTTGCTTGTCCCTATAAACATGGTTCAGCATGGTGATTCCAAGGATGTTTCTACTGGAGATGATGGGGTGTTGCGGATGTAGGGTGGGATTTATATGCCCAATGTGGATGTGTTACGTGAGTTAATTCTTTAGGAGGCCCATATTTTGTGGTATTCCATTCATCCGGGTGCCACGAAGATTTATCGAGACTTGGGGTAGAAAATTTGGTGGAGAATGAAGAAAGATATAGTGGAGTTTGTAGCTCGGTGCTTGAACTATTAGCATGTGATATACGAGCATTAAAGGCCTGGTGGTTTGCTTCAAAGGCTTCAGATTCCTAAGTGGAATTGGGAGCGTATTACCATGGACTTCGCTTATGGGCTCCCATAGACCGCGACAAAATTCTATGCTATATGGATGATTATGGACCGTTTGACTGAGTCTACACATTTCATTCTGGTGGCGACTACCTATTCTTCTGAGCGGTTGGTTGAGATCTATATCCACGAGATTGTTCATCTTCACTGTGTACCGATGTCCATTATTTCTGATATAGGCATGTAGTTCACATTGTAGTTTCGGAGAGTAGTGTAGTGAGAGTTAGGCACACGAGTTGAGTTGAGTACAACATTCCACCCTCAGACGAACGGAGAGTCTGAGCACACCATCAAATATTAGGGATACACTATGCACTTGTGTTATGGGCTTCGGAGGTTGTTTGGATCAGTTTCTACTTCTTGTAGAGTTTTCCTACAACAACAACTACCAATTAAGTATTTAGACGGCTCCTTATGAGGCCTTATATGTGATGCAGTGTCGATCTCCAGTTTGGTTGTTTGAGACGGGGGATGCTAGGTTGTTAGGCACGGATCTCGTTAAGGATGCCTTGGAAATGGTCAAGTTGATTCAGGATCGGCTTCGCACGGCACAGTATAGACGGAAGATCTATGCTAATCGGAAGGTTTGTGATGTTGCCTATATGGTGGGAGAGAAGGTATTACTCAATTTTTAACCCATGAAGGGTGTTATGATGTTAGGGAAGAAGGGCAAGGTGAGCCATCGGCATATTGGCCTTTTTGAGGTGCTTGAAAGGATTAGGGAGGTGGCCTACAAGCTTGCATTGCCGCCTAGTCTATCGATTGTTCACCCAGTATTTTATGTTTTCATGCTCCGTAAGTATAACGGTGATCCCTCTCATGTTTTGGACTTCAGCACGGTTCAATTAGATCTAAATTTGACTTATGATGTGGAGCTGGTGGTCATTTTTGGATCAGTAGATTCAAAAGTTGAGATCAAAGAATATAGCTTCAGTGAAAGTATAGTGGAGAAGTTAGCCAGTCGAGGAGGCTACTTGGGATACCGAATAGGAAATTCGGAGCAGCTATCCATACCTATTTGAGACCCCATGTAAGATTCTAGACCCGTTCGAGGACAAAAGTTTGTTTAAGAGGGGGATTGTAATGACCAAGTTGGTTGTTTTGAGTATTGTAGCTCGTTCCCCCATTTATTGCTTATTCTATGTTCATTTATTAATATGTGACTTGCTAGGGTGGTTGGTTTGGTTCTAGGGATCTTTCAGAATGAATTTGGACACATAGTTCCAAAGTTGGAAGCTAAAGTTGAAAGACTTGACTGGATGTTGACTTATGAGTAAACGACTTCATAATAGAGTTTTGATGGTTCTGACAGCTTTGTATGGTGATTTTGAATTGAGGAGTATGTCTGGATATTGATTTGGAGGACCTTAGGTCATTTTGGCTTGAATTGGCGAAAGTTGGAAAGTTGAAGGTTTGGAAAGTTGAGAAGTTTGACCGAGAGTTGACATTGTTGATACTAGGCTCGGATTTAGGATTCGGGCATTATAATAGGTTTGTTGTTTCATTTCTGACTCGTGTGCAAAATTAGAGGTCAATCGGAGTTGGTTTGGTGTGTTTCGGCATTAGTTTTAGAAGTTGGAAGTTTAATAGTTTATTAGGCTTGAATTTGGGTGCGATTCATGTTTTTGATGTTGTTTGATGTGATTTGAGGCATCGACTAAGTTCATGTCATGTTTTAGGACCCATTGGTATGTTTGTATGGGTTCGCGGGGGCTTCGGGTGTGATTTAGATCATCTTCGGCTCATTTTTGACTTGTTGGATAGTTGTAATTGCTATATCTGGTTTCCTTATATGCATTTGCGAGGGAGGTATCGCGATCACAAAGAGTATTTGAGTGACTGGTGAAAATTGTACTTCGCGTTCAAGAGAAATGGGACGCGTTCGCGCAGGTTCTCGGAGTTGGGCATCGCAAACGCGTGTAGAAGGTCGCATTCACGAAGAAGGGAGGTGAGGCCTAGGGCAGTAGGTGATTTGTTCATCGCGATGGCGTGGTCAGGACCGCGATCATGAAGATAAGTGGTTTTAGTCATCGCATTCGTGACTAGGATGTCGCGTTCGCGTAAAAGGGGTTTGGCAGCTGAGTATATTTGTGCTTTACGGATGCGAGGCAATTTCCGCATTCGCGAAGAAGAGCAACTGGGCATACTATTTAAAATCCCAAATCGTGGGTTAGAGTATTATTTCATATTTTGACTTGTGGACCTCGGCTAGGGGCAATTGTTTTGAGGGATTTCACTTCAAATCAAGAAGTAAGCAACTTTTGATAATTGTTGTCCAATTATATTGAATACCCGTTGATTTCTACACCTAGATTATGTGTTTTAAAGGTGAAATTTGGGGGGTTTTGGACTCGAGAGTATGATTTGGGGATTTGATGGTCGATTTATGGTCGTAATTGGATGAGTTTAGTATGGTTGGACTCTTTATTAAATGGGTGTTCTAATTTTGTGTATTTTATCGGGTTTCGAGGTGTGGGCCAGCGGTTGACTCTTTTGTGTTGACTTTTTGAATTTGGTTAAAGAACTAAGCTTTAATGTATCGAATCAATTCTTATACCTTGTATTGATTATATTAAGTTGTTTGTGGCTAGATTCGAGTCTTTCAGAGGCTGATTCCCGAGGCAAGGGTTTGTTGGAGCATTAAGGCAAGTAACACTTCTAAACTTGGTACCGACGGTATGAATTCCTAGAATACGTGTTATATGGTTGGTGTTTGGATGACACACATGCTAGGTGACGGGTGTGTGGGCGTGAAATATGCTAATTATGATCTACTGTTGGGACCCACTAAGGTCAATTCTACTGTTGAGTTATTTGCTTAAGTGCAATTATGTAATCATTCATATTTATTTATTTGCCTATCATATCTTAGTCTCTCTCATCATTTACTGTTACATCATGTTATCATTGTTTGGGTTGAGTGGTATGAGATTTATGAGCCCATGAGACTATAGAGATTGATGGTTGGGTTGAGGCATGAGAGCCGGATAGTTAGTGATATTGTGGATCGTGCTGCACACTGCAGCAGGCCATATTGGCCTTATATATATTACTATTAATTTTATGGATCTGGTTGCATGCCGCAATAGACCTTATAGGCTTATTTATTATTATGGACTGGGTTGCACGTCGCAGCAGGCCTTATAGGCTTATTTATTATTGTGGATCAGGTTGTACGCCGCATCAGGCGTTATTGGCTTTATATTAGCGCTTGGGTAGGATCCGCCCCTCCGGAGTCTGACAAACTTGTAGTGAACGCAAGCACCCTATAGTGTTGTGCGATTGTGTGTGATGAGTGAGAGTTTGAGACAGATGGAGTACTCTGAGAGTGTGAGTACCTTGGATTATCACTGTGACGCATTTCATTTGACCTGCGTTTTTGACATGTAGGCATAGAGATGTAACATTCCTCTTGCTAGCAGCACATGGCATTTTTTATCAGTGTTGAGCTTAAATTTTTGAACTTCAAGACATGCCTAAATTTATGTACTGTGTACGAGATGAATATGGAAATTCTATATCTTTCTCAGCTAGTCACTACTTTCATCCCAAGGTTAGTCATGTTACTTACTGAGTACATTGGGTCGGTTGAACTCATACTAAACTTTGCACTTCTAGATCCAAGTCCATTTTGACGCGGTACTGTTCTACTTTCTCAGATAGTTGTAATAGAGTTTTATACTATATTGACATTAGTAACTCATGTACTTAGTGACACCAGGATTTTTGGATTTGTTGTAGTTGTGTTGCAGTCATTTTTATCAATTATTTATGAGAGTTTCCACTATTGAACTTATTAAAGAAGATTTTTTTAACTCGATGTGTAGTTGTTATGAGATTGTCGGCTTGCCTAGTGATGTGTTAGGCACCATCATGATAGGTTGGGATTTTGGGACGTGATAGATATACTCATACTCTGCTTCTATACATTCTTTGTGTAGATCCAGGTACTACTGATCGAAGCGGATAGATAGAAATGCGTGCTTGAGTTTATAAGAGATCTATGTTGTTCCGTTCGCAGGCCTCAGCGTCACCCTCTTAAATTTATTTCTATTAATTATGTATTTCAAATAGAATTGTACTTTTTCGAGACTTGTTGTGTATTCCATGCAGAGCTTATGACACAGTATTCCGTGTAGTCATTTTCGTTAATTTGAATTTATTATTTTATTGATTGAGATCTTTATGTGATAGGCTTACCTAGTCTTAGAGACTAAGTAACTAAGTGCCATCATGATCTGTATGGTGGGATTCGGGTCATGACAATTTGGTATCAGAGCTCTAGGTTCATAGGTTCTACGAGTCATAAGCATATTTAGTAGAGTCTTGCGGATCGGTACGGAGACCTCTATGGTGGGATTCGGGTCATGACAAGTTTGTTTGAGCCTTTGTCTTCCTATTTTCTCACAGATGCTGAGGACGCAAGCTTTAGTTAATGATGATGCTACCTCAGGTTCAGTGTTGCTAGAGGCCAAGGGCAGAGGTAGACGCAGAGCACGTGCCGCAGTGAGGGGCCGTTCTAGGTCCGCAATTTTGGAGCCACCAATAGCTCTGGCTAGGGATCAGACACTCGAGGCCCTTGTTTCTACCCTGGAATCCAGGAGACCTTGGCATACCTACTGAGCATGTTTGGGACTTTGGATCAGGCGGGGTTGATCTCTATTGCACCGGCTACTTTACAGGCTGGGGGAGGGGTCCAGCATCCCTATACACATACTCTAGAGCTGTAGTCTCATGTTGATCATGCTCTGGGTGCTATACCGGTGCAGCCCGTTATTGTGGTTCAGCCCGCGGTCGGGCCTGTTGTGTCGGTTGAGGAGCATAAGAGGTTAGAGAGATTCTAGATGTAATGACCCGACCAGTAATTTTGAGAATTTTAGCCCTGTTTCCCCTATTACATGATGTACTTATGTGTATTTGTGGTTTCATGAATTTTTAGGGTTGGTTGGTTTGGTTTCGGAGGAGTTTAGGAGTGAATTGGGACACTTAGTCCCAAGGGTGGAAGCTTAACTTGAAAGAGTTAACCAAAGTTTGACTTTTGTGTAAACGACCCTAGAATGTTGTTTTGATGGTTCCAAAACATTATATGGTGAATTTAGACTTAGGCCTATATCCGGATATGGATTTGGAGGTCAGTAGGTTGACTTGGTGCTGCTTGGAGAAAGATGGAAGTTGAAGGTTTGAAAGGTCGGTATGTTTGACCAGAAGTTGACCGTAAGGGGCATTTATGCCAGGCACCCGTATAATGCTGAGTGTTGTGTATGATGGTGAGGGGAAATGTACCAGGCACCGCGAGTGTGCTGAGTGTAGTTATTATTGATGGTTCCACTGTGATGTTATTAAATTGGCATGTACATATGACATGTAGGCACAAAGACATTCTTTCCTCATGCAAGTTGGTAAATGATATGTTTTATCTATGTTGGGCTTTAACTATAATACTTGGAACCATGTCTAAATTTTTGTAATGTGAACTAGCTGAACATGATATCATTGAGTTGTTTACTTATATTGTTTCCTTTATGTCCTGGGTTGTTACTGATTATTGATATTGGTCATTGACTATTTTGGTTATTGCTTTCAACCCAAGGTTAGGTTTGTTACTTATTGAGTATGTGAGGTCGGTTGTACTCGTACTACACTCTGCACTTCATTTACAGAACTAGGTGCTTCCGGATGCTTTGATTGCTAGAGTTACATTGGTATCAGTTGTGGAGACTACGAGGTAGCTGCTATATTGTTCGCATACCTTGGAGTTTTCTTTCATTTATTTCTGTTATTAGTGTTCTATTGTTCAGACGGTTGTATTAAAAATTTTGCATTTTATTTTGATACCTAGTAGTGCTAATGTATTCGTTGACACCGTATCATTGGGTTGGTTGTAGTTTAGTTATCATTTGTTTTTTCTCGGACATTTCATGATATTTCCGTTGTTGAGACTATCTATTATGTATATTAAATTCGTTGTTATTGTATAGTTGTTGGCTTGACTAGTAAGTAGTGTTAGACATCGTCGCGGCTCCGATGGGAGTTTGCATCGGGACAAGTTGGTATCGAGCACTAGATTGCCTAGGTCTCACGAGTCATGAGCAAGTTTAGTAGAGTCATGCTGATCGCTACGGAGACGTCTGTACTTATCTATGAGAGGCTACCGAATTATGAGGAAACTTCACATTCTTGCATTCTTGTTGTGCAAATTTGTTAATTCTTAAGTTTGAACCTATACTCGTTTATTTTCTCACATATAATGAGGACACGATTAGGGCGGCGAGACGCTCGAACCAAAGTATAGGCCGAGTTAGGGCTCGCACTGCAGCTAGAGTAGCTCCTGTGGAGCCACCAGTTGCTCCAGTGGAGGGGCATGTTCTTTGGTTGTGGCCCATACATCCGCATGCTTAGACACCGGCAATACCTATTGCTATGCATGGTCTTCAGGAGACTTTGGCTCAGATCTTGAGTGTGTACACAAGCTTGGCTCAGGCAGGTATGATACCAGTTGCACCAGCTACCTCACAGGCTCGGGAAGGAGAACAAACGCTCGCCGCCCGTACATCAGAGCAGCTAGCTTAGGGTTATCAGATACTAGGGGTGTTACCGGTTTAGCCAGTTGTCCCTACTGTAGCCGAGGTTGGTCCACCTATGTCCGATAAGGATCAGAAGGGATTAAAGAGGTACAACGAGTATCGTGGATACTATCGGAGCTGTATTTACTACTTTTCAAAACATTCTAAATGCAGAATAGAGATTTATGAATATAGAGAATAGAAGTTCTGCAACTATTCAAGGAACTAGGGTTAACTATATTTATGAGGCAATTAGTAACGTCGTAAAGGAAACTTATTTTAGGGAGAATTATTAACATTCCCAAACATAGAGAGTTAGCCTCACATACCTTGATTCTGGCCCTTTTAAGCGTATCACAATGTTTGTTGCCTCCTTCAACGATAATCTACGTTAATATATATATCAAGATGAAACAATATTAGCACTAATTCTACTGTTTTAGTCACTTAGGAATTCTATCAAACACCCTTTGGGCGTAAAGCCTCATAGCCCTTATTAATTGGTCTTTTCTTCACCAAGTTCTCATTCTACTACTTCTAAGTGACCCTACAATCCCAAATAGATGTAACTAATACCATTTCTCATCACCCAAATGTTTACAACAATCATAAGTCAACAATCCAAAAGCCTACAAAGGTTCATATGGTTCTCTTTATCAAACCCATTTACTATTCTCTCAAAACTCATCAATTCATAGCTATAAATGATTTGGGAGAAGAAGCATTACCTTTTTGACGTTCAATACTCTTGAATTCGAGTTCTAGGGTTTCCTTTCTCAACAATGGTGTTTCGATCGAATATCTTGGATGATGGAGGGACCTTGGGGAGGTTAGGTTCTTGAGAGCTTCCCTTTCTAGAGTAAGTTTTCGTGTTTGGGTTTGGGGAACGAGGTAGGGGTTTTAAATAAGTGAACACGTCCCAAAATTGAGGAGGAAAATAAAAATAGCTCAGATAAACCTTGTCTGTGCAAGGCATTGTCAGTGCACCGAAATAACTGTGCAAGGCGCCATCAGAGGCGACAAAATTACAGTGCCTTGCACTGTCTGGGGTGTTGTGGATGATGCCTTGGACAGTGCCTTGCACTGTTTGTGGCACTGAATTTTTATGGCCTTGCATTGTCTATGGCCATGAGTTTTCATGTCCTTGCACTGACTAAGGCTATAAGACGTACCTCCTATAAACTTAGTTAATTCTATTTAATTTTATACACCTCACTCTCGGTCTTGATCTTAAAGCAATTGTTTCTACCCATATCTATCCCGATAGGACTTCACATGTCTAGAAGGTCACATTAATACTCATTTAACACATCCCACAACTAATCTGGTTTTATGGGGTGTTACACGCTCGGAGCTGTCATGTGATTCTTTGAGTTATCAAAGAACTAACCGACTAGAATCAAGATCTTGAAATAATAACGTTGTTTGTGGGCAATTTCAAGAAATAGTGTATCTCATGTTTTAGGACTCGGAAAATCATTGTTCAAAAACGAGGGAATAGATGAAGATTTGAATTATAAGAAAGACTATTTACTCGTTCAAAACAAGTAAATATTGATGTTGCATCTGTTCAATGAAAGTTATGATTCTGTGAT
The DNA here is from genome assembly GCF_000715075.1 of Nicotiana tabacum. Classification (NCBI taxonomy): domain Eukaryota; kingdom Viridiplantae; phylum Streptophyta; class Magnoliopsida; order Solanales; family Solanaceae; genus Nicotiana; species Nicotiana tabacum. Next base: position 147,424,701 of record NC_134096.1, on the reverse strand, counting down.
ATTAAAAGAACGAATTTGATCAAGAACTAAAAAGTTTCTAGAGTCACCACATGGAATCAAATAACATGATAAAGAAACACCACGCGCAACTGAAAATAAGGCAAAGACTATGACCACCTTATTTGGAACCAAAAATAAAGATAAAGAAGACAAAATAGAGAAAAACACTCTATTTCAAATTAGGGCAAAGCTCAAAAACATGAATTGCATTCTACAAGGCAAGAGAACCCTTTATATAGGCATAAAGTCTCTTCTTTGTAGATTACAATTCCTATTCTAATAAGGAAATAAAATAACTAAAGAGAAGGAAAGTTAAATCCCTATTATACAAGGAAAAGAAACTATAATCCTACTAAAATGAAAATCCTTATTCTCAAAGGAATAAAATAAATCATATTTTAAGAAGGAAAGGGTCTTGGCTTCTTGAAATCAATTTTGGGATTTTTGAGCTTCAAGACACGTCCACACACCTATTCTTGGGCATATAAGAACTTTTTTTGGCGAGTTAAATAACAAAAGGCTAATATAGCTTCTTGATTTGCATCATTCTTCTCTGGTTGAAAAGGACTCATCCTCGAGTCTAAAGGCTCTATAAATGTCGCAAGGTCAGCAACACTAAATATTGGTGACACCCCATAATTGCCCGGTAGATCTAATCTGTAAGTATTTTCACCTAACTTTTGAACAACTCCAAATGGACTATTATCTCTTGGTTGCATTTTTTGATACTTTTGATTAGGAAATCTTTATTTCCTCAAGTATACCCAGACTAATTCTCCCACGTTAAAGAATTGTTGTTTTCTCTTCTTATCAACTTGTTTCCTATATGCTTTTCATTGTCTCTCAATCTCTTGTATTACTTTCTCATGCAACTTCTTCAATTTATAAACCCTCTCATCAGCATATCCACTAAAAGAATGAGATTTAAGAAGAGGAGACAAGTGTAATGGACTTAGAGGATTCTTACCATAAACCATCTCAAAAGAACTTTTTCCAGTTTTTCAATTCACAAACTTGTTCAAAGAAAATTCAGCATATGGTAGCAAGGATTCCCATTCTCATATGTTCTTCTTGATCAAACTTCTTAGCGATGCTCCTAATCCTTGATTGACTACCTCTGTTTGTCCATCTGTTTAAGGGTGATAATATGAGCTATACTTCCAACTCCGTACTAAGCTTAGCCCATAAAGTACGCCAAAAATGACTGAGAAACTTAGTGTTGTGATAAGAAACAATGCTTCTTGGAATGTTATGTAATTTGACAATATTGTTAAAGAACAAAACAGCTACATAAGTTGCATCACTTGTCTTGTTACGTGAGATAATGTGTTCCATATTAGAGATTCTATCAACAACAACGAAGATAACATCCTTCCCTCCTTGAGTCCTTGTCCATCAAAGCACAAAGTCCATGCTAATATGTTCCCATGGTGTTGTAGGAATTGGCAAGTGCTCATATAATCCCTTATTGCTCCCATGGCTGCTCTGTCACAGCTCGGGCAGGTGCTCTGGCTGCACCTTGTGCCCCTTACCCGGCCTATGCCCCAGCCCCAGCCTCTCGCAGCTCTAGAAGGGGGTGCAGGTGTCTGATTGTCGGATCCAGCGGTGCGTGTCCTCACCATCCATGAGAGAATATAAAAACAAAATTATAATTTTGAATTCAACAAATTCGCACGATAAGGAATCAAATAAGTGAAGTTTTATCTAACAGTTGCATAGCCTCTCGAAGATAAGTACAGACGTCTCCGTACCGATCCGCGAGACTCTACTAAACCTGTAGGATGTCGTGATGGCACCTAGTCTCTAAGACTAGGTAAGCCCAACATACATGCAGAATATAGTTGAGATAATGATAAAACTCTTAAATAACTCAGAAACTATTATAAAAGAACTCTGTGACTCAAAAGAAACAAACTCCCCATAATCTGGTGATATCAAGTTGCAAGCTCCACAAAAGTATACTGAACATCCCTGAAGTCTCCGAATCCGAACTCAACTCACTAGAGCCTGGGTTGGTAAGAGGTACATGGATTTCCAAAAAAGATGTACAGAAGCATAGCATGAGTATACCACAACGGTATCTAGTAAGTGCCAAACCTAACCTCGGTAAAGTAGTGGTGAGGTTAGGTCAAGGCCTTACTGGAATAAATAAGAAACTGAACAAGGGTATATGATAGAGTAATAATGATAAACAATGAAAATGATAAAGTGACGAGATATACCAAGAATAGCTATACTGAACTAAGGAAAATAAGGCATCGTGGAAGAAAACAAGAAATAATATGCCAAGGAAACAAAGTGACCATAACAACAAGTGATGTAATAGAAAAGTATCAACAAACATCACTACCAAGGTACCGCCTCGTAGTCTCATTTCACAAAACAATTTACAATCTTTCCTTATGTCACCGCGGGAGCCTTGCATTTAGTTTTGAAAATTATTTTCCCAAAATAGCTTCATGCATTTTAGCCCATCTTATCACATCGTGTGGCTTCAAGTAGTTCCCCTACTAGCAACACGTGTATCAAGCCCACCTTATCTCACCGCAAGCGTTGCAACCCCAATCCTTATACCACCGCATGCGTATCAATATCACAACATATCACAAATCGTACCTCAAGTGCTCTATATCACAAATTGCCAAAGAAGTCAACAATAATAGTGTTTCCACAAAATATAGCCAATGGCTCAACCACAATATGCACATTAGTCTCAACAATAGCAATCAAAAGTCAATAATTCAACAAGAATGGTATTTCAAAACTTCACAACTTTGGCTCAATGTGAATCACTACCTTTATAACTCAATACTAATTTCAACAATGAGATATTCGAAGAAAAAACAACTTTGAGTAAGGAACTCAAAGGATAAATGATGAATAAGGAATAGAGAAAGCAATATCTCAACTAAACCTGTAAAGGCAATTAACAAGTAAGAGATAAGACAAGTAAAGCATGTGAATGAAGACTAATTATGATGAATATAACATATTATGGTAAGTAAATTAAAGGCATGAAAGGAATCTACATAGCTAGAGCCGGTCAATTAACACATTTATCCTGTGTACACACTTGTCACCTTGCGTACACGGCTTCCATATATCACAATTAACACAAACAACACCAATACTAAGGGGTAATTCCCCCACACAAAGTTAGGCAAGACACTTAACTCAAATCACGCTAACTCAATCCACTAGCAATCCTTTCCCTCGATTATCCAACTCCAAACGCGAATCTAGCCAAAATAACTTCATACCATAAATATAAACTAGGGGAAGCTAATCCGAACAATAAAGTTAAGATCTTTAAAGAGACTGAAAAAGTCAACTCAAAACGTCAACACCGGGCTCGCATCTCGAAACCCGACAAAAATTACAAAATCCAAACACCCATTTGATAACGAGTCCAACCATATAATCAAATCGGACTTCAAATCGCCATCCAAATCCCCAAAATTTAGTCTAACAAGTTTTCACAATTTTCCCCCAAATTTCCAGTCCAAATGACTAATATGATGACAAAATAACGATGGATTCATGTAATATTGCTAAAATAGAGTTAGAATCACTTACCCCAATGACTTTCTGAAAAATCGCTTGAAATATTGCAACAAACCGAGCTCTCTAGGTCCAAAATGAAAATGAGATGAAACCCTCAACCTAAGCCATTTTCTGCGCAGCGATTTTGCATCTACGGGCATATTGTCGCACGCACAGAAAATTAATCGCAGATGTGGTTCCCACTATGATGAGAGAATTCCACTTCTGCACACCAATCATGCACCTACACCTGCGGTGGGTCTCCGTTTCTGCGACCCCAGGGCAGGTTAGCCCTTTCCGCTTCTACGATTCTCTTCTCGCACGAGCGAGTACGCTTCTGCGGATAAATGACCACACCTGCGGTCATAGCTGACTAAGCCCAATTTCTCTTCTACGGTGCAAGGGCCGCTTCTGCGGTGCCGCACTTGTGACCCAGGTGCGATTGCCCCAGACACAACAAAGTTTCAGCAATCACCTAAGTCTAAAACGTTTTTGGATTCAATCCGAATCACACCCGTGGCACCCGGCACCCCGTACGAACATACCAACAAGTTCCAAAAGACATGACGGACGTACTCAAGGACAAAAATCATATCAAACAACATCGATTCAACGAATCGTTACCCAATCCAAGCCTATTGTAACTACGAACATCCAACTTCCAAAACTAATGCCGATTCATACCAAAACAACTCCGTTTGACTTCAAAATTTGCACAAAAGTCATAAATGACATGGAGAATCTATACCAACTTCAAAAATTAGAGTTCGACCCCGATATCTATAAAGTCAACTCCTGGTTAAACTTCTCAGCCTTCTAAACCTTCAACTTCCAAGCAGAGAAATGGGCAAATTTTGGAGGTTATTTTGCGGTCAACTATACGACCGCATAATCGTTTTGCGGCTGCACATCCGTCGCAGAACCAATATGAAGATTTTTGGAGGGAGTTTCTGCGGTCCATTATGCGGCCGCATAATTGATATGCTGGCCACAGACTGGACCAGAGCACCCCAGTTTTTGGGACCGTTGTTGTGGTCCATGTTGCATGCCGCAGACCTGATCTGTGGTGCACTCTACGACCGTAGAGTTGAGTTCGGAGGGTCCATTTTCTAATTTTTAAAATCGGACCCCATTTGATTAAAAGCCATTGGGTCTCATTTAGAAGGCAAAGATCTTCAATTTTAGAGTGAGGGGAGTGCTTTAGAGAGAGAGGAGGAAGCCCTAAGTACTTTGTTCATCAACCCTTTCTCAAGCTTTGAAATTCAACAAGTAAAAATTGCATGGTCTTCATCCAAGAGGTAAGGTTCTACTCTTTAGCCCTTAATTTCGGGATTTGACTGAAAGTAGGTAATGAGAAATATGATTCTTGAGTATTATTTATGCATGCATGTACCATCAAGGTTGGTGGGTAGTTTATTGAGCTCAAATGGGTAAACATTGGGTTGTAGGATTAAAGAATCCACCATAGGAGAACCTTGAAACCTCAATGCACACCTAGTGCTTGATAAAATGCTCAAATGAGCTGAAACCCCAAATATATTCCTAATTATGGTTCAAATATTTCATGTTTCTAATAGATTGAAGTCGCAAGTATTCCTGACTCATTGTAGTAATGTAAGGAAGCATAAGCGAGGTATGTTGGCGAAACTCCTATTGTAGAATCGATTTCCATGATATCCTCGTAAGTTGCGATTGCGGTTAGCTCAATTTCTTATTTCTCATATTTTGAGTCCTTCCTAATAAAATTGATTATTCTAAAATAAGTCTTGTGTTGAAAGATGTATGCACTCAAAATGTGTTCCAAATGTTCCTATCATATCATGATTCCCTCCGAGAATTTAATCTAGTATGATCAATGTACAAAAGGTGTTATGATTTAAAATCATGTTTCAACTGCAAGTTAGTATACCAAATTGTGGAAGAGAAGCTCAATGTATTTAAGACCTTCGTTTGCTCATATGTGTACTTAAAGTCTTGATTTAAAATTCACTTATTGATGATAATCCATGGTAACGCTTGAATGCTATAGATGTGAGTATGAAATATGAAATACGGTCGACGTGCCGAGAATGATATTATAATTGTGGCCATTAGTTCCAATAAAATGGGAATATGTGTGAAAGATTATGAAGTGAGTTATAAATACTTTAAATAATACATGCTTTGGGAGTATCGTTTAGTCACCGAGGAAGGGTAGGTTAAAATAACCTAACCCCAAAACTACACATGCCAGTGTAGGAGTGATTGAGGGGTAAATCCCCGTGTTGATTTGATGAGATTATTTTCCCCTTCTATGGGATGAGATTGAAGTGTCGAGATATTTCTCCTTAAATGGGCTGAGATTATTGCTAGCAAGATTTGATATGATGTCGACCCAAACAGAATTGTGGTGAGACGGCTTAGTCGATCGGGCGTAGATCGGATGCCGTGTCGCGCACATAGTGGTGTTGTGATTGGATTTTCTCGAGGTGAGATGGCTTACCTGGTTGGGCTAAGACCGAAGTCCTTTCTAAAAGCACGATGGTATATCGGTACTAAAGATATCCCAACTTCAAAATATTGAAACTTACCTGAAATTTATCTTTCTCTTAAGTTGGTACTTTAATACTATTTTGGGCTCTCGTTGATTTCATGTTTCATTCTCATTTTACTATTACTCGTTCTATTGAGAGTGTGTTTAGTTTTGCATACTAGTACTATTCCATATGTACTAAGGTCCCCTTTGCTAGGGGCGCTGCATCGTTCATGGATGCAGGTGGTTCCACAACAGGCTGTATTGATCAGTGATGGCAGTACACCCTCTCCTCAGCTGACTTGGTGAGCCCCTTTCATTTTGGGGTCTTGTATCTCATGTCCTCTATGTATATTGTTTTGATATACATCCGGAGCCTTGTTGCCGGTACTATCACGCTACTATTTTTGTATTTATTAGAGGCTCTGTAGACATAGTGCGGGTTGTACCTTGGTTATGGGGAAGTCAAACTAGTAATGTTGTAATTGTGTCACGAGTTCCACTCCTAAACTATGTATGTGTAATGTATTATTTTGGAGACTTATAAATGGCGTAATTATTGGTAATTAATTTGGTTTTGTTCACGTGATCTTCTCAGTCTAATTAATGAGAATATATCTTCTCTTTACTCATGGGTATGTTCGGGTAGAAGGCATTATACATGCTTGCTTGGTCGGGTTATCTCGATTGAGCGCCGGCCGCGCTCCTCGAGGTTGGGGCGTGACACAAGAATGCCTTGATTAAAGTATTAAGTGAACCTTATGTGCCTACCAATATCACTAGCGGGGAGATGGCTAACATGGTAGGACAGGTACTGGAGAGTCACAAAATTACTTTCCGCGAAGTGAGCTACCGCCGGAAGGGTTGAGTCACAACAAAGTGTTGCTCATCACTGTGCATTTTAAAGACAAGTTCATTGCTAGTGTCCTGATAGATGGAGGTTCGTGCCTGAACATATGCTCACTAACTACTATGAAAAGACTTGAAAAGGCCTGCATGAGAAACGGATGGGAAGCATTAATGTGAAAGTGTTCGATGGATCTCAGAGAGCCAGTATTGGGGAAATCAATCTTGATCTTCAAATGGGCGTGACCTGGTTTGATATTGAATTCCAAGTGCTAGACATATTCTCCACCTACAACTTGTTATCAGTACGACCATGGATACACGTACATGGGGCAGTCGCTTCTACTCTGTCCCAGGTTGTGAAGTTTGAGAGGAATCATCAAGAGGTAATTATTCACGGCGATGGAAGCAACCCTATCTATACCAACCGTACCATGCTAGTTATTGAGAACAGTAGGAAATTGGGAGGAGAAACATAAACCGCATTGAGCAGGTAAATGCAAGAAAGTGAAGTTTCCTAGTAGTTCGGTCGACTTTCAAAGATAAGTACAGAATTTGTCGTACTGATCCGCAAGACTCTACTAAACCTGCTCATGACTCGTGAGACCTAAGCAACTTAGTTCACCAATACTAACTTATCACGATCTAACTCACACCGAAGCCGCGATGGTGCCTAACACTACTTGCCAGTAAGCCAACGGTCTCACAATATCTTAATCATTTGAATATATCATAAGTATATGATAAAAATAATTGAAAATTTTCTAAAACCATCCCAAAATCTTGTGTCAATGAGTACATGCACACTACTGAGTATCAAACATAAGGCCCACATGTGCGGGGTTGATATTTCTGTTGACTTTGGGTATTTGATTAGAGATTCGACCTTTATTGTTTGGGTTTGTTTCCTATGACATTATTTTATGTTTTTGAGTTATTTTTGGATAGGTTCGAGCCATTCAGAGGTCGATTGTTTCGGGATGGTGCTTCAAGAATATTGGTTTGCCTCACTTGAGGTAAGTATCTTACCTAAACTTGGTTGAGACACTAGTCTCTTGAGTTATTTGTGATATCTACGTGCTACGTGTGGCTCACATGTGCGGGGTTGAGCCCATGTGCATGCATTGGGGTATTTATTCATGCTCTGGGTAGTGCTCAGACTATGATATATCTTGAATTTATTTCTAAGCATTATGCTGAGATGTTTCTTATACTTGCACCCCGTTATGAGCTATTTTGAGCCATGTTTGAGGTTACATAGCTGTTAATCTCCTGATTGAACCTGATAATTTCTACTTTTGTGATGTAATTGTCTGATTTGAGCTATGATCGTGCACTTTGCACATGCATACCCCTTAGCATGTCACTTATAATAGTCCCGGAGTATGAAATTTGGTGCCCATTGATCATGTACATGTATTCTTCTATATCTGCTTTCCGTGTGATATGATTTGACTAGTAGCCCATGACTATGCCGGGCAAATTGTGATATTGAGCATGTGACCACGTCGGGCGGATGGTGATAGTGAGCATGTGACCACATTGGGCGGATTGTGATATTAAGCTTGTGACCACGTCAGACAGATTGTGATATTCGTATGTGGGTTTTTCTTGCAATATGTGAGTTGTCTATTTGGTTGATATTGTTAGCACATGAGTCATCCATGCGGATTCAAATATTGTTGTTATTGTCATGTGAGTTTTCCGTGTGGTTGATATTATTAGAATGTGAGTTGTCCATGTAGTGTATGGATATGGATCCTTCCCCCTAGGGTTACGCTCTCACGTTCCTTCTTGATGGTGTACAGATGGATTGTGAGAAACCGATAAATTTCTGGTTGATGTGTGCCTTGGGAAGGTTGATCGGTGGTTTGGTTCGATTATTGAGATTGTGATGTGGGCCTTAGAGCTGTGTTGTGATTTCTATTTATATTGGATTGGGCGCTTCAACATATTTATGTTAGGTTATTGCATTTCTTCTTTACTTATAATTTCCTTGGCTGGTTACCTGATTTATTTGCATATCATCATTTTATATGATAAGAAAATTGAGTGCACAAGGTGGTTTAATCCATGATTTCAAGATTTGATCATATTACTGTTATGCACATGTTGCAATTATAAACTACACATATGATTAGCGAGTATCATTTATAAATATTACTTATGTTACCTCATCGAGGTTAGTTATGATACTTAGTGAGTACATGGGGTTAGTAGTACTCATATTACACCTCTACACCTTACGCGTAGATCATGGAGCTGGTATGAAGGTGTACTTGCTTTTCTGGATATAGCTACTACTTGTCCTTGGTAGTTTTAAATTTGTAATCTATTCATGTATATTTCAAACAGATGTTATATTTATTTTCATACCAGCTTTATAAATCCCAGTCTTAGATGCTCACGACTTGTACTACCACTCCTTGGATTATTGTATGGGAATTCAGTTATTTCATTTATTGATTTCTTATTATTTTCATTAGAACTGTGTTGGCTATTTTTTGGCTTACCTAGTGGGTTGGGTTAGGTACCATCATAACTCGGTGGATTTGGGTCGTGATATGTTGGTATCAGAGCTCTAGGTTCATAGGTTCTGCGAGTCATGAGAAAGTGTCTAGTAGAGTCTTGCAAATCGGTATGATGACGTCCATACTTATCTTCAAGAGACTACAGGGCATCTAGGAAACTTCACCTCTTTCTTTCCTTATTATGCGGTATTGATTCAGTTTGAAGTGTATCTCTTTGAATTCCTTCCATCCAATCATATGTGCGTCGATGACTTGTGATTTCATGAATGAGGTACGAGATGTGTTCTTTTGGACTTATATGTCTGGTAGTGTCCCTAGGAGTGGGATTGATGGCTCGGAGAGTAGTTGAGTAGCAATATGATGAGTATTATGTGATTGTGGGTTATGCTTAGATGGTTGGGATATGATAAGAAAAATGTTGCTTGGGATACGAAAAGACTATGGATGCTTGATTTCTATCTTGATAAGTGGTATAATCTCGAGATATGGGCATGTTGAGGGGTCTTTCATATTGTTCATTTGTGGAATGAAGTGGATTGTTATGTCTTATTAATGAGTTCAGATTCTGGAGGATTTAGTGACTGTATAGTGGTTGTGGCCATGAAAGGGCATAGAGAGATGTCAATTTGAGGCAAAACAGGTGGATTATCTTCTACGGGATTTTCTAAGTTGCGTGATCATTATGATGTTATGAGGATATGTTCCTTCCTATCAGTAGATTATGTGCTGTAATTTGAGTTTGTATCGCTTGGGGAAGTTCGCACGGCTATCGCGAGGATGGATATGCGCTTAACAAATGATTTGAGCTATTTTTATTGTTAGAGCTACATGAGCGTATGAAGGACATAGTTGAATTACAATGAGATATTATGGCAGTTACAGAGTAAGGGCATTGTGGGTAATCGACTGTTAAGTTATGTGTCTTCGAGCCAAGTGGGGGAGTCAGTTGTCGATGATTAGATTGCATGGTCATGTGTTATGTTAGTTTTAGTCTGAGGCATACTTATGGATCGGTTATGACTTGAAGAGGTTGATTTCGAGGATGACTCGAATGAGGAAATTGCTGGATTCATGATGTGCTACACTTTATGGGCATATTAGAAATCTTAAAATGATTCAGGTTTGTTATTCGTAGTGGATGTAGTATGCACAGAGAAGGGAATAGACACAGTTTTGTAAGATGGGGTTTCATCTTGAGGTATTTGGGTGCTAATTAAGCACAAGTCATTCGGCTTGTATTGGCAGTGCATTTGAGACTACAGCAGAGTGGATGACTTTCAAAAGAGTTCTAATCAGTTTAAGATTTATGTATCATTAATGATTCTACATTTAAGTACTTAAAAGGTTAAAGAAACAACTTCAGATGCACAAAAGGTCTCTTCGGTGTTGGCATTTTGGTTGTGGTATTATTGGATTATTAAGAGGGAATACAGTGTCTTATGGGCTTTAGAATGATGTGGATTCATGCTATGATCTTTTGTGATGAGCTTTGGTTAAGGATCGTAGTGTATTGGCAACAAGAAGTGTTAACTTGAAAGCAAGTCGAGGAGAACTAAAATAATGGGGTCAACTTGGTAGTGATTCAGGTTAGTGGGTTTCGAAAAGCTCCCAAATGATTTCAACCACGGCTTGGGGTGGATGTTTTCGATAGTGATGAGGAATATATTGGGTGTTGTGATCATTTCCTGTATAAGGGTCAAGTTGAAGATTTTTGACTGACAAAATATGTGTCCGGCTTATAATTCCAGGATGATAATGGGGTTCTCATATTTTTCTTATGATGGAATGATAGATGTGGTTGACGCATAGGATTAAGGTTTGCATGTACGAGATTGCGGTTCAGCTTTGAATTGAAGATCGAGAGTTCTAGAAAGCATTGACGGATTCAGACATTTAGAAGGATGATGCACTATATGTATCACTTGATAATGGTGCATATTTCAGATGGCGCATTGTGTTTGACTTGAATATGCTTGACTGGTATTACGGTAATCGCCTGGTTGTTGGTTGACTACTGATGTTCAGATTTTTCTATGTGGCACGGAAGAATTATGGAAATATTTATTGTGAGGTGATTGTGTATGAGGGATGTATCGTTCATTTAAGTGGTGGAGTTGGGATCAGACGTGGATATTCATGTATTCTAGGGACGTGGTTGTAAAAGGTGACGGTATGTTGAGAGGTTGACAGCTGAATGAATGTGTTATGGATAGTTTAATGTGGACTTTTGGGAGGTTCTCAACCTATTTCGTGTGTATCGGAATTGATTTTGAGGCCATTGGTAGGTCTAATGAGAACGTGTATTTTACATCGGGTTGGCTTTGTTTACTCAACAAAGTTACTATTGAGGGAGTGTCATATGTTAGAGTTGATCTTATTCTTTTTATGATATTTTCCATGTATTACTCTCCTATGCTACAATGATTTGTGAGACTGCTGACTATTTACATACATGATGTGGTTCTATTTGGGCCTTGTGGTGGAATTCGAGCGAGATGTCCCTTGGTTTTGAATGGTTGATTACGCCTTGGTTATGGTCTTCCTGCTTGTGGTATATTGATAAGTGTGGATTTTGACCAGTTTAGTACCTTCATGCGTTAGTTTTAGTCCGAAAATGTTGATTTATGTTCCCAAAACTAATGAAAGTGTGCAAATTGCAGGAATATCGGAGATTTTGACTCTAATGAAGAAATCCAACTCAAAAAGGAGTGTTCAGGTTCACAAGGCGAGAAGGAGCACAAAATACCAGAAGTGCAGTCCGCAAAAGTATTTCTACGGCCGTAGAAGAAAGTGCTGACCGCAAAATTCTTTCTGCGGCCGCAGATCTTTTGTAGAAGCCCAGAAGTGATTGAAGAGAAGTGCGGACCGCACGCAATTTGTGCGGCCGCAGAACATGGTCGCACTGACAAGAATCAAAAAGTTCAGATAGTGTGCAAAATGACCAAGACTGAAGCTTTGCCAGAAGTGCAGACCGCACATGATTTGTGCGAGTGCAGAAGCTGAAGTGCAGCCGCAAATCAAATTGTGCGGCAGAAGAATCTCTCAACCTGCAGACTCAAGCAATGTGCGGACCGCACATGGAATTGTGCAGCCGCATAACCTCCCGAAGGGCATTTTCATCAGGGAATTTTGGGCCACTATAAATAGACAGAAATCACTCTTTTAGGTCAAGTTTTGAATTTTTCTTAGCTGTAGCAGTTATAGTTTACCATTTTGGGTAATTCTCGATCATTTTGGGAAAAAACCATCATTGTTTATCATTTTAATTTTATATGATGGCTTTAATTAGTGTTTCTTCTTTGTTATCTTTATTTTCTACTATGAGAAGCTAGATACTTAATAGGTTTGTGACCGAACCCTAGTGTGTAAACCTTATGGGTATCTAATTTAATGCTTGTTTATGATTGGGTGTTTGTCATTTAGCCTTGTTAATACTTTAATTTTAGAATTAATGGTTGCAAACATTGATTCATTCCTTTTTGACTTGGTCTTTACTTGAGAAAGAGGGACCTAGTCCAGCAAAACTTGGCTAACAATAAATTGGGCTAGTTAAGTATTTGAATAGCCTAAATAAATGGTTTGAACTAGAGATAGGGAAAACCCGACATGAGCTCATATCAACTATTTATCTTGATACTAATTTGGGCTTGAGAAATCCAAATTGAGCAAAATCACTCCATGGCTGAGAGCTATTGAGTGGGTAACTTTGAGTTGAGAGTTATAATACACCCCAATTACTAAAACAAGTGTTAACATGATAAACCCATTAGGCGAACACTTAGGCAAAGGTTACATCCATAGGCCTTTTTGCCTATTTGAAAACAACTAAAAACAATTAGTCAATGTCTAATTCTTTTTCTCTAGTTGATCATTGATAGTGTATTTTATAAAAGAAATTAGCAAAACCTGCTTGATTGGAAGTGTATTTAAGATGTTTCATCTTCACGCATCAAGTATACTCCAACACCCATTTTTAGCTCCTTGAGAAAATCGACCCCGGCTCATAGTTGGGTACTATTCTTCCAATGATCTCTTCCACTCATTGTTGAGTGTTGATTGGGAGTGGATCAATGTTTGGCGCCGTTTCCGGGGAGCTTAAACGATGTTAGCAATATATTTGAGTGTGGTTTTGGCATATCTTCTTTATCTTCCGTGTTACGAACGTGTTTAAGAAATCTTACATACAATCATGGCAAACAATTAGCTCGGAAATATGCCTTTGAGGGACTTGGACGGTGAGGAGGAACAACTCGATGAGTTACGTCAAGTGCCATAACAAAGAGGCCGGGGACCACAAGACAACATGCCCGTTCCACCCCCGCCTCCACCATATCCACCACAAGTATCTCCACAGCATATATTGCGCAACGAAGGTTATGCTAGTGCAATATTCCCTCCCTGTATTAGGGCGGGCAACTTTCTAATCACCAATGTGATGCTCACTTTGCTTGAGCAACAAGGTTTCCTTACCGGTGCTCCAACTCAAAATGCTTACATAATTTTGAAAGGCTTTCTAGATACATGTTGGGGGAGCAAGCAAACTAATGTTTCTAAGGATGCATTGAAGCTAAGGCTTTTTCCCTTCTCTCTACGGGAGAAATCTTTATATTGGTTGGAATGCTTGCTGAACCATTCAATTCACACCTGGGATGAGTTGGCGGCCAAGTTCATTGCTAAGTTTTTCTCTCCCAGACACATGGCTACACTTCTAGATGAGATCTTGGCATTCAAATAAGAGCCGACTGAACCACTACATGAAATTTGGGAGCGTTGTGGAACAATAGTTAAGGAATGTACCAGCAACGATATGACAGAAAATGTGTTGCAACAAACGTTTTATCGTGGGATTAACACAACCAATCAATGTGTAGTGAATCAACTAGCCGCTAAGAACATTATGACTAGGCCTTATGTGGAGGCGTGTGACATTCTATATGAGATGGCGAAGATGTCATCGGCTTGGCAATCCCATGCCAATGTCCCACAAGGTGATTTGAATATGATCCACCTCCATAGATAATTGCAAGACCATGGGCAAGCCATTGCCGAATTGACCACTACCATGACTCAACTAGCAAAGGATCAACTAAATCAAGTGCAAGCCCCTAAGAAAGTTCATGCTATGGAGAGAGTGAATGTTATGGTAAACAAGAAGGGGACTAACGGTCCACAAATGAAAACCCGAGTGGAGAACAATATGCAAGGTGATGGAGGTTTTGTTCAAGATGATTCTTATAATGAGCAAGAGGAGGAAGTGCAATATGTGAACAATTTTCAAGGGCAAAGAAACAACTTCCAAGGCCCAAACCAACAACAATTTGACAACAAAACAATCATGGCAATTGGAGTTCTAACAATCAAGGGGATTGGCATAACAACAACAATCTATGAAACTATAGTGGAAACAACCAAGGAAATAGGGTAGGCAACAACCAACGTGGTTGGGGTAACAATCAAGACCGCCGGGGGGTCGGGTTTACAAAGGCCCCCAATGTATCAACAACTGAGCAACCCACCAAAAGAATGCCCGTTCGGATGCCCAACTTACCTCACACAACACATCAATCCACACTCTAGAAGTTTAATGGGGCAAATCTCTCAAGCTCTAAATTCTTGTCCTCAGGGTACACTAACAAGTGACACTGTGGTAAACCTAAAGGGTGGTAACAATATGGGGCATGCTATGGCGGTTATCACAAGAAGTAGAAGAGGCGGGAATACACCCACCTCAAGTGGAAGGCCACTCACTGATGATGATAATGTAATGCAAGAAGAATAGATCTCGTTGGTCAACCAAATGAGGAAGTTTGGTTTGACATATATGATTGTTCGGAAGAGACTCAAGAGGAGGTGAACCCATATAGGGAACACATCATTGACATACCAGAGCAAGTAGTGCAAAGTTCATGGGCACCATTGCCTAATCATCCACCTCCATACCATCAAAGAATTGCCAAGTAAAATGGTGAAAATCAATTCATGAAGTTCATTCAAATTATGAAGAGTCTTTCAATCAATGTGTCATTGGTAGAAGGTTTGGAACAAATGCCAAGTTATGCAAAGTTTATGAAAGATCTTGTGAAAAAGAAGTGGTTAATGAATTTTGTGACTATCAAAGTCACTCATCAAGTGAGAGAGATTGTTCATTCAATGGCTCCTTAGTTGGAGGATCCCTGTGCTTTCACGATTCCTTGTACAATTGGAAGTGCCGAGTTTGGTAAAGCTCTTTGTGATCTTGGGGCAAGTACAAATTTGATGCCCTATTCAGTTTTCAAGACTTTGTAGATTGGACAACCAATACCCACTTCTATGAGATTGCAAATGGTTGATCGTAGCATGAAAAGGCCGTTGGGTGTGATTGAAGATGTTTTGGTTCGGGTTGATAAATTCATTCTTCTGGCGGACTTTGTCATTCGAGATTGTTTAGGTGATTATGAAGTGACAATTATTCTTGGAAGACCTTTCCTTACTACGAGTAAGGCTCTTTGTTCCGTTGAAGCCGGAGAACTCACTTTTCGGGTTGGTGATGAAAAAGCGGTATTCCATGTGTGTATGTCCATGCGGCAACAAAATAGCAATGAGGTGTGTTCTCTTGTGGATTTGGTGACTGATGTTATTATTTATGATACAAGTGATACTATCAATGTTGGTGATATGTTGGAGGATGTCTTGCTCAAATTTGATGATAACGAGATGGATGGTTTCATGGAATGTGTGAACTTTTATTAAGGAATAGTGTCGTTCAACTATGCACCTCGAAAATTGTCTTGGATCTTGAAAATAGGAAGACTCTTCCTACAAAGCCTTCTATTGAAGAGCCACCTACATTTAAGTTGAAGCCATGTCCTCCACACCTTTATTATGAATTTCCTGGCCCTTGTTATACTTTACCGGTTATTCTTTCCTCTTGTTTGACTAATGTGCAGGTAGATTCCACATTTGCGGTGTTACAAAAAAGGAAGAAGTCTATTGGGTGGACCTTGGCATATATTTGGGGTATAAGCCCCACCTTTTGCATGCGTAAGATCAAGTTGGAGGATGGCGCTAAACCATCCATTGTACATCAAAGAAGACTCAATGAGGCTATACAAGAAGTTGTCAAGAAGGAGATTATCAAGTTGTACCCTATCTCTGATAGTTCATGGACCTCTCCGGTTCAGTGTGTCCCAAAGAAGGGGGCATGACGGTGGTCACCAATGATAATAATGAATTGATGCCTACAAGAACGGTGACCGTATAGAGGGTGTGTATGTATAATCACAAGCTCAACAAAGTAACAAGTAAGGATAACTTTCCACTTTCTTTCTTAGATCAAATGATCGATAGATTGGCTGGTCGTACTTTATACTGCTTTCTTGATGGGTACTCGAGCTAAAACCAAATTCTCATTGCTCTGGAAGATCAAAAGAAAACAACATTTACATGTCCATGTGGTACTTTAGCTTTCATGCGGATGCCATTTGGTTTGTGCAATGCACCGGTGACTTTTCAACAGTGTATGATGGCTATTTTCACGGACATGGTGGAGGACTACCTTGAAGTTTTCATGGATGACTTCTCTGCGGTTGGGGATTCTTTTGATGATTGTCTTGCAAATTTGGACAAAGTGTTCGCTAGATGTGACGAAACCAACTTGGTACTCATGATTGTCTTCCTCATGGTTGAGGAAGGTATTGTCCTTGGCCATAAAATCTCAAGGAATGGAAGTGAAGTTGACAAGGCAAAGATTCAGGTGATTTCTAATCTTCCACCCCCAACTTCGGTGAAGGGTGTGCGGAGTTTCCTAGGCTATGCGGGTTTTTACCGGCGCTTTATCAATGATTTCTCTAAAGTGGTGAACCCATTGTGCAAGTTCCTTGAGAAATATGTCAAGTTCAATTTCAATGATGATTGTGTGAGAGCTTTTGAATATTTAAATCTCATGTTTACAACTACTCCCATCATCACCGCTCCAAATTGGAGTGTGCCTTTTCAACTCATGTGTGATGCAAGTGACGTAGCGGGTAAGGGCTGATTTGGGGCAATGTATCAACAAGATTTTCCATTTGGTCTACTATGCTAGTAAGACCATGAATAGTGCCCAAGTCAACTATGTCGTTATTGTATTTGAAATTGAGAAGTTCCGCCCGTGCTTGATGGGTACCAGAGTTATTGTCCACATGGACCATGCAGCGCTTCATTATCTTATGAGAAAAAAGGACTCCAAAGTTCGGTTGATGAGATGGGAACTCTTGTGGCAGAAATATTATGTTGAAATCCAAGATAGGAAACGTAGTGACAACGAAGTGGCGGACCACTTGTCTCATTTGGAGAAGGAGGGGAGGCTTGTGGCAATTTGAATGAAAGATGTGCCATGGTTAGCAGAGTTGGCAAATTTTGTTGTGCGTGGAATCCTTTCGGATGAGTTCTCTTCAAGCCAAAGGAAGAAGCTCAAAAGGGATTGTCAATATTATTATTAGGATGAACCATACCTTTTTCGGATTTGTACGGACAAGATAATTATGAGGTGTGTACCGGAAGACGAGCAAGGTGATATTCTTGGGGCCTGTCACTCTTCGCCATATGGTTGTCATCATGGTGGAGTAGGAACGACGACCAAAGTGCTTAGTTGTGGTTTATATTGGGCTGCTCTTTACACGGATGCTAGTGAGTTGGTTAAAATAAGTGATGAATGTCAACGGGCTGGTGGAATCTCAAGGAAAAATGAAATGCCTCTCACAACCATTTTCGAGATTGATATTTTCGATGTTTGGGGCATTAACATCATGGGCCCTTTTGTGAGCTCTTGTGGAAATACCTATAT
This sequence comes from Nicotiana tabacum, assembly GCF_000715075.1. Lineage (NCBI taxonomy): Eukaryota > Viridiplantae > Streptophyta > Magnoliopsida > Solanales > Solanaceae > Nicotiana > Nicotiana tabacum. The sequence goes on along the minus strand of NC_134096.1, from coordinate 147,406,466 downwards.
CTTGATCGTGGTGGATTGTGTGTCCAAATGGGTTGAGGCTGTTGCTTTACCCAATAATGATGCGAGAAGTGTAGTGGCTTTCTTGAAGAAGAATATTTTCAGAAGATTTGGTACTTCACGTGCAATCATAAGCAATGGGGGGTCACACTTTTGAAACAAAGCTTTTGACACTTTACTTAGCAAGTATGTTTGTTACTCACAAGGTCATGACTCCCTCTCACCCACAAGATAATGGGCAAGTGGAAGCCTCCAACGGGGAGATAAAAAGTATCTTGTCTAAAACGGTGAATGCTAATCGGACGGATTGGTCCAAGAAGCTTGATGATACGTTATGGGCTTGTCAGACGTATTACAAAACACCTATCGGGATGTCTCCATACTGGTTGCTAATCAATTTACTCTATTTCTTAGAAAGAAATTCATTGTGTTTAAAGTGGTGTTCGACAAAGCTTGTCCTCTTCCGGCGTAACTAGAGCACAAGGCAATGTGGACTCTAAAGAAGTTTAATCTTGATTGGGATATAGCCATTATCTTGAGGGGCGCACATTTGAATGAATTGGATGATTTTCGGTACCATACATATGCGATTTTGCCTTTTTACAGAGAAAAGATGAAATATCTTCATGACAAATATATTTGGAACAAAGAGTTCACGGTGGACGATCTAGTATTGTTGTTTAACTCAAGGTTGAGAATGTTTCCCGGGAAGCTAAAATCCAACTGGAGTGGTCCATTTGAAATTGTTGGTGTGACACCTTTTGGTGCATTAGACATGAACAACAAGAAAGATAAAGTATTCTGAGTCAATTGTCACCGGGTGAAGCACTACATGGGTAAGGTTGAAGATAGCCATATGGCGTCGATCATTTACTTCAGTTGAGGCAGATTTGATACTGCTTCTTGCTGTGACGTTAAATTAGGCGCTTTTTGGGAGGCAACCCATGTTCTTTACCTTTTCTTTTGTAGTTAGATGTTATTTTTTTTCTCACGTGATTTGAAGTGTGCTACAGTGTTGAGTGTGACTTGCAAGAAGGGTGAACTAAAAAATGGCCAAGTGTTCAAGGATATGCGAACCGCACAATTCTATGTGCCACAGTAGGAGGACATTTGCGGTCGCACATTTCACATGCGGACCGCACAATTATGATCTTGCAAAAGTGTAAAAATGTCAACTCTTTGAAGCTTGAGCCTATCAGTGCGGGGCTAATCTGCGACCACAAGGGGAAATCTATGGCCGTACACAAAAATATGCGGACCACACATTAAGATCAGAGAATGATGACCCATGTGATAGAGTGCGGACCGCACATGGAAATATGCGGCCGCACTTGACCCCTTTCCCCTCTTAAGATTCTTAGTATATATAGAAATCTTGAGATTATTTTATACTTTTCCCTTTCCACAAAATCGATGTTACTATGCAAGTTTCCTGAGAGATTTTCACTGTCCCCCCACACACCCACCTGTGCTTATACACCCAGTGCACTCACTCAATATGGTATGGTTCATTTCATGTTAATTTTTTATGTTAGTTAAATTTTTAAAACTTTAATTTCTATTTTGGCCACCTGTTATTAAAGTTCATCCATGTGCCTATGTGGGGTAGATCTGAATTGGGTAGTTGATAATACATGCTATAATGGGTTAGGTTAATGAGATTTCATGTTTATACTATGTTGCCATGTCTATTTGTACAAATAATTACAAAATGTAAGTAGAAAAAGAATGCATGTGCGTAATTTTTAAAATCTACGGCCGCACTTGAATTTGTTTCTTCCGCAGTTTAGGTGTTTTGGGAAACCTGGTGAAGCAAGTGCATCTGCGTCTGCACTTTAATTGTGCGGAACGAATAAATCTAAAAGGAGTCGCACTCAAAAATGTGCGGACCGTCTACGGCCGCAAAACTGCCTCTGCACTATCGTCATAGAGGGGCTTCTAGGCCTTTGATGTTTTTTGATAAATGTGTGACTGCAGATCCGAGTTCAGATAAATAATTTGTGGACTGCAGATCCGAGTTCCAGTAGCCTGTTGTTTTTGTCGTAATTTCACTATGTACACAATGTTCTCCCTTGCCTACATAAGTCTTGCATATGTGGAATGATGAGTTGCAACTAAGAATTTTCTTTGCTTTGATACAAGCAATGGTTTGATCGCACCGCGGCGGTGAAACTACAAAAGGAAATGGTGAATCTTCTAGGGGTCGAGGTAGAGGTACCTTGCCCCATGGCCATCCAAAAACCATTAGGAAAAAGGCCACAACAGGTAGACGGAGAGGTGCAGAGCTCTCTGAGTCTTGTTCCTATGTCCCGTCTAGGGAAGCTTCGGAGGGAAACTCAGCCTATATTCAGGAAGAGCAGACACCTACACAGTCTAGGCCATAGGGGAGATTTCAGCTCATAGATGAGGCCTCCTCATCTCACAGCACTTCCGAGGGGTCAGAAAGTGCTAGCCAGACCTCTAATCCAGCAGATGCCCCAGACATAAATGCACAGACTGTATAGGATATCCCCGATGATGATAGAGGGGGAGATGGTACATCCACGGGTGTGGAGAGATGAAGAATAAGGATATATGGGAGGTTAGGTTCGTTAGCTTGCCAGCCTTCACTGACTTCTATATGTGGTGGCAATTTTGATCCTTGACACTTGAGCAGCAGTTTTCCTTGAAGAGTTTGGATAAATACAACCCGAAAGTGTTGAGGAAATTTAGAGCAAGAAAGGGCTAGATGTGGTTTACTGAGAGAGTTGAAGATTCTAAGGAATACCTCGTCCGAGAGTTCTACAGAAATGTTTCTCTCATCAAGAAGGGGACGAAGGTGACTAAAGTACGCAACCTCAAGATGAGGTTTGATCAGCACACGCTAAATGCCTACTTGGGGTTTAAGGACTTGGAGCTAAGGGAGTACCTATAGAAGTGTGCAATGAAATAAGAAGTTTGACCTTGGCTGGCAGAGAGCTTAGCACCACCAGGGCCACCACCACCACGGATCACTGTTGGGGTTCCCATTTGGCGGAACACATTGAGATTTGAGGTAAAGGGATAGCAGACCTTTGTTTGTAGCAGACTGGATTCGTGCCAGAATCAGACTCATCTTCCTCTTCCTCATGATGTTCTTGTGCCATTTATCATGGCCAGGTACCAATTAATGTGGGTGCTGTGATGTTGGCCAACATTTCATTGGTAGCACATTATACCAACACGGCCTACCCTTATCCCAACACTATCACATAGTACCTCACTGATGTAAAGTTAGATCCAAGATCATATGACACCAAGGTGAAGCCGAAGAAGCCATTTGATTGGTATTTGTTGATAAATGCAACGAACCCAAAGAAGAGAGCTCAACCTTCTACCACCACAGGCTAGTCTGACGAGCCGAGAGTGGTAGTCACCGAGACAACTGACTTTCCATCTACCTTTGTTGAGCCCTCTTCTAGTGCTACTACTATGCCTCCACCACAACCCTCAGCTCTTACCATAGCCCCTAGGGCAGCCCCTGCTATAGCTTTGAGGCCGGTGACATGCTTACAGCTCCATTATCCGCTCTATGAGTCTTTAATACATTGGCGAGTCTCAACAACTGGATGTAGATGACTACTTCAAAGTTGTCTGACATGTATAGTATTGTTGCAGCGTAGTCATCTATAAAGGTACCACAGGACTCCTATGATCTTGATGAGAAGTTGAAGAAGATTCTGGAAAACCAGAAGATGATCATGGACACGATGGTACATCACAAGTCGGTAATTGAGGAGTTGGCCAAAGAAGTGAAGAAGATTAGGAAGTCTCAGGCAATCAAGAGATCGGTTGACAAGCTTAGGAAGGAGGTGACCAAACTTGTGACTGTTGGGGATCTACCCTTTGATATGTTACTGTCACGCCCCAACCCTGGGGAGGCGTGGCTGGCACCCCGTGTCGTGCTGGCCCGAGCGAACCACTCTGTAACTCATGATCGTTCGACCAAAACTAGAACATACATAGGTCGAGTTGGCTGAACGCATTCCTTTTTGTAACTATAATGGGCCAACATGGCCACAACTCATAATGTACAAGCGTAAGTGGGAAAACACTGTATCACAGAAACATTTTTTTCTTAAAACATAAATACATATGGGCTATCAAGGCCTCTGACATACTGTACAAAATGAACCTCTGTCTCCAAAGCCTCTAAGATTATTTGACATCAAATGGGATAGGGTACCGGCATACCTATAAGTCTGTAGAAAAACTCTGACACGATGACGCATAGACTCGGCTGCACTCCGAATGAGGTGGAGTCTTACTGATCCTTCGCTGAATGCCAATTTCGTCTACTATGAGGGCTCGTCAAACTAATTCTACCCATCTATCAGGACCTGCAGCATGACATGCAGCGTCCACAAATAAAACGGACGTCAGTACGAATAATGTACTGAGTATGTAAGGCAAGAAAGCATAAGTAAGAACAGTAATGTAACCAGGGATAGAGAATATACAACCTGTGACATCTGGGTACCTCTGAGGACTACTGACAGGAAATACATGATACATACATATATATACATAAACTTTTAAAACATACGCCTTTATGGGCATCACCATCATCATATCGTACCTGGCCGTAATAGGCTCGGTAAAACGTACCCGGCCATCATAGGGCTCGGTAGAATCGTACCCGGCCACGTTGAGCTCGGTAAAACCCAACTGATCAGTGGTTGCACAATAGGTGCCATACCCGGCCGACTATAGCGCGGCTCGGTAGAGTAAAATAGCTACATATATATGATGCATGCTGGACTCATTAGAATCACATTTTGAACCTTTCGGAGTGACATAAGGTCGGTATCCTTCGTACACGTTATTAGGATTAACTCTTAATCAAGAATCTTATAAGAATCGGAAACTACCAACAACATTGATAATATAAGAATAAAAGAAGTAACATCAATATCAATCGTTTCATAAGAAGGGCAGCAATGTAAGTACTGCTAGCTTCTAAGAGTAGAGTATCTTTGGGAGCTCGTTCATTACATTATGTACAATCGGAGTCGTGCAAAAGAATGAAGGGGATAGCCTCACATACCTGGAGTAGGGGAAAAATCTGTATGATATTCTTGAGAAAGATTATACCGGGCTTCTTTAGAATTTTTCAGAATCTCACGTTGATTTGAATGGTTGAAGGTCTTGCGTTGCTTATATCAAGGTGGAAAAGAAATGGACAATTTAGCATCATGTGATCTTAATCTCATGTTACTTCAGTATATTGTAGTTGCAATTGTTCTACACACACACACACACACATAACAGATATTAGAGGTAGGAGAAGTTATGCTTTTTCAGTTACATGGGTTGAACTGTTCGACACAGCAAGTGCTCTAAACTGACCGTCTTTGCCACTCTATTTCAATTTAAACAGTAGAACAGAAGAATTTTCCTTGTTACCTTAACATCCAGGATAATACCAAATACATAAAATGGTCTTAAACGGGAAAGAGACGATATATTAATAGTGATATTTATGATAGATGCAAGTAAGAGAGTGACAGACAAGGTACCAACCTTCTCAAAGTGCCATGTTGCAATCTTTAATTAAGAGTCACTTTGTTTGATTTGTGTTGCCGCCACGTGATGTTCTTCTCCCAATCATTTTAGATAATTACCAATTTACCCGCATAATTAAGAATTATCTCAAATTACTTGAAATACTATTCACTTTTAATACACATTATACATCTTACTATCATGATCATGTGGTATAAAATAAATACATACACTATTATTTAATTAAAACATCCATATAAAAATACACATATTTTCTCAACTTTATAATTTTCCTAATCTCATATAAAGAGTAAAAATTCTCGTACTCTTAATTCTTAATTTAGTAAAAAGATAACTTTCTTTTTCTTTTGAGAAAATAATTTCTATATTTACAATAAAGAAAATCTCATAAACTTTCTCATATTATGTGTATAATTTAAAACATATTCGAAAGTAGTAATACTAATAACTATATACAATCATATATTTTTTTCAAACTATTTTACAAAAATATTCCACTCAAAATACCATATCAAATGTATATATATCGGTATCAAGGATGTTAAACATACGGGGTGTAACAGTTACTTGACCCAGACCAGTCCGTCCCAGATCCATATGCACATCTGCACAGGTTGCACTAGCTGACCAGTCTGATGAGCCATGCCTTGATGTCGACACTGTTGAGGCAGTACGTGAGGTGTTTGCCAATCCCACCACTTGTAGATATGACGATGATGATAAGTTGATTGACCTAATGGGAGATGATGTTGCTTTGGATACTGAGATGTCCAAGTATCCATAGGGAGTTTTCTTCGCCCTCTCGCTTTTTACTCTTATATGTTTAAGCATTGGGGACAATGCTTACATTTATTCGGAGGGGGGGTGGAGTTTATTTAATTTGACATATGACACATTTTGGATACATTTGGACTGTAATAATTTGATGATTTCGTTCCTTTTCCTATTTATAGTTTATCTATCTTTAGTAGTTATTGTTCATTAGCTTCTTTAATTTTCCACTTTAGTTCTTATTTTGTTAGTAGCATCTTCTTATGTTTTCGTAAATAATAACCCTTTGGTTTTCTTAATGCCATGATTCTTTCCAAAGGTAGTTTTTGTGTGAACCAGGTGACTCATCCCGGGGATGGATAGCGTGACAACCTTCTTAAGGGAGTGACTCAGTTTATATATGTTTAGGTAATACTAATAGTAATAATAAAAGGCCTAATCAAGTCATTCTCGTAAAAAGAGTCATTCATACTTCATTTGGTACCAACACACTTAACTACGTGCTTATGGTTTGAAACAAGGTCTTTGAAAGAAAATAGCTCTAGTTAGTGACTTTGAGACTCTTAAGTTGACTTTGGTAATCATTGATTGGTTTATTGGAGCATAGTGATCTTTAACTTGATTATGGTTATTGTAGTCCCTCGACTCTATCCTCTTTTACGGTTTAGTTAAGTGAGGGGTGAGGTGATCTTTCATTGCTAGTCCAAGTACCCGTGCGAATGATCTAGAACTTTTCCCGAATGTGCTTCGAGGTGAAATCCTGAGTTTTCTTGGTTTGGGAAATGATTGTAGGCTTTCATTTGTTTGTTTGAGCTTTCTATTGCCAACCCATGTTGTTATCCCTAGTCAACCCCCTTTGAGCTTCTAGCCTTTCTCATTTGATAACCATGATATAAGCCTTTACCCATTTTGTTGGGATCCTTTCTTGGCACCCGGACCTTCCTTAACACTCTTGTGAAATAAGTGGCCTAAGGCATAATGAGGGAGAGTGGAGGAATTTGAAAAGGGTATCAAGGCACCAAAAAGAAAAAACAAATGATTTCTATGAAAAGAGAAGGCAAGAAAAGAGAAAGAACAAAAAAAACAAAAAGAGAAAATGCAAAGATAATAAAGGAAGGGTTGATGGATTCAAAAAGAGGTAATGATCTCTAACGTGATCATCGAGGGAGAAAAATAATGAAATGCACAACAAAGAGTGATGTCAAGTCTCTCTAGCCCCTAAGAAAAAGAGAATGCCTCTAAGAATTGGTAATTGAGAGCCAAGAAATGAAAATATGGAGTGCTTAAGGAAAGGTGTAACCACTTAACCATATGGTATCCTACCCTAATCCAAAACCCTTCATTACAACCTGAAATAAGTCCTACTTGATTTTGAACCGAGTAAGCTTACATTAGTAGTGATGTACACTAGGGGCAAGCCTATGGTACTTGAAGCCGCACTTGTGACATTCTGTTATGAGAGAAGAGTAAACCTTTCATTGATCTAATGATTGAGTGCTAACCTTTATAGTTAACTTGGTAAATCGAAGGTAGAGGAAGAAAAGTTTGGATTCCACCATGATCTACATGATAGAACAAGAGTCCTTGATGAGTAAAGTCAATTCTTGAAGCTCAAATGTCACATTAGAACTATAGGTGCATGATATGTGAATGGTCAACTTATTGACAATGCACGAGTGTTGTGAGTAATTACTGGTCCCAACTGAGTATGGATGGCTTACCATTGACTCGCTGAAATGACCATTCACTTTGAGGAGGTGGGAACTAATGTATTTGCAAGAGGACAAGCAAAGACTTAAGTTTGGGGGAGTTGATAAGTGTGGATTTTGACAACTTTTAGTAACTTCTTGCTATAGTTTTAGTCTGAAAGTGTTGATTTATGTTCCCAAAACTAATCGAAGTGTGCAAATTTCAACAATGTTGGAGATTTGGACTCTAATGAAGAAATCCAACTCAAAAAAGGGAGTGTTCCGGCTCACAAGGAAAGAAGGGGCGCAACACACCAGAAGTGCAGACTGTAGAATTCTCTCTGCGACTGCAGATCTTATGTAGAATCCCAGAAGAGATAGAGAAGTGCGGCCATAGAACATGGTTGCACTGACAATAATTCAGAAAGTTCATATAGTGCGCAATATGACCAAGAATGATGCCTTGCCAGAAGTGCGGGCCACACATGATTTGTGCAGCCATAGAAGCTGAAGTGCATCCACAGATCAAATTGTGCGGCTGCAAATTCTCTCAACCTATAGACTCAAGCAATGTACGGAACCCACATGGAATTGTGCAGCAGCAGAACTTCTCGGAGGGCATTTTTGCCAGCGCATTTTGGGCCACTATAAATTAATGGGAATCACTTTTTAAGGTCATGTTTTGATGTTTTCCTAGCTGTAGCCGTTGTAGTTTATAATTTTGGGTAATTTATGATCATGTTTGGAAATAAAAAACATAGTTTATCATTTCAATTTTATATTATGGCTTTAATTAGTGTTTCTTCTTTGTGAGTAGCTCAATTCTTACTAGGGTTGTAAACCTTATGGGTATTTAATTTAATCCTTGTTTATGATTGGTTGTTTGTTATTTAGCCTTATTCATGATTTAGTATTATAATTAATGGTTGCAAACATTGATTAATGCCTTTTTGACTTGCTCTTTACTTGAGAAAGAGGGACCTAGTATTGGAAAACATGGCTAACAAGAAATTGGGCTAGTTAAGGATCTGACTAGCCTAATTAAAGGGTTTGAATTAGTGATAGGGAAAACCCGATTTCAGGTCATATCAACTATTTAGCTTGATACCCATTTGAACTTGATAAAGCCAAATTGGCCAAAATCACTCTATGTCCGGGAGGTATTGAGTGGGTAACTTAGAGTTGAGAGCTATGATTCACCCCAATTAATAAAACAAGTGTTAACATAACTAACCCATTAGGCGAACACCTAGGCGAAGGTTACATCCCTAGGCCTTTTCACTGATTTGAAAACAACCAAAAACAATTAGTCAATTTCTAGTTTCATTTCTCTAGTTGATCATTGATAGTATAGTTTATAGAAGTAATTAGCAAAACCAACTTGATTGGAAGTGTATTTAAGTTGTTTCGTCTCCACGCATCAAGCATAGACTCTAACACCCATTGTTAGCTCCCAGAGGAAATCGACCCCGACTCATAATTGTGTACTATTCTTCCAACGACCTCTTCCATTCATTGTTGAGTGTGGATTAGGAGTGGATCATATATTTTTCTATCCGTTTCTCCATGGTTATAGTCATGTACTTCGTGTGTTTGTTGTCATTGCGCATATGGTTATTTAGAGCATCATGGCATGAGGTATTTCATATGGACCAGCGTTTAGATTGGGTGATGCATCGCATTAGAGTAGGTTGGAATATGATCCTTTTTCTTATTTCATGTATATTGTTCTTCCTTTGTGTGACGGGTTCATAGAATTGCGCCTTGTAGTGGTTTTTGTTCAACTTGCGAGACGGTTCTCTTATTTGTTTTTTATTTCCATTATTGGGTACATTCGAGTTATTGCCTATTTGGTGCACGAGTTGCACTAAATGTGTATCAAGGCGGGGTTGGTGTGGCATGTCGGTCGAGCAGCTTATGCCGGATGAGATGAGGTTATTGGACCTGGAATAAGTGCTACCAGATTTGATTAGGGTATGTTGGGAAGAATAACGTCACTAGCCAGCTTATAATTTGGCTATGGTTCTTATCAGGTGAGACAACTCGGAGTTTGAGCCTTTGTCATTCTATTCTCTCACATATGGTGAGGATACGAGCTAGAGTTATTGATGACCCTGTCCATAGAGACAATGAAGAAGGGCACGTGCTGCGACTAGAGCACCTGTCAGGACAACAGTTGAGGAGCCACCAGTAGCTCCAGTTGGGGGACAGGTACCAGAAGCACCTGTTGTTAACCCCGGACTTCAGGAGACTTTAGCATAGTTCCTAAGTATGTTTGGTACATTAACTCAGGCGGGATTGATCTCTGTTGCACCAAATATTTCACAGATTGGGGGAGTAACTCAGACTCCTACCGCCCGTATTTCAGAGCAGTGAGTTCACATTGGTCAGGTTCCGGGTGTAGTACCGGCGCAGCTAGGTTTTCTAGTTCAGCCCATGATTAGGGCAGCAACATCTGAGGAAGAACAGATGTAGAGAAGTATTACCTTCCTACCTTCAGTGGTTTGGATTCAGAGGATGCACATGATTTCCTAGTGGAGTGTAGCGTTTTCTCCGCACTATAGGTATTGTAGAGACTAGTGGGGTTGTTTTTACTATGTTTTAGCTTAAGGGAGCGGCATATTAGTGGTGACGAACGTACAAGTTGGGTAGCATGGCCGAGGAAACTTCACTTACATGGGATCGGTTTTCAGAGTTCTTCTTGAGGGAATATGTTCCTCAGACTCTTCGGGATGCCTAACGCGAGGAGATTGAGCAGTTGTGCCAGGGCACTATGTTAGTGTCATAGTATGCCGTCAAATTCAATGATTTGTCCCAACATGCACCTGCTTTGGTTTCTACAGTTAGAGAGCAAGTCCGCAGGTTCATTGATCTGCTCAACCATGATATTCGGTTTAGCATGGATCGGGAGTTGGAGTCAGATGTTCCATTTAATCAGGTGGTAGAGATTGCTCGACGACTAGAGGGCATGCAGGACTAGGAGGGAGAAGACATACGGGTTTAGGAGAGAGAGGTAAGGGAGGCTAAGAGGCCTCGCAGACCGAGAAGATCTACTAGTCCCTATTTTGGAGTCAAGGTACGCCATGGTAGAGGTTTTGTGGATTAGTTTGTTCAATTTTCACTTCAGGCTTTGCGCGGTGCTTCAGATATCCATGGGTCGAAGAGTGCCCGTGTCGCACAGCTTCCACAGCCATGCCAGTGGAGAGGCTGCTTTGAGTGTGAAGATACAAGCCACATGGTGAGACATTGTACCAGACTTCAAACAGATATGTCAGGCGGGGTATCCAGGCTATGCGTTCTGCTCGAGTTGATGATATCCCTGCACCGCCAGCTTAGGGTGCAGGTCAGGCGGGTAGAGGGTGCCCAAGAGGGGGGACTCGATCCGTTGATGTACTATGTACAGTAGGGATGAGGCCGCTGCACCGAATGATATCGTACAAGTATGGTTTTGATTTATTATAGAGGAGCATCATTCATATTTTGTTTTTGTTATGCTTATCGGGGTGAGTCCTCCTATGTTGCTTCACATATGGGTGAGTTTCGTGATTTTGTACTCTGCTTATGTGTTTACACATGTTAGGATATTCTATAGTGGCAGACCGTTTCTATAGTTTGTTTTATTTATTATTGAGAGCTATAAGACTAGGAATGACTTTCTGTTACCAATTACGGGAGGTTTTGATGTGATTTCTGGGTGTGGTTGGTTATGATTTGTTAATTAGATGCTCTACCGATGTGGGAGTTCAGCATGTGTTATGACCTTGCTAGCGAAAATTGAATTAGTGGAAGGTTTCGGTTGGTATAATGTGTAATCTACTTGTGATTCAGAGTTAAGGATGGGATCCTCGTGTTTCCATGAGGTTTGTTATGTTTGGGTCGGGCTGCGTGCTGCGGTGAAGTTATATTAGGATGAGATCCTTGTGAGTTATTCATATACATTGATTCTCCCTTGTGGAATTAATTCGTAGTATGCTACTGATAGGGAGTTGTGCCTGTCAGGCTTGTTTGATAGTTCTTTCATGTGTTCTCTCGTATATCCAATCATATTCATGTTGTGCTTATTGGGGTTTAGCTTGCGAGGTGTGTGCCCAAGTGGTGTTAGGTGTGACTTGTTTATATGAGTGAATAATCATGGTATTTTCGTGCTTCTTGCATCCTTGTAGGTGTTGTGGAGGTTTGGAACAGGGTTCTAGCCGATATGAGGTTAATTGTCGGTGCTGGGTTTGAGTATAGACGGCTATTATGATTAGAAATGTTGTTATGGACACATGTGTAGTGTGTTAGGTCATGTATTTGTATCTGGTGAGTGTATACATAGGTTATTGCAGCTGGTTGAGGCTGATACCGTGTGTTGATGTAGGAATCAAGTCTTGTGGAAACAACCAGATGGTGAGAAAATTGGTTCTAAGGCCTATTGGTATTGGTGGAAGGAAAAACCTTCAGTTGAGGTGGTGTTATCGGGCTTACGTGGATTTGGGTTGACGTGGGGTGTATGAATGAAGTGTATGGAGCCTCTATTAGCTACAAAAGAGTACAATGATAGTGTCGGCAACAAGGCTGCGACTATACCTCAAAACATGGTGATAAAATGAACAAACGATACATCACCCCGAGTGAAGTGGGGCTCACCAAATCAACTTGGAAAAGAGTCTAGTGATATCGCTGATCAGTGTCGCCTGCTGTGGAACCACCTGCATCCATTAAAGATGCAGCGCCCCCGGCAAAAGGGACGTTAGTACTGTCGAATAGTACTAGTATATATGACTAAACACTCTCTCAAAGAAACGAGCAGTAATGCAAGTAAGGACAGTCATAATATCAGTTAAAGCCTCAAACAATTACCAAATATCAAATTAGAGACAAGATAAGTTTTAAATAAATTTCCAAAATTTTAAGTGAGGAAATCTTTGGTACCGGTATACCACTATTCACAATTTCGATTATGATTTCCAACATAGTCACCGCCATGTATGCAGCATGGCATCCGATCATGACCCGATCGGCTAGTACGTCTCATGCGAGACATCAACCAAATCACAATTTCAATTACCATTCTAACACAGTCACCTTCATGTGTGCGGCATGGCATTCGATCACGACCCGATCGACTAGGCTGTCTCATGCGATACATCAACCAAATCATAATTTCAATTACAATTCTAATACAGTCACCTCCATGTGTGTGGCATGGTGTCCGATCACGACCCAATCGGGTAGGCCGTCTCATGTGAGACATCATCCTTTTCTATCAATCACCTCATTTCATATTTCTTGCACATCTCTTCATTTCATTGGCACTAATGGTCACAATTGTATTATTTCTCTTGGCACACTTGCCTTGTTACATATTTCACATTTCGCATTACGTGATTTGTATTTCATGTTTCGTATTTCATGCACACCTTTTTACTTTCAGCCATCATCATGGACTTTCCAAATAGGAGTTTTAGGCACATTACGATTTCTTACACAAGCTTTCACTAGCTTTCCTTTGAAACACAACTTGAGGTCAAGGCATTTAGATATGCAAGCCCTAGTTTGAAAACATACTCAAATAGTAGTACAACATAACAAGAGCATTTGAATTACATATTGATCACGGATGTCTTTTGACACCAGCTTATCCAAGTAATCGATTCACAATAAGCAACTCGAGACATACATGTATATTGTGGGGTTAAATTTTGAGAGAAGAGTTTACCCAACACACCTTACTTGAGCTTCCTTAACTCTAAATGTTCCGGAAATCTTAGCAACTTCAATCTATTTTAGAAAAGTAGCAATTTGAACAAAAATTAGGAAGATGATCATGGTTCTAGCTCATTTGAGCATTTTATTCAGCACTAGGTGTACAATAAGGTTTCAAGGTCCTTTTAAGGAGGATTCCTTCATCCGACAACCCATTATTTACTATTTTAGCTCAACAATATCCCTACATCCCATAATCAATCATGCATGCAAAATAAGCCACTCCCATACCCATGAATTATATTACTACTTGCCCATCTCTAGTTAAAATTCGAAATTAAGAGATAGGGTGTAGAATCTTACCTATAGGATGAAGACCTAGTGTGCTTCCCTTGTTAATTCTTCCAAGATTTTGAGTAAGAATTGGGGAATAATTGATTGAGGAACTCTCTCCCTCTCTAGAGCCTTTTCTCTCTCTCCAAATATCAAGTTCTCCCTTGAGAAATGGTCCATAGGGTATAAATAACGAAATGGGGTCGGGTTATAAAAACCCAAAAATGAAGCTCCGAAATGGGATCTGCGGTCCGCGAAATGGGCCGCGAAATGACCCTCCGGAACTAGGCTGGCCGGCCCCACTCTGTGGCCATTATGTGGTCCGTAGACCTGATCTGCAGTCATAATGCACCGTAGAACCTCCCTCCTCAAACTTTCCAAGCTGGCTCTGTGATCAGTGTGCGGCTCGCGAAATCAATTTGCGATAACATAATGGGCCGCAAAATGACATCCAAAAATGGTCCAAATGACTGCCTCAATCTACAGCCATGCTACGGCCTGCAAAGTGATTCTGCGGCCGCATAATAGGCTGTACAAATGCCCAGTTCTGCCAAATATATTCCTCCAACTATCATTAACACATATGCCTACCTCGGCACCACGAAACCTGGGGTTTTTCTTAGGAAAATGTTTACGGGGCCTTACAGCAAGAACCCGGCTAGGCTCTGAAAAATCCAGTCTTGCAAACTGATTAGCAAAGCCTGAACATCCATGGCTAGTGGTCTCTATGCTACCACAAAATATGCCAAATTACCCATACTATGAGCCTTTGTACTCAAGGCATGGACCACTATATTGGCCTTCTCGGGATGATACAAAATGGTGATCTTATAGTCTTTCAGCAACTTTAACCATCTTTGCTGCTCCAAATTAAGGTTCTTCCGCTTGTACAGATACTGGAGACTCCGATGGTCGGTATAGACCTCACATGGAACACCGTATAGATATTGCCTCAAAATATTCAATGCGTGAACAATAGATACAAATTCTAAGTCATGTACAGGGTAATTCTTCTCATGATTCTTCAACTGTCGAGACGCGTAAGCAATCACCCTACCATCTTGCATCAACACCACGCCAAGCCCAATACGTGATGTATCAAAATACAAAGTGTAATACCCGAAACTTGTAGGCAACACCAGCGGTACTAACGTCACTTTTGCCAAGGGCGCTACATCTTTAAATGGATGCAGGTGATTACATAGCAGACAACTTTAATCACAGTTAGTGGTACAACATCATCTTCCCAGCGGACTCGGTGAGCCCCATCTTATTCCGGGGTCATGTATTGTACCTTTTGTTTATATTGTGGTCACTTTTTGAGGTATAGTCGGGGCCTTGTTGCCGGCACCATCTTTACTCTCTTTTGTATCTTTAGAGGCTCCGTAGACACTATGTTGGTTGTATATATGTGTTGGGAATGTTAAACCAGTTATGTTGTGTCTGATCACTTGTTCCATTCGAACTATAAGAATTATGTATTTTGAGACTTAAAGGCGCAATGGCTAATCAAATGATTTAGCATCGTATGTATGAACTTCCTTCTATATAATTTATGAAATCATGTCTTTTCTTGATCATGGGTGAATTAGGTAGAAAGAATCTAATAGGCTTGCTCTATCGGGTTCACTCGGTTGAGCGCCGGTCGCGCTCCTCGATTTTGGGGCGTGACATGTATAAATGAATAAAATGCATAAGAAGTAAGTTAATAAGATTTCTCGGAATGTCACAAGATCAATATGCCTTCGGATAAACTTTATCAACTACGTATATTGCTAAGACCCATGAACTGAAGATATAATACTAAGACACATGGGAATTCAAGAACATAGGCACCCCTAGTGCTTCTATGAATAGAGACATTTGTGAAAGTTGTGTGTTTGCTCGTTTTGTTTATATCATATGGATCATGCCAAAAGAAAAGAATGGATAGCCTTAACATACCAGAGCCGATTCTCTTGGCAATCCCTCTAGCACACGTTAATCGTGACAAAACACGTAGCGGCGGGATCGAAGTAGGGGAAAATCCGTATGATATTCTTGAGAAAGGTTGTATCGCACTCCCTTAGAATTGCAATATCACACTTCTATAGTATTATGCAGTTTCATATAAACTCTTGTTTGAGATTTCACCCATTTATTAGCAACTTAAGCATCTCACTTAACAATGTAGGGAAAATCTCTTATAATTGTGGGTTCATAAGAACTTTTGGTAAGCTATAAACATTTTCCTTTAATGATATATGTAGGTGTCTTTATCATAGGTATGAGTCCCACTTTATGGATTACTTTTGCCCAAAAATCCCCTAAATATGCAACCTAATTACCTAAACCAAGAGTTACCTTTTGGCTTGATTAAGAATGTCACCTGCTACCACGTTGGGAGGCCCTTTAGGCTTATCCACAATATCCTAATTAGATTGTTAATCTCCCACTAAACCAAAAATTAACCAATTACCCACATAATTAAGAATTATCTCAAATTATTTAAAATACTAATCACTTTTAACATACTTTATATACCTTACTATCATGGTCATGTGATATAGTACTAGTCCATAGATACAGGGTATTATAGCTTAGACCGTATTTTATCTCAAAATGTCAAACTTCGACGAAACTCATTTTATTCGATTCGCTTACCCTCTCACCTTCACGAATTTACTTATCACTTGTTTGAAATAGCATAATACTTATAACCTCAAAATAATCTTATCCTTGAACTGATGTCAATTTATGATAAATCCAACGTACAATACTACGGGGTGTAACATCGTCGTAATACTGCGGAGTATAACATCGACGTAATACTGTGAGGTGTAACAGTTTCGTGGTACCGAAGTAGGCTTACGTCTTTGAGGATTGAATAATGCACGGGTTAGTAAAGGAAATATTTGGGCAGAAAATTGCATTTTTGTGGCCCACTATGCGACCACAAAACAAGTATGCGGACCACATATCAATTATGCGATCGCATAAGCAATTGTAGATCCTGTTCCGGAACTTCATTTTTGGGTTTTTATAACCCGACCCTACTTCGCTAAATAGACGCAATGGACCATTTTGGGGCTAAAATCTGACATTTTTAGAGTGGGAGAGTGCCCTGGAGTGAGAAAGTGTTCCTCAATAATTTTTCTTCAATTCTTGCTCAAATCTTGGATGATTAAGAAGGAAAACCCACAAGGTCTTCATCCTATAGGTAAGATTCTACAGCCTAACCCTCAATCTCGAATTTTATCTAGAATTGGGTAATAAGTAAGGTAATATTTGGGCATGGGAGTTGTTTATTTTACATGCATGTGTTATCAAGGGGTGTAGGAAGATTATTGAACTAAAAATGGTAAAGAATGGGTTGTGGAATGATAGAATCCTCCCTAAAAGGACCTTGAAACCTTAATGCACACCTAGTTTTTGATAAAATGCTCAAGTGAGCTAGAACCATGATCATCTTCCTAATTTTGGTTCAACTTGTTATATTTCTAAAATAGATTGAAGTTGCTAAGAATTTCAAAACATTTTAGAGTTTAAGGAAGCTCAAGTGAGGTATGCTGGCTAAACTCTTCTCTTAGAATTGAATCCCACGATATTCATGTAATTTATGTAAGACCTGAGTGGTTCATTATAAATTGGGTATTTCGAGTAAGTTTGTGCTGAATGATATATGTTCAATAAGTATCCCAACTGCTATTATCATGTCATGTTATAATTTGAGAATGGGTTCAAGTATGGGATGTGCATTAATAATGCTATGACTTCAAGCCAAGTTCAAACGAAGGCTATTATGCCAAATTCTGTGAAATATCTCTATGTGCCTTAGACTCTTAATTGCTCATATGTGTACTACACACCTTGATTTGAATTGTTGTTGTTGGCGATAATGAGGATGATGTTTGAAAGTGAAAAGTTGATCATGAAATACTAAATACAGCCAATGTTCCAAGAATGATTTTATAATTGTCGCCTCTAGTACCAATGAAATGAAATATGTGAAAGAACTATGAAATGTGATGATTGATATAAAAAGGTTGATGTCTCTAATGAGACGGCCTAGCCGATCGGGTCATGATTGGACATCATGCCGCACACATGGTGGTGATTATGCTAGAAATTGTATTTGAAATTGTGATTGTGGTTGATGTCTCTAATGAAACAGCCTAGCCGATTGGGTCGTGATCGGACTCCGTGCTAAAAGTACGGTGGTATTAGTATTGATAGTGATTGTGGTTGATGTCTCTAATGAGATGGCCTAGTCGATCGGGCCGTGATCGGACTCCCTGCTAAAAGTACAGTAGTATTGGTATTGTGAATAATGGTATATCGGTACTAAGGCTCTTCAACCTAAAAATATGGAAATTTACTTGAAATATTAAGTGGTTCTTAACTTGATGTTTTGGTATTGTTCGAGGCTTCCATTCATTTTATGATTGTTCCTCCGTGTAATATTATTCATTATATTGAGAAGGTGTTTAGTTATACATACTAGTGTTATTCGACGTTACTAACGTCCCTTTTTTTGGGGGCGCTGCATCTTTAACGGATACAGGTGATTCCACAGCAGGAGACATTATCAATGATAGCAGTGCACCCTCTACACAACTAACTTGGTAAGCCCCACTTCATTCTAGGGTCATGTATCTTTTGTTCTTTGTGTATTGTGTTTGAGGTATAGCCGGGGACTTATTGCCGGTAGTATCATAGTACTCTTCTTTATCTATAGAGGCTCCGTAGACATAGTGTGGGTTGTATATTGTTGCTGGAAAAGTCAAACTATGTTGTGTTGTGGTTGTATTACTTGTTCCATTTGAGATATTAAAATGATGAAACTATCAGTAATGAATTTATATTGTAGACATGATCACCTCATTGTCTAATTAATGACAATATGTATTATCTCCATTCATGGATGAGTTTGGGTAGAAGGAAATTTAACAGGCTTGCTCGGCCGGGTTCACTCGGTTGAGCGCCGATCGCGCTTCTCGATTTTAGTGCGTGACAACTCCGCTCGATAGGGATATCGATTTTGGAATGGACTTGTAGTCGAGAACTCAACCCATTTCTATTCCACCATATCGTATGTCCTCAGCGGAGGTGAAGGATTTAAAGGAGAAGTTGGAAGAGTTTCTTGATAAGGGTTTCATTCGGCCTAGTGTATCACCTTGGGATGCTCTGGTCTTGTTTGTGAAGAAGAAGTATGCTTCTTTGTGCATGTGCATTTATTATCGGTAAGTGAAAAAGATTAGAGTAAATAACAGGTATCTATTGCCACGCATTGATGACCTATTTGATTAGCTACAGGGTGCCAGAGTGTTCTCAAAGATTGATTTGCGGCCAGGCTATCATCAGTTGAAGATTTGGTATCCGGATATTTCAAAAACTGCTTTCAAGACTCGGTATGGTCATTACGAGTTCCTTGTGATGTCATTTTGGCTGACCAACGCCCCAACAACATTCATGCACTTTATGAATACTGTATTCCAACCCTATCTTTACTCATTCGTCATTATGTTTATTGACATGGTGTACTCCCGGAGCTGGGAGGATCATGAGCAGCATTTCAGGATTGTGCTTTAGACCTTGAGAGAAAAGAAGTTGTATGCAAAATTTTCAAAGTGAGAATTCTGGCTTGATTCGGTGGCGTTTTTGGGTCATGTGGTGTCGAGTGAGGGGATCAAGGTAGATTCAAAGAAGAATGAAGTAGTGTAGAGTTGGCCCAGACCGTCTTCAGCCACTGAGATCCAAAGTTTTCCTAGTTTGACAGGGTATTATCGTCGTTCCGTAGAGGGTTTCTCATTTATTGCTACACCTATGACCTGATTGATCCGTAAGGGTGCTCCGTTCAGATGGAATGAGGAGTATTGGAGAGCTATCAAAAGCTCAAGACTGCTTTGACTACAGCCCCAGTGTTTGTATTGCCTACGGGTTTGGGGTCTTACACTGCGTGTTGTGATCCGTTACGTGTTTGTCTCGGCGCGGTGTTGTTGCAAGATGGTAGGGTGATTGCCTACGCGTCTAGACAACTGAAGGTGCATGAGAAGAATTATCATGTCCACGAGTTGGAATTAGCATCTATTGTTCATGCCTTGAAGATTTTGCAGCACTATTTGTACGGTGTCCCTTGTGAGTCTATACCGATCACTGAAGTCTACAACATCTATTCAAATAGAAGGATATTAACTTGCAGCAGTGGAGGTTGTTAGGGTTTCATAAGGACTATAATATCATAATTCTTTATCATCCTGGGAAGGACAATGTGGTGGCCGATGCCTTGAGTCGAAAGAAGTAGAGCTTGGGCAGTTTCGCATATCTATCAGCAACGGAGAGGCCATTAGCATTGGAGGTTCAGGCGTTGGCCAACCAGTTTGTTAGGTTGGATATTTCAGATCCGAGTCGACTTCTGTCTTGCGTGGTTTCTCGATCTTCCTTATATGATCGTATCAGAGAGCATCAGTATGACGACCCCCATTTTCTTGTCCTCATTGTCACGGTCAAACACGATGATTCCAAGAAGGTTACTATTGGGGATGATGGTGTGTTACGGATGCAGGGCCGGCTATGTGTGCCTAATGTTGATGGGTTGCAAGAGTTGATTCTGCAGGAGTCCCACAGTTCGCGGTGATCCATTCATTCGGGTTCCACTAAGATGTGTCAGGACTCGAGGAAGCACTATTGGTGGAGGAGGATGAAGAAAGATATAGTGGAGTATGTGGCTCATTGTCTAAATTGTTAGTAGGTGAAGTATGAGCATCAGCGGCCAGGTGGGTTTCTTTAGAGGCTTGAGATTCCCGAGTGGAAATGGGAGCGAGTTACCATAGATTTTGTTGTCGGGCTCCCACAGACACAGAAGAAGTTTGATGCAGTATGGGTGATTGTGGATAAGTTGACCAAGTCGGATCATTTCATTCCAGTGGTGACTACTTATTCTTCAGAGCAGCTGGCTCAGGTCTATATTTGTGAGATTGTCCGACTTCATGGCGTGCTGGTATCTATCATCTCTGACTAGGGTACACAATTTATATCGCGCTTCTACAAAGTCGTACAATGTGAGTTGGGCACACAAGTTGAATTGAGTACAACATTCTACCCTCATATGGACGGACAATTCGAGCGCACTATTCATAAATTGGAGGATATGCATCGTGCCTATGTTATGGAGTTCGGGGGTTATTGCGATCAGTTCTTGCCGCTTGAGGAGTTTGCTTACAACAATATCTACCAATCGAGTATTCAGATGGCTCCGTATGAGGCCTTGTATGGGAGGCAGCTTCGGTCTCTAGAGGGTTAGTTTGAGCGAGGTGAGGCGAGGCTTTGTGGTACAAACTTTGTTCAGGATTCTTTGGAAAAGGCTAAGTTAATTAAAGATCAACTTCGTATAACCCAATCTAGACAGAAGATGTTTTCAGATCGGAAGGTTCGCGATGTTGTATTCATGGTTGGAAAGAGGGTCTTGCTGCAGGTTTCTCCTATGAAGGGTGTTTTGAGGTTCGGGTAGAAGGGCAAGTTGAGCCCTCCGTATATCAGACATTTTGAGATTCTTGAGAGAATTTGGGAGGTGGCCTACAAGCTTGCATTGCCACCTAGTCTAGCAACAGTTCATCCGGTATTAAATGTTTCTATGGGTTCGATTCTGATTTCGAAAACTGGAATAGGTCTGGCATGTCCTTTATGACTTGTGTCCAAAATTGGAGGTCAATCGGAGTTGTTTTAGTATGAATCGACATTAGTTTTGGAAGTCGGATGTTCATAGTTTCAATAGGCTTGAATTGGATTATGATTCGTAGAATTGATGTTGTTAGATGTGATTTTTGTCCTCGAGTAGGTCCGTTATATGTTTTGGAACTTATTGGCATATTCGGCCGGTGCCCCGGGGGACCTGGGTGTGCCCGTAGAAGCGAAAATCACTGGGCAGAAAATGGGTGTTCAATGGTTTTATCTCATTTTCATCTTTTGGACCTAGAGAGTTCGGTTTGTGGTGACTTTTCAAGGAATTTTCAGGGAAATTATCAGGGTAATTGATCCTAACATTGATTTGACTATATTACATGAATCCAAGGTTATTTGTGTTATCTAATTAGTGATTTGAGTTGGAAAGTTTGGGGAAAAATTGTGAAACTTCTTAGACTAATGTTTGGGGATTTGAAAGGCGAGTTGAAGTCGGATTTGAGTAATTCTTGTATGGCTGTACTCGTTATCGAATGGGTGTTTAGATTTTGTAAGTTTGGTCGGGTTCCGAGACGCAAGTCGAGGGTTGACTTGAGTTGACTTTTTTTTCTCTTTAAAGATTGCAACTTTATTGTTTGGAATAGCTTCCTATTGTTTGGATTTATGGTATGAGCTATTTTGGCTAGATTCAAGCTGTTCGGAGTTGGATAATCGCGGGAAAGGCTTACTAGTGGATTGGGTTAGCGTGTTTTGAGGTAAGTGTCTTGCCTAACTTTGTGTGGGGGAATCACCCCTTAGGATTGGTATTGTTTTATGTTAATTGTGATATGTGGAAACTGTGTAGGCAAGGTGACTAGTGTGTACACGGGTTAAATGTGGTAATTGACCGATTTTAGCTATGTAGATTCATTTCATTCCTTTAATTGAGTTTCCATAATATGTTATATTCATCATCTTTAGTCTATCTTCACATGCTTTACTTGTCATTGTTAATAATTGTCTTAACTCTTACTTGCTAATTGTCATTACATGTTTAGTTGAAGTTATTTTCCTCTCTATTACTTTGCCTCAATATGAATTACAGCCTTTATAAGTCAATACCAAGTTCAACAATAAGATACTCCATGAAATAGGAGAACGTTTGGTTGCTATTGTTAAGACTCTTATGCATATTGTGGTTGAGCCATGGGCTATGTATTGTGGAAACACTATTATTGTTGACTTCTTTGGCAAGTTGTGATTTGGGCACTTAAGGTGCGATTTGTGATATGTTGTGATATTGATACGCATACGGTGGTATAGGGATTGGGGTCAAAACGCATGCGGTGAGATAAGGTGGGCTTGATACGCTTGTTTTTAGTAGGGAAACTACTTGAAGCTACGCGGTGTGATAAGGTGGGCTAAAACGCAGGAAGCTATTTCGAAAAAAATGATTTTCAAAACTAAGTGCAAGGCTCCCGCGATGATATAAGGAAAGATTATGATTTGTTTTGTGATATTAGACTACGAGGCAGTACCTCGGTAGAGATGCTTGATAATACCTTTCTATTACATCACTTGTGTTTTGGTTGCTTTGTTTTCTTGGCATATTATTCCTTCTTTACTTTTGTGATGCCTTAATTGCCTTGGTTCAGTGTAGCTATTCTTGGCATATTTTCTTCATTGTTTCATTTTCGTTGTTTATCATTATCATACTATCATATACCTATTCAGTTTTCTTATTTATTCTAGTAGGGTGTTGATCTGACCTCATCACTTACTCTATCGAGGTTAGGCATGGCACTTACTAGGTACCGTTGTAGTGTGCTCATGCTACGCTTCTGCACATCTTTTTGTGCAGATCCAGGTACCTCTTACCAGCCTAGGCACCAGTGAGTCGAGCTCGCATTTGGAGACTTCAAGGTATACCTGCCGATGTCCGTGGGCCTCGGTGTCACCCTCTATCTAGTTCTATTTGATTTTCCCTTTTTATAGATATTGTTGTATAAGGATGTTCAGTATACTGTTGTAGAGCTTGTGACTTCGTACCACTAGATTTTGGGAGTTTTGTTCTAGTAAGTTGCGGAGTTCTTTTAGGCTACTTGTTGAGTTATATTAAAGTTTTTATCATTTTTTCAGTTAAAGTTTGCATGTATGTTAGGATTACCTAGTCTTAAAGACTAGGTGCCATCACGATATCATGCAGAAGTAAATTGGGTCGTGACAATCCCGAAGGAGAAAACCAGACATCAGATATCTGCTATGCCAAATCATGATGAAATGGTCTAAAACCCATCCGAAACACACCCGAATCCTTTGGGACTCCGTCCAATAACTCTAAGCAATCCAAAACATAACACGAACCTACTCTAGGCCTAAAATAATATAAAACAACATCAAAACCATGAATCGCACCCCAATTCATAACTAATGAACTAATGACCTTCCAACTTCCAAAACTCATGGCGAAACACATCAAACCAACCTGAAATGACCCTAATGTTTGCACGCAAGTCCCAAATAACATAACAAACCTATTCCAACTCCCGGAAACAAAATTTGAGCACGATAACAAAAAAGTCAACTCTTGGTCAAACATATCATCCTTCCAAACTTTCAACTTTCCAATGTTCGCCAAAAAACACCAAATCAACCTACGGACCTCCAAATACAAATCCGGACATATGCCTATGTCCAAAATCATCATACAAAGCTATTGGAATCATCAAAATACCATTCCGAGGTCTTCTGCACAAAAGTCAAACTCCAGTCAACTCTTTCAACTTAAGCTTCCATCTTTGGGACTAAGTGTCCCAATTTACTCCAAAACCTTCCCGAAACAAATACAACCACCTTGACACGGTCACATAACCATAAATAAACATAGAAGAGGCAATAAATAGGGGAACAAGGCTACAATATACAAAATGATCAGCCGGGTTGTTACATTCTCCCCTTCTTAAACAAATGTTCGCCCTCGAATGAGTATAGAGACATACCTGAAGTGCCTAAAATGTGAGGATAACGACTATGCATATCATGCTCGGTCTCCTAAGTCGTCTCCTCGATCTGTTGACCTCTCCATTGAACCTTCACTGAAGCAATATTCTTTGACCTCAACTTTCGAACCTGCCTGTCCAAGATGGCCACCGACTCCTCAACATAAGTCAAATCCTTGTCCAATTAGACTGAGTTGAAATCTATTACATGAGACAGATCACCAAAATACTTTCGGAGCATAGAAACATGGAACACTAGGTGAGCTCCTAGAATTGGTCCCAGCGGTGCGTAGCAGAGATTACTCGGACTCCTTTTATCAGGAGACATGTGGTAGAGCTGCAGAGCGTTCGCAGACCCTGAAATCCCCTTCCTATTTATGCTACTATTCATTTCGGTTTAGACAATTCCATTTCATTTCAGACTCTATTTGTTGTATTCTGGAAGCTCATGTACTTGTGACACTAGTTTCTAAGATCAGACTAGACAGTGTTTGTTACAAATTATTATATTACAAAGTGTTTCAGTCTTAATTTCTTAATATTTTGCTTTTAAATTTTGAAATTGATTAACTATTGAGATAATCTTGGCTTGCCTCGTAAGCGTATGTTAGGCACCATCACAGTCTCGAAGTTGAAATTCTGGGTCGTGAAATTTGTAAGGCTTTTGCTGATATATTTTTATGTTCTAATTTTCAAAAGCCACCACAAATGTTTTATTCTTTTTTGAAAAGGAAAAATGATTGAAAATAAAGTAAACAATAGGCACTTGTTAGTTAGAAATTAGTTTGAACATTAGATACTAATATGAAGGATCATATCTTTTCATGTAAATTTAACATTTTTGTGCAATTGTTTTATATGTAAAGTATTTAAATTATTAAATAAGGCATTATGGTAATTTAACTTTCCACTTAAGGGCTTCCCATTTTTAATATAATATAGATAAGTTGGGTAAACTAGGAAGCTTTTAGTCTACTTCAATATGCAAAATAAGAAGCTTGCAGACAATTTCATTATGTTCCACACAAAAATTTTAAGAAGAAAATATATTGTTACTAAATCAAACAGAAGGACTTATAGCAGCAAGTAAATAAATCGAACAATATCTTTTTGCCCTTTAAAAAATAAACTTTATCAGACAAAATTAAAATTTAGTTATTTTATATTTAGGACTTTAAAATTAACTTATATTTTGAGTTTTAAATCTTTTCTTATTTGAACTATGTAAGAAGTCCTAAATATTTAGGAGTATGAATTCAATTAATATTTTTTCTTGTATTAATTCTTTCCCGATTTGTACTATATAAAATAAATATAACATATATCTTCCATTTTATTTCTCCTAATGTAAATAAAATACCTCGCGTTTACAAGAATTATGTATGTTTTACCTTAGCATTGGTTTGTTCTACGAGTAAAGAAGTCGTTAAATCCAGAATTGGTTGAAGCAAACTTTTTTTAACGATCAGGCCGTCGTTTTGTGTAATAGAGTCCCGTTCCCCTATATTAGGTTTATTGTATGTGTATTTATTATTTTATGACTTGCGGGTTTCTTGTTTAGCTTCTGAAAGGTTCGGGTGTAATTTGGAATACTTTGTGTCATTTATGGAAGCTTAAGTTGTAAGAGTTGAACGAGGTTTGACTTTCTTGTAAACGACCTTGGAATTGTGTTTTGATATTTTCAATAGGTTTGTATGGTGATTTTCGACTTAGGCGCATGTCCATATTTGGACTTGGAGGTTCTTAAGTTGATTTGGCTCTTTTTGGCGAAAGTTGGAAGTTTGAAAATTTGGAAAGTTCATAGGTTTGACCGGGAGTTGACTTTGATATTATCGAGTATGTTTGGGAAGTTGGAATAAGCTCTTTATGTCATTTGGAACTTGTGTACAAAATTTAAGGTCATTCCGAGTAGGTTAGACGTGGTTCGACATGAGTTTTGGAAGTTGGAAGTTTGATTAGTTCATTAGGCTTGAATTGAGGTGTGATTTATAGTTTTGATGTTATTTGGTGTGATTTTAGACCTCGAGTAGTTATGTGTTCTATTTTGGGACTGGTTGGTGTGATTCGATAGGGTCGCAGAGGCCTCAGGTGAGTTTCGGATGGGTTCGGGATTATTTGAGGTTGAATTGTGTAACGACCCAACCGGTCATTTTGTAAATTTAAGCATTGTTTCGCCTTTTTAAGATTTTCACATGTGTATTTGTGGTTATGTAACTTTTGGGGATGGTTGGTTTGGTTTCAGGGAGGTTTTTGATTGAATTTGAACACTTAGTTTATAGTTTGGAAGCTTAAGTTGGAAGTATTGATCCAGTTTAACTTTTGTGAAAAATCAAACCACAACAGTGTTTTGATGGTTTCAATAGGTTCGTATGATGATTTTGGACTTGTGTGTATGCCCAGAATTGAATTCGGAGGTTCCTACGATAAATTTTATCTTTTTCCCGAAAGTTAGCAATTTAAAGGTTTAGAAATTTCATAAGTTTGATCATGGGTTGACTTTGCATCCATCGAGTTCATACTTTTATTTAGGGACTTGTAATAGGTCCCTTTTGTGTTTTGGGACTTGTGTACAATGTTTCGTGTCATTCCGAGTTGGATTGATAGGAATCTAATGCTTGGTTATGATTTAAGATGTTCTTGAGTCTCATAGTTTACACAAAGCGTTTTGGTGTTCGATTGGTGGTTTTATATGTTATTTTGGTGTTTTAAACTCGCGAGCGAGTTTGTATGATGTTTCTAGACTTGTGTGGATGTTTGGTGTGGAGCCCCGGGGGCTCGTGTGAGATTCAAACATATTTCAGAGTGTTTTGAATTGAGTTCAATTTTTTGCTGGTTCTGTTGATCATTCAAATGCGAAGACCGGTTAGCATTTGCGAGCCTCGCATTTGAGACGTATCAGGCGCAATTTGCGAAGGTGGGCCGGGGCGATAGGCTTCGCATTTGCGAATCCAGCCTCGCAATTTGCGATGGGAGAACTGTGCATGGGTTGGTTGCAATTGTCATCTTTGGTCGCTTTTTCCACCCTTGCTGTCATGAACAAAAATTAATCTAGTCGTGATAGCACCTAACCCATCCTGCTAGGTAAGCCAAATAACATCCAACACTGCTCAAACAAGGGTAACAAGAGCCAATGAACAAAATAACTGAACTTCTATACAAAATTTCAAGAATTGTTAGTACAAGTCACGAGCCACTAAGATTTTAGATTTACAAAGTGTCACGCCCAAAACCGAGGAGCGCGACCGGCGCTCAACCGAGTGAACCCAACTGAGCAAGCCTGTTATATTTCATTCTACCCAAATTCATTCGTGAATAAAGAGGAGATGTACTCTGTTAATCAAATACTTAAGCGATTTCATTAACTGCTTCCATTTCATTCCCATTAATAGCACCATTCAATATTTCCAAAATAGTACGAGTTTATAGATTTAATGAAAAATATGTTGCCAAATTCCAACAGTTCTAATCCAATTCCCAACATCAAATACCACCCACAACCTGTCTACGGAGCCTCTAAGTACAACTGAAGAGTAATATGGAAATGCCGGCAACAAGGCCACGGCTATACCTCAACCACAAAGTACATGAGAAACAAAAGATATATGACCCCCGAAATGAAGTGGGGCTCATCAAATTGGCTGAAAGGAGTGCACTGCTATCACTGATCAATGCCACCTGCTATAGAGCCACCTGCATCCATTAAAGATGTAGCGCCCCCGGCAAAAGGGACATTAGTACTGTCGAATAGCACTAGTATGTATAGCTAGAAATCCTCTTTCAAAATAGAATGCCCATATGATCTATACGTGGAACACATAATATAATGTAATTGAAACAACCTGTACAAACAAGGACAACAAAAGGGGCACCTATTGTCTGCAATAATAATGTGTCTCATTAGACCGTCCTTAGTGTTCACATATCATATTATATACTTATGCGTTTCATAGACCGTACATAGTGTTTATTCATACCGTACATCTATACCTCTTATACACAATGCACCTATGCGTTTCATAGACCGTCCACAGGATTTCATATCACAATGGATTTTATAACACAATGTACCTATGTGTTCATAGACCGTCCACAGGATTTCATAACACAATGTACCTATGCGTTTCATAGACCGTCCATAGGATTTCATAACACAATATACCTATGCGTTTCATAGACCGTCCACGGGATTTCATAACACAATATACCTATGCATTTCATAGACCGTCCATAGGGTTTCATAACGCAATATACCTATGCGTTTCATAGACCGTCCAGAGGGTTTCATAACACAATAGACCTATGCATTTCATAACACATTGGACACAAAAGTACAAATATGTGCATCTCATAACCTTTCACACCACATATCACCTAATCCGTACTTTCAACCACTTACAACATTATTATTTCATTGGCTCTCTTGGCCATACATATGATTCTTTATTCATGGCGCAATGGCCGTATTTCATATTCCACACTTTCATTTCTTCCCTTTCATAGATCATCATCATAATTATCAACAAGTAGAATATTCCGGAAATCACAACTTTTAATTCATTAGTAATGAAGGCTTTAAACACAATCGATTTCTTTCCAATAAATGGAGTAAAATGATTGGCAATCGAAGTACAAGTTAAAATCATACACAATTTCCACTCACGAGTATGTAAGAACGCAAAACACATTGAAAATTTCTTACAAAGCATAGCATTAGCTAAAACAGTCGCATATGGGCATCACTTGAGTTCATAAACTTTTAGTCGATTATATTGTCGAAGTCAATTTTGGAATAGTTGAGTCAAAGCTCATTTCATAATCTTTCTCGCATTATTTCATTTCATTGGCACCATTGGTCACAAGTATAACTTTCACTATTGGCACGTTGGCCACAATTTATATTCCCAATTTACTGATTTCACTTCCAACCATCTTTATAGATTATTAACAATAAGACATTCCAATCAAGACTTTAGGTACACATATGAGCAATTAAGAGTCTTAAGAATATTGAGATTTTCTCACACAATTTGGCATACTAGCTTTCATTTGAAATACGATTCTAGCCACCATATTTTAATATGCAACCCATACTTTGAAACTCACGAAAACATTATGGAATTCAATTCCAAGAGAGAAAGTTTAGCCAACATACCTCAATTGAGCTTTCCTTAAATTACTACAATGTTCCGAAAATTCTAGCAATCCCAATCTATTTGAGACATAACAAAATTGAACCATAATTAGGAAGATATTCATGGTCTCAGCTCATTTGAGCATTTTATCAAACACTAAGCATGGATTCGTGACCCCATACAAGAGAAAAATCATAACACGCAACATGTTCCTTATGCCGCTGGCAGACATCTAGCCCAAGCTGTTCTCGACACTATCAAGATTTATTCAAAAACCCGTCCACACATAACTAAGCAATCAGAACTGAATTTTCTCAACTTAAACAAGTCACGCAAGCCGTCAAACCCAAGTGTATTGACACAAAACACCGGTAAAGTATCACCACACCAAAGGAACCAATTACCTTTATTAGTATGCTGACCCTACACTACCAAGCTGGCGAATTTCTTCGAATCCTCCTTAACTTGCCTTCAAGTTAACACTTCTCCTTGCCGGTACACTATGATTCTAAACCAAAGATCATCGCAAAAGACCCTAGCATGAACCACGTCGTCCAAAAGCCAATAACCCATTGTATTTGTAAGGCCCCATAAAAGTTTACCTAAAACTCGGGGATTCGTGGTGCCGAGGTGGGCGTATGTGTCAATGATAGCCAGTGTATGGAATTTTTGGGTTGAACAGTATGCTGTGGAGTTGAAGGAAAATGCTTTGCAGAAAAAGGCTTTTCTTCGGCCTACTGTGCGGCTGCAGAATCGCTCTGCGGGCCGCAAAATGGCCGCAGAGTGAGGCAGTCAATTAGGTAACATTTAAATGTCATTTCGCGGCTAATTATACGGACACAAAATGATTTCACGGGTCATACATCGATCACAGAACCAACATGGATATTTTTCGGAGGGAAGTTCTGCGGCGCATTATACAATCGATGAACGGGCCGCAAAACGGCCGCATACCCAAGCAGTGGTGCCAAGTTCCGGATAGCCATTTCGCGGTCCGCAGAAGAATTATGCGGTCTCATATGCGATCGCAGACCTGTGTCGGGGCTCCTAGTTTTCTAATTTTTGAACCCGACCCCATTCTAATAAAACACCCTTGGGGATAATTTTAAAGGGGAAAAACATACATTTATAAGTGAGGGAGTGTCATAGAGTGATAAAAGGAGTTCCTAAGCTTCATCCACCAATGTTTACTCAAATCTTGGAAGATTAAAAAGGAAAGCACACTAGGTCTTCGTCCTTGAGGTAAGATTCTACACCCTAACCCTAAATTTCAAAATTTAACTAGAAATGGGTAATTAGTAAGATAATTCATGGGTATGAGAGTTGTTTATTTTGCATGCATGTGTTATCAAGGGATGCAGGGAAATTGTTGACCTAAAAAAGGCAAAGCATGGGTTGTGGGATGATGGAATCCTCCATAAAAGGACCTTGCAACCTTAATATGCACCAAGTGTTTGATAAAATGCTCGAATGAACTAGAACCATGATCATCTTCCTAATTTTAGTTCAATTTGTTACATTTGTAATATAGATCGAAGTTTCTAAGAATTCTGAAACATTTTAGAGTCTAAAAAAGCTCAAGTGACGTATGTTGGCTAAACTCTGCTCTTAAAATTGAACCCCATAATATCCATGTAAGTCCCGAGTTGCTCATTGTGAATCGATTAACCCGGATAAGCTGCTGTCAAAAGACATCCGTGATCAATATGTAATTCAATGCTCTTTTTATGTTGTACTACTATTTGAGAATGTATTCAAAGTATGGGTTGCATATCTAAATGCCTTGACTGCAAGTTGCGTTTCAAGTGAAAGCTAATGAAAATTGTGTAAGAAACCGTAATGCGCCTAAGACTCCTATTTGCTCATATGTGTGCTTAAATGTCTTGAATAGAAATGCCTTTTTGTTGTAATGTCCATGATGATGGTTGAAAGTAAAAAGGTGTGCATGAAATACAAAATACATAATGCGCTATGTGAAATATGAAACACGGCCAACGTGCCAAGACAAATAATACAATTGTGACCACTAGTGCCAATAAAATGAAGAGATGTGCAAGAAATATGAAACGGGATGATTGATAGAAAATGATGATGTCTCACATGAGACGGCCTATCCGATCGGGTTGTGATCGGACACCATGCCGCACACATGGTGGTGACTATATTGAAAATTGTAATCAAAACTATGAACAGTGGTATATCGGTACTAAAAGACTCCCAACTTAAAATGTGGAAATTTACTTGAAAACTTATCTCATTCCTAATTTGATATTTCGTAACTGCTTGAGGCTTTTACTGATATCATGATTGTCCTAACTTGCATTACTGTTCGTTCTTATGAGAGGGTGTTTAATCATATATACTAGTACTATTCGACAGTTCTAACGTCCATTTTTCTGGGGGCGATGTATCTTTCATTGATGCAGGTGGTTCCACAACAGGCTGCACTGATCGGTGATAGCGACACACTCTTTTCCCAACTGATTTGGTGAGCCCCACTTCACTCGGGGTCATGTATCCTTTGTTCATTATATCATTATGTTTTGAGGTATAGCCAGAGCCTTGTTGTTGGCACTATCATTGTACTCTTTGTATTTGTTAGATGGTCCGTAGACATAGTGTGGGTGTATATGAGTGCTGGAAATGTCAAACAAATTATGTTGTGTTTTGATCACTTGTTCCACTTCAAACCATGAGAATGTGTGCATTTTAAGACTTATTAAATGAAGTAGCTAATGTTAATGAATTTGGTATTGTCTACATGATCTTCTTATTGGTTAATTAACAAAGATACGTGTTCTCTTTAAATCATGGGCGAGTTTGGGTAGAAAGTATTCAACAGGCTTGCTTGACCGGGTTCGCTCGGTTGAGCGCCGGTCGCACACCCCGAATTTGGGGCATGGCAAACTTGGTATCAGAGCCTAAGGTTTTAAAGTGTCCTAGGATGCCTCAAAGCCATGTATAGTAGAGTCCTTCTTATCGGTGAGTTGTCGAACACATCTATAATTAGAAGGCTACTTGGACATTTAGGAATAATACCCTTCTTTGATGTTCTTGATCATGGGATATAGCGGATTGTACGATTATTTCTACTTTAACTCGTGCATTACTCTAACTTTCAGTAAATGGCGCCTAAGAAGAAGGCAAGAACTGGTCAAGGAGCCGATGTTACCCTAGGAGTGGCAGTTGATTCTATCATTGATGATACGAGTGAGCACTCGAGGGGTGAGGATATTCACCCGATTACTACACCGCCTGGTTGTACTATTTCCTGCTCAAGGTGCACCAGTTCCTACACCTGACGAGGGTGCAACGAATCCACCACTAGATATTCTGGTTCCACATCCAGCCCCAGCTTCCGGTCCCAGTGTTTGAGATGTGGGAAAACTCCCGTGAGGAGAGGAGCCCTTCGGCGAGGTGGAGTGAGTTTGCCGACGCTTTCATGGATCAATTTTTTCCTGTCGAGACTAAGGTAGCCCCTGCTGTAGAGTTTGAGAATGTAAGACAGGGTAGCAAGAGTGAGTGGGAGTACCATATGTAGTTTGCGTGCATATCCAAGTATGCTATTCACATGTTACCCACTA
Organism: Nicotiana tabacum; assembly: GCF_000715075.1. Classification (NCBI taxonomy): domain Eukaryota; kingdom Viridiplantae; phylum Streptophyta; class Magnoliopsida; order Solanales; family Solanaceae; genus Nicotiana; species Nicotiana tabacum. The sequence continues at coordinate 147,373,092 of NC_134096.1, read as the reverse complement.
TGGAGGCTAGAGTGCGTCGGTTTATGCAGGGCCTTATCAACTGCCTTGAATTCTGACATTAACTATGGGAAGATTGTAGTATTTGATCAAGCTATAGAGAACCGTACGTTGAAGAACAAAATTGAGCGAGAGGGTAGCAGTAAGGCCTGGTCCGTGGGCAAGTTTGGGAATTCATTTAGTGGCGGTAGGTCAAAATTCAGGGGAGGGTCATCAGAGCCATCCCAGTATTTTGCGCAGTCGTCGGCCAGTACACCTAGTGCTTGATAAAATGCTCGAATGAGCTAGAACCATGATCATCTTCCTAACTTTGGTTCAATTTTGCAACTTTTATAAAATACATTGAAGTTGCTAAGATTTCCGGAACATTTAGAGTTAAGGAAAATCAAGTAAGGTATGTTGGCTAAACTCTTCTCTTAAAATTTAGCCCCACAATATCCATGTAAGTCCCGAGTTGCTTATTGTGAATTGATTACCTGGATAAGCTGGTGTCAAAAGACATCCGTGATCAATATGTAATTCGAATGCTCTTGTTATATTGTACTACTATTTGAGAATGTGTTCGAAGTAGGGCTTGCATATCTAAATGCCTTGACCTCAAGTTGTGTTCCGAAGGAAAGCTAATGAAAGCTTGTGTAAGAAATCGTAATGTGCCTAAAACTCATATTTGCTCAAATGTGTGCTTAAATGTCTTGAATAGAAATGCCTTGTTGTTGGAAAGTCCATGACAATGGTTGAAAGTAAAAAGGTGTCAATGAAATATGAATCACGTAATGTGAAATGTGAAATATAAAACACGGCAAATGTGCTAAGAGAAATAATACAATTATGACCATTAGTGCCAATGAAATGAAGACATGTTCAAGAAATATGAAGCGGGGTGATTGATAGAAAAGGGTGATGTCTCAAATGAGATGGCCTACCTGGTCGGGTCGTGATCGGATGCCATTCCGCACACATGGCGGTGACTGTGTTAGAATTGTAATTGAAATTGTGATTTGGTTTATGTATCACATGAGACAGCCTAGTCGATCGGGTCGTAATCGGACGCCATGCCGCATATATGTCAGTGACAGTGTTAGCATGGTAATTGAAATTGTGATTTGGTTGATGTCTCGCATGAGACGTCCTAGCCAATCAGGTCATGATTAGATTCCATACCGAACATATGGTGGTGACTGTGTTGGAAATCGTAATCGAAATTCTGAATAGTGGTATACCGGTACCAAAGATTTCCCTACTTAAAATTTGAAAATTTATTTAAAATTATCTTATCTCTAATTTGATATTTGGTAATTGTTTGAGGTTTTAACTGATATCACGACTGTCCTTACTTGCATTACTACTCATTTCTTTGAGAGAGTGTTTAGTATATATACTAGTACTATTCAACCGTACTAACGTCCCTTTAGCCGGGGGTGCTGCATCTTTAATGAATGCAGGTGGTTCCACAGCAGGCGACACTGAACATCGATAGCACTACATAGTATGTCTTTTGTGGCATATGAATGTTGTTTCTGAGAATAAGTGAATTCTTTCTATCTTGAGTTCCTAATTGTTCTTAATTTTATTGTGTGTGGAACTAGCCTCTATTGTTGTTTGAGGGCACTTGATTCATGAAGGAAAGGTAATGTCATTGACCTCTGTGTTAGAGTAAGTGAGCGGGTTGTGAAAAATGTGTGGTGCTTTTGAGTCAAATCTCGAGGTGAGGATGCTACGGTATTGTGCTTAATCTGTTTTAAATATTCTTGGTGTGATGAGTTAAGAGAGTTGTTTAAAAAGGCCGTGTCTTTAAAAAGTGTAGTTTGATAGCTGGATGGTAGGCTATAATCTCATGTTTTGGTCGCTTATTACATTCCAATTTACTGCACTTTAATTGAGTTTTAGCGTTAATTGCTAGTGTTTTGTACTAATTGTGTCTTTAATGCTTTGTAGGAGTGTTTACGAGCTATGAAGATGTTACAGAATGAATTTGGATAATTTGGAGCATTGAAGTCTAAGTAAAAGCCCAAGGGAATAAGCCGGGGTCACATACGGGGGTCAAGAACCACGTCAGGATAGCTAAAAAGCAAGAACAATCCGTACTCAGAGAAAGACCCACAGCTGCGGTGCGTGGGGTGCCACGGCATGCCAATTCTCAGTTGTCTGTCAGAAATCAACTCTTTGAACTTCTCCACTAATGCCCCGCATGGCGCGTTGCCCCATGCGGCGCGCCTGTGCAAAATTTACAGAGTTATTTCCCTACTTAGTATAAATACATGTAAAAACATTAATTTTATGGACTTTTGACACATGTTAGACCTAAGTAAGCGAAGGAGGGGGTGGAGAAGCAAAAACTCAAGGATTTCATCATTCAATCCTCAATCAAGACAAGGGTTTAGATCTTTTTATGTTTTCCTTTAACTTAACCATTGTTATGATGAATTACTCCATATCCATGTAGTAGTTCTCTTTACGGTTTGATGGATTTGGTGTATTGATACTTGTTTGTGGATAATTAACTCTAGTTTTATGTATTAAATCATTTGGATGTTTTAATTGTTGCATCTATATTCACTTGTTCATGTAATCGAGAGAGGCATAATATGTGATATTGCTGCATTACACTTTGTTGGTTGAAGTCAGTAATTCCTCTTAGTAATCGGAAGAGGCTAGTTGAATTGTTGATTAAATTTAGTTAGAAGGATAATCGAGAGCGGTTCTCCTAAAGACCAATCCACTATGAATTCTTTAATATTTTCACATGCTTAAAATTGGTTCATTTTGTGATGTTGAGACTTAATCGAGAAAGGCGTTTCTCCTAATCAATTGAACTAATAACCAAGTGAATTTGAGAGACTCACTTAAACATTATAATTGAATGATCTAGAGTTAAATCTGTAAGGCCCCGTTAAAAGGTTTCCTAAAAATCGGGGTTACGTGATGCTGGGGCAGGCGTAGAGGTTAATAATAGTAGAAAAAGTTTCCTAAAACGCGGTTCGAACTTTTTGGATTAAACAGTGCGCTGGGGAGTTTAAGGTAAATATTGGGAAGAAATAGGCATTTCTGTGGCTTATTATGCGGCAGCAGAATCACTCTGCAGACTGCATAATGGTCGCAGAGTGAGACACTTTTTCTGGGTTATTTTGATGTCATTTTCGCGGCCCATTATGTGACCACATAACCATTTTGTGGGCCGCACTCTTGTCGCATATCCAGCTTTGAGATTTCTCGGAGGGAGGTTCTGTGGTGCAATAAGCGACCGCAGAACAGGTCTGCGGGCCGCATAATTACCGCAAACCGAGTCAGATTTGCCCATTCCTGGAAGGTAATTGTGCGGTCGATATGCGGACCGCATATCCATTATACGGTCACATATGCGACCGCATATCCTGTTCCAGGGCTTCATTTTTTCGGTTTTTAAACTCGACCCTATTTCGATAAATCATATGCCATAGCTATATTTTGAGCACATTTATGCTATTTTTAGAGTGAGAGACAGTTCTTAAAGTGGGGGATTAACCTTGAACCTATACAATATCCCTACAACACCCATCAACCTATACATGCACAACCATTTGCCTCAAACCCACCAAAATCACATTTCCTAGCCTTCACATACTCCGAAATTCGAGATTGAGGGCTTATGGATTCTGGTCACCATCCCACAACCCCCACCATGATAACATACTACCTAAACCCATTATCAAACATTTTATTAAAGCTAGGGATGAAGTCTTACCTTGTAAGTAGAAGTTCTTGTGAGTTTCCCTCTTGAATTTCCAAGATTTGACCAAGAATTGGAGGGTATAATTGATATAGCTTCTCCCTCTCTCTGTAAATTGATACTCTCACTCTAAAAAAATCACGTTATATCTTATAAAATGACCCCCTAAGGCCTTGTGTCAAAATGGGGTCGGATAAGAAAATTTCCAAAAATAATCCCGAAATTCAATTATGTGGTGCAATTACGTGGTGGCAGAACGGATATGTGGCCAGTAGAATCAATATGTGTCCAGCAGGATGGCTACAAAATTGTTTGTCAATTTTGCGATGCATTTTCGGGATAGCAGAATGATTATGCGGCAAACAAAACAGCCACAAAATAGTTATGCGGCTAGCAGAATCATTATATGGCAAGCAAAAATAGTTTTCAAAATTTGAGTTGCTTCTGGTTCATTATGTGGTCATTTCGTGGTAAGTGGAAAAGATCCTCTATAGCATAATGGACCACATAATCGTCATTTTCTGCAAATTCTTCTACCTACTCCACTATGAATTGTACAACCCAAAAAGTCTGTACCATAGCTCATTTCTACAATATTGGAACACATTAGCCCACCTCAGCACCACGAAACCCAGGGTTCTAGGTAACATTTTACGGGGCCTTATATTCTCCCCCGCTTAGGATCATTCGTCCTCGAATGAGGAGTGAAGTCTGCCCAAAACACCCAACATAATTCATCTCTTTTTTCACACATCATAATCCCCCAAATTTGACTAACTCCCATTCAAAAATTTCGGCAGAGTTTCCCCTTAATCTGGGCCTAACCACCTGACAGAGTAACACCAAAACCACCCTAACAACACATCCATAACTTAACAAAGCATCACAATATATATCAACAACACTAATCTCAACATTAAAGGCCTTACATTAACAGAAGTGGTACCTTGACATGAACTTTACATATTTTAAGCCATATCACTTAGAAAGTACCCTTCGAACCACAACTATTTGGCTATACAAACAAGTGAGAATATCGTATTTGCACAACACTCTCGGCCTTCGAGGTGACTTCCTCGACTCACAGACTTGTCCATAGCACTTTGGCGGAGGCAATCTCGAATGTAAGGACCCGTAAAACTTTTAACCAAAATACTCGGGGTTTCGTGGTCCCAAGATAGATTCCTGCGTTACTATAGTAGAAATGTTTGGATTGAACAGTACCCTACGGACTGAGAGGAAAATGTTTTGCAGAAGAACGCATTTCTTCGGCCCATTATGCGGCCGCATAATCACTCTGCAGACCCCATAATGGCCGCAGAATGAAGCAGTAAGTTTGGCCAATTTGAGGTCAGTTTTGCGGTCGACTATGCGACAGCATAATTGATATGCAGACCGCATATCGGTCGCATAATTCCTCTTGTGTTTCTGCGAAGGGAGTTCTGCGGTGCATTATGCGACCGCAGAACAAGTATGCGGACCGCATACTGGTTGCATACCTGAGCCGAAAGTTTAGGCCCCAGAGGGCCATTTTTGCTGTTACTTTACGGACGGCATAACCATTATGTGGTCGCATATGCGACCGCAGACCTGTGTCGGGGCACCATTTTTCTTAATTTAAAACCCGATCCCTATTCCGTTAAAACATCCCTTAGGTCTATTTTGAGCTCATTTTCTGATACTTCTGGAGAGAGAGAGAGAGGGTTCGAGAGGGAGGGCCTAAGTTTTCATGAAATTGATCTTCAATCATCACTCAAAGCCTTGGAAATATTCAAGTAGAGCACCAAAATTCTTCACCCTAAAAGGTAAGGCTTCATCACCCCAGCTCTAAATTTCAAACATAGCTATAATGGGGTACTAGGGTGATACTTGATGAGTATGAGGGAGGTTTATCTTGCATGCATGTGTGATAAAGAGTGTGGGGAAAGAAAGTGAGTTAGATCCATGAACGTTTTCCTAATTCTGGGTTCAATTTGTATATTGCTAAAATAGATTGAGGTTGCTAAGGGTTCCGGATTATTGTAGAGAACAAAGAAGCGAAATTGAGGTATGTATGGCTAACTCTCTTCTTCTTAGAATCAAACTCCTGGTGTCCGAATAATTGGTGTAAGTTCCAACTTGATTATACTAGAATCATTTGCCTTAGTGTGTTTGATTGAAAGATTCATGTTCCCTAATTGTTTTAGATGGTTACCATGTCATCATGCTATTTGAGAATGTAATTATGATTTTCCAAGCTCCTTCCCTTATGTGTGAAATGCCTTATGTGATGGTACTTATCGACATGAATGATGATGTTATTCGAACAAATAAAAAAAGAGGAAAGATTTGAATTTTAAAATGTTCCCAAGTGCCAAGAACTACTTAATAAATGAGGTTGTTTGTTCCATGTAATGGAGATGGGAAAGAAATGTGAATTGAGTGGACAGTTGAAAGAGGTTATGTCTCAAGTGAGATAGCTTAGCCGATCGGGACGAGATCGGATGCCATGCTGTACACATGGTGGCATTTGTATTGGAATTATTGAATTACATTGTGGATATGGATATGTCTCACTTCAGATGGCTTAGCCGATCGGGCCGAGATCGGACGCCATGTTGTACACATGGTGGCATTTGTATTGGAATTTTTGAATTACATTGTGTTTATGGATATGTCTCACTTGAGATGGCTTAGCCGGTCGGGCCGAGACCGGACTCTGTGTAAAAACACGGTGGCATTGTGAGTTGTGGCTTTGGCACTAAAGATTATTAATCTAAGAAGATGGAAAGATTGAATTGGAAACTATGTAATCCTTACTCGGTGTTTTCTTTGTATTTCTATGAAGTACTTATTGATTATTTTGACTGCCTTCTCTTTGTTTCACTGTTCATTCTACTAAGATTGGTGTTTGCCTTACATACTAATACTATTTGACAGTACTAACGTCCCTTTTGCCGGGGGTGCTACATCTTTGAATGGATGTAGGTGGTTTCATCGCAGATACTGGTGCTCTCTTTCTCTTCTCACAGCAGTCTTGGTGAGCCCCCTTTCTCCCAGGGGTCATGTAGTCCTTCTTTTGTATAAGTTTTCACATTTTGAGGTATAGCCGGGGCCTTGTTTCTGAAATTGTCATATTGCTCTTTTGTATCCTTAGAGGCTCCGTAGACGTTTCTGTGGATCATGTATGTATGTTGGGGCGGTCGTTAGACCGAGTTGTATTTTGGAAACTCAACTATGGCATAATATATATAAGGAAAATGAACTAGCAACATTTATATATTTATATAACTGATCTCTCCCCGGTTTTACAAATAGTGATGCGATCCCTTTTTGGGTTATGAATCAGTCTGGTAGGAAAGGTTTAATAGGCTTGCTCGACCGGGTTCACTCGGTTGAGTGCCGGTCGTGCTCCCCGAGGTTGGGCGTGACAAACTTGGTATCAGAGCCTAAGGTTTTAAAGTTTCCTAGGATGTCTCGGAGCCGTGTCTAGTAGGACCCTTCTTATCGGTGTGTTGTCGACCACATCTATAATTAGGGGGCTACTTGGACATTTAAGAATGATACCCTTCATTGTTGTTCTATATCGTGCGATAGAGCAGGACGTGAGGTTGTTTTCCCCTAACTCGTACATTGTTCTAACTTTCAGTAAATGGCACCTAAGAAGAGAGCGAGAATTGGCCAAGAAGCCAACACCACCCCAAGAGTTGTTGTTGATCCCTTACTTGATAATGCGGGTGAGGATAATCCCCCTTCTATCACACTGCCTGATTCATCTATTCCAGAACATACTGCCGCAGTTCCTACACCCGTGAAGGGTGCCACAATCCCTCCCACCGATATACCTGTTCCACCTCCAGTCCCAGCTCCAAGTCTCAGTATTTCTGATGGGGATCTTAGGGGAGCTATTTAGATGCTGACTCAGTTAGTAGCTTCTCAGGCCCAGAGGTCAAATGTTGCACCCACCCTATTTAGCTCGCAAGAGGATTCTTCTAGTTCTAGGGTAAACAGGTTCCTTTAGTTAGACCCTCCAGTGTTCACAGGTACTGATCCCGGGGCAGACCCTCAGGATTTCATTTATGAGATGCATAAGACTCTCCGAGTTGTGCGTGCTACTGAAGTAAATGGGGTAGAGTTGACCTCTTATCGTCTGAAAGGGGTGGCATATTCCTGGTTTGAAATGTGGGAAGATTCCCATGAGGAGGGGATCCCTCCGGCGAGATGGAGTGAGTTCGCGGATGCCTTCATAGACCATTTCTTGCCTGTCGTGACTAAGGCAGACCGTGTTGTGGAGTTTGAGACCCTTAAATAGGGTAGTAGGAATGTGTGGGAGTATCATATGGAGTTCATGCGCCTGTCAAAGTATGCTGTTCATATGATGCCGACTATGGAGGCAAGAGTGCACCGATTTGTACAGGGCCTTAGCCCTTTGGTTATTAATGAGGCTTCCATAGCTGCTCTAAATTCTGACATGAACTATGGAAGGATGGTGGCATTTTCCCAAGCTACGGAGCCTCAAAAGTTAAAGCTCAGGATGGAACGGGAAAGTAGTAGTAGGGCCCGATCAGCGGGCAACCTTGGGGATTCATTCAGAGGTGGGAGATCAGATTTTCGGGGAGGATCATCATGGCCATCCCAGTCTTATGCTCAGTCTTCAGCTAGTGCCCCGCCATCAGGGCATAGTCAGCAGCAGGGGAGTCGCTTTAGGCCCGGTCAAGGCAGCAGGGGGTCCCACCATCAGGGCTGATCAGGGGGGAGATTCCAGCAGATGCAGAGGGCCCATTGCCCTAAGTGTGGGAGGATACATTCGGGAGTCTGCTACCTGGACATGCCAGTATGTTACGGATGCGGAATGAGAGGCCATATTCAGAGAGAGTGCCGTGCATCCCGTCAGAGTGCAGGCAAGGGCACAACTTAGTCATCCAGTCCTACAGCTGCCACATCTTTAGCACATCCACCAGATCGAGGCTCTTCATCACCAGTAGGGCGTGGTACAGCTAGGGGTGGTGCACAGAGTTCGGGAGGACCCAGTCGATTCTATGCTATGAGTGGTCGACAGGAGTGCGGAGGCTTCCGCAGATGTCATCACAGGTATATTGACCGTTCAATCTCATGATGTGTATGCTCTTATTGATCCCAGATCTTCTTTGTCCTATGTTACTCCTTATGTTGCTACGAGCTTCGGGGTAGAACCAGAACAGCTTCATGAGTCGTTCTCTGTATCTACCCCAATTGGCGAGTTTATTACGGCCGCATGGGTTTATAGAGATTGTGTTGTCACGGTGCATGGTCATGATACCATGGACGATTTTATTGAACTAGGGATGATCGATTTTGATGTAATAATGGGAATGGATTGGCTTTATTCATGTTTTGCCAAACTTGATTGTCGAGCCAGAATCATGAGGCTTGAGTTTCCTAACGAGCCAGCTATTGAGTGGGAGGGGAATAATGTTATGCCAAAAGGTAGGTTTATTTCTTACCTTAAGGCCACAAAGATGATCAGGAAGGGTATATTTACCATTTGGTCCGAGTTACAGACACCACTGCTGAGGTGCCTACCTTGAATCTGTACCAATTGTGAATGAATTCCCCAATTTAATTCCGGATGAGCTCCCTGGAATTCCTCCAGACAGGGAGATTGATTTTGGGATTGATGTGATTCCGGGCATGTAACCTATATACATTCCACCTTATAGAATGGCGCCGTCAGAATTAAAAGAGCTAAAGGAACAACTAAGTGATTTGCTAGAGAAAGGTTTCATCCGACCGAGTGTGTCGCCTTGGGGCTCACCAGTTCTCTTTGTCAGGAAGAAAGATGGATCACTGCGGATGTGTATTGATTACCGGCAACTCAACAATGTCACAATCAAAAACAAATACCAATTGCCTAGAATAGATGATTTGTTTGATCAATTACAAGGTGCTAAGTTCTTTTCCAAGATTGATTTGCGGTCCAGGTACCATCAATTGAAGGTAAGGGAGCAGGATATTCCGAAAACAGCTTTCAGAACTCGATATGGGCACTTTGAATATTTGGTAATGTCTGTCGGGCTAACAAATGCCCAGGTGGCTTTCATGGATCTTATGAATTAAGTCTTCAAGTCGTTCCTCGACTCCTTTGTGATAGTATTCATTGACGACATCCTTGTGTATTCACGAAGTCGAGAGGATCACACCGATCACCTCAGGGCAGTTCTGCAAACTCTTCATCAACACCAATTGTATGCAAAGTTCCCAAAATGTGAATTTGCTTGAATCTGTTACATTCCTGGGTCATGTCATCTCCGGAGAAGGAATTAAGGTTGATCCTCACAAGATTGTAGCGGTGAAAGATTGGCCTAGACCTACTACTCCAACAGAGATTCACAGTTTCTTGGGTTTGTCCGGGTATTATAGGAGGTTCGTGGAGGGGTTCTCCACTCGTGCCTCTCCATTGACTAAATTAACGCAGAAGGCGGTTAAGTTCCAATGGTCCGATGCTTGTGAAAGGATCTTCCAGGAATTGAAATCCAGATTGACTTCGGCGCCGGTATTGACCCTGCCAGAGTGTACCGAGGGGTTTGTGGTGTATTGCGATGCTTCAAGGATCGGTCTTAGGTGTGTATTAATGCAACATGGTAAGGTTATAGCATATGCTTCAAGGAAACTTAAGAATCATGAAAAGAACTATCTAACTCATGACTTAGAGCTTGCGGTGGTGGTTTTTGCATTTATAATTTGGCGTCATTATTTGTATAGAGTCCATATAGATGTATTCACGGACCACAAGAGTCTTCAATACATCTTCAAATAGAAGGAATTGAACTTAAGGAAGAGAAGGTGGCTTGAGTTGCTCAAAGATTATGACATCGACATTTTATATCATCCGGGGAAAGCTAATGTGGTGGCGGATGCTCTTAGTCGGAAATCTATGGGTAGTTTGGCTCACTTGGAGGCATGTTTGTCATGCCCCAAAACCGAGGAGTGTGACCGGTGCTCAACCGAGTGAACCCGACCGAGCAAGCATGTTAGGTTTCATTCTACCCAAACTCATCCATGAATAGAGAAAATACATATTATCATTTATTAGACGAAAATGTGTTCATATCTACAATACCAATTCATTTCCAATAGTTTCATCATTTTTAAAGTCTCAAATAGACAAGTAATACATCCACAACATAACATAGTTTGTCTTTCCCCAGCAACAATACATAACCCACACTATGTTTATGGAGCCTCTATAGATAAAGAAGAGTACAATGATAATGCCGGCAACAAGGCCCCGGCTATACCTCAAATAGGATACACAAGAACAAAAGATTCATGACCCCGGAATAAAGTGGGGCTCACCAAGTCAGCTGGGAAGAAGGTGCACTGCTATCACTGATCAATATCTCCTGCTGTGGAACCACCTGCATCCATTGAAAGATGCAGCGCCCCCGGCAAAATGGATGTTAGTACCGTCGAATAGCACTAGTATGTATAACTAAACACCCTCTCAACAGAATGACAATTAATACAAAAAAGATTATCATAATATCAATGAAAGCCTTAATCAACATCAAACCTCAATTTAGGATCAAGACAGTGTTCAAATTAATTTCCATATCTCACATTGGGAGATTTTTAGTATCGATATACCATTGTCCACAATACCAGTGTTCACAATACCAATGCCACCGTACTTTTAGCACGGAGTCCGATCACGACCCGATCGGCTAGGCCATCCATTAGGGACATCAACCATAATTACTCTCAATATCAATACCACCATTTTTAACACTGAGTCCGATCACGACCCGATCGGCTAGGCTATCCATTAGGGACATCAACCACAATTACCATTTCAATTACAATTTCCAGCACAATCACCACCATGTGTGCGGCATGGTGTCCGATCACGACCCGATCGGCTAGGCCGTCTTATTTGAGACATCAACCTTTTTATATCAATCATCGCATTTCATAATACTTTCACATCTTTTCATTTCATTGACACTAGTGGCCATAATTATAAGATCATTCTTGGCACGTTGGCCATATTCAGTATTTCATGCTCACATTATCAATTTCAAATATCATCCTCATCATCAACAATAAACACAATTCAAATCAAAGTGTGTAGTACACATGTGAGCAATTTAGAGTCTAATGCACATAGAGATATTTCACAAAATTTGGCATAATAGCCTTCATTTGAACTTGACTTAAAGTCGAAACATTATTAATGCACAGCCCATATTTTAACACATCCTCAATTGGTAACATAACATGAATAGAGCATTTGGGATGCTTGTTGAACATATATCTTTCAACCAAATCTTACTCAGAATAGCCAATTTCATAATGAATCACTCGGGACTTACATAATTTACATGAATATCGTGGGATTTAATTCTAAGAGAAGAGTTTAGCCAACATAACTCACTTGAGCTTCCTTAAACTCTAAAACGTTCCGAAATTCTTATCAACTTCAATCTATTGTAGAAATATAATCAATTGAATCAAAATTTGGAAGATGATCATGGTTGCTCACTTGAGCATTTTATCAAACACTAGGTGTGCATAAGGTTTCAATGTCCTTTTTATGAAGGATTCCATCATCCCACAACCCAATCTTTACCATTTTTAGCTCAACAATCTTCATACACGCTTTGATATCACATGCATTTAAAATAATCAACTCTCATGCCCAAAAATTATCTTGCTAATTACCCATTTTTAGATGATTTCGAAATTAGGGTTTAGGGTGTAGAATCTTACCTCTAGGATGAAGACCTAGTGAGCTTCCCTTCTCAATCTTCCAAAACTTGGGCAAGAATTGAAGAACACTAATTGGAGAATACCTTCTCACTCTAGGGCACCCTCTCTCACTCTAAAATGTCAGATTTTGTCTCAAAAATGGCCCAAAGAGTGTATTTAACGAAATATGGTCGGATTTTAAAAACCCAAAAATGGAACTCCGGAACAGGGCATGCTATCGCATAGCCCATATGCGGACCGCATATCGGTCGCATATTTGGTTACAAAATAGCCAAAAGAACTGCATGTGTATGCGGTCACAATGCGGTCTGCATAACTGTTATGCAGTCGCATAATGCACTGCATAACAGTTATGCGGTCACATAATCGACCGCATAGTTGCCTCCAACTGACCTAATTAACTGCCTCACTCTGCGGCCATTATGCTGTCTGCAGAGTGGTTCTGCAATCGCATAATGGACCACAGAAATGCACACTTCCGCCAAAAAATTTCTTTTACTTTCCAATGCATTGTTCAACCCAAAAAGTCTGGCACCATGAAACATTATTATCTTTGCAAACTTTACCAGGTCTTACACTTAAGTACTTTGAAATTGTTCGGGGTGTTACATTGTTAAAAGCCCTTGGCCTGGGAGATTCACCAGTTGGCCAGTTTGGGAGTTCTTCTTACGGACTCTAGTGAAGGGGGAGTGATTGTGCGGAATAGGGCGGAATCATCGCTTGTGACGGGGGTCAAGGAGAAGCAATACAGTGATCCAGTGTTGGTGCAGCTGAAGGAAGGGATTCATAAACATAAGACTACGGCTTTTTCTCTTGGCATGGATGACGGTACATTACGGTACCAAGGACGACTATGTGTTCCAAATGTAGATGGTCTTCGGGAAAGGATCATGGCAGAAGTGCATACTTCTAGATATTCTGTGCACCCAGGCTCTACAAAAATGTATCATGATCTCAAGGAATTTTACTGGTGGAATGACATGAAGAGGGGTGTGGCGGACTTTGGGGCAAAATGTTCAAACTGTCAACAAGTGAAGGCCGAGCATCAAAGGCTCGGTGGTTTAGCTCAGAGTATAGAAATTCGAATGTGGAAATGGGAAATGATCAACATGGATTTTGTGGTAGGGTTACCACGCACGCCGCGTAGGTTTGACTCAATTTGGGTGATTGTGGGTCGACTCACAAAATCAACTCACTTTTTTCTAGTTAAATCCACCGACACTGTGGAACAATATGCTCAGTTGGATATCAAGGAAATAGTCAGGCTTTATGGCACTCTGATTTCCATCATTTCCGATCGAGGGGCCCAAGCTAATTTTTGGAAGACGTTTCAGCAAGGTTTGGGTACGCAAGTAAATCTTAGCACGGCTTTTCATCCACAGACTGACGGGCAAGCAGAGCGGACTATTCAAACGCTTGAAGACATGTTGCGTGCGTGTCTGCTTGACTTCAAGGGTAGCTGGGATGATCATTTGCCGCTCATAGAATTTGCTTATAATAACAGCTTTCATGCCAGTATTCAGATGGCACCGTTTGAGGCCATGTATGCTAGAAGATGTAGATCGCCGATTGGGTGGTTCGAGGTTAGAGAAGCTGAACTAATAGGACCAGACCTTGTGCATCAGGCTATAGAAAAGGTTAAGATCATAAAAGAGCGGTTGAAAACTGCTCAGAGTCGTTAAAAATCTTACTCGGATGTTCGTTGCAGAGACTTAGAGTTCAAAGAAGATGATTGGATGTTCTTTAAGGTATCTCCCATGAAGGGGATCATGCGGTTTGGGAAGAAAGGAAAATTAAGTCCGAGGTATGCCGGGCTCTATAGAATCATTCAAAGGATAGGTCAGGTGGCGTACAAGCTTGAACTACCACTTGAGATGTCATTAGTACACCCGGTATTCCATGTGTCCATGTTGAAGAAAGTAGTTGGAGATCCGTCCGCTATTGTGCCAGTTGAGACCATCGAGGTTAGTGAAGAATTGTCATATGAAGAAATTCCGGTTACTATTCTTAATAGGCAGGTCCGAAAGTTGAGAAACAAAGAAATTGCATCCGTGAAGATGTTATGGCGAAACCAACAAGTCGAAGAGTCTACTTGGGAAGCCGAGAATGAAATGAAAGAAAAGTACCCTCATTTGTTTGAATAGCCATGTAATAGATCTATGAAGTTGTTTCCCCTAAAGTTTGTATCGCTTTTTCGGCTAATATAAAAACATTCCTTTCTAGCTATATATATTGTTATTTTACATTTTGTTGTGTCATTTAATTCTATATGTGTTGCTAAGGTGTGCTTCGGGGGCTCTCTGGCAAGTGGATAGGCCTAAATACAAAGGAAACTCTAGCGAAATTTTCAGGAAGTTAGGAAGTTAGGCAAATTTGGGGCTGATGGTATGTGACATAACTGAAACTGTGTTAAGTGAACCTTGATCCTCATTTGAGGATGAATGATCATAAGTAGGGGAGGATGTAAGGACCCGTAAAATTTTTTACCAAAATACTCGGGGTTTCGTGGTGCCAAGATAGATTCCTGCATTTTGGATTGAACAGTACCCTACGAACTCAGAGGAAAATGTTTCGCAGAAGAAAGCGTTCCTGTGGCCCATTATGCGGCCGCATAATCACTCTGCGGACCGCATAATGGCCGCATAGTGAAGCAGTAAGTTTGGCCAACTTGAGGTTAGTTTTGCGGTCGACTATGCGACCGCATAATCGATATGCGGACTGCATATCGGTCGCATAATTCCTCTTGGGTTTCTATGGAGGGAGTTCTGCGGTGCATTATGTGACCGCAGAACAAGTATGCGGACTGCGTACTAGTAGCATACTTGAGCCTAAAGTTTAGGCCTCTGAGGGTCATTTCTGCGGTCACTTTGCGGACCGCATAACCATTATGGGGTCGCATATGCGACCGCAGACTTGTATCGGGGCACCATTTTTCTTAATTTAAAACCCGACCCCTATTCCATTAAAACATCCCTTAGTCTATTATGAGCTCATTTTCTGATACTTCTGGAGTGAGAGAGAGAGGGTTCAAGAGGGAGGGCCCATGTTTTCATCAAATTGATCTTCAATCATCACTCAAAGCCTTGAAAATATTCAAGTAGAGCACCAAAATTCTTCACCCTAAAAGGTAAGGCTTCATCACCCCAGCTCTAAATTTCAAACATAGCTATAATGGGGTACTAGGGTGATACTTCATGAGTATGAGGGAGGTTTATCTTGCATGCATGTGTGATAAAGAGTGTGGGGAAAGAAAGTGAGTTAGAGCCATGAACGTTTTCCTAATTCTGGGTTCAATTTGTATATTGCTAAAATAGATTGAGGTTGCTAAGGGTTCTGGATTATTGTAGAGAACAAAGAAGCGAAATTGAGGTATGTATGGCTAACTCTCTTCTTCTTAGAATCAAACTCCTGGTGTCCGAATAATTGGTGTAAGTTCTAACTTGATTATACTAGAATCATTTGCCTTAGTGTGTTTGATTGAAAGATTCATGTTCCCTAATTGTTTTAGATGGTTACCATGTCATCATGCTATTTGAGAATGTAATTATGATTTTCCAAGCTCCTTCCCTTATGTGTGAAATGCCTTATGTGATGGTACTTATCGACATGAATGATGATGTTATTCGAACAAATAAAAAAAGAGGAAAGATTTGAATTTTAAAATGTGCCCAAGTGCCAAGAACTACTTAATAAATGAGGTTTTTTGTGCCATGTAATGGAGATGGGAAAGAAATGTGAATTGAGTGGACAGTTGAAAGAGGTTATGTCTCAAGTGAGATAGCTTAGCCGATCGGGAAGAGATCGGATGCCATGCTGTACACATGGTGGCTTTTGTATTGGAATTGTTGAATTACATTGTGGATATGGATATGTCTCACTTCCGATGGATTAGCCGATTGGGCCGAGATCGGACGCCATGCTGTACACCTGGTGCCATTTGTATTGGAATTATTGAATTACATTGTGGATATGGATATGTCTCACTTGAGATGGCTTAGCTGGCTGGGCCCATACCGGACTCCGTGTAAAAACACGGTGGCATTGTGAGTTGTGGATTTGGCACTAAAGATTATTAATCTAAGAAGATGGAAAGATTGAATTGGAAACTATGTAATCCTTACTCGGTGTTTTCTTTGTATTTCTATGAAGTACTTATTGATTACTATGACTGCCTTCTCTTTGTTTCACTGTTCATTCTACTAAGATTGGTGTTTGCCTTACATACTAGTACTATTCGACTGTACTAACGTCCCTTTTGCCGGGGGCGCTACATCTTTGAATGGATGTAGGTGGTTTCATCGCAGATAGTGGTGCTCTCTTTCTCTCCTCACAGCAGTCTTGGTGAGCCCCCTTTCTCCCAGGGGTCATGTAGTCCTTCTTTTGTATAAGTTTTCACATTTTGAGGTATAGCCGGGGCCTTGTTGCTGGCATTGTCATGTTGTTCTTTTGTATCCTTAGAGGCTCCGTAGACATTTTTGTGGGTCATGTATGTATGTTGGGGAAGTCGTTAGACCGAGTTGTATTTTGGAAACTCAACTATGACATAATGTATATAAGGAAAATGAACTAGCAACGCTTATATATTTGTATAACTAATCTCTCCCCGATTTTACAAATGGTGATGCGATCCCTTTTTGGGTTATGAATGAGTCGGGTAAGAAAGGTTTAATAGGCTTGCTCGACCGAATTCACTCGGTTGAGCGCCGGTCGCGCTCCCCGAGGTTGGGGCGTGTCATCAACTTCCAAACTTATCAAACAAGTATGACAATTAGGTACCTCCCATAAGCTAATTACCCCTTAACTTCACCTTCCACAGCTTCCACCGTAACAATAGACAAATGATTCCTGACTACTCTCTCGGACATAGACACATGAAATACCAGGTTCATGGAGAACAACGATGGGGACCTTATATGCATAGCTCGGCCTATTTCCCCCTCTTGAGAATAACCTTTTCACTTTCTTCAACTCTAAATCTCTATGTTGGACACGCAAATTAAACCCTAGGAGCCTTTAACAATTATTCTATGATGAGCTAGAATGAATATGACCGTAGAGTTTGTTCCTAATATGTTCGATCATGGAATGATGTTTCTTCTTTGACATGTTTGAACCTGCAACTCTTGATAGATTTACTAAAAATAACAACAATGAGGTTCGACATTGGGCTGGAATTGTTCAAATATCCATCAATGTACTGAGAAAGGCATTCCATGAGGTTATATCCTAAGAGACATGAAGGTTAATACCTATAGTGCTGACATGGTTAGTCATTGTAATGACATCATTTGTTAGAAAGGTTATAATGGGTAATATGATGCTCTGGGAGAAAGACAAATAACGCCTATCCACCCAGGGATGTGAAACATTAAGGATAGTAAACTCTCCGTGAAAAGTTTTCTAAAATCCGGGGTTCCGTGATGCCGGGGCTGGGGAGTTGAAGGAAAATGTTGGGCAGAAGTAGGCATTTCTGCGGCCCGTTCTACGAGCATAATGGCCACAGAGTGGAGTAGTCTTTTGGGCCATTTTTAATATCATTTTCGTGGCCCATTATGCGACCGCATAACCATTTCGCGGGCCGCACTCTTGTCACATACCCAGCTTTGAGATTTTTTGGAGGGAGGTCCTGCCGTGCACTATGCGACCGCAGAACCGTTCTGCGATGCATTATGCGACCGCAGAATAGGTCTACGGGCCATATAATGACCGCAGACCTAGTCAGTTCCTTTCTAGTTTTGGCACCCAAATTATGCGGCCGATATGCAGACCACATAACCATTATGCGGTCGCATATGCGACCGCATATCCTATTCCGCGGGTTCATTTTTGGGGTTTTTAAACCCGACCCTATTTCGTTAAAACACAAGCCACAACTCATTATAAGCATATTTCTGATATTTTAGAGTGAGAGAGAGAGTTCTTAGAGTGGGGGAGCAACCTTCAACCTATTACACATCAATTGTTGCTCAATAATTGAGGATTAACAAGGGAGTCTTCATCCTATAAGTAAGAATCTATGTCCTAGCTCTCAATTTAGAAAATTTACAAAAAATGGGATAATTAGAGAGACAATTATTATGTGTGGGGGGGTTTGTCTTGCATGCATGTATTCTTGAAGTATGTGGGAAGGTTGTGAGCTAAAAATGGTAGAGAATGGGTTGGGAAATGGTGGAATCTTTCACAAAAGGATCTTGAAACCTTAATGCACACCTAGTGTTTGATAATATGCTCAAGTGAGGTAGAATCATGATCATCTTCCTAATTTTGGTTCAACTTATTATATTTCTAAAATAGATTGAAGTTGCTAAGAATTCCGGATCATTTTAGAGTTTGAGAAGCTCAATTGAGGTATGTTGGCTAAACCCCATTCTTCTTAGAATCGAATCCCACGGTGTTCATGTAATTGGTGTAAGTCCTTGACCATTATAGAATTGGCTATTCCTAAAATTTGTGTTGAAGGATGTATGTTCAATGTTTATTCTAATGAATGACTTTTAAATTTTGGCCACTAGTGCCAATGAATCGAAAGTATATGAAAGAAGTATGATGTGAGATGATTGACTGAAAAGGTAATATCTTGGGTAAGACGGTCTAGCCGATCAGGCCATGATTGGATGCCATATTGCACTCATGGTGGTAACTGTGCTGGAAATTACAAACTAAAAAAGGTAATGTCTCGGGTAAGACGGCCTAGCCGATCGGGCCGTGATCGGACGCCATGCCTCACACATGGTGGTACTATGCTAGAAATTATGACAAAATTGTGGTTATGGTCAATGTCTCAAATGAGACAACCTAGACGATCGGATAGTGATCGGACTCCGTGTAAGAATACGGTGGCATTGTGAATTAGGGTATATCAGCTCAAAAGATCACCCAACCTAAGAACATAGAAATTGACTTTAAAACTTATGTGATATTTAACATGATGTTTTAATATTATTTGATGCTCTTATTGAATTCTTGACTATTACACATCAATTCTTGCTCAATAATTGAGGATTAACAAGGGAGTCTTCATCCTAAAGGTAAGAATCGATGTCCTAGCTCTCAATTTCGAAAATTTACAAACAAATGGGATAATTAGAGAGACAATTATTAGGTGTGGGGGTTGTTGTACTGCATGCATGTATTCTTGAAGTATGTGGGAAGGTTGTGAGCTACAAATGGTAGTGAATGGGTTGGGAAATGGTGGAATCTTTCACAAAAAGACCTTGAAATCTTAATGCACACCTAATGTTTGATAATATGCTCAAATGAGCTAGAATCATGATCATCTTCCTAATTTTGGTCCAACTTGTTATATTTCTAAAATAGATTGAAGTTGCTAAGAATTTCGGATCATTTTTGAGTTTGAGAAGCTCAATTGAGGTATGTTGGATAAACCCCCGTCTTCTTAGAATCGAATCCCACGATGTTCATGTAATTGGTGTAAGTACTTGACCATTATAGAATTAGCTATTCCTAAAGTTTGTGCTGAAGGATGTATGTTCAATGTTTATTCCAAATGCTTCATCATGTCATCTTGCCATTTAAGGATGTGTTCAAAATGTGGAATATGTGTTAGAAATGTTAAGACTTCATGTCAAGATCGAATAAAGGTTGTTATGCCAATTTGTATGAAAAGCAATGTTTCTAAGATTCCCAAGTTGTTCATATGTGAATTTAATGTCTTTAATGGGAAACATATTGTTTTTGATAATGATAATGATGTTTGAATGTGGAAAAGGGAACTGGAATTATGAAATACGGCCAAGAGCCATGAATGATTTTAAAATTTTGGCCACTAGCACCAATGAATCGGAAGTATATGAAAGAAGATGATGAGAGATGATTGACTGAAAAGGTAATGTGTTGGGTAAGACGGCCTAGCCGATCGGGCCGTGATCGGATGCGATGCTACACTCATGGTGGTAACTATGCTGGAAATGAAAAACTGAAAAAGGTAATGTCTCAGGTGAGATGGCCTAGCCGATCAGGCCGTGATCGGATGCCACGCCGCACACATGGTGGTACTGTGCTGGAAATTATGATGAAATTATGGTTATGGTTGATGTTTCAAATGAGACAACCTAGCCGATCGGGTTTTGATCGGACTCCGTGTAAGAATACGGTGGCATTGTGAATTAGGGTATATAGGCTCTAAAGATCACCCAACCTAATAACATGGAAATTGATTTGAAAATTTATGTGATCTTTAACTTGATGTTTTAATATTATTTGAATCTCTTATTGAATTCTTGACTGTTCCTCTTGTATTATTATTCATTCTATTGAGATGGTGTTTTGCTATACATACTAGTGCTTTTCGATGGTACTAACGTCCCTTTTGCTGGGGGCGCTGCATTATTAAATAAATGCAGATGGTTACATAGCAGGCGATGTTGATCAATGATAGTGGCACATCCTCTTCCCAGTAGACTTGGTGAGCCCTACTTCATCCCGGGGTAGCGTTTCGTATCTTTGTTCATATTATTATTTCGTCTCAAGGTATAGCCGAGTCCTTGTCGCCAGCACTATCATACACTATTTTGCATCTTTTAGAGGCTCCGTAAACACTGTGTGGGTTGTACATGGGTGTTAGAAAAGTCAAACAAGTTATGTTGTGTATTTTGAGACTTAATAGTGTAGTAACTAATGAAACGATTTAATGTTGTATGTTTGAACTTCCTACTATTTAATTAATGATATCATGTCTTTTCTTGATCATGGGTGAGTTGGGTAGAAAGTATCTGACAGGCTTGCTCAACCGGGTTCACTAAGTCTAGCGCCATCCGTGCTTCCCGCGGTTAGGGCGTGACAGATTGTAAACTCTCTGCACGTGACAATGACATAGTCAATGATTCTAGAAGTAGAGTGATTAAAGATAACGGAACCCGGGGAGACACTATAGGATAGTCACGGAAGGTTTGAAGACGTTCGTAATGAGTTCTCCACGAGTATTCTGACTTGAAAAGTGCTTACATGATAATGAAGGATGGGAAAAACATGAGGAGCTGACATGATGATATGATAAACCCAAAAGTGCATTTGGTCTTGACTGAGAGCCTATTGAGGGTGCTTATGAGCAATGAATTGTTACAACAATATATAGAAGGACGTCATCTCTAATGGTTATCCAACCAGGGTCTGGAAAGTAACACCGTTAATTTACTACTAAAGAGCACAGACAGGACACGTTGTAGAGGTATAAGGAGAAAATGAACACTTGTTATGAACTAAACATGTTTATGCTATAACAACTATAAAGCTGCAACGCCCGACCACGTCATGAGCCGCTACAATACTAGGAACAAGGTAAGATACTCACTGGGGTATGATCTAGGTGGATTGAAATTCATACTGAGATGGAAAGATATAAGATCTTCCCATGACAAATTTGTGTAAGTCCTAAATTTTTGAGAGAAACTTTATGCGAACAAGTGACCATTTCAATTGACATGTACACATATGATAGGTGCTAAAATATGCTCTTATGTGACTAGACGGTGAAAAGGGTTTATGATAATGCTCCCAAAGTGAGTAAAGTGACTATTCAAACCATGTGAGTCACATGCACAGGAGAAAGAGAGTGGCTCAAGAAAGCTCTCAACACTAGGCTGCCTTGCATTAGATTCGATACCATGTAGATAAACATTATGAAAGTGTGTGCACAAGTACAAGTGAGCAGGTGTTATCCATTTGGATCAGAAGGTTCTACAAGAAATTCATCATGTATAGTCCTTTATTGAGAATTTAGGAAAACAAGTGGAAACTATTGACCTAGGGTTGTGGCTCAATTCAAAGAAATCATTATAGAACTCAACTCCTCAAGGGGTTGTAAGTAAGAAAATTCCGATATAGAGACTTCACGAATAATATGTCTCGTTCAAAAAGTAGATACTTGCAATGTTTTGTGATTCAAATTCTTGTTAAGACCATATTTATGCAGGCTCTCAATATAGATTTACATAAACAAGAAGGAAAAACATGTGGTGTTCAAAATGATATACTAGGGAGTGACTTACTTGGTAACTTTAGATTGAAGAGGTAGTGCCTTAACTAATTCCCCTCGACTCCACATCCGTAACACGCATTGGTACCATAGTGACATACCCCCGAATGACATATCCTACACTTCACGCAACGAGGATGAGGTCCGCTAAACTGACTCGCCCCACTGGCCTGATATTTACCCTTTTTGCATACATCAAATGCATCCCCCTTGTCCTTCCTCCAGGCCTCCATTGGTGGGAGTAACAACCCATGCACTGGTTTGCTATGTAGGCCTTTGGAATAGCCTAAATATGCTACCTCTAACACGCTGCTGAGCATACTACCGACATGACGCCAAATGTTCCTTCCCCCATATCAGGCAGAGCGGAATGGGTGTACCCAACCTAGGGAATTTGTTCTTCTTGTGCCCCCTCTTTCCACAGCTATAACATATTTCCAGAGTCAGCCAACATCTCCCTAAGTGACATTTCTTACAAATCAAACAATCCGGCTTATTAGTACCAACATTCCTCTTTCGTTTCTCAAGTGCTCTAACCACATGATCCGGTGATGCGGTGACAATGATAGGAACAAGGGAACTTCCCCTAGAAATATGTTCCTCCTATCCCATCATAAATGAGCAACACACCATTTGTTCTTTAAATACTTTATCCCTAAAGAGGGCAATACACAATTTCAACACATGAGTATGTAAGAACTCAAATCACTTTGGAAATATTTATGAAGGAGAGCACAATATGAAGGAGAGCATAACCGATACACACGGTCCACAAAAATAGTATCGCCCACCGGCATAGGTACATGAACATGTGAAATTAAGGACTCATGGGGCATATCTAGATAATGAGTAAAGTACGATGATACATACGAATTAGTGGAACCAGGGTCAAATAATATAGAAGCCTCCATGTGGCACATTGAAACAATACCTATGATCACTGCATCTGAAGCAACAACATCTGGCATGGCAGGAAAAGTATAGAATCGGGCGTGACCGCCACCTGATTGGCCTCCCCCTCTTGGGCGACCCCTAGGTGACTCACCCCCACCCCGAGCTGGCGGAGCGGGTGGCAAAGTAACTGGTGTTAAAGTCATAGTTTTACTCCTCTACTACACTGGACCTCCCGAGCGTCGAGGACACTGTCTCCATATATGCCCAAATTCCCTGCACTGAAAGTAGTTCCCCGGTACTGGTGGTGGTGCGGTCTAAATGGCCCCGATAACCAGAATAACTACTGGAAGCACCCGGTGCAAATGAACCCTAAACTGAAGGGGCACGCGAGGAACTCTGGGCTGGAGTGGTACCGAAAGATGGCTGACCCTGATGAGAACTATATGAACCGTGACTGGATGATGCACCACGGTGAACTAGATGACCCGTCTGAGAGTGTCTGTAAGGACAACCCATCTGAGAGTGTTTATAAGGACGACCCCTACCGCAGTAAAACTGACCGCCTGAATGAACACCGCTGAAATAACATGGTCCATGAGGCCTCTTGGCCTCCCTATCTCCACGTTCCTAGCTACAGACCATCTCTATCTGCCGAGCAATGTCAACTACCTCATCAAAAGTAGCACCAGATACCCTGTCCCAAGTCATAAGTAACCGCAGCTGATATGTGAGGCCATCAATGAATCTCTTAATCCTTTCCCTATTAGTGGGAACCAACCAAACTACATGACAAGCCAACTTAGAAAATCTCATCTCATACTGCATCACACACATGCCATCCTGACATAACTGCTCAAACTGTTTGTGCAGCTCTTCTTTGTGAGACTATGGCACAAACTTCTCCAAAAAGATAATGGAGAACTCCCACCATGTAAGTGGTACTTCACCGACCGGCCTACGCCTCTCATAAGCCTCCCACCAACTGAAGGCAGCCCCATAAAACTAAAAAGTAGTGAACGAGACCCCATTGGTCACCAGAATACCCGCGGTCCGAAGAATCTGCTGGCACTTATCCAGAAAACCCTTACCATCCTTTAACTCAGCACCGCTAAATGATGGAGGTCAAAGCCTCCAGAATCTCTCAAGCCTTATCTGCTCATCATCTTCCATAACAGAAACTACCGGGACCTAAGCAGCTGCAACCGGCTGAGCTGGTAATGTCCCCAGTATCTCAAGTCCCTACACTACCTAATCAGGAGTATGGAAAACTGGGGTAGGAGTACCTCCCCCGACCTGAGAAGTGGCAGGTGCGGCCTAAGCCGAAACCACCTGAGTAAGGCCAGTGCAAACTGTCAATATCGGGGCCAAAGACTCTTGAAGGCCTGGAATAACAATGGGCACAACTGGTTCCTGAGCTAGTCCTGCCGACTCAACTGTATTAGAAATCTACTCCCGAGCTGGAGAAACTAGTGGTGCCGCTCCAACTATTGTACGAGCTGTACCTCGACCTCTACCTCGGCCCCGGCCTCTCGCAGCCCTAACTGGTGGCTGACCATCCGATCTGGTAGTACGTGTTCTCACTATATGTGAGAGAATAGAATAACAGAAATTTAGTTCCTGAAATCAACAAATTCGCACGACAGAATACAAGAAGGTGAAAGATTCCTAAGGGTTTGGCAGCCTCTCGAAGATAAGTACAGACGTCTCGTAACCGGTCCGCAAGACTCTATTAAACCTGATAATGACTTGTGAGACCTATGTAACCTAGGCTTTGATACCAAATTGTCACGACCCAAAATCTCACCCATCGTAATGGCACCTATCTCAATACTAGGCAAGCCGACAATATAAATAACCCACGATTTCCTTTAATTTTAAAAAAATAATATTTAATGTCAATACAAAAATCTCATTAATATTGACATAAAACACTTTCAAAATCCAATGTCACTTAATACATGAGCATCTGTACATTTCAAGTCTGGAAAACACGGTCTATAATAATCTGAGACCAAATACAATAAACAAAAGGATAGGGAAGTCGAGACAAGGTCTGCGAAACATGGCAGCTACCTCTGAATCTCCGAAAAATCAACTATGGAAAGCGTCAACACCCACTATGTCGGGGATCCTCCCATTCACTCCAACCTCACAATCACTATTTACTCACAATCACTCATTCCTCTCAGTCACTCAGCACTCGGCACTCGCACTCAGTAGGTACCTGCGCTCATTGGGGGTGTGTACAGACTTCGGAGGGGCTCCTTTAGCCCAAGCACTATATCTAGCCAATCATGGAATAAATCAATGAAACATACTGCAGAGTGAAACCCGATCCTAAAAATATCCTCACAATTAGGCCTTATGCCTCACTCAGTCATCAACCTCTCCAGTCTCTCGGTCTCTCAGAAATCATGATAAGCAGCCCAACATCAATGATATGATGCATCAGTAATGAATAAGAGAGACTAAGGTAAAAATGTGCAAATAAAACTGTGACTGAGTGCAAAACAACAATTTAGCAGATAATTCCACAAGTACACGACCTATGTGGGGCCAACAGTGTAAACATATGATTTAAACATGATTTATAAATCAATTTCTCCAACACATGGAAAAATGTACGAATATCAACAGATTATTCAACTACACAATTTCATGGAATTGACCAAGTCACAATTCCTACGGTGCACGCCCACACGCCCATCACCTAGCATGTGCACCACCTCAAAATCAGTCACATAACACATAATTCGGGGTTTCATACCCTCAGGACCAAATTTAGAACTGTTACTTACATCAAACCGTGAAATTCTTTATTCTACAATGCCTTTGCCTTGCGAATTGGCCTCCGAATACCTCGAATCTAGCCACAAATAGTCTGATTCAGACAATAATAATTATTGGAATTAATTCCATAAGAATATAATAATTTTCCAACAAAAATCTGAAATTATTTCAAAAATCTCCCGTGGGGCCCACGTCTCGGAACCCGACAAAAGTTACAAAATCTGAAAAGCCCATCCAGCCACGAGTCTAACCATACCAATTTTACCAAAATTCGACCTCAACTCCACCTCTAAATCCTCAAATCTTATTTTCAAATCCCTAAGTTCAAATCCCCAATTTACATCTAAAAAACATGTAATCTAGTCAGATTATTCTCTGATAATTCAATATTATGGACATGCGTCAAGATTTCCTGTGATTTCCCGCTCAAAAATCGCCTTACCCTCTTTTGGAAATGTTAAAAATGACAAAATTCCTCGGACCCTTCTGTTTTGTACATTGCCCAGTGCTTTCGCACATGAAGCTCATTAGACGCTTCTGCGGTTCCCGCTTCTGCGACCAAGCTGCCACTTCTGCGGCTAATTGCGCTTCAGTGGAGCTTCTGCGGACACGCTTCTGCGATGAAGGTGTCCGCTTTTACGGTCTTGCCCAGCTCCCCTCACCTCCGCTTCTGTGACTTTTGAATCGCGTCTGCGAGTTTCCATCTGCTTCTTCGGACCTTGCGCACCTGCGATGCCCATTGCGCTTCTGCGTGCTCTCACCTGCGAGCCAAATTCCGCAGATGCGATTGCACCAGAAGGCAGAAACTTCAATTTTTCCTCTATGTCCGAATTTGATCCGTTAACCACTCGAAACTTACCCGAGGCCCCCGGGACCTCAACCAAATATACCAACAAGTCCTAAAACATCATGCGAACTTAGCCGAGTCTTCAAATCACATCAAACAACGCTAAAAATACGAATCACACATAGACTCAAGCCTAATGAACTTTGAAAACTTACAATTTCTACAAACGACGCCGGAAACTATCAAATCACGTCTGATTGACCTCAAATTTTGCACACAAGTCATAAATGACATAACGGAGATATTCAAATTTCCATAATCGTATTCCAACCCCTATATCAAAAAGTCAACCCCCCGATCAAACTTCCCAAAAAATTCGACTTTCGTCATTTCAAGCCTAATTCTACTACGGACCTCCAAATAATTTTCCGGACACGCTCCTAAGTCCAAACTCATGATACAGAGCTATTGAACTCAACAAAATTCAAATCCGATGTCATTTACACATAAGTCAACATCCGGTCAACCTTTCCAGCTTAAGTTTTCAATTATGAGATTAAGTGTCTCATTTCACTCCGAAATCCTTCCGGACCCGAACCAACTAATCCGGTAAGTCATCAAATAACTGTAAAGCATAAATTGAGCAGTAAATGGGGGAACGGGGTTATAATACTCAAAACGACTAGCCGGGTCATTACCATTAACCTCGTGTTGAAAGCAGTGACAAGCTCGGAAGAAGGTCAGTGTCTGACACCAGTAATCAATAATGATGCAGGATGTGATAATGTCATTAACAATAAATAACTCAAAAGGTTTCTTATTTAGCTCGATCACAAATACATGAAACATAAACATGCTTTACAAGGATACAGTTAAAGTCCAAATCTTTCACGGAATCACAAAACAATGAGTTTATCAAAAATGTGATTTTTCCACATGTTCAACAATGGATAAGACTATTCATTTACTAGTTAGCATGAGGTAAATACATCTACATGCCTACATGTCTATATATATGCCAAGTCATCAAATGTCCTATTACCGTCTAGCATGAGGAATATACATCTCTATGCCCATATGTCAAATGTACATGCCAAGTAATAATTTCATAGAGATATAATCGAATACACACTCTTAGGGCGCTGCAGGTGCTTGGCTCAAATGCCCCACTTAATCACACACAATCACACAGCACTGACGGATGCTTGGCATCAATGTCTCTCACCAAAGCACGTGTAATATCAATGTGCATGTGCCTATTGTTGGCATGTCAAACTCCGGAGGGGTAGATCCTTCCAAGCGCTAATCAAAATCACATAGCCCAATCACGAGATCTAGTGCACGGCCTCAAAATTAGTGGCACTTAGTCAAATGTGGGGCCTAGCATATGCGCAACGTCAATATTAATATAACTATTGCAGCATGAACCCCGATCCAACTTGACTCACAACATGGCTCTACGGCCCACATCAGTCAACATTCACACAGAAACATGATCCACTTATATAACATGCAAGGACACCATAACATGTGAGATAGCATATCTAAAGTGCATAAAGACAAAGATATAACATGCAGATGTAACTATCATGACTGTACAGTATGACTACGGCTCAAGACAACTAGCTCAACATGGCAAAAATAGCCCTATCATATCTCAAACGGTTAGGCAGGTAGCCTGGACATGAAAATAAATCATAACATAACCCTCTTATCATGTTAAGAACCCTAGTTTTCTTACGAGGCACTTTTACGTGCTAAAACAAATAGGGTGTAACATTGCTATCTTTACTGACACTTCGCATTTGCCAAGTTGATGTCGCAATTGCGACATCTGAGGCCATTTTCTAGATTTCTTCTTTTCAACTTCTTTTTGACTCATTTTTACTTGGTTTCTTCATGATCACTTCTAAATCATATAGAACCTATAAAATAGAAGTAAACGACATTAAACATACGATTTCTTCAATCAAACATAGGAAAAATCTAAGCTTAAAGATGAGATAAGTTGGTAAAATACCAACTTATCAGCCTCCAACTCCCTACCCTCAAAGACTTTCCAAGAAAAATGGTAATAATCAATTCATGAAGTTCATTCAAATGATGAAGAGTCTTTCAATTAATGTTCCATTTGTAGAAGCTTTGGAACAAATGCCCTGTTATGCAAAGTTTATGAAAGATCTTGTGACTAAGAGGCGGTCAATGAATTTTGAAACTATCAAGGTCACTCATCAAGTGAGTGCAATTGTTCATTTCATGGCTCCTAAGTTGGAGGATCCCGGTACTTTCACGATTCCTTAAACAATTGGGAGTGCCGAGTTTGCTAATGCTCTTTGTGATCTTGGGGCGAGTATCAATTTGATGCCCTGTTAAGTTTTCAATACTTTGGGAATTAGGAAACCAAGACCCATATCTATGTGTTGTAAATGGCCGATCGTACCATGAAGAGGTCGTTGGGTGTGATTGAAGATATTTTGGTCCGGGTTAATAAGTTCATTCTTCCGGCGGAGTTTGTTATTCTAGATTGTGAAGTTGATTATGAAGTGCCTATCAGTCTTGGGAGACCTTTCCTTGCTACGGGTAAGGCTTTTTGTAATGTGGAAGCTGGAGAACTCACTTTTTGGGTTGGGATGAACAAGTGATATTCCTTGTGTGTAAGTCTATGCCACAACCAAATAACAATGAGGTGTGTTTTTGTGGATTTTGTGACCAATATTATTGTTGATGATACAAGTGCTACAATTAATATTGGTGATATGTTGGAAGCCGTTTTGCTAAAATTTGATGATGATGAGATGGATGGTTTTCATTGAATGTGTGCATTCTTTGCAAGGAATGGGGTTGTACAACTATGCACCCCGGAAATTATCTTTGGATCTTGAGAATAGAAATACTCCTCCTACAAATCCTTCTATTGAAGAGCCACCTAATTTGGAGTTGAAGCCATTACCTCCACGCCTTCGGTATGAATTTCATAGCCGTTGTTCTACTTTATCAGTTATTGTTTCCTATTGTTTGACTAACATGCAGGTTGATTCCACATTGGCGGTGTTGCAATAGAAGAAGAAGGCTATTTGGTAGACTTTGGCGGATATTCGGGGTATAAGCCCCGCCTTTTGCATGCATAAGATCAAGTTGGAGGATGTTGTTAAACCGTTCATTGAACATCAAAGAAGACTCAATGAGGCTATGCAAGAAGTTGTCAAGAAGGATATTATCAAGTGGTTGGATGCCGGGGTTGTCTACCCCATCTCGGATAGTTCATGGACCTCTACAGTTCAACGTGTCCCAAAGAATGGGGGAAAGAAGGTTGTTTCCAATGATAAGAATGAGTTGATTCCTGCAAGAACGGTGGCCGGATGGAGGGTTTGTATGGATTATCGTAAGCTCAACAAAGTTACAAGGAAGGCACTCTTTCCACTTCCTTTCTTAGACCAAATGCTAGATAGATTGGCCAACCAAACTTTCTATTATTTTCTTGATGGTTACCCGTGCTACAACCAAATTCCCATTGCTCCAGAAGATCAAGAGAAAACAACCTTTACATGTCCCTATGGTACTTTTGCTTTCAAGTGGATGCCTTCTGGTTTGTGCAATGCACCGGTGAATATTTAACAGTGTATGATGGCTATTTTCACGGACATGGTGGAGGACTACCTTGAAGTTTTCATGGATGACTTCTCGGTGGTTGGGGAATCTTTTGATGATTGTCTTGCAAATTTGGATAAAATGTTGGCTAGATGTGAAGAGACCAATTTGGTGCTTAATTGGGAGAAATTCCATTTCATGGTTGAGGAAGGCATTGTCCTTGGCCATATAATTTCAAGGAATGGAATTCAAGTTGACAAGGCGAAGATTGAGGTGATTTCTAAGCTTCCACCCCAAACATAGGTGAAGGGTGTGCGAAGTTTCCTAGGCCATGCGGGTTTCTACTGGAGCTTTGTCAAAGATTTCTCTAAAGTGGTGTACCTATTGTGCAAGCTCAATGATAAGGATGCCAGGTTCCATTTCAATGATGATTATATGAGGGCTTTTGAACTATTGAAACTCAAGTTGACAACTACTCCTATCATTACCACTCCAAATTGGAGTTTGCCTTTTGAACTAATGTATGATGCAAGTCACGTAGCGGTTGGGGCTGTTTGAGGCCACGTATTAACAAATTTTTTCATCCGGTTTCCTATGCTAGTAAGATGATGAATAGTGCCCAAGTTTGTTACACTGTTACGGAGAACGAGCTGCTTGCTATTGTATTTGCCATTGAGAAGTTCCGCTCGTACTTTATGGGTGCCAAGGTTATTGTCCACACGGATCATGCGGCGCTTCGCTAACTTATGAACAAAAAGGATTCTAAAGATCGGTTGATGAGATGGGTACTCTTGTTACAAGAATTTGATTTTGATATTCAGGATAGGAAAGGTAGTAAAAACCAAGTGAAAGAGGGGAGGGGAGAAGGAGGGGAGGCCACATTATGGCCTTGAAATCAATGACTCATTCCTCGATGACCAACTATTTGAAATTTCAGTGAAAGAGGTGTCATGGTTTGCGGACTTAGAAAATTTTCTTTTGAGTGGAATCATTCCGGATGAGTTCTCTTAAAACCAAAGGAATATGCTCAAATCAAGATTATTATTGGGATGAACCATACCTTTTTTGGATTTGTACGGATGGGGTGATTAGAAGGTGTGTACTGCAGAAGAGCAAGGTGATATTCTTGGTGCTTGTCATTCTTAGCCATATGGTGGTCATCATGGTGGAGCAAGAACGACGACCAAAGTTCTTATATGTTGTTTCTATTGGCCTACGATTTACAAGGATGCAAGTAAATTAGTGAAAAGATGTGATGAATGTCAACGGGCCGGTGGAATTTCAAAGAAAAATGAGATGCCTCTCACAACCATCTTGGAGATTGATATTTTCGATGTGTGGGGCATTAACTTTGTGGGCCCTTCTGTGAGTTCTTGTGGAAATACTTACATCTTGGTCATGGTGGATTATGTGTCCAAATGGGTTGAGGCCGTTGCATTACCCAACAATGAGGCGAGAAGTGTAGTGGCTTTCTTCACGAAAAGTATTTTTACAAGATTTGGTACTCCACGTGCAATCATATGCATTGGGGGTCACACTTTTGCAACAAGGCTTTTGACACTTCACTTAGCAAGTCTGGTGTTACTCACAAAGTCACGACTCCCTATCATCCACAAGCTAGTGGTCAAGTGGAAGTCTCCAACCCAAAGATAAAGAGTATCTTGTCTGAAACGGTGAATGCTAATCAGACAGATTGGTCCAAGAAGCTTGATGATGCATTATGGGCTTATCGGTCGTCTTACAAAACACCTATCATAATGTCTCCATACTGGTTAGTGTTCGGTAAAGCTTGCGATCTTCTAGTGGAACTAAAGCACAAAATGGACAGAAGAATGTCAGAAAGCTTTCGATATGATCAAAGAAAATTTGTAAATTCCACCTGTGTTAGTCCCCCCCCCCCAAACCCTAGAAACCGTTGCTATTGTACATGTTTGTTCTGGATAATACATTTGGATGCATGTTGGGATGACACGATGAGACTGGTAGGAAAGAGCAAGCTATCTATTACATGAGCAAGAAGTTTATACCGTACGAGGCCAGATACACTTTGTTAGAGCGAACCTGCTGCGCTTTGACTTAGATCGCTCAGAAGTTAAGGCACTACATATCGGCATACACCACACATCTGATATCCCGATCCGCTCAAGTACATCTTCTAGAAGCCGATGCCTACTAGAAAGTTGGCTAAATGGCAGATTCAACACAAAGCGAGTTTGATATTGTGTGCGTAATGCGGAAAGCTATAAAGGGAAAAGCATTAGCCTACCATCTTGCAGAGAACCCGATGGAAAAGGACTACGAGCCGCTCATTATGTACTTTCCGTATGAAGAAGTGTTGTCCACAAGAGAAGACATTGCACAGTCGTACCCATGGTGGAGAATGTTTTTTGATGGAGCAGCAAACTTCAAAGGTGTAGGGAATGGGGCAGTCTTAATTTCTGAGTTAGGACAGCATTACCCAACTTCAACGAAGATAAGGTTTCCTTACACCAATAATATAGCTGTGTATGAAACATGCATCCTCATGATTAGGATGGCAGTCAACATGAACATCAAGGAACTTCTGGTCATAGGAGATTCTGATCTATTGATACATCTAGTTCAAGGTGAATGGACTACCAAGAATGTCAAGATCATTCTGTACCTGCAATGCGTGAAAGAGTTGTGCAATAAATTCATCAAGATCGAATTCAAACATGTTCTTAGAATCCAGAATGAGTTTGCCAATGCTCTTGCAACCTTGTCATCTATGATCTAGCATCCAAATAAGAATTACATCGACCCTATTGAGATAGAGGTTCGGGATCAACATATGTACTGTTTCCATGTAGATGAAGAGGCAGACGATAAGCCGTGGTACTACTACATGAAAAGGTTCCTTGAACCAGGAGAATACCTAGATAATGCCACCCATGTCCAAAAACGAGCATTAAGAAGACTAGCAAATCACTTTTTCCTTAATGAGAAATTCTTGTACATGAGTATACCAAACTTGGGTCTGTTAAGGTGTGTAGATGCCGCTGAAGCGACCAGATTATTGGAAGAAATACACGCAGGAACATGCGGACCTCACATGAATGGTTTCAATTTGACCAGGAAGATTTTAAGAGCTAGATACTTTTGGATGACCATGGAAAGCGATAGTATCCGTTACATGTAGAAGTGTCACCAGTGCTAGATTCACGAGGATTGCATCCAGGTTCCACCTAATGCGGTCAATTTAATAGGTTGTCCTTGGCCATTTTCCACTTGGGCATGCACGTGATCAGACCTATAAAGCATGCCGCATCAAATAGACAATATTTCATACTAGTAGCCATCAACGACTACACCAAATAGGACGAAGCTTATACATACAAGGGCATTACAAAAAAAGTGGTAACAAATTTCATCTGTAACAACATAGTATGCCAAGTCGAGATCCTAGAGTCAATCATCACCGATAATGAAGCCAAACTCAACAGCGATCTCATGAGGGAGATTTGCGAGAACTTCAAAATCATTCATTATAGTTCCACAGCCTACAAGCTGCAAATGAATGGAGTTGTTTAAGAAGCCAATAAAAACATCAAAAGGATCCTATGAACGATAGTGGAAAATCATGGACAATGACAGAATAAATTATCCTTTGCTTTATTGGGTTACCGAACCACCATGAGAATCCACCAGGGCAACACCATACATGCTGATATATGGTACCGAAGCTGTGATACCCACAAAGGTCGAGATACCATCTTTGAGGGTCATTCAAGAAGCCAAGTTAGATGACGCAGAATGGATACGAGTTAGACAGGAGCAACTTATGCTCATCGATGAAAAGGGAATGGACGCAGTATGTCGCGGTCATGTCACGCCCTGAAATCGAGGAGCGCGACCGGTGCTCTACCGAGTAAACCCAGTCCAGCAAGCCTAATTTACATTAACCTCTCATCATTACTCATGCATGATTTACCATACCATAATTAGATCTTGACTTTCATATTGAATACATTTGGCTCAATGGCCCATATTTTCTTTCTCGTGATGGTTACACAACTTTATAAATAGCTGTAAATACTGTGAACATAAATACATGACAAAACTCAAATCTTTAATTGCATGACCTACATTGTACATGGAGCTTCTATGACAATAGAAACCTAAATACATAAAATTAAATAGACCCAAACATCCACTAGAACTGTAGTGGGCTCACCATATGCTGAGTAGTGAAGAAGATCCCTATCAAAGATCCATATCATCTTGTAGAAGTATACCTGCATCCATTAAAAAATGCAGCACCCCTGACAAAAAGGACGTGAGTACATGTGAAATAGTACTCATATGTAAGACAGTCAAAACAACATATGAAAATACGGTAACTTAATTTAGAGGCAAATGAAGTACATCAAGAAACTACGAAACATCCTATAGAATCACATTTCAAGTCTTATTATACTTGCATTATTCTAAACATCTTTTAGGATCAACTGAGCCATATGAACTATACGTGGAATACATAATATAATGTAATTGTAACAACATGTACAAATAAGGCCAATGAAAGTGGCACCTTCCTTTCTTATTTTTCACAAATACATTTCATAGACCGTCCTTAGTGTTCACATATCATATTGTACACCTGTGCGTCTCATAGACCATTCACAGTGTTTACTTACACAATACAAATACACCTATTCAAGGGCATGGAAATACAACATGAATATGATGAGTCATGTTGACAATAAAAGGGCTTGGATAGCCGTTAACGTCAAGCAAATTTATTAAGAGCTTCCATTAACTTTTATATATATTAAGTCGGGGATTCTCTATAAGCACCTTCACACAAAGCGCCCCTGCCACCTCACCCCAACATATGTGGGTGGAGGTGTATCACAGTACCACAATCCCTACACAAAGCGGCCCTGCCGCCTCACCCCAATATATGTGGGTGGAGGTGTATCACAATACCACAATCCCTACACAAAGTAGTCCTATTGCCTTACCCCAATATATGCGGGTGGAGGTGTATCACAATACCACAATCCCTACCCAAAGCGGTCCTACCGCCTCACCCCAATATATGCGGGTGGAGGTGTAATCCCAATCACAATACCATATATAAAGTCAAAGAGACGTAGTTTGTCATTACATTTACGGTCGTAATTTCCCATATCATTGGAATACTTCATGTTTATGCTCATCATGGAGAAATACAACTCATTACATTAGCACATGCATGGTAAACCAACAAGTCGATTTCAATGGCACATGATCCCAATTTATTTTCTTAAGGTTCATCATCATATAGCATAGGACATCTCCCTTTCATCTCACTATTCACTCACTTGACATCTTGAGGTCATTAGCTAGATTCATGACTCTTGGGGACTTAACAATCGAAGTCATTTACATACATTATTTCAGAAGCATACAATTATAGTTGAAACCATTGGGACATACAACACCTCATAATTCTCATTTAGGCAACAACCATATTTCATGTTCATACTATCACTTACTTATACTTGCCATGGGTGATCATAGAACATTTAAAATATTTAGCAACACCATAGCCTCTCCTCATGAGGGCGTAGGATCTTATAAGACATTGGGAACATAAGTACAAATACGTTTATCTCATAATCTTTCACACCATATATCACTTCATATTACATTCAACTACTTACAACATCATTATTTCATTGGCTCCCTTGGCCATACATATTATTCTTCATTTATGTCACCGTGGCCGTATATCATATTCAAACTTTCATTTCTTTACTTTCATGGGTCATCATCATAAACATCATCATATAGAATACACTTGAAATACCTTTCCCCAAAAGGGCAATACACAATTTCAACTCATGAATATGTAAGAAATCGAAACATATTGGAAATACCTACCAAGCATAGCATTAGTTAGAACAACCACATGTGGACATGACTTGAGTACATAAGCTTTTGGATAATTCTATTTTCGGAGTCAACTTGGAATAGTTGAATCAAGGCTCATTTTATAATATTTCACACATCATATCCCCAACTCACTACTTTCACTTTCAAGCATCTATATAGATTATCGACAACAAGGAATCCTTAATCACGACTTTTAGTACACCTATGAGCAATTAAGAGTCTTATGCACATTGAGACTTCTTACACAATTTGACATAATAGCCTTCACTTGAAACACTACTTGGAGTCATAACATTTTTATACCCAACTCATGCTTTGAACACATTCATGAAGGATAACATCATATGATAAGAGCATCCATAACACATTTTGAACATATACCTTTCAACACAAAGCTTATTTGGAATAGT
The DNA here is from genome assembly GCF_000715075.1 of Nicotiana tabacum. NCBI lineage: Eukaryota > Viridiplantae > Streptophyta > Magnoliopsida > Solanales > Solanaceae > Nicotiana > Nicotiana tabacum. The sequence goes on along the minus strand of NC_134096.1, from coordinate 147,336,298 downwards.
TGATTTTAAAGAATAACTCGGGACTTACAAGAACATCATGGAATTCAATTATAGGAAAGAAGTTTAGTCAACATACCTCGCTTTGAGCTTTCCTTAAATTACTATAATGTTTCGAAAATTCTAGCAATCCCAATCTATTTTGAGACATAACAAAATTGAACCATAATTAGGAAGATATTCATGGTTTCAGCTCATTTGAGCGTTTTATCAAACACCAGGTGTGCAAATTTAACTACAAGGTTCTTCTACAAGATTTCCTTCACTCCTCAACCCAATATTTATCCATTTGAGCTCAACAATCTTCCCACTAACCTTATTGGTACATGCATGTAAAAATAATAATCTCATACCCAATAATCATACTCCTAATCAGCCATCTTCTACCCAAATTCGAAATTGAGGAATAGGGGTTTGATTCTTACCTCTTGAGTGAAGATCTTGTGAGATTTCCTTATTGGATTTCAAGGCTTGAACAAGATCTTGATGAACAAAACACTTCATTTACTTCCTCTCTATAGAACACTCTCACTTCTCTCTAAAAACCTCAGATAATTGCCCCAAAACAAGCCCTAAAGCCTATTTATCAAAATGGGGTCGGGTTATGAAAATAGGAAAATTTACCCTCCGAACTCAGGTGTGCGGTCGCATAATGGACCGCACAATCGGTATGCGGGTCGCACAATGGACTGCAAAATCGATGCCTAGAACTGGGCTGCACTGGCCAGGTTTGCGACCATTTTGCGGTCAGATAACTACTTTTGCAATCGCATAATGATTCTGCGGTCGCACATCTGACCGCAGAATCACATTCTTCCAGCCTTTGGTAATTTGGTAATAACTTCTTGTAGGAGTGTCCAAATGACAAAAGATTTGAAGCGTTAGAAACTAGACTCGAAGATATTGCATTTGATATATTTTTCATCACATAAATCCTTATATATATGTATATATTCTCATTCAATGTTTTGTCTTGTGCGTACCCATTTGAAACTTTAGTCTATCATGAAATTTCTAACTTGACTTAGACTTAGGGCTCACCTTAGACCCCATCCCACTTATAATATTACTCGTACACTCATTATAATAACAAATTGATATCCATCATATTAATACCCCTCGTCTGCATACAAAATAATATAATTAGTGCACATCAACTTTCTTAATAGCGCTTAAGTACTTTGGAATTTTATTCCGGGGTGTTACAGGTCACTTGTATCAAAATAGGATGGCTAATGCATTCAACAAGAAGGTGAAACCTCAGTAATTCACACTGGGGAAGTTGGTTTTGAAGATGATATCCCCTAATCAAGAAGAAGCCAAGGGAATGTTCGTGCCGAATTGGCAAGGTGCTTATGTTGTCTATCAAGTGTTATTGGGAGGAGCATTGATCCTAGAAGAAATGGATGGCAGAGTCAGCATGAAGCCCATCAAATCAAATGCAATCAATAGATACTACATTTGAAGACAATAGATGTAAGTCCTCGTAAAATTTCACAAAGGAAAAATAATGTTTCGTGGTGCCGAACTGCGCTTACGTGTTTCAGGAAAGTAAAAGAAAAATTTGGGCAGAAAAATGCATTTCTGTGGCCCACTATGAGGTCGCAAAATCACTCTATGGACCGCATAATGGCTGCAGAATGAGTCAGGGATGGTCCAGTTTGGAGGTTAGGTTTTCGGTGCATTATGCGATCGCAAACCAGTTTTGAGGTGCATTATGCGAGGAAGAAAGATGGGTCACTGAGAATGTGTATTGACTATCGGCAGCTTAATAAGGTCACAATCAATAATAAGTACCCACTGCCAAGGATAAATGACTTGTTGGATCAATTGCAAGGTGCCAGGTACTTCTCCAAGATTGATTTAAGATCCGGGTATCACCAATTGAAGATCAGGGAGCGGGATATTCCAAAAATAGCTTTTAGGACCCGGTATGGGCATTTTGAATTTCTAGTGATGTATTTTGGGCTAACAAATGCCCCAGCATCCTTTATGGATCGTATGAATCGAGTTTTCAAGCCATTCCTTGACTCTTTTATGATAGTGTTTATTGACGATATCCTCGTATATTCACGCAATCGGGAGGATCATGCTGATCATCTCATGGTAGTTCTACAAACCCTATATCTGCACAAGTTATATGCAAAGTTTTCGAAGTGTGAATTTTGGCTGATATCTATCACATTCTTGGGTCATGTAGTCTCTAGTAAAGGGATTATGGTTGATCCTCAAAATATTGCGGCTGTAAGGAATTGGCCGAGGCCTACAACTACAACAGAGATTCACAGTTTCTTAGGGACATATAGACCCCGTCCTCAAGAGTTTCATGTAAAAAGGCTGGATAATATAGAAAGTTTGTGGAGGGGTTTTCTACTCTTGCCTCTCCATTGACTAAATTGACGCCGAAGGAAATTAAGTTCCAATGGTCAGATGCTTGTGAAAAGAGTTTCCAGGAGTTTAAAGGAAAATTGACTACGACACCGGGGTTGACCCTACTAGAGGGTATAGATGGATTTATGATATATTATGATTCTTCGAGAATCGGGCTTGGGTGTGTATTAATGCAACATGGCAAGGTGATAGCTTATTCTTCTAGGCAACTCAAGAATCATGAAAAGAACTATCCAAAACATGATTTAGAACTTGTGGTGGTGGTATTTGAATTGAAAATTTGGCGACATTATTTATATGGGGTCCATGTGGAAATATTCACGGACCATAAGAGCATTCAGTATATTTTCAAGAAGAAGGAATTGAATCTGAGGCAGAGAAGATGGCTTGAGTTACTCAATGATTACGCCATTGATATCTTATATCATTCAGGGAAGGCTAATGTTGTGGCGAATGCTCTTAACCGGAAATCTATGGGTAGTTTAGCACACTTGGAGGCATATCAAATGCCATTGGCCAATAAAGTTCACCGATTAGCTAGTTTGGGAGTTCGTCTTGCGGACTCTAGTGAAGGAGGGGTAATTGTAAAAAATAGGGCTGAATCATCACTTGTTGATGAAGTGATAGTGTTTATTGACGATATCCTTGTATATTCACTCAATCGAGAGGACCATGCTGATCATCTCATGCTGGTTCTGCAAACCCTATATTTGTACAAGTTATAGGCAATGTTTTCGAAGTGTGAATTATGGCTGATATCTGTCACATTCTTGGGTCATGTAGTCTCTAGTGAAGGGATTATGGTTGATCCTCAAAAGATTGCGGCTGTAAGGAATTGGTCGAGGCCTACAACTCCAACAGAGATTCATAGTTTCTTAGGGACATATTGTCCCCGTACTCAAGAGTTTCGTGTAAAAAGGTTGGATATTACAGAAAGTTTGTGGAGGGATTTTCTACTCTTGCCTCTCCATTGACGCAGAAGGCAATTAAGTTCCAATGGTAAGATGATTGTGAAAAGAGTTTCCAGGAGTTGAAAGAAAGATTGAATACGACACGATGTTGACCCTACTAGAGGGTATAGATGGATTTGTGGTATATTGTGATGCTTCGAGAATCGGGCTTGGGTGTGTATTAATGCAACATGGCAAGGTGATAGGTTATGCTTCTAGGCAGCTCAAGAATCATGAAAAGAAATATCCAAAACATGATTTAGAACTTGTGGTGGTGGTATTTGAATTGTAAATTTTGCGACATTATTTATATGGGGTCCACGTGGAAATTTTCACGGACCATAAGAGCCTTCAGTATATTTTCAAGAAGAAGGAATTGAATCTGAGGTAGAGAAGATGGCTTGAGTTACTCAAGGATTACGACATTGATATCTTATATCATTCGGGGAAGGCTAATGTTGTGGCGAATGCTATTAACCGAAAATCTATGGGTAGTTTAGCACACTTGGAGGCATATCAAATGCCATTGGCCAAGGAAGTTCATTGATTAGCTAGTTTGGGAGTTCGTCTTGCGGACTCTAGTGAAGGATGGGTGATTGTACAAAATAGGGCCGAATCATCACTTGTTGTGGAAGTGATAGTGTTTATTGACTATATCCTTGTATATTCACGCAATCGAGAGGACCATGCTGATCATCTCATGGTAGTTCTGCAAACCATATATTTGTACAAGTTATATGCAATGTTTTCGAAGTGTGAATTTTGGCAGATATCTGTCACATTCTTGGGTCATGTAGTCTCTAGTGAAGGGATTATGGTTGATCCTCAAAAGATTAAGGCTGTAAGGAATTGTTCGAGGCCAACAACTCCAACAGAGATTTACAGTTTCTTAGGGATATAGTCCTCGTCCTCAAGAGTTCCGTGTAAAAAGGCTGGATATTACAAAAAGTTTGTGGAGTGGTTTTCTACTCTTGCCTCTCCATTGACTAAATTGACGCAGAAGGCAATTAAGTTCCAATGGTCAGATGCTTGTGAAAAGAGTTTCCAGGAGTTGAAAGCAAGATAGACTATGACACCGATGTTGACCCTACTAGAGGGTGTAGTTGGATTTGTGGTATATTGTGATGCTTCGAGAATCAGGCTTGGGTGTGTATTAATGCAACATGGCAAAGTGATAGCTTATGCTTCTAGACAGCTCAAGAATTTTGAAAAGAAATATCCAAAACATGATTTAGAACTTGTGGTGGTGGTATTTGAATTGTAAATTTGGCGACATTATTTATATGGGGTCCACGTGGAAATTTTCACGGACCATAAGAGCCTTCAGTATATTTTCAAGAAGAAGGAATTGAATCTGAGGCAGAGAAGATGGCTTGAGTTACTCAAGGATTACGACATTGATATCTTATATCATTCAGGGAAGGCTAATGTTGTGGCGAATGCTCTTAACCGGAAATCTATGGGTAGTTTAGCACACTTGGAGGCATATCAAATGCCATTGGCCAAGGAAGTTCATCGATTAACTAGTTTGGGAGTTCATCTTGCGGACACCAGTGAAGGAGGGGTGATTGTACAAAATAGGGCTGAATTATCACTTGTTGTGGAAGTCAAAGAGAAGCAATACAACAATCCATTGTTGGTGCAATTGAAGGAGGGGATTCATAAGCATAATACTATGGCTTTCTCTCTCGGCTTGGATGATGGTACGCTAAGGTACGAAGGGAGGTTATGTGTTCCAAATGTGGATGGTCTCCGGGAAAGAATCATGATCGGGGCTCACACCTCTAGGTATTCCGTGCACTCGGGCTCTACAAAAATGTATTATGATCTTAAAGAAGTCTATTGGTGGAATGATATGATGAGGAATGTAGCAGACTTTGTGGTGAGATGTCCAAATTGTCAGCAAGTGAAGGCCGAACACCAAAGGCTCGGTGTGTTGGCACAGAACATAGAAATTCCAATGTGGAAGTGGAAAATGATTAATATGGACTTTGTGGTAGGACTATCGTGCATTCCGCGCATATTTGACTCAATTTGGTTTTATTGTGGATCGACTCACAAAATCAGTACACGTTTTGCCAGTTAAGGCTACCGACACAACGGAACAGTATGCTCAGTTGTATATCAAAGAAATAGTCTGGTTTTATGGCACTCCAGTTTCCATCATTTCTGATCGGGGAGCACAATTCCCTGCTAAGTTTTGGAAGAAACTTCAGCAAGGTTTGGGTACTCAGGTAAATCTTAGTACAACCTTTCACCCGCAGACTGACGGGCAGGCAAAGCGGACTATTCAGACGCTTGAGGATATGTTGCCCGCTTGTGTTCTATATTTCTAAGGTAGCTGGGATGATCATATGCCACTCATAGAATTTGCCTACAATAATAGTTATCATGCTAGCATTCAGATTGCACCGTTCGAGTCTTTATACAGAAGGAGATGTAGATCTCCCATTGGGTGGTTCGAAATTGGGGAAGCAGAGTTGATAGGGCCAGACCTCATGCATCAAGATATGGAAAAATTCAAAATTATTAAGGAGCAGTTGAAGACTGCTCAGAGTCATCATATGTCCTATTCAGATGTTCGTCGTAGGGATTTGGAGTTCAAAGAAGATGATTGGGTATTCTTGAATATTTCCCCCATGAAAGGTGTAATGCGATTTGGTAAGAAAGGGAAATTGAATCCGAGGTACGTTGGGCCATACAGAATCATTCAGAGAATCGGTGAGGTGGCATACAAGCTTGATCTACCACCTAAAATGTCATTAGTGCACCCAGTGTTTCTTGTGTCTATGTTGAAGAATGTAGTTGGAGACCCGACAGTCATTGTTCCGGTTGAGACTATTGAGGTTAATGAGGAATTGACTTATGAAGAGATTCCAGTTTCTATTATTGATCGGCAAGTCTGAAAGTTGAGAAATAAAGAAATTGCCTCCGTGAAAGTACTATGGCGAAACCAATAGGTTGAAGAGGCTACTTGGGAGGCTGAGGAAGAAATTTAGAAAAGTTATCCTTATTTGTTTGAATAGCCATGTATTTATAAAGTTGTGTTCTATGAAAATTCTAAGGGTTGCCATATATGAATTATGTATCATTTGTAAAATTGATGTTAAGGGTGTTCCTTTCTGGTAATATATTACTTGTGAGGCCACAGTTGGTGTTGTTTTGTGTTATGTTACCTTGTTGGATTATGTATATGTTGATAGGATGTATTTCTGGGGTTCTCTGGAAGGTGGATAGGCCCAGTTACAAGCGAGACTCTAGCAAAAATTTTGGAAATTTAGGGAGTTAGTTAAATTTCGAAACTACGGGTGAGTGTGAATTAATAGTTGGGCCACATTTGATGCTAATAACAGATTTTGACCCTCATCCTAGGACAGATGATCCTAAGTGGGGGAGAATATAAGGCCCCATAAAATTTCGCAAAGGAAAAATAATATTTCGTGGTGCCGAACTAGGCTTACGTGTTTGAGGAAAGTATAGGAAAAATTTGGACAGAAAAATGCATTTCTGCGGCCCACTATGTGGTCGCAGAATCACTATGCAGACCGTATAATGGCTGCATAATGAGGCAGGGATGGGCTAGTTTGGAGGTCAGGTTTGCGGCACATTATGCGACCGCAGACCAGTTCTGTAGTGCATTATGCGACCGCAGAACAGGTTTGTAGGCCGCATAATGATCGCAGACTGAGTTAGTCATGCCCAGGTTTGGAGGCCAATTATGCGGGCTATTCTGCAGACCGCAGAATCATTATGCGGTCGCATATACGACCGCATATCTTGTTCCGGAGCTTCATTTTTGGGTTTTTATAACCTGACCCTACTTCGTTAAATAGACGCAACAGACCATTGTTTCGCTAAAATCTGACATTTTGAGAGTGAGAGAGTGATCTTCAACAAATTGTCCTTCAATTCTTGCTCGAATCTTTGAAGATTAACAGGGAAACCTCACTAGGTTTTCATCCGATAGGTAAGATTTTACACCCTAACCCTCAATCTTGAATTTTATCTAGAATTGGGTAGTTAGTAAAATAATTCTTGGGTATGGGAGTTGGTTATTTTGCATGCATGTATTATCAAAGGGTGTAGGAAAATTGTTGAGGTAAAAATGGTAAAGAATGGGTTGTGGGATGATGGAATCCTCATTAAAAGGACCTTGAAACCTTAATGCACACCTAGTGTTTGATAAAATTCTCAAATGAGCTAGAACCATGATCATCTTCCTAATTTTGGTTCAACTTATTATATTTCTAAAATAGGTTGAAGTTGCAGAGAATTCCGAAATATTTTAGAGTTTAAGGAAGCTCATTTGAGGTATGTTGGCTAAATGCTTCTTTTAAAATTGGAACCCCAATATCCTTGTAAGTTCCAAGATATTTATTACAAATCGAGTATTCCGAATAAGTTTTGTGGCAAAGATATTTGTTCAATTCTTGTTTCAAATGCTCTATCATATTGTATTATAAATTGAGGATGTGTTCCAAACTATGGATTGTGTATCTACATGTTATGATTCCAAGTTGTGATTTATGTGGAAATTTATTATGCCAAATTATGTAGAGATTGTGATTAGTATTACACCTCCACCCGCATATATTGGGGTGAGGATGCATGGTCGCTTTGTGTAGGTATTGGTATCGTTGATGCATTTCCACCCGCATATATTGGGGTGAGGCGGCATGGACGCTTTGTGAAGGTTTTTGGTACTGTGATTATACCTCCACCCACATACATTGGGGTAAGGCGGCAGGGCCTCTTGAGTAGAGTTTTGGTATTGTGCTTACACCTCCACCTACATACATTGGGGTGAGGTGGCGGGGCCGCTTTGTGCGAAAATGGTTTCAGGGGATCTCATCGTCAATTCTATAAATGTTATTGGCAGCTCTTAATAATCCTGCTCTGGTCTAGATGGTTATCTATGCTATTCTATTGCCGCCCTAATTTATCATATTCATATTGTACTTCCGATTTCTTAAATTGGTGTTTGGTTTTCATACTAGTGCTATTCGACGGTACTCGTGTCCTTTTTGCTGGGGGTACTACATCTTTAATGGATGCAGGTGGTTCCACGTAGGAGACATTGATCAATGATTGCAGTACACCCTCTTCCCTTTGTAGTGCATTCTTTTAGATTAGGACGCAATCACGACAACAAGAAGCTACGTCACCAAGGGCATCTCTGGAATCAACATCAATGGGATGGAGCCATCAACAAACAATGTTTGCGTCAGAGGGAACTTCCAAACATGTCATAATCCGGAACGACTGCATTTGCCATAAAAATGAAATTTTTTTTAGAAAAATGTGCTTTCTAGAAAACTATCATTCCACCTACAGAAATTCGTAGCGTAATCTCATCAAACCTGGGGCAAGGCCTGGCCTACGGTAAACACAAACCAACACCCCCTCTGCTAAGAATTTTTCTTTGAACGCATGACCAACAAGAAACAATGATTGCTGGGGCACACTCGGAACAATGACGGGCCCACTACCATATCATGAACCCTTATCTCTCTTTCATTATTCAATCCATTTTCTTATATGATTAAAGATTAACTTCGAATTCTTTGCAGGTACTTTGGATTCAAGTCCTTAATGTAATCGGATCACACTGCATATAGCAAACCACATGCTCAACCAATCAAAGCGCCTTGTATATAATGAGCTGCCGGCCTTGCCAATCAGAGCCATATAAATAGAAAACCGTCTGCTCAACCAAGTGGAGAACCTTGTATATAATGATTCGTTGGCCTCAAAATTAGAGCCATGTACATAGCAAACCGCCAGCTCAACTAATCATAGTGCCTTGTACGAATCAAAGCATTGTATATAGAAAATTGTTCGCTTCACCAAATGGATCACTTTGCATAGATCACACCGTCACTCCACCATATTAGATATTCCAAGTAGATAGTTTCAAATTACATTGCCACCTTCGGCAATCGAAGGATGAACCATCTGATCACTCCATACGTTCTGCTAATTGACAGACGCAATTTAGTTTTGCAGTCAAGAGTATCTCTTGGGCATGCTCCTTATTTCCTTGTTTTATCTTGAATGTTTTAATACTTTACTCATGTAGCTTACATGCATGTTACATTTTTCAAGTTAAAAAATTCCCGTCGTGTGGAGATACTTTACAACATTTCAAGTTAACTACTCCCATCGCATGGAGATACTCTCATCGTGAGGTGATATTTTACATTTCAAGTCAACTACTCCCATCGCGTGGAGATTCTCCCATTGTGTGGTGACTTAATGCTCTGACAGCTGCAGAATGGTACATAGCTCGGTTAACAATCAAGTCAAATTCAAAGGCCCATCCCGACATCCAAAATAATGCTCCAGAGCTTGGAGACCTCAGATTCAAATATCCCATCACCCCAATCTCAAATAACGGCTAGCTGGCAGCCAGGAATTATTCATTCATGCATCATTTACATCATATCTTAACATATCTTCATTGCGATATATGGGTATGTTTGTACTTTACTTTTGCAGGATCAAGCATCGCGATGAAGAACTTCTTCTAAGCAGCAAACCAAGTTACAATGCTATGAGGGAAAACAAACTCATAAGCGGGCCAAGGATCCAAACTCAAACTCAAATATGATCAGTAGAACTCTAAATCATCGAATCTTTCAAGTTTCATAATGAATCTGCAATCCGAAGTCATTCCGGGTACCAGAATCTTCTCGTCTTGCAGTATCGTCATAATACGATACTAGGGAAATTCTCGCAAGCATCGCCTTCTCCAAATCATCATTTCAGAACTACATGAGCCCTGATCCTTGTTAAACCCTAGGTATGTAAGTGATTCAATGCCAGAATTTGGCCCCAATTTCCCAAAATTCCCCTGGAATCTTCCCTAATTCACACAACTCATAATCATCCTCAAATCCATATGTCATACCTGCAATACATGCCTGAAGTTGGGTCAAAATTGGTCTTGGTTCAATTTTTTTGCCCGAAAATTCATTCATCGTCTTAAGTCAAAGAGGCACAGTTGTTGATGACAATTTTTGACTCTCTCTTTTAAAAATAATTTATTTTTACTTAATGATTTGCAATAAATGTGTTGAAAATATTTTCTAATTAATAATACTTATTTTTATACAAATATGACACAAATAGGTAGTTAATAGTGTTAAATAAATAATTCTGTATTAAATGTTTACAAAAAAAATTACATTTACTATTTTAAAATAATTAAAATAACCGGGGTTTGCTATAAAAAAATAAAAAAAACCCTAAACCCAAACCAAAAACAACTTCCGCACGTGAAAACGCTTTCTCGACTTCATGGAGATTTGAGCAGCCATGGCTGCCGCGATCTCTCCCCAGCCTTTGGCTGTGGGAGAGCCAATCCAAAGCCCTAAGGAATCTACTACAAACCCTAGTAACAACCTCACTAAGCAAAAAAAATTCTACAAGTCGTAAAAATCAGATTTTAGCAGCTAAGAACATTGAGGTCTCAAACTCTTTTGATGCTTTGGTTAATAAGCATGATGGTGCAGCAAAGAAAATTGGGAAGGATTTGTAACAGGTGGATGATGAGGCAAGATCAGTAGCTGGAAAAACCAACTCTACAGTTTGCGAAAAGCAGCAAAAAAATTCAAATGGCATAGGTGCTCGATTTCAGATTGTAATTGTTGATGATCACACTGGTGAGGCAAGTCAAGTACCTATTGCAGCCATACTAACTCTCCATATCTCCAATCCGGAGTTAGCTAAAATGGCGAAGGATGCTCAGGCAACTATGTTGATGAATACAACTTCCAAGATTAAGGCTCCATTGGTTACTTTGAATACGTCGGTTCATGAGGTTCCTTCATAATCTATGGAGTCGTTTCATGAGCAAGGAGATGATTCGGGGTAGAAATCGATATCCACATGAAACAATCAACATGTGGAGAAAGGTATGGCATCACTTTCACAATCAAATTCTACAAATGAGATGACTAGCTCTAAGGATCTACAAGGTGCGACGAGTGCAATTATTGTTAATCTCAAGACTTGGGCTGAGAAAGTTGAAGAGGAGGAAGAAGATTATGCAGATAGCATCCAAGATGAGAGTGACAATGAGGCTGCTCAATTTTCAGCAATTCCTCCATCAAAGGACAAGGAGTCAAAGGTGCAAAGCGATCATGTTTCTAATTCTACAGATAGTGTGCCAAAGAAGAGAGGTTTGAGTCCAAATGTTGCTGTTTTTGTACCTTCCGGGCAGCAACAAAAGCTAAATAATGTAGCAGCTTCGAAGGAGATCAAAATTTTGTCGATGCACAAGGCAGTAGCTACTGGAAGTACCAATGCAATGGCTGCAAATAAAATTTGACACCTACATATATCCTTTATGCTCTTGTTTCTCATGATATGGACACCTTGAGAGCTCTTGACAATCCGCGGAATGAGCAAGGAGCACTAAAGCCCGGATACAATCCTATGGAAGCATTTGGTATGGATATGGGCCAAGGTTTATATGAAGAAGGGGAAGAGGAAGAACTTCTAGATGCATCATTTCCCAATGTAGCTAGGGAAGGAGATCTTTCTCCTGGACACTTGAGAAATGGTTCCAACGAAAGCAAGAAGAAGACACATGAGAGGAAACATAGTTGGGATGGTAAGGTGTCACAAGGGGCTGCCATTAGGCAAATTCCGATGAGGGTTGCAAAGAAAAAGGTGGATGCCCCTACCACCTCTACAAGGTCCAATTAATCCAATCGATCGAAGAAGAAATGATGAAGTTTGAAGACATTTTGTAAAGGGTTGATGAACAAGATAAGGTTCTACAAGCGGAAGAGTTCACAAGATTAGAGAATAAAGGGAAAGACTCTTGTTTCCACATCATTATATTTTTCCATTTTATTAGCATCACCATATGTAATATCATCATAGAGCATGTTATAAACTTTATGATGATCAAAGAGTACTTAGTTCATTCTAGTTCTTATTTTTTTATATGCTTGCTAGTAGATGAGGTTGTTCATGACTCAATAGGAATTGTACGTTAAGGTCTAGCTCACTAAGTGTTTGCTATATGTCCTATGCCTTTGGGAAATATCCAAACGGCCATGAGATCATTTGCCCTTGTGAGACTTTGCCGGTAGCCACAACATGAGCATGGTCATGAGGCTGCCATCATAAGGCAATGGAGGTGTGCAGGGATGATTATATAGCCAAGACATAGAGGCAACACTACTGTAGCTTTTGGCCCTCCTACTTGTACTTTTCCTTTGTGGTTTTTCTTTTTATTATTAATAAAATAGCTACTAGGCAGCTTGTCTAGTAGTATAATTTTCTAAAAGAATAATTAAAATAACCTCTATATTTTGAAACATGAGTTTTACAATTAATTTAACAAATTAACCTTTGGTTTTTAATTAACTCGTTTATTATCTGAATTAATCCAAAAATAGTTTTCCAATTTAGAAAATAATATTTTTTACTAAGTAATTAGGTAATTACAATAATTATTGGTTTATTTAATGATTATCTTTTATGTCAGATTTTATTAGAATTGATTAAGTTTAATTTGAATTAATTTTAAAGCATTAAAGACTAAATGACTATAATTGCAATTGCACAATTAAATACAAATTGCTATCTATTAAATTAAAACCAGTCGAACAGTTGGCCAAATTTTCCCCACCTGACCCAGTCCAAACGACCTAATCCAACCCATGTTGGCAATCGCTGAACTGCTCTCTAAGCCAATCAAATTGTGCCATGTAGCTCATCTCCCACACTGACAAAACAAGCACAAAAATATCTGGGCCGTCGATTTAACCATCGATGGTCCATATTTTATCCCCATTTTCCCTTTTATTTAAACATCCCGTCATATTTTATCATCGCCATTGGATCACACAGATCCAACAGTTTCTGTATTTTCCATAAAAATATTCTTAAAACATGTAAATCCCCAATTTATCGGGGTCGTTAATCTAATGACCCAACGGCTCAGATTCTATCCCCCACCATTAAACCTAGAGATCAACCCTCAATTACACATACCCTAATTCTTTTCCCCCATTGACCAGCATCCCCCTTTCCCCTTTTGCTCTCTACTCTCTCATATGCCCCAACCCCATGTAACGACCTGACTAGTCATTTTGAGTATTGTATTGATGCTCCCTCATTTATTGCTTATTCTATGTTCATTTTTAATTATGTGACTTGCCGAGGTGGTTGGTTTGGTTCCGGGGATATTTCGGAATGAATTGGGATACTTAGTCCCAAGGTTGGAAGCTTAAGTCGAAAGAGTTTTCTAGATGTTGGCTTATGTGTAAACGACTTTGGAATTGAGTTTGTATGGGTCCGTTAGCTCTGTATGGTGATTTTGGACTTAGGAGAATGTCCAGATAATGATTTGGAGGTCCGTAGGTCGGTTTGGCTTGAATTGGAAAATATTTAAGTTTTGGAAGGTTGAGAAGTTTGAGCGAGAGTTGAATTGGCGAAAGTTGAAGGTTTGGAAGGTCCATAGGTCGATAATGGGCTAGAATTTTGGTTTCAGAAGTTAGAGTAAGTTCATTGTGTCATTTACGGCTTGTGTGCAAAATTTGAGATCAATCGGAGTTGGTTTGATAGGTTTCGGTATTGGTTTTAGAAGTTGGAAATCCATTAGTTTTGTCTGGCATGAATTGGGGTGCCATTCATATTTTTGATGCTTCTTGACTTGATTTGATGCTTTGACTAAGTTTGTATCATGTTTTAGGATGTGTTAGTATACTAGGATGGGGTCTCGGGAGCCTCGGATGAGATTCAGATTGATTTCGGATTGGTTTTGGACTTGGAACTTGGCTGAATAATTCTGATGCCTGATGTGATCACACCTACGAGAATGGAGCCGCATGTGCGAAGTTATAGAAGCAACAGGAGGCCTCAGGTGTGGAGGCTGGCTAGGTTGGGCAGATGTAACAACCCGGCCGGTCGTTTTGAGAGTAATAGCCCTGATCCCCTATTTTCTGCTTTCCCCGTATCTGTTTCTGCTTATGTGACTTGCCGGGAGGTCTTGTTTTTGGTTTCATAGTGATTTGTGACACTTAGTCCCTAAAACGAAAGCTTAAATCTTAGGATTTTGACCGTAGTCGGAACTGTGTGAAGACGACTCCAGAATGGAGTTCTGTCGGTTCCGTTAGCTCCGTTTGTGTGATTTTGGACTTAGGAGAATGTCTGGACTGTTAATTTGAGGTGTGTAGCCGATTTAGGATTGAAATGGTGAAAGTCAAATTTTTAGAGATTTTGACCGGAAGTGGACTTTTTGATATCAGGGTCGTATTCCGATTCCGGAAGTTGGAGTAGGTTCGTAATGTCAATTTTGACATGTGTACAAAATTTGAGGTCAATCGGACATTGTTTGATAGGTTTCGGCATCGGTTGTAGAAATTTGATGTTTCAAGTTCATTAAGTTTGGATTAGTGGGTGATTCGTGTTTTTGTTGTTGTTTGACGTGTTTTGAGGGCTCGACTAAGTTCGTATGGTGTTTTAGGACTGGTTGGTATGTTTGGTTGAGGTCCCGAGGGCCTCGGGTGTGTTCGGATGCTTAACGGATTGAATTTAGACTTAGGCTAGTTGCTGAAGATTTTCTGGTTTCTGGTGTTTTCGCACTTGCAGAGGGGGGAGACCGCAGGTGTGGGCGCGCATGTGCGAATCGATGAGCGCAGAAGCGGAGTGGAGAGGTTTGGTCAGGGGTCGCACGTGCAAGGAAAATGCCGCATCTGCGATGCCCTAGAGGAACCGTAGGCGCGAAGGAAGACCGCAGAAGCGAACCATTGTCCGCAGGTGTGACCACTTGATCACAGAAGTGGTCCCAGTCACCTTAAGTGATTTCCACAACTGCGAGGGAAATTCCGCAGGTGCGGCGATGTAGGTGCGGCAGTAGGTCCGCAGATGCGGGATCGCTGGGCAGAAAAGATCAAGTTTGAGGGTTTGATTCCCATTTTCAATTTGGGACTTTGAGAGCTCGGTGTGAGGCGACTTTTTGGGGTTTCTTCAAGGAGATTGTTGGGGTAAGTGATTCTAACCCGGATTGGACTATATTTCATGAATCTATTGCTAATTTCGTCTTCTAATTAGGGATTTGAGTTGGAAATTTGGGGGAAAATGGTAGAAACTTCTTAGACTTAAATATTGAGTTTTGAAAGGCGATTTGAGGTCGGATTCGAGTAATTCTTGTATGGTTGGACTTCGTGAGTGAATGGGTGTTCATATTTTGTGACTTTTACCCGATTCCTAGACGTGGGCCCGGGGAGACTTTTTTGGGCGATTTTCTAATTTCTTGCTTTAGCTTTGATTTCATTAATTAGATTAATTTCTTATAGTTATATTTATGGTATTAATTGATTTTTGCTATATTTGGTCCATTCAGAGTCGGATATTCATGGAAAAGGCATTGTTACCGATTGATTGAACTTGGTTCGAGGTAAGTGGCTTGCCTAACATTATGTGGGGGAAATCCCCTTAGGATTTGGTAGTGTTGTGATATGTGAGCGCCGTGTGCATGAGGTGACGAGTGGCTATTTGTTGTAAAACCCGATTTATTTTGCTGAGTAGTAATATGTTTTTCCTTTAATTTGAGTTATACCGTTTAAATGAGTATTAGTCTATTTTCATTCATAATTGAGCTATTCCAATATGTGTAGCTATCATGTTTATTCCAATATCGCATGTCTACGTGCTTTAACTTCTTATTTGAACTCTATGAAGCATGCCTAGTTGATTTCCTGCTTTTCCTTGTTCTTTATAAGTATAACCGTAGAAATCTTGCTGTTAACTGTTGTATTTATCGGTTTTCGTTGTGTATTTAATTTTGAGACTACGAGGCGATTCTTCGGGAGTTCTCCTTGCACATTTACTTTTGAGACTACGAGGCGGTTCCTCGGGAGTTCTCCTTGTACATTTACTTTTGAGACTACGAGGCGGTTCCTCAGGAGTTCTCCCTGCTTATTTACTTTTGAGACTACGAGGTGGTTCCTCGGGAGTTCTCCCTGCACATTTACTTTTGAGACTACGAGGTGGTACCTCGGGAGTTCTCCCTGTACATTTACTTTTGAGAACCTACTAGGCATGTCTTTGTAGACTCCCTAGGACATGACCTGCTCTGATACCACTTTGTCACGCCCCAAACCTGGGGAGGCGTGGCTTGTACCCGGTGTCGTACTAGCCCGAGCGAACCACTCTGTAACTCTTTTTTTTGTAACTATCATGGGCTAACATGGCCACAACTCGTAATGTATAACTATAAGTGGGAAAGCGTTATATCAATGAACCATCATTTTTAAAACATGAATACATATGGGACGTCAAGGCCTCTGACATATTGTACAAAATGAACCTCTGTCTATAAAGCCTCTAAGATTATTTGATATCAAATGGGACAGGGTACCGGCCTACCCATAAGTTTGTAGCAAAACTCTGACACAATGACTTATAGACTCGGCTGCACTCCGAATGAGGTGGAGTCTTACCGATCCTTCGCTGAATGCTGATCTCGTCTACTGTGAGGGCTTATCTATACCTGCAGGCATGAATGCAGCGTCCCTAACAAAAGGACATCGGTATGAATAATGTACCGAGTATGTAAGGTGGAACTGAAACATAACAATAAGTCAACATTTATTAAAGACATATAAGAATCAACCTGAATCTCCGAAGTGCCATCATATATGCATACTTATTATACTTATATATATAATGCTTCACTTTGAGACTATTATCCATATCGTATGATGCATGACTGACCAACTGATCAGTGGTAACTACCCGACTGGCCGTAGAGCGGGGGTAATGCATGACTGCCCGACCGGCCATAGCTCTGTGGTAAATGTGTAACTGCCCAAAGTGGTAACTGCCCGACCGACCGTAGCGCGGTGGTAAATGCATGACTACCCGACCGGCCGTAGCTCGGTGGTAAATTCATGTTGATGCATGTATCACTATACTATAAACATTAACATCTTTATCATATACCTCAATAAAGACTTTGGAATGTACTTGGACATACTTGAATATAACTTTACCGTAATGAATAACATAAACATCCTTAACCGCTAAGAGTAGAACCATTTATGGAATAACATTACGTTGAAAAGCTCAAACATTTTTCTTCTTATTGCTAGAAAAGTTGTTATCCACAATATCAAACCAACGGTTTAAGTTCGACTCTTTTGCTGGTATCTTCAAGAGAGGAATAAGACACTTAGTTTAAAATCCGTATGATATTCTTGAGAAAGATTGCACCGTACTTCCTTAGAATCGAAAATCTCACGTTGCTATAGTATTAATAGTCTCGTATGAATTTTGCTTCAAGAAAATCGCGTTACTACCATATAAATTCTTGTATGAATTTGCTGAAGCCTTCATTCCTTATATTGTAGAGATATCAACATCTCCTTAAGTGATTTAGAGAGGTTTTTAAATCTTGGGCCCCACTTAGGTGATGACCTAGCCACAAAACTCTCTTAAATGTGCCACCTTGCAACATAATTTAAGAGTCACTAATTGGGATAGTGTGCTGCCACGTTTAGGGGGGGGGGGATTATGCTTATCCAAAATTTATAATTAATTAGCTAATCTCCCACCAAAATATCATTAATTACCCAATTATCCACATAATTAAGAATTATCTCAAATTACTTAAAATACTACTCACTTTTAATACACTTTATGTACCCTGCTATCATGGTCGTGTGGTACCTTGTATGGCACTAGTCCATAAATACGAGGTATTATAGTTTGGACCGTATTTAATCTCAAAATGTCAAACTTCGCTGAAACTCATTTTCTTAAATTCGCTTACCTGCTCACCTTCACGAATTTACTTATCACCTATTATAAATAGTATAAATGCTTATAACCTCAAAAATAGTCTTATCCTTGAACCTATGTCAATTATCTTACGACAAATCCAACATACAAAATTACGGGATGTAATATTATTCTTCTGAGCAACTGGCTCGAGTTTATATCAGCGAGATCGTCATGCTTCATGGTGTGCTGGTATCTATCATCTCTGACCAGGGTACAAAGTTTACATCGCGGTTCTAGAGGGTCGTACAGTATGATTTGGGTACTCGATTTGCGTTGAGCACAACATTTCACCCTCAGACGGACGGACAGATACTGGAGGTTATGCACCGTGCATGTGTGATGGACTTTGGGATTTTTTGGAATCAATTCTTGCCACATGCAAAGTTTGCCTACAACAACAGTTATCAGTTGAGCATTCAGATAGCCTCATATGAGGCTTTGTATGGTAGACAGTGTCGGTCTCTAGTGGGTTGGTTCGATCCGGGCGAGGCTAGGCTAGTGGGTATAGACTTGGTTCAGTATGCTTTGGAGAAGGTTAAGGTGATTTAGGTACGACTTTGTACAGCCCAGTCCAGACAGAAGAGTTATGCATATCGGAAGGTTCGTGATGTTGCATTCATGATTGGGGCACGGGTCTTGCGCCGGGTTTCACCAATAAAGGGAGTTCTGAGGCTCGGGAAGAAAGGTAAGCTGAGCCCTAGGTATATCTGGCCTTTTTGATTCTTCGAAAGGTTGGAGAGCTGGCTTACAGACTTGCACTACCACATAATCTAACTGCAATTCATCCCGTATTCCATATTTCTATGCTCCAGAAGTATCACGACGATCTTTCCCATGTGTTGGATTTCAGCTAAGTCCAGTTGGACAAGGATTTGTCATATGTTGAGGTGTCGGTGGCCATTTTGGACAAGCAGGTTCTAAAGTTGAGGTCAAAGAATATTTCTTTTGTGATGGTGCAGTGGATGGGACATCTAGTCGAGGAGGCGACTTAGGAGAACGAGCATGATATGTGCATCCGTTATACTCATCTTTTCACCACCTCATGTATGTCTCTACACTCTTTTGCGGACAAATAATTATTTTAAAAGGGGGAGAATATAACGACCCGGCCGGTCATTTTTTGAGAGAATGAGCCCCGATCCCCTATTTATTGTCCTCTTTGCTTCATTTTATGCTTACATACCTTTCCGGGGTGATTGGTGACGGGTTCGGGAAAGTTTCAGAGTAGAATGGGACACATAGTCCCTAAGTGTGAAGTTTGACTGGTAAGAGTTGACCATAGATTGACTTATGTGAAGACGACTCTGAAATAGAGTTTCGTCAGTTCCAATAGCTCTGTATGGTGATTTTGGTCTTAGGAGCGCGTCGGGATGTTGATTTGGAGGTCCGTAGGTCATTTCAGCGTTAGTTTACGAAAGTTGGAAATTTGACGATTTTTGGAAAGTTTAACCGAGAGTGGACTTTTTTATATCGGGTCGGAATCTGATTCTGGAAGTTGGAGTAGATCCGTAATGTCAAATGTGACTTGTTTGTAAAATTTGGGATCAATCAGACGTGATTTGATAGATTTCGGCATCATTTGTAGAAGTTGGAATTTCATAGTTTCAATACGCTTGTATTGAGGTGCGATTCGTGATTGTGATGTTGTTTGATGTGATTTGCGGGCTCGACTAGGTTCGTTTGATGTTTTAGGACTTGTTGGTGTATTTGGATGGGGTCCCAGGGCCCTTGGGTGTGATTCGGACTTGAATCCGAAACAAACTTCGACTTGGTGCACAGATGAAGCATTGTTGTGTCTGGTGAAATCGCACATGCGCATTTTGGGCCGCAGGTGGGGCACCGCAGAAGCAAAAAAATGAGCGCAGAAGCGGAAAGACTTGGGAGGCCTGTTGATTGCAGAAGCGGACATGATCCGCAGGAGCGCGTGCACAGAAGCGCTCCTTGGCCGTAGGAGCGGAAGCGGATATGCGCATATGGGTCCGCAGAAGCGGGCGTGCCTAGGCTAAGTGATTACCGCACATGTGATGGAAATTTCGTAGGTGCGGAGTCGCAGATGCGGCTGAGGGTTCGCAGGTGCGACTTCGTTGGGCAAAAAAGGGCCATTTCTGAGAGTTTAATTTCATTTTCCTTTTTTGAACCTAGAGAGCTCAGATTGAGGCACAATTTCGACGGTTTTTCAGAGGAAACATTTGGGTAGGGATTCTTGACTTTTTTTTTTGATTAATTTCCACTAATATATCATTTATTCTTCATCTAATTAAGGTTTTGAGTTGAGAAATTTGTGAAAAAAGGTGTAGAAATCCTTAGTCCGAATTTTGAGGTTTTGATCGAGATTTTTGTATCGGATTTGAGAAATTTTGGTATGGGTGAACTCGTGGTTGAATGAGTGTTCGGATTTTGTGACTTTTACCCAATTCCGAGACGTGGGCTCGGGTCGACGTTTTGGGGCGATTTTCTAATTTCTTGTTAAAGTATTGATTTCATTAATTGTATTAGTTCCTTATTGTTATATTCATGGTATGAAATTGTTTTTGGATAGATTTGGGCAATTCGGAGTCGGAAAGTCGAGGAAAAGGCATTCTTATTGACTGATTGAGCTTGGCTTGAGGTAAATGACTTTGTCTAACCTTGTGCGGGGGAAATCCCCTTAGGATTTGTTACTGTTGTAACAATTTGTTATATGTGAGTGCCATATACGCGAGGTGACAAGTGTGTACACGGGCTAAGTATTGAATATCCGGTCGTTGCTAAGTAGTATCTTGTCTATATCTTAATGAGTTATTCCAACATTTGTAGTTATCATGTTTAGCCTAATATCGCATGTCTACGTGTCTAAATCCTTATTTGAAATATGTGCAACATGCTTACTTGAATTCATGTTTCCTTGATTTTGTATTTAGTCTTAAACTGTAGGATTCCTTGTTGTGAATTCGTTGTTCCAGCGGTTACGAGTAGTGTATTTATTTTTGGGACTACGAGGCAGTACCTTGGGAGCTCCCATGTTGCATATTTACTTTTGGGAGTATGAGGTTGTACCTCGGGAGCTCCCCTATTGCATATTTACTTTTGGGACTACGAGGCGGTACCTCGGGAGCTCCTCTGTTGCATATTTACTTTTGGGACAACGAGGCAGACCTCGGGAGCTCCCTTGCTACATATTTACTTTTGGGACTACGAGGCGGTATCTCGGGAGCGTCCCTGTTGTTTACCCCAATGTGTTGTGTTGTTACCTTTCTGCAATTTCTCATTGTTAAACTCGTAGTCTTCCCATTATATTACTATATCTTCTACCTTGTTTTACTTTTATTCCAATAGGGCCCTGACCGACCTCGTCACTATTCTATCGAGGTTAGGCTAGGCACTTACTGGGTACCATTATGGTGTACTCATACTACACTTCTGCACATGTTTTGTGTGCAGACTTAGGTACATCCTACCAGCCCCGATATCAGTAGAGTGTGTGCTGTTGCTTGGGGACTTTAAGGCTACCAGTGTCCGCAGACCTTGGAGTCCCCCCCCTCCAATCCTTTTATGTTGTTCTTTCTATTTTTCTTTGATAGTGATGTATAGAGACAACTAGTACATTACTTAGAGCGTGTGGCTTGTGACTACCGGGTTTTGGGCGTTGATTATTCTCTGAGTTGAACTTTTGCTTGTACATGCTGAGCGGCAGTTTTCAGTTATATATATCTGTTGACGTTTAGTCGTTATTCAATAATTATTTTCAGTATTTCTGAAATTGTTAGGCTTATCTAATCTTAGAGAATAGGTGTCATCACGACAGTTTACGGAGGGTAAATTTGGGTCGTGACATTTAAATATATTGCGTGATTAGTTAAGAGATTTAACATCTAATCCAAGGATTTTGAGTAGAAGTTTTGGGCGATTTTGTATTTGTTTTGAAAAATAATAATTGGAGATTTGAGAGCCGAATCCGACTCGGATTTGAAACAAAAACACATATATGGACTCGTGGGGTTCTGTGTAGTCGAGATCTACCCTTGGACTCGGGTTTTGTTTGGGTGGGCCCGGGGTTCACTTGTAATGACCCGGTCGGTCGTTTTGAGTATTTTAGCCCTGATTCCCAAATTATTGACTCCTCTATGTTATATTGTGGTTATTGGACTTGTCAGGGTGTTTTGTTTTTGTTTCAGATGAGTTTCGGAGTGAAATGGGATACTTAGTCCCTAAGTTGGAGGCTTAAGTATAAAGTGTTGACTGTAGTTTGACTTTTAGGTAGACGACTCGGGAATGAAGTTTTGATGGTTTCAATAGCTCTGTATGGTGATTTTGGACTTAGAAGCGTGGTCGGATATTGATTTGGAGGTAGGTCGTTTCGGCTTGAATTAGCGAATGTTAGAAAGTTGAAGGTTTGGAAGGTTGGAAAGTTTGACAGGGAGTTGACTTTATTTATATCGTGGCCGGATTCCTATTCCAGAAGTTGGAATAGGTCCATCATGTCATTTATGAGTTGTGTGCAAAATTTAAGTCAATCGAAGTTGTTTTGGTATGAATCAGCATTAGTTTTGGAATTCGGAAGTTCATAGTTTCCATATGCTGGAATTGGGTTGCGATTCATAGAATCAATGTTCTATTTTTTTATTTTTGGCCTCGAGTAGTTCCGTTATGTGTTTTGGAACTTGTTGGTATGTTCAGACGGGGTCCCGGGGGCCCCGGGTGTTATTCAGATTGAATTAAGAACAATTTTGGACCTTAGGCATTGTTGAATCTCTGGTGCGATCGCACCTGAGCATTTCGGGGCCCCGAGTGTTATTCAGATTGAAGTAGACTTCGAGGCGCATAAGTGAAGTTGGCCTTGTCCAGCTGGGACTGCAGGTGCGGTCATTTGTCCACAGAAGCAGACTCGCCGATGCGGGAAATGCATCGCAGAAGTGGACTGGGCTAGCCAACCTGGGGTAGCAGAAGCGGTGGACCCTGCGTAGATGCACTTGCGCAGAAACGCTTGTGTGCCCGCAGGTGCGAGCCTTGGGTGCATTAGTTGGAACCGCAATTGTGATGGATTTTTCGCAGGTTCGGCATTGCATATGCGACCCCTTCCCCGCAAAAGCGAAATTGCTGGGCAGAAAAGCGCTTAGTTTGAGAGTTTGATTTCATTATTCATTTTTGTACCTAGAGAGCTCGGTCTGTGGCCATATTTTTATAGAGATTTTCAATAAATTCATCGGGGTAAGGGATTCTAACTCTGTTTTGGTTATATTACAGGAATCCATTATTATTTTTATCATTTAATTAGTGATTTGAGTTGGAAATTTGGGGAAATATAGTGAAAACTTCTTAGGCTAGATTTTGGGTATTTAAAAAGCGATTTGAGTAATTCTTGTATGGTTGGACTCGTTATCGAATGGGGGTTCGGATTTTATAATTTTTGTCAGGTTCCAAGATGCGAGCCCGGGTTGACTCTTTGTTTGTTTATAAAGATCATAACTTTATTGTTCGAAATAGTTTCCTATAGTTTATATTTATGGTATGAAGTTGTTTTTTCTAGATTCGAGCCATCCGGAGTTAGATAATTGAGGGAAGGGCTTACTAGTGGATTGAGTTAGCATGTTTTGAGGTAAGAGTCTTGCTTAACTTTGTGTACGCTAGGTGACTAGTGTGTACACAGGCTAAATGTGAAAATTTATTGGCTATGTAGATTCTTTTTATTCCTTAATTGAGTTACCGTAACATGTTATAATCACCTTCATTAGTCTATCTTCACATGCTCTACTTGTCTTATCTCTTACTTGTTAATTGCCTTTACATGTTCAGTTGAAGTATTGTTTTCTTTATTCCTTATTCATGATTTAACCGTTGAGTTCTTCACTTCAAGTTGTTATTTTTGGAACATCTTGTTGTTGAAATTGGTATTGAGTTATAAAGGTTGTGATTTACATTTAGGCAAAGTTGTAAAGTTGTGGAATACTATTCTTGTTGAGTTATTCACTTCTGGTTGTTATTGTGGTATTCTTGTGCATATTTTGGTTAAGCCATGGGCTATTTATTGTGAAAACACCATTATTGTTGATTTCTTTGGCATGTTGTGATATTGGGCACTTGAGGTGTCATTTTTGATACGTTGTAATATTGATACGCATGCAGTGGTATAAGGCTTGGGTTGAAATGCATGCAGTGAGATAAGGCGGGCTTGATATGCATGTTTCTATTAGGGGAACTACTTGAAGCCACGCAATGTGATAAGGTGGGATAAAATGCTGGATGCTATTTTGGGAAAATGATTTTCAAAACTAAATGCAAGGCTCCACTGTGATATGAGGAAATATTGTGAAATATTTTGTGATTTGAGACTACGAGGCGGTACCTCGGTAGTGATTCTTGTTGATACTTTTCTATTACTTCACTTGTGTTATGTTGGTTTTATCCATGTGATAGAATTACTTATTTTCCTTCCGTGATGAATTATTTGCCTTAGTTCAGTGTTGCTAATCTTGGTGTATTTATTTATTGTGTCATTTCTATTGCTATCATTATTTCACTGTTATATACCTGTCCAGCTTCTTATTAATTCCAGTAGGGCCTTGACCTGCCTTCATCACTACACTACTGAGGTTTGGCTTGGCACTAACTAGGTACCGTTGTGGTGTACTCATGCTACGCTTTTGCATATCTTTTTGTGCAGATCCAGATACCTACTACCAGTCCAAGTACCCATGAGGCGAGTCCGATTCGGAGACTTCAAGATATACCTGTAGGCATTCGCAGGCCTCAGAGTCACCCTCTATCTAGTTTATTTTCATTTATTATCCTTTTATAGACACTGATGTATAGGGATATTCAGTACCATCTTATAGAGTTTGTGACTTGTATTCGCTGGATTTTAGGAAGTTATGTTTCTGTTGAGTTACAGAGTTTCTTTATATGATAGTGGTTGTGTTGTTTGAAGGTTCTTTATAAATTCTCAGTTAATATTGCATGTATGTTAGGCTTACCTAGTCTTAGAGACTTGGTGCCATCACGACATACTACAGAGGAAAATTGGGGTCGTGACATGACTGGGCGTGCCTAGGGTTTACTTTTGTTGACTTTTGGGAAATTGTGTAAAGATCATGACCTTATTTATCAAAATTGGTTTCTCTTGCATTGTTTGATATTATTAGGTCATTTTGGGTTAGATTAGAGTCGTGCAGAGGAGAATTGTAAAAAACAAAAAAGCCATTTTTGAGTGATGATTTGCCCTAGTTAAGGTAAGTATCTTGCCTAACTTTGAGTGGATGAACTACCCCATAGGATTTGAGTTAAATTGTACTATTTGATTTACGTGAAAGATGTGTACATGAGTAACGAGTGTGTACACGAGCTTATATGTGGACATTGACCAGTTTTAGAATCTTATCTTGTTCATATTTTCATTAATTTCAAGTTGATATCACATGTTATATGCTTCATTGTTGACATTATCCTTACTTGCATTTTATTGAATTTTTTATTACATGCTATATTTTCCATTGTTGAGTTTACCCTTATTTGAATTTAACTGGAAGTTAATATTACATGGAACATCATTCTTGGTTGAGTTTATTCTTCCATTTCATTAAGTTGTTGTCGAGACGCTTGTATACATTATTGTTGAGCCATGGACTATGTTGGTTGTGTTATTGGTATTGTTGTTTTGGCAATGTTGTGGTACATGGGCAAGCGTGGTGCGAGTTGATTATTGTGTTGTGATTTAATGCGGCATGCAGCGGTATACGGGTGGTGATATCGAGGCGCATATAACAAGATAAGGTGGGATTGATGCGCGTGTTGCTAGTAAGTGAAATTACTTGAAGCCAAACGGTGAGATAAGGGACCCAAAGCGCATCAAGCTATTTCAGGAATAATATTTTAAAAAATATAATGTAAGGCTCACGAGGCGATATAACGAAGATTTATGATTTATGATTTGTGATTTGTGATTACGAGGTGTAGTACCTCGGGGTGATTCTTGTTTGAAATCTCATGTTGAAATGGCTTGATTATTTAGACAGTCATTTGTTTTCCTTACTTTACTTCACTTGTATTTCTATTTGTATTATGATTATTTTGCGGCTTTATCACATGTTTGCTTCATGTTGTTATATGTTGCCTCTATTTTTGTAGTTAGCTTATATTAACATTCTCTACATTGTTAGCCTTATCTTGATATTCTTTTCTCTGTTAGCTTTATATTAATATTTTGTTCAGATTTTCCTTGTCTAATGAGTGTCTTAACTTACCTCGTCACTACTCCTCCGAGGTTAATCTTTATACTTAATTGGTACCGTTGTGGTGTACTCATACTATGCTTCTGCATATTATTTTGCAGATCCAGGTATCTCTTAGCATGCCGAGCGTTAGATATGGTTTGTGATCTATTGTGGAGACTCCAAGGTATACCTGCCATATGCTCGCAGACCTCAGAGTCACCATCAGATATTATCTTTACTATTATTTATCATCGTCTCAAAACGGTATTGTATTTCGAGATTCTAGTGTATTTCAGTATAGCTTATGACTTTGTACTACCTGTTTTGGGGATTATATAACTATTACCCCGTTTTAGTGATGCTATTTCATTCATCAGTTAAATGTTTATTTAGTTAAGCTAGTTATTTCTGTTAAAAGTTATCATGTGTTAGGCTTACCTAGTCTAGAGACTAGGTGCCATCACAATTCCTAAGGTGTGCTTTAGGGTCATGACAAATTGGTATCAGAGCTCTATGTTCATAGGTGCTACGAGTCATAAGAAAGTTTAGTAGAGTCTTGCAGATCGGTACGGAGACACAGGTGAGGACACGCACTACCAGTCAGCTGAGCAGACACCTGCGTGCCCAACTAGAGCCACGAGAGGCCGGGGCCGAGGTAGAGGCCGAGAAAGGGCACATGTTGCAATTAGAGCACCTACTAGGGCAGCGACTGAGGAGCCACCGGTAGCTCCGATTGGGGAGCAGGCACCTGAGACGCCTGCTACTACCTCTGGACTCCACGAGGCATTGGCATATTTCATGAGCATGTTTGGAACTTTAGCTCTAGCGGGATTGATCCTAGTTGCTCCAGCTACTTCCCAGGCTGTGGGAGGATCCTAGAATCTCGCCGCGTGTACTCGAGACTAGCGGGTCCATGTTTACCAGGTCTGTTATCATGGTTCAGACTGAGGTCAGGCTAGAGGCATCAGAGGAGGAGCAAAGGTGGCATGAGAGGTTCAAGAAGTATGATCCTCCTACTTACAGTGGCACAGTGCTAGAGGATGCACAGAGATTTCTAGACCGGAGCCATCGTATTTTCTGCAGCAGGGGCATTATAAAGGTGAGCGATGTCGCCTTTACTATATTTCGCCTGACAGGGGCAGCATATAGGTGGTGGCAGGCTTATGAAAAGGGTAGGCGATATTATGCGGCGCCACTCATTTTGACTAAGTGTTCGGATGTATTTTTGAGGGTGTTCAGTTTATTGACCCTCCGGGATATGTGCTGCATAAAGTTGGAGTAGTTGTGTCAGAGGATTATGACTTTGTTGGAGTATGCCATGAGGTTTAGCGTGTTGTCCCGCCATGCACCTGCTTTGGTTTCTAAATTCAGAGATTGAGTCAACGGATTAATCAAGGGGCTCAATTATGATCTTAGATTCAGTATGGCACGGGAGTTGGAGAATGATACTTCCTTTCAGTAAGTTGTAGAGATCTCTCACAGATTATAGCGTATGCGAGGCTAGGATAGGGAGGATGGGGAGGCCAAGAGGCCTCAAGATTCTAGTGGAATTAGTGGTTCACGTGCTGTGGTTTGAGCTCGTCATTGTAGAGGTTATATGGATCGACCAATTCATTTTGCGCTTTATGCTACTCATAGTGCTACAGCTATTCCGAGGTCTCAGATCGCCCATTATGCAGATTCACTTTCGTGTGCCCTCCTTGCACGGGGTGCCTTCAGTGGTCATTCTAGTCGACTAGGTCAGACTCAGTTCTAGCATCCATGGCCGCAGAGAGGTTGTTTCGAGTATGGCGATACTAGGCATATGGTGAGGGACTGTCTTAGACATATGAGGGGTACATCCTCCATAGGGTCCACAGGTTCCACAAGGTTCACATGCTATGGTTGTTGCCCCAGTTGCCGCTCCACCTACACAACCAGCTAGGGGTGGAGGTCAGACGGGTAGAGGTCTTCCTAGAAGGGGAGGCGAGGCCCGTTGCTATGCTTTTTCAGGTAGAAATAAAGTTGTTGCATCAGATGTTTTCATTACAGGTATTGTTACGGTCTATCATAGAGATACATCAGTTTAATTTGATCTGAGTTCAATTTATTCGTATGTGTCATGTTACTTTGCTTAATATTTGGATGTATCTCGTGATTCCTTCAGTAGGCGTGTTTATGTGTCTACGCCTATGGGAGATTCTATTGTGGTAGATCGTGTCTATCGATCGTGTTTGGTCACTATCGATTGTTATGAGACCAGGCCTGACCTTCTATTACTCAATATGGTGGACTTTGACAAGATATTTGGCATGGATTGGTTGTCTTCCTATCACATTATTCTATATTGTCATGCTAAGACTGTGACATTGGCTATGCCGGGCTTGCCATAATTGGAGTGGAGAGGTACATTGGATGATGTTCCTAGTAGGGTGGTGTCTTTCCTGAAGGCACAACTGATGGTTGAGAAGGGGTGCTTAGCATATTTGGCCTTTGTTAGGGATGTTAGTGCTGATACTCCTACCGTTGAGTTAGTTCCAATAGTGAGAGATTTCCTGGATGTGTTTCCAGCAATCTTGTTAGGCATGCCACCAGATAGGGACATCAATTTTTGTATTGACTTGGTGTCGGACGCTCAACCCATCTCTATTCTACCAAATCACATGGCACCAGTGGATTTGAAGGAATTAAAGGAACCACTTCAGAAGTTGCTCGATAAGGGTTTCATCTGATCGAGTGTCTTGCCTTTGGGTGTTCGAGTTCTATTTGTGAAGAAGAAGGACGACTCTATGAGGGTGTTCGATTTCTACCAGTTTTGGTGATTGTATAACTATTTCTCGGTTTTAGCTACGCAATTTCATTCATCAGTTAAATGTTTATTTAGTTGAGCTGGTTATTTTTGTTAAATTTTATCATGTGTTAAGCTTACCTAGTCTTAGAGACTAGGTTCCATCACGATTCATATGGTGGGATTTGGGGTTGTGATAGAACCATCTACTTAATTATTCATTTTTTTTTGCTTTTGAAGTCGTGGGTTTCATTAAATAAATGAAATTAAGTGCAAAAAACAATAAAGATATAGGGTATTAAAGAAAACATGAAGCTAAATGATGATAATATTAGGTACAATCATAATCATCTACTATAAACTTCCAAAACCCGATATCACAAGTGCATGAGCATCTACTACGGAGTACAATACTAATACAACATCTGTCTGGAATACAAGATAGATTGGATAAAGTAAATAAATATTATGGAGACGAATGTTTCATAGAACTACCGGCGAATGGCCCGATTTCATAAGAGTGTGTTACAATATCATGCCTAATCGAACAGCCCGATCCCATAGGAGTGTATTACAATAGTCATACTGAGGCGAATAGCCCGATCCTATAAGATTTTATTACAATAACCCTGCCAAGGCGAACGGCCCAATCCCATTAGAGTATATTACAATAATCATGTCGAGGCGAACGGCCTAATCCCATAAGAATATGAAACTTTGACAGGTCACTGGGCCCACTCACAAATAATGCGGAAGAAATCCGTAATGTGAAGTACAATTTTCACGACTAATCAAGTAGCTCGCCAAAGATCTAAAATCGAAAGTTCAATAATTTACACAAGTCTGATCTCAAACACAAATGTAAATCAAAGCTTTTAAACATGCAAGAATAGCTCAAATATTTCAATTAAAGTATGGCGTGAGTTTTAGTTTACCGGGATCTAATCATAAATTCTAGCGTATGCACAGACACTCATCACCTGATACGTGCGTAGCTCCCACAACATGTAGCACATAGCAAATAGAGCACCTACGAGGTAAATTCCCCCACACATGGTTAGACAAGAGACTTACCTTGTTATGAATTCCAATAACCGGCTCCACCTCCTCTCTAAATCCTCAAATCAATGCCAAACAATTCGAAACTAGCCAAACAACGTACAAACCAATCAAAATATACTCAAAGACTCGTAATTTAACAATTTATAACAATCCCCAACTCCACTCGAAAAGTCAACAAAGTCAACCCCCGGGCCCACACACCCGAATTTAAAAACAAATGAAGATAAATATTACCCATAGCACCATGAACTCAAATATATAATTTATTCCCAATTTTATGTCTAATATCGCAGTAAAAATCCAAAATTACCATTTATGTGTTTTCTTTAAAAGTCCCACAATTTCTACCAATTTTCCTGTTCTAATCAATATATAATTCATGTGTTTAGCTCACAATGTATATAAATCACTTACCTTGTGATGAATGATAAAATACCCTTTCAAAATCGCCCCAAAACCGACTCCTATGGAAGAAATAAGATGAGATGAGCCAAATCCCGATTTCCCAAACTTATACATTGTCCAGGTGAACCTGCATCGTGAATGCGGCATGTCCCTTACGTTCGCGAAGCATATCGAACTCATGCTCCAAAAATCCTCTTCATGAATGTGAGACATGGCTCGTGAATGCGATGCTTTACCAGGCCGTCCCTTCATGAACGTGAATGCGACTCCGTAAACGAGAAGGTCATGATTTCAGGCCCATCTTCAGTTTTGCGAACGCGACGTCCTTATCGCGGACGTGATTCACCGCTGCCCCACACATTCATGGACGCGACTTTGGCATCACGAACGCGAAGGAAAAATGACCTCCAGCTAAAATCCTTCTTCACGAACGCGAGCTCCCCACCGAGTTCGTGAATAACAAAACTAGAACCAGCAGTAGCAAAATACTCCAGCATGGTCCGAAACCATCCCGAATCAACCCAGAGTCCCCCGAGACCTCGTTCAATCATGACAGCCAGTACCAATTCCTTAGCAAAACATATCCAGAGGCTCGAAACACCACAAATAATATCAAAACCACAAATCGACGATCAAAATCCTTGTTTTAACTTTCAAACGTTCAAATTTTGCCAACACGTCCGAATCACACTTTAACATTCCAGATCACGACTAAACATCACACACAAGTTCTAATCATTAAAATGAACCTATCCAAGGTTTCAAAATACCATCCGGAGTCCGATAACACCGAAATACACTCCAAGTAAAACTTAGGAAATTTTAAAATCGTCAAAATGAAAACTTCTAATATTAAGTGCGGAAATGCTCTCGGGCCATCTGATACTCAACCCGAACATACACCCAAGTCTGAAATCAATTTATGAACCTATATGAACCTTCAAATCCTGATTCTGAAGTCGTTTGCTCAAAAGTCAAACCTTGGTTGACTCTTCCAACTTAAAGCTTCCGAATTGTGAATGTTCTTTCCAAATGAACTCCGAACTTTCCGAAATTCAAATCCAACTGCACGTGCAAGTCATAATACAAGAAGTGAAGCTACTCAAGGTCTCAACCTACCGAACAACATGCTAGACCTCAAAATGACCTATCGGGTCATTACATTCTCCCCCACTTAAACATACATAGGTCCTCGAACATGTCTAGAACCGTTCCAAAGATGCCAAAATCACTGCATAACTCCTTGTGCACCTACCTGTGCCACTACAATCCATATGAACACATTAGCTTAACCCAGATTGAAGATTTTTCGTGTTACCTTAGCTCGCAAGCCTTAGGACCAAGTTCCAACATCCAAAATTCTCTACAAGGTCCAGCATACGTACACCGTATCAATCTCAACAAGTTGTACCAAAACATGATCACACACTCATGCTATAATCACAATTCACCGCATTATTCATTTGCCCATAGTAACATCCTCCAACCACAATAGTTATAAATTTTTGAGCCCAGCACCGGTAATGTACCTCATGACACATAAAGTTTTTGTTCCAAACCACGAAATGTTGAAGTGATGAAAGGGACATACAAAAATTCATGACCAATCTCTCTCCAAACATATGTTATACAAAATCATTTGCGCTTATTTCCAGATCCAACAACCTCGTCTCACCTAGTACAAGTTATTAGGGCAATAAGCTACATCAAACACCATCTAAAATCTTATGCGATATCATCAAGGCACCCATAATCCACAACTCAAATATGACTAATAAGGAAAAGCGAGCCCAAGTATAGAACTATCCAGCCCACGTAACGATTAAAACAACCAAGCAAATGATATGAACCTAACCCACGGATGAGAAGTAAATCACAGAAAATAGAATAAGGAATTGTGTACAACATCTCATCGTTGCGGCGTGCAACCCGATCCAAGCATCATACCCGTGGCGGCGTGCCTCTCGATCCACACATAATCAATCTGTATGGGGATACCCATCGAGACAAAGTGCTCATACTCACTAGACACACGTATAACAACCACAAGCACGCCAAGTGCATAAACATAACCCTGGGGAGACAGATAGCATCATGCGCCGCATGACCCAAGCACGACTAAGGTGCCATAAGTAAATCAATATCTCGAGGGCCATCTCGCTCTTATAACACCACAAAACTACACAGGACCGCAACATGTGTGTGAATAATAAAACCACATTACAACCCACATGGCATAAAATATTAACACATGAAATAGACAACGACAGGAATAACATCCACCACTCCTGAAGACTCGTCCGTAGACAAATGCTATGTTGCATAAATATATTTGATCTGGTGTAGAATATACCTTCACATTAGTCCCGCCAATGGACATCAAAATTGATTCCGAACATCTCCAAATAGGTAAGTATCATTTCAAGATCCACCATGACCCCATTCATGACACATAAAAACAACTATTGAATCCTGAACAAACTCCCACCACTTCTAACAACCGGAGTAGTGCATTTCTCAGACATAAACTCTCTAATCCACGACGGCACCAAAATCTCTATACCTAATTCCAGTCTCTACCAATAAATTGATTGACACGTTACACCTACACAATCATCCCATGGAAGATACTCCCACAACCTTATGCACCAAGTAACAAAATCCGCACATCCATTGCGACCAACCAAACTATTACTGCAATGCAAATCAAGAATACGCAAATAAAAATACTGTACCGCTCCCACAAGACACTATTCTCAAGCGACACTAAAATAACGCCAGCATACTCTGAACATCTTAAATCATTCCCCACTCGTCCGAGCTCATGACATCCTGGTCAGAACTAAATCGCAACCTTGATCTTTCTATTTCAATTCAACACCGCTCATTGC
This sequence comes from Nicotiana tabacum, assembly GCF_000715075.1. Classification (NCBI taxonomy): domain Eukaryota; kingdom Viridiplantae; phylum Streptophyta; class Magnoliopsida; order Solanales; family Solanaceae; genus Nicotiana; species Nicotiana tabacum. The sequence continues at coordinate 147,302,844 of NC_134096.1, read as the reverse complement.
ACCTATCATACTATTATGTGAGAGTGAAAGAATCCCAGTGAAATAACCACTACATCGGCTAGAACCCTTTACTTAGCTCATAGCAAAAGAAAAATTGCGACACGCAACCAAATTCCCTAACCGCAAAAGACACAAACCTCGAGTCATGTCCTAAACCGCCATAACCCTATCGAGATCCATTTATACATAACCAAATCATTAGAATTGAATCCCTCTTAATCAGCCAAATTACTGAGACTGCCAAGCCTGCATTGTAGCAACTAAACACATGTATAGCCTTATCGCTGGACCTATCATTCCACTTACCATGCCGATTTGAACCACTACTAAACGGACTTAACTCCTTCTGATTTCTTCGTGACTTACCTTCAAAGTAACACTTTTTATTTCTAACATATAAAGAACCTCAATCAACACTCATCCCCCGTGATTCCAAATCACGAGACCACATTGTCTCGATACCGCTAAGCCATTTTTATACTCTCCCAATGTACTCAATAGAATCTCCAACTGCCAAACCCATTCTGAAAGATCTTCTACGAATCCAAAGTTGTTTCTTCTATCTTTCTTACACCAAACCACAAACTCGGTGGCATTCATTGAAATGCTTCAAGTCTCTTCCACACTCTGCTGCAAACTAATTTCTTAGCCATGCTACGAGACTGAAAAATCTTAGGCACCGCACTTTATTTGTTGAACCCACTAAGAACCATCGTTGAGAGTCGCCCACTTTGACTTGGTCCAGAATATATAGCTAACAACCAGTGCTCCGTTAGCACACGAATCTCTTAAAGAAGGCAACCGAATGAATCATTTCCCTTTCATATCATATTCACAACGAGGCGTAAAACCTGAGTTATCACAAAATCTGCACATGAATCGATAAGGCAAAATGTAGCACACATTCATCAAATTCCTAGCTCGAGTTACCCCTAATGTTCTCTTAACATCAGGGGTAACATCAACCGAAGGTCCAACAATATGTTTAAAACTCAGAGCCATATTGCATCCCAAAATGATAATCAAATATTCACATTTTTCTATATTCAAATCAAGCCCTTCTCGCCACGTTCAAAATCCCTAAGTACAGAAGCCACCTCAGGGATCAAATCTCGCTACTCCTTTAACAAAAGCCTAAACATCATTGGTCAAATTACATCTCATGCGCTGGAATTTAATGCCGAATCTTTAAATCACAAACCGAATAACCCTTCTCCGGAAGAACTCACTACCGCAACACATAAGCAAATGACCTGCCATTCACAACAATAATGCGCGATAACAATACATGATCATCATATACACTGTGTATAGCCCTGAATCTATGGGCAACACAAACAGTGGACTGAAACGACTGAACACCCTTCCACGAGGCAATGATAGCATTCAACCATAATAATGAAAGGGAAAATGTAATACCCCAGAAAATTTTGACGTACTTAAGCGCTATTAAGAAAGTTGATGTGCGCTAATTATATTATTTTGGGTGCAGACGAGGACTATTAATATAATGGATATCAATTTGATATGATAATAAGAATACGAGGCATATTATGAGTGATATGGGGTCTAAGGAGAACCCTAAGTCCAATTCAAGTTGGAAAATTCATGATAGACTAAAGTTTCGAATGGGTACATACAAGACCAAACTTTGGACGACCATATATGCATTTATGTAAGGAGTTATATGATGGATCACATATAAAATTAAATATCTTCGAGTCTAGTTTCTAACTCTTCAAACCGTTCGTCATTTGGACACTCCTACAAGCAGTGGTGACGAAATTACCAAAGGCTGGCAGGAGGTGATTCTGCGGTCAATTCTGCGATCGCAAAAGTGGTTATGCGACTACAAAACTGGTCGCAGAATGGATCAGTGCAGCCCAATTTTGGGCACCAGTTTCACGGTCAATTGTGCGACCCGCATACCCATTCTTCATTCCATTATGCGACCTCTGACCTGATTTCGGAGGGTAAATTTTTCTATTTTCATAACCCGACCCCATTTTGATAAATAACCTTTGGGGCTTATTTTGGGGTGTTTTTCTGTGGGTTTTAGGGAGAGGTAAGAACATTTTAGAGAGTGAAGGAGGAAACCTAACATTCTTATCATCCAATTTTCAAGAATCAAGGAAGCCAATCACAAGATCTTCATCTAAGAAGTAAGATTCAAACTCCTAGTCTTCAATTTCGAGTTTGGGGTAAAAGATGAGTGATTGGGAGTATGATTCTTGGGTGTAAGAGTATTATTTATACATGCTTTTACTAATAAGGTTTGTGGGAAAATTGTTGAGATCAAATAAGTAAATATTGGGTTGTGGAGTGAAGGAAATCTTGTAGAAAAACCTTGTAGTTAAATGTTCACACCTAGTGTTTGATAAAATGCCCAAACGAGCTGAGACCATGAATATCTTCCTAATTATTGTCCAAATTTTGTTATGTCTCAAAATAGATTGGGATTGCTAGAATTTCTGGAACGTTGTAGTAATTTAAGAAACGCTCAAAGCGAGGTATGTTGGCTAAACTTCTTTCCTAGAATTGAATTCCATGATGTTCTTGTATGTCCCGAGTTATTTTTTATAAATCAACTATTCCGAATAAACTTTATGTTGAAGGGTCTATGTTCAAAATGTAATCCGGATGCTCTTATCATATGATGTTATCCTTTGGGAATGTAATCAAAGTGAGAGTTGGGTATAAAAATGTTATGACTCCAAGTAATGTTTCAAGTGAAGCCTATTATGCCAAATTGTGTAAGAAGTCTCAATGTGCTTAAGACTCTTAATTGCTCATAGGTGTACTAAAAGTCGTGATTAGAGATTCTTTGTTGTCGATAATCTATAAAGATACTTCAAAGTGAAAGTAGTGAGTTGGGATATAAAGTGTGAACACTGTTCCAAGAATGAAAGTTATACTTGTGGCCAATAGCGCCAACGAAATGAAATGATGTGTGAAATATTACGAAATGAGCCTTGATTCAACTATTCCAAATTGACTCCGAAAATAGAATTATCCAAAAGATTATGTACTCAAGTCATGTCCAAATGTGGTTGTTCGAACTAATGCTTTGCTTGGTAGTTATTTCCAATATGTTTTGAGCTCTTACATAATCATGAGTTGAAATGGTGTATTGCCCTTTTGGGGAAACGTATTTCAAGAATAAATGGTGTGTTACTCGTTTATGATTTTAACTTGTGCTTCGATTGCCAGTCATTTTACTTTATTTCATGGAAAGAAATCCATTGTGTTTAAAGTCTTCATTGCCAGTGAACCTAAAGTTGTGATTTCCGGAATATTGTATATGTTGATATTTATGATGATGATCCATGAAAGGAAAGAAATGAAAGTGTGGAATATGAAATATGGCCATTGTACGATGAAAGAATAATCATATGTATGGCCAAGAGAGCCAGTGAAATAATGATGTTGTAAGTGGTTGAAAGTACGAATTATGTGATATATGGTATGAAAGGTTATGAGATGTACGTATTTGTACTTTTGTTTCCAATGTGTTATAAGCCCCTACGTTATTGCGAGTAAAGGCTATGATGTTCCTAGATGTTCTAAATGCTCTTAATGTTCTATGATCACCCATGGCAAGTACGAGTAAGTGATAGTATGAACATGAAATGTGGTCGTTGTCTAAATGAGAATTATGAAGTGTTGTATGTCCCAATGGTTTCAACTATAGTTGCGTGCTTCTGAATTAATGTATGTAACTGACTTCAATTGTTAAGTCCACAAGAGTCATGGACCTAGTTAATGATCTCAAGATGTCAAGGGAGTGAATAATGAGATGGAAGGGAGATGTCCTTTGTTAAATGATGATGAACCTTACGAAAAAGTTTGGTCTCATGTGCCATTGAAATTGACTTATTGATTTACCATGCATGTGCTAATGCAATGAGTTGTGTTTATCCATGACGAAGCATGAACATGAAGTATTCTAATTATCTACCATTTTCCTTAGTATCTTCTTGATGTTCTTGTTGGCAGCCTCTACAGCACCATTCATTTGCGGCATGTATGCCGTGGAATTCTTATGCTTGATCTTGAAAGTTTCACACATGGCCTTCGTTAGGTCATTGTTGAGATTAGTGGCATTGTCGGTGATGATTGACTCTGGCATTCCGAACAGACAAACAATGCGATCCCGAACAAAATCTGCGACGACCTTCTTAGTTACAGGTTTGTAAGATGCGGCTTCGACCCATTTTGTGAAATAATTTATGGCCACTAGAATGAACCTATGCCCATTTGAAGCAGCGGGTTCGATTGGACCTATGACATCTATGCCCCAAGCGGAGAAAGGCCAGGGCACACTTGTTGCGTTGTGTTCATTGGGTAGCACTCGTATCATATCAGCATGTATCTGGCATTGGTGATACTTCTGCACATATGTGATGCAGTCTGTTTCCATAGTCATCCAGAAATACCCTACTCTTAGTATTTTCTTGGCTATGACGAAGCCATTCATGCGCGGTCCGTAAGTTTCAGCATGTATTTCCTTGAGCAATCTGGATGCTTCTTTGGCATCGACACACCGTAGTAACCCCAAGTCAGGAGTCCTGCTATACAAAATTCCTCCGCTTTGAAAGAAGTTGTTGGATAATCTTGGAAGTGTGCGTTTATGAGTATGGGTGGCATGCTCTGGATATTCTCCCTTTGCCAAATATTCCTTGATGTCGTAGAACCACGGGTTTCCATCGCTCTCTTCCTCAACATGAGCACAATATGGCTGTTTATGGATTCCTATTGGGATAGGATCGATGAAATTCTCGTCTGGATGTTGTATCATGGAAGACAAAGTGGCTAATACATCTGCGAACTAGTTCTAAACCCTCGAACATGTTTGAATTCTATCTTTGTGAACCTTTTGATCAACTCTTGTGCACAGTGCAAATATGGCAATATTTTGGTGTTCTTTGTAGCCCATTCTCCTAAAACCTGATGCACCAACAGATCAGAATCTCCAATTACCAATAGCTCATGGAGATTCATGTCAATGGCCAACCTGAGTCCCAAGATGCAAGCCTCGTATTCTGCCATATTTTTGGTGTATGAAAACCTGAGTTTTGCAGATACCGGATAGTGTTGGCCAGTTTCTGATACCATAATCGCTCCGATACCTACTTCTTTGAAGTTTGCAGCTTCGTCAAAGAACATTCTCCAAACATCACATGCTTCGGTGATATCTTCTCCTATGAATGATACCTCTTCGTTTGGAGAATACATTTTCAATGGTTCGTATTCTCCGTCTATAGGATTTTTCTGTCAAATGATCTGCCAACGCTTGCCCTTTGACCGCCTTCTGAGTTACATAGATGATGTCGAATTCCCTCAGCAATATCTGCCATTTTGCTAAATTTCCCGTAGGCATGGGTTTCTTAAAGATGTATTTCAGCAGATCCATCCTTGATATGAGATATGTGGTGTATGCACATAAATAATGCCTCAACTTTTGAGCTATCCATGTCAAAGCGTAGCAGGTGCACTCCAGCAAAGAGTACCGGGCTTCGTAAGGTGTGAATTTCTTACTCAGAAAATATATTGCCTGCTTCTTTCTTCCAGTCTCATCATGTTGTCCCAGAACGCAACCAAAAGCCCCATCTAGTACGGACAAATAAAGCAGCAAAGGTCTTCCTGGTTCTGGTGGGACCAAAACAGGTGGTTTAGACAAATACTCCTTGATTTTATCGAAGGCTTTCTGACATTCTTCAGTCCAGCTTGTTGCAACATCTTTCTTCAGCATTTTGAAGATCGGCTCATAGATCACGGTTGAATGTGCTATGAAACGGCTGATGTAGTTGAGACGTCCTAAGAAGCTCATCACATCTTTATTATTCTTCGGCAGTGGCAAGTCCTAGATAACTTTGACCTTTGACGTGTCCAATTCAATCCCTCGGCGACTGACAATGAATCCTAGCAATTTTTTGGTAGTGACTCCGAAGGCACAACTTGCAGGATTCAGTTTCAGATTGTACCTTCGAAGCCGATCAAAGAATTTCCTCAAGTCTGCTATATGATATGTGTTTTTTTCTGGATTTGATGATGGTGTCATCCACGAACATCTCTATTTCCTTGTGTATCATGTCATGGAAAATGGTTGTCATGACTCTCATGTAGGTGGCTCCGGCATTCTTCAGACCAAATGGCATCATTTTATAATAATATATTCCCCATGGCATGATGAAGGCTGTCTTTTCAACATCCTCCTCTTCCATCCATATCTGATGGTACCCCGCGAAGCAATCCACAAACGATTGGAGTTCATGTTTGGCACATTTGTCGATCAATATGTGTATATTTGGCAACGGGAAATCATCTTTGGGACTTGCTCTGTTTAGATCTCGGTAGTCAACACATACTTTGACTTTCCCATCTTTCTTCATAAATGGCACAATGTTGGCCAACCAAGTCGGGCACTCGACCACTATAAGAACCTTGGCTTTGATCTGCTTGGTGACCTCCTCTTTTATCTTCAAACTCATACCGGACTTGAATTTTTTGAGCTTCTACTTTACCGATGGACATGTAGGATTAGTGGGTAACTTGTGAGCTGCTATGGACGTGCTCAAACCTGTCATATCGTCGTACGACCATGCAAATAATCATATTCTTTTAGGAATTTGATGTACTCTTCTTTCTCTGACGGTGATAGATGAATGCTTATGCGTGTTTCCTTGACCAGTTCGGAATCCCCTAAGTTAACTGCTTCAGTTTCGTCCAAATTGGACTTTGGCTTGTTTTAAAAATTTTCCACTTCTTTGACAATTTCCTCAGGTATCGTATCATATTCCTGGTCTTCTGAATCACTATCCTTATGTTGCGTTGTCTCATTACATGTCACAGTCACAGGTTCATCGGGATAGGTAATAATAATGCTGTAAAAAGAGAAAATTTCGAGAATAATAGTAAATACGAAAAGTAGGAATGCATTAATTTAAATCTTTAAAATGTTAACAAATGCGGCTTGATGACTCGAGCAATTATTTCAAAAGAAAATACTGAAAATGTCTCAAATGCTTAAAAATAATTGATGCTAATCTGCCAAGCTACCCAGGAACTCGACGGGCCCGGGATGGTGCAGCGGTCCAGTTTTTGGAGAACCGCTCCTTTCCCCACGGTATGAATGGTAAGGTCTTCCTCCTCTCCTCCTCCTCCTCCTCCTCCTCAACTATTGCATTGCAATCTATGTCTTCGTCATCCAAAAATAGCTTCTTTATGCCAGCTAAGGATTCATCTTCCTCAGACCCCATCATCATGTCAGCTTAATGAAATGTCTGGTGCAAATGTGGTACCGATTGTCCCAGTGGATAGTAAGGACCGCGTCATGGTGGCGACCAATCGTGGCACTCTTTCCAAGTATATTTGTACCCATGTCCAAAAGTTGTACCATGACACTTCAGATGTACCGGTTTGGTGATCCCTTGGAGATTCTTGCCGAGACCCTTGCCAGGTTCATACCCTGTCCATAGCAGTTTGCTTTCTATCTTGTTGCTCCACCATTTGTCCTTTTCAATTGCGTTGATGCACTCAATGCGATGGTATGTTTCTCCATCTAACTTCATCCTATTCTCGATGACCGGAATAGTCTGATTGGTATAAATGGGATTACTTTCATCTCCGTGGATGATTACCTCCCGGTGGTTCCATTCAAACTTCAAGACCTAATGCAGAGTAGAGGCCACTGCCCCAGCGACATATATCCAGGGTCGTCCCAATAATATATTTTAGGTAGAAGATATATCCAGCACATGTAACTCAACATCAAACCAGGTTGGGCCCATCTGTAGGTTGAGATTGATTTCTACGATTGTGGCTCTTTGAGATCCATCAAATGCCTTCACATTCATGCTTCCTGCTCGTATCTCATGCAGGCCTTTACCTAACCTCTTCAGAGTGGTCAGTGGACATATATTGAGACTCGAACCCACATCTATCAGGACCCTCGCGATGAATTTATCTTCAAATTGCACTGTGATATGTAGTGCCCTGTTGTGACTTAGTCCTTCTGGTGGCAGCTCATCTTCATGAAAGGTGATTTTGTGACTTTCCATTACCTGGCCGACCATATTGGCCATTTCCCCACTCGTGATGTTGGTGGGTACATAAGCTTCACTCAACACCTTCATCAGGGAATTTATGTGTGTCTCAGAGTTTTGTAGTTGTGTTACACTCCAAAAAGGATCTCAGGCCTGTGTGGATGAATAAGAGTAGAGAACTTATGAGGTTAATACCATGGGGACTTAAATCTCCCTAATAGTCAATCATATACAAGAGGACTAGAGATGTGAAACATGTGTCCCTCAAATTGCTAAATTTAAGACTTGTGTTGAAATGTGAAACATTCACCCCAAGTGGGGAGGGAAGGACCATGGTGAGCCTACTTAAGTGCAATAAAACGAGAGTAGGGCCATGTAGCTATGATGTTTTAATATTTTGTTGAAGACATGTGTAGTCTAGAAAAGTGGTAAGGGATAACGTGATTCTCTGAAAGGAAATGCAAAAGATAAACCACTAGTACAAAAATAATGTGGAAGGTTAAGAAATATAAATTCTTTGTACGTGACAATATATATGACAAGGTCAACGATACTAGAAACTAAGAGTAAGGTTTGAAAAAGGGTTTTATACTTGTTAGAGAGTCAGGGATATTGGAACCCAAGGAAGTACTACAGATCAAATGTGAAAGGCTTGCGAGTTCTTAGAATGAGTTGATCACGGATTTGTGATTTAGCTAAAGTTCCAAGTCTTTAAGAAAGACAGAACGAGTGGGAGAGATAAATGTGATGTTATAATAACCCAAGAGTGCATCGGGACTTGATGGAGAGTCTCTTAAAAATCTTACAAGCAAGAAAGTGTTAAGTGATACACGGATGAACACACTTTCCCACGGATGTCCCAACACGTGTCGAGAGGCGAGCAAGATGAATTCCCAACTAAGGGAAAAGACCACGTAACATATGGAAGAACGCATGGCTATTCACTAACTAGGAAGAATGAGGCGAGAAGAATTGGAAGAAAAATCTATAAATTTAGGTGGCCATGCTTATCGCAAAATAGTTCGTATCATAATGGTGGACTCGCCTAGAGCACAAGTGTTAATAGAAGATATAAAGGATTAACTGTAATACAACCGACTTGAGTGACACTGAATATCAACTAAAAGATATAGAGGGAGTTCATGTCTACATATTACATTGGAAAGTGAGACTACTGGTGAAGAAGTGGTGGTGTGATAAACTCAACAAACCAGGCGCAATGATACAACGAGTGCATGTGAGGCAAACAAGTGTGTGGCACAATAAGGTTGTCAACTATGAATTAAAGGCAAAATAGGATGGGAGTGAATGCTCTAGTCACAAAGGAAATATAGTACCAACATATTGTCTAGACCAGAGGAGAAATGTTTGAAACAGATTAAGAGAGGATGAACACTTGTTACGAACCAAACATGTTTAACATGATAGCTCTTACTTTGTAATACCGCAAAATACTATTGGTGACTACAATACTGGAATAAGGTGAGTTACTCATCGAGGATGGAATCAGGTGGACTAAGTCCTACACTTATAAGGAAAACAAGAAGGTGTCATGGAAGAATTTAGGAGGATCTCAAGTTTCAGAAAAGGCCTTGTTTGGGCCAATGATTTTTTATTTGTTTTTTAATTGAATATATATGAAGGGTGTCGATATATGTTTTGGTAAGTGTTTAGCAGTAAAGAGGAATCATGAGAATGTTCACAAGGGAAGTAGAGTGGTTTCTTAATATTCTATAAGATTTATAATGAGGAAAGAGGGTGGCTAAGAAAAGTCTAAGCACGATGTTACTTCACATATTGAGGTAATGCCATGTAGGTTGATGTTATCGGGGTATGCGCGCAAGCTAGTAGATGTTATTCATTTGAATCAGATGGTCCCATAGGAAAACTGACATAGTAATGTGTTTTGTTGAGAAATTTAGGAAAACAAGTTGCAAGTACTAATAAGATTGTAACCGTATCAAGGAAATTTTTGTAGAACTCAATTTCTAGGAGGTCATATGAAAGAGAAATCTGATATAGATGTTCCACTAATAATGCAATGTGGCAAGATGATCATTTATGCCTCTAGGCAACTCAAAAATCATGAAAAGAACTACACAACACAAGATTTAGAACTTGCGGCGGTGGTATTGACATTGAAAATTTGGCGTCATTATTCATATGGGGTCCATGTAGATATATTCACGAACCATAATAGCCTTCAATATATTTTCAAACAAAAAGGAAATTGAATCTGAGGCAGAGAAGATGGCTTGAGTTACTCAAGGACTACGACATTGATATTCTATATCATCTGGGAAAGGCTAATGTTATGGCAGATGACCTTAGCAGGAAATCCATGGGTAGTTTAGCATACTTGGAGGCATATCAAAAGTCATTGGCCAAAGAAGTTCATCGATTGGCTAGTTTGGGAGTTCGTCTTGCGGACTCTCGTGAAGGAGGGGTAATTGTACAAAATAAGGCTGAATCATCACTGTTGTGGAAGTTAAGGAGAAACAATACAACGATCCATTGTTGGAACAACTAAAAGAGGGGATTCATAAACATAAGACCATGGCCTTTTCTCTTGGCTTGGACGATGGTATACTAAGGTACCAAAGGCGTCTATGTGTTCCAAATGTGGATGGTCTCCGGGAAAGAATTATGACTGAAGCTCACACTTCTAGGTATTCCGTGCACCCAGGTTCTACGAAAATGTATCATGATCTTAAGGAAGTCTATTGGTTGAATCGTATGAAGAGGAATGTAGAGGACTTTGTGGCGAGATGTCCAAATTGTCAGCAAGTGAAGGCCGAACACCAAAGGCCCGGTGGGTTGGCACAAAACATAGAAATTCCATGTGAAAGTGGGAAATGATTAATATGGACTTTGTGGTAGGATTACCTTGTACTCCTCGTAAGTTTGACTCAATTTTGGTGATTGTGGATCGACTCACGAAATTAGCACACTTCTTTCCGATTAAGGTTACCGATACAGCGGAACAATATGCTTAGTTCTATATCAAAGAAATAGTCATGTTGCATGGCACCCCAGTTTCCATCATTTCTGATCGGGGAGCACAATTCACTGCTAACTTTTAGAAGAAAATTTAGCAAGGCTTGGGTACTCGGTGAATCTTAGTACTGCCTTTCACCCACAGACTGACGGGCATGCAGAGCGGACTATTCAGACGCTTGAGGATATGTTGCGCGCTTGTGTTTTAGACTTCAAAGGTAGTTAGGATGATCATTTGCCACTCATAGAATTTGCCTAAAATAATAGCTATCATGCTAGCATTCAGATGGCACTGTTCGAGGTTTTATATGGTAAGAGATGTAGATCTCCCATTGGGTGGTTTGAAATTGGGGAAGCAGAGTTGATAGGGCTAGACTTCATGCATCAGGTTATGGAAAACGTTAAAATCATTAAGGAGCGGTTGAAGACTGCTCAGAGTCGTCAGAAGACCTATTCAGATGTTCGTCGTAGAAATTTGGAGTTCAAAAAAGATGATTGGGTATTGTTGAAGGTTTGCCCCATGAAGGGTGTAATGCAATTTGGTTAAAAAAAACAAAAGAAGGAAATTGAGTTCGAGGTATGTCGGACCGTACAGAATCATTCAGAGGATTGGTCAGGTGGGGTACAAACTTGAGCTACCACCTGAGATGTCATTAGTGAACCCAGTATTTCATGTGTCTATGTTGAAGAAAGTAGTTGGAGACCCAACACTCATTGTTTCAGTTGAAACTATTGAGATTAATGAGGAATTGACTTATGAAGAAATTCCAGTTTCTATTCTTGATAGGCAAGTTCGAAAGCTAAGAAATAAAGATATGGCCTCTGTGAAAGTGTTATGGCGAAATTGGTAGGTTGAAGAGGCCACTTGGGATGCCGAAGAAGAAATGAAGAAGAATTACCCTCATTTGTTTGAAGCTATGTAATCGTTTATATGAAATTGTTCCCTATGAATTGTGTGTCACTTGTACAATTTATGCTAAGGGTGTTCCTTTCCGGTAATGTATTGCTTATAAGGCCACGGTTGGTGTTGTTTCATATTATGTTGCTTCATTGGATTATGCATATATTGTTAGGATTGGTTTCTGAGGTTCTCTGACATGTGGATAGGCCCAGTTACAGAGGAGACTCTACCAAAATTTCTAATATTTCTTTTTTGGAGTTAGTCAAATTTGGGAGTTTGAGATGTGCGAAAAAGAGAAGAGATGTGTTATGTTAAGTGTTTGGGGACAGACTCTACTCCTCATTCGAGGACGAATGATCCTAAGTGGGGGACAATGTAAGGCCCCGTTAAATTTTTTCTAATGATTTAATATTTTAAAGTACGCCAACAGTATTTGGGAATAACGTGTTGGAGTATTAGAGGATACCCATGGTATAGAACCACATTATTTCGAAATAAAAAATATATGTTTAAGATGTGTTGAAACATAATAAGGAGTTTTGTGAATGGAAAGAATTCGTGTGGAAAGGATGTCTCAATTCGCACAAGATCCTATTTCAAACACATGCTGCTACCAAACTATAATGACTTATGAGGTGATCTACCTATCACATTAAATCCCTTTGAGTCTAAATTCTAACGCTTTAAACCCTTAGTAATTTGGCCATTCCTACAAGAAGTTATGTTCAAATACCCAAAGGCTGGCCTGTAGCTCGCTATAGAGCTCGCGAGGCCAGGTCTGTAGCACGCTAGACCAGGCTATACCCCTCGCGAGGCCAGGTCTGTAGCATGCTAGAAAAGGCTATATCCCTTGCGAGGCCAGGTCTGTATCTTGCTACAGAGCTCGTGAGGCCAGGTCTATAGCCAGATCCAGAATTTTGGAGTATCCATTTTCCTATGTTTTAAACCCGACCCTATTCCGTTAAAACACCTACCTGGGAGCATTTTGAACATATTTTCTGATGTTTTGAGAGTGAGAGAGAGAGAGAGAGGGTCCTAGAGGGAGAAGTGAATATTCATCAAAATTTCTCTTCAACTCTCACTTAAAACCTTGAATATTATCAAGAGAGGCACCTAGGTCTTCTTCCTAAGAGGTAAAATTCTACACCCTAACCCTCAATTTCGAATTTTGTCTAGAATTGGGTAATTAAGAAGATAATATTTGGGCATGAGAGTTGTTTATTTTACATGCATGTGTTATCAAAGGGTGTAGGAAGATTGTTAAGCTAAAAATGGCAATGATTGGGTTGTGAGATGATGGAATCCTCTATAAAAGGACCTTGAAACCTTAATGCACACCTAGTGTTTGATAAAATACTCAAATGAGCTAGAACCATAATCATCTTCCTAATTTTGATTCAATTTGTTATATTTCTACAGTAGATTGAAGTTGCTAAGAATTCCGGAACATTTTAGAGTTTAAGGAAGCTAAATTGAGGTATGTTGGTTAAACTCTTCTCTTAAAATTGGATCCCACGATATTCATGTGAATTATGTAAGTCCCGAATGGTTCATTATAAAATTGGCTATTCTGAGTAAGATTGGGTTGAAAGATTTATGTTCAACAAGTATTCCAAATGCTTTATTTATGTTATGTTATCAATTGAGGATGTGATAAAAATATGGGATGTGCATTAGAAATGTTCAACTTCAAGTTAAATTCAAACGAAGGCTATTATGCCAAATTTTTGTGAAGAATCTCTATGTGCCTTAGACTCTTAATTACTCACATGTGTACTACATGCCTTGATTTGAATTGTTGTTGTTTTTGATGATGTTGATGTTAAAAAGTGAAAAGGTGAGCATGAAATACTAAATATGGCCAACATTCCAAGAATTATCTTATAATTATGGCCATTAGTGCCAATGAAATTCAAAGATGTAAAAGTAATATGAAATGCGATGATTGATAAAAAAAAGTTGATGTCTCGAATAAGACAGCCTAGCCGATCGGGTCGTGATCGGACACCATGTCGCACACATGGTGGTGATTGTGCTGAAAATTGTAATTGAAATGGTAATTTTGGTTGATGTTCTTAATGGATAGTGTAACACCCCGAAAAATTTTGAAGAACTTAAGTGTAAAGCTCGGTAAAATTTGCAAAGAAAATAATGTTTCATGGTGCCGGACTAGGATTACGTGTTTGACGATTGTAGAAGGAAAGGAAAAGTTTTGGCAGAAAAGTGCATTTCTGCGGTCCATTATGCGATCGCAGAATCACTCTGCGGACCACATAATGGCCGCAGAGTGAGGTAGTTAATTGGGTTAGTTGGAACCATTTATGCGGTTGACTATGCGACCGCATAACTGTTATGCGGTGTACTATGCGACCGCAGAACAGTTATGCAGACCGCATAATGACCGCAGACTCAGGCAGATTTTTGGTCATTTTGGACACCAATTATGCAACCGATATGCGGTCCACATAACCATTATGCGGTTGCATATGCGACCGCATAACCTATTCCGGAACTCCATTTTTTGGATTTTAAAACCTGACCCTACTTCGTTAAATACACGAAAAGGGTCATTTTTGAGCAAATATTCTGATGTTTTAGAGAGAAGCGAGAGTGTTTTAGAAAGGGAGAAAACCCTAGGCTAATTATTCATCAAGTCTTGCTCAAATCTTGGAAGATTAACAAGGAAAACCCATAAGTTCTCCATCTAAGAGGTAAGGTTCCATACCCTAGTTTACAATTTCGAATTTGGGTAGAAGATGGTTGATTAGGAGTATGATTCTTGGGTATGAGAGTATTATCTATACATGCATGTACCAAAAAGATTTGTGGGAAGATTGTTGAGCTTAAATAAGTAAGGATTGGGTTGTGTAGTGAAGGAAATCTTGTAGAAGAACCTTGTGGTTAAATTTGCACACCTAGTGTTTGATAAAATGCTCAAATGAGCTGAGACCATGAATATCTTCCTAATTGTTGTTAACTTTTGTTGTTTCTCAAAATAGATTGGGATTGCTAGAATTTCCGGAACGTTGTAGTGATTTAAGGAAAGCTCAATTGAGGTATGTTGGCTAAACTTTATCTCTTGGAATTGAATTCCAAGATGTTTCCGTGAGTTTCAAAGTATAGGTTGCGTATTAAAATGTGGTGGCTTGAATCGTATTTCAAATGAAAGCTAGTATGCCAAATTGTGTGAGAAAATCTCAATATTCTTAAGACTCTTAATTTCTCATATGTGTACCTAAAGTCTTGATTGGGAATATCTTATTGTTGATAACCTATAAAGATGGTTGGAAGTGAAATCAGAAAATTGGGAATATAAAGTGTGGCCAACGTGCCAATAGTGAAAGTTATAGTTGTGACCAATGGTGCCAATGAAATTAAATAATGTGAGAAAGATTATGAAATGAGCTTTGACTAAACTATTCCAAAATTGACTTCGACAATATAATCGGCTAAAAGTTTATGAACTCAAGTGATGCCCATGTGTGGCTTTTTTAACTAATGTTATGCTTTGTAAGTAATTTTCAATGTGTTTTGCGTTGTTACATATTCGTGAGTGGAAATTGTGTATGATTTTAACTTGTACTTCGATTCCCAATTATTTTACTCCATTTATTGGAAAGAAATCGATTGTGTTTAAAGCCTTCATTACTAATGAATTTAAAGTTGTGATTTCCTGAATATTCTACTTGTTGATAATTATGATGATGATCTATGAAAGGGAAGAAATAAAAGTGTGAAATATGAAATACGGCCATTGCGCCATGAATAAAGAATCATATGTATGGCCAAGACAGCCAATGAAATAATAATGTTGTAAGTGGTTGAAAGTACGGATTAGGTGATATGTGGTGTGAAAGGTTATGAGATGTACGTATTTGTACTTTTGTTTCCAATGTGTTATGAAACCATATGGACGGTCTATGAAACGCATATGTATATTGTGTTATGAAACCTTATGGACGGTCTATGAAACGCATAGGTATATTGTGTTATGAAACCCTATGGACGGTCTTTGAAACGCATAGGTATATTGTGTTATGAAACCCTATGGACGGTCTATGAAACGCATAGGTATATTGTGTTATGAAATCCTGTGGACGGTCTATGAAACGCATAGGTACATTGTGTTATGAAGTACATTGTGTTATGAAATCCTGTGGACGGTCTATGAAATGCATAGGTACATTGTGTTATGAAGTACATTGTGTTATGAAATCCTGTGGACGGTCTATGAAACGCATAGGTACATTGTGTTAATGAAATCCTGTGGACGGTCTATGAACGCATAGGTACATTATGTTATGAAATCCTGTGGATGGTCTATGAACGCATAGGTACATTGTGTTATGAAATCCATTGTGATATGAAATCCTGTGGATGGTCTATGAAATGCATAGGTGCATTGTGTATAAGAAGTATAGG
The DNA here is from genome assembly GCF_000715075.1 of Nicotiana tabacum. Classification (NCBI taxonomy): domain Eukaryota; kingdom Viridiplantae; phylum Streptophyta; class Magnoliopsida; order Solanales; family Solanaceae; genus Nicotiana; species Nicotiana tabacum. The sequence goes on along the minus strand of NC_134096.1, from coordinate 147,286,479 downwards.
TGTACGGTATGAATAAACACTATGGACGGTCTATGAAATGCATAAGTGTATAATATGATATGTGAACACTAAGGACGGTCTAATGAGACACATTATTAATGCAGACAATAGGTGCCCCTTTTGTTGTCCTTGTTTGTATAGGTTATTTCAATTACATTATATTATGTGTTCCACATATAGATCATATGGGTATTCTATTTAGAAAGAGGATTTCTAGCTATACATACTACTGCTATTCGACAATAGTAACGTCCCTTTTGCCGGGGGCGCTGCATCTTTAATGGATGCAGGTGGTTGTACAACAGGTGGAATTGATCAGTGATAGCAGTACACTCCTTTCAGCCGATTTGGTGAGCCCCACTTCATTTCGGGGTCATGTATCTTTTGTTTCTCATGTACTTTGTGGTTGAGGTATAGCCGGGGCCTTGTTGCCGGCATTTCCATATTACTCTTCAGTTGTACTTAGAGGCTCCGTAGACAGGTTGTGGGTGGTATTTGATGTTGGGAATTGGATTAGAACTGTTGGTATTTGGCAACATGTTTTTCATTAAATCTATAAACTCGTACTATTTTGGAAATATTGAATGATGCTATTAATGGGAATGAAATTGAAGCGGTTAATGAAATCTCTTCAGTATTTGATTAACGGAGTACATCTCCTCTTTATTCACAAATGAATTTGGGTAGAATGAAATCTAACAGGCTTGCTCAGTCGGGTTCACTCGGTTGAGCGCCGGTCGCGCTCCTCGGTTTTGAGGCATGACAGATAGCCTAGCCGATCGCGTCGTGATCGGACTCCGTGTTAAATATGATGGTATCGACATTGAGTTAAATTGTGGTGGATGTCTCTAATGAGATAGCCTAGTCGATCGGGTCGTGATCGGACTCCGTGCTGAGAGTACGATGGTACTGGTATTGCGAATGAGAGTACGGTGGTACTGATATTGTGAATAATGGTATTGTGGACAATGGTATATCGATACTAAAAATCTCCCAATGTGAGATATGGAAATTAATTGAAACACTGTCTTGATCCTAAATTGAGGTTTGATGTTGATTAAGGCTTCCATTAACATTATGATAATCTTGTTTGTATTATTTGTCATTCTATTGAGAGGGTGTTTAGTTATACATACTAGTGCTATTCAACAGTACTAATGTCCCTTTTGCCGGGGTCGCAGCATCTTTAAATGGATGTAGGTGGTTCCACAGCAGGATATATTGATTAGTGATAGCAGTACACCTTCTTCCCAGCTGACTTGGTGAGCCCCATTTCATCCGTGGGTCATGAAACTTTTGTACTTTGTATATTCTGTTTGAGGTATAGCCGGGGCCTTGTTGCCGGCATTATCATTGTACTCTTTTTATCTATAGAGGCTCCGTAGACATAGTGTGGGTTGTGTATTGGTGCTGGGAAAGTCAAAATATGTTATGTTGTGGTTATATTATTTGTCCTTTTGAGACTTTAAAAATGATGAAACTATTAGTAATGAATTGGTATTGTAGACATGAACACCTTTTTGTCTAATTAATGAAAATTTGTATTATCTCCATTCGTGGATGAGTTTGGGTAGAATAAAATCTAACAGGCTTGCTCGGTCGGGTTCACTCGGTTGAGTGCCGGTCGCGCTTCTCGGTTTTGGGGCGTGACAAGTAGGTTCAGCAGGATTTCCATATATAGCAAAGTATCACATAGACAACCACATTTTGAAAGAGTTGGGGAAGAAACAAGTTTGCATGGGCATACAGAGATTATTGTCACGCCCCAAAACGGAGGAGCCCGACCGACGCTCAACCGAGTGAACCCGATCGAGCAAGCCTGTTAGATTTCATTCTACCCAAATTCATCCCTGAATAGAGATAATACATATTATCATTAATTAGACGAAAATGTGTTCATGTCTACAATACCAATTCATTTCCAATAGTTTCATCATTTTTTTAAATTCTCAAATGGACAAGTAACACGTCCACATCATAAAATAGTTTGTCTTTCCCATCACCAATACACAACCCACACTATGTCTACGGAGCCTCTATAGATAAAGAAGAGTACAATGATAATGCCGGCAATAAGGCCCCGGCTATACCTCAAACCGAATACACAAAGTGCAAAAGATACATGACACCGGAATGAAGTGGGGCTCACCAAGTAAGCTGGGAAGAAGGTGTACTGCTATCACTGATCAATATCTCCTGCTATGGAACCACCTGCATCCATTTAAAGATGCAGATCCCCCGGCAAAAGGGACGTTAGTACCATCGAATAGCACTAGTATGTATAACTAAACAGTCCCTCAATAGAATGAAAAATAATATAAACAAGATTATCATAATATCAATGAAAGCCTCAATTAACATCAAACCTCAATTTAGGATCAAGACAGTGTTCAAATTAATTCTCATATCTCACATTGGGAGATTTTTAGTATCGATATACCATTGTCCACAATACCATTATTCACAAAACCAGTACCACCGTACTCTTAGCACGGCGTCCGATCACGACCCGATCGGCTAGGCCATCTCATTAGAGACATCAACCACAATTTCTCTCAATATCAATACCACCATCTTTAACACGAAGTCCGATCACGACCCGATAGGCTAGGCTATCCATTAGGGATATCGACCACAATCACAATTTCAAATTATAAATTTCCAGCACAATCATCACCATGTGTGCGGCATGGTGTCCGATCACGACCCGACTGGCTAGGCTGTCTTATTTGATACATCAACCTTTTTATATCAATCATCGCATTTCGTATTACTTTCACATATTTTCATCTCATTGGCACTAATGGCCATAATTATAAGATCATTCTTGGCACGTTGACCATATTCAGTATTTCATGCTCACCTTATCAATTTCAATTATCATCATCATCATCAACAACAAATACAATTCAAATCAAGGTGTGTAGTACACATGCGAGCAATTTAGAGTCTAAAGCATATAGAGATATTTCACAAAATTTGGCATAATAGTCTTCATTTGAACTTGACTTAAAGTCGAAACATTATTAATGCACAACCCATATTTTAATACGTCCTCAATTGGTAACATAACATGAGTAAAGCATTTGGGATGCTTGTTGAACATATATCTTTCAACTCAATCTTACTCGGAATAGCCAGTTTCATAATGAATCACTCGGGACTTACATAATTTACATGAATATTATGGGATTCAATTCTAAGAGAAGAGTTTAGCCAACATACCTCACTTGAGCTTCCTTACACTCTAAATGTTCCGGAATTCTTAGCAACTTCAATCTATTTTTGAAATATAACAAATTGAATCAAAATTAGGAAGATGATCATGGTTCTAGCTCATTTGAGCATTTTATCAAATACTAGATGTGCATTATGGTTTCAAGGTCCTTTCATGGAGGATTCTATCATCCCATAACCCAACCTTTACCATTTTTAGCTCAACAATCTTTCTACACCCTTTGATAACACATGCATGTAAAATAACCAACCCTCTTGCCCAGAAATTATCTTGCTTATTATCCATTTCTACACAAAATTCGAAATTGAGGGTTAGGGTGTAGAATCTTACCTCTAGGATGAAGACCTAGTGAGTTTCCCTTCTCAATCTTCCAAAACTTGGGCAAGAATTGAAGAACAATTATTGGAGAACACCTTCTCACTCTAGGGAACCCTCTCTCACTCTAAAATATCAGATAATAGCTCAAAAATGACCCAAAGAGTGTATTTAACGAAATAGGGTCGGGTTTTAAAAACCCAAAAATGGAGCTCCGGAACAGTTTTGCGGTACCATGAAACATTATTTTCTTTGCAAATTTTATCGGGTTTTACACTTAAGTTCTTCAAAATTTTCCGGGGTGTTACATTCTCCCCCGCTTAGGATCATTCGTCCTCGAATGAGGGTCAAAACCTGTTATTAACAACTTATGCAACTCAGTTTATTTCATACCACATTCGAGCAGTCCCAAATTTGACGAACTCCCAAAATTTCCAAATATTTCGCCAGAGTTTGCCTTGTAACTAGGCCTATCCACCTGTTAGAGAGCCCCAGAAACACATCCTAACAACATATACGTATCCCAACGACGTAACATAATACAAAACAACACCAATTGTGGTCTCATAAGAAATATATATCCAAAAAGGAACACCCTTAATGCCAATTGTTCAAATGATATAAAATTCATAAAAAGTAGGTCATGTAGTATTTTTCCTAGATCACAACTTTAAATACATGGTCATTCAAAAGCCTCTCAAGTAGTCTCTTCAACCTGTTGGTTTCTCCACAACACTTTCACGGAGATAATTTCTTTATTTCTCAATTTTTGGACTTGCCGATCAATAATAGAAACTGAAATCTCTTCGTAAGTCAATTTCTCATTTACCTCAATGGTCTCCACCGGAACAATAAGTGTCGGATCTCCAACTACTTTCTTCAACATAGACACATGAAACATCGGGTGTACTAATGACATATCAGGTGGTAGCTCAACCTTGTACGCCACCTCACCGATCCTCTGAATGATTTTGTACGGTCTGGCATACCTCGGACTCAATTTCCCTTTCTTACCAAATCACATTACCCCTTTCATGGGGGAAACTTTCAAGAATACCCAATCATCTTCTTTGAACTCCAAATCCCTACGACGAACATCCGAATAGGATTTTTGACGACTCTGAGCAGTCTTCAACCGCTCCTTAATGATTCTAACTTTTTCCATGGCCTGATGCACGAGGTCTGGCCCTATCAACTCTGCTTCCCCAATTTCGAACCACCCAATGGGAGATCTACATCTTCTACCATATAAAGCCTCTAACGGTGCCATCTGAATGCTAGCATGATAGCTATTATTGTATGCAAATTCTATAAGTGGTAAATGATCATCCCAACTACCTTTGAAGTCTAGCACACAAGCACTCAACATATCCTCAAGCATTTGAATAGTCCACTCCGCCTGCCCGCCAGTCTGCGGATGAAAGGCTGTACTAAGATTCACCTGAGTACCCAAACCTTGCTGAAATTTCTTCCAAATATTAGCAGTGAATTGTGCTCCTCGATCAGAAATGATGGAAATTGGGGTGCCATGCAACTTGACTATTTCTTTGATATACAGGTGAGCATACTGCTCCGCTGTGTCGGTAGACTTAACCGGCAAAAAGTGTGATGACTTCGTGAGTCGATCCAAAATCACCCAAATTGAGTCAAACTTGCGCGGAGTGCGCGGTAATCCTACCACAAAGTCCATATTAATCATTTCCCACTTCCACATTGGAATTTCTATGTTTTGTGCCAATCCACTGGGCTTTTGGTGTTCGGCCTTCACTTGCTGACAATTCGGACATCTTGCCACAAAATCCGCCATATTCCTCTTCATATCATTCCACAAATTGAATTCCTTAAGATCATGATACATTTTTGTAGAACTTGGATGCACGAAATACCTAGAAGTGTGAGCTTCAGTCATAATTCTTTCCCGGAGACCATCCACATTTGGAACACAGAGTCGCCCTTGGTACCTTAGTGTACCATCATTCATGCTAAGAGAAAAGGCCATGGTCTTATGTTTATGAATCCCCTCTTTCAACTGCACCAATAATGGATCGTTGTATTGCTTCTCTTTGACTTCCACAACAAGCGATGATTCAGCCCTATTTTGCACAATTACCCCTCCTTCACTAGAGTCCGTAAGACGAACTCCCAAACTAGCCAATCGGTGAACTTCTTTGGCCAATGGCCTTTGATATGCCTCCAAGTGTGCTAAGCTACCCATAGATTTTTGGCTAAGAGCATCCGCCACAACATTCGCCTTCACCGGATGGTACAAAATATCAATGTCATAATCATTGAGTAATTCAAGCCATCTTCTCTGCCTCAGATTCAATTCCTTCTATTTGAAAATATATTGAAGGCTCTTATGGTCCGTGAATATATCAACATGGACCCCATATAAATAATGACGCCAAATTTTCAATGCAAATACCACTGCTGCAAATTCTAAATCATGTGTTGGATAGTTCTTTTCATGATTCTTGAGTTGCCTAGAAGCATAAGCTATCACCTTCCCATGTTGCATTAATACACACCCAAGCCCGATTCTTGAAGCATCACAATATACCACAAATCCATCTATACCCTCTGGTAGAGTCAACACCGGTGCCGTAGTCAATCTTGCTTTCAATTCCTGGAAACTCTTTTCACAAGCATTTGACCATTGGAACTTAATTTTCTTCTGCGTCAATTTAGTCAATGGAGAGGCAAGAGTAGAAAACCCCTCCACAATCTTTCTGTAATATCCAACTCAGCCTAACAAACTGCGAATTTCTGTTGGAGTTGTAGGCCTCGGCCAATTCTTCACAGCTGAAATTTTCTGAGGATCAACCTTAATTCTTTCACTAGAAACTACATGACCCAAGAATACGACCGATTCAAGCCAAAATTCACACTTTGAAAACTTTGCATATAACTGGTGCTGATGCAGGGTTTGCAGAACTACCCTGAGATGATCGGCATGGTCTTCTCGACTTCGTGAAAATACAAGAATTTCGTCAATAAACAATATCACAAAAGAGTCGAGAAATGGTTTAAAAAATCTATTCATAAGATCCATGAAGGCTGCTGGGGTGTTTGTTAGCCCAAAAGACATTACTAGAAACTCAAAATGCCCATACCGGGTTCTAAAAGCTATTTTCGGAATATCTCGCTCCCTGATCTTCAATTGGTGATACCCGGATCGTAAATCAATTTTGTAGAAGTACCTGGCACCTTGCAATTGATCAAACAAGTCATCTATCCTTGGCAGTAGGTACTTATTTTTGATTGTTACTTTATTAAGCTGCTAATAGTCAATACACATTCTCAGTGACCTATGTTTCTTTCTTACAAAAAGGACCGGTGCGCCCCAAGGCGACACACTTGGTCGGATAAAACCCTTTTCTAACAAATTTCTCAATTGTTCCTTTAGCTCCTTAAGTTCTTCAAAATGTTTCGGGGTGTTACAATTATCATGTACAAATGCATGATACTAAACCAGTTGAGAACTAAAAGGTCCAAATTAAGCTAAGTATGCATCCTAGTATCATAAGATAGACATATTAACTCTCATTAGGAAACAAGACTGTATTGAGACATGATAGGGAGCACACATTATGACAAAACCACCTGTGGGAAGGGTCAGGGGAGAAACAAGTTTGCAGTCACAGATGCACAATACAAACAAGTTACAACCTAAGAGATTATGCTAAACATACATCCTAGTGTCATGCTAATTAGTATTTAGAAATGATGGGGGATGCTCATTGTGACAAGCCAAAGAATCACTGAAAGAACAGGATATCAAATGAACCATAGACATGCTGGTGAACATATTAGCACAGAAGCAAGATCATAGAGAATGGTCTTAATACAAATTGAAACACATTGTACATGCAAAACAAACATTGCAGAGATTCAGAGCAGTGTGAGATAGCAAGTTCATACCAAATAGTACATGTAGGGATTCCGGGATTGACACAATAGACTAATTAACTAAAGAAGATCTAAGTTATGCCATAAAACAAAATGGTTCAAACAAGGGAGGGAAAACAAGTTGAGGTAATTGTTAAGATCTCAGTCAATCACTAATGGGGTATGCGGATCATGTTGAGTGACACAAAAGTAGGGGAACATGTCATAATTAACACAGGAAGTTCTAGCACAAGTAGGAAGCATTCATTATAGAGATTAAGGACAATGCAAATAAGCATGTTTTAGGGAACATTCAGGCACCAATACACTGGCTAAACAAACTTAAGAGGGTCAGATTATCCAAGTTAGACTTAGGCAATCTCAGAACTACCAGCATTAAAAGGAAGTTAAATGCTAAAGAGACTTAGAATAAAGTAGAATTAGCAGAACCGTGCACAAAAGTAATCCAGAAAACATATTAAGCCATAGATTTCAGAGGTGAGAACACATGTAAAACAAAGACACATAGGGATGAAATTGCAAAAGTCAAGTGGCTTACCAGTTAAACGGACAACAATAAAGAACAAAAGATCCACAAGAACCCAGAAACCTCGATGCGTCAAAGTTTCCAAGAGCTTCGAAAGAACCCCGGACAATGCTCTCACCAAGAGAAAGTTCGAAGAGTAGACTCTCAGTGGCCTTGGCTTTCAGCCGGCCAACACAAAATACAGAACAAGATAATGAAGGAATTAACAGAACAAAGCTTCAAATTTTATTGAGATTATATCGATTCGGTCTGCCCTAAAAGGGGAATAGGAAGGGGTTTTTATAGTAAAAATTGAATGAACAAACAAGGAAACAAAATACGTCAAACATAGAATAAGGAAAGAAGGCATGCAAAAATCAGATCAAAAAATCAATTTAGGAGAGAAATCCGGTAAACCCTAGTTTTTTAGGGAAAGTGTAAATCACAAAAATTCAAACAAAAGCGGACCCACATAATACAGTGTTGAATGTATGTAGACAAAATAGTGGTCAAAATCAAAGATTAGAACCCCTTTTCGTTCGACTTCGAAGATTATTGCTTGCCATGTTTAGGCAAGCACTTAGGTAACACCACAAACGGACGACCAGTAGTGAGAGGAGACCAATAAGGTAATTGAATCAGTGATTGATTCCATTTTATAGCCGGATTTGGAGAGGTTGAGTGATACATTGGCTAGGGTTTCTTAGAGAAGAAGAGAGAGTAGAGAGGATTTAAGGGCGGCGGGTTAAGAGAAAAATGATAGGGTTTGGGCGGGATTGGTTAATTAAAGAAGGAGAGTGAACGAAGGCCGTTGATCTTGAGAGATCAACGACTAGGATTCAAAAACGAACGGGGCGGGTCATAAAAATGGGTACCGATCGGGTATTATACAAGGGTCGCCTGGTTTGGGCTTGGGGTCTATTGGGCTAAGGATGTTGGGCCAATTTGGTTAAAAAATTAGCTTAAAGCTAGGCTATTATTTAAATACACAAAAATAATTTATAAAAATGCTTGACAATTAAGTAAAAATATTATTTATAAACTGAAATGCTTAAAAATAATAACTTTGTATTGTAAAAATATAAAATGCTATTTTGACACAAATAATATAAATAAAGAGCATTTATGTACATATATAGGCTATTACTGCAAAATTGCGCAAATAACTTAAAAATATTAATGTAATTACATAAAATGAAGTAAAATATTTGAAAGATGTATAATAGGTGCAAAAATAATAACTTAAAGTAGTTAAGTCATCATAAAATAATTTGAAGGAGTAATTAAATAAATATTCAAGCAATTTAAATACAGAAAAAAATCAATTTTAAATCTCTAAAAATTATATGAAATTATAGAAAAATGATTGTATAGATTTGTAAACTAAATAATGATGTAAAAATTATGTTTTGAAAGTATATATATTTTTGAGAAAATATGAGGGAAAAATTGGGTATCAACAACGTACCGATATCTATCATTTCTGTCCGGGGTACGCAGTTTACATCACGGTTGTGGAGGGCCGTATAACATGAGTTAAGTACTCAGATGGTGTTGAGCACAACATTTCACCCTCAGACGGACGGACAGTCCGAGCGCACTATTCAGATATTAGAGGATATGCTTCGTGCGTGTGTGATGGAGTTTGGGGGTTCGTGGGATCAGATCTTGCCTCTAGCGGAGTTTGCTTACAACAATAGTTATCAGTCGAGCATCCAGATGGCACCGCATGAGGTTCGGTATGGTAGGCAGTGTAGGTCTCCAGTGGGTTGGTTCGAGCCGGGCGAGGCTAGATTATTGGGTACAGATATGATTCTGGACGCTCTGGAGAAAGTTAAGGTGATTCAGGATAGACTACGCACATCCCAGTTCAGACAGAAGAGTTATGCGGATCGGAAGATTCGCGATGTTGCATTCATGGTTGGAGAGCGGGACTTGCTCCGGGTTTTGCCTACATAGGGCGTTATGAGATTCGGGAAGAAGGGCAAGCTGAGCCCAAGGTTCATTTGTTCCTTTGAGGTGTTGCGGCGAGTTGGGAATGTTGCTTATGAGCTTGATTTACCTCCCAGTCTAGCGGGTGTTTACCCAGTATTCCATGTATCTATACTCCGGAAGTATCACGGCAATCCGTCTCACGTGTTGGATTTCAGCTCAGTCTAGTTGGACAAGGATCTATCTTATGTTGAGGAGCCACTGGCTATTTTGGACATGTAGGTTCGAAAGCTGAGATCAAAGAACATTGCTTCCGTGAAGGTTCGGTGGAGGGGTCAACCGGTGGAGGAGAAGACTTGGGAGACCGAGCATGATATGCGCAGCCACTATCCTCATCTTTTCACCACTTCAGGTATATCTCTATGCTCGTTCGAGGACGAACGATTGCTTTAAGAGGGGGAGGATGTAACGACCCGGCGAGTCATTTTGAGTGTATTAAACCTGATCCCCTATTTACTGCTTCCCCCATATCTTTTTCTACTAATGAGACTTACCGAGAGGTTTTGTTGTAGTTTCAGAGTGATTTGGGACGCTTAGTCCCTAAAATGGAAGCTAAAGTCTTAGGATTTTGACCACGGTCGGAACTGTGTGAAGACGACTCCGGAATGGAGTTCCGTTGGTTCCGTTAGCTCCGTTGGGTGATTTTGGACTTAGTAGCGCATCCAGAATGTGGTTTGGAGGTCCGTAGGAGAATTACGCTTGAAATGGCGAAAGTCAAATTTTTGGAGATTTTGACCAGGTGTGGACTTTTTGATATCGGGGTCGGATTACGATTCTGGAAGTTGGAGTACATCCGTAATGTTGAATATGACTTGTTGCAAAATTTGAGGTCAATCGGACGTGGTTTGATAGGTTTCGGCATCGGTTGTAAATATTTGAAGTTTCAAGTTTATTAAGTTTGAATTAGAGGATGATTCGTATTTTTGTTGTTGTTTCATGTGATTTGAGGGCTTGACTAAGTTCGTATTGTGTTTTAGGACTGGTTGGTATGTTTGGTTGAGGTCCCGAGGGCCTCGGGTGAGTTTTGGATGCTTAACGGATCATTTTGGACTTGTGAAAGATACCAGATTTTCTGGCTTCCCCAGTTGCTGGTTTCCTTCTTCGCGTTCGCGAGGGGTGTTCCACATTTATGAAGAGGAGCTGGAGGCAGGAGGAAAGGTTGTTCTTCGCATTCGCGAAGTGGGGGTCGCATTCGCGAGGGGATTGTTAGGCAGTGCATCGCGAACGCGAGAAGTGCATCGCGTTCGCGTAGAGGAAGTTGAGCGGCTGGGACCCCAGGACTTTTTGCCTACGCATTCACGATGTTGGTCCCGTGTTCACGTAGGGTTGAGCTGAGTGGTCTTCACGTTCGCGACAAGGGTATCGCGTTCACGAAGAAGGATTTGTCTGGGCAGAATATAAGATTTCAAAAATGAGGGTTTGGCCATTTTTGTCAAAACTTGAGTTTGAGAGCTCGGATTTGGGCGAGATTTTGAGGGACTTTCAGAGACATTAACCGGGTAACGATTCTTCACTTGATTTTGGTTATATCACATAATCTATCACGAATTTCACCTTTTAATTTCGCATTTTGGTGAAATATTTGGGAAACCCCAGAATTTTGGTATGATGTCATTATTTTGGAGGTGACGCACATGCTAGGTGACGAGCGTATGGGCGTGCACCGTGGGAGATTGTAACTTGGTCTGTCCCGTGAGACTGTAAAGTCGAATACATATTTGTTAATTACATGTTCTCTCTGCCTTCTAGAAATTTGACTGCCATTCATGTTAGATACCATGCTTAGGCCATATGATATTACTGTTGAGACCCGCAGCGGTCGGGTACTCGTTGAATTAGCTGCTATTTGTTGTCTTGTACTCAGTCATAGTTTTACTTGCCTGTCATATCTCCGTTTTCTCTTGTTTTCTTGTTGATACTTGTTATCATCTCTTTTGGGCTGATTTGTATGATTTCTGAGAGCCTGAGAGGCTGGAGAGGTTAGTGACTGAGATAGGGCCTGAGTGCCGAGCTGTGAGTTATGTGAGTGTATATGGATTGGGTTGCACGCCGCAATGGGCCTGAGGGTTGAATGTATATGGATCAGGTTGCACACCGCAATGAGCCTTATGGCTATTAATGGATTGTGGATCGGGTTGCACACCGCAATGAGCCTTATGGCTACTTATATGATTGGATCGGGCTGCAACCCGCAGCGATTTAGCACTTGGGCTGAAGGAGCCCCTTCGGAGTCTGTACACCCCCAGTGAGTGCAGGTACCTATTGAGTGTGGTTATTGAGTGCTGAGAGCTGAGTGTTTGAGCTATTGAGAGCTTGAGTGATTGTTATCCTAAGAGGTTGCATTTATTTCCGTTGTTGCTGCACTTAGCTGAAATATGTCATTGTTCTGAACTTCTGGAAATTATTGTATCCGGTTTATCTGAACTTAGTAAATGTACAACTGACTTAAATTATATTGCCGGAATTGAATCATGTCTACTCTCAATGCTGAAATTAGTGAAGCGAACAGTAATTGTATAGCTCGGAACTACTTCTCACTTCCTTATTTATTTTTGTTACTTACTGAGTTGGTTGTACTCACGCTACACCCTGCACTTCATGTGCAGATCCAGGTGTATCTGGTCACGGAGGATGTTGATCTCGTGCGTGGTTGAGTATCAGAGATTCACGAGGTAGTTCTCGGTGTTCGCAGTTCTTGCCTCTCCTTTCTGGTTATCATTCTTTTCTGTGCTTGCATTTAGACACAGGGTCTTGTAGACACTATTTCTTAGACTGGTTGTTTAGATGCCCATGACTTGATGACACCCTGATTTTTGGGGCTATTTTTCCGCGTTGTATTTTGAGTTTAACTCCTGTCTTTATGAAAACACTGTCATATCAAGCTTTTGGTTTATTTTGTTAAATATTTGAAGTATTTTGAAAAATCGGCTTGCCTAGTACCATCGATAGGCGTCATCACGACATGTTAGAGTTTTGGCTTGTGACAGCCGATCGGGCCATGATCGGACTCCATGCTAAATTCACGGCGGTACATCGGTACTAAATATCTCCCAACCAAAAATAATATTATCTTCATGTTTTGATTATCATCTTCACTGTATTATCTTCGTATTTTAAACATTGTTATATTTTAATTTGGCATTTAGATATCATTGATCGTTGGTTGTTGTTCCCATGGTTTTCCCATTCTTATATTGGCATTTTGTTTCGAAAGAGGATATTTAGCTTTACATACTAGTATTGTTCCATATGTACTAACGTTCCTTTTGCTAGGGCGCTGCATCTTCAATGGATGCAGGTGGTTCATCAGTGGGTAGCTTTGGTCCTCGTTAGCAGTTACTCCGTATTCAACAGGTTTTGGTGAGCCCTATTCTATCCTGGGCCTGATGTCACTTGATGTCATACTTTGTGTTTTGAGGTATAGTTGGGGCATTGTCGCCAGCACTCTCATACTACCCTTATGTTGTCCTTAGAGGCTCCGTAGACATGTTGTGGGTTGTGTATTGGTGTTGGGAAAGTCAAAACAAGAAATGTTGTATTTCTACCACATGTTCCACTTCAAACTATGAATGGGTAATATATTTTGGGAATTATAAATGAAGATACTAATGATAATGGAATTATTGTTGATTATGAAATCATCGTAATGTTTAAACAGTGGAATACATCTCCACTCTATTCATAGACAAGGTCAGGTAGAAAGTGTCTGGCAGGCTTGCTTGATCTGGTTATCGCAGTTGAGCGCTGATCGCGCCCCCCCGAGGTCGGGGTGTGACAACTAGCCCCACTCATGAATATATGTATGAGTTATAAAATTTAAGAAAACTTTCGGGCGAATATGCACAACGCGGAAGAAATCCGTAAAGGGAAGTACAATTTCGACAGCTAATCAAGTAGCTCGCCAAATATCTTAAATTGCAAGTCCGATAAAATACACAAGTCTAGTCTCTTGCAAAAATGTAAATCAGAGATTTTAAACATGCAAGAATGAATCAAATAATTCAATTAAAGCATGGAGTGAGTCTAAGTCTACCCAGACCTCATCAGGAATTCTAGCGTACGCACGAACACTCGTTACCTAATATGTGCATATCTCCCACAACTAGCACATAGAAAATATAACACCTACGGGCTAAATCCCCCCTAAATCCCCCCCACAAGGTTAGACAAGAGACGTACCTCGTTCCGAATTTCGATAAACGGGTCCAACGCCTCTCTAACTCCTCAAATCAATTTCACTTCACTCGAAAAGTCAACAAAATCACCCCCAAGCCCAAACATCCATATTCCAAAACTTTTCGTAGATAAATATTACCCACAACACCATAAACTCAAATATACAATCTATTCCCAATTCCATCTCCAATTTTGTAGTAAAAAACCAAACATTCCAATCCCACAGAAGCACCATGATTATTAGAATACAACTTCAGCATCGATGCATCAGGTATTGTGTCAGCCATTGGGAGAATCAAAGATACTAGATGGCCCAGACCCCTACAAACTGATCCATCCCAACGGAACCCCAATCAAATATTCAAATACCATGGTACACATGGTCGTAAAACCGAAGACTGCAGACAACTAAGGGAGGAGGTGGCCCGTCTATTCAACGAGGGTCACCTTCGAGAATTCTTGAGCGACCTAGCTAAAAACCATTTCAGAAACAGGGATGCAAACACGATAAACGCTCAGAAAGAAACACAGCACGTGATTCACATGATCGTTGGTGGGGTCGATATTCCACAAAGTTCCGTGCTCAAACAAACTAAAGTATCAATCACTAGGGAAAAATGAACTCGAAATTATATGCCAGAAGGCACTTTATCATTAAATGACGAGGAAGCAGAAGGGATCTCACAACCCCATAATGATGCTTTGGTAATCTCTATCCTTATGAATAAAATTAAGGTTAAACGTGTTTTAATTGATCTAGAAAGCTCGGCCAATATTATTCGATCGAGGGTCGTGAAGTAGCTCGACCTACAAGATCAGATCGTACCAGCATCTCGGATTCTCAATGGCTTCAACATGGCGAGTGAAACAACTAAAGGTGAAATCGTCCTACCAATAAATGTAGCCGAAACTATTCAAAAAACAAAGTTCCATGTGATCGAAGGCAATATGAGATACAACGCACTGCTCGGAAGACCCTGGATTCATAACATGAGGGCGGTCCCCTTAACCCTTCACCAAATGCTGAAGTTCCCAACACCAGATGGAGTAAAAATGGTGTATGAGGAACAACACGGTGCCAAAGAGATGTTCGTGGTCGACGAAGTGATAACGGTATCGGCGCTTTAGTCAACAAAGGGATCGGAGTCCAAAGTAAACATGAAGCTAAATAGCAACCACATCTACCAATTTCGACTCAATCGGGGAAGCAGGGAATGGACGAGGACGATGACTACTGGATCCCTCAATCCTTCATAATCCCCGAGGATTTCGACGCAGCCAAATAGACAGTCGAGGAGCTGGAACAAGTCATTCTGATCGAACATCTACACGATCGAAAGGTATACCTGGGTACGGGGTTAACCCCCGAGTTCAGGGAAAAACTCATTAAATTTCTTATCAATAATATGGATTGTTTTTCTTGGTCCCACCAAGATATGACAGGGATCCCGCAGGAAATTGCTGCACATCGACTAAGCTTGGACCCGAAGTTCCGCCCGGTAAAACAAAAGAGAAGACCTAGTCCGAGGTAAATTATGTATTCATCAAGGACGAAGTAACCAAACTTCTCAAAATAGGATCTATTTAGGAGGTAAAATATGGTTAGCAAACGTAGTCGTAGTCCCTAAAAAGGGAAATAAACTTAGAATGTGCGTACACTATAAATATTTAAACAAGGCATGTCCCAAAGATGCTTTTCCTCTGCCGAATATCGATCGCATGATCGATGCCATGGCCGGCCACGAGATCCATAGTTTTCTCGACGCCTACTCTGGGTACAATCAAATAACAATGAACCCGGAGGATTAGGAAAAGACTTCGTTCATCACTAAGTATGACACCTATTGTTATAATGTAATGCCGTTTGGACTAAAACATGCTGGTGCCACTTTTCAACGCTTAGTAAATCGAATGTTCGAAGAACAAATAGGTAAGTCAATGGAGGTTTATATGGACGATATGTTAGTTAAGTCCCTGCGAGCAGAGGATCATTTGACACATTTGTAGGAGACCTTCGATATACTAAGGAAATATAACATGAAACTCAACCTGGAGAAATGTGCATTCGGGGTTGGCTCGGGCAATGTTTCTCGGCTTTATGGTATCAAATCGGGGTATCGAAATCAGCCCCGATAATATCAAGGCAATCGAAGACATTACAGTCGTGGACAATGTTAAGGTCATACAAAGATTAACAGAGTGCATAGCCACCCTAGGCCGATTCATCTCGAGGTCTTTTGATAGAAGTCACATGTTCTTCTCATTGCTCAAAAAGAAGAACAATTATGCATGGACCCCGGAATGCCAACAAGAATTGGAAGAATTAAAGCGTTACCTCTCGAGCCCGCCATTTCTTCATACTCCGAAAGCGTACAAGAAACTCTACTTGTACTTAGCAGTCTCGAAAATCGCGATAAGTGGGGTCCTAGTTCGAGAAGAACAAGGTACACAATTTCCTATTTACTATGTTAGTCGAACTTTAGGTGAGGTCGAAACCTGGTACCCACACTTAGAAAAATTAACTCTTTCCCTAATAAGCGCCTCTAGGAAATTAAAAGCATATTTTCAGTGCCACCCGATCAGTGTGGTTACTAGTTATCCCCTTCGCAATATTTTGCATAATACCGAACTTTCGGGCCGATTGGCCAAATTGGCCGTCGAGATCAGTGGGTATGATATCGAGTACTGACCCCGAACGACCATCAAGTCTCAAATCATAGCGGACTTTGTGGCCGACTTTATGCCAACCCTCGTACCCGAGGTCGAAAAGGAACTGTTATTAAAGTCGGGTACATCATCGGGGGTGTTGACCCTCTTCACAGACGGCGCTTCAAACATGAAGGGGTCTGGGTTAGGCATTGTTTTGAAGCCACTCACGGGTAATACAATTAGACAAGCTATCAAAACTTCCAACTTAACTAACAATGAGGCCGAGTATGAGGCCATGATTACAGGTCTCGAGCTAGCTAAAGGTTTGGGAGCATAAGTCATCGAGGCCAAATGCGACTCCCTGCTTGTGTTAAACCAAGTCAATAGAAATTTTGAGGTTTGAAAAGATCGAATGCAGAGGTACTTGGACAAATTATAGGTGACTCTACATCGGCTTAAATAATGAACCTTACAGCATGTGCCTCGATAACAAAACAGTGACGATGCCCTTGCAAATTTGGGGTCATCAGTCGAAGACAATGAGATTAGCTCGGGGACTGGCGTACAACTTTCAAGGTCAGTAATCGAAGAAGGCCACACCAAAACCAACTTCTCAAGTCTGACCTGGGATTGGAGGAACAGATATATCGAGTACCTAAAGAATGGGAAACTTTCATCGGATCCTAAAGAATCGAGGACTCTACATATGAAGGCCGCATGATTCACATTGGCCGAAGATAGAACACTATATAGAAGGATGTTCGATGGACCATTGGCAATATGTTTGGGACCAGGAGATACCGACTACGTCCTACGAGAAATCCACAAGGGCACCTGTGGAAATCATTCTGGTGCCGGATCATTGGTTCACAAAGTCATCAGAGCAGGATATTATTGGACCGATATGGAAAAAGATACAAAAGCGTTTGTTCGAAAGTGCGAAAAATGTCAAAGTTATGCGTCGATGATTCACCAACCTAGAGAGCAACTCCACACAGTCTTATCCCCATGGCCATTCATGAAATGGGGAATGGATATTGTCGGCCCTCTTCCATCGGCCCTAAGTAAAGCTAAATTTATTTTGTTTATGACTGACTATTTCTCTAAGTGGGTTGAAGCACAAGCTTTCGAGAAAAGTAGAGAGAAAGAAGTCATAGACTTCATCTGGGACTACATTATATGCCGATTTGGGATGACTGCCAAGACTCTATGCGATAATAGAAAGCAATTCGTCGGCAGCAAAGTGACAAAATTTCTCGAAGAACATAAAATAAAGAGGATCCTGTCGACGCCATATCATCCTAGTGGGAACGGACAGGCCGAATCGACAAACAAAACCATCATTCAAAATTTAAAGAAAAGATTGAACGACGCTAAGGGAAAATGGAGAGAAATATTTCCCGAAGTCCTTTGGACGTATCGAACAACGTCAAAATCTAATACGGGGGCAACACTGTTCTCTTTAGTATATGGCGCCGAAGCACTGATCCCGGTTGAAGTCGAGGAACCTAGCGTCAGGTTTTGATATGCAACGGAAGAATCAAATCACGAGGCTGTGAATACAAGCCTCGAATTGCGAGATGAAAAATGGGAAGCCGCCCTCGTTCGAATGGCCGCACAAAAACAGCGAATCAAAAGGTACTATAATCGAATAGCCAATCTGCGACACTTTAAAATCGGGGACTTGGTCCTGAGGAAGGTCACCCTCAATACTTGAGACCCAAACGAAGAAAAACTTGGCCCGAACTGGGAGGGATCATATCAGGTCCTCGATATCATCGGAAAGGGATCCTATAAACTTGGCACGATGAACGGAAAATAATTACCAAACAATTGGAATATATCACTCCTCAAACGATATTACTGCTAAGGTACGACCTTCTCCATTTTTGTTTATATTATATACTAACCATTTGCAAGTGTTTATTCGAAGACACCAAAGTATTATTCAAACACAAAGTCCTTAGGTCTGAAAGCACGCATTGCACTCTTTTTCCCTTAGACCAGTTTTTGTCCCCAATGGGTTTTTCCGGTGAGGTTTTTAACGAGGAAACCATTGTTCGTGCTATTTTAGAGCAATTCAACAGTATCCGAAGCTCCTTTACAATCAACCTCGAATATTGAGGGGCATCACCCTCAGATAGTTACAAGAAAAATACTTCATGTCGACAGGGTCTCGATAGGTAAATTTTGTGAAGGACCAAACGGTCAAATGAACCGTGTCCATGTACATTACTCAAGCCCTAATGGCAAAACATGTACGCATGTATATTCTATTGAAAGAAGTATGTTTCCTTACCATATGTTCCATGCATTAGATAAATTTATATTTTACAATTTCATACTTATGATCTATTGTGGAAACTGGCTTAAGGGCCGATCACAACTGAAGTTCAAACAATTCACCCCACTCGGGGACTGACACTTCGAACGAGTTCGAAGTATAGCAGGGAAATGATCCTAAGAGGCAAATCCCAAACGAAAGGCTACGGCCAAATTAACACGGTTCATAGATGTCCGAATTCCGTTATAAAACAGGCCTTCAAATATTTTCATAAACTGGTTAAAAAGGCTACCCTCGGCTGAATTACTAAGGGTCCCAATAATATCGACCCTCAAAAATCCTAATGGGTACAAAGTCATTCGAACTCTCGAACAAATTCTTTATTTTATGCTAAGGCATTACGAAACAAAGTGTCTCGATAATATCGACCCTTAAAAACCCTAATGGGTACGAAACTGTTCGAACTCTCGAGAAAAATCCCTTATTTCATGCTAAGGCACAACAGATTTTATATGATTAAACAATAAAAGCCAAAAAGGGGGAGAAAGCCATTCTTTTTACTATGGCCGTATCGGCCTAATTCAAGAGCCTAAAGGGCCATTTTATTTTTGAGTTCGAGAAATCATCCTCACCCAACTAAAACATAAGGGTCACCCTACTCCGAGTTCGAGCAAGTATTCCCTCAATTACAAAAACTACACTAGTCCGTCTTCGATCGAATTTATGAACAAAATTTTCATAAGGCATATATGAAACAAAATTTTCACAAGGCAGAAAATGAAATAAAGACAAGTTAGAAAGGAAAAAATATCTTTTTATATATGAGAATATTTACAAGGTCCGATCAGGATCCTACACAAAAGACCAAATGTGAAAAATCCTAAGGTTCCTAATCTTTTTTGGGGGCAGCTTCTTTTCCGTTGAGGTCCTCCCCATTCTCGTACCCGCTCTTGCTTCCATCATCATCATCATCATCGGAAGAAGCCATCATTCTAGCTTCAGCTTCATGCTCACTAGCTTTTATTATCTCGCCGGTAAGATCAAAACCTCGAGCGTGGATCTCCTCGAGGGTTTCCCTCCGAGATTGGCATTTGGCGAGTTCAGCAATCCAATAAGCTCGAGTTTGAGCGGTCTCGGCTACCTCTCTCGCTTGGACTTGAGCAGCTTCAGCATCATCCTGGTAGATGGTCACAATCCCATATGCCTCGGCCTTTGCCTCTTCGGCATCAGATTTGGCCTTTGCAATTTTGGAAGCCAACCGAGCTTCGAGCTCCTCTATTTTCTTTACCAGAGCCGAGCTTTTCTCCTTCATACCTTGAAGCTAACTTTCAACCGATGACAATTGGGCTTGAGTATTTTGTTTTTCTGCAGCAAAGTGGTCCATACCTTCTTTCCACCCCAAGGACTCCGCCTTTATCATATTGACCTCCTCACGAAACTGCTCGATCTTCTCGACCTTCTGCTATAACTGTGAGATTGAAATGTTAGCCACCGTTCCCGAATCGAGTCCATGAGTTTTTAAGATTTTCATTACCTACTCGATCAGGTCGGTTTGATCTTGGTAAGCCTTGGCCAACTTGGCTCGGAGGTCCTTGATCTCCTCTTCTTTTTTCCCTTTGAGAAGTTTAAGGGCATTTCTCTCCTCCGTAAGCCCTCGGAGGTCGGCCTCACATTAGCCCAGCTCCGCTCGAGACCGAGAAAGTGCTTCCCGATACAGCACAGAGGCCTACACAGAAAGAAGTTAGACAGGAAGAGAAAAATGAACACAAGGGTAATACCAACCAGGGGATTTAAGGCTTACCCGATTCATAGCCCTTTGCGCTTCGTTCAAAAGGCTCGATGTCTCATCCGAGTCCTTCTCGAGACCTCTAAGTCGCTCAGGCCGGTAGCATCTTTGACCCAAGTAAAGTAATCACGGAAGGGGTCCTCCCTTCCGTGGGCTCCTTCGATGGAGAGGGTCTTCAAGGCCCGAGCCTCTTGAATTATCTCCTCAGAAAACGAGGGGAGCAGCGGGGAGCCTCTAATTTCTATTGCCCCAAGTGGATCACTTGGGGAGTTCTCTCCATCTCGAGGGGCCTCGACAACTGTACCCACCGTTGGCCCAGTATGGTCGGAGGCATCTTCGATCCTCGATGACTCGGGGACTTCGCCCAATTTTCTCACCGAGACCCCCTCATCTTGAGATGGACTTTGAGGCCTCGGTGTTCATTCCCCCTCGGGCCACTAGCCCAAAGTCGCCTTCTTCCTCTTTTTCGTCTTCCTCCCTTAGATGCCAAATGGAGTCTTCGGTTAGAAGGATGATGTTCTTCTTCGGCTTACGAGCCTTCTTCTTCTTAGGTTCTAGATCATCGGAGGGTGAGGTCTTTTTCCTCATTTTGTCCTTCGCCGGTTTCGGTGCCGGGATCGAAGTCTCCTCCTCACCAGATAGGGGCCTCATAACAACATCTTTGCCAAGGCCTGTATGAAAGGAAATTAAGTGAGAAACGCTTAAAAAAAATCATCAAAGACGTGGAAAAAGGGCTTACCATGAGTTTTGGCCTCCCATCGGCCCTTTGATAAATCGCGCTATGAACGCTCAGCATACGTAGAGGTAGAGGCCAGGTCCCGAACCCAGCTCTTGAGGTTAGGAATTGCACCGAGCATCCAAGCAACCGCTACATCATGGAAAAGGATATCGATGAGAAAAGGCAAAGGAGAGAAAAAATAAATAAGAGCTAACAGTGGGATTGTACTTATGCTTCATATTCCATTTTCTCAGGAAATGGCATCTTCTCGGCCGGGATTAGTTCGGAAGTCCTCACTCGAACGAACCATCCCATCTAGGCTCGGTCGTTGTCTTCGTCTATGCTCGAGAACAAAATATCAACCGTGCTCACTGGGGGGTGTGTAAATCCACTCAACCCAGTACCGAGTAGGGCAAATGCAGCCCGTGGAGAAGGTCCATCTCCAGGTATAAAATGCTTCGGACAAGATCTATGTCCAGGGAAGATCCATCCCTCAATAATATCAACCGCGCTCACTGGGGGTGTGTGCAGACTCCAGAAAGGCTCCTTCAACCCAAGCGCTTTCATAAATCAGTATAACCACTGCGGCGTGCAGCCCGATACCATAAATGTCACTCATAATCAGGCACTCGGCCTCACTCAATCATCAATCTCTCCAGTCTCTCTCTCACAGTTTCACAATATCATGATACTAGCCCGAAAACAATGATATGATGCATCAATAAATAATAACAGAAACTAAGGTGGGATATCAAATGAATGAATATGACTAATTACAAAATATCAATGAAATCAGTAAGACAGTAGCAAGAAAATACCACTGTGGGTCCCAACAGTACTGACATAAAGCCTAAACATGATATCTAGCATGTATGACAGTTCAATTACTTTATCACATGATGAAAACAAGGATATCAACAAGATAGAACCACTATACAGTGCCATGGAGTCAACCAAGTCACAATTCTCAAGGTGCACGCCCGCCCGCCCGTCACTTGGCATGTGCGTCACCTGAATACCAATCACATAACACATAATTCGGGGTTCGAACCTTCAGAACCAAGTTTGAAAGTGTTACTTACCTCGATCCGGGCTAAACTCTACTCCAAAAATTCCCTTGCCCCTTAAATCGGTCAACAAACGTCCCGAATCTAGCCATAAGCAGTACAATACAATCAATGTAGCCACGTCTCGGCCCATAAGCAGAAAAATACGAAATTATAGCTAAAATTCCGAAATCGGCCCAAACCCGGCCCCCGGGCCCACGTCTCGAAATCTGACAAAAGTCACAAAATTCAAAATCCCATTCAATCACGAGTCTAACCATACCAAATTCATCAAAATCCGACACCAATTGGTCATTCAAATCCTCAAAACCAACTCTCTAAATCCCTAGCCTCAAACCACAAATTTACACCTCAAAAACACACCATCTATGTGGAAAAACAGTGGGGAAACATAATTATTGAAGCAAAACGAACACAAGGAACTTACCTTAAGAATCCCCTTGAAAACGCCTCTCAAAACCTCCAAAATCCGAGCTCAAAAATGTTGAAATGAGTAAAAATCGCGAAATCTCGCATTTAAGGACTCTGCCCAGACCTTCTGCACCTGCGGAAACTTGACCGCTTCTGTGGTCTCGCAGGTTCGCCCCATGCCCACTTCTGCACCAACCGCATGTGCGAAAAAACCCACGCATCTGCGCCTTTGCCCACATCTGTGCCTGTGTGCTCTTCTGCGCAAGTCGCTTCTACGCGCGAATGGCCACATCTGCGGCCTCTAACCAAAGCTTCCCTGGCCACTTCTGCGGTCCCATTTCTCGCTTCTGCGAGCTCGCATCTGCGGTCCCCAATCCTCATATGCAATTACACCAGCAGTTGCAAACCTTCAGCAATTCTTCAAGGAGAAAATACCAATTCAAATTGAATGGATTTAAAATAATGTTACGACACGGATCGGGATTAAAAATACGGACTTAATCAAATCTTCAAATCACCTCCAAAAACATCGTAAACATGAATTACACACGGGTTCAAGCCTAATGAACTTTGAAATTTCCAAATTCTACAAATAACGCTGAAACCTATCAAATCACATCCTATTGACCTCAAATTTTGCACACAAGTCATAAATGACCCCACGAACACATTGTAACTTCCAGAATCGGAATACAACCCCGATATCAAAAAGTCATCCCCTCGGTCAAACTTTCCAAAAATCCGACTTCCGCCATTTCAAGCCTAATTCCGCTATGGACCTCCAAATAATATTTCGGACATGGTCCTAAGTCAAATATCACCATACGGAACTACTGGAATCATCAGAATTCCAATCCAAGGTCATTTACACATAGATCAACACCCGGTCAACTTTTCCAACTTAAGCTTTTCATTTAAGAGACTAAGTGTCTCATTTCACTCTGAATTCTATCCGGACCCGAACTAAGTAACCCGATAAGTCATATAACATCTATAAAGCACAAATGGAGCAGTGAACAGGGGAACGGGGCTAGAACTCTCAAAACGTTCGGCTGGGTCGTTACATCATCCCCCTCTTAAACAAACGTTCATCCTCGAACGGGTCTATAAACATACCTGGAGTCTCAAATAGGTGTGGATATCTGCTCAGCATCTCCTGCTCGGTCTCCCAAGTAGCCTTCTCCACGGGCTGACCTATCCACTGCACCTTCACTGAAGCTATATCCTTTGACCTCAACTTCCGAACCTGCCGATCCAAAATGTCCACCGGCTCCACATCGTAAGCCAAATCACCATCCAACTGAACCGTACTAAAATCCAAAATATGAGAGGAACCACCGATATACTTCCGAAGCATAGAAACATGAAATACTGGATGCACACTCGACAAGCTAGGTGGCACAGCAAGCTTGTAAGACACCTCCCCAATCCTCTGAAGTACCTCAAAAGGCCCAATGAATCGAGGGCTCAACTTTCCCTTCTTCCCGAACCTGATAACACCCTTCATGGGTGAAACCTTCAGCAGAACCTTCTCCCCAACCATGCAAGACTCATCACGGACATTCCTGTCGGCATAACTCTTCTGTCTGGACTGCGCCATGTGAAACCGCTCCTGAATCAATTTAACCTTATCCAAGGCATCCTAAACTAAGTCAGTACCCAGTAATCTAGCCCCTCCCCCCGGCTCAAACCAATCCATGATAGATCTACGTCATCTCCCATACAAAGCCTCAAACAGAGCCATCTGAATGCTCGACTGGTAGTTATTGTTGTAGGCAAACTCTACGAGTGGCAGAAACTGATCCCAAGAACCCCCAAAATCAATGACACAAGCTCGTAGCATGTCCTCCAATATCTGAATAGTGAGCTCGAACTGTTCGTCCGTCTGAGGGTGAAAGGTTGTGCTCAACTCAACCTGAGTGCCCAACTCTCGCAATACGGCTCTCCAAAATTGCGATGTAAACTGCGTGCCTCTATCTGAAATGATGGAAACTGGTACACCGTGAAGGCAAACAATCTCTCGGATGTAAATCTCAGCCAACTGCTCCGAAGAATAGGCAGTACCAACTAGAATGAAGTGCGCGAACTTGGTCAGTCGATCCACAATCACCCAAATAGCATCGAACTTCCTAAAAGTCCATGGGTGTCCAACTACAAAATCCATGGTGATCCGCTCCCACTTCCACTCTGGAATCTCTAACCTCTAAAGCAATCCATCCGGTCTTTGATGCTCATACTTCACCTGCTGACAGTTAAGGCACTGAGCTACAAACTCAACATCCTTCTTCATTCTCCTCCACCAATAGTGCTGCCTCAAGTCCTAATACATCTTTACGACAACCGGATGAATGGAATATCGCGAACTGTGGGCCTCCTCAAGAATTAGCTCAGGTAACCCATCCACACTGGGCACACAAATCCGACCTTGCATTCTCAATACCCCATCATCCCCAATAGTCACATCTCTGGAATCACCGCACTGAACCGTGTCCTGAAGGAAAAGTAAATGGGGATCATCATACTGGCGCTCTCTGATGCGATCATATAAGGAAGATCAAGAAACCACACAAGCTAGAACCTGACTGGGCTCCAAAATATCCAATCTCACGAACTGGTTGGCCAAAGCCTGAACATCGACTGCAAGAGGTCTCTCCCCAACGGGAATGAATGCAAGACTACCCATACTCACTGCCTTTCTACTCAAGGCATCGGCAACCATATTGGCGTTCCCTGGATGATACATAATAGTGATGTCATAGTCCTTTAGCATCTCCAACCATCTCCGCTGCCTCAGATTGAGATCCTTTTGTTTGAACAAGTGCCGGAGACTCTGATAATCCGTAAACACTTTACAAGACACACCGTAGAGGTAATGCCTCCAAATCTTCAATGCATGAACGATGGCAGCTAACTCCAAATCATGAACAGGGTAGTTTTTCCCATGAGGCTTCAACTGGCACGAAGCATGAGCAATCAGTCTACCCTCCTGCATCAACACACACCCAATGCCGATCCACGAACATCAAAATATGTTGTATAAGAGCCTGAAGCTGACGGCAAAACTCGAACTGGAGCTGTGGTCAAGGCAGACTTGAGCTTCTGAAAGCTCTCCTCACACTCATCCGACCACCTGAAAGGAGCACCCTTTTGGGTTAGTTTGGTCAGGGGCGATGCAATACATGAGAAAACCTCCACAAAATGACGATAATAACCGGCCAAGACAAGAAAGCTCCTCACTGGACATCACGTGTCCCGAGAATGCCATTGAACTAAGCCAAAACTCACACTTGGAGAACTTGACATAAAGCTTCTCCTCCCTCAGCCACTGCAATACAATCCGCAGATGCTGGGCATGCTCTTCCTGGCTACGAGAGTACACCAGGATATCATCAATGAATACGATAACAAACAAGTCAAGATAAGGCTGAAACACAATGTTCATCAGATGCATGAACGCTGCTGGATCATTGGTCAGCCCAAAAGACATCACAAGAAACTCATAATGACTGTAACGGGTCCTGAATGTTGTCTTTACAATATCTGAATACCGAATCTTCAACTGGTGAAACCCAGACCTCAAATCAATCTTGGAGAACACCATTGCTCCCTGAAGTTGGTCAAACAGATCATCAATATGCGGCAAAGGATACTTGTTCTTGATTGTAACTTTGTTCAACTACCTATAATCAATGCACATTCTCATAGTACCGTCCTTCATCTTCACAAACAACACAGGTGCATCCCAAGGTGACACACTAGGCCTAATAAACCCTTATCAACGAGTTGCTGAAGCTGCTCCTTCAATTTCTTCAACTCAGTTGGTTCCATGTGATATGGTGGAATAGAAATGGGCTGAGTGCCCGGCACCGAGTCAATACCGAAGTCAATATTCCTGTTGGACGGCATGCCCGGCAAGTCTGCAAGAAACACATCCGAAAATTCATGCACCGCCGGAAAGAATCAATAGTAGGAGCATCAGTACTAACATCCCTCACAAAGGACAAATAAGATAAACAACCCTTCCCAACCATCTGCCGGGCCTTCAAGTATGAAATCACTCTACTAGGAACATAGCCTAGAGAACCTCTCCACTAAACCCTAGGTAACCCTGGCATTGCCAACGTCACAGTCTTAGTATGACAATCTAGAATAGCATGGCATGGAGACAATCAATCAATACCCAAGATCATATCAAAATCAACCATGCTAAGCAACAAGAGATCAACTCTAGTATCCAAACTCCTAATGGTCACTACACACGACCGATATACACGGTCCACAATGATAGTATCGCCCACTGATGTAGAGACATGAACAGGTGAAACTAAAGACTCACAGGGCATATCCAAATGATGAGCCAAGTACGATGATACATATGAATAAGTGGAACCAGGGTCAAATTGTATAGAGGCCTCTCTGTGGAAAACTGAGACAATACATGTGATCACTGCGTCTGAAGCGACAGTATCAGGTCTGGCAGGAATAGCATAGAATCGGGCGTGCCCGTCACCTGATCGGCCTTCCCCTCTAGGGAGACCCCTGACTGACTGAGCTCCACCCCTAGCTGGTTGAGTGGGTGGTGAAGTAATGGGAGATGAAGTCGTAGGCAGACTCCTCTGCTGAGCTGGACCTCCCGTAAGGTGGGGATAATACCTCTTGATGTGACCCATATCTCCACACTTGAAACAACCCCTCCCTACGAATGGCGGTGGGGACTGGAGAGAACCCTGAGCACCAGAATACCCGCTAGAAGAACCCGATGCTGATGAGCCCTGAACCGAAGGTGCATGGGATGAACTCTAAGCTGGTAGGGCATTGAGAGATGACTTGCCCTGATGATAACTATATGAACCATGGATGGATGATGCACTATGATGAACTGGATGACCCGTCTGAACATGTCTGTAAGGTGGACCCCTGCCGCGGTAAAACTGACCCCCTGAAGGAACATCGCTGAAATAACCTGGTCTACGAGGCCTTTTGGCCTCCCTCTCTCCACGCTCCTGGCTATAGACCATCTCTATCTGCCGAGCAATGTCGACTACCTTATCAAAGGTAGCACCAGATACCCTCTCCCTATTTATAAGCAACCACAATTGATATGTGAGGCCATCAAAGAACCTCTGAATCCTCTCCCTATCAGTGGGAACTAGCCAAACTATGTGATGAGCCAACTCAAAAAACCTCATCTTGTACTGCGTCACAGACATGCCATCCTGACAAAGCTGCTCAAATTGTCTGTGCAGCCCCTCTCTATGAGACTGTGGCACGAACTTCTCTAAGAAGAGAACGGCAAACTCCGGCCATGTAAGTGGTGCTGCACCGATTGGCCTGTGCCTCTCATAAGCCTCCCATCATCTGAAGGCAGCCCCAGAAAACTAAAAAGTAGTGATCGAGACCCCATTGGTCTCCAGAATACCCGTTGTCCGAAGCATCCGCTCACACCTAAGAAGAAAACCCTGAGCATCCTCTGACTCAACACCACTAAATCATGGAGGTCGAAGCATCCCCAAATCTCTCAAGCCTCCTCTACTCATCGTCTGCAATAACGGGGACTACCGAGGCCTGAGCAGCTGCAGCTAGCTGGGTTGGTAATTCGCATGACAGAGTACAAAAAAGTGATACTTTTCCTAAAGGTTCGACAACCTCTCGAAGATAAGTACAGACGTCTCCGTACCGCTTCGAAAGACTCTACAAAACCTGCTCAAGACTCATGAGACCTATGTAACCTAGGCTCTGATACCAACTTGTCACGACCCAAAAACCAACCGTCGTGATGACGCCTATTGTGGAACTAGGCAAGCCGCTACTCAACTGTAAGGACCCGTAAAAATTTAAACCACAAACTCAGGGTTTCGTGGTTCGGACTTTTTGGATTGAACAGTACCCTACGGACTGAGAGGAAAATGTTTCACAGAAGAATGCATTTCTGCGGCCCATTATGCGGCCGCATAATGGCCGCAAAGTGAAGCAGTAAGTTTGGCCAACTTGAGGTCAGTTTTGCGGTCGATTAAGCAATCGCATAATCGATATGCGGACCGCATATCGATCGCATAATCCCTCTTGAGTTTTTGCGGGGGGAGTTCTGCGGTGCATTATGCGACCGCAGAACGAGTATGCGGACCGCATACTGGTCGCATACCTGGGTCGTAAGTTCAGGCCCCTGAGGGCCATTTCTGCGGTCACTTTGCGGACCGCATAACCATTATGCGGTCACATATGCGATCGCAGACCTGTTTCGGGGCACCATTTTTCTTAATTTAAAGCCCGACCCCCATTCCGTTAAAATACCCCTTAGGTCTATTTTGAGCTCATTGTTAGATATTTCTAGAGTGAGAGAGAGAGGGTTCAAGAGGGAGGGTCTAAGTTTTCATCAAACTGATCTTCAATCATCACTTGAAGCTTTGGAAATATTCAAGTAGAGTACCAAATTCTTCATCCAAAAAGGTAAGACTTCATCACCCCAGCTCTTAATTTCAAACATAGCTATAATGGGGTATTAATAAGATGGTCCATGGGTGTCAGGGTTGTTTATCTTGCATGCATGTGATAAAGAGTGTGGGGGAAATAAGAAGTGAACTAGAACCATGAACATTTTCCTAATTTTGGGTTCAATTTGTATATTGCTAAAATAGATTGAGGTTGCTAAGGGTTCCTAAAAATTGTAGAGTCTAAAGAAGCGCAATTGAGGTATGTTGGCTAAACTTTCTCTCTTGGAATTGAATTCCATAATGTTTCTGTAAGTTTCAAAGTGTGGGTTATGTATTAAAAGCTTATGGCTTTGAGTCGTGTTTCAATGAAAGATAGAATTGTCTAAAAGCTTTTGTACTAAATTCATGCCCATTAGTGGCTACTTTAACTAATGCTTTGATTTATAAATATATCCAGTGTGATTCGAGTTCTATATGCTCATGTGTTGAAATTGTACATTGTCATTTCTGTGGGAGAGTATTGCAAGAGTAAATGGTGTATTGACTGTTTATGATTTTTCATGTGTGTTTCTATTGTTGGTTGGTATGCTTTATTCTTTGGGAAGAAACCAGTTGTGTTTGAAGTTTCCATTTCAAATGGATTTGAAGTATATGATTTTTAAAATATCCTATATGTTGATACTTGATGGTGATCTTTGAAATTGAAAGAGGTGAAAGTGTGGAATATGAAATACGGCCATCGTGCCAAGAATAAAGAATCTTGTGAATGGCCTAATGAGCCAAGGAAATATTGTCGTTGTGAATGACTGGAAATAATAATGAGAACTCATACAATGTGAAAGATGTTGAGGTGAGTACATTTGTATTTATGATATTTCTGTTTGCAAATCAAATCAAAACTATTTTTGGGAGCATCATTAGCAATACCGAGGAAGGGTGGGTCATAAGGCCCACACCTGAAACTACACGTGCCGGTGTAGGGGTGGATTGTGATATTATTCCCCTTAATTGGGATGAAATTGGAACCTTTGTGGATTGGAAAAGTCAACTCGCATGGCATATGTGGGAAGGCGGCCTTGATGATCGGGTGCAGATCAGATGCCATATTGCGCATATGGTGGTACTACTCTTGGTAACAACTTTCTTTCGCATCACATGTCAAACCACATTGTTCGTGGGGAGATGGCCTAGCCGATCGAGCGTGATCGGAATCCGTGCTAACAAAGATGGTGGTATATCGGTGCTAATGATCTCCCAACCAAAATTATATATGAAGTTTATCTTTTGAAAATTATTATGTTTTAACTGGACGTTTGGATATTGTTGATCGTGACTTGCTGTTCCTATGTGTTGCCTTTTCTTATATGGGCATTCTATTTTGAAAGAGGATTTTTAGCTATACATACTAGTGCTATTCGACAGTACTAACGTCCCTTTTGCCAGGGGAGCTACATCTATAATGGATGCAGGTGGTTCTTCAGTAGGCGGCATTGATCAGTGATAGCAGTACACTCTTTTCAACTGATTTGGTGAACCCCACTTCATTTCGGGGTCATGTATCTTTTGTTTCTCATGTACAATGTTTTGAGGTATAGCCGGGGGACTTATTGCCGGCATTTCCATATTACTCTTCTATTGTAATTAGAGGCTCCGTAGACAGGTTGTGGGTTATGGTTGATGTTGGGAATTGAACCAGAAATGTTGGTACTTGTAAATTATGTTTTTCATTAATTTTATAAACTCGTAATGTTTTGGAAATTATGAATGAAGCTACTAATGGGAATGAAAAGGAAGTTGTTAACAAAATCTTTTCAGTGATTGATTAATGGAGTACATCTCCTCTTTATTCATGGATGAGTTTGGGTAGAAGTAAGTCTAATAGGCTTGCTCGGCCGGGTACTCTCGGTTGAGTGCCTGTCGCGCTCCCTGAGTTTGGGCCGTGACATCAACTATCTCAACACAATAAAAGCTTTAAAAATATAGACGGAGGCAATTAATATTTAAGAAAACCCTTTTTGGAACCGAAATAAACCAGGGTGTCAACGAGTACATGAGCATCTATGTGAGAATACAGTCTACTACAATGTTTAAGGAGTAGAAACTGAAGTATAGATAAAGATAATGAAGGGGAATCAAGGCCTGCGAACGCCATGCAGCTACCTCGATAGTCTCCGAGATCCTGTCTCCTCTATCAGTAGCCGCCGTAACCAGAAGTACCTAGATCTGCACACGAGGTGCAGGGTGTAGCATGAGTACAACCAACTTAGTAAGTAACAAGCACAAACTGTGGGCTGAAAGTCGTGACGAACTCAACCGACACAATTCGATACAGAAAATAATAGTGCAGAAATGTAGAACTCAACCGGCACAATTCAATAGATATTTTAAAATAGTAAAAATGGATCAATCTGAATGATATGAAAAATATAACTCATCTACCTCTACCATTCCAATGCACATGCTATATGTGATGCACCGTGCTGACAACCTCATGTGCTCACACTCTCAAATGCTCAATCACTCAGTACTGTATATGACCCAAACGACCCAGGGAAGATCCATCCTAGACTATATACATCACTGACCATCAGTCACCCAGTACCAAGTGTGGTCCCTAATCCGCAGATGCAATTACACCAGCAGTTGCAAACCTTCAGCAATTCTTCAACTTTGAACCTTGGTCCGTTAAACACTCGAAATCATCCTCAGGAATCTGACCCCGAAACCGCCCGAAATCAATCCGTATTACACACTGATTCAAGCCTAATGAACTTCGAAATTTCCAAATTCTACAAACGACATCGAAATCTATCAAATCACGTCCGATTGACCTCAAATTTTTCACACAAGTCATAAATGACCCCACGAACCCACTGTAACTTCTAGAATCGGAATCTGACCCCGATACCAAAAGGTCAACCCCCCGATCAAACTTCCCAAAAATTTGACTTCTGCCATTTCGTGCTTAATTCTGCTATGGACCTCCAAATGATTTTCCGAGTATGCTCCTATGTCCAAAATCACCATACGGAGCTACTGGAATCATCAGAATCCAAATCTGAGGTGGTTTGCACATAGATGAACACCAGGTCGACTTTTACAACTTAGGCTTTTCATGTAAGAGACTAAGTATCTCATTTTACTCTGAATTCTCTCCGGACCTAAACTAACTAACCCGATAAATCATATAACAGCTATAAAGCACAAATAGAGCAGTGAATAGGGGAATGGGGCTACAACTCTCAAAACGACTGGCTGGGTTGTTACAAGGTGAAATATCACAAAGACAACAAGTATTACCCCTTAAAGATAGTTAGGAATATAGCCAGAATTAAGCTAGAAAACATGACAGGACTGTAAGGCCCCGTAAAAGTTTTCCTAAAACCGGGGTTCCGTAATGACGGGTCAGGCGTAGAGGTTCGGACTTTTGGATTGAACAGTGGGCTAGGGAGTTGAAGAAAATGTTGGGCAGAAGTAGGCATTTCTGCGGCCCGTTCTGCGATAGCAGAACCACTCTGCGGACCGCAGAATGGCCGCAGAGTAGAGCAGTCTTTTGGACCATTTTTAATGTTATTTTTGCGGCCCATTATGCGACCGCATAACCGTTTTGCGGTTCACACTCTTGTCACATATCCAGCTTTGAATTATTTCGGAGGGAGGTTCTGCGGTGCTTTATGCAACTACAGAACATTTCTGCGGTGCATTATGCGACCGCAGAATAGGTCTGCGGGCCGCATAGTGACCGCAGACCTGGTCAGTTCCTTTCCAATTTTGGCACACAAAATATGCGGATATGCGGACCGCATAACCATTCTGCAGTCGTATATGCGACCGTATAACCTGTTCCAGGGCTTCATTTTTGGGGTTTTTAAACCCGACCCTATTCCGTTAAACCACATCCCATAGACCATTTTGAGCTTATTTCTGATATCTTTAGAGTGAGAGAGAGAGTCCTAGAGGGAGAAAGTGATCTTCATCAAAACATTTCTCTTCAATTCTTGCTTAAACCTTTGAAGATTATTAAGAGAAGCACCCTAGGTCTTCATCCTAAGAGGTAAGATTCTATCACCAAGCTCTTAATTTTGAAATATAACTAGAATAGGCAATTAGTAAGGTAGTTCATGGGGATGGGAGTGCTTACTTTGCATGCATGTATTCCTAAGGTACGTGGGGTGGTTGTGAGTTAAATATAGAAAAGAATGGGGTGTGGGATGGTAAAGGCTTTCATAAAAGGGCCATGGAACCTTAATAAACACATAGTGTTTGATAAAATGCTCAAGTGAGCTAGAATCATGACCGTTTTCCTAATTTTTGGTTCAATTTTTGCTATATTACTAAAATAGATTGAAGTGCCTAATATTCCGGAACATCTTCGAGTTTTAAGATGCTCAATTGAGGTATGTTGGCTAAACCCCCTCTTCTTAGAATTGAATCCCATGGCATTCATGAAATTGATGCAAGTCCCAAAATGAATGTCCTAGAAATTGTAGTCCCGAACGTGCTTGTTTTGAAAATATATGTGTAATATGTATTCCCATGCTTCCATCATGTTATCTCATCGTCTGAGGAAATGTTCAGACTTAGCATATGTGCTAAAAAATGCCTAGCCTTCAAGTCAAATTCGACTAAAGACTGTTATGCCAAATTATATTAAAAGCCTCTATGTGCCTTGGATTCTAAATTGCTCACATGTGAAATCAAAAGTCTTGAATGAAAAACCGTGTTGTTGTTGATGATAATAATAATGTTGGAATGTGGAAAAGAACTTGAATCATGAAATACGGCCAAGCGCCAAGAATAACTTTATAATTGGGGTCACTCGTGCCATTGTATTGAAAAGATGGGAAAGAAATATGAAGTGAGATGACTGATTGAAAAGGGGTGATGTCTCAAATGAGATGGGTTAGCCGATCAGGCCGAGATCGGACTCCATGTAAGAACACGGTAGTATTGTGGATGAAATTATGAATATGGTTGATGTCTTAAATGAGATAGCCTAGCCGATCTAGCCGAGATCGGACTCAGTGTAAGAACACGTTGGTATTGTGGATTGTGGCATATTGGCACTAAAAACCATCCAACCTAATAATGCGAGAATTGACTTAAAAATGTTTGTGATCCTTAACTTGATGTTTTAGTGTTATATAAATCTCATATTGCATTCTTGACTGTTTCCCCCTGTATTATTGTTCATTCTATTGAGATAGTGTTTTAGTTTTACATACTAGTACTATTCGACAGTACTAACATCCCTTTTGCTGGGGGCGTTGGATCTTTAAATGGATGCAAGTGTTTCCATAGCAGACAGTGTCGATCACTGATAGTGTTGGATCCTCATCTCAGCGGACTAGGTGAGCCCGTTTCATTCTGGGGTCATGTATTGTACCTATTGTTTATATTATAGTCACTTTTTGAGGTATAGTCGGGGCCTTGTTGCCGGCACCATCTTTACTCTCTTTTGTATCTTTAGAGGCTCCGTAGACACTATGTGAGTTGTATATGGGTGTTAGAAAGGTCAACGGATCATGTTGTGTTTTGGGATCTTGTTCCACTCAGTCATAAGGATGTATGTATTTTGAAACTTAACAATGATGTAACAAAATGAAACGACTTAGTAATGTATATATGTATGAACTTTCTACTGCCTAACTAATGAGAGCATGCCTTCTCTGGATCATAGGTGAGTCAGGTAGATAGTGTCTAATAGGCTTGCTTCACTGGGTCCACTCGGTTGAGCGCCGATTTCCCTCCCCGAGGTTGGGGCGTGACAAACTTGGTATCAGAGCCTAAGGTTTTAAAGTGTCATAGGATGTCTCGGAGTCGTGTCTGGTAGAGTCCTTCTTATCGGTGTCTTGTCGACCACATCTATAAGTTTGAGGCTACTTGGATATTTAGGAACAATACCCTTCTTTGATATTCTGGATCGTGCGATGAAACTAAGTGTGCAACTGTTCCTCCTCTAACTCATGCATTCCTTTAACTTTCAGTATATGGCACCTAATAAGAGAGCAAGAACTGGCCAAGGGGCCAATGCTGCTTCAGGAGTGGCAGTTGACCATCTATTTGAAGATGCAGGTGAATACCCGAGGGGTGAGGATAATTCCCTGACTACTTCACTGCCTGATTCTACTACACCTGGCCATGCCACACCAGTCCCTATGCCTATTCAGGGTGCGACGGTTCCTCCACCTGATATTCCGGTTCTACCTCTATCCCCACCTTCCGATTCTGGTATTTTTGATGGGGATCTTAGGCGAGCTATTCAGATGCTGACTCAGATAGTGGCTTCTCAGGCCCAAAGGTCGAATTTTGCACCCACACCTTCTAGCTCATAAGGGGATTCTACTAGTTCTAGGGTGAACATGTTTCTGCAGTTGGATCATCCGATGTTCACGGGTGCTAATCCCGAGGAGGACCCATAGGACTTCATTGATGAGATACATAAGACTCTCCGGGTTATGCGCTCTACTGAGATGGAGGGAGTGGAGTTGGATGCCTACCACCTGAAAGGGGTGGCATATTCTTGGTTTGATCTGTGGGAGGACTCTCGGGAGGAGGGGAGCCCTCCAACGAGGTGGAGTGAGTTTGCTGATGCATTTATAGACCATTTCTTTCCTACCGAGGCTAAGGCAGCCTGTACTGCTGTCACGCCCCAACCTCGGGGAGCGCGACCGGCGCTCAGCCGAGTGAACCCGGATGAGCAAGCCTATTAAACCTTTCCTACCCGACTCATTCATAATCCAAAATGGGATCGCATTACCATTTGTAAAACAGGGGAGAGATCAATTATAAAAATATATAAACGTTGCTAATTCATTTTTCCTTATATACATTATGCCATAGTTGAGTTTCCAAAATACAAGTCGATCCAACGACCACCCCAACATACATACATGACCCACATAAACGTCTACGGAGCCTCTAAGAGTACAAAAGAGCAACATGACAATGCCGGCAACAAGGCCCCGGCTATACCTCAAAATATAAAAACTTATACAAAAGAAGGACTACATGACCCCTGGGAGAAATGGGGCTCACCAAGACTGCTGTGAGGAGAGAAAGAGAGCACCACTATCTGCGATCGGCACTATTTGCGATGGAACCACCTACATCCATTCAAAGATGTAGCGCCCCCGGCAAAAGGGACGTTAGTACTATCGAATAGTACTAGTATGTAAGGCAAACACCAATCTTAGTAGAATGAACAGTGAAAAAAAGAGAATGCAGTCATAATAATCAATAAGTACTTCATAGAAATACAAAAAAACACCTCACATAGTTTCCAATTCAATCTTTCCATCTTTTTAGATTAATAATCTTTAGTGCCAAAACCACAACTCACAATGCCACCGTGTTTTTACACGGAGTCCAGTCTCGGCCCGACTGGCTAAGCCATCTCAAGTGAGACATATCCATATCCACAATGTAAATAAATAATTACAACACAAATGCCACCAGGTGTACAACATGGCGTCCGATCTCGGCCCAATCGGCTAAGCCATCTCACTTGAGACATAACCTCTTTCAATTATTAACTCAATTCACATTTCTTTCCCATCTTTCGTTACATGGCCCAAACAACCTCATTTATTAAGTAGTTCTTGGCACTTGGGAACATTTTACAATTCAAGTCTTTTCCCTTTTTATCCGTTTAAATAACATCATCATTCATGTCGATAAGTACCATCACATAAGGCATTGCACACATAAGGGAAAGAGCTTGGAAAAACATAATTACATTCTCAAATAGCATGATAACATGGTAAACATCTAAAACAATTAGGGAACATGAATCTTTCAATCCAACACACTAAGGCAAACAATTTTAGTATGATCAAGTTGGAACTTACACCAATTATTCGGACACTAGGCGTTCGATTCTAAGAAGAAGAGAGTTAGCCATACATACCTCAATTGTACTTCTTTAGACTCTACAATTATCATGAACCCTTAGCAACCTCAATCTATTTTAGCAATATACAAATTGAACCCAAAATTAGGAAAACGTTCATGGTTCTAGCTCACTTTTACCCTACACTCTTTATCACACATGCATGCAAGATAAACCACCCTCATACCCATGAAGTATCATCCTAGTACCCCATTATAGCTATGTTTGAAATTAAGAGCTGGGGTGATGATGCCTTACCTTTTAGGATGAAGAATTTGATGAAAAATTAGGCCCTCCCTCTAGAACCCTCTCTCTCACTCTAGAAATATCAAAAATTAACTTCAAAATAGACTAAAGGGGTGTTTCAACGTAATGGGGGTCGTGTTTTAAATTAAGAAAAGGGGTGCCCCGACACAGGTTTGCGGTCGCATATGCGACCGCACAATGGTTATGCAGTCCGCAAAGTCACCACAGAAATGGCCCTCAGGGGCCTAAACTTTCGGCCCAGTTATGCGACCAGTATGCGGTCTGCATACTTGTTCTGCGGTCGCATAATGCGCCGCAGAACTCCTTCCGCAAAAAACCAAGAGGGATTATGCGACCCATATGTGGTCCGCATAGTGATTATGCGGTCGCATAATCGACCGCAAAGCTGACTTCAAATTGGCCAACTTTTTGCTTCACTCTGCAGCCATTATGCGATTTGTAGAGTGATTATGCGGCCACAAAAATGTGTTCTTCTGCGAAACATTTTCCTCTATGTCCGTAGGGTACTGTTCAAAACCTCGAGATTTTGATTAAAATTTGTACGGGGCCTTACAGCTGCAGAGTTTTGAGAATCTTAAGAAAGGGAGTAAGAGTGTGTGGGAGTATAACATGGAGTTCGCGCGCCTGTTAAAATATGCTATTCACATGATGTCTACTATAGAGGCCAGAGTGCGTCGGTTTGTGCAGGGCCTTAGCCCTTTGGTTATTAATGAGGCTGCCACAACTGCCTTAAATTCTGATATGAACTATGGGAAAATTGTAGCATTTTCTCAAGCTACAGAGGACCATAAGTTGAAGAACAGAAGGGAGCGAAAGGGTACCAGCAAGGCCCGGTCCGCGGGCAACTTTGGGGAGTCATTTGGTGGGGTAAGATCATCTTTAAGGGGAGGGTCATCAGGGCCATCCCAGTCTTTTGCTCAGTCTTCAGCTAGTGCACCACCAGCGCGGCACAATCACCAATAGGGGAGTCACTTTAGGCCCAATCAGGGCAGCATGGGCCCCCACCATCAGGGCTGATTAAGAGGGAGATTTCAGCAGCAGCGGAGGCCCCCATGCCCCAAGTGTGGGAGGATGCATATGGGGATCTGCTTCCAGGACCTGCCGATACGTTACGGGTGAGGAATGAGGGGTCATATTCATAGGGAGTGTCGTTCATCCCGCCAGGGTGCAGGCAGGGGCACAACACAACCATCCAATTCTGCAGCTGCTACATCTTCAGCACCCCCTCCAGCTTGAGGCACTCTGGCACCAACAGGGTATGGTGAAGCTAGGGGTGGTGCATAGAGTTTAGGAGGACCCAGCCGTTTCTATCCTATGAGTGGTCGCCAGAGTGCAGAGGCTTCTCCAGATGTTGTCACAAGTATATTGACTGTCCAAACTCATGATGTATATGCTCTTATTGATCCCGGTTCCACCTTGTACTATGCTACCCCTTATGTTGATATGGAATTTGGGATAGAACCGTAACAACTTCATGAGCCGTTCTCTGTATCTACTCCGGTTGGCGAGACTATTATGGTCGCACGGGTTTATAGGGGTTGTATTGTCACGGTACGTGGTAGGGACACTGTGGCCGATCTCATTGAATTGGGGATGGTAGATTTTGATGTAATTATGGGGATGGATTAGATTTATTCATGTTTTCCTAAGCTTGACTACCGAACTAGAACCGTGAGGTTTGAATTTCCAAATGATCCAGTTGTTGAGTGTAAGGGGGGGTAATGTGGTGCCGAAGGGTAGGTTTATTTCTTACCTTAAGCCCATGAAGATGATTAACAAGGGGTGTATCTATCACTTGGTCCGGGTTACGGACACCAATGCTGAGGCACCTACATTCGAGTATGTGCCAGTTGTGAATGAATTTCCAAAGGTCTTTCCTGATGAACTCCCTGGGATTCTGCCAGATAGGGAGATTGATTTTGGGATTGATGTGATGCCAGGCATGCAGCCTATATCTATTCTGCCCTACAGGAAGGCACCACCAGAATTGAATGAACTAAAGGAGCAATTGAAGGATTTGTTAGAAAAGGGTTTCATCCGACCGAGTGTGTCACCATGGGGCGTATCGGTCCTCTTTGTGAGGAAGAAAAATGGATCACTGAGGATGTGTATTGACTACCGGCAGCTCAACAAAGTCACAATAAATAATAAGTACCCGTTACCAAGAATAGATGATTTGTTTGATCAGTTACAGGGTGCTAGATACTTCTCCAAAATTAATTTACGATCCGGGTATCACCAATTGAAGATCATGGAGCAGGATATTCCGAAAACAGCTTTCAGAACCCGGTGTGGGCAATTTGAATTTTGGTAATGTTTTTTGGGCTAACAAATGCCCTGGCAGCTTTCATGGATCTTATGAATCGGGTTTTCAAGCCTTTCCTCGACTCCTTTGTGATAGTGTTCATCGATGATATTCTTGTGTATTCATGAGGTCAGGAGGACCATGCCGATCATCTCTGGGCAGTGTTGCATACTCTTCATCAGCACCAATCGAATCTGTCACATTCTTGGGTCTTGTTATCTCTAGAGAAGGAATTAAGGTTGATCCTCAAAAGATTTAAGCAGTAAAGAATTGGCCTAGACCTACAACGCCAACCAAGATTCGCAGCTTCGTGGGCTTAGCAGGGTATTACAGGAAGTTTGTGGAGGAGTTCTCTACTCTTGCCTCCCTGTTGACTAAATTGACTCAGAAAGGGGTTAAGTTCCAATAGTTCGATGCTTGTGAAAGGAGCTTCCAGGAGTTGAAATCAAGATTGACTACGACGCCGGTGTTGACCCTGCCAGAAGGTACAAAAGGGTTTGTGGTATATTGCGATGCTTCAAGTATCAGGCTTGGGTGTGTATTAATGCAACACAGCAAGGTTATAGCTTATGCTTCTAGGCAACTCAAGAATCATGAAAAGAACTATCCAACTCATGACTTAGAACTTACGGCGGTGGTTTTTGCATTTAAGATTTGCCGTCATTATTTGTATGGGGTATATGTGGATGTATTCAAGGACCACAAGAGTCTCCAATATATTTTCAAGCAAAAGGAGGTGAATCTGAGGCAGAGAAGTTGGCTTGAGTTACTCAAGGATTACGATATTGATATTCCGTATTACCCGGGCAAAGCCAATGTTGTGGTGGATGCTCTTAGCCTAAAATCTATGGGTAGTTTAGCACACTTGGAGGCATATCAAAGGCCATTGGCCAAGGAAGTCCATCGATTGGCTAGTTTGGGAGTTCGTCTTGCAAACTCTGATGAAAGAGACGTAATTGTGCAAAATAGGGTTGAATCATCGCTTGTTGTGGAAGTCAAAGATAAACAATACAACGATCCATCTTTGGTGCAATTGAAGGAGGGGATTCATAAACATAAGACTATGGCTTTTGCGCTTGGCATGGAT
Source organism: Nicotiana tabacum (assembly GCF_000715075.1). Taxonomy (NCBI): domain Eukaryota; kingdom Viridiplantae; phylum Streptophyta; class Magnoliopsida; order Solanales; family Solanaceae; genus Nicotiana; species Nicotiana tabacum. Next base: position 147,245,448 of record NC_134096.1, on the reverse strand, counting down.
GATGGTACACTAAGGTACCAAGGGCGACTATGTGTTCCAAATGTAGATGGACTCCGAAAAAGAATCATGATTGAGGCTCGCACTTCTAGGTATTCCGTTCATCCAGGTTCTACAAAGATGTATCACGATCTCAAGGAAGTCTATTGGTGGAATGACATGAAAAGGAATGTGGCGAACTTTGTGGCAAGGTGTCTGAATTTTCAGCAAGTGAAGGCCGAACATCAATGGCCTAGTGGGTTGGCACAGAACATAGAAATACCAATGTGGAAGTGGGAAATGATTAATATGTACTTCGTGTTAGGGTTACCATGCACTCCGCGCAAGTTTGACTCAATTTGGGTGATCGTGGACCGACTCACGAAATCAGCACACTTCTTGCCAGTTAAATCTATCGACTAATCGGAACAATATGCTCAGTTATATATCAAGGAAATAGTCAGGCTGCATGGCATTCCAGTTTCTTTGATCTCCGATCGAGGGGCTCAGTTCACAGCCAATTTTTGTAAGAAAGTTTAGCAAGGTTTGGGTACTCAAGTAAATCTTAGTACAACCTTCCATCCACAGACCGACGGGCAAGTAGGGCGGACTATTCAGACACTTGAGGACATATTGCGTGCTTGTGTTATTGACTTCAAGGGTAGTTGGGATGATCATTTGCAACTCATAGAGTTTGCTTATAACAACAACTTTCATGCTAGTATTCATATGGCACCATTTGAGGCATTATACGGTATGAAATGTAGATCTCCCATTGGGTGGTTCGAAATTGGGGAAGCAGAGTTGATAGGGCCAGACCTTGTACATCAGGCTATGGAAAAATTTAAAATCATTAAGGAGCGGTTGAAGACTGGTCAGAGTCGTCAGAAGTCCTATTCGGATATTCGTCGTAGGGATTTGGAGTGCAAAGAAGATGATTGGGTATTCTTGAAAATTTCCCCCATGAAGGATGTAATGAAATTTGGTAAGAAAGGGAAATTGAGTTTGAGGTACGTCGAACCGTACAGAATCCTTCAGAGGATCGGTGAGGTAGCGTACAAGCTTGAGCTACCACTTGAGATTTCATTAGTGCACCCGGTATTCCATGTGTCTATGTTGAAGAAGGTAGTTGGAGATCCGTCAGCTATTGTGTCGGTTGAGACCATTGAGGTTAATGAAGAACTATCATATGAAGAAATTCCAGTTGCCATTCTTGATAGGCATGTCCAGAAGTTGAGAAATAAAGAAATTGCCTCCGTGAAGGTGCTATGGCAAAAATAACAAGTTGAAGAGGCTACTTGGGAGGCCTAGGAAGAGATGAAGAAGAAGTATCCTTACTTGTTTGAATAGTTGTGTAATCCTTTTTATGAACTTGTCGCCTTTGAATTTTGAATCACCTGTTCAGTTAATGTGCAGTTATTCCTTGTGATTATATGTTGTTTACATGAGGCCACGGTTGGTATTGTTATGAGTTATGTTACATCGTTGGATTGTGTACATGTTTTTAGGATGTGATTCGGGGGTTCTCTGACAGGCGGATAGGCCTAGTTACAAAGGAAACTCTGGAGAAATTTTTTGAAATTTAGGGAGTTAGTCAAATTTGCGGTTGCTGGTGTGGGGTATAAAAAACTGAGTTGCATAAGGTGCTAATAGTCGACCCTGATCCTCATTCGAGGACGAATGATCTTAAGTGGGGGAGGATGTAAGGCCCCGTAAAATGTTTCCCAAAAACCGGGGTTCCGTAATGGCGGGGCAGGCGTAGAGGTTAATGTTGGCTTTTTGGATTGAACAGTGCACTGGGGAGTTGAAGAAAATGTTGGGTAGAAGCAGGCATTTATGCAGCCCGTTCTGTGACCGCAGAACAACTCTGCAGATCGCAAAATGGCCGCAGAGTGGAGAAGTCTTTTGGGACATTTTTAATGTCATTTTCGCGGACCATTATGCGACCGCAAAACAATTTCATGGGCCGCACTCTTGTCGCATATCCAGCTTTGAAATATTTCGGAGGGAGGTTCTACGGTGCACTATGCGACCATAGAACCGTTATGCGGTGCATTTTGCGACCACAAAACAGGTCTGCGGGCCACATAGTGACCGCAGACCTGGTCAGTTCCTTTCCAGTTTTGGCACACAAATTATGCGGCCGATATGCGGACCGCATAACCATTTTGCGGTCGCATATGCGACCGCATAACCTGTTCCGGGGCTTTATTTTTGTGGTTTTTAAACCTGACCCTATTCCGTTAAAACACATCACATAGACCATTTTGAGCTTATTTCTGATATCTTTAGAGTTAGAGAGAGAGTCCTAGAGGGAGAAAGTGATCTTTATAAAAACAATTCTATTTAATTCTTGCTTAAACCTTTGAAGATTATCAAGAGAAGCACCCTATGTCTTCATCCTAAGAGGTACGATTCTACCACCAAGCTCTTAATTTCAAAATATAATTAGAGTGGGCAATTAGTAACGTAGTTCATGGGGATGGGAGTGCTTACCTTGCATGCATGTATTCTTAAGGTACGTGGGGAGGGTGTGAGTTAAAGATAGAAAAGAATGGGGTGTGGGATGGTAAAGTCTTTCATAAAAGGGCAATAGAACCTTAATACACATATAGTGTTTGATAAAATGCTCAAGTGAGCTAGAATCATGATCATTTTCCTAATATTTTGTTCAATATTTGCTATATTGCTAAAATAGATTGAAGTTCCTAATATTCCGGAACATCTTAGAGTTTTAAGAAGCTCAATTGAGGTATGTTGGCTAAACACCCTCTTCTTAGAATTGAATCCCATGGTATTTATGAAATCGATGCAAGTCCCAAAATGAACGTCCTAGAAATTGCTATCCCGAACGTGCTAGTTTTGAAAATATATGTGTAATATGTATTCCCATGCTTCCATCATGTTATCTCGTTGTCTGAGGAAATGTTCATACTTAGCATATATGCTAAAATATGCCTAGCCTTCAAGTCAAATTCGACTAAAGACTTTTATGCCTAATTGTGTGAAAAGCCTCGGTGTGCCTTAGATTCTAAATTGCTCACATGTGAAATCAAAAGTCTTGAATGAAAAACCGTGTTGTTGTTGATAATAATAAAAATGTTGGGATGTGGAAAAGAACTTGATTCATGAAATACGGCCACGTGCCAAGAATAACTTTATAATTGGGGCCACTCGTGCCATTGTATTGAAAAGATGGGAATGAAATATGAAGTGAGATGACTGATTGAAAAGAAGTGATGTCTCAAATGAGATGGCCTAGCTGATCGGGCAGAGATCGGATTGCGTGTAAGAACACAGTGGTATTGTGGATGAAATTGTGAATATGGTTGATGTCTTAAATTAGATGGCCTAGCCGATCGGGCCGAGATCGGACTCCGTGTAAGAACACGGTGGTATTGTGGATTGTGGAATATTGGCACTAAAAACCATCCAACCTAATAATGCGGGAATTGACTTAAAAATCTATGTGATCCATAAATTGATGTTTTAGTGTGATTGAAAGCTCTTATTGCATTCCCGACTGTTTCCCCCTGTATTATTGTTCATTCTATCAAGATAGTGTTTTAGTTTTACATACTAGTACTATTCGACAGTACTAACGTTCCTTTTGCGGGGGGTGCTGCATCTTTAAATGGATGTAGGTGGTTCCATAGCAGATAGTGTCGATCACTGATAGTGTTGCATCCTCTTTTCAGCATGCTCGGTGAGCCCCATTTCATTCCAGGGTCATGTATTGTACCTTTTGTTTATATTGTGGTCACGTTTTGAGGTATAGCCGGGGCCTTATTGCCGGCACCATCTTTACTCTCTTTTGTGTCTTTAGAGGCTCCGTACACACTATGTGGGTTGTATATGGGTGTTAGAAAGGTCAACGGATCATGTTGTGTTTTGGGCTCTCTTTCCACTCAGTCATAAGGTTGTATGTATTTTGAAACTTAGCAATTATGTAACAAAATGACATGACTTAGTAATGTATATATGTATGAACTTTCTACTGCCTAACTAATGATAGCATGCCTTCTAACAGGCTTGCTCAATCGGGTCTACTCGGTTGAGCCCCGATCGCGCTCCCCGAGGTTGGGGCATGATAAGGACATATGTGGAATTAACCACAGGAACTCCTTAATACTCAGGTCAACCACTTTAGGGAAACAACTATCCAGTGAAGCTCACATGTATAACTAAGCATAAACATGAGGATTAATAGAAGACTTTCATAATGTTTCAATGAGCCTTAGAATTGTAAAACATACATGAATAGAAAAACAACAAGCAACTAAACTGATAACTATAGTAGCAGACCTGTGTTAAACCTCTAAGTGTACACAACTACCCTAGTCCTAACTTTATCAAAAAAAATAAATCAAGTTCATGATATAGATAAATGGGTAGTATTTCTAATCAATGTGAAACTGGTGAAGAAGGCATGAAGAGCTCAACAAGACATCAGAAAGGTTAAGAGCAGAATCTGCAGAGAATCATTAAGCTCTATAATTATCTACAAATATTCAACAAGGTTCAGATTATTCAATTTAGGGAAACATTTATCTAGTGAAGCTTATTCATATTCACAAGGATAGTTGATTAAATCCCAAATCGAGGAAATTGACTCTATTTTTATGGTCCGCGAACACAGAAGACCGGGTAAGGAATTCTATTAACTCGGGAGAAGGTGTGAGGCACTCCCAAGTTCCGTGGTTTTAGCACGGTCGCTTAACAATTAATACTTGGCTTGATTATCTGAATTATTACATGTTTAAAATCTATTGTGCATTTTACTTTTTAACCGCTTTTAGTGTTTATGGAATTATTACATGTTTAAAATCTATTATTATTATTATATGTTATGGTCGAGTCACGTGAAACGCACACTCGAATTGGGGATTATGTCTCATGACTATGCCACGGAAACCGTACTCATAGTCACGTTATTTTATTATTAATCGCGCCTAAAGCAAGCTACGATGTTCATGAATTGTTCATTCTCTAGGTTTCAGTTTATTGTGAAGGTCATATGTTATGGAATTATTTGTGATCAATCCTTTAGATTATTCTTCAATATGTCTACTGGATAAATAAAACATTTGGTTCATTTCTTAAACTCCAATTTATAAAAATTCACCGTTCCCCTCCAAGATGTTCCAACAGGTTTATCAAATAAGCCTACTAGAATTCAACAAAAGGAAATAATAATTGATATAGGGTTCTGCATTCATCCCTACGGCATGACTTATAATTCCAAAATCAATAATGTCCAAGTAGAACTCCTAAGGACTATTAATCCCATTTCAGTTTAGCATGCTAGAATTTGGAATCAGATTTAACAAGCTAATTTAACGAAAGTTAAGGAAAATAACTACACTAATTCACCTCAATTAAACAAAACAGACCGTGTCAATTAATCATCCAAAGAGACCAATTAAAGTAAGAATCGCAAGCAAACACAGAACATTCAAGTAAGGTAAATCTAGATTAAGTGAAGAGCAAAGGAAAGAATGGACCTTAAATAGAGCCAAAATACTCTTTCAAATTTGATTAATACTAAACCGATCCCATCTGATTACAGCAGAGTTGAACTCCGACCTTCAAACTTAACCCAAAAATAGACTGCGGCAGGCACCTTAGACCGAAAAATTTCGATGGCAACCTCGACTGAATTTTCAACAGAACTCTAAAACAAACTCGAAATGGCAATCAAATTCGGACGGAATCACGAACCGAGCCGCAAACGGACTCAATTTAGCTGAAGATAAATAGGAGCTCTAATATGCTTTACAAGTGAAAAGATGCGCTGATTTTGCGAGGAAGAAGACGACGACCCCAACTCCTTTTTCTTTTCCTCTCGTTCTCTCTTATTTTTCGTGCCCCAGCCCCCTTCTCGTGCTCTCCCTTTCAATTTTTGGCGTCACACTGAAATTTGCTTATCGCTAATTGGGTGCGACTTTGAAATTCGAGAATGTGATTTGCACTCCGATCAATTTCGTGAATATGAGATGACGGCATAATTTTTTTTTTTTTTTTTTGGGTATTTGGAACCCCCCAGCAAAGGGGAAGATAAAGGCACCCTCTTTTAAGAGGAAAGATTAGGGGTAGGGTTTTTAGGGTGGAGGGATTTGGGCTTGCTGCTATTGGGCTTGGTGGGGATAGAGCTAGTCCAAAATTGGCACTAAAATTGGGCTTCTTTTAAGGTCTGAAAGTTTATGGCTTAAGTCATGGCAAAAATTAAAGTATTATAAATATAAATATACTAATTGACCTTAAACTAAAGATGAAAATATTTTTTGTGTTTTTAAATTGTAATTTGAAGTAAAAATTGACTAAAACTCCATAAAAATTAAAGCTAAGTTAAATAAATATTTTAAACACTTAAAAATAGCTCAAAAACGTGTCGGGTCAAAAATTATGTGCTTACAGCTGCCCCTCTTTGCTTGGAAACACGAAGAGGTTTCGGAGCAAAGAACAATAAGCAACGTAATTGATTTATGACCCGACGCTTATTTAAAACGAAACAAAGACGGATAAAAGATTGTGACCGAGCCCTGGTATCTGAGCTACCTACATATCCTTGGCTTTAAAGGAATCAGGTCACGTGTAGTTCAGAGGTGAATGCAGTGCTGGAGTGTGTGGAGAGGATGACAGAGTCGAGTGAGGTGCCGTTCCGTTGAGGTTCCGGTCCGCGGCCTGTTATTACATCAAAATCAAAAAATAAAAAAAGACTAACTAAGCCTGTCAGCTATGAGTTACAAGATTCCTATCTATAAGTCTTCTGAAGCTTGATCTTGAGGCTTGAATGGTTCTTCATGCAGACTTTTGATTTGAACCTTGCTACTTGCTAACTGCAGGTGATGATTCATTATTCTACAGCTTCTTCGGATCAAGACCGGACATGCAGTGCTCGTGTATTTAGCCATGTCTTGAGCAGTTCATGTCTTTCATCGGCTTATGCATTTTGGATTCATTTCTCTTTTTCTTTTTTTTTTCTTTTATTCTGGATTGAGACTTCTTCCTTTGGTCATCTCAGACTGTCTGCTCGCATTCTTGAGGCGAGCTTCTGCTACTTCTAACTTGAATTGAATTCTTAAATGACTTCCCTCGTTCTCCAGGTGGATGCCTGCAACTGACTTGAAATTTGAAATGAATTCCCTCGTTCTCCAGGTGGACACCTGCTACTGACTTGAAAATTGAAACAAATTCCCTCATTCTCTAGGTGGTCGCCTGATACTGACTTAAAACTTGAAATGAATTCCCTCATTCTCCAGGTGGGCGCCTGATGACTGACTTGAACTTAAAATAAATTCCCTCATTCTCCAGGTGGGTGCCTGCTTACTTAAAAACTTGAAATAAACTCCCTCATTCTCCAGGTGGGCGCCTGTGCTGACTTAAAACAGAAATAAATTCCCTCGTTTTCCAGGTGGGTGCCTGATGACTGACTTGAACTTAAAATAAATTCCCTCATTCTCCAGGTGGGTGCCTGCTTACTTAAAAACTTGAAATAAACTCCCTCATTCTCCAGTGGGCGCCTGTGCTGACTTAAAAATTAAAACAAATTCCCTCATTGGGTGCCTGATGACTTTAAAACTTGAAATTAATTCCCTCGTTCTCCAGGTGGGCGCCTGCAACTACAACAAAATGGAAACAACAAAAGAAACTTTTTTTGCCCCAGTTTACACTAGGAAGATTTGTGAGTTATTAGCAGAACTATAAATTATCTATGCTATTGATGAAGGATGCAATGATGAGAACAAAATTGAAGACTCGACTACGATGTGCGTCTTCTAAAGAAATAAAAATCTGAAAAACCCAAACTAGGAAGTGCATCTCCTAAATTTGAGATTGAGCTTGCAGAAAACTATAAACTAAGCTTGACTAAACTAAAAACTGACCCTATTCTCCAGGCGGGACCCCTGATTTCAAGAAAACTAAAGATTGATGACTCAAGAAAACTAAAAGTTGACCTTTGTTTTTTTTTTCAGGCTTCCCTTTTTTAAACTTATTATCCTAGGAGAAAATTCATCAAACTAGGTCTTTTTTTTTTGGTATCTTAGGAGAAAGATTCATCAGACTAAGACTTCTATCCTAGGAGAAAGTTCATCAGACTAGGTTTTCTATCTTAGGAGAAAGATTCATCAGACTAAGACGTTTATCCTAAGAGAAAATTCATCAGACTAGGTTTTCTATCTTAGAAGAAAGATTCATCAGACTAAGATTTTGATCCTAGGAGAAAGTTCATCAGACTAGGTCCTTTTTTGTTATCTTAGGAGAAAGATTCATCAGACTAAGACGTTTATCCTAGGAGAAAATTCGTCAGACTAGGTTTTCTATCTTAGGAGAATGATTCATCAGACTAAGACTTCGATCCTAGGAGAAAGTTCATCAGACTAGGTCTTTTTGTTATCTTAGGAGAAAAAACGTGAAGAGTAATGGAAACATTTATGCACACTAACAAGACAGATAAACGTAAAGATTTGAGAAACTTACCTTTGTCGACTCTTCTCTTCTTTTTTTCCTTTTCTTTCCTTTCCTTTTTTTTTTTTGGAAACCCAAATTCCTTGCACTGCTTTGTTTCTGTTTCAAACAAAGAAAATTTTGTCAGTTTAAAAAGTGGTGGTCGATTTGCGACCTTGAGTCTTGGGTGGCTTGACTTTGTGATCATCCAACTTTTGGAAGACTGACTGCATTGGTAGCTGGCTGCACTGCTGGGAGACTTTGTTGTTCCTTACAAGGGACCTTTACTTTCTGTATCAACCCTGATTGTTTCGCTCCCAATGCCATTTGTGTTTTGTGGCTCAATTAGCCTTATCTCAAAAAAAGAGATTTCTTTTCTTGGATAACCTTTCTGATGTCTTGAATGGCTTTGCATTTGGAGCAATTTGTCTGTCAGAGAGAATCACAACTGGTAAGAGCCTTTTGCACGATGTGCACACTTCATAGTCATTGTTCGGTACTTCAGAGAATCTTTGATTAACCTTGAGGTTATCTTTGCTTGCTTTACCCGAATAGGTTGACAATAGTCTTTTGGAGGGGAAGCCTTTGCATGAATACTCAATGCATGTTGACTGCAAAATCTGAGTGTGCTGGCCAAATTTATTTTGTGCAACTGAAAAGCTGGTAGCAGATTTTGAAATCTTTTCTTGCTTGTTTTGACAAGGACGGACTCAGAGTGAAGGACACAGTGATGCAAAGAAACAAGTATTAACAAGAAATGCCCCTGTCAGAAGGACGGAAGGAAGAGTTTTTTTTTTTTTTTTTTGTTTTGCGGTAACTAGCCTTAATGATCATGACATGCATTTTGGACTTAACGGTCTGATCTATCAAACTAACCAAATCTTCCCTTTTACCATTCTTATGACTTTGAAGTCGGGCTTGTTTGTGCCAATTCTTTGCATCAGCTTCATGACTCACTTTCGACTAGTGGTGTCCCGAGGGGTTTTCACCAACAAGTCTCTCTCATTTATTCATCTCTGCTTACCGACGTCTTACAGTGCCCGTGAGGGTTTTCACTAGTAAGATTCTCTCATTGTTTCTTCTTTATTTTTCTTTTTCTTTTGCTTTCTTGTGTGAGCAACTTGACAGTGTCCTATGTCGCGTGACAACCATTGCTCATTGTATGCTTCTCTTGACATTCTTGAAGGCATATCGGAAGGTCTTTATTTGGAAGGTTTTTTGATAGGGTTGGAAAGATGGGTCGGCATGGAGGCTCTAAGTAGACTCAATATGATGGGTTGTACACTTTACAACTCTTGGAATCGACTCTTTCAAAAGTGAAATAAAATTTTTGCCCCAGTTTCTGATACTGGGGATTTTTGTATTTTTATTTTCTTTTTTTTTGAATTCTTATTTGGTTGGACCGAACCGTGTAAGGCTGCCTACGTATCCCTTTTTAAAGGAATCAGATCTAACGTAGTTCAAACATCTAACCTAACTTCTTCTTCTTTTTTTTATCTCTATCTTTTTTTCCATTTCTCTTTTTTTTTCTCTTTTCTCTTTTTTTTTCAAAACAAGTTGCCCCAACTTTTATTTTCTGGGGGCATAAGCTTTTTGACTGTTCTTTTCTTCTTTTATTTTTTTTTGTTTTTGCTTGTACTTTCTAAGAGTTGCCCCAGTAGTTTGTATTCTTTGGGCATGGATATTTTTTTTTTTTGGACTTTTAACTCTAAACTTGATTCCAAAAGAGGGTGGTCGAAGAAATTTACACAGGCTCAAAAGGGGTAACAAAGGGTATAAAGTGTTTAGGTAGCACAAAAAGGGCCTCCCAGCCTCGAGAACGCCAAACATATTATCTTTTGCGGTCACAACATTGATGACCATGTTTGTCTTCTTGGTTTGTCGTGGTCGAAAGACACTTTCCATCCCTTAATGTCAAACTTTCCAACAAACTTCAATTGATTCTTTCTCAAACCCGATCTTCACTATGATTTGAAGGCAAAACTTACTCGAGCTTAATTCCAAAGTGTTTCGACTCTTTATTCATCCTAAAAAATATCTTCTATTTTTTCGGTTATCCGATTCAAGATTAAATCAATTTTCTAAGATCTGGCCAAAAGTTCCGCATGCTTGTCATGTCACTAGAACTAGCGGCGAAAGAACTAAGCATAGAATGAAACAAGGACAAACTGCATTTCATTGAATAACGGATAGAAGGATTTGACAATAAGACAAACAAACTGAAATTCGAGTTACGACCCTAAAATAACCCGGCTAATAAAAATAGCAACAAAACGAACAGACAAGACTCACACAAACAAAATAAAGGGATAGAAGGGTTTGACTCAATAAAACAAATAAAATCTTGATCACACCCTGGAATAACCCAGATAATAGAAAAAATATCAAAACAAACTACCAAGATTCCTTCCTAGTGAGGAGGGAATGACTTTTCAATTGCTAAGCTTGACATTTAGCCACAAATTTGCTCATCAGAATCACCATGGCCTTCTCCAATTTCAGTCGGCCAGTTCTCGAGAGGATTCTCATACTCCATGTCACCACACATCATCCCCACAAATTGTGCATCATCATGTGCATGTAAAGGATTCTGCGTGATATTTTGGGTGTCATTATCTTGGATCACAATCAGTTTTTCCTGGATCATCCTTTCTATTTCTCTTTTCAAATCTCGACAACTTTCAACATTGTGCCCATGGGCATTGGAATGGTATTCACACCTTTTAGAAGGGTCAAAGCTTCTTGCACGTGGGTCCACATGATTTGGAGGAATAGGTGAAATCATGTCATAATGCTTTAATTTCTCAAACACACTTGCATAGGACTCTCCTATTGGTGTAAAATTATCTTTCAACCTTTGTTCCCCTCTATACCCCTGGCTTGGATGTGGGTTATAGGGCACTTGAAAATTTTGTGGAGGCTGGTGGAGATTTTGCAGTGCTGGTGCTCGCCTTCTGGGGTGTCTTGGTGGCTGGACAACATACTGAAATGGAGCAATAGAGTATTGTGGGTTCTGAGGTGGATAGTAGTGCTCAGGGGAATCATCGAAAACCTGATGAAGCTGCTCATACCTTAGAGATGTTCTCCTAGGACCTCTTCTCGACCTTATTGTCATCAAAGTTTCTTCATCCTTCTCATTCGTGTCACTAAAATTATCAGATTCAATCTTTACAGCCTGAGTTGCAGCTTTGAGAACTGCTTGACTTATAATTTTGCCTGTCTTAAGGCCATTCTCAACCATTTCCCCAATTTTGATTGCTTCCAAGAAGGATTTGCCAACTGCGGACATCATGTTTTGAAAATAATCTGGCTCTTGAGCCTGAAGGAAGACAGTGATTAGCTCGTGGTCATCCATAGGTGGCTTAACTCTAGCTGCTTGCTCTCTCCATTTAATGGCATATTCCCTGAAACTTTCAGTTGGTTTCTTTTTCAGGTTTGAAAGGGAATTGCGGTCTGGGGCAATATCGATGTTGTATTGGAATTGTTTGACAAAGGCCTGGGCCATGTCATCCCAGACATGCCAGTGAGAGGTTTCTTGATCCATAAACCATTCAGAGGCTACCCCTGTCAGGCTTTCCCCAAAATAAGCCATTAGTAATTCTTCATTTCTTCCAACACCTCTTAGCTGATTGCAATACCTTTTCAAGTGAGCTATGGGGTCCCCGTGTCCATCATACTTTTCAAATTTTGGGATCTTGAAACCAAGTGGCAAACGAACATTGGGGAACATACATAGATCCTTGAAGGCAATACTCTTCTGACCTGCCAACCCTTGCATGTTTTTCAACTGTTGTTCTAAGCTTTTTATTCTTTGGGTCATTTCTTCTTGTGCCATCTTTTGGGCAGGCTTCTCAATTTTTGCAGGAAGATCAAATAGGTATGAGTGGTACTCAGGAGAATGGTACTGTTCTTGCTGGGTAGCAAATTGTGACTCATGAGTTTTCTTTTGTACCACTGTCGGCTGTGGGAAGGTGAAGACGGGCATAACAGTAGTGGTTGTCTGATTGGTTGTCAAGGGCACACTTTGGGAGAGCGCAACAGAAGTTCCAGCTGTAGTCATACAGTTAGGATAAAGACTGAACCCAGGTGGATAGGATTGATCGGGCAATGAGACCGGAATGGTAGTAGTCGAAATGGATGTGAACTCTGGGAAACCATGAATAGAAAAAGGCGGTCCTTGGCCATTGGCCCATGCTTGACACATTTCAGTCATTTGCTGCTTCAGTACTCTATTTTCCTCAACCACAGTAGACTCCTGTAGAACCCTCTGACCCTGAGTCTCTTGAGCACTTGTAACAGTTTCGATGCCAGTTGTCAATGGCATTCTTCCCTTGGATATTGTGCTGCCAACTTACCACAAACCGACCACCTCAAACTTTTTCTATGATTCAAAACAAGAGACACGTTAGAATGGACTCAGTCGGTCCTTATTATCATCATCATTTTTATTTTATTTTTTCATTTATTTATTTTTTTGGTCGATCGAACCTGATGTGGGTTGCCTACGTATCATGTGGGAACATGAATCAGATCGTGCGTAGTTCGGGAAGATCAAGAATAAAGAAAATAAACTAACTCTTTTTTTATTTTGATTTTTTTAATTTCCGAAAGAAAGACTTATAAAGTAGAAAGAAAATATTTTTGGAATTTGATTTTTTTTTTTCTAATTTATTCCGAAAGAAGGACTTCTACATAAGAAAGAAAAGTATTTTTTGGCTTTTGATGTTATTTTTTTTTGGATTTTTGGGAGAGAGTCTTTCTAAAAAAAAAGGTAGAAATATTTTTTTTGGATTTTGATTTCATTTGTTTTCTTTTTTTAATGAAAGACTCCTACAAATAAAATATTTTTTGGTTTAAACTTTATTTTCTTTTATTTGTTTGGGATTTTATTTTTAAAAAAAAGACTCCCAAAAGAAGGAATTAAAGGAAATATTTTTGGATTTTTTTAAAAATGGGGTCTCAAAGAAAGACTTTCTAAAGAAGGAAATAAAGGAAAATATTTTTAGATTTTTGAAAATTGGGGGCCGGAACCGATTAGGTTTGCCAACGTATCTCACATCCGGTGAGAATCAGACCCGCGTAGTTCTGCCATTTTGATGCACAAAAAAATATGATTTGTTTTGAAATGATTCTCTCTTTGTTTTTGAAATTTCGACAGAGTAACGGAATTTTTGAATACCGAAATTATCAAAACCAGGTGTTTTTCTGTCTTACCTCACTCTTGGTTTTTCTCTTCTTTTTTTTTTTGGATTTTTTTTTCCTTACTCACGAAGCCGGTCAACATACAAGCCAAGCAAATTAATGCACAAGTAGCACGTAAAGAATGCATCAGGATGGTCCTTTTTCCCGCGGGGACAAGGGATAAGGGAGTTTTTCCAATTTAAGTGACATTAATCGAAATGAGATTATTTATTTATTTCAGAGTCGTCACTTGAGATAATTTATGGTGTCCCAAGTCACCGGTTTATTTTAAATCCCAAATCGAGGAAATTGACTCTATTTTTACGGTCCGCGAACATAGAAGACCGGGTAAGGAATTCTATTAACTCGGGAGAAGGTGTGAGGCACTCCCAAGTTCCGTGGTTTTAGCACGGTCGCTTAACAATTAATACTTGGCTTGATTATCTGAATTATAACATGTTTAATATCTATTGTGCATTTTACTTTTTAACCGCTTTTAGTGTTTATGGAATTATTACATGTTTAAAATCTATTATTATTATTATATGTTATGGTCGAGTCACGTGAAACGCACACTCGAATTGGGGATTACGTCTCATGACTATGCCACGGGAACCGTACCCATAGTCACGTTATTTTATTATTAATCGCGCCTAAAGCAAGCTACGATGTTCATGAATTGTTCATTCTCTAGGTTTCAGTTTATTGTGAAGGTCATATGTTATGGAATTATTTGTGATCAATCCTTTAGATTATTCTTCAATATGTCTACTGGATAAATAAAACATTTGGTTCATTTCTTAAACTCCAATTTATAAAAATTCACCGTTCCCCTCCAAGATGTTCCAACAGGTTTATCAAATAAGCCTACTAGAATTCAACAAAAGGAAATAATAATTGATATAGGGTTCTGCATTCATCCCTACGGCATGACTTATAATTCCAAAATCAATAATGTCCAAGTAGAACTCCTAAGGACTATTAATCCCATTTCAGTTTAGCATGCTAGAATTTGGAATCAGATTTAACAAGCTAATTTAACGAAAGTTAAGGAAAATAACTACACTAATTCACCTCAATTAAACAAAACAGACCGTGTCAATTAATCATCCAAAGAGACCAATTAAAGTAAGAATCGCAAGCAAACACAGAACATTCAAGTAAGGTAAATCTAGATTAAGTGAAGAGCAAAGGAAAGAATGGACCTTAAATAGAGCCAAAATACTCTTTCAAATTTGATTAATACTAAACCGATCCCATCTGATTACAGCAGAGTTGAACTCCGACCTTCAAACTTAACCCAAAAATAAACTGCGGCAGGCACCTTAGACCGAAAAATTTCGATGGCAACCTCGACTGAATTTTCAACAGAACTCTAAAACAAACTCGAAATGGCAATCAAATTCGGACGGAATCACGAACCGAGCCGCAAACGGACTCAATTTAGCTGAAGATAAATAGGAGCTCTAATATGCTTTACAAGTGAAAAGATGCGCTGATTTTGCGAGGAAGAAGACGATGACCCCAACTCCTTTTTCTTTTCCTCTCGTTCTCTCTTATTTTTCGTGCCCCAGCCCCCTTCTCGTGCTCTCCCTTTCAGTTTTTGGCGCCACACTGAAATTTGCTTATCGCTAATTGGGTGCGACTTTGAACTTCGAGAATGTGATTTGCACTCCGATCAATTTCGTGAATATGAGATGACGACATAAATTATTTTTTTTTTTTGGGTATTTGGAACCCCCCCCCCCCCAGGAAAGGGGAAGATAAAGGCACCCTCTTTTAAGAGGAAAGATTAGGGGTAGGGTTTTTAGGGTGGAGGGATTTGGGCTTGCTGCTATTGGGCTTGGTGGGGATAGAGCTAGTCCAAAATTGGCACTAAAATTGGGCTTCTTTTAAGGTCTGAAAGTTTATGGCTTAAGTCATGGCAAAAATTAAAGTATTATAAATATAAATATACTAATTGACCTTAAACTAAAGATGAAAATATTTTTTGTGTTTTTAAATTGTAATTTGAAGTAAAAATTGACTAAAACTCCATAAAAATTAAAGCTAAGTTAAATAAATATTTTAAACACTTAAAAATAGCTCAAAAACGTGTCGGGTCAAAAATTACGTGCTTACAGCTGCCCCTCTTTGCTTGGAAATACGAAGAGGTTTCGGAGCAAAGAATAATAAGCAACGTAATTGATTTATGACCCGACGCTTATTTAAAACGAAACAAAGACGGATAAAAGATTGTGACCGATCCCTGGTATCTGAGCTACCTACATATTCTTGGCTTTAAAGGAATCAGGTCACGTGTAGTTCAGAGGTGAATGCAGTGCTGGAGTGTGTGGAGAGGATGACAGAGTCGAGTGAGGTGCCGTTCCGTCGAGGTTCCGGTCCGCGGCCTATTATTACATCAAAATCAAAAAATAAAAAAAGACTAACTAAGCCTGTCAGCTATGAGTTACAAGATTCCTATCTATAAGTCTTCTGAAGCTTGATCTTGAGGCTTGAATGGTTCTTCATGCAGACTTTTGATTTGAACCTTGCTGCTTGCTAACTGCAGGTGATGATTCATTCTTCTACAGCTTCTTCGGATCAAGACCGGACATGCAGTGCTCGTGTATTTAGCCATGTCTTGAGCAGTTCATGTCTTTCATCGGCTTATGCATTTTGGATTCATTTCTCTTTTTCTTTTTTTTTTCCTTTTATTCTAGATTGAGACTTCTTCCTTTGGTCATCTCGGACTGTCTGCTCGCATTCTTGAGGCGAGCTTCTGCTACTTCTAACTTGAATTGAATTCTTAAATGACTTCCCTCGTTCTCCAGGTGGATGCCTGCAACTGACTTGAAATTTGAAATGAATTCCCTCGTTCTCCAGGTGGACACCTGCTACTGACTTGAAAATTGAAACAAATTCCCTCATTCTCTAGGTGGTCGCCTGATACTGACTTAAAACTTGAAATGAATTCCCTCATTCTCCAGGTGGGCGCCTGATGACTGACTTGAACTTAAAATAAATTCCCTCATTCTCCAGGTGGGTGCCTTCTTACTTAAAAACTTGAAATAAACTCCCTCATTCTCCAGGTGGGCGCCTGTGCTGACTTAAAACAGAAATAAATTCCCTTGTTTTCCAGGTGGGTGCCTGATGACTGACTTGAACTTAAAATAAATTCCCTCATTCTCCAGGTGGGTGCCTGCTTACATAAAAACTTGAAATAAACTCCCTCATTCTCCAGTGGGCGCCTGTGCTGACTTAAAAATTAAAACAAATTCCCTCATTGGGTGCCTGATGACTTTAAAACTTGAAATTAATTCCCTCGTTCTCCAGGTGGGCGCCTGCAACTACAACAAAATGGAAACAACAAAAGAAACTTTTTCTGCCCCAGTTTACACTAGGAAGATTTGTGAGTTATTAGCAGAACTATAAATTATCTATGCTATTGATGAAGGATGCAATGATGAGAACAAAATTGAAGACTCGACTATGATGTGCGTCTTCTAAAGAAATAAAAATCTGAAAAACCCAAACTAGGAAGTGCATCTCCTAAATTTGAGATTGAGCTTGCAGAAAACTATAAAGTAAGCTTGACTAAACTAAAAACTGACCCTATTCTCCAGGCGGGACCCCTGATTTCAAGAAAACTAAAGATTGATGACTCAAGAAAACTAAAAGTTGACCTTTGTTTTTTTTTTTTTTCAAACTTCCCTTTTTTAAACTTATTATCCTAGGAGAAAATTCATCAGACTAGGTCTTTTTTTTTGGTATCTTAGGAGAAAGATTCATCAGACTAAGACTTCTATCCTAGGAGAAAGTTCATCAGACTAGGTTTTCTATCTTAGGAGAAAGATTCATCAGACTAAGACGTTTATCCTAGGAGAAAATTCACCAGACTAGGTTTTCTACCTTAGAAGAAAGATTCATCAGACTAAGATTTTGATCCTAGGAGAAAGTTCATCAGACTAGGTCCTTTTTTGTTATCTTAGGAGAAAGATTCATCAGACTAAGACGTTTATCCTAGGAGAAAATTCGTCAAACTAGGTTTTCTATCTTAGGAGAATGATTCATCAGACTAAGACTTCGATCCTAGGAGAAAGTTCATCAGACTAGGTCTTTTTGTTATCTTAGGAGAAAAAACGTGAAGAGTAATGGCAACATTTATGCACACTAACAAGACAGATAAACGCAAAGATTTGAGAAACTTACCTTTGTCGACTCTTCTCTTCTTTTTTTCCTTTTCTTTCCTTTCCTTTTTTTTTTTGGAAACCCAAATTCCTTGCACTGCTTTGTTTCTGTTTCAAACAAAGAAAATTTTGTCAGTTTTAAAAGTGGTGGTCGATTTGCGGCCTTGAGTCTTGGGTGGCTTGACTTTGTGATCATCCAACTTTTGGAAGACTGACTGCATTGGTAGCTGGCTGCACTGCTGGAAGCTTGAGTCAGTTTCAAGAGACTTTTTGCTTTACATCAACCCTGATCGTTTCACACCCAGTACCATTTGTATTTGTGGCTCAGTCAGCCTTATCTCAAAAAAGAGATTTCTTTTCTTGGATAACCTTTCTGATGTCTTGAATGGCTTTGCTTTTGGAGCAATTTGTCTGTCAGAGAGAATCACAACTGGTAAGAGCCTTTTGCACGATGTGCACACTTCATAGTCATTGTTCGGTACTTCAGAGAATCTCTGATTAACCTTGAGGTTATCTTTGCTTGCTTTACCCGAATAGGTTGACAATAGTCTTTTGGAGGGGAAGCCTTTGCATGAATACTCAATGCATGTTGACTGTAAAATCTGAGTGTGCTGGCCAAATTTATTTTGTGCAACTGAAAAGCTGGTAGCAGATTTTGAAATCTTTTCTTGCTTGTTTTGACAAGGACGGACTCAGAGTGAAGGACACAGTGATGCAAAGAAACAAGTATTAACAAGAAATGCCCCTGTCAGAAGGACGGAAGGAAGAGTTTTTTTTTTTTTTTTAATTTTGCGGTAACTAGCCTTAATGATCATGACATGCATTTTGGACTTAACGGTCTGATCTATCAAACTAACCAAATCTTCCCTTTTACCATTCTTATGACTTTGAAGTCGGGCTTGTTTGTGCCAATTCTTTGCATCAGCTTCATGACTCACTTTCGACTAGTGGTGCCCCGAGGAGTTTTCACCAACAAGTCTCTCTCATTTATTCATCTCTGCTTACCGACGTCTTACAGTGCCCGTGAGGGTTTTCACTAGTAAGACTCTCTCATTGTTTCTTCTTTATTTTTCTTTTTCTTTTGCTTTCTTGTATGAGCAACTTGACAGTGTCCTATGTCGCGTGACAACCATTGCTCATTGTATGCTTCTCTTGACATTCTTGAAGGCATATCGGAAGGTCTTTATTTGGAAGGTTTTTGGATAGGGTTGGAAAGATGGGTCGGCATGGAGGCTCTAAGTAGACTCAATATGATGGGTTGTACACTTTACAACTCTTGGAATCGACTCTTTCAAAAGTGAAATAAAATTTTTGCCCCAGTTTCTGATACTGGGGATTTTTG
This sequence comes from Nicotiana tabacum, assembly GCF_000715075.1. Lineage (NCBI taxonomy): Eukaryota > Viridiplantae > Streptophyta > Magnoliopsida > Solanales > Solanaceae > Nicotiana > Nicotiana tabacum. The sequence continues at coordinate 147,226,332 of NC_134096.1, read as the reverse complement.
TATTTTTATTTTCTTTTTTTTTTGAATTCTTATTTGGTTGGACCGAACCGTGTAAGGCTGCCTACATATCCCTTTTTTAAAGGAATCAGGTCTAACGTAGTTCAAACATCTAACCTAACTTCTTCTTCTTTTTTTTATCTCTATCTTTTTTTCTATTTCTCTTTTTTTTTCTCTTTTCTCTTTTTTTTTCAAAACAAGTTGCCCCAACTTTTATTTTCTGGGGGCATGAGCTTTTTGACTGTTCTTTTCTTCTTCTATTTTTTTTGTTTTTGCTTGTACTTTCTAAGAGTTGCCCCAGTAGTTTGTATTCTTTGGGCATGGATATTTTTTTTTTTTTTGGACTTTTAACTCTAAACTTGATTCCAAAAGAGGGTGGTCGAAGAAATTTACACAGGCTCAAAAGGGGTAACAAAGGGTATAAAGTGTTTAGGTAGCACAAAAAGGGCCTCCCAGCCTCGAGAACGCCAAACATATTATCTTTTGCGGTCACAACATTGATGACCATGTTTGTCTTCTTGGTTTGTCATGGTCGAAAGACACTTTCCATACCTTAATGTCAAACTTTCCAACAAACTTCAATTGATTCTTTCTCAAACCCGATCTTCACTATGATTTGAAGGCAAAACTTACTCGAGCTTAATTCCAAAGTGTTTCGACTCTTTGTTCATCCTAAAAAATATCTTCTATTTTTTCGGTTATCCGATTCAAGATTAAATCAATTTTCTAAGATCTGGCCAAAAGTTTCGCATGCTTGTCATGTCACTAGATCTAGCGGCGAAAGAACTAAGCATAGAATGAAACAAGGACAAACTGTATTTCATTGAATAACGGATAGAAGGATTTGACAATAAGACAAACAAACTGAAATCCGAGTTACGACCCTAAAATAACCCGGCTAATAAAAATAGCAACAAAACGAACAGACAAGACTCACACAAACAAAATAAAGGGATAGAAGGGTTTGACTCAATAAAACAAATAAAATCTGGATCACACCCTGGAATAACCCAGAAAAAATATCAAAACAAACTACCAAGATTCCTTCCTAGTGAGGAGGGAATGACTTTTCAATTGCTAAGCTTGACATTTAGCCACAAATTTGCTCATCAGAATCACCATGGCCTTCTCCAATTTCAGTCGGCCAGTTCTCGAGAGGATTCTCATACTCCATGTCACCACACATCATCCCCACAAATTGTGCATCATCATGTGCATGTAAAGGATTCTGCGTGATATTCTGGGTGTCATTATCTTGGATCACAATCAGTTTTTCCTGGATCATCCTTTCTATTTCTCTTTTCAAATCCCGACAACTTTCAACATTGTGCCCATGGGCATTGGAATGGTATTCACACCTTTTAGAAGGGCCAAAGCTTCTTGCACGTGGGTCCACATGATTTGGAGGAATAGGTTAAATCATGTCATAATGCTTTAATTTCTCAAACATACTTGCATAGGACTCTCCTATTGGTGTAAAATTATCTTTCAACCTTTGTTCCCCTCTATACCCCTGGCTCCATTGTGGGTTATAGGGCACTTGAAAATTTTGTGGAGACTGGTGGAGATTTTGCGGTGTTGGTGCTCGCTTTCTGGGGTGTCTTGGTGGCTGGACAACATACTAAAATGGAGCAATAGAGTATTGTGGGTTCTGAGGTGGATAGTAGTGCTCAGGGGAATCATCGGAAAACCTGATGAGGCTGCTCATACCTTCGAGATGTTCTCCTAGAACCTCTTCTCGACCTTATTGTCATCATGGTTTCTTCATCCTTCTCATTCGTGTCACTAAAATTATCAGATTCAATCTTTACAGCCTGAGTTGCAGCTTTGAGAACTGCTTGACTTATAATTTTGCCTGTCTTAAGGCCATTCTCAACCATTTCCCCAATTTTGATTGCTTCCAAGAAGGAATTGCCAACTGCGGACATCATGTTTTGAAAATAATCTGGCTCTTGAGCCTGAAGGAAGACAGTGATTAGCTCGTGGTCATCCATGGGTGGCTTAACTCTAGCCGCTTGCTCTCTCCATTTAATGGCATATTCCCTGAAACTTTCAGTTGGTTTCTTTTTCAGGTTTGAAAGGGAATTGCGGTCTGGGGCGATATCGATGTTATATTGGAACTGTTTGACAAAGGCCTGGGCCATGTCATCCCAGACATGCCAGTGAGAGGTTTCTTGATCCATAAACCATTCAGAGGCTACCCCTGTCAGGCTTTCCCCAAAATAAGCCATTAGTAGTTCTTCATTTCTTCCAACACCTTTTAGCTGATTGCAATACCTTTTCAAGTGAGCTATGGGGTCGCCGTGTCCATCATACTTTTCAAATTTTGGGATCTTGAAACCAAGTGGCAAACGAACATTGGGGAACATACATAGATCCTTGAAGGCAATACTCTTCTGACCTGCCAACCCTTGCATGTTTTTCAATTGTTGTTCTAAGCTTTTTATTCTTTGGGTCATTTCTTCTTGTGCCATCTTTTGGACAGGCTTCTCAATTTTTGCAGGAAGATCAAATAGGTATGAGTGGTACTCAGGAGAATGGTACTGTTCTTGCTGGGTAGCAAATTGTGACTCGTGAGTTTTCTTTTTTACCACTATCGGTTGTGGGAAGGTGAAGACGGGCATAACAGTAGTGGTTGTCTGATTGGTTGTCAAGGGCACACTTTGGGAGCGCGCAACAGAAGTTCCAGCTGTAGTCATACAGTTGGGATAAAGACTCAACCCGGGTGGATAAGATTGATCATGCAATGAGACCGGAATGGTAGTAGTCGAAATGGATGTGAACTCTGGGAAACCATGAATAGAAAAAGGTGGTCCTTGGCCATTGGCCCATGCTTGACACATTTCAGTCATTTGCTGCTTCAGTACTCTATTTTCCTCAACCACAGTAGACTCTTGTTGAACCCTCTGACCCTGAGTCTTTTGAGCACTTGTAACAGCTTCGATGCCAGTTGTCAATGGCATTTTTTCCTTGGATCTTGTGTTGCCAGCTTACCACAAACCGACCACCTCAAACTTTCTTTACAATTCAAAACAAGAGACACGTTAGAATGGACTCAGTCGGTCCTTATTATCATCATCATCATTTTTTAACACTTTTTTTTTATGGTCGATCGAACCTGATGTGGGTTGCCTACGTATCATGTGGGAACATGAATCAGATCGTGCGTAGTTCGGGAAGATCAAGAATAAAGGAAATAAACTAACTATTTTTTTTTCTAATTTCCGAAAGAAAGACTTATAAAGAAGAAAGAAAATATTTTTGGATTTCGATTTGTTTTTGTTTTTTTTTTAACTTTCGAAAAGAAAGACTTCTAAATAAGAAAGAAAATATATTTTTTTGAATTTTGATTTTTAATTTTTTTTCGCAATTTCGAAAGAAAAGCTTCTAAAAACAAAGAAAGAAATATTTTTGGATTTATGGACTTTTATTTTGAATTTATGAAAGAAATACTTCTAAAGAAAAAAAAATATTTTTGAATCTTGAATTTTCTTTTCAATTTTCGAAAGAAGAATGAAAATATTTTTGGATTTTGAGAAGAAATTAAAAAAAAAAAATTTTGTATATTTTTTTTAAAAAAAATTGGGGTCTAAAAGAATGGCTTTCTAAAGAAGGAAGTAAAGGAAAATATTTTTCGATTTTTTTTTATTTTTTTTTTTTTGAAAATTGTGGTCTAAAAGAAAGACTTTCTAAAGAGGAGATAAAGGAAAATATTTTTTGGATTTTTTTTTTGAAAATTGTGGGCCGGAACCGATGAGGTTTGCCTACGTATCTCACATCCGGTGAGAATCAGACCCGCGTAGTTCTGCCAGTTTTGACGGAACAAGGGAAACAATGACTTTTGAAAATATTGGCTTATACTTTTTTTTCAAATTTTCGGCAGAGTTTCGAAATGTTTCAAATACCTACCTCACTCTTGTGTTTTTTTTGTGATTTTCTTTGTTTTTCTTTTTTTTTTTTGTGATTTTTCTTCCCTATTCTAGAAGCGAGTCAACATGTATGTCGAAATAAATAAATGCACAAGTAGCAAATAAAATGCATCAGGATGGTCCTTTAATTTTGGGTACACCTATCCTAGACGGACCCAACCCCCGTGTTGAGTCCCCTAAATCAAATGCACGTGATGCAAGCAAAGGTACCTACTAGGGATCCGGCATGAGGCTGTATTATTCTAAGTTTAAATCCTGGGTGTATTGTACTATGCCACGGGAACCGTACCCATAGTCACGTTATTTTATTATTAATCGCGCCTAAAGCAAGCTATGATGTTCATGAATTGTTCATTCTCTAGGTTTCAGTTTATTGTGAAGGTCATATGTTATGGAATTATTTGTGATCAATCCTTTAGATTATTCTTCAATATGTCTACTGGATAAATAATACATTTGGTTCATTTCTTAAACTCCAATTTATAAAAATTCACCGTTCCCCTCCAAGATGTTCCAACAGGTTTATCAAATAAGCCTACTAGAATTCAACAAAAGGAAATAATAATTGATATAGGGTTCTGCATTCATCCCTACGGCATGACTTATAATTCCAAAATCAATAATGTCAAAGTAGAACTCCTAAGGACTACTAATCCCATTTCAGTTTAGCATGCTAGAATTTGGAATCAGATTTAACAAGCTAATTTAATGAAAGTTAAGGAAAATAACTACACTAATTCACCTCAATTAAACAAAACAGACCATGTCAATTAATCATCCAAAGAGACCAATTAAAGTAAGAATCGCAAGCAAACACAGAACATTCAAGTAAGGTAAATCTAGATTAAGTGAAGAGCAAAGGAAAGAATGGACCTTAAATAGAGCCAAAATACTCTTTCAAATTTGATTAATACTAAAACGATCCCATCTGATTACAGCAGAGTTGAACTCCGACCTTCAAACTTAACCCAAAAATAGACTGCGGCAGGCACCTTAGACCGAAAAATTTCGATGGCAACCTCGACTGAATTTTCAACAGAACTCTAAAACAAACTCGAAATGGCAATCAAATTCGGACGGAATCACGAACCGAGCCGCAAACGGACTCAATTTAGCTGAAGATAAATAGGAGCTCTAATATGCTTTACAAGTGAAAAGATGCGCTGATTTTGTGAGGAAGAAGACGACGACCCCAACTCCTTTTTCTTTTCCTCTCGTTCTCTCTTATTTTTCGTGCCCCAGCCCCCTTCTCGTGCTCTCCCTTTCAGTTTTTGGCGTCATACTGAAATTTGCTTATCGCTAATTGGGTGCGACTTTGAACTTCGAGAATGTGATTTGCACTCCGATCAATTTCGTGAATATGAGATGACGGCATAAATTATTATTTTTTTTTTGGGTATTTGGAACCCCCCCCCCCCCAGGAAAGGGGAAGATAAAGGCACCCTCTTTTAAGAGGAAAGATTAGGGGTAGGGTTTTTAGGGTGGAGGGATTTGGGCTTGCTGCTATTGGGCTTGGTGGAGATAGAGCTAGTCCAAAATTGGCACTAAAATTGGGCTTCTTTTAAGGTCCGAAAGTTTATGGCTTAAGTCATGGCAAAAATTAAAGTATTATAAATATAAATATACTAATTGACCTTAAACTAAAGATGAAAATATTTTTTGTGTTTTTAAATTGTAATTTGAAGTAAAAATTGACTAAAACTCCATAAAAATTAAAGCTAAGTTAAATAAATATTTTAAACACTTAAAAATAGCTCAAAAACGTGTCGGGTCAAAAATTACGTGCTTACAATTAATAATGATGGTGCTAGGACTACCTTGCATTAGAGTGCATAGATTAGACAGATCAATAATTATAACTAACATTCTTTCCATTTTATCGTAAGCATGGAACAACAAAGGTAATCAAATAAAAGGGAGGGTCATCATACACTAACTTCCTCGGAGCAGCAAACCAAAAAAGAATATTTCGCTCTGTCGTTTATGAACCAAAGTCACAAACTTCAAACAGTAAATGAACTCGGAGTCGGAAAAGAGAGGAAGAAAAGTGAGAACTCAGTTAAAAACCTAAGCTTTCAATTGTGTGTGTTGTTGTATGTTCGTGCTAGGTCTTCTGTTAGGTAAGAGAATTTAACAATCATAAACAAATAAACATACATTATAAACGAAAGGCATTTAAATAGAAGAATTATGGTAAGCATGGAACAACACAGGTAATCAAAGAAAAGGGAGGGTCATCATACACTAACCTTCCTTGGATCAGCAAATCAAAAAAAAATATTTCGCTTTGCCGTTTAGGAACCAAAGTCACAAACTTCAAACAGTAAATCAACTCGGAGCCGGAAAAGAGAGGAAGAAATTTGAGAACTCAGTTAAAAACCTAAGCATTCAATTGTGTGGGTTGTTGTATGTTCGTATCACATTTTAAGACTTGTTTGTATGTTTGGTTGAGGTTCCGTGGGCCTCGGGTGTGATTCGAATCATGTTCGTAGCATTATGAACTTGGAGGAACTACTGATTTTTGTTGTTGCTGGTTTCCTTATACACGATCGAGAATCGCGATCGCAAAGAGTATTGTGCGTTGCTGCAGAAATTGTGCTATAGGCTCGCGATAAGGTGTTTTTGATCGCGAAGCATGGGAAGGCAATTCTACGTGAAAGCGTGCGTTAGGTCGTACTCGCAAAGAAGAGTGGAGTAGGCTGGAGTTCACGCCATTGTTCTTTGCGATCACGTGAAGAGGTTCGCGATCACGTAGGTCTGGGAGTCTGTGTATCGTGTTCGCGACTGTTGGTTTGCATTCGTGAAGAGTACTTTGAGGGCAGCCTGATTTTTCTTCTCCGAAATCGCGAGGGACTTTCCACGATCGCAAAGAGGAACACCTGGGCAGAATATAAGTTTAAAAAATGAGGGTTAGAGTAAAATTTCATAGTTGGACTTTGGGAGCTCAAATCGAGGCGATTCTTGGAGGGATTTTCAAGGAATTGATTGGGGTAAGTGATTCTAACTTGGGTTTTTTTAATATACATGAACCTATCATTGTTTTTAAAGTTTAATTAGTGTTTTGGGTTGGAAATATAGGGAAAATTTGTAAACCTTCATAGGCTTTAGTATGAGGATTTGAAGGTCGAGTTGTGATAGGAATTGAGTAATGTTGGTATGGTTGGACTCGAGGTTGAATAGGTGTTCGGATTTCATTAATTTTGTTGGATTCTGAGACGTGGGCCCAGGGTTTACTTTTTGACTTTTGTTAAAGAACTTAGCATTCTCATATGGAATTGATTCCTATAGATTGTGTTGATTGTATCAGGTTGTTTGTGGCTAGATTTGAAGTGTTCGGAGGCCGATTCATGAGGAAAGGGCTTATTAGAGGAGAGATTTGCATGGTTTTAAGGTAGGTAACACTTCTAAACTTGGTTCTGAGGGTATGAATCCCTTAATAGCGTGTTATGTGGTTAGTGTTAAGGTGACACACATGCTAGGTGCGGGCGTGTGGGCATGCACCGTGGTAATTATGACCCTATTGATTTCATGGTACTGTGTAGTCATCAAACCTTGTTGCTATTTATGTAATCCCTATGTTTTAGGGTAATTGAGCTGCAATCCACATTAAAATCATGTTAGGCTATATGCTTATCCGGTTGAATGCCACTGGGGTCATTTCTGCTGTTGAATTATCTTCTTAGATGGGAATTTTGTACTCACTCATATCCATCATTTGCATATCATATCTCAGTCTCTGCTACTATTTATTGTTGTGTTATATATCACTGTTTGGGCTGATTGACATGAGATTTGTGAGCATGAGAGACTGGAGAGATTGATGACTGATTTGGTGCCTGAGAGCCGTATTGTGAGTGAGATTTGTTGATCGGGCAGCATGCCACAGCATGCCTTTTAGGCTTTATTATTATGGGATCGGGCAGCATACCGCAGTAGGCTAGGTTTTCTTTATATTAGTACTTGGGCAGGACCTGCCCCTTCGAAGTCTGACATACAAGTAGTGAGCACAGGTATCGTGCAGTGGTGAGTGACTGAGAGTGATGAGCGAGAATTGAGACAGTTATATTGAGTATTTTGAGACTGCGAGTACGTGAGGTTTACATTGTGATGCATCACATGTGACATGCACATTGACATGTAGATATAGAGATGTAACATTATTCATATCAGTCATACTTGGCATATTTTATCTGTATTAAGCTTAAATGTTAAAATTAAAGCAAGTCTACATTCCTGTACTGGGTACTGATAGATTTTGAGTTTCTTTGAGATATTACAGTCACATTTCCTGTCATATTTATATTATTTAAGAATCTGTATTTGGACAATATTGGTTGAGCTCGTCACTATTTTCAGCCCAAGGTTAGCCTTGTTACTTATTGAGTATATTGGGTCGGTTGTACTCGTACTACACTTTGCACATCGTGTGCATATCCAGGTACTTTGGGGCACGGTGGTTGCTAACTTGGGAGATTTAGCTATTCGGAGATAATTTAGGTAGCTGCCCTGGCATCCCCAGACCTGATTCTCCTTCTTTTCAGTTATTTGTATTGTTCTATCTTTCTATACAGTGTTTATTAGTCAGGCTATGTTGTCGGCTAGATGCTCATGTACTCAGTGATACCCGAATTTTGGGGGATATTGTATTGAGGAGCGGCATTTTCTTATGAGTATTTATGAGATTTTACTCTTTAGTTTATTTTACTTTGTTTTTAAATTTGAAGATGCGTGCTTTGGGTCGTGACAAGTTGGTATACGAGCCTAGGTTACATAGGTCTCATGAGTCATGAGCAGGTTTAGTAGAGTCTTGGGAATCGGTACAGAGACATATGTAGTTATCTTCGAGAGGTTGTCGAACCATTTAGAAAACTTCACTTTCTTGTATTCTTGTCGTGCAAATTTGTTGATTCCGAAAACTAAACATATGTTATTTATTCTCTCGCAGATGATGAGAACATATGCTACCAGATCAGGTGAATGGCCACTAATACCACCAGCTAGGGCCACGAGAGGCCAAGGCCGTAGTAGAGGCCAAGGTGCAACTCGTACAACGACTAGAGCAGCACCTGTAGACCCACCAATTGCTCCAGCTCAGGAGTAGATCCTAGACATAGTTGAGTTGGTGGGCCCAGCTCAGGCACCAGTTGTACCCATTGTGATTCTAGGCCTTCAGGAGACTCTGGCTTAGATATTGACTATTTTCACTTGCTTGGCTCAGGCAATTTTAGTTCCGGCCGGACCATCCACTTCTCAGGCCAGGGGAGGTGCTCAGACTCCCGCCGCCCAGGACTGAGTAAGAGGATGCCCCGGACTTGTTGGATAGGTGCCAAAGGATTGTTCGCACGATGGGTGGAGACTAGTGCGGTCTCATTTACTACTTTTCAGCTGTCGAGGACAACCTTTAGAATGTGGGAGGCCTATGAGCGAAGCAGGCCATCCGATGCTGCACCACTTTCATGGCACGAGTTCTTCGTTATCTTCTCGAAGAAGTTTGTGCCACCGACCCATAAGGAGGAGTTGCATAGGCAGTTTGAGCAGCTACACTAGGAGGGTATGTCCGTGACCTAGTACGAGATGAGATTTTCAGAGTTGGCTCATCACGCGATCTTTATTTTGACTCGAGAGAGTGTATCGTATGCTATGTTCGACGAGGTGGTTGATATTGCTCGGTGGGTAGAGTTGGTCCGTAGTTAGGAGTGGAAAGGGAGGCCAAGAGGCCTCATGGTTCAGATGGTTTCAGGGTTGTTTCTTATGGGGGTCAGTCTCACCACAGCAGGGGTCATCTTTACATGCCCACTCTGATGGCTGGTCCGGTTGATCGTGATGCATCAGCTAGTCATGGCTCATACAGTGATGGCCCGAGTTAGTCATCTCAGTGCCCTACTAGCTTAGAGCTTATCTCGTGCTCCATCAGTTCAGGGTTCATCTGTGCCAGGTTCTTGTAGCAATTATTCTGGTCCTCGGTGCCCGATTCAGTCCCCACCACCATTGACAGATCAGAGCTGCTACGAGTGTGGGGAGTTTGGACATGTGAGTAGGTATTGTTCCTATCTCTTGGTAGATCCAGTTCAATAGAGGGGTCGGGTAATGACTTCTGTACCAGTAACTTCACCACCCTCTCAGCCAGCTCGGGGTAGGGCTCAGGCAGCTAGAGGTTGCCCTAGAGGGGGAGGTTAATCAGGTGGCGGTCATGCTCGATTCTATGCTATCCTTGCCAGGCCAGAGGCTATTGCTTCAGACGCAGTGATCACATGTATTGTTTTAGTGTGCCATCGAGATGCTTCCACATTATTTGACCAATGTTCTACTTATTCATAATGTGTCATCCTATTTTACTCATTATCTGGAAATGCCCCGTGAGTCCTTAGTTTCACCCGTTCATGTATCTACGCCAGTGGGCGATACTATTATTGTGGACCATGTATATCGGTCGTGTATGGTGACCATTGGAGGGTTAGAGACTAGAGTTGATCTCTTATTGCTTAGTATGGTTGATTTTGATGTGATTGGTTATCCCCATGTCATGTTATTCTGGATTGTCATGCTAAGACCGTGACGTTGGCGATGAGAGGGTTGCCAAGGATCGAGTGGGGAGGTTTTCTAGATAATGTTCCCAGCAGGATGATATTTTATCTGAAGGCCCAACAGATGGTTGGGAAGGGGTGTCTTTCATATTTGACCTTTGTGAGGAGTTGTTGCTGATACTCCTACTATTGATTCTATTTTGGTAGTGCGACACTTTTCGGATGTGTTTCCTGCAGACCTGCCAGGCATGCCACCCGACAGGGATATTGATTTTGGTATTGTCTTGGTGTCGGGAACTCAGCCTATTTCTATTCATCCATATCGTATGGCTCCAACAAAGTTGAAGGAATTAAAAGAGCAACTTCAAGAGCTTCTTGATAAGGGGTTTGTTAGGCCTAGTGTATCACCTTGGAGTGCACCAGTTCTGTTTGTGAAGAAAAAGGATGGTACTATGCGAATGTGCATCGATTATAGGCTGTTGAACAAAGTTACAATAGAGAATAAGTGTAAAACCCCAATTTTTTTTTAAATATTTCACTGTAAAGCCCCGTAATTTTTGCAAATGAATTCATGGTGCCAAGATATATCCCTACATTATATTAGTGGAACAGTAACCAACAGACTGAGAGGAAAATGTTTCGCAGAAGAACGCATTTCTGTGGCCCATTATGCGGCCGCATAATCACACTGCGGACCGCATAATGGCCGCAGAGTGAAGAAATAAGTTTGGCAAACATGAGGTCACTTTTGCGGTCGATTATGCGACCGCATAATCAATATACGGACCGCATATCGATCGCATAATCCCTCTTGAGTTTTTGCGCAGGGAGTTCTGCGGTGCATTATGCGACCGCAGAATGAGTATACGGACTGCATACTGGTCGCATACTTGGGTCGTAAGTTCGGGCCCCTGAGGGCCATTTCTGCGATCACTTTGCGGACCACATAACCATTATGCGGTCGCATATGCGACCGCAGACCTTTGTCGGGGCAACATTTTTCTTAATTTAAAACCCGACCCCCATTCCGTTAAAACAACCATTTAGTCCATTTTGAAGCTTATTTCTCATATTTCTAGTGTGAGAGAGAGGCTTCTAGAGGGAGGGCCTAATTCCCACCCATTATTCTTCGACCTTCACTCAAAGCTTGGAAATATTCAAGTAGAGTACCAAATTCTTCATCCAAAAAGATAATACTTCATCACCCCAGCTCTTAATTTCAAACATAGCTATAATGGGGTATTAATAAGATGGTCCATGGTTGTGAGGGTTGTTTATCTTGCATGCATGTGATAAAGAGTGTGGGAAAAATAAGAAATGAACTAGAACCATGAACGTTTTCCTAATTTTGGGTTCAATTTGTATATTGCTAAAATAGATTGAGGTTACTAAGGGTTCCAGAAAATTGTAGAGTCTAAAGAAGCGTGATTGAGGTATGTTGGCTAAACTTTCTCTCTTGGAATTGAATTCCATAATGTTTCTGTAAGTTTCAAAGTGTGGGTTACGTATTAAAAGGTTATGGCTTTGAGTCGTGTTTCAATGAAAGATAGAGTTGTCTAAAAGCATTTGTACTAAATTCATGCCCATTAGTGGCTACTTTAACTAATGATTTGATTTATAAATATATCCAGTGTGATTCGAGTTCTATATACTCATGTGTTGAAATTGTACATTGTCATTTCTAGGGGAGAGTATTGCAAGAGTAAATGGTGTATTAACTGTTTATGATTTTTCATGTGTGTTTCTATTGTTGGTTGGTCTTCATTCGTTGGGAAGAAAGCATTTGTGTTTGAAGTTTGCATTTCAAATGGATTTGAAGTATATGATATTTAAAATATCCTATATGTTGATACTTGATGGTGATTTTTGAAATTGAAAGAGGTGAAAGGGTGGAATATGAAATATGGCCATCGTGCCAGGAATAAAGAATCCTGTGAATGGCCTAATGATCCAAGGAAATATTGTCGTTATGAATGACTGGAAATACTAATGAGAATTCATACAATGTGAAAGGTGTTGAGGTGAGTACAATTGTATTTATGATATTTCTGTTTGCAAATCAAATCAAAACTATTTTTGGGAGCATCATTAGCAATACCGAGGAAGGGTGGGTCATAAGGCCCACACCTGAAACTACATGTGCCGGTGTAGGGGTGGATTGTGATATTATTCCCCTTAATTGGGATGAAACTGGAACCTTTGTGGATTGGAAAAGTCAACCCGCACGGCATATGTGGGAAGGCGGCCTAGCTGATCGGGTGGAGATCAGACGCCATATTGCGCATATGGTGGTACTACTCTTGGTAACAACTTTCTTTCGCATCACATGTCAAACCACATTGTTCGTGGGGAGATGGCCTAGCCGATCGGGCATGATCGGACTCCGTGCTAACAAAGACGGTGGTATATCGGTGCTAATGATCTCCCAACCAAAATTATATATGAGGTTTGTATTTTGGAAATTATTATGTTTTAACTAGATGTTTGGATATTGTTGATTGTGACTTGTTGTTTCTATGTGTTGCCTTTTCTTATATGGGCATTCTATTTTGAAAGAGGATTTTTAGCTATACATACTAGTGCTATTCGACAATACTAACGTCCCTTTTGCCGGGGGCGCTGCATCTTTAATGGATGCAGGTGGTTCTTTAGCAGGCGGCATTGATCAGTGATAGCAGTACACTCTTTTCAGCTGATTTGGTGAGCCCCACTTCATTTCGGGGTCATGTATCTTTTGCTTCTCATGTACACTGTTTTGAGGTATAGTCGGGGCCTTTTTGCCGTCATTTCCATATTACTCTTCTATTGTATTTAGAGGCTCCGTAGACAGGTTATGGGTTATGGTTGATGTTGGGAATTGAACTAGAAATGTTGGTACTTGGAAATTATGTTTTTCATTAATTCTATAAACTCGTAATGTTTTGGAAATTATGAATGAAGCTACTAATGGGAATGAAAAGGAAGTTTTTAATATCTTTTCAGTGATTGATTAATGGAGTACATCCCCTCTTTATTTATGGATGAGTTTGGATAGAAGTAAGTCTAATAGTCTTGCTCGGCCGGGTTCTCTCGGTTGAGCGCCGGTCGCGCTCCATGAGTTTGGGGCGTGATAAACTTGGTATCAGAACCTAAGGTTTTAAAGTGTCCTAGGATGTCTCGGAGCCGTGTCTAGTAGAGTCCTTCTTATCGGTGTGTTGTCGACCACATCTAGAATGAGGAGGCTACTTGGACATTTAGGAATTTCACACTTCTTTGATACTCCAGAATCGTGCGATAGAGCTCAAGATAGGAAGCTAATTTCCTCAGTATGTCTCATGATATTTTTTTCAAATGAGTAATCCACGAGTTAAAAACAACGAGGAGGGAATGACCGCTCCATTGAATCTGGGGAAGATTACACAAGAGTTTGTTAGGAGAATGCGTCGAGCTGTGGAGGGGTTGGAAGAACTTATTGCTTAGGGAAGTGTCCTTATTCCTACCACTTTCACCGCAGCATCGGATCATGTGGTGAGAGAATTTAAGAAACGAAAGAGGGTTGTTGGTGCTAATGAACTAGATTGTGTGATTTGCAAGAAGCGACACTCGGGAACATGTTGGATGACCCTTGAAATATGTTATGGCTGTGGAAAGAGGGGGCACAAGAAGAACAAATGCCCTATGTTGGGTACACCCATCCAGTTATGTCCGTCATGCGGGGAGGAACATTTGGCGTCGTGTTGTGAGTATGCTCAGCAGCGCGCTCGAGGTGGTATCTTTGGGCAATTCCAAAGGCCCACACAGCAATCCGGTGCTGGAATTGTTAATCCCGCATTAGAAGCTTGGAGGAAGGATAAGGGGTATGCTTATGATGTATGCAAAATGGGTAAATATCATGTCAGTGAGACGAGTCAATTCAGCGGACCTCATCCCCGTTGTGTGAAGTGTGGGAGATGCCATCCAGGAGTGTGTCACTATGGTACAAAGGTATGCTACAAGTGTGGTATGACGGGCCACTTTCAAAGAGATTGTTATTTGTCTCGCCAGAGCATGGGCAAGGGTATGGCACAGCCAGCCAGTTCTGTAGCTGCTACATCCACAATGCCTTCCCCAGCTAGAGGCATTATAATGCTTGCAGGGCGTGGAACAGCTAGGGGTGGTATTCAAATCTCGGGAGGGCCCAACAAGTTTTATGCTATGAGGAGACGTCAAAAGTTTGAGGCTTCTCTAGATGCGGTTACAAGTATATTGACTATCCGATCTCATGATGTGTATGTTCTTATTGATCCCAGTTCCACTTTGTCATATGTCACCTCTTATGTTACTACGGAAGTTGGGATAGAACCGAAACAACTTTATGAGTCGTTCTCTGTATCTACTCTTAGAATGAGGCACAATATTTGTGAAGCCTCTTTATCACAATTCCTTATATTTACAACCCCTTGAGAAATTGAGTTCTATAATGGTTTCCTTGAATTGCGTTATAACCCTAGGTTAATACTTCCCACTTCTTCCCTAAATTCTCAACAAGCGATAGTACCTGATGAATTTCGTATAGAATCTTTTGATTCAAATGGACAACATCTGCTCATTTGTGCCTATACATGCATCACCGTAATATTTACCTATGTGGTATCATATCCAATGGAAAGCAGCCTAGTGTTGAGATCCTTCTTGAATCACTTTTTTCCTCTCTGGTATATGTGACATCTATGGTTGGAACAATTATTCTACTCCTTTATGAATAGTATCATGAATCCTTTTCATTTTCTAGTAACATGAGAGTATATCTTAGCACCTATCATGTGCGTACATGCCAATTGAAAGGGGCCACTTATCCGCATAAAGTTTCTGAGCAACTAGAGATTTATCACAAATTCGTCACAGGGAGGTCTTGTTGTTTACCCATCTCAGTATGACTTTCATGTCCACCTAGATCATGCCTCAGTGAGTAACTCACCTTGTTCCCATTATTGTGGTTGCCCGTGAATTGGCCTGAAATGGAAACTTGAGAGTTGTTATGGCAAAAACATGTCTAGGTCACGGCAAAATGTTCATTCTCTCTAACTAATACATGATTTCATCCAACATTAAGATGTCCTAGTTACATGATTCCACGTGTGTGAGATTGAAAATTGAGCAGCCTTATGATGAGCATATTGAATTGAAAGACAAACTCGTCGTATCTCTAGTCCTCTCACTTAGGATCAAATATTGGCAAAGGTTAAGCTGTGGGAATGATAATAATCTCACAAGTGTTCAACTTCTTTTCATCCTCGTAAGCTTGTGGCATAGATTCCTTGTGCTAGTTACTGTTAAGAGTGTAATGCAACTTTGTGTATCTTGAAACCCATATCATATTCAGGGTGCTAGAATATTCTCATTTCGAGTTAAACTGATTTTCCTTACATTCCAAGAGCCGACTGGTGTCACATAAGTGCTATCTCTCTTTGAGGCCTACTATTGCCAAACAATGCACGTATGGAATGAAACAATTGTTGTTGTCCTTTTCCTGGCTCATAGTATTCTAAGAATAACTGACGCTAATGTCTTTATCCTCCAGACCATGCCTCCCATATGTCACATGTCTAAAATGACTCATTTATTTAAATCTCCTACTCATGAACCTGATCCTTACATTATCTATGCCTACTAGGCAACTCTATGACTCGTTTGTTGAACAGATGATGTCACCACAACGAATCACCATGTCAGCGCTATTGGTAGTGACCTTCATGTTTCTTAGGATATAACCTCCTGATATGTCATGCTCAGCACGTTGATGGATTCTTGAATATTTCCAGCGAAATCTCGAACCTCGTTGTTCATGTTTGTAGCAAATCTATCGAGTATTGTAGGTTCAGGCATGTTAAACAAGAAGCATCATCCCGTGATCAAATATATGGGATAAGAAATTTTATTGTCATAGTCAAGCTAGCACATATTAGAGAAATTGTTGGAGGTTGCCAAAGATTTAGTTTGGGTGTTCGGCGTGGAGATTTAGAGTTGAAGAAAGTGAATGGGTTATTCTCAATATTTTCTGCATGAGGATGCTATGTGAATTGTTAATAAAGTTAAAGTATGTGAAGTCACATTAGGCCTTATGGAATTTTGAAAGGAAATAGGCTAAATTATGAGTATGATGTTTCCCTATTATTGTTCTCCGTGTACCCGATGTCTCATGTGTCTATGTCTAATAAGGTGAAGATAAGGGATAATGGGATTGTGAGGAGCAACTATTTGCTATCCTTGTTAGAAAAGTCTGGGAGTTGAGATTGTCTCCGTTAATGTGTTATGGCAAAGTCTGTAAGTTGAGGAGACCATATGGAGGGAAAAAAAGTGTTAAGGAAATATAATGTTCCCACTTGAGTGTATAGTTAAATGAGTGTGATTTGAAAGGTACTTTTGTGTATTATGATTTAAATATGTGCAGCTCATGTCCAGATACCACTCTTGATAGTATAATACCTGTAATGATGAGATTAGTGACGTTGTTATACATGGTGATGTTTTGTCAAGTTGCGGATGTGTTGTTAGGAATTGTTTTGATGTTACTCTGGCAGGTGGATAAGCCCAGTTACAGGGGAGACTCTAGAGAAATTATTTTTTGGAAATTTAGAGAGTTAGCCAAATTTTGAAACTACTGGTGTGTGAACCAACAGTTGAACCACATTGAATGCTAATGACGGATTTTGCCCCTCATTCGAGGACGAATGATCCTAAGCGGTAGAGAATAAGTGTAACACCCCAGAAATATTTTAAATATTTTAGTGTAAAACCCCGTAATTTTTGCAAATGAATTCAAGGTTTCGTGGTGCCAAGCTAGATCCCTGCGTTATATTAGTGGAACAGTAACCAACGGACTGAGAGGAAAATGTTTCGCAGAAGAACGCATTTCTGTGGCCCATTATGCGGCCGCATAATCACTCTACGGACCGCATAATGGCCGCAGAGTGAAGCAATAAGTTTGGAAAACCTGAGGTCACTTTGGTGGTCGATTATTCGACCGCATAATCAAAATGCAGACCGCATATCGATCGCATAATCCCTCTTGAGTTTTTGCGCAGGGAGTTCTGCGGTGCATTATGCGACCGCAGAACAAGTATGCGGACCGCATACTGGTCGCATACTTGGGTCATAAGTCCAGGCCCATGAGGGCCATTTCTGCGGTCACTTCGTGGACCGCATAACCATTATGCGGTCGCATATGCGACCGCAGACCTGTGTCGGGGCACCATTTTTCTTAATTTGAAACCCGACCCCCATTCCGTTAAAACAACAATTTAGTCCATTTTGAAGCTCATTTCTCATATTTCTAGTGTGAGAGAGAGAGGGTTCTAGAGGGAGGGCCTAATTCCCACCAATTAATCTTCGACCATCACTCAAAGCTTGGAAATATTCAAGTAGAGTACCAAATTCTTCATCCAAAAAGGTAAGACTTCATCACCCCAGCTCTTAATTTCAAACATAGCTATAATGGGGTATTAATAAGATGGTCCATGGTTGTGAGGGTTGTTTATCTTGCATGCATGTGATAAAGAGTGTGGGAAAAATAAGAAGTGAACTAGAACCATGAACGTTTTCCTAATTTTGGGTTCAATTTGTATATTGCTAAAATAGATTGAGGTTACTAAGGGTTCTAGAAAATCGTAGAGCCTAAAGAAGCGCGATTGAGGTATGTTGGCTAAACTTTCTCTCTTGGAATTGAATTCCATAATGTTTCAGTAAGTTTCAAAGTGTGGGTTACGTATTAAAAGGTTATGGCTTTGAGTCGTGTTTCAATGAAAGATAGAATTGTCTAAAAGCTTTTGTCCTAAATTCATGCCCATTAGTGGCTGCTTTAACTAATGATTTGATTTATAAATATATCCAGTGTGATTCGAGTTCTATATACTCATGTGTTGAAATTGTACATTGTCATTTCTGGGGGAGAGTATTGCAAGAGTAAATGGTGTATTAACTGTTTATGATTTTTCATGTGTGTTTCTATTGTTGGTTGGTATGCTTCATTCTTTGGGAAGAAAGCATTTGTGTTTGAAGTTTGCATTTCAAATGGATTTGAAGTATATGATATTTAAAATATCCTATATGTTGATACTTGATGGTGATCTTTGAAATTGAAAGAGGTGAAAGTGTGGAATATGAAATATGGCCATCGTGCCAGGAATAAAGAATCCTGTGAATGGCCTAATGATCCAAGGAAATATTGTCGTTGTGAATGACTGGAAATACTAATGAGAATTCATACAATGTGAAAGGTGTTGAGGTGAGTACAATTGTATTTATGATATTTCTGTTTGCAAATCAAATCAAAACTATTTTTGGGAGCATCATTAGCAATACCGAGGAAGGGTGGGTCATAAGGCCCACACCTGAAACTACACGTGCCGGTGTAGGGGTGGATTGTGATATTATTCCCCTTAATTGGGATAAAACTGGAACCTTTGTGGATTGGAAAAGTCAACCCGCACGGCATATGTGGGAAGGCGGCCTAGCTGATCGGGTGTAGATCAGACGCCATATTGCGCATATAGTGGTACTACTCTTGGTAACAACTTTCTTTCGCATCACATGTCAAACCACATTGTTCGTGGGGAGATGGCCTAGCCGATCGGGCATGATCGGACTCCGTACTAACAAAGACGGTGGTATATCGGTGCTAATGATCTCCCAACCAAAATTATATATGAAGTTTGTATTTTGGAAATTATTATGTTTTAACTGGACATTTGGATATTGTTGATTGTGACTTGTTGTTTCTATGTGTTGCCTTTTCTTATATGGGCATTCTATTTTGAAAGAGGATTTTTAGCTATACATACTAGTGCTATTAGACATTACTAACGTCCCTTTTGTCGGGGGCACTGCATCTTTAATGGATGCAGGTGGTTTTTCAGCAGGTGGCATTGATCAGTGATAGCAATACACTATTTTCAGCTGATTTGGTGAGCCCCACTTCATTTCGAGGTCATGTATCTTTTGCTTCTCATGTACAGTGTTTTGAGGTATAGCCGGGGCCTTGTTGCCGGCATTTCCATATTACTCTTCTATTGTATTTAGAGGCTCCGTAGACAGGTTGTAGGTTATGGTTGATGTTGGGAATTGAACTAGAAATGTTTGTACTTGGAAATTATGTTTTTCATTAATTCTATAAACTCGTAATGTTTTGGAAATTATGAATGAAGCTACTAATGGGAATGAAAAGGAAGTTGTTAATATCTTTTCAGTGATTGATTAAGGGAGTGCATCTCCTCTTTATTCATGGATGAGTTTGGGTAGAAGTAAGTCTAATAGGCTTGCTCGGCCGGGTTCTCTCGGTTGAGCGCCGGTCGCGCTCCCTGAGTTTGGGGCGTGACACTAAGTATCCTTTGCTAGGCATTGATGACTTATTTGACCAGCTTCGGGGAGCTAGAGTGCTCTCTAAGATTTATTTGAGGTCTAGGTATCAAAGTTGAAGATTCGAGACTCGGATATTCTGAAGACGACATTTAAAACTCGCTATGGTCACTATGAGTTCCTTGTGATGTCTTTTGGGCTGACCAATGCCCCAGCAACATTTATGTATCTGATAACTAGTGTATTCGAGCCATATCTTGATTCGTTTGTCATAGTATTTATTGATGATATCCTAGTGTACTCACGTAGCCAAGAGCAACATGCACAACATTTAAGGATTGTACTACAGAGGTTGTGAGAGGAGAAGCTTTATGCAAAGTTCTCCAAGTGTGAGTTTTGGCTCAGCTGATGGCATTATTGGGGCATGTGGTGTCCAGTGAGGGGATTAAGGTGGATCCAAAGAAGATAGAGGCAGTTCAGAGTTTGTCCGGACCATCTTTAGCTATTGAGATTCATAGCTTTCTTGGCTTGGCTGGATATTATCATCGCTTTATGGAGGGTTTCTCGTCCATTGCAGCACCTTTGACCTGGTTGACCCAGAAGGGTGCTCCATTCAAGTGGTTGGATGAGTGTGAGAAGAGCTTTCAGAAGCTCAAGACCGCGTTGACCATAGCTTCAGTTCAAGTTTTGCCTTCAGCATCAAGCTCTTATATAGTATATTGTGATGCTTCTCGGATTGGTATTGGGTGTGTCTTCATGCAGAAGGATAAAGTGATTGCTTATGCTTCACACCATTTGAAGACCCATGAGAAGAACTACCATGTCCATGATTTGGAGTTGGCAGCCATCATTCATACATTGAAGATTTGGAGGCATTATCTCTACCATGTGTCTTGTGAGGTATTTAAGGATCGTCAGTGTCTCCAACACTTGTTCAAACAAAATGATCTAAATTTGAGGCAGCGAAGATGGTTGGAACTGCTAAAGGACTATGATATCACCATTTTGTATCATCCCGAGAAGACCAATATGGTGGTCGATGCCTTCAGTAGAAAGGCGGTAAGTATGGGTAGCATTGCATTTATTCCTGTTGGTGAGACACCGCTTGCATAAGATATTCAGGTTTTTTCCAATCAGTTTGCAAGGTTAGATATTTTGGAGCCCAGTCGGGTTCCATCTTGTGTGGTTTCTCGGTCTTCTTTATATGATCGCATCAGGGTGCGTCTGTATGATGACCCACATTTCCTTGTCCTTAAGGACATAGTTCAGCATGGTTATGCCAAGGAGGTTACTATTGGGGAAGATGGGGTGTTATGGATGCAGGGTCGGATTTGTGTGCCCAATGTAGATGGGCTACGTGAGTTGATTCTTGAGGAGGCCCACAGTTCGCGATATTCCATTCATCCGGGTTCCGCAAAGATATATAAGGACTTGAGGAAATACTATTAGTGGAAGAGGATGAAGAAAGATATAGTAGGGTTTATAGATCGATGCCTAAATTATCAGCAGGTGAAGTACGAGCATCAGAGACCAGGTGGATTGCTTCAGAAGCTTGAGATTCCGGAGTGGAAATGGGAGTGTATGACCATGGACTATGTAGTTGGGCTCCTACAAACTTCGAAGAAGTTTGATGCTATTTGGGTGATTGTGCATCGATTGACCAAGTTCGTGCATTCATTCTAGTTGGAAATACTTAATCTTTGAAGCGATTGGTTGAGATCTATATCTGCAAGATTGTTCTCCTTCACGGTGTGCCTATGTCTATCATTTTAGATCGGGGAACACAGTTTACATCGCAGTTTTGGAGAACAATGTAGTGAGAGTTAGGCACGTGGGTTGAGTTGAGCACAACATTCCACCCTCAGACAGTCGGACAGTCTAAGCATACTATTCAGATATTGGAGGATATGTTACGCGCTTGTGTCATAGATTTTCGGGGTTCTAGGAATCAGTTTCTGCTTCTTGCAGAGTTTGCCTACAACAACAGCTACTAATCGAGCATTCAGATGGCTCTGTATGAGGTTTTGCATGGGAGACGGTGTCAGTTTCTTGTGGGTTGGTTCGAGCCGGGTGAGGCTAGGCTATTGGGTATTGACTTGCTTCAGGATGATTTGGACAAGGTTTAGTTGATTCAGGATCGGCTTCACAAGACACAGTCTAGACAGAAAAGCTACGCCGATCGAAAGGTTTGTGATGTTGCTTACATGGTGGGAGAGAAGGTATTAGTTAGAATTTCACCCATGAAGGGTGTTATGAGGTTCAGAAGGAAGGGCAAGCTAAGCCCTCGGTATATTGGGCCGTTTGAGTTGCTTGAGAGGATTTGGGAGGTGGCTTACAAGCTTACATTGCCGCCTAGTCTATCTAGTGTTTCATGTTTCCATGCTTTGGAAGTATGTCAACGATCTGTCTCATGTTTTGGACTTCATCACTGTTCAGTTGGATGGTGATTTGACTTATGAATTGGAGCCGGTGACCATTTTGGATCGGTAGGTTCGAAAGTCGAGGTCAAAGAACATAGCTTCAGTGAAGGTGCAGTGGAGAGGTCAGCCAGTCGAGGAGGCTACTTGGGAGACAGAGTGGGAGATGCAGATCAGATATCCACAACTCTTTGAGACTCCAGGTATGATTCTAGACTCGTTCGAGGACAAACATTTGTTTTAGAGGGGGAGAATATAACAACCCGGTCCGTCATTTTGAGTATTATAGCTTTGTTCCCCCATTTATTGCTTATTCTGTGCTTACTTCTAACTATGTGACTTGCCGGGGTAGTCTGTTTGGTTCCGTTGATGTTTCAAAATGAGTTGGGACGCTTAGTCCCAAGGTTAGAAGCCTAAGTTGAAAGAGTTGACCGGATGTTGACTATTGAGTAAATTGATCCGGAATGGAGTTTTGATGGTTCCGATAGCTCTGTATGGTGATTTTGGAGTTAGGACACTATCCGGATATTGATTTGGAGGTCCGTAGATGATTTTGGCTTGAATTGGCAAAAGTTGAAAAAATAGAAGGTGAGAGAGTTGAGAAGTTTCACTGAGAGTTGACTTTGTGGTTACCGGGCTCGGATATTTGTTCGGAAAGTTGGAATAGGTCCGTTGTGTAATTTATGACATGTGTGCAAAATTTGAGGTCAATCGGAGTTGATTTGATAGGTTTCGATATCGATTGTAGAAGTTGGAAATCCATTAGTTTCATTAGGCTTGAATTGGTGTGCGGTTCGTGTTTTGTTGTTTTTATGTGATTTGAGGCCTCAACTAAGTTTGTATCATGTTATAGGTTTTGTTGGTATGTTAGTTTAGGTCTCGGGGGCCTTGGGTGTGATTCGGATCATATTCGGTGCATTTTAAACTTAGAGGAGCTGGTCATTATTCTGTTGCTGATTTCCTTATACGCGCTCTCGAGTAGAGGATCGGATCGCGAAGAGTATGGTGGGCAGTTGGGCAAATTGTTCTATGCATTCGCGAGAAGGTTTATTAGATCGCGAAGCTTATAAAGGAAGTGTTACGCAAACGCATGTGTTAGGTCGTGTTCGCGAAGAAGAATGGAGGAGACTGGAGTTCACGCGATTGTTCTTCGCGATCGCGTAAAGAGGTTCACGATCGCATATGTCTAGGAGTCTGTGTATTCCTTTCGCGACTGTTGGTTCATATTCGCGAAGAGTACTTTGAGGGTAGCCTGGTTTTTGTTCTTCGCGGTTGCGAAGGACTTTCCGCGATCGCGAAGAGGAACACCTGGGCAGAATATAAGTTTTCAAAAATGTGGGTTAGAGTGAAATTTCATAATTGGACTTTGGGAGCTCGGATTGTGGCGATTCTTGGAGGGATTTTCAAGGAATTGATTGGTGTAAGTGATTGTATCTAGGATTGGGTTAATATACATGAATCTATCATTGTTTTTATCATTTAATTAGTATTATGGGTTGCAAAATTGGTGTAAATTGTAGAAACTTCATAGGCTTTAATTTGAGGATTTGAAAGTTGAGTTATGATTGTAATTAAGTAATTTTGGTATTATTGGACTCGTGTTTGAATGGGTGTTCGAATTTTGTTAATTTTGTTGGATTCCGAGACGTAGGCCCTGGGTTGACCTTTTGAGTTGACTTTGTGACTTTTGTTAAAGAACTTAGCTGTCATATGTAATTGATTCATATGGCTTTGTGTTGATTGTATCGATTTGTTTGGGTAGATTCGAGGTGTTCGGAGGCCGATTCGCGAGGCAAGGGTTTATTGAAGTACATATTTGCACGGTTTTGAAGTAAGTAACACTTCTAAACTTGATTATGAGGGTATGAATCCCTGAATAATGTGTTATGTGGTTGGTGTTGAAGTGGCACACATGCTAGGTGATGGGTGTGTGGGCGTGCACCATGGTAATTGTGACCCGGTTGATTCTGTGGTACTGTGTATTCATCAAACCTGGTTGTTATTCATGTAATCCCTATGTGTTAGGCTAATTGAGGTGCAATCCACATTAGAAATCATGTTAGGCTATATGCTTATCTGGTTGACACCTACTGGGGTCATATTTGTTGTTGAATTATTTGCTTAGATGGAAATTTTGTACTCATACACATCCATCATTTGCATATCATATCTCAGTCTCTGTTACTATTTATTGTTGTGTTAAATATCATTGTTCGGGCTAATTGACATGGGATTTGTGAGCCCGAGAGACTGGAGAGATTGATGATTTAGTTGGTGCCTGAGAGCCATATTGTGAGTGAGATTTGTGGATCGGGCTGCATGCCATAGCAGGATAGATTTTCTTTATATTAGCGCTTGGGCAGGATCCACCCCTCCAATTCTGACATACCAGCAGTGAGCGCAGGTACCGTATAGTGCTGAGTGACTGAGTGTGATGAGCGAGAATTGAGACAATCAAATTGACTACTCTGAGAGTGTGAGTACGCGAGGTGTTCATTGTGATGCATCACATGTGACATGTACTTTGACATGTAGATATATATATGTAACAATCATCATATCAGTCGTACTTGGCATATTTTATCTATATTGAGCTGAACTATTAAAGCTGAAAGCATGTCTACATTCATGTACTGTGTACCAATAGATTTTGAGTTTCTCTATGATATTATTGTCATATTTCCTATCATATCTGTATTGTTAAAAAATTTGTATTTGGATTGTATTAGTTGAGCTCGTCACTACTTTCAGCCCAAGGTTAGTATTGTTACTTATTGAGTACATTCGGTCGGTTGTACTCATACTACACTCTGCACTTCGTGTGCAGATCCAGGTACTTCAAGGCACGACGGTTGCTAGCTTGGGATCTTTAGCTTTTCGGAGACTATTGAAGTAGCTACCTTGGCATCCGCAGACTTTGATTCTCCTTCTTTTCAGTTATTTGTACAATTTTATCTTTCTAGACAGTGTTTAGCAGTTATACTATGTTGTCAGTTAGATGCTCATTTACTCAGTGACACCCGGATTTTGGGGGATATTGTAATGAGTCGCGGTATTTTCTTATCAGTATTTATGAGATTTTACTCTTGAGCTTATTTTACTATTTTTTAAAATTTAAAGATGTGTGGTTTATTGTGATTGTCGGCTTGCCTAGTATTGCGATAGTCGCCATCACGACATGTGAGATTTGGATCGTGATATATGACTATGGCATGGATATATATAATTCAAGTGCATCGAGTATGAGTATAATAGTGGAACAACGTGATGCACAACATGTTTACGGGGGGCCGTGGATAAATTCTAGCATGTGAGAGAGAATAAAACTTAAGTATTAGGCTTAACTCACTAACATAGTAAGAGGTTGAGTATGAAATTTAGTATAAAATAACATGAACGAATTTTTAAAGCAAGGGTAAGACATGTAGTGTTGAGACTGCCACGTACCATGATGAAGATGGATGGGCCACAAAGGATGATGGAGTGTAAAAGAAACATGACATTACTGTCATCGAAAAAACAATTAGTTCATATGCTTTTATTAACATGTGTTGTGTTCGGAAAAACATATATTTGAGGAAGATGAGCAACACGTTAATGAGTTGATAATGTATATGAGGATAAATAGAAGACTTGAGTAGATGTACCTGTTTACCCAGAAAACGGATAACAATTGAATTTATACGTGGTTCTAAGGATACGTAGTATAACTTGGTATAAATTGAAAAAATATATAAATGAATATCGAAGTTAACTGTAAAAGAAATAAATGCAAACCAAACGGATAAATTAGCCTTGGCCCTCAAGTTCGATCACCCTCGAACCAAATGAAATATCTACTGATGTATTAACAGAGTAACAAGATATTGAAGGTTGAAAGAAGGTAGTTTATTTCTTTGTATTATGTGAATGTCATGTGCTTTACAAATGATCATACCCCTTTATATAGTAGGGAAGTCATCTTAATATAATTCTAAATATAGTAAGGAATCCCATGATAGATTAATTAATTGGCCTTTCCTTGATATATGCCGGGATTTCCGCCGTGATTCTTGCCCCATTACAGATATTCTTGCTTTCTATCTTTTGGCTCGATAAACCTTCCTCGGTCTCGCTCGATCTCTATTTTGTTGTTCTCGATCTTGGCCAATCTTGATCTCGATCGGTCTCTTTTTAGCTTGGTCTAGATCTTGTCTGGTCTCGATCATGATCTTAGCCGATCTCGATCAGTCTATGCGTCACGAGCTTGGTAATCTAACTTTGCATCATGGTTCGATATTACATGAGTCCGAACCTTGTCCAATTATGTTCCAGAATCGATCAGTCATACGAAGGGCAAACTCTGTTTTGATCGTATACAGATAGTCCCCTATTTTCTCGAAAGGAAGATGACAAGAAACGATATGAATTTCCGAAACTCCGACTCGATGGGTAATGACATCAGTGAAGAGCACGATTATGACGTATACGACAAAACATCCCGCCGGTCCAGTTACCAAGATATTTAATTCCCATCAGTTGCTAGTCGGCCACTACCGGTTCCGAACCGTCACCATCAACCTACAAGAACCTTAGCTTTTCCATTTAATCTTTTACACTCAAAGATTTCTGTACTCTTGCTTCTTCTTCAAAAACTTTCTTTGCTTCATAATTTCTACGCCCAAATGTCTCCTAACCAAACCGCATATCATCTTAGTTCTTTTTTCTTTGTTCATCAATGGAAAAAACCTCCAAAACAGTGCCGCAAAAGGAGTCCGCTTCTTCATCACGACTTGCTGATGGTGAGGCTGCGACGGAGCCTCTCCCTAAGGAATTCTTTCCGGTAGGGTGCCCAACCATCTCTTGTTTTAAGGTCGAAAAGGCCTCCTCAGTACTGGGTCGATGTGAGCCGGTCTCAAGGTACATATGCTCAATCACCAAGAAAAACCTCAAAAACGAATGAGGAATGCAACTGGGACAAAAAGCATGTGGTATTCCCATCGCCCGATGAAGCGATTAGTACCCACGTGAAGGGGTTCCTAAGTGTTTACACTAACCCCTTCCTGTTAGGTCCCTTATATCCTGTCATCATCGCCTTCTGCAAGAGATACGATGTGACGATCCGCCAGATCCATTCTTCCTTTTGGAGGATAGTGATTATCCTCTGATTTTTCACAAGCAAAATCGAGGGGTGCCTTTTCACCCTCGATCATCTTATGCATCTTTACAGTCCCCGAATCTATCAAGGGGGGTGATCAAGCTTGCACCGAGCCAAGCCCCGTTATTGAGCATAGATGAAAAACGTGACCGAGGTTGGATGGGCCGATTTGTCCGAATAAGGACTTCGGACCTGATCCCTGCTGAAGACATGCCATTTCATCAGAAATGGAACATGCATCGTTTTCTATTTGCTGTTTTACTTCATGTCTTCTTTCCTTATTTATGTTTTCGATATTGCGACTGTGGCCCAGGTGCCTGAACGGATTCCTAAATTTAAGTAATGGGTCGAGGGCCTGGTGTCACAGAAAGCATACTCCGAGCGTGCTTGGATGGAGCTGTCAAAAGGGTCGATGGGAGGCCCGTAGTCACGGTAAGTTTCTCTCTTAGATCGATTTATTGTTTAGGTTTCTTTCTCGAACTTGATCATCCTTTTCTCTTTTGTAGGTCTCGGGAAGGACGTTGTGATGAGGCCCCCATCTGGTGACGAAGAAGTCCTTCCCCAAAAATCGACTCCGAAGCAGGCCAAGGATAAAAAGAGGAAAAGGGCTCCGAGTTCCCCAGGCTCGGAAAAGAAAATAAACCAGTGAGAAGGTATCGCAAGACAACGGGAGACACCGATGCTATGCCTTCAGACTTAATACGCCGATTAAGGGATGAGTCCGAAGAATAAAAAGAAGAGGAAAATAATTCTTCACTTGTGGCCCGTGTGCGGGCTAATGTTTTGATACAAAAGACCTCTGAACCGGAGGAGGTTGGTGAGGGAGCTCTGGCTGAAGTTCTTGAACCAAGAAGGGTTAAGGATACTCCATCCCAAGAGGATATGGTTGAAGGAGATACCGGGGGCGAGGCTCCTCGGGCAGCGGAAGATGTCTCGAGGGACGAGCTCGGGATGGTCGATATTTCTGGATCCCCTCAGATTTCGGATTCTATGATCCGCGAGGCAAACATATTGTTCAGGGGTTAGAGTGATATTCATGGATTTTTGTATGGGCTCGAGTCCGCTGCCTCAAAGCATGTTAGCGGGTTTGGTGGATTATCGGTACCGAAGAAAGTTCCATCATCGGGCACTATCGGATCTTCATCGAGCCCAAAACTGGTGGACCAATTCCCGACCCCGAATTTAACCGCGACCATTCCTTCAACTTGCTTGTACCATAGATTTCTTTGTGTTATTCTGGAAGATCAAGCGAAACATCGCATCGTCTCTAACTCTTATTTACTCTCTTAATTAGGCTTCTCGGTACCTAGAAACCATAGGCTGAAAGACATGCCACTGGCGATGCCGCTATTATTTCTGGATATTGAATCCCCGCACTTCTAGCCTTCTATCCGAAGTAAGGACTATTCACAACCTTCTGCATTTGAGTATCTCGTACACTGTCCACCTTTACTTATCTTAAAGTCTCACATCATATCTTCTATTTTTTTCATAACCCCCCTTCCACACAGGTATAATTCACATCCACAACTTGAAGCTCTCTTATAATACTTGCACCTCTGGTGCATACACAATCTAGTGAGAGCTTCATACTGACTTCTTATAAGGCTGGTACTTTTCTAAGTGGCTTTATCGTAGAGCCGTTATAGAATATGGCTACTGTACTATCTCTCTTATACCTCTGATATTAAGAGTGATTCTGCAATGTCCTCGATCACGATTTCTATAATTTTCTGGGTCCAATAATCCGACTCCTGATTTACTTTGTTGATGTAACTCTTTAGTTTCCTCTTCCTTCTGATCAACCTTTATGTAGGCGCAAGCTATCTTTTGATCTGCGGCTCATGGTATTACTTTAGCCTTTCATGGATGCTATGGAAAACAATGATACAATCTTCTAATGATTCAGTCCTTTATCTATGACCTGGACCCAATTCCTTCTTTTAACTTATACCAGAGTCTTCTACGTCTGATCATTAATCAAATAATTCCTTTCATTCCATCTCAGCTTTCTTTAAGCGTAATCTATTACTTTTACTAGTCCTTATATCCCCTTGTTGCGTGCATACTTAGATTATCTTAGTTCCCGTGCATGCCGAAATTTTCGTGCAACTCATATGATCTCGAATATTACTCTTGATTCCCATTCCTTAGCCACGGTAGGTGCCACTTTCTCATGGAGTGCATACAACATTGTAGTGAGACTATTTTTACATGACCATTTCCTCACTGTGCTTAGGTTGAAGCCTTCTTCCTTATTTCCTCAGCTAGTCTTTCATTGTAGTACTTAAGGAGACCTTCTGGCTCTTGTAAAGTTACAAGCTTATCACATCGTATACTTGACGAAATGTTTGATGTTCTTCCCCACCTATACTTATCCGTAGTTACTTATTTTCACGCCCTTGTGCTTGTAGGGTTGCTTCTGAACTAATATTTTGACTGTCTTCCCAGTGGCATTCTCTTTTATTTACCTTTAGCTACCCGAACTCATATCTGAATATATCTCAAGGATCACGATGTCATATCTGTGAGACTGAATTCCCCATGTTGGGGTTCACTATGTTTGTCTTGCACAATCTGTTGATTTGTCCGTGTCCTCTCATTTAGCCATAACTAGGCTCTTCCTGAATCAACTACTAACTATTCGTTGGCCCATTCTCATATCAATATTCCGCATAATCTTTCTTGGGTTATTTCATTTGTATTAACTTACGTCTCGCACTGGTTCCTTATCTATCAATAACAGCTCGGGTAGGAACCCTTACTTCCTCTCCTTGACATCGTGCTTGCATAATGTTCTGGAATCATAGCATATATGTAGGATTTGAATGAGTGCAATCTCATCCCTTTCTCATTTACCGCATTCTTCCTTTACCATTCCATAATTACTAGAACTACTTAATTCTGACTTAATGCCACATCACACTATTTCCCCCCCCCCCCTATAGGGGAGCACTAAGAATTGGAGCCACGACGATCTACGTATAGATGTTTTACCTTTTCATATTTGGCATCTTTTCACATTATCGATGATCATTACTCTCCTCGTGGTAATCCTTCTGTACCAAGGATAACGAAATTCCTCACGCACGAGGGTGACACTTAGTGTAACTGGCACACATAGTCCCTTAAGCTTAACTTTGCTCACATTGTTTGCTCTAGGGAAGCATCTTTCTCAATGACCTTTAAAGGTTATTCTTCTGTTATCCATTCTATTAGCGCTGGAACGTAATAAAATCTCATGATATTGACAATTATCAAATCACGCAGTCCCTAATTCATGTTTAGTTTATCTTGTTCATCAGTCCATACTTATTTCTATTACTTTGGGGTCTAACTTTTCCTTCTGCTAATCACGTTAGAGTCACAAGCTTATTTCTCGAAATGAGGATATGACTTTATGGCCTATACTCTTTTGTCGACTCAAGGCCTATCACCTCTCGTCCTTTCCTTCACTTGACTATAGATTCTGTAATACTGTCATCTTTTTGATCTACCGCTGTCATCCATGTATCACATCTTACTCATAATGCTTCATTAACTCTCTTCTTATTTCCCGCTAACATTTGTGTCTATCACTTTATTCTGAAAACTAGAACAAGATATTCTTTAGCTTTTAGCTCCCTTTGGTCCATCTACTGGCTCTTCGGGTTGCCTAACATTCTTTCTCCACTAGGGACGAGAGCTACACTAAGGTAATATTTATCCCTTCAAGTCATCCAATGCCTATCTATGTAGTATTCATATCTAGTTGTACTATTTTAGAGTGCACCCTCTGGGTGTCTCACAAGGAGATCTATTAGCACATTTGCAATATCCTTCGGAAATGGTAGCTAACGCTAACAATCTATCCATCATTTTGGGTTATCCTAACCCCAGCTAGATCTTGCCATCCTGCCTTCTCTTATACTAATTTTGCTAGCCCCCATAGGGGCATAAATGAGATGGGTGTTGCCAATTGTACATACCTATGTTATTGTTGAAGGTAACTCAAAAGGCTTATATTCCTCTGCGATAATCTTCATTAGCTGGGTAGCTCGTACCCTTTTTCATCTTGCTTCTTTTACTTGCCGAAACTTGTATCTACATTCAGATTCTCTTATTCTTTTTTTTTACCATAAGAGTGGAGAGATATTTTTGCCTTAGGGATCCTTATCAAGAAGTTTTACACATCTTAGTACACACATGATCTGCTGAAGACCACACATTTACTCATCATAAGCATCATGAAAAATCGAGTTCCTCTGACTCAACTCCTCCACAACTATATCTCTTACCAACCATCTTTCTGGATGTAGGCATCGTCGTACTATGACTAAGATAGAGTTTAGGAAATTGAGTTCTTACAACTGAACTCTACCACACAATCTACAGTAAGAAGAAAGAGTGACAATCCTAAATGCCCTGTAGCCTCTTGCTTATAAGTGTGGTGCACAACACACCCATAAACAATACTCTACTAGACACGACTTGTAGACTCCCTAGGATAGAAATGCTCTGATACAACTTTTATCATGACCTAAACCGATGGGCCGCGACGACTGAGGAAGCGTGTTAGATTTCATTCTACCCAAACCCGTCCACGAATAAAGATAATACATAATTTAATTAATTAGACACAAACCCGATCATGTCTATAATACCAATTCATTACCAATAGTTACTTCATTTCTAAAGTCTCCGTTCCACATATTTTTCATAATCTGAAATGGAAATAGTAATTCAAATTCAACATAACGAGTTTGTCTTTCCTAGCACCAATACACAACCCACACTATGTCTACGGAGCCTCTATAAATAGGAAAGTGTATAATGATAATGCTGACAAGAAGGCCCCGTGTATACCTCAAACAGAATACACAATGTACAAAAGATTTATGACCCCGGGATGAAGTGGAGCTCACCAAGTCAGCTGGGAAGAGGGTGTACTGCTATCACTGATCAATATCTCCTTCTGTGGGACCACCTGCATCTATTTAGAGATGCAGCGCCCCCTGCAAAAGGGACGTTAGTACCGTCGAATAGCACTAGTATGTATAACTAAACACCCTCTCAATAGAATGACAAATAATACAAACAAGATTACCATGATATCAATGAAAGCCTTAATAAATGTCAAACCTCAATTTAGGATCAAGACAATATTCACATTAATTTCCATATCTCACAATAGGAGATGTTTAGCATCGATATACCATTATTCACAATACCATTATTCACAATTACAATATCCACAATACTAATACCACCGTACTCTCAGCACGGAGTCCGATCACGACCCGATCGGCTAGGCTATCTCATTAGATACATCAACCACAATTTATTTCAGTGTCAGTACCAACGTCTTTAATACGGAGTCCGATCACGACCCGACCGGCTAGGCTATCCATTAGGGACATCTACCACAATCACAATTTCAATTATAATTTCAAGCATAATTACCACCATATGTGCGGCATGGTGTCCGATCACAACCCAACCGGCTAGGCTGTCTTATTCGAGGCATCAACCTTTTAATATCAATCATCGCATTTAATATTATTATCACATCTTTTCATTTCATTGGCACTAATGGCCATTATTATAAGATCTTTCTTGGCACGCTGTCCATATTTAGTATTTCATGCTCACCTTTTCACTTTCTAACATCAACATCTTCAACAACAACAACAATTCAAATCAAGGCATGTAGTACACATGTGAGAAATTAAGAGTCTAAGGCACATGGAGATATTTCACAAAATTTGGCATAATAGCCTTCGTTTGAATTTAACTTGAAGTCGAACATTTCTAATGCACAACCCATATTTTTAACACATCCTCAATTGATAACATAACATAAATAAAGTATTTGGAATACTTATTGAAAATATATCTTTCAACCCAATCTTACTCGGAACAACTAATTTTATAATGATCCACTCGGGACTTACATAATTCACACGAATATCGTGTGATCCAATTCTAAGAGAAGAGTTTAGCCAACATACCTCACTTGAGCTTCCTTACACTCTAAATGTTCTGGAATTCTTAGCAACTTCAATATGTTATAGAAATATAACAAATTGAATCAAAATTAGGAAAATGATCATAGTTCTAGCTCATTTGAGAATTTTATCAAACACTAGGTGTGCTTTCAAGGTCCTTTTATGGAGAATTCCATCATCACACAACCCAATATTTACCATGCTTAGTTCAACAATCTTCCTACACCCCTTGATATCACATGCATGTAAAATAAACAACTCTCATGCCCAACAATTATCTTGCTAATTACCCATTTTTAGATAATTTCGAAATTAAGGGTTAGGGTGCACAATCTTACTTCCAAAACATGGTCAAGAATTGAAGAACAATTATTGAAGAACACCTTCTCACTCAAGGGCACTCTCTCTCACTCTAATATGTCATATTATAGCTCAAAAATGGCCCAAAGAGTATATTTAACGAAATAGGGTCGGGTTTTAAAAATCAAAAAATGGAGCTCCGGAACAAGGTCTGTGGATCGTATATCGGTGGCATAATTGCTTACAAAACAACCAAAAGAACTGTCTATGTATGCGGTCACTATGCGGTCCGCATAACTGTTCTGCGGTCGCACAATGACCGCATAACAGTTATGTGGTTGCATAGTCGACCGCAGAATTGCCTTCAATATGGCCCTCTCCTGCCTCACTTTTGCGGCCATTATGAAGTCGCATAATGGACCGCATAAACGCGCTTTTCTGCCTTCCCAATCCTATGAATGATTTTGTATGGTCTGACATACCTCGGACTCAATTTCCCTTTCTTACCAAATCGCATTACCCCCTTCATGGGAAAACTTTCAAGAATACCCAATCATCTTCTTTGAACTCCATATCCCAACGACGAACATCCGAATAGGATTTCCGACGACTCTGAGCAGTCTTCAACCGCTCCTTAATGATTTTAACTTTTTCCATAGCCTGATGCACGAGGTCTGGCCCTATCAACTCTGCTTCCCCAATTTCGAACCTTCTAATGGGAGATCTATATCTCCTACCATATAAAGCCTTGAACGGTGCCATTTGAATGCTACCATGATAGCTATTGTTGTATGAAAATTCTATGAGTGGTATATGATCATCCCAACTACCTTTGAAGTCTAGAACACAAGCGTGCAACATATCCTCAAGCGTCTGAATAGTCCGCTCTGCCTACCCGTCAGTTTGCGGATGAAAGGTTGTACTATGATTCACCTGAGTACCAAAACCTTGCTGAAATATCTTCCAAAAATTAGCAGTGAATTGTGCTCCCCGATCAGAAATGATGGAAACTGGGGTGCCATGCAACCTGACTATTTCTTTGATATACAACTGAGCATACTACTCCGCTGTGTCGGTAGACTTAACCGTCAAAAAGTGTGCTGACTTCGTGAGTCGATCCACAATCACCAAAATTGAGTCAAACTTGCGTGGAGTGCGCGGTAATCCTACCTTAAAATCCATATTAATCATTCCCCACTTCCACATTAGAATTTCTATGTTCTGTGTCAACCCACCGGGCCTTTGGTGTTCGGCCTTCACTTGCTGACAATTTGTACACTTCTCCACAAATTCCACTACATTCCTCTTCATATCATTCCACCAATAGACTTTCTTAAGATCATGATACATTTTCGTAGAACCTGGGTGCACGGAATACCTAGAAGTGTGAGCTTCAGTCATAATTCTTTCACGGAGACCATCCACATTTGGAACACGTAGTTGCCCTTGGTACCTTAGTGTACTATCATCCATGCCAAGAGTAAAGGCCATGGTCTTATGTTTATGAATTCCATCTTTCAATTGCACCAACAATGGATCGTTGTATTGCTTCTCTTTAACTTCCACAACAAGCGATGATTAGCCCTATTCTGCACAATTACCCCTCCTTCACTAGAGTCCGTAAGACGAACTCCCAAACTAGCCAATCGATGAACCTCCTTGGCCAATGGCCTTTGATATGCCTCCAAGTGTGCTAAACTACCCATAGATTTTCGGCTAAGAGCATCTGCGACAACATTAGCTTTCCCCGGATGGTATAAAATATCAATATCATAATCCTTGAGTAATTTAAGCCATCTTCTCTGCCTCATATTCAATTCCTTCTGCCTGAAAATATATTGAAGGATCTTATGGTCCGTGAATATATCTACATGGATCCCATATAAATAATGACGCCAAAATTTTCAATGCAAATACCACCGCTTCAAGTTCTAAATCATGTGTTGGATAGTTCTTTTCATGATTCTTTAGTTGCCTAGAAGCATAAGCTATCACCTTCCCGTGTTGGATTAATACACACCCAAGCCCGATTCTTGAAGCATCACAATATACCACAAATCCCTCTATACCCTCTTGTAGAGTCAACACCGGTGCCGTAGTCAATCTTGCTTTCAACTCCTGTAAACTTTTTTCACAAGCATCTGACCATTGGAACTTAATTGCCTTCTGCGTCAATTTAGTCGATGGGGAGGCAAGAGTAGAAAAACCCTCCACAAATTTTCTATAATATCCAGCTAAGCCTAAGAAACTGCGAATCTCTGTTGGAGTTGTAGGCCTCAGCGAATTCTTTATTGCTAAAATTTTCTGAGGATCAACCTTAATTCCTTCATTAGAGACTACATGATCCAAGAAGTTTACGGGGCCTTACAAGCATAATACAGACATTCTCCAACCCTTTCTACTTTAATCTATAGCAATACAAGTCAAAAGGATTCTATATTAGTAATAATACTCATGTTTTGGTCACTTAGGCATTTAATCAAACACCTTATGGGCGTAAAGCCTCATAGCCCTCATTAATGATGTTTTTACACCCAAAAATCCATTGTCTTGCTCCTAGATAAATTCTAAAATCTCAAATTTCTTATAATCAATATCATTCTTCATCACCTATAAGATAAATAACACCGTTAAAACTAATAATCAACAATCTAAAACATAAACCTATAACCGTTCATGATTTTCTATCAAACCCATCAACTCATAACTCATGAACTTAGAGATCATTTATACAATGCTATAATCAATTAGAGGGTGAAGATATTACCTTTTGATGTTCAATCCTCTTGAATTCGAGTTATAGGGTTTCTTTTCTCAACCATGATGTCCCAATCAAATATCTAATAATTTGAAGAGTTTACCCATGTTCAAAAGGTGTTGGAGAATTGGAATTAACTTAAAATCATCATTAGAACCTACCTTGGATGATAGAGGGACCTTGGACGAAGTTAGGTTCTTGAGAGCTCCCCTTTATAGAGCATGTGTTTGTGTTTTAGGGTGTAGGGGACGAAGTAGGGTTTATAAAACGGTTTCCCAGGTGCGGCCCCACCGCGCTAATGAATCAACCGCGCACCTGAATGTGCAGCAAGGGAAGTAGCACTACCACAAGTGCGCGGCCGCGCACGGGAACAGCTAGGCACGCACCTGGGTGCACATACTGCGCATTGTCTAGTAAAATGCATATAACGTTTTGAACAGAGGTCCATTAGGGCTCCATAATATATCATTGTAAAGGTATTTCAATGGGATACAACTTTGAAGTTTTGCATTTTCTCCAATTACTTACGGAAGTCTACAAAGTGAGGCTGAAAGACAGACCTTCCATAAACTTAGTCGATTTTATTGATTCTTATGCACCTCACTCACCGTCTTGATTTCAAAACAACTGTTTCCACCCATAATCATCCTTATTGGATTTCACATGTCTAAAATATCAAATTAATACTCATCTAACACATGCACACCTAATCCAAATTTACAGAGTTTTACAAACCCGGAAAGTGAGTTCTCCGGCTTCCATATCACAAAAGCCTTACCCGTAGCAAGGAAATGTCTCCCAAGAATAATCTGAACTTCATAATCAACTTCACAATCTAGAATACCAAATTCTTCCGGAATAATGAACTCATCAACCTGGACCATAACATTTTCAATCACACCCAACGACCTCTTCATGGTACGATCGGCCATTTACAACCTCATAGACGTGGGTCTTGGTTGCAAAACTCCCAAAGTTTTGACAACCCAATAGGGCATCAAATTGATACTCTTCCTAATAGCACAAAGAGCTTTTGCAAACATGGCACTCCCAATTGCACAAGAAATCGTGAAAGCATCGGGATCCTCCAACTTAGGAGCCATGGAATGAACAATTACATTCACTTGATGAGTGACCTTGATAGTTTCAAAACTCATTGACCGCTTAATAGTCACAAGATCTTTCATAAACCTTGCATATTCGGGCATTGTTTCCAAAGCTTCTACCAATGGAACATTAATTGAAAGACTCTTTTTTAATGAACTTCTTGAATTGATTCTCACCATTTTGCTTGGCAAGTCTTTACGGGTAGGGAGGTGGAGGCTTATGCAATGGTGCCCTTGACCTTTGCACTACCGGCTCAGGTATGTCAATAATGTGCTCCCTAGATGGGTTCACCTTCTCTTGAGTCTCTTAAACACTATCATTAATATCAATCCGAACCTCATCATTTGCTTGAACAACATTGTTTGGGATCTCCTCACCTTGTACCACTTGGTCGTCATCTTCAAGTCACCTTTCACTCGAGCCGGGGGCATTCCCGCCTCTTCCACTTCTTGTGATGCCGCCATAGCATGCCTCGTATTGTTACCACCCTTTTGGTTCACCACCATGTCATTCGGCAGTGCACCGTTAGGACAAGAATTTAGAGCATGAAAGATTTGCCCTATTTAAACTTCTAGATTACAGATTGATGTGTTGTGTGAGGCAAATTGGGCATCTGAATCAGCATTCTTTTCCATTATTTGCCTAAACATATTCTCAATACGACCCATCACATTGTTTGAAGAACTTTAACCATGGGAAGCATAAGGAGGTAGGTTGCTCGGTTGTTGATACATTAGAGGCCTTTGAAAAACCGACCCCCAGTTGCCTTGATTGTTTCCCCAACCACCTTGATTGTTACCTCCCCAATTTCCTTGGTTGTTTCCACTCCAGTTTCATTGATTCTTGTTATTTTTCCAATTGCCTTGGTTATTTCGGTCGCCATTGTTGTTGATTTGAGCCTTGGAAGTTGTTTCTGCACTTGAAAAGTATCTGCGGTCGCACAAATCATGTGCGGTCTGCACTTCTGTCAAGGATTCAGTCTTGGTCGTTTTGCACACTCTCTGAACTTTTTGATTCTTGTCAGTGCGACCATGTTCTGCGGCCGCTCAAATTGTGTGCGGTCCGCACTTCTCTTCAATAGTTACTGTGCTAAGTAAACAAAGCCAACCCGATGTAGAACACACACTCTCATTAGACCTACCAATGGCCTCAAAATCAATTCCGATACTCACAAAATAGGTAGTGAACCTCCTAAAAGTCCACATTAACCTATCTATAACACATTCACTCAGCTGTCAACCTCCCAACATACTGTCACCGTCTAAAACCAACGAACAATCTGCCTTTGAGAACCCTCATAGTCTTTAAATCCCTAGAATACATGAATATCCACGTCCGGTCCCAACTCCGCCACTCAAATGAATGATACATCCCTCATACACAATCACCTCACAAGAAATATTTCCATAATTCTTCTTTGCCACATAGCAAAATCTAAACATCAGTAGTCAACCAACAACCAGGCGATTACCGTAATACCAGTCAAGCATCTGCAAGTCAAACACAATGCGCCTTCTGAAATATACACCATTATCAGGTGATACATACAATGCCAGCATCCTTCTAAATGTCTGAAACTGTCAATGCTATCTAGAACTCTTGACCTTCAATTCAAAGCTAAAATGCAACCTCGTACATGCAAACCTTAATCCCACACGTCGCACCGCATCTATCATTCCATCATAAGAAAAATACGAGAACCTTATTATCATCCCGGAATTACAAGCCGGACACATATTCTATTAATCAGAAACCTTCCACTTGACCCCTATCCAAGAAACAATCACAACACCCAACATATTCCTCATCGCTATCAAAAACATTCACCCCAAGCCATGGTTTAAATCATTGGGAGCTCTTCGAAACCCATTAGCACAAAACCAAACCATCAGAACCGATGAAATCTATTACCATGCCAACCCGAATCACTAACAAGCTTACCCCATTCTTTTAATTCTCCTCGACTTGCCTTCAAGTTAACACTTCTTGTTGCCACTACACTATGATCCTTAACCAAAGCTCATCACAAGAGATCCTAGCATGAATCCACGTCATCCTAAAGCCATAAGACACTGTATTCCCTCTTAGGAATCCAATAATACCACAACTAAAATGCCAACACCAAAGACACCTTTTGTGAATCTAAAGTTGTTTCTTTAACATATGAAGTGCTGAAATGTAGAATCATTAATGATACATAAATCTTAAACTGATTAGAACTTTTTTGAAAGTCA
The DNA here is from genome assembly GCF_000715075.1 of Nicotiana tabacum. NCBI lineage: Eukaryota > Viridiplantae > Streptophyta > Magnoliopsida > Solanales > Solanaceae > Nicotiana > Nicotiana tabacum. The sequence continues at coordinate 147,186,630 of NC_134096.1, read as the reverse complement.
TCCACTCTCTTGTAATCTCAAATGCACTGCCAATATGAGCCGAACGACTTGTGCTCAATCAGCACTCAAATACCTCATGAAGAAACCCTATCTTACAAAAATGTGTGAATCCCTTCTCTGTGCATACTACATCCACCACGAATAACAAACCCGAATCATTCCAAGAATTCCAATATGCCCACAAAGTATAGCACATCATGCATCCAACAATTTCCTCATTCGAGTCATCCTCGAAATCAACATATTCAAGTCATAACTGATCCATAAGTATGCTTCAGACCAAAACTAACATAGCACATGACCATGCAATCTGATCATCAACAACGGACTCCCCCACTTGGCTCGAAGCCACAGAACTTAACAGTCGATAACCCACAATTCCCTTACTCCATAACTGCCATAAATTCTCACTGTAATTCAACTAAGTCCTTCATACGCTCATGTAGATCTAACAATAAAAATAGCTCAAATCATTTGTTAAGCGCATATCCATCCTCATGATAGTTGTGCAAACTTCCCCAAGCGATACAAACTCAAATTACAGCACATAATCTACTGATAGGAAGGAACATCTCCTCATAACATCATAAGTATCACACAACTCAGAACATCCCGCAGCTTCTACTTGTCCAAAATCTTCTTCAACTTCTCACCAAGATCATAGGAGACCTGTGGTACCTGTATAGATGACTACACTGCAACAATACTATATATGTCAGACAACTTTGAAGTAGTCAACTGCATCCAGTTGTTGAGACTCGCCAATGTATTAAAGACTCGTAGAGCGGATAATGGAGCTATAAGCATGGGAACCGGCTTCAAAGCTGTAGCAGGGGCTTCCCTAGGGGTAGCTCAATTCTTACTAGGGTTGTGACCCAAACCTAGTGTGTAAACCTTAAGGGTATTTAATTTAACCCTTGTTTATGATTGGCTATTTTTTATTTAGCCTTGTTCATGCTTTAGTTTTATAATTAATGGTTGCAAATATTGATTAATGCATTTTTGACTTTCTCTTTACTTGAGAAAGAGGGACCTAGTCTAGGAAAATATGGCTAACAAGTGTTTCCGTGAGGTTGTTATGTTAGGGCCAGGCTGCGTGTCGTGGTGAAGTTATATTAGGATGAGATCCTTGTGAGTTGTTCGTGTACTTTGATTCTCCCTTGTGGAATTAATTCGTAGTATGCTATTGATAGGGAGTTGTGTTGGTCGGGCTTGTTTGATAGTTCTTTCATGTGTTCCCTCATATATTCAGTCATATTCATGCTGCGCTTATTGGGGTTTAGCTTGCGAGGTGTGTGACCAAGTGGTGTTGTGTGTGACTTGTTTATTTGAGTGAATAATCATAGCATCTCCGTGCTTCTTGCATCCTTGTCTTTGTTATAGTGGTTTGGAACACGATTCTAGCTGATATGAGGTTAATTGCCGATGATGAGTTTCAGCATGGACGACTTTTATGATTAGAAATGTTGTTATGCACATATGTCTAGTGTGTTAGGTCATGTGTTTGTATCTGATGAATGTATACATAGGTTATTGTAGCTGGTTGAGGCTAATACCGTGTGTTGATGTAGGAATCAAGTCCTATGGAAATAACCGGATGGTGTGAAATTTTGTTCTAAGGCCTATTATTATTGGTGGAAGGAAAACCGTCGGTTGAGGTGGTGTTATCGGGCTTACGTGGATTTGGGGTGACGTGCGGTAACCCGCGGGTGTATGTATGGTTTGTTCACTCAATGATTGATGACTTCGGAACAATTCTTGGCACGGTCAAGGACGAACGTTTGTTTAAGAGGGGGAGAATGTAACGACCCGATCGGTCATTTTGAGAACTAGTGTCCCTTTTGCCAGTTTAAGGTCTCAAGCAGCTTCGTATTATGTATTATGACTAGCGTATATGGTGGAGTTCGGATTTCGGATGATTCGGATCAATTTGAAAAAGGATTCTTGTTTTAGAAGCTTAAACTATAAGGGTTGACCGTAGTTTGACTTTTGTATAGACGACTCTGAAATGGCATTTTGATGATTCCAATAGCTTCGTATGGTGATTTTGGACATAGGCATGCGTCTGGATTTGGATTTGGAGGGCCGTAGGATAATTTGAAGCATTTTGGCGAAAATTGGAAAGTTGAAGTTTTGGAAGGTTAAGAGGTTTGACCGAGAGTTGACTTCGTTGATATGGGGCTCGGATTGCGATTCATAGATTTGGATTAACTCCGTTACGTCATTTGAGACTTGGATACAAAATTTGACGTTATTCCGGGTTGATTTGATATGTTTCGACGCGAGTTATAGAAGTTGAAAGTTCATAAGTTTATTAAGTTCAATTTGAGGTGCGATTCGTATTTTTGATATTGTTTGATGTGATTTGAGGCCTCGAGCAGGTCTGCGTTATGTGTTGGGACTTATTGGTATGTTCAGACGGGGTCCCGAGGGGCTCGGGTGAGTTTCGGATAGGTTTGGGTTGTGTTGCACTCATTTTTTATGTTTCAACATCGCTTCTTCAAGCATAAATGCTACCACATTAAGAAAATGACCTCCAATTGCTGTTTTGATTGAAGCATTAGATCTGTATCGTAATTACGGAGCCATAGCAAATAAATTGTTGAATTTGGACATCGTATGAGCGAGTTATGCTCATTTTAATGTCGGAGAAGAGAGCCGGTGCTGGTGCTTCGCAGATGCAAAGTTGTGTCCACATCTGCGACCCCGCAGGTGCAAAAAATGGTCAGTAAATGCAGAAATTACAGTTGGCAGACCGCAGGTGCGGAGTTTTGGTCGCGGAAGCGAAATTCCCCGTGTATTAAAAAAATCTAACTACGTTTGTTTAGTATTTTGAGCATAACTAGAGTTCTAGAGCTCCGATTGAGGTGATCTTTGTGGCGTTCTTCTTGTATTTTCATGGGGGTCAGTATCAAGCTATAATTTTTGTATTTTAATATAATTAAAGAAATTCATTTTTGAATTAATCTTATTTTGATTGGAGAATTGGGAGTTTTTATCAAAAACTTTTTCTAAAGAGAGTAATTGGGTTTTGAACATCGATTCAGAGTGGGAATTGTATAAAATTAGTATGGTTGCACTCGTAACAGAATGAGTATTCGGATTTTATGAATTTTGTCGGGTTCCGAGGTATGGGCCCATGGTTGATTTTTGGGTTGACTTATTATTATTTTTTAAAAGATTGAAGCTTTATTATCCGGAATCATTTCCTATGAGTTTTGTTTATGATTTGAAGTTTGTTTTGCTAGATTTGAGCCGTCCAGAGGTTGTTCCAGTCGAGAAGGACATCTTAGAGTAACGGTCTAGCTTCTTTGAGATAAGTATCTTGCCTAACTTTGTGGGGGGGAAACTACCCCTTAGGATTTGAGTCATTTGTGCTAATTGTGTCATGTGAAGGCCGTGTACGCGAGGTGACGAGTACGTACTTGGGCTTATTTGTGGAAATTTTACCGTTTAGTGCTCTTAGGTTCTTATGTTCATTAGATGTGAAGTTGTTTTAGCATGTTAAATCCCCCATTTACTAAATTTACCTTTACGTGTCTTATTTGGAATTGATTGATTCATGTTTTAACCTTGTTTCCAATTAAACGCTTATGTGCCTTAATTGAAGATATTGCCTCTTTATTGCCATGTTATCTTTTCTGTAATTGCTTATCCTTAATTAAAGTTATTATTATCCTTTCCGTAATTGCTTATCCTTAATTGAAGTTATTATTATTCTTTCCATAATTGCTTGTCCTTAATTGAAGTCATTGTTATATTTTCCGAAATTGCTTATCCTTAATTGAATTTATTAGTATCTTTTCCGCAATTGCTCAACCTTAATTGAGGTTTTGTTATTCCTTTCATTGTTGACTTATCATTATTTAGAATCATTGATTCATGCTATCTCTCTTTCCGTCAAGTTGTAGTTATGTGGAAATCATTGTTGCATGCTATCTCTCCCCTTGTTGAGCTATTCTTGTTGAAACCATTATTCTCTGTTGTCTCTTTCACTGTGAGCTCGTTCGTCCATTTCTTTGTGTTCTGAAGCTCTTGAGTTGATTTACTTGTCGTATTCCCGTGTTATTGTTGTTGTTGCATATGTGCACATGTTGTAAAGTTATTTTATTGTGTTGTTATGTTTTGGCACCAGTGGTATTGTTGAGAGGATTGCCGGGGTGTTCGCACATGAGTTGTTCATGCTATTATTACTATTGATATTTGCACATGCGACGTGACAAGGCGAGCTACATATGTGGGTTTAAGCATGTGGCGAGACAAGGTGAGAATATTATTATGTGCTTGCGGCGAGACAATGTGGGCATTTAATTTATTATTGCGCACGTGGCGAGACAAGGTGGGCTAGTCGGGGAATGATTTGTGATGACTTGTGATGGCCTGGGGCGTTGTTATTGTTGTTATTTGTGTAGTGGTGTGCATAACCTATGTGAGTTAGACCGTGTACATTTTGTGGTGATCGTTTCTTATGTTCCATTAATTGTCTCTACTCTTGCTTATTTACTTGAATTGTGGTAGAACACTTGTACAACCATACATGTAAATAAATCACCCATATCGGTTTAAGAAGATGAATCCTATTGTTATTGAGTATTTACATGTACTCCCATGTACTTGCCTTTTGTGTGATAGTTATCATGTTAGCACGTGAGTTGTTCGTGCAGCCTGATGGTAGGCTATAATCCCATATTTTAGTCGCTTATCGCACTCCAATTTACTGCACTTCAATTGAGTCCAAGCTTTAATCTCTAGTGTTTTGCACTAATTGTGTGTTTTATGCCTAGTAGGAGTGATTCCAAGCTATATAGATATTATTGAATGAAATCGAGCTATTTAGAGATTTGAAGCCTGAGTAAAAGCCCAAGGGATTAAGTCAGGATCGCGTTCGGGGGTCGAGAACCATATCCGAATTTCAAAATGCAAGGAAAAAGATTCACTCTGACAAAAACACAAACCGCGGCGAGTGGGGCACCGCGGCTGCCCAAATTCTGCCCCCATTAATTTTGCATGCTCTCTGACCAATCCCACTACAGCCCCGCCTGGTGCATCGCCCCTTGCGGCATGCCTGTGCAATTTTTACAGAGCTGGAATCCTATTTCGCACAGGAAAAGGTGTTTTTGTCTGGGCACGACCCTACTAAGTATAAATACATGTTAAAACATTATTTTTAGTACTTTTGACACATCGTAGACCCAAGGAAGCCAAGGAGGAGGTGGAGAAGCAAAAGCACAAGGATTTCATCATCCAATCCTCACTCAAGACAAGAGTTTGGATCGTTTTATGTTTTCCTTTTATTTAAACATTGTTGTGATGAATTGCTCCATATTTATGGAGTAGTTCTCTTTAGGTTTTGATGGATTTGGTGCATTGATACTTGTTTGTGGATATTAACTCTAATTTTTATGTATAGCATCATTGTGGAAGTTTTAATCGTTAAATCTATATTCACTTGTTAATCGAGAGAGGCATAATTTGTGATATTCTTGCATTCTATCTTGTTGGTTGAATTCATTAATTCTTCTTAGTAATCGAAAGAGGCTAATTGAACTGTTGATTAAACCTAGTTAGGAGGATAATCGAGAAAGGTTCCCCTAAAGACCAATCTACTACTATCTCTTGCATATCTTCACTGATCTTAAATTAGTTTATCTTGTGAGGTTAAGACTTAATCGAGAGAGGAGTTTCTACTAAACAATTGAATTAATAAACTAGTGAATTCGAGAGACTCACTTGAACATTAGAAGTGAATTATCTAGAGTTAAATCCCAACATTTGTCTTGTACCTATCCTATCAACCCTATCTTCTCCCAATTGATAACCTTCTTTGCTCACTACGTGCGTCGATTGTCATTAGCCAAAAGTTTAGATTCTTAGTTAACTTTAGTTTTAATTGGAGAAATCTCAATTGTTGATCATCTTAGATTACAATCTAGCTATAAACTACAAAAATACTATTTAACTTCTGCCAGAACGAGACTAAAACAGTGTTTGAAGCTTGGGAGAAGTTTAAGGAGATTGTGCGAAAGTGTCAACATAGCGGAGTTGAACTCCGGATGTAACTCCAGTACTTTTGGGATGGATTGACACCGACCTCACGTAGAACAATGAGCAATGCTGTTGGAGGTCTGTTGATGAAAAAGACTCCAGAAGAGATAGTCACAATTCTAGAAGAGTTATATGAAGATGCAAATCAGTGGCCCTTGGAGATTGCTGAAAGAAGAAGATCAATTGGTTTTCACCAAGTTGATACTAACACAACAGTGCAGGTACAGCTTGATGCCATGGCCAAAGAAATAAGGAATCTGACCTTAGCCTCGATACATAACGAGCCTCATGCAACCTGTGATATATGTCGAAGAGGACACCCTACTCATGAGTGTCAAGCTACCATGGAGGAAGTGAATGCTGTGGGTAATTATAATTTCAATTTAATGGGTCATAAGCACCCGGGGTTTTCATGGAGTTCACCTAAGGGTATAGCAAATGCATGGCAACAAATTAACTCTAGATTTTAGGGGAGGTCGTAGTCTCAGTCTCAACAACCAATTTAGACTGGGTTAGAAGATTTGATGAAGTTTTTCGTTATCAAAATATATGAGAGATTAGATGCTCATGGTGCAACTATTAAAGAACTTGTAACAGATTTGCGTAACTTGGAGAGACAAGTATGACAAATTGCAAATATATTTTTTGAAAGAATCCCAGGTACTCTACCAGCTGATACTGAAAAGAATCCCAAAGAAAAAGTAAATGTTGTAACCTTGAGAAGCACGCAAGTATTGAAAGATCCCACTCTAGTCCAAAAATAGGTAATACGCGAAACAGAAAGTGGGGAGGAGCTGAAAATTGAAGATGGTAAGAAGAAGAAAGGTAAGAAGGGAGTAGAGAAAAAGAAGAAGGAGGAAACTTCAAGAAGGGATGACTCTAATGAAGATACCAAGCACATGCCTGCTTTACCTTTTCCCTAAAAGCTCTATATAGAAAAGTTGGACAAGCAGTTTGAGGGATTTTTAGATATGCTGAGACAGGTTAATGTAAACCTGCCATTCACCGAAGTTCTCTCACAAATGCAAGTTTATGCAAAGTTCTTGAAGGAGATCCTTACAAAGAAGAGGAAGATAGAAGAGACATCAGTAGTCAAGTTCACAGAGCATTACAGTGCGATCTTTCAAAACAAACTCCCACAAAAGTGTGGAGATCCAGGGAGTTTTATTATACCTTGCTCTCTAGGCACACTTAACTTTGATAAATCTTTATGTGATTTTGGGGCCCTAATGAATCTAATGCCTTTGTCAATTTACAGGAAACTATAGAATGAGATTGGAGAGATAAGGTCTGCACCAATATCAATCAGCAGCTGGCAGATCAAAAACAGATAACACCCGAGGGGATAGTTGAAGATGTCTTAGTGTGGGTGGATAAGTTTGTATTTCCAGTAGGCTTTATAGTGGTGAAGATGGAGGAGAATAAGGAGATACCCTCATCCTAGGAAGACCATTATTAGCAACAGGTAGAGCAACATCACATATACATGAGAAAAGCTCATTCTTAGAGTGGGGGGAGAGCTGTAACATTCAAGATGGATGTAGAAAAGCGGGTGAAAGAGGATAAGTCAGCTGCAAGTATTGAGTGGAAGGTGAAGGGTGTGAAAGAGAAGATTGCATTGAGCGAAAAAGGTAAGTGTGGGGTGTACCCCAAGAAGGCTAAAAAGAAGTTGTTTGCATGGATGTGTGCACTAGTTCGGGCGCGTGGAATGGATCCGGACTTTGATTCATACCCCGACTAGATATTCAAGGAATTTTCCTCTACCATATGCTTTTTAATTGTGTGCCATGGGGACATGCCACAAATTAAAGTGTGGGGTGGGGGATATTTGTATGTTATATGTATATTAGTATTAGTTGTTTCTTTATTTAGTTTGGTTTTTTGTCGTTTGTTAGTTTGAGTAGTAGAAACAAATTGAAACAAACATGAAAATTTTAAAAAAATTTATTTTTCCCGACGATGGATATCATTCGACAAGTTTCTTGAGGGATTAAAGTCGAAAGAAAAAGACAAAAAAAAATATTTTGTTAAGTAGTGTATCAATTCCCCCTTGGTTTTTCTTTGTGCCGTGATTCTTTTCCAAGGGTTTTGTTTGATTCGGAGTTGTTAGTTTTTATTTTTTAGAAGTAGGAAACCTTGTGTTGTGATTTGAAATGAAGTAATATCTCTTGACTTTATTATGCCTTGAGAATAGTGAGTGCTTTAGTTGTGATGCTTAGGCTCAGTTTTTCACTCTTGTATAAGTCCCTTAAATGGTATGAGCTTAACTTTACTTAACTGCTTTGACTAGAGAGTCTTGATAATCCGATCTTGAGTGAGTTATGTGCCATGTGTGTGTGAGGTTTTATGTTATTATATGCATTTCATTTGATATCTAGAACTGGCTACGTGTGTTTGCAAAGCGAAATAGTAGTTTTGTTCAGTCTTGGAAGTGATATAGGCATTTCTTTGTTGAGCCAGTTATACGCTTTTAACCACCTAATTGTTATGTATCTTTGTTAACCCCTTTGAGCCTGTAATCCCGTTTCTTTGGAAACCACATTAGAAGCTTTACTCATTTGTTTGAATTGACCATGTATTTGAACCTTGTACCTCTCGTGAGCACTTGAAATTATTATGAACTGTGTAAAAGTTGAAGTGTGGGGTGGCTGGTTTGGCTTTTGAGTCGAACTAATGAAATAAGGAGAAAGGTGCACTATTTTGAAAACATAAGAGCCACTTGAATTGAAAAAAAGAAAGAAAAAATAGTTGTATTGTTGTGAAAATATTTCATGGATAAGTGGTAACTATTGATGTAATTGTGCTTAAATAATTGGGGAGTTGATGTATATTGATGTGAAGGTGGAGTTTTGGTTTGACATAAGTGTGGGGTTTTGAATGTTAGAGTACATGTATTAAAGTGCTTAGGGAGGTGTAGTCACTCTTATATGTAAATGTATCCTACCCGCCCCGCAACCTACATTACGACCAATTAAAGTCCTACTTGATCCTTAACTGAATGAACTTGATTAGTAGAGTAGTACACTACGGGCAAGCTTATGATTCATCTTTTGTGGCATATGAATGTTGTTTCTGAGAGAGAGCAAATTCTTTCCATCTTGAGTTCCTAATTGTTATTAAATTTTATTGTGTGGAACTACTCTTTAATGCTGTGTGAGGGCAGTTGATTCAAGAAGAAAGGCAATGTCGTTGACCTCTATGTTAGAGTAAGTGAGCGGGTTATAAATAATGCGTGGTTCTTTTGAGTCAAATTCTGAGGTGAATATGTTACACTATTGTGCTTACACATTAAATCATTTGTCGATACGACATCAGAGTATAGAGATATTCGCATTTTCGCGAGACTATACAAGCAGCTCCCAATGGGACCCACTTAGGTGGTGAACGACCCTTGAACATTTTACCGGGGTTGGACGCCTCATTTTTGGCGATTTTTGACCGAGATAATTTCCCAAACTTTCTCTACACCTCTCTAACAGCTCTCCAAGGTTCCAAGACTAATCCAGGGTGGTTTTACCTAGACCTATCCTCAAAAGTTAGCCTAAGTGAAGAAAAGAGTCTGTATGGTGTTGTGATGCCATTAAGGGTGCTTGTAAGCCCAAGGAAGCTTTGGTTCGAGTTGTTTTTGATTATTTAAGGTATGTATAACACTCTATTTCTTGGTCTTAAGCTTATATATGCGTTGGTTGAGTTATTTGAATGAAGAATTACAAGATAGAACTTGAAGTTGTATAAGAAGTTGTTGTCTCTTATTGGACTATTTTGGAGTTGTGTATATGACTTCATATCGCTGGAAATTGTGGGGAATGGCTTGGTTATAATGTTCTTATTGTTGTTATGCTGGTAAATATTTTTAGTATGTTGATGATGTTTTAAATAGGAGAATAAAAAACCACACAATACCTAGAAGTTGTCCATATTGTTGTAATATGTTGTTGGGTTGCTTGATGTTACTTTCATGATGGATATAAGGTTGCAATGTCATTCCCATATATGTTTTTATATTCTGTACTGTTTGAAGGTGTTTTAAGTGTAGGGTAGATGGTAAAAAGAGTTGGGGTTTGGTTCCAATCCAAGCTTACCGCTCGTCGTGTTAAGTAGTAGTTCTGATGGTGACATTTGTGCACTTGTTGTTGTGTAGGGTGGATTGTGTTGTTGGGCTGTTCGGTGTGTTGTGGTGCTGAATGTATATAGTTGAATGTCGTATGTGATCTTGTTATTTTTGTTGACTTGGGGAAAGAAAGGAAAACATGGGAGATGCTGCTCGTTTTAATAATAAATAAGCTTGTCGTTAGTTGTACGATAGTTGCATCTTTCATCGCTTAACGATAGCATTATTATCGTTATTGTAGATTAAAGTGCGATGAGACGATTTCAACGTGGTCATTGGATAGACTGTGATAAGACATGTTAAGGCTATCTCTTCTTTCCTTTTGGAATGATCCATAAGATACAAACGAAACGAGCAAACATGCAACTTTTAAAAATGGCGTTATATACGCGTATATTATATGTATATGTGTTATGGGGAAAGGTTACGGTGTTATATATGCATCAGCCACCTGATCAACTGGCATATGTTTATGATTTTTCCCACTGAGACCGAGATGATATGATGGGATGCCCTCAGAGGCTTGATGATGTTATGTACGCATATACCTATGCATGATATGACATTTATACCCATATACATGACACTATGAAGATTTTATGATTACTGAGCTATTCAGAATTACACTATAAATTCCTTATCTTACCCTCACTTATATGATCACTTAGGACTATTGTAATCCGAATAGGTGCCCTAACGCACTTCTCTTTGAGGTAATTTGATCCTTTACACGATATTTGGTGACGTAAGGTAGTTAAACATAGTTATTTGCGAATAGGTGCCCTAACGCACCCCAAAATCATTTGGTGGTGAATCTTCTCTTTTAATACCCCTATTTAAAAGAGTTGTCACATGTCGAAACCCGCTTTCGAGAGAAAAAGGGGCACGACAGCATGGCGACTCCGCTTAGGATTTACACTTAGGCTAGTACCATAACGAAGTTGACATGGTTGGAGGACGACATAGGTGGGGACGTTAGACAAGGGATCAATCTAAAAGATATGATCGTTGATGAAGTGGGTGAGGCACAGGTAAAGTACAAGAGGCTACAAAAAAGGGTGTTCGTATCCGAATCTAAAAATCTAGAGCAACATAAGGTGGATATGGAAGCGATCGGAGAATGGAAGGAAATTGTAAATATGTCCACAAATATTTTGGAACATCTAGAACAAGGACTGATGGACCTAGAGGGGAAGATGAGAAAGATGCTTTGGGATTGTCAAGGCATGGATCCGGATGAAGGAAGGAAGTTGGAAATGGTATACTTGATACTGGACATGTGCGATTTCGGAAACGTGATTGATGGAGCCAAGAGAGCCAAGAATGGAGAAGGTCCTTTCGGGACCAAGTAGACTAGGAGATTATGTTTTTTACTGCTTTCTAGACTAGATTAGATTTTGATGTAATAAGGCTTAATGCCATTAGTGACTCTATAATTATTATTTTCGATTTAGTGAAAGATTGATTTGTCTTATTTTCGCATTAATGGAGTGAGGAAAGGTTGGCATGAGTTTTCTCCAAGTCTATGTGTCGCTTAGGCCTACCTCAGGCACAATGAGGTCCCCAAATAAGGAAGCAAATTATTGCATAACCTTATGTGATACACGGTTAATTATTTCAAAAACACTTTTACTTCGTCTTACTAACTTGGTTACCTTTTGCCTTTTTCTTTTGATTAGTCCCATTCCCAAATGTTGATCTGTGCATTCCAGCCTCATCAGCATACCACACCATATCCAAAGATCCTCCACTTCCTCCTCCACCTAGCGACCTGAAAAGCAAAGACAAAGGAAAGATGGATGATCTAAGTGGCAACCGAAAAGAAAATGCTACCATGGCAGAGAATGTTGAAACCTCAGACGGAAGAAGTACGCCAGGACATAATGAGTAAGTCTTACGTTTGGAGAAGAAAATCTTGGAGTTGCAGGGTGAGCTTGAGCAGGTCCGAAATCTGGCAAACCCTTACCTTACTCTAAATGTCCTTAACCTCAACCAGCAAAACACAACCACTCAAAACTAAACACCACCGCAAAACACCCAAAACCAAAATCCACCACCCATAGCTCCACAAAATCCTCCTGCAATACACTAGTATCACAATCCCGCACCTCCTCAAAAATCATATCCCACCACCAGTACAAACCCCTCAATAACAACACCATTACCTGACCTCTTATCCACAAATCACAACTTATCACACTCCTCAAAATGCACCACAACTTACCTTTGATCCCCCTAAAACTTCAATCAATGATCACCCATATACCCAAGTTCCAGGAACTCATCAAGGCAACCCAATATACATGGAAACCTTACCCCATACCACACAACAAACCCTATACATATCGGAGCCGACCTAGACAGACCTGCACATTCAAAAATGGTAGAAGAACTCAAGAAGCTGACAGGGAGAGTCCAGAGTGTTGAAGGCGGGAAGGGTGTTGAAGGTGTGAATTATGAAGACTTATGTAGCCAGCTGGATATAGAATTGCCAGAAGGTTACAAATCTCCCACGTTTGAGATATTTGATGGCACTAGTGATCCTAAGGTACATCTGACAACCTACCGTGACAAGATTGTGTTAGTGGGTAAGAATGAACAAATCCACATGAAACTGTTTATGCGAAGTATTACAGGAGACGCTTTATCTTGGTACATCAGCCAGAATCTAAAAAAGTGGGCGAATTGGGTGAGCATGGCATCAGATTTCATGGACAGATTCAGGTTCAATTTAGAGAACGCGCCAGATGTTTTCTATATCCACAACCTCAAAAAGAAGCCGACTGAAACCTTCCACGAGTATGCTACTCATTGGAGATCAGAGGCCGTCAAGGTGAGGCCGCCACTTGAAGAAGAACAAATGAACAAGTTCTTTGTCAGAGCTCAAGATCTGTAGTATTATGAAAGGTTGATGGTTATCGAGAATCACAAGTTCTTTGACTTTATCAAGTTTGCAGAAAGGATAGAAGAAGGAATCAAGAGCTGGATGGTGACCAATTTCGAGGCACTGCATGCCACAAACAAAGCCTTGCAATCAGGAGGTATCTCAATGAAGAAATAAGTGGGTGCCGTGATGGTAGCCCATGTCCCTAACTCTCCCCTTACATACCAAACACCTACCATACATATAATACCCAAAACTACCCAAATCCATGAACAAATTTTGACTGTAGACCTCCCAAAAAATACAACCCAATCGCTGAACCCATAGCCTAACTGTATGAGAGACTAAAGGCCACTGGTTACGTCACCCCTATTCATGTTGTTGCTGTTGAGAACCCTTCCCAGTGGGTTAACCCCACCAAAACTTGTGCCTATCATTCAGGTATGAAGGGTCATACCATTGAGGAATGCCGCATGTTGAAGGACAAGATTCAGACACTGATCAATACCAAGTTTATACAAGCAAAGGAAGTCGATCCAAATGTCCTTAATAACCCTCTCCCAGATCATAGGTGTGAGGTAGTGAATGTGATAGAAACTGATGAGGAATGGGATCAGGAGGGATCCATCGAACTTATTCGAGAGGGGGATGCTCCAAAAACATCTCATGTCACCCTATCATCGATCATGGTGAAAACCCAGGCACCGTTTGAGGTCGAGGTAGCCATGCCATTCACTGTGATTGTAGCTCCAACATCGTATTATAAGTCTGATGCCTTCCCAATGGATTATGTGGCGGAGGCAAGAAGCAAAGGAAAAGCCAATATGGAAGAGACAGGTGCTGCACAAGGTATGACCAGAACTGGCAGAGTTTATACACCTAAGAATCTTGGAAGAACAAGCAAAGAAACTACATCTAAGCCACATGTCATTGAGACAAACACTGACGATCTTTAAAAGAATGTACAGGCGAGGGAGTACTCTGTTGTTGACCACTTGAACAAAACTCCCGCCCAGATATCCATCTTGTCGCTGTTACAAATTCAGACGCAAAAAAAATGTAAGGCCTCGTAAAATGTCACATAAAACCCGGGATTTCGTGGTTTGAGGTAAGTTAATGCATTTGAGGGTTTTAGACTCACCGCAGTACAGACTTTTGGGTGAAATAGTGCATTGGGGATTTGAAGACAAAACATTTCCAGAATAGAGTGTGACAACGGTCAATTATGCGACCGCAGAACTACTCCGTGGACTGCAGATTCACCGCGGAGTGAAGCAAAGAAATGGGCCAATTTTGGAGTTTGTTTTGCGGTCAACTATGCGATCGCATAATTGTTTCACGGGATGCACATCCATCGCAGAACCAACATGAAGATTTTCGGAGGGTTATTTTGTGGTCCATTCTGCGGCCACATAATTGATATGCGGGCCGCAGTCCTGGCCACAAACTGGACCTGACCAGCCCAATTTTTAGGACAGTTCTGCTGTCCATTTTGTGAGCTGCCAACTTGATCTGTAGAGCACTCTGCGACCGTAGAGTTGAGTTTAAAGGGTCCATTTTCTGATTTTTAAAAACTGACCCATTTGATTAAAAGCCATTGGGTCTCATTTTGAAGGAAAACATCTACCATTTTAGAGTGAGGGGAATGCTTTAGAGAGAGAGAGGAGGAAGCCCCAAGAGGTAAAACTCGCAAGGTCTTCACCCAAGAGGTAAGATTCTACTCCCTAACTCTCGATTTCGGGATTGGACTGAAAGTAGGTAATGGGAAGTGTGATTCTTGAGTATCGTTTATGCAAGCATGTACAATCAAGGTTGGTGGGAAAGTTATTGACTTCACATGGCTAAACATTGGGTTGTAGGTTTAAGTAATCCACCATAGGAGAACCTTGAAACCTTAATGCACACCTAGTGCATGATAAAATGCTCAAATGAGCTGAAACCCCAAATATTTTCCTAATTATGGTTCAAATTTGTCATTTTTCTAATAGATTGAAGTCGCTAGGATTCCCGGAGCATTATATTAATTTAAGGAAGCTCACGCGAGGTATGTTAGCTAAAATCCTATTGTAGAATCGATTTCCATGATGTCCTCGTAAGTTGAAATTATGGTTGGCTCAATTTCTTATTTCTCAGTTTCCGAGTCCTTCCTAATAGAATTGATTATTCTAAAATAAGTGTTCTGTTGAAAGATGTATGCACTCTAAATGTGTTCCAAATGTTCCTATCATATCATGATTCCCTCCGAGAATATAATCTGGTATGATCAATGTACCAAAGGTGTTGTGATTTCAAAATCATGTTTCAATTGCAAGTTAGTATACCTAATTGTGGAAGAGAAACTCAATGTGCTTAAGACTTTCGTTTTCTCATATGTGTACTTAAAGTCTTGATTTGAAATTCTCCTATTGATGATAATCCATGGTAATGTTTGAATGTTATAGAGTTGAGCATGAAATATGAAATACGGTTGACGTGCCAAGAATGATATTACAATTGTGGCCCCTAGTGCTAATGAAATAGAAAGATGCGTGAATGATTATGAAATGAGTTGTAAATCCTTTAAATAATACATGATTTGGGAGTATCGGTTAGTCACCGAGTAAGGGTAGGTCTAAATAATCTAACCCCAAAACTACATGCACCGGTGAAGGAGTGATTGAGGGGTAAATCACCGTGTTGATGTGATGAGAATTTTCCCCTTATATGGGATGAGATTGATGTGTTGAGATATTTCCCCTTAAATGGGATGAGATTATTGCTAGCGAGATGAGATATGATGTCGACCCACATAGCATAGTAGTGAGACGGCTTAGCCGATCGGGCTAGGATCAGAGGCCATGCAGCTCATATGGTGGTGTTGTGATTGAATGTTTCGAGGTGAGATTGCTTAGCCGATCGGGCTGAGATCAGAATCCGTGCTAAAAGAACTGTGGTGTATCGGTACTAAAGATCTCCCTACTTTAAAATATTGAAACTTACTTGAAATTTATCTTTCTCTTAGCTTAGCACTTTAATACGGTTTAAGGCTCTCATTGATTTTATGTTTCATTCTCATTTTACTGTTACTCATTCTATTGAAAGGTTGTTTAGTTTTACATACTAGTACTATTCTATAAGTACTAACGTCCCATTTGCCGGGGGTGCTGCATCTTTAATGGATGCAGGTGGTTCCACAACAGGCGGTATTGATCAGTGGTAGCAGTACACCCTCTCCGCAGTTGACTTGGTGAGCCCCATTTATTTCGGGGTCTTGTATCTCATGTCCTCTATGTATATTGTTTTGAGGTATAGCCGGAGCCTTGTTTCCGGCACTATCACGCTAATATTTTTGTATCTATTAGAGGCTCCATAGACATAGTGTGGATTGTACCTCAAGTATGGGGAAGTCAAACTAGTAATGTTGTAATTGTATCACGCGTTCCACTCCTAAACTATGAATGTGTAACATAATATTTTTGAGACATATAAATGGCGTTACTATTGGAAATTAATTTGGTGTTGTTCACATGATCTTCTCAATCTAATTAATGAGAATATATGTTCTCTTTACTCATGGGTACGTTTGGGTAGAAGGCATTGTAGAGGCTGCTTGGCCTAGTTATCTCTGTTGAGCACCGGTCGCGCTCTCCGAGGTCAGGGCGTGACAAGCTTGGTGTCCAAGCCGAAGGTTTAAAATTGTCCTAGGATGTCTCAGAGCTGTGTCTAGTAGAGTCCTTCTTATATGTGTGTTGTCGACTACATATATAATTAGGAGGCAACTTGGGCATTTAGGAATAGTATCGTTATTTGATGTTCTAGATCGTGCGATAGAGCTGATTGTAAGACTGTTCCTCCTCGAACTCATGTATTGCTCTAATTTTCCTTATATGGAACCTAGGAAGAAAGCAAGAACTAACAAAGGAGTTAATGCCACCCCATGAATGGCAGTTGATTCTATACCTAATAATGCGGGTGAGCACCAGAGGGTTGAGGATATTCCCCCAGCTACTACACCGCCTGATTCTACTACTCCTGCTTCGACTGCACCAATCCCAACTCCTACCGAGGGTGCAGTTGTTCAACCTCCAGCCCCAGCTTCAAGTCCCGGTGTCTCTGATGGGGATCTTAGGGGAGCCATACAGATGTTGACTCAGATAGTGGCTTCCTAGGCCTAGAGATCGAATGTTGCACCTACTTCTTCAAGTCAGCTAGGGGATTCCGCTAGTTCCAGGGTGTATATGTTTCTTTAGTTTGATCCTCTAGTGTTCACAGGTACTGATCCTGAGGAGGACAGACAGGACTTTACTTATGAGATGCACAAGACCCTTTGAGTTATGCATTCTACTAAGACAGAGGGAGTGGAGTTGGACTCCTACCTCCTGAAAGGGGTGGCCTCTTCTTGGTTTGAGTTGTGGGAGGACTTCCGTGAGCAGGGGAGCCCTTTGGCGAGGTGGAGTGAGTTTGTCGACACCTTCATTTACCATTTCTTGCCTGCCGAGACTAAGGCGGCCCGTGCCGCTGAGTTTGAGAGCTAGAAGCAGGGTAGCATAAGTGTGTAGGAGTACCATATGTGGTTCCCGCACTTGTCCAAGTACTCCATTTGCATGTTTCCCACTATGGATGCATGAGTGCGCCGATTTGTGCAGGGCCTTAGCCCCATGGTTATCATTGAGGATGCTATAGCTGCATTGAATTCTAATATGAACTAAGGGATGATGGTGGTGGTTTCTCAGCAATAGAGACCCGCAAATTGAAGAATAGATTGGAGGATCGTCAGGGCCATCCCAGTCCTTTACTTAGTCTTTGGTCAGTGCATAGCCAACAGGACCCAGTCAGCAACAACTGAGTCGTTTCAAGACCAGTTAGGGAAATAGGGGATCCTACCAGTAGGGTCGGCCTGGAGGGAGATTCTAGCAGTAGCTGGAGGACTAGTTAGGGCCTGCTTCATGGACCAGCCGATATGTTACGGGTACGGTATCAGGGGTCATATTCAGAGGGATTGTCGTTCGTCCCGCCAGAGTATGGGCAGGGGTATGGCACAGCCATCCAGTTCTGTAGCCACTACGTCCGCAGCACCTTCTCCAGTTCGAGGTACTCCAGCACCCACAGAGCATGGTGCAGTTAGGGCTGGTGCACAGAGTTTGGGAGGACCCAACCGTTTCTATATTATGAGGGGTCACCAGAGTTTTGAGGCTTCTCCAGATGTTGTCACAGGTATATTGACTTTCCAATCTCATGATGTATATGCCTTTATAGATACCGGTTCCACTTTGTCATATGTCACTCCCTATGTTGCTATAGAATTTGGGATAGAACCGGAACAACTTCATGAGCCGTTCTCTGTATCTATTCAAGTTGGTGAGTCTATATAGGGATTGTGTCATCATGGTGTATAGTTGGGACACCATGGAGGATCACATTGAATTAGGAATGGTCAATTTTGATGTAATAATGGGGATGGATTAGCTTTATTCATGTTTTGCCAAGCTTGATTTTCGAACTAGGACCGTTAGGTTTGAATTCCCAAATGAGCCAGTTATTGAATGGAATGGGGATGATATAGTGCCAAAGGGTAGGTTTATCTTAAGGCCACGAAGATGATCAAACAAAAGGGTGTATTTACCTTTTGGTTTGGGCTACAGACACTGATGCTGAGGTTCCTACACTTGAGTCTGTGCCAGTGGTGAATGAATTTCCGGAGGTATTTCCTGATGGACCATTGGGATCCCACCAGACAGGAAGATTGATTTTGGAATTGATGTGATGCCAGGCACACAACTTATATCTATTCCATCCTGCATAATGGCACCAATCGAATTGAAGGAACTAATGGAGCAATTGAAGGACTTGTTAGTGAAGGGTTTAATCCGACCGAGTGTGTCGCCTTAGAGTGCACCAGTTCTCTTTGTAAGAAAGAAAGATGGGTCACTGAGAATGTGTATTGAATATTTCCAACTCAACAAGGTCACAATTAAGAATAAGTACCCACTACCAAGGATAGATAACTTGTTTGAGCACTTACAGGGTGCTAAGTATTTCTCCAAGATTGACCTAAGATCAGGGTATCACCAATTGAAGATCAGGGAACATGATATTAAGAAAACAACTTTTAGGACCCGATATGGGCACTTCAAATTTCTGGTAATGTCTATTGGGCTAACAAATGCCCCTATAACTTTCATGGATCTTATGAATCGAGTCTTCAAGCCTTTTATTGACTCCTTTGTGATAGTGTTCATAGACGATATTCTTGTATATTCACGAAGTTGAGACCACCATGTCGATCATCTCAGGGTAGTTCTGCAGACTCTATATTAGCACAAGTTGTATGCAAAGTTTTCGAAGTGTGAATTTTGGCTTGAATATGTCATATTCTTGGGTCATGTCGTTTCCATAGAAGGTATTAAGGTTGATCCACAGAAGATCGCAGTTGTGAAGAATTGGCCGAGGACTACAACACCAATAGAGATTCGTAGATTCTTGGGTTTAGCAAGGTATTACAGAAAGTTTGTCTAGAGGTTTTCTACTCTTGCCTCCCCATTGACTAAATTGACGTAGAAGGTAGTTAAGTTCCAATGGTGCTTGTGAAAAGAGCTTCCAGAAGTTGAAATCAAGATTGACTACAACACCAGTGTTGACCCTACCAGAAGGTACATATGGGTTGGTATATTGTGATGTTTCAAGAATCGGACTAGGGTGTGTATAGATGCAACATGGCAAGGTGATCGCTTACACTTCTAGGTAGCTCAAAAATCATGAGAAGATCTATCCAACACATGACTTAGAGCTCACGGCGGTGCTTTTTGCATTGAAGATTTCGCGTCATTATTTGTATGGAGTCCATGTGGATATATTCACAGACCATAAGAGCCTTCAATATATTTTCAAACATAAGGAATAGAATCTAAGGCAGAGAAGATGGCTTGAGTTACTCAAGGACTATGACACAGATATTCTATATCATCTGGTGAAGGCTAATGTCGTGGCGGATGCTCTTAGCTAAGCATCCATGGGTAGTTTGGCTCACTTAGAGACACATCAAAGGTCGTTGGCCAAGGAAGTTCACCGGTTTGCTAGTTTTGGAGTTCGTCTTGCAGACTCTAGTGAAGGAGGAGTAATTGTGCAAAATATGGCCGAATCATCGCTTGTTGTGGAAGTCAAGGAGAAGCAGTATGACAATTCATTGTTGGTAAAATTGAAGGAGGGAATTCATAAACATAAGACCATGGATTTTTCTCTTGGCATGGATGATTGTATGCTAAGATACCAAGGGCAATTATGTGTTCCTGATGTACATGGTCTTTGGGAAAGAATCATGATCGAGGCTCACACTTC
Source organism: Nicotiana tabacum (assembly GCF_000715075.1). Taxonomy (NCBI): domain Eukaryota; kingdom Viridiplantae; phylum Streptophyta; class Magnoliopsida; order Solanales; family Solanaceae; genus Nicotiana; species Nicotiana tabacum. The sequence goes on along the minus strand of NC_134096.1, from coordinate 147,166,276 downwards.
CTGGTATTCCGTGTATCCAGGTTGTACAAAGATGTACCATGATCTTAAGGAAGTCTACTAGTGGAATGATATGAATAGGAATATAGCGGACTTTGTGGCAAGATGTCCACATTGTCAACAAGTAAATGCCGAACATCAAAAGTCCGGTGGGTTGGCACAGAACATAGAAATTCCGATATGAAAATGGGAGATGATCAATATGGAATTTGTGGTGGGACTACCTTGCACGCCTCACAAGTTTGACTAGATTTCGGTGATTGTGTACAGATTCACCAAATCAGCACACTTCTTACTTGTTAAGGCTACCAACATTGCGAAACAGTATGCTCAGTTGTATATGAAGGAAATAGTCAGGTCGCATGGCACTCCAGTTTCTATTATCTCCAATCGAAGGGCACATTTCATAGCGAACTTTTGGAGGAAATTTCATCAAGGTTTGGGTACTCAAGTGAATCTTAGTACAACTTTCCATCCACATACCGATGGGAAAGCAGAACGGACCATTCCGAAGCTTGAGGGTATGTTGTGCGCTTTGTTCTCGAGTTTAAGGGTAGCTAGGATGATTATTTTCCACTCATAGAATTTGACTACAACAACAGTTATCATGATAGCATTCAGATGGCGCTGTTCGAGGCTCTATATGGCAGGAGATATAGATCTCTTATTGGGTGGTTCGAGATTGGGGAAGCAGAGTTGATAGGGCCCAAACTCGTGCATCAAGCTATGGAGAAGGTTAAGATAATTAAGGAATGGTTGAAAACTGCCCAAAGTCGTCAGAAGTCCTATCGGGATGTACGTCGTAGGAATTGGTGTTCCAAGAGGATGATTGGGTATTCTTGAAGGTTTCCCCCATAAAGGGTGTAATGCGATTTGGTAAGAAAGGAAACTAGAGTCTGAGTTATGTCTGACCATATAGAATCATCCAGAGGATTGGTCATGTGGCTTACAGGCTAGAACTACCCATAGAGATGTCTTTAGTGTGCCCGGTGTTTCATGTATCCATGTTGAAGAAGTTGGTTGGAGATCTGTCGCTTATTGTTCTAATAAAGACTATAGAGGTTAATGAGGAATTGAATTATGAAGAGATTCCAGTTACCATTATTGATAGGCAAGTTTGAATGCTGAGAAACAAATAGATTGCCTTCGTGAAAGTGTTATGGCGAAAGCAACAAGTCGAAGAGTCTACCTGGGAAGCCGAGGAAGAGAGAAAGAAGGCGTGTCCTCATTTATTTGAGTAGCTATGTAGTTGTGTCCACGAAAAATGTTAAAGAGCTAACTTTCTACAAATTATGTTTCCCCTGTAAAGCTTATGTTAAGGATACTCTTTTTTTAATGTAGTGTTTATGGCGTTGTAGCCGGTGTTGTTTACATGTTGTTCTACATCATTGTGTTGTGGTTATGCTGTTAGGACTGGTTTTGGGATTCTCTGGCAGGTGGATATGCCCAATTACAGGGGAGACTCTTACGAAAGTTTTGGAAATTCAGGGAGTTAGGAAAGAATTTGCAACTGCTGGTGTGAGAAGTAACAGTGGGGTCACATTGGATGCTAATTGCGGATTTTGACCCTCATTCGAGGAAGAATGATCCTAAGAGGGGAAGGATGTGAGGCCCCATAAAATTTCACCTAAAACCTGGGGTGTTGGGGAGTTAAAGAAAAATATTTGCATAACAGGGCGTTTATACGATCCATTATGCGGCCGCAGAACTTCTCCGCGGACCGCAGATCCGCCGCTGAGTAAAGCAGAGAAATGGGCCAATTTTGGAGGTTGTTTTATGGTCAACTATACGATTGCATAATCCTTTCATGGGCCGCACATCCGTCGCAAAAATAACATGAAGATTTTCGGAGGGAGATTTTGCGGTCCATTCTGCGACTGCATAATTGATATGCGGGCCACATAATTGATATGCGGGCTGTAGACTGGACCAGAGCAACCTAGTTTTTTAGACCGTTGTTGTGGTCCATGTTGCGAGCCGCAGACCTGATCTATGGTGCACTCTACGATCGTAGAGTTGAGTTCGGAGGGTCCATTTTTTAATTTTTAAAATCTGACCCCATCTGATTAAAAGCCATTGGGTCTCGTTTAGAAGGCAAAGATCTTCAATTTTAGAGTGAGGGGAGTGCTTTAGAGAGAGAGGAGGAAGCCCTAAGTAATTTGTTCATCAACCCTTGCTCAAGCTTTGAAATTCAACAAGTGAAAATTGCAAGGTCTTTATCCAAGAGGTAAGGTTCTACTCTCTAGCCCTCAATTTCGGGATTGGACTGAAAGTAGGTAATGAGAAGTGTGATTCTTGAGTATTATTTAAGCATGCATGTACCATCAAGGTTGGTGGGAAGTTTATTGAGCTCAAATGGGTAAACATTGGGTTGTGGGATTAAGGAATCCACCATAGGAGAACCTTGAAACCTTAATGCACACCTAGTGCTTGATAAAATGCTCAAATAAGCTGAAACCCCGAATATCTTCCTAATTATTGTTCAAATTTGTCATGTTTCTAATAGATTGAAGTCGCAAGTATTCCTGGATCATTGTAGTGATGTAAGGAATCACAAGCTAGGTATGTTGGCTAAACTCCTCTTGCACAATCAATTTCCACAATATCCTCGTAAGTTGCGATTATGGTTGGCTCAATTTCTTATTTCTCATGTTCTGAGTCCTTCCTAATAAAAATGATTATTCTAAAATAAATCTTGTCTTGAAAGATGTATGCACTCAAAATGTGTTCCAAATGTTCTTATGATATCATGATTCCCTCCGAGAATGTAATCTAGTATGGTCAATGTACAAAAGGTGTTATGATTTAAAATCATGTTTCAATTGCAAGTTTGTATACCTAATTGAGGAAGAGAAGCTCAATGTCTTTAAGAAATTTGTTTGCTCATATGTGTACTTAAAGTCTTGATCTGAAAATCACTTATTGATGATAATCCATGGTAACACTTTAATGTTATAGAGGTGAGTATGGAATATGAAATACGGTCGACGTGCCGAGAATGATATTACAATTGTGGCCACTAGTGCCAATGAAATGGGAAGATGTGTGAAAGATTATGAAGTGAGTTGTAAATCCTACAAATAATACATGCTTTGGGAGTATCGTTTAGTAACCGAGAAAGGGTAGGTCAAAATAACCTAACCCCAAAACTACACATGCCAGTGTAGGAGTGATTGCGGGGTAAATCCCCGTGCTGATTTGATGAGATTGTTTTCCCCTTATATGGGATGAGATTGATGTGTTGAGATATTTCTTCTTAAATGGGATGGGATTATTGCTAGCGAGATTTGATATGATGTCGACCAAAACAGAATTGTGGTGAGACGTCTTAGCCGATCGGGCATAGATCGGACGCCATGTCGCACACATGGTGATGTTGTGATTGGATGTGGCGAGATGAGATGATTTACCTGATCGGGCTGAGATCGGACTCCGTGCTAAAAGCACGGTGGTGTATCGGTACAAAACATCTCCCAGCTTCAAAATATTGAAACTTACCTGAAATTTATCTTTTTCTTAAGTTGGCACTTTAATACTGTTTAAGGCTCTCGTTGATTTCGTGTTTCCTTCTCATTTTACTATTACTCGTTCTATTTAGAGTGTGTTTAGTTTTACATACTAGTATTATTCCATATGTACTAACGTCCCCTTTGCTGGGGGCGCTGCATCTTTAATGGATGCAGGTGGTTCCACAGTGGGCGGTATTGATCAGTGATAGTAGTACACCCTCTCCTCAGCTGACTTGGTGCGCCCCCTTCTTTACGGGGTCTTGTATCTCCTGTCCTCTATGTATATTGTTTTGAGGTACAGCTGGAGCCTTGTTGTCAGCACTATTACGCTACTCATTTTGTATCTATTAGAGGCTCTTTAGACATAGTGCGGGTTGTGCCTTGGTTATGGGGAAGTCAAACTAGTAATGTTGTAATTGTATTATGCGTTCCACTCCTAAACTATGAATGTGTAATGTTTTATTTTGGAGACTTATAAATGGCATAATTATTGGTAATTAATTTGATGTTGTTCACATGACTTTCTCAGTCTAATTAATGAGAATATATCTTTTCTTTACTCATGGGTAGAAGGCATTGTACATGCTTGCTTGTCTGGGTTATCTCAGTTGAGCACCGGTCGCGCTCCCCGAGGTCGGGCGTGACAGAAGAATGCCTTGATTAAAGTATTAAGTGAAGCTTATGTGCCTACCAGTATCACTAGCGGGGAGATGGCTAACATGGTAGGACAGGTACTGGAGAGTCACAAAATTACTTTCCACGAAGTGAGTTACCGTTAGAAGGGTTGAGTCACAACAAGACATTTCTCATTACAAAAAGTTCATTGCCAGTGTCCTGATAGATGGAGATTCGTGCCTGAACATATGCTCACTGACTACTTTGAAAAGACTTGAAAAGGCCTGCATGAGAAATGGATGGGAAGCATTAATGTGAAAGTGTTCGATGGATCTCAGATAGCCAGTATTGAGGAAATCAATCTTGATCTTCAGATGGGCACGACCTGGTTTGATTTCGAATTCCAAGTGCTAGACATATCCGCCACCTACAACTTGTTATCGGTACGACCATGGATACACGTAGACGGGGCAGTCGGTTTTACTCTACGTCGGGTTGTGAAGTTTTAGAGGAATCATCAAGAGGTAATTATTCACGAGGATGGAAGCAACCCTATCTACACCAACCATACCGTGCTAGTTATCGAGAACAGTAGGAAATTGGGAGGAAAAACATACAACCGCATTGAGCGGTTAAATGCAAGAAAGTGAAGTTTCCTAGTAGTTTGGTAGACTTTCAAAGATAAGTATAGAATTCTTCGTATTTATCTGCAAGACTCTACTAAACCTGCTCATGACTCGTGAGACCTAAGTAACCTAGTGCTCTGATACTAACTTGTCATGATATAAATCCCACCGGAGCCGCGATGGTTCCTAACACTACTTGCCAGCAAGCCAACGGTCTCATTATATCTTAATCATTTGAATATATCATAAGTATCTGATAAAAATAATTGAAAAATTTCTACAACTATCCCAAAAATCTGGTGTCAATTAGTACATGTCCACTACTGAGTATCAAACATAAACAAATCCCTAGTAGAACTGTCTGAGTAATAGAATAGTACTGAAGAAAATAGAGGAAACGAGAGTCAAGGCATGCTGATGTCATAGCACCCTTTATGTCTCCAACCAGGTATTAGCACGGATCTAGCGATCACCACGTGCTGATGCACCTGGATCTGCACACGAAGTGCAGAGTATAGTATGAGTACAATCGACCCCATGTACTCAATAAGTAACAGAACTAACCTTGGGCTGAAAGCAGTCACGAGCTCAGAAGAAGACAATCAGCTTCCAATGTAATGACGACAAAAGTATAATAATGACAATAACAATAAATAACTCAAAGGAATTAACATAGTTGACTCGTTCATATTACAGAAATTTAGACATGATATCAAGTTCAACAGTTGAAGCCCAAAACTGATAGGAACAAGTCAGTTACAGCTAGCATGAGGAATGGTACATCTCTATGCCTACATGTCAAATATGCATGTCAAATGGATGATTTCACAGTGATATTCCCAAGTACTCTCACTCTCAAAATACTCAATCTACCTGTCTCAAATGCCCACTCATCATACGCACGCAATCACTCATCACTGTACAGGTGTCTGGCATCAATGCCACTCACCAATGCACATGCACATGTACATATCACTATGCCTGCGCTAACTCTTGATATGTCAGATTCCACAGGGGCAGATCGTGCACAATTTCTAATCAAAGCCAATAAGGCCTAATGCGGCATGTAGCCCAATCCACATAATAATAATAGTAATAAAGCCAATATGGCTTATTGCGGCGTGCAACCCAATCAACAATAACACTCTCAACATGGCTCTAAGGCCCACCTCAATCATCAATCTCTCAAGCCTCAAGGGCTCACAATATCATTCCACTCAGCCCAACAATGATAACATGCGATGTAACAATGAATGATGAACATATACTGAGATATGATATGCAAACGAAGAACCATGACTAAGTCTAAAATTACTGTTAATGCATATAACTCAAACAACATAAATAGCGTCATTAGGTCTCAATCGAATAAGCACATAGCCTAAACATGATTTCTGACATGAATCAAAACTCAATTACTCTAACAAGTAGGAATTACATGGATAACACAAGACTTGAAAGCAACAAAGTAAAAAAATCAACCCGGATTATGATTACCACAGTTCCAAGGATAAATACCCTCAATTCCAAGTTTAGAAATGTTACATACCTCAAAACGCGTAAATCAATACTCCAACAAGCCTTGCCTCGTGAATCGGCCTCCAAACGACCAGAATCTAGAAAAATCAACTTAATATAATCAATACGTGCTATGGGAATTGATTCCATAAGTAAAGCTAAGATCTTTAACAAAAAATCAAAAAGTCAACCCCGGGCCGTACCTCGGAACCCGACAAAATTCACAAATTTCGAACACCTATTCAATTACGAATCCAACCATACCAAAATTATTTATTTCCAACCACAAATTGACCCTCAAGTCATCACATCTCACTCTCCAATAACATAGTCTAAAACCCCCAAATTTCACTTCAAAATCACATAAACTAGGTGTAATAATCAATATTTATCAATAAAAATGATGAATCTTCACTTACCTCTTCTATTATGGTGAAAGGTTCTCCAAATATTGCCCTTAGCCGAACTCCACAACTCCAAAAATGAGAAAAATGCCAAACCCTTCGACATATAAGATCTGTCAGTAAAATCGCATGTATGATCAAAATCACCGCTTCTGTGGTCAAAATCTCGCACTTGCAAGCTTCACTTAAGTCCCCGACCTTATGCACTTGCGGCCATATTAACGCACATATGGGACCTTTTATGCGGTACTTGTTTCGCACTTACGGATTCCCAAAAATATATCCATTCTTGCTTCTGTGCTCAACTAACCGAATCTACGGTCTCGCAGATGCCGAACCTACCTGGCACATGCGCCTTTCCCGTATCCATCCAAACACCGCTCCTACAGACCTTCATGCGCACAAGCGCATCCGCTTATGCGGGAACCCCTTCATATCTGCAACCTCTCCTCAACCAAGCCGACCTCGCAGAAGTGCACAAGTTTCCGCACCTGCTATCAGCACCTCGTAGGTGCGCTTACAGTAGACTTGAAACCATCAACATTTCCTTAAGTCAAAATTTCAATCCGAATCGCACCTAAGGCCCTCAGGACACCATCCAAACATAACAACATGTCCTAAAACATGATATAAACATAGTAGAATCCTCAAATCACATCAAAATAATGAATCACATCCAAATTCAAGTCTAATGAAATAAATGAACTTCCAACTTCTAAAAATGTTGCCGAACCGCATCAAATAAACTTCGAATGGCCTCAAATTTTGCACACTAGTACCAAATGAGAAAACAGGCCTTTTCCAACACCAGGAACCAAAATCCAAACCCGGCGCCAAAAAAATCAACGCTCGGTCAAACCTCTCAAACTTCCAATCCATCAACCTTCCAACTTTCGCCAAAAAGCCCCAAACAAACATACAGACCTTTGAATCAATATCCAAATATACGCCTAAGTCCAAAATAACCATACGAAGCTATTAGAACTGTCAATACTCCATTACACAGTTGTCTACATGAAAGCCAAACTCATGTTAACTCTTTCAACTTAATCTTCCAAAATTGGGACTAAGTGTCCCGATTCACTCCAAAACTTCCCCGAAACAAATCCAACCACCCCGAAAGTCACATAACCACAAATAAGCATAGAAGAGACAATAAATAGGGTAACAGGGCTACAATATAGAAAAAGACCGGCCGCGTCATTACAATACCCATGCTCTTCCACCTTTTGAACATTTTAGTAAAGATGGTGCAGATCATGCCCCCAAGATCCCCAAAAATAATGTTGTTTTCCCCTCGGGATACAAACCACCATCTAGTGACATTGAATCAACTATAAATTGGCAGTCCGAAAATTCTATTTCTCAAAATAGAATCTTGAACAACATAGATAGCACTTTTAAAAATATTGCACACACTCACAATAAAATGCTTAGAAAAGTGGAAAAATATTGAGAAAAAAGTTGAATAGGTTGTAGAGAAGCTTTCTTAGCATGAAGAACTCATCAAAGCCTTAGAGCTCAAGTTAGCAAGCTTGCAGTACGATATTTGTCTGTCGGTTACTTCTCTTTTGCATTTCTTCCAGTAGCAGCAGAAAGAGATGGTGTCTTTAAGAGAACAAATAAACCTCACGAAAACCTATCACTTTGTTACCAGACACCCAGAAGTTCTTAGGTCACTTCTCTTCCTCCCAAGTATATTCTCTTCCCAAAGTTATTCCCTTCCTCGGCTAGATTTTCATGTAACACTCCATATATTTGGATTAGGCATGAATGTGTAAAATGAGTACATAGAGTGACGTGCATAAGATTTAATAAAATTGACAAAGTTTATGGAAGGTCTGTCTTCCAGCCTGATGAAGTAAAAATCTATTAGGAATTCAAGAAAACATAAAACACTAAAGTTGTAGTCCTTTGAAATGCCCGAACTGATCTCCGTGTAATAATTTACATGTTTTTCACTGGACAATGCGCAGTCTGCATGCTTAGCTACACGCTCAGCCATCACGTGCATGGCAACGCACTTGTTGTAGTGCCACCGTCCTTGCTGCACGATCAGTTGCGCGGTTGGGCCCTCAATTGCCTGGGCGCGCACCTGAAGTGTCCTTTTTAAAGCCCTACCTTGTTCCCTATACCCATACCTATAAATTTTCTATAGAAAGGGAAGATCTCGAGAACCCAACTTCCTCCAAGGTCTGTCCATCATCCAAGGTAAGTTCTAATATTGATTGTAGGTTTATTTCAATTCACCAACACCTTATTAATATGGGTAAACCATTCAAATCATTAGGTATTTGATTGAGACATTGTTGTCGAGAAAAGAAACCCTAGAACGTGAATTCAAGATGATTGAACGTTCACCCTCTAATTTATTATAGCATTTGATTAATGATTATAGACTCTAAATTCATGAGATATGAGTTGACGGGTTTGATATAAAAGCATGAACGGTTATAGGTTTGGGTTGTTGTGTATGACCCCCGGAAAATTTTGAAGTACTTAAGCGCTATTAAGAAAGTTGATGTGTGCTAATTATATTATTTTATGTGCAGACGAGGACTATTAATATGACGGATATCAATTTGATACGATAATAAGTGTATGAGGCATATTATAAGTGATACGGGTTCTAAGGAGACCCCTAAGACTAAGTCAAGTTGGAAATTATATGATAGACTAAAGTTCCAAATGAGTACGCACAAGACCAAACTTTGGGCAAGCATATCTTCATATATATAACAGGTTATGTGATGAACAGACTTTCAAATACATATACTTTGAGTCTAGTTTCTAAATCCTCAAACCGTTCATTATTTGGACACTCCTACAAGAAGTAATGATAAAATTACCAAAGGTTGGCAGAATGTGATTATGCGGCCACTTCTGCGACCGCAGAATGGTCGCAATACTGACCAATTTAGCCTAGTTCTAGGCACCAGTTTTGCGGTCCATTGTGCAGACCGCATACCCATTCTGTAGTCCATTCTGTGACAGCAAATCTGAGTTCGGAGAGTTCATTTTCCTATTTTTATAACCCGACCCCATTTTGATAAATAGCCTTTGGGGCTCATTTGGAAGACAAAAACCTGATATTTTTAGAGAGAAGTGAGAGTGTTCTAGAGAGAGGAAGAAGCTCAAGTGCTTTGTTCATCAACATCTTGTCCAAGCTTTGAAATCCAACAAGGAAATCTCACAAGATCTTCACTCAAGAGGTAAGGATCTAACCCTAGTCTTCAATTTCGAGTTTGGGGTAAAAGATGGGTGATGGGGAGTATGATTTTTGGGTGTAAGAGTATTATTTATACATGCATGTACTAATAAGGTTTATGGGAAGATTGTTGAGCTCAAATAAGTAAGGATTGGGTTGTGAAGTGAAATAAATATTGTGGAAGAACCTTGTAACTAATTTGCACATCTAGTGTTTGATAAAATGCTCAAATGAGCTGAGACCAAGAATATCTTCCTAATTATAGTTCACTTTTGTTATGTTTCTAATTAGATTGAAGTTGCAAGGACTTTCGGAATATTGTAGTAATTTAAGGAAAGTTCAAAGCGAGGTATGTTGGCTGAACTACTCCCTTAGAATTGAATTCCACGATGTTCCCGTAAGTTTCAAGTATTGTTGGTTCAAGTTCCTTATTCTCATGTTCTGAGTTGTTCCCAATAAATTCAATCATCTTGAGTAAGCAAAGTGTCGAGAATTATGTATTAAAAATGTGTTCCGAATGTTGCTATCACATTATGTTATCCTTCGGGAATGTGTTCAAGAATGATACGTGTGTTAAAATGTTATGGCTTTGAGTCATGTTTCAAATGAAAGCTAGTATGCCAAACTCTGTGAAAAAACTCAATATGCTTAAGACTCTTAATTGCTCACATGTGTATCTAAAGTCATGATTGGAAATGTCTTAGTATTGATAATCTATAAAGATGGTTGGAAGTGACATAAGTGGATTGGGGATGCTCATATGTGGCTGATTTAACTAATGTTATGCTTTATAAGTAGTTTCAATGTGTTTTGTCTTCTTACATATTCTTGGGTGGAAACTGTGTATTGCCCTTTTTGTGGATAAATATTTCAATAGTAAATGATGTGTTACTCGTTTATGATTTTAACTTGTGCTTCGATTGCCAACCATTCTACTCCATTTTTTGGAAAGAAATCCATTGTGTTTAAAGTCTTCATTACTAATTAACTTAAAGTTGTGATTTCCGTAATATTATATGTGTTGATATTTATGATGATGATACATGGGAGGGATGAAATAAAAGTGTGAAATATCAAATATGGCCACCGTGCCTTGAATAATGAATCTTGTGAATGACCAAAAGAGCCTAGGGAATATTGCCGTTATGATTGGTTGAAAGTACTAATGGAGATTTATACAATGTGAAATATGATGAGGTAAATATATTTGTATTTATGTTATTTTTATGTGCAAACCAAAAATGTTTTTGGGAGTATCGATAGTCACCGAGGAAGAGTAGGTTGAAATAACCTAACCCCGAAACTACACGTACCGGTGTAGAAGTGGATTGTGATTATTCCCCTTATTTGGGATGAGATTAATGTGATAAAATTATTTCCCCTTAGTTGGGATGAGATAATTGATAGTAAAGGATGATGTCGATCCACACGGCATTATGGTGAGATTGCCTAGCCGATCGGGTCGTGATCAGACACCATGCCGCACACATGGTGGTGATTATGCTTGAAATTGTAATTGAAATTGTGATTGTGGTTAATGTCTCAGATGGGATGGCCTAGCCGATCGGGTCGTGATCGGACTCAGTGCTAAACGTACGTTGGTATTAGTATTGTGAACATTGGTATTGTGAACCGTGATATTGTGAACCCAAACAAAAATAATATTATCTTCGTATTTTTGAAACTAATATGTCTTAACTTGGAAATTGGATATCATTGATTGTTGCCGACACTTCCATTCTTCAGTTCTATTGCACTTAGAGGCTCCATAGACAATTTGTGGGTGGTATTCGATGTTGAGAATCGAACTAGAAATGTTGGTCTTTGGAAAATATGTTTTTCATTATATCTATAAACTTGTAATAATTTTGAAATTATAAATGAAGCTGCTAATGGAAATGAAATGGGAGTCGCCAATGAAATCTTTTCAATGTTTTATTAATGGAGTACATCTCCTCTTTATTCATGGATGAGTTTGGGTAGACGAAAATCTAATAGGCTTTCTCGGCCGGGTTCATTCGGTTGAGCGCCGGTCGCGCTCCTCAATTTCAGGGCGTGACAAACTTGGTATCAGAGCCAGTTTTTAAAGTGTCCTAGGATGTCTCGAAGCCATGTCTAGTAGAGTCCTTCTTATCGGTGTGTTGTCGACCACATCTATAATGAGGAGGCTACTTGGAAATTTAGGAATTTCACAGTTCTTTAGTACTCCAGATCGTGCGATATAGCTCAAGATAGGAAGCTAATTTCCTCGTCATGTCTCATTTTCCATATGAGTAACCCATGAGTTCGAGCTAGCGAGGAGGGGATGAAAGAACCAGTTGCTAGGAGAAAATGTCTTTGTCTCTATTAATGTGACCACACCACCAGATCATGTGGTGAGAACACCTAAGAAATGAAAGAGGTTGTTTGTTCCGTTAAGCCGGAATGCTATAATTGTAAGAAGCGCCACTTGGGGACGTATTGTATGACTCTTAAAATATGTTATGGCAGTGGAATGAGAGGGCGCAAGAAGAACAAATGCCTCAGATTGGGTACACCTAGACCGGTTTGCCCGATATGTGGGAGGGAACATTTTACGTCATGTTGTGAGTAAGGTCAGGAGTGTGTTAAGGGTGGCAGGCTTTGGAAATTCCCAAGGCCCATACAGAAAACTGTTGCAGATATTTTTACTCCCGATCGGAAGGCCTGGAGGAAAGATAAGAGGGATTATTATGACTTATGCTAAAAGGGTAAATATCAGGTTAGTGGGGCGAGTCAACTTAGCCGACCTCATACCAACTGCGTGAAATATAGAAGATGTCGTTCGGGGGGTATGTCATATCGTACCAAGGTATGTTATGGATGTGGATTCAAGGGGCATCAGTTTAGGTACTGTCCTGTCAACCTAAAGTCATCAAGTAAGTCACTCCTTAGTACATCATTATGAACATGCATAATATTTCATTATTTTATATGTACATAAATATGGTCTTAACAAGACGCCGAATCACAAAACATTCCATGTACTTACTTTCTGAATGAGACGGATTATTCATGAAGCCACTCTATTACAAATTCTCTTATTTACAACATCTTGTGGAATTGAGCTCTATAATTATTTTCTTGAAGTGAGTTATAACCCTAGGTTAATACTACCCATTTATTTCCCCAAGTTTTCAACAAAGGGCTATACCTTATGAATTTCTTATTGGACCTTCTGATTCAAATGGATAACATCTGCTCACTTATGCTTATGAATGCATCGTCATAAAGTTTACCTATGTGGTATCAAATCCAATGTATAGCGGCCTAGTGTTGAGATCCTTCTAGAGCCACTATTTTTCTCTCCGGCGTATGTGGCTCCTATGGTTTGAACAATAACATTACTCCTTTGTGAATATTATCATGTATCCTTTTCACTGTGTAGTAACATGAGAGCATGTATCAGTGCTTATCATATGTGTACATGTCAATTGAAAGGGGTCACTTGTTCGCAAAAATAGTTTCTGGGAAATTTGAGATTTTCCCAAATTCGTCACAGGAAGATCTTTTTGTTGGCCCATCTCAGTATGACTTTCATGTCCACTTAGATCATTCCGCAGTAAGTGGCTCACTTTGTTCCTAGTATTGTAGTTTCCCATGAAGTGGCCTGGTATGGCAGCTTGAGAGTTATTATGGTAGAAACATGTCTGGCTACATAGCAAATTGTTCATTCTCTCTAACCAATATATGATTTCACCCCAATATTAAGATGTCCTAGCTATGTGGTTTCACTCGTGAAAGGTTAAAATTAGATGCTTTCAGATTTTGGCACATATCGTGAGCATATTGATTTGAAAGACAAATTTGTCGTATCTCTAGTCCTCTCATATAGGTTCAACTATTGGCAAAGGTTAAACTATCAGAATGATAATAATCTCACAAGTGCTCAACTTCTTTTTTTCATCCTCATTGGCTTGTGGCATATCTATTCCTTGTGTTGGTTAATTTTAAGAGCGTAATGCAACTACATGTGTTTTGAAACCCATGTCACATTCAGGGTGCCAGAATATTCTCACTTCGAGTTAAACTGATTTTCTCTACATTCCAAGAGGCGACTGGTGTCACGTATTTGGCTATTTCTCTTTGAGGCTTACTATTGCCGAACAAGGCACATATGGAATGAAACAACTGTTGTTGTCATTTTCATGACTCATAGTCATCCAAGAATAACTGGTGCTAATGTCTTTACCCTCCCCATCATGCCTCCCATAGATCACATGTCTAAAATGATTCACTTCTTTTACATCTTAAGATCATGTACATGGTACCTACATTATTAATGCCTACTAGGAAACTCTATGCCTCATTTGTCGAATCAATGACGTCATCACAATGATTAACCATGCCAGCGCTATTGGTAGTAACCTTCACGTCTCTTAGGATATAACCACCTGAAATGCCCTACTAGTACATTGATGGAATCTTGAAATAAAAAAAAATCCAGCCCAATCTCGGAACTCGTTTTTACTATTTATAGTAACCTATGGGGGTTGAAGATTCAAACATGTCTAAGAAGAAGCGTCATCCCGTGATCAAATATATTGGATAGGAAGTTTTATGTTCATATGCAAGCTAGCACACATTAGAGTAATTGTTGGAGGTCGCCAAAGGTTTAATTGGGTGTTCGGCGTAGAGATTTAGAGTTGAAGAAAGTGAATGGGTTATTCTCAAGATTTTCACTATGAATATATTGGGTGAATTGTTAATAAAGGTAAAGTATGTGTAGTCATTTTAGGCCTTATGAAATCTTGAAGGAAATAGGCCAAACTATGAGTATGGTGTGTCCCTATTATTGTCCTCGGTGTACCCGGTGTTTCATGTGTCTATGTCTAAGAAGGTAGTTGGAAATACTTTGTCTGTCGTTCCGGTGAAGGTGAAGTTAATGGATAATTGGATTTGAGGGGTATCTATTTGCCACCTTTGTTGGATAAGTTCAAGAGTTGAGATTGTCTACATTGATGTGTTATGGAGAAGTCTGTAAGTCGAGGAGGCCACCATGAGGGCCAAAAGTGTTAAGGAAATAAAATCTTCTCACTTGAGTGTATAGTGAAATATTTGTGGACCGAAAGGTACTTTCTTTGTGTTACGATTTAAATATGTGCAGTTCATGTCCAGATGCTACGTTTGATAATGTAATGCCGGTAATGTTGAATTTTATATTATTTGTATGTTATGATGCTTTGTTAAGTTGTGGATGTGTTGTTAGGAGTTTTTTTGGTGTTACTCTGGTAGGTGGATATGCCCAATTACAAGGGAGACATGATAGACGAATTCTTTGAAGCTCTTATTGGTTTGGCCGGATATTATCGTGGTTTCGTATAGGGATTCTCATCCATTGCTGCACCTTTGACTAGATTGTCCTTGAATGGTGCTCCTTTCAGAAGGTCCGACAAGTATGATGTGAATTTTCAGAAGCTCAATACTACATTGATTCCCCAGTGCTGGTGTTGCCTACATGTTTCGGGTATTACACTTTGTATTATGATACATCACGTATTGGGCTTGGCGCGGTGTTGATGCAAGATGGTAGGGTGATTGCCTACGCGTCTCGAAACTTGAAGGTTCATGAGAGGAATTACCCTGTACATGACTTAGAATTGGTATCTATTGTTCACGTATTGAAGATTTGGAGGCAATATCTATACGGTGTTCCATGTGAGGTCTATACCAACAATTGGAATCTCAAATATCTGTTCAAGCGAAAGAACCTTAATTTGGAGCAGCGAAGATGGTTAAAGTTGCTGAAAGACTATGAGATCACCATTTTGTATCATCCCGAGAAGGCCAATGTGGTGGTCCATGTCTTGAGTACAATGGCTCAGAGTATGGGCAATTTGGCATATTTTGTGGCATCATAGAGACCACTAGCCATGGATGTTCAGGCTTTCCTAATCAGTTTGCGAGGATGGATTTTTCGGAGCCTAGCCGGGTTCTTGCTGTAAGGCCCCGTAAAAATTTTCCTAAAAAAACTCGAGGTTTCATGGTGCCGAGGTAGGCGTATGTGTTAATGATAGTTGGAGGAATATATTTGGCATAATTGGGCATTTCTGCGACCTATTATGCGGCTGCAGAATTACTCTGCAGGTCGCAACATGGCCGTAGAGTGAGGCAGTCATTTGGGACATTTTTGGATGACATTTCGTGGCCCATTATACGAC
Organism: Nicotiana tabacum; assembly: GCF_000715075.1. Lineage (NCBI taxonomy): Eukaryota > Viridiplantae > Streptophyta > Magnoliopsida > Solanales > Solanaceae > Nicotiana > Nicotiana tabacum. The sequence goes on along the minus strand of NC_134096.1, from coordinate 147,150,220 downwards.
CGCAAAACGATTTCGCGGGTCGCACACTGATCGCAGAGCCAGCATGGAAATTTTGCGGAGGGAGGTTCTGTGGCGCATTATGCGATCGCAGGACACGTCTGCGAACCGCATAATGGCTGTAGAGTGGGGTAGACCGGTCGAGTTCCGGAGGGCCATTTCGCATACCACAAAAGCATTATGCAGTCGCATATGCGACCGCAGATTCCACTTCGAAGCTTCATTTTTGGGTTTTTATAACCCGACCCCATTTCGTTATTTAGACCCTATGGGCCATTTCTGAAGGGAGAACTTGATATTTGGAGAAAGAGAAAAGGCTATAGAGAGGGAGAGAGTTATTCAAAATTATTCCCCAATTCTTACTCAAACTCTTGGAAGAATTAACATGGGAAGCACACTAGGTCTTCATCATAGAGGTAAGATTCTACACCCTATCTCTTAATTTCGAAATTTAACTATAAATGGGCAAGTAGTAAGATAATTCATGGGTATAGGAGTGGCTTATTTTGCTTGCATGATTGATCAAGGGATGTAGGGAGATTGTTGAGCTAAAATAGTAAAGAATGGGTTGTGGGATGAAGTAATCCTCCATAAAAGGACCTTGAAACCTTAATGTACACATAGTGCTTGATAAAATGCTCAAATGAGCTAGAACCATGATCTTCTTCCTAATTTTGGTTAAATTTGCTACTTTTCTAAAATAGATTGAAGTTGCTAAGATTTACGGAACATTTAGGGTTAAGGAAGCTCAAGTAAGGTATGTTGGCTAAACTCTTCTCTTAAAATTTAACCCCACAATATCCGTGTAAGTCCCGAGTTGCTTATTGTGAATCGAATACCCGGATAAGCTGGTGTCAAAAGACATCCGTGATGAATATGTAATTCAAATGCTCTTGTTATGTTGTACTACTAGTTTAGAATATGTTCAAAGTAGGGCTTGCATATCTAATTGACTTGACCTCAAGTTTTGTTTCAAAGTAAAGCTAATGAAAGCTTGTGTAAGAAATCGTACTGTGCTTAAAACTCCTATTTGCTCAAATGTGTGCTTAAATGTATTAAATAGAAATGCCTTGTTGTTGGAAAGTCCATGATGATGGTTAAAAGTGAAAAGTTATGCATGAAATATGAATCACGTAATGCAAAATGTGAATATGAAATGTGAAATATGAAATACGACAAATGTGCCAAGAGAAATAACACAATTATGACCACTAGTGCCAATGAAATGAAGAGATGTGAAAGAAATATGAAATGGGGTGATTGATAGAAAAGTGTGATGTCTCACATGAGACGGCCTACCTGATCGGGTCGTAATCGGATTCCATGCTGCACATATGGCGGTGACTGTGTTAGAATTGTAATTGAAATTGTGATTTGGTTGATGTATCATATGAGACGGCCTAGCCGATCGGGTCGTGATCGGACGCCATGCCACACACATGGCGGTGACTGTGTTAGAATGGTAATTGAAATTTTGATTTGGTTGATCTCTCGCATGAGACGTCCTAGCCGATCGGGTCATGATGGGATGCTATGCCGCACACATGGTGGTGACTTTATTGGAAATCGTATTCGAAATTGTGAATAGTGGTATACCGGTACCAAAGATTTCCTAACTTAAAATTTTGAAATTTATTTAAAACTTATCTTATATCTAATTTGATATTTGGTAATTGTTTGAGGCTTTAACTGATGTCATGACTGTCCTTACTTGCATTACTGCTCGTTTCTTTGAGAGAGTGTTTAGTCATATATACTAGTACTATTCAACAGTACTAACGACCCTTTTGCCAGGGGCGCTGCATCTTTAATGGATGCAGGTGGTTCCACAACAGGCGACACTGATCAGTGATAGCAGTACACCCTCTCCTCAGCTGATTTGGTGAGCCCCACATCACTCGGGGTCATGTATCATTTGTTCATTTTATCACCATGTTTTGAGTTATAGCCGGAGCCTTATTGCCGGCACTATCATTGTACTCTTTTGTATTTAGTAGAGGCTCCGCAGGCATAGCGTGGGTGGTATGTTAGTATAGGGAAAGTCAAATTGGTAATGTTGTAATTGTATCACACGTTCCACATCAAACTATGAAAGAGTATGTATTTTGAAACTTATAAATGATGTAACTACTGATAACAAGTTTGAGTTGTTGTTTACTTGATCCTCCTCACCGCTTACTTAATGAATTGGATTTTACTGTTATTCTTGAATAAGTTCGGGTAGAAGGTAATGTACAGGCTTGCTCGGTCGGGTTATCCCGGTTGAGCGCTGGTCGCGCACCCTGAGTTTGGGGAGTAACACTTGCTTGTGTGGTTTCTCGGTCTTCTCTATATGAGTGCATTAGGGCGCGTCCATATGATGACCCCTATTTGCTCGCCCTTAAGTACACAATGCAGAACAGAGATGCTAAGGAGGTTTCTATTAGAGATGATGGGGTGTTGCTGATGTAGGGCAGGATATGTGTGCCCAATATGGATGGGTTTCATGAGTCTATTCTTTAGGAGGCTCACACTTCGCGGTATTCCATTCATCCAGGTGTCGCCAAGATGTATCAGATTTGAGTCAACACTATTGGTGAAGAATAATGAAGAAAGATATAGTAGAGTATGTGCTTCGATGTTTGAGCTGTCAGCAAGTGAAGTACGAGCATTAGAGGTCGGGCGATTTTCTGAAGAGACTTGAGATTCCAGAGTGGAAGTGGGATCATATTACCAAGGATTTCGTTGTTGGGCTCCCACAGATTTTTATGAAATTTGACACAGTGTGGGTTATTGTGGATAGACTGACCAAGTCTGCACACTTCATTCCGGTTGTGACTACATATTCTTAAGAGTAGTTGGCTCAGATCTATATCCGTGAGATTGTTCGTCTCCATGGTATGCTGGTGTACATTATCTCCGATCGAGGCACGCTCTTCACATTGTATTTTTGGAGAGCTGTGCAATGTGATTTAGGCACACAAGTTGAGTTGAGTAGAACATTTCAAACTCTAGACAGCTGTGCTGTGTGCCTGTGTTATGGATTTAGAAGGCCTTACTGTCACAACCCAAATCGGAGGGCCACGAAGGGCACCCTGTGCCTTACTCAATCGAGTACCAGCATAATGTATCTTTCTTATCACACCGTCAAGGGTAAATAGGATAGAAGGGTTGTCATGAGATAACCAGAATAAAAGGTAAAGGAATAGTAGACATAGGATGATCCAACATGATATAGAAACTTATATATGTGGAATAAGGGCCTATAAGGCCGACATGATCATTTGTACACCCAACATAGGCCGACAAGGCCATACAAGTACCCATATACATGACATCTGTCGACAAGCATCTAAGAGTACATAAAAATCATAATGGTCGGGACATGGCCCCGCCATACCAATCAATACATGCCCACAACATACTGAACAAATAAGCAACTCCGGAGCAAGTGGAGTGCTCCAACACCTTTCACTGAGCAGATAGCCTACTAGGATGACTGTCAACCTTTCTATCGGGACTTACAGGCATGAAATGCAGCGTCCCAAAGGAAAAAGGGACTTCAGTACTAGTAAAATACTGAGTATGTAAGGCATGAAAAGAAGTATATAAAAGACGTGAAATAAACATGGAGCAAAGGAATCAATTTGTAAGTCTGAATAGCACAGTAATCATGAAATCTTCATAGTGTCATGTATATGGGTATAAATGTCATATCATACATATGTATATGCGTACATAACATCATCAACCCTCTGAGGGCATCCCATCGTATCATCTCGACCTCAGTGGGCAAAATCATAACTTATGCCAGTTGATCAGGTGGCCGGTACATATATAACACAGTAACCTTTCCCCATACCATATATACATATAATATACGCTTATATAACGCCATCTGGTTATTGTTCAATGTACATGTATATATGAATGCAATGCATAATGAAGTAAGTCAATAAGATCGCTCGGAATGTCATAAGATAAATATGCCTTCGTTTAATATCGTGAAATAAAATGTATCAACTTCTATATTTTCTGAGACCCATGAACAGACGATATAATAACATGACCCAGGGGGAATCAAGAACATAGGCATCCCTATTACTTCTAAGAATAGATTCATTTGTGAAAGTTGTATGTTTGATCATTTCGTTTGTATTATATGGATCATGCCAAAAGGAAATAAGAGATAGCCTTAACATGTCTTAACACAGTATATCCAATGACCATGTTGAAATTGTCTCATAGCACTTTAATCTACAACAACGATAATAATGTTATCGTTAAGCTACGAAAGATGCAACTATCGTACAACAAACGACAAGCTTATTTATTATTAAAACGGGCAGCATCTCCCTTGTTTTCCGTTATTTCCCCAAGTCTATAAAAAGAAAACGATCACATACGACCTTTAACTATATACTTTTAGCACCACAACACACCAAACAGCCCAATAACACAATTCACCCTACACAACAACAAGTGCACAAATGTCAGCAACAGAACTACTACTTAACACGACGAGCGGTAAGCTTGGATTGGAACTAAACCCCAACTATTTTTACCATCTCCCCTATACTTAAAACACCTTAAAACAGTCCAGAATATAAAAACATATATTGGTATGACATTCCAACCTTATATCCATCATAAAAGTAACATCAAACAACCCATTAAGATATTACAATAATATGGACAACTTCTAGGTATTGTGTGGTTGCTTATTCTCCTATTTAAAATGTCATCAACATAATAAAATTATTTTCCATCATAACAACAATACTAACATTATAACCAATCCATTCCCCGTGATTTCCAGCCATATGAAGTCATATACACAACTCCAAAATAGTCCAATAAGAGATAACAACTTCTTATACAACTTCAAGTTCTATCTTGAAATTCTTCATCCAAATAACTTAACCAACGCATATAAGCACCCGTAATGGCATCACAACACCATAGAGACTCTTTTCATCACTTAGGCTAACTTTTGAGGATAAGTCTAGGTAAAACCATCTTGGATTAGACTTGGAACCTTGGAGAGATGTTAGAGAGGTGTTGAGAGAGTTTGGGAAAATTCCTTGGTCGACAATAGCCAAAAATGAGGCGTCCAACCCCGTTAAAAGGTTCTAGGGTCGTCCACCACCAAAGTGGCTCCCATTGGGAGCTGCTAGTGCAGTCTCGCGAAAATGCGAATATGTCTATACTCTAATGTCGTATCGAAAAATGGTGTAATGTGTTAGATATTCTATTTGTTATGTGGAGAATCCCGTAATGCCTTGTATATTGGGAGAAGAGCTCTGCTACATTTGACCTAATTTTTAGTACATTTATGAATGTAACTTGTGATGACCTTTGCCAACTTTTGGTCCACAACTCGCTTAGCTTCAAAACATAACACAAGACTATCATATGCTGTTAATAACCCTAGTCTTACCCCAAAAGTACATGTTATAACATTCCCAACTTGTCTACTTTCGATGAAACTTATTTTCTTCTATTCGTTTAGCTTCTAAGCCTCCTAACCCTCTTGATACTTGTTATTCATGATCTTAAATATTTGTAACCTCCAAGGTAACATGATTAACTTACATTATGTACTTTCAAATATAATCTCATTTCTGAGCTTACATCAATTTACTTACATGTACTCTCACGTATGAAAACATGGGGTGTAACATCATTCGCTCTGGTATGAAAACTTATGCGCTTATCATTCTCATAACCTATAGCTCTTACGAATACTTTAATACTGTCGTTGCTATCTATGCAACTGTTCTGCGAATAAATCTGAAGGCCAGGGCATTCCCCCCTTTTAGGCCTCTTTCTCACACCGCAACTTGTGGTTGGAATTCATCCAATCTCGTAACTATTGTTACCTTCTATCATGTAGCTTGTACGACTTTGTCCTTGTATGTGCGACTTTGTGACCCTTCTCTTTTTTTTCCTCCATCCTTTAGCCAATCTCTAGGCCGCACTTTGTGAACATGTATAGAACTATGACAAGCTATCCTTCTAGGCATCTATAGTTGTACTAAAGTCCTTTTCTTGGTACTTTGTCGAACTTACGACTATTTCTATATCTTGTTTCATTGCCTCGGTTATCTATGCTTGTGGCTTTACTAAATCTAGGTAGATTATACTACACCATATCACTTAGTTCAGTTTATTATTTCCGAGATCTACTACCCAACTCCAGGTTACTCTCTCTCAGCTTATCATATATGTATAAATCTAAGTCCTCTAATGCTTCCTTATCACTGTTCATCTTAAGAATGATGGCCTAATCTTATCTCATATCCTAATCTCATCTCATACTTTGTAACTTTTATCCTTCCATTGTTGATTCAGCTTAATGTTTATCCATAATCCACCACTGATAACTTGAAACATCTTACGTAATACATTGTCACTAGGGTACAAGTCGCATCGAGGAACATTTGAAGTGATTTGCCTGATCTAACCAGGGACGATACTATACTTCAATAACCTTAGTTCATAGCATGCCAATGTGATTCATCTTACATGGGGGTATTCTAATCTTTGCAATTCATGAAATCCCTTTTATTTAAATCCTTACTCAATCAAAGGCATAAATGCCATCCTCTTATCTATCACAATTACACCCTTATTCTACTACCAGGGCAACATGTCATATTTTTTAATTACTCATAGTCTTAGACTCCTCTGAGTTCATTCGGGCTATACTGAGATTTTTATAACTTAAGGAAACCATCAGCTCTCTTATTTTGATGGGCTTAATCCCGAGGCCTTACCTATTCTTGTCACATTCTCACCCATCTTTTTAATACTTACTCCTATCAAGCTAAAACCTTGTTGCTCTACCATAATTTAGCTTGTGACCTACAAATATCTATTCATACTACTCGTAACCTTCCTTTCACTTGCTAGCACAATATACTTCCTTCCGTATCTTCTCAATTGTCTTTAATTGTAAGCAATTACTTTTTCTGGTCGTTCTGCCACTTGCTGCATAGATACTTAGCTTATCTTAGTGCCCGCGAATACTGGAATTCCCTGTAACTCATATGATTTCAAATATCACTTTTGACTTCCGTTCATTAGTCACGATAGGTGCCACATTCTTATGGAGTGCATCCAATGTTGTAGTGAGACTGTTGTTACAAGACCATTTCTTCTTCAAGTTACTATGCTTAGGTTGAAGCTTTCTTCCTCATTTCCTCAGATAGTGTTTCCTTGTAGTACTTAGGGGAGACCCTCTGAGTCTTGTAAAGCTACAAGCTTTTAACATCATATACCGAAAGGGAGGCGCCTTGGTGTATGTTGTTTGCTGATGATATAGTTCTGATTGATGAGATGATAAGAGGCATTAACGAGAGGTTGGAGGTTTGGAGACAGACCCTCGAGTCTAAAGGTTTGAAGTTGAGTAGGACTAAGACTGATTATCTGTAGTGCAAGTTCAGCGACGTGACGTGAGAAGTGGACTTGGACATGAGGCTTGAATCACAAGTCTTCTCCAAGAGAGGTAGTTTCAAATACCTTGGGTCAATTATCCAGGGGGTGGGGCGATAGATGAGGATGTCACGCATCGTATAGGGGTGGAGTTAATGAAATGAAGGTTACCATCTGCAGTACTGTGTGACAAGAATATGCCATTGAAACCTAAGGGCAAGTTCTATAGAGAGGTGGCTAGACTGGCCATATATTATGGGGTAGAGTGTTGGCCAGTCAATAATTCCCATATCCAGAAGATGAAAGTAGCAGAGATGAGGTTGTTCAGATGGATGTGTGGGTACACTAGGTTGGATAAGATTAGGAATGAATATATTCAGGAGAAGTTGGGCATGGCTCCCATAGATGACAAGATGCGGGAAGCAAGGGTTAGATGGTTCGGGAACGTGCGGATGAGAAGCCAAGATGATCCGGTTAGGAGGTTTGAGCGGTTGGCTTTGACGGTTATAAGAAGAGTAGAGGGAGGCCTAAGAATTATGGGGGTGAAGTGATCAGGCAGGACACGGCTCAACTTCAGATTTTCTAGGACATGGCTCTTTATAGGAAGGTGAGGAGGTCGAGCATTAGGGTTGAGGGTTAGGAAGGAGTCGAGCATTTTTCTCCTTTATTACAAAGGGGGATTAGTCTCTTAGGGTATTGTCTTGGACTATTAGTGGTGTATGTTAACTCCGCACTATTTTTCCATTTTTTCACTGTACTGTGGCATTATTACTGTTGTTGTTATTACTTTTCCATCTATTTTCTTTTTCCTATGATGCTTATATTATTTTTCTGATTTTTCTTGTTGTCACAAACTCTGTTGTCTATTTTCGTCTCCTTGAGTCGAGGGTCTCCTCGAAATAGCCTCTCTACCCCTTCGGGGTAGGGGTAAGGTCTAAGTATATTCTAACCTCCCAGACCCCATCTATGGGATTTTACTGGGTTGTTGTTGTTGACAAAAGTTCCCAAAAATTCTCTTCAAATTCCATGGATTAGATGTTAAATCTCCTAAACAATCATGTTATGTAATAAAAAAGGATCAAAATCACTTACCCAATAGTTGGTATGAAAATGACTCTGCACAATCGCCTTCCACCGAGTTTAGGGCTCAAAAATGTGATGAATGAAGCTAAGTCCCAAAATACACTACATATAATCAGCTGCAGATGTCGCATTTGCGACAAGAGGTTCGCAAATGCGACACATGCATCGCAAATGCAAAGCCTATCCCAACCCTGAGCCTATCGCAAATGCGACAACTGATCCGCAAATGCGAACCAGGCTCGCAAGTGCGAGAAAGCAATCGCAAAAGCGGACTTCTCCAGTCCCAGCTCCCCATTACAAATGCGATCAGGGGTTTGCATATGTGAACCCAGAACCCATCGCAAATGCGATATTAGTTCCGAAATTGCAAAAGTTGGTCCCCTAGCGCAACATCACAAAAGCGAGCAGGATCTCATAAATGCAGTAATTGCAAGTGCAACCATTTCCTCGCAAATGCGAGAACAGAACACCTGCAAAAATCCTAACCTCTCTCAAACTCTCCAGGACGCGTCCAAAACTCACCCGAGCCCTCAGGGCTCCACTACAACCATTTACACAAGTACATAATCATCATACAAACTCACTTGCGCTATCAAAATACGAAAATAACGTCCAAAACCATGAATCAGACAACAGAATACACGAAAATTACAATGAAACTTAACAATTGCAAAAAGACAACATACATCTAATTCCTATTAAACAAACTCGGAATGACACCAAATTTTGCAGACATGTTCCAAATGAAAAAATGAAGTCGTATAATGTCACAAAACCAAAATCTGATACCGATAGACATAAAGTCAAACCATGGAAACTTAGGAAAATTCTAAACCTTCAAATTGTCAACTTTTGCCAAAAGTACAAAATCAGCCTAGAAACCTCCGAATCCAATTTCGGGCATATGCCTAAGTCCAAAATTACAATATGTCCCTATTGGAATAATAAAAACTCCGTCCCGATGTCAAATACACAAAATTCAATCTTGGTCAACTTTTCCCACTTAAAGCTTCCTAGTTGAGAATCATTCTTCCAAATCAATCACGAACTGCCAAGGAACCAAAACAAACGATAAACACAAGTCATAATACACCATACATTTCTATACATGACCTCAAAACACCTAACTGAATACAAATTCTCATAATAACTTGTCGGGTCAATACATTCTCCCCTACTTAAACATGTGTTGATCCTCGAATGTGCTAAGAATCGTCCCAAAGCCATCAAGTCACTGTATAAAATCACCATGCCCTTATTCATGGGTGATCTCACTTCATCCCAATCTATAAAAGTCTGACAACACAATCTAACTAATGATCATTACCTTAACATTAGCTCACAACCATTAGAACCCAATCTCCAACATTAGCTTCCCAAATTAATTATGAGACACGATTCTTGCAACTATATGCTGTATAAGTCAGTATTAAACTGCATCAAGCCGTAACCATATCCCAAGTGTATTCAAATGATATTCCACATAACTTAGATACATAGAGCCATAGCTTCCGACCACAATAGTCATTCAAATAGCAAATACGGTACCGCTATCTAACATCCTATCAATAAAAACCTTGTTGCAAATCATCGAACACAACCAATGATGAAAGAAACACACAGAAACTCATAACCCCCCATCACATCAACCACTCATGGAACTTTCTTGCACGATAAGAACCAAGGCCAAAATCTAGGCTGACTAAAGACACTATAGTTCCAAACATAGCTTAATCATATCTGATGGCACTCAATTCAGCCCAATAACTTCACCTCATCCAATACATGTTGCTCTACCAATATGCCACACAAATCCTACCTATAGCCGCATACCATGCAATAAGTGCACCAAACAAGCGACCAATTTGATGTACCCAATAATTGAAGAGAATCAAATGAGAGAACCGCCCCGCAAGCTCAACGGATAACACCATGAAGCGCAATGCAATGAAGCCATCACATAAGGGAGAAAATCAACACAAGAATTAAGCACAAAGGATCATATCCCGATATAACTTTGATATGATGCGTGATCCAATCGAAACACCTGTACACATAGGATACGTCGAGCCGTGATGCTCACTATCAACAACCATATACACATCAACAACAAACACACAAAGTGCATGACCATAACCATGCAAAAATGGATATCACAATATACCACAAATAGAAAGACCACAACCAAGGCGTAATCAACCATTCAACACTGCGAGAATCATCTCGCTCGAATTTCGCCACAAGGCCCCCAACAGAATCGCATCAAGTAAAAGTAATCAACAGATCACAACCCATCATAGCATATGAGAGTAACACATGGAACATATTAGAACATAAATAAGATCCACTCCAATTGATAACACATCCCTCCACAATAACAGTGTTGGGTAGACAAATCCGCCCTGATGTAGAATACACATTCTCATTAGGCCCACTAATGGCCTCTAAATCAATTCTGATCCTCCCAAAATAGGTAGATAACAATAGAAATTTGCACAATAATCTATCTATTACACATGCCTATGAGAATCCTCTTCATCTTCAAATCCCTAGAATACCATAATCTCCCGATCCCAACTACATTATTCAAATTACTGACATATTCATCATACACAATCGTTCCACGAGAAATACTTCCATAATTCCTTATTGCCACATAGATAAATCTGAACATCAGTATTCAATCAATCAAGCCATTAACGTAATACATGTCAGGCATCTGCAAGTCAAAGCACAATGCGCCTTTTGGAGTGCGCACCCTTCTTAGGTGGTACCAGATAATGCTAGCATTCTTCTAAACACTTGAAACCATCCATGCTATCTAGAAATTGTGACTCCATACATGAGAAAAATCATAACACACAACATGTTCCTTATGCCGCTAGCAGACATCCAGACCAAGCCGTCCTCGACGCTATCAAGAACTATTCAAAACCCGTCCATAAATAACTAAGAAATCAGAACCAAATTATCCCAACTTAACCAATTCACGCAAGCGGTCAAACCCAAGTGTATTGACACAAAACACCAGTAAAGCATCACCACACCAAAGGAACCAATTACCTTTATTACTATGTTGACCCTACACTACCAAGCTGACCAATTTCTTCGAATCCTCCTCAACTTGCCTTCAAGTTAACACTTCTCCTTGTCGGTACACTATGATCCTAAACCAAAGATCACCCAAGAGATCCTAGCATGAACTACGTTGTCTAAAAGCCCATAAACCATTGTATTTGTAAGGTTCCTTAAAACTTTACCTAAAACCTGGGGTTTTGTGGTGCCGAGATAGGCGTATGTGTTAATGATAGCTGGGGTACAAATTTTTGGGTTGAACAGTACCCTGGGGAGTTGAAGGAAAAAGCTTTGCAGAAAAAGGCATTTCTGCAGCCCACAATGCGGCTGCAGAATTGCTCTGCTGGCCGCAAAATGGCCGCAGAGTGAGGCAGTCAATTGGGCAACTATTGGATGTTATTTCATGGCCAATTATGCGACCGCAAAACATTTTCGCGGGCCGTACATCGATCACAGAACCAGCATGGAGATTGTTCGGAGGGAAGTTCTGCGGCGCATTATACGACCGCAGAACGAGTCTGCGGGCATCAAAATGGCCGCAAACACAAGCAGTGGTGCCCAAATCCAGAGGGCCATTTTGCGGACCGCAGAAGCATTATGCGGTCGCATATGCGACCACAGACCTGTGTCAGGGCTCCTATTTTTCTAATTTTTTAACTCGACCCCATTCTAATAAAACACCATTGGGGATCATTTTAAAGGGGAAAAACATATATTTCTAGAGTGAGGAAGTGTCATAGAGTGAGAAAAGGAGTTCCTAAGCTTCATCCATCAATTCTTACTCAAATCTTGGAAGATTAATAAGGAAAGCACACTAGGTCTTCATCCTAGAGGTAAGATTCTACACCCTAACCCTTAATTTTTAAATTTAACTAGAAATGAGCAATTAGTAAGATAATTCACGGGTATGGGAGTTGTTTATTTTGCATGCATGTGTTATCAAGGGATGTAGGAAGATTGTTGACCTAAAAATCTCAAAGCATGGGTTGTGGGATGATGGAATCCTCCATAAAAGGACCTTGAAACCTTAATATGCACCTAGTGTTTGATAAAATGCTCGAATGAGCTATAGCCATGATCATCTTCCTAATTTTGGTTTAATTTGTTACTTTTCTAAAATAGATCGAAGTTGCTAAGAATTCTAGAACATTTTAGAGTCTAAAGAAGCTCAAGTGAGGTATGTTGGTTAAACTCTTCCCTTAAAATTGAATCCCATAATATCCATGTAAGTCCCGAGTTGCTCATTATGAATCGATTAGCCCGGATAAGATGGTGTCAAAATACATCTGTGATCAATATGTAATTCAATGCTCTTGTTATGTTGTACTACTATTTGAGAATGTGTTCAAAGTATGGGTTGCATATCTAAATGCCTTGACTTCAAGTTGTGTTTCAAGTGAAAGCTAATGAAAATTGTGTAAGTAACCATAATGCGCCCAAGACTCCTATTTGCTCATATGTGTGCTTAAATGTCTTGAATAGAAATGCCTTGTTATTGGAAAGTCCATGATGATGGTTAAAAGTAAAACGGTGTGCATGAAATACGAAACATGAAATATGAAATACGTAATGCGCAATATGAAATATGATACACGGCCAACATGCCAAGAGAAATAATACAATTGTGACCACTAGTGCCAATAAAATAAAGAGGTGTGAAAGAAATATGAAACGAGATGATTGATAGAAAAGGATGATGTCTCACATGAGACGGCCTAGCTGATCGGTCGTGATCGGATGCCATGCCACACACATGGTGGTGACTATATTGGAAATTGTAATTAAAATTGTGAACAGTGGTATATCGGTACTAACGGTCTCCCAACTTAAAATATGGAAATTTACTTGAAAACTTATCTCATTCCGAATTTGATATTTGGTAATGGTTGAGGCTTTTACTCATATCGTGATTGTCGTAACTTGCATTACTGTTCATTCTTATGAGAGGGTGTTTAGTCATATATACTAGTACTATTCGACAGTACTAACGTCCTTTTTTCTAGGGGTGCTGCATCTTTCATGGATGCAGGTGGTTCCACAACAGGCTGCACTGATCAGTGATAGCAACACACTCTCTTCCCAGCTGACTTAGTGAGCCCCACTTCACTCGGGGTCATATATCTTTTGTTTATTATATCATTATGTTTTGAGGTATAGCTAGAGACTTGTTTCCGGCACTATCATTGTACTCTTTGTATTTGTTAGAGGCTCCGTAGACATACTGTGGGTGTATATGGGTGCTGGGAAAGTCAAACAAATTATATTGTGTTTTGATCACTTGTTCCACTTCAAACCATAAGAATGTGTGCATTTTAAGACTTATTAAATGAAGTAACTAATGTTAATGAATATGGTATTGTCTAAATGATATATTTATTGGTTAATTAACAAAGATACGTGTTCTCTATAAATCATGGGGGAGTTTAGGTAGAAGGTATTCAACATGCTTGCTTGACCGAGTTCACTCGATTGAGCGCCGGTCATGCTCCCTGAGTTTGGGGCGTGACAAACTTGTTATCAGAGCCTAAGGTTTTAAAGTGTCCTAGGATATCTCGGAGCCATGTCTAGTTGAGTCCTTCTTCTCGGTGTGTTGTCGAACACATCTATAGTTACAATGCTACTTGGACATTTAGGAATAATACCCTTCTTTGATGTTCTTGATCGTGCGATAAAACTAATTATACGATTGTTCCTCCTTTAACTCATGCATTGCTCTAACTTTCAGTAAATGGCGCCTAAGAAGAAGGAAAGAACTGGTGTCACGCCATAAACCTGGGGAGGCGTGGCTGGCAACCAGTGTAGTGCTGGCCCGAGCGAACCACTCTGTAACTCATGATCGTTCGACCAAAACTAGAACATACATAGGTCGAGTTAACTGAACTCAACCCTTTTGTAACTATCATGGGCCCACATGGCCACCACTCATAATCACTCATAATGTATAACTGTAAGTGGGAAAACACTGTATCAATGAACAATCTTTCTTAAAACATGAATACATATGGGCCCGTCAAGGCCTCTGACATACTATACAAAATGAAACTCTGCCTACAAAGCCTCTAAGATTCTTTTACATCAAATGGGAAAGGGTACCGGCCTACCCATAAGTTTGTAGCAAAACTCTGACATGATGACTTATAGACTAGGCTGCACTCCGAATGAGGTGGAGTCTTACCGATCCTTCGCTGAATGGTGACCTCGTCTACTATGAGGGCTTGTCATACTGATTATCTATACTGCAGGCATGAATCTAGCATCCCCAATAAAAGGGCGTCAGTACGAATAATGTAATGAGTATGTAAGGCAAAACTGAAACATATCCATAAGTCAACATTAATTAAAGACATATAAAAATCAATCTGAATCTCTGAAGTGCCACCGTATATGCATACTTATTATACTTATATATATAATGCTTCTCTTTGAGGCTATTATCCATATCGTATGATGCATGACTGCCTAACTAATCAGTGGTAACTGCCTGACCAGCCGTAGCGCAGTGGTAAATGTATGACTCCACGAACGACCGTAGCTTGGTGGTAAATGTATAACTACCCAACCGGCCGTAGCTCGGTGGTAAATGTATAACTGCCCAACTGACTGTAGCTTGGTGGTAAATGTGTAACTGCCCAACCGGCCGTAGATCGGTGGTAAATATGTAACTACCCAACCAGCCGTAGCTCGGTGGTAAATGCATGAAGATGCATGTATCACTATATTATAAACATTAACATCTTTTTCAAATACCTCAATAGGGAACTAGATACATACTTAGACATACATGAATATAACTTTACAGGAATGAATAACATAGATATCCTTAACTGCTAAGAGTAGAACCACTTATGGAATAACATTACGTTTACGTATCGTTACTTGGATCATGCAAAAAGGAAAGAAGGGATAGCCTTAACATACCTGAACCGATTTTCTTTAAAATCTCTATAACACATGTCAATTACGACAACATGTAACGGCAGATCGAAGTAGGGGAAAATCCGTATGATATTCTTGAGAAAGATTGCACCGTACTCCCTTAGAATCACAAATCCCACGTTGCAATAGTATTAAATGGTTTTCGTATGGAATGTTTGGAGCAATTACGTTGCTATTGCAAACCATTAGCTTTGCTGAAGCTTTCCTTGTTCATTTAGTAGATGAAAGAAAATGATTTTGTGAATTTGAAAGGGTTACCTTTAACCCTTTAGGTGTGGGCGCCACTAGGATGACTAATGTCACATAATCTACTCAATTATGCCACCTTTCACTTATACTACTCACTTTTAACACACTTTG
Source organism: Nicotiana tabacum (assembly GCF_000715075.1). Classification (NCBI taxonomy): domain Eukaryota; kingdom Viridiplantae; phylum Streptophyta; class Magnoliopsida; order Solanales; family Solanaceae; genus Nicotiana; species Nicotiana tabacum. Next base: position 147,134,353 of record NC_134096.1, on the reverse strand, counting down.
TACACCTTACTATCATGGTCATGTGGTATCTTGTATGGCACTAGTCGATAAATACGGGGTATTGTAGCTTGGACCGTATTTTATCCCAAAATTGTCAAACTTTGACGAAACTCATTTTCTTCGATTTGCTTACCCTCTCACCTTCACGAATTTACTTATCACTTATTTGAAATAGCATAAATACGTATAATCTCGAAAATAGTCTTGTTCTCATCCTAAAGTATTACTATTAACATATTAATAAATCATGGTACCATATAAAATCAATGCATACACTATTATTTTATTAAAACATCCATGTAAAAATACATATATTTTCTCAACTTCTAATTTTCCTAATCTCATATAAAGAGTACATATTTTCGTACGCTTAATTCTTAAAATGGTAAAAAGATAACCTTCTTTTCTTGTGAGAAAATAATTTCTATCTTTACAATAAAGACAATCTCATAAACTTTCTCATATTCTGTGTATAATTTTAAAGCATATTCGAAAGCAGTAATATTAATAACTATATAAAATGATATTTTTCAAACCTTCTTTTACAAAAATGTTCCGCTAAAAATATCATATCAAATGTATATAACGGTATCAAGGTTGTTAAACTTATGGGGTCTTACAATAACATAATCATAAATCCTCTGTAAGCTCGTGAATGGTCTTAGTCCCTTCAAGCTCATATGGATTACTACGACTCATCCTAGTATTAAAGTACAAGATGGAACAACTGGCCAAGGAGCCGATGTTACCCCAGGAGTGGCAGTTGATTCTAACATTGATGATGCGATTGAACACCCAAGGGGTGAGGATATTCCCCTGATTACTACACCGCCTGGTTGTACTATTCCTGCTCAGGGTGAACTAGTTCCTACACCTGACGAGGGTGCAACGAATCCTCCACTTGATATTCTGGTTCCACCTCTAGCCCCAGCTACTGGTCCTGGTGTTTGAGATGTGGGAGGACTCCCATGAGGAGGGGAGCCCTTTGGCGAGGTGGAGTGAGTTTGCCGACGCTTTCATGGATTATTTTTTGCCTGCCGAGACTAAAGCTGCCCGTGCTACAGAGTTTGAGAACCTAAGATAGGGTAGCAAGAGTGTATGGGAGTACCATTTGCACGCCTGTCCAAGTATGCTATTCACATGTTGCCCACTATGGAGGCTAGAGTGCATCGGTTTGTGCAGGGCCTTAGCCCTTTGGTTATCAATGAGGCCTCTACTGCTGCCTTGAATTCTAATATGAACTATAGGAAGATAGTAGCATTTGATCAAGCTACAGAGAACCGTAAGTTGAAGAACAAAATTGAGCAAGTGTGTAGCAGTAAGGCCCGGTCTGTGGGAAACTTTGGGAATTCATTTGGTGGCGGTAGGTCAACATTCAGGGGAGGGTCATCAAGGCCATCTCAGTCTTTTGCTCAGTCGTCAGTCAGTACACCTAGTGCTTGATAAAATGCTCAAATGAGCTAGAACCATGATCATCTTCCTAATTTTGGTTCAATTTTGCTACTTTCCTAAAATAGATTAAAGTTGCTAAGATTTCCGGAACTTTTAGAGTTAAGGAAGCTCAAGTAAGATATGTTGGCTAAGCTCTTCTCTTAAAATTTAACCCCAGAATATCCATGTAAGTCCCGAGTTGCTTATTGTGAATCGATTACCCGGATAAGATAGTGTCAAACGACATCCATGATCAATATGTAATTCAAATGCTCTTGTTATGTTGTACTACTATTTGAGAATGTGTTCAAGGTAGGTCTTGCATATCTAAATGCCTTTACCTCAAGTTGTGAAAGCTTGTGTAAGAAATCCTAATGTGCCTAAAACTCCTATTTGCTCAAATGTGTGCTTAATGTCTTGAATAGAAATGCCTTGTTGTTGGAAAGTACATCACGATGATTGAAAGTAAAAAGATGTGCATGAAATATGAATCACGCGATAAGAAATGTGAAATATGAAACACGGCAAATGTGCCAAGACAAATAATACAATTGTGACCAATAGTGCCAATGAAATGAAGATATGTGCAAGAAATATGAAACGGGGTGATTGATAGAAAAGGGTGATGTCTCACATGAGGCGGCCAACCGGACCGGGTCGTGATCAGACGCCATGCTGCACACATGGCAGTGACTGCGTTAGAATTGTAATTGAAATTGTGATTTGGTTGATGTATCCCATGAGACAGACTAGCCGATCGGGTCGTGATCGGACGCCATTTCGCACACATGGCGGTGACTGTGTTAGAATGGTAATTGAAATTAATTTGGTTGATGTCGCACATGAGACGTCCAAGCCGATCGGGTCGTGATCGTACGCCATGCCGCTCATATGGTGGTGACTGTGTTGGAAATCGTAATCGAAATTTTGAATAGTGCTATACAGGTACCAAAGATTTCCCAACTTACAATTTGGAAATTTATTTAAAACTTATCTTATCTCTAATTTGATATTTGGTAATTGTTTGAGGCTTTAACTGATATTATGATTGTCCTTACTTGCATTACTGCTCGTTTCTTTTTTAGAGTGTTAAGTATATATACCGGTACTATTCAACAGTACTAACATCCCTTTTGCCGGGGGCGCTGCATCTTTAATGAATGCAGGTGGTTCCATAGCAGGCGACACTAATCAACGATAGCACTACACTCTTTTCCCAGTTTATTTGGTGAGCCCCACTTGAATCAGGGTCATATATCTTTTGTTCATTTTATCACCATGTTTTGAGGTATAGCCGGAGCCTTGTTGCCGGCACTATCATTGTACTCTTTTGTATCTAATAGAGGCTCCGTAGACATAGTGTGGGTGGTATGTTGGTATGGGGAATGTCAAATTGGTAATATTGTAATTGTATCACACGTTCTGCATCAAACTATGAAAGAGTATGTATTTTAAAACTTATAAATGATGTAACTACTGATAACGAGTTTGAGTTGTTATTTACTTGATCCTCCTGACCGCTTAATTAATAAATTGGATTTTACTGTTATTCTTCAATAAGTTAAGGTAGAAGGTAATGTACAGGCTTTCTCGGTTGGGTTATCTTGGTTGAGCGCCGGTCACGCACCCTGAGTTTGGGGCGTGACATTTGCTTGTGTGGTTTCTCGGTCTTCTCTATATGAGCCCATTAGTGTGCGTCAGTATGACAACTCTTATTTGCTTGCCCTTAAGGACACAATACAGCACGGTGATGCCAAGGCGGTTTCTATTAGACTTGATGGGGTATTGCGAATGTAGGGCCGAATATGTTTACCCAATGTGGATGGGTTTCATGTGTCTATCCTTGAGGAGGCTCACACTTCGCGGTATTCCATTCATCTAGGTGTCACCAAGATGTATCAGACTTTGAGTCATAACTATTTGTGGAGAAGAATGATGAAAGATATAGTAGAGTATGTGACTCGGTTTTTGAGCTATCAGCAGGTGAAGTACGAGCATCAGAGGTCGGGCGATTTGCTTCAGAGACTTGAGATTCCATAGTGAAAGTGGGATCGTATTACCATGGATTTCATTGTTGGGCTCCCATAGACTTTGAAGAAATTTGATGCAATGTGGGTTATTTTGGATAGACTGACCAAGTCTGCACACTTCATTCCGGTTGTGCCTACCTATTCTTCAGAGCAGCTAGCTCAGATCTATATCCGTGAGATTGTTTGTCTCCATGGTGTGCTAGTGTACATTATCTCCAATCGAGGCACGCTCTTCACATTGTATTTTTGGAGAGCTGTGCAGCGTGAGTTAGGCACAGAAGTTGAGTTGAGTAGAACATTTCAAACCCCAGATAGACGGGAAGTCCGAGCGCACCATTCTGATCCTTTGGGATATGCTATGTGCATGTATTATGGATTTCGGGGGTTCATGGGATCCGTTTCTACTACTTTCAATGTTCTCCTACATCAACAACTACCTATGGAGTATTTAGATGGCTCCTTAGAAGGCCTTATTGTCACAACCCAAATCGGAGGGCCGCGAAGGGCACCTTGTACCTTACTCAACCGAGTACCAATGTAACGTATCTTTCTTATCACACCATCATGGGTAAATAGGACAGAAGGGCTGTCATGAGATAACCACATAAAATGTAAATGAATACTCGACATATGACGATCCAGCATTATATAGAAACTTATAAATGTGACATAAGGGCCTATATGGGCGACATGATCATTTGTACACTCAATACCTAGGCTGACAAGGCCATACAAGTACCCATATACATGACATCTGTCTACAAGCCTCTAAGAGTACATAAAAATCATAATGGTTGGGACAGGGCCCCGCCATACTAATCAATACATATCCAAAGCATACAGACCAAATAGGCAACTCCGGAGCAAGTGGAGTGCACCAACACCTTACACTGAGCATATAGCCTACTAGGAGGACTATCAACCTGTCTATTGGGACTTACGGGCATGAAACACAGCATCCCCAGGCAAAAGGGACTTTGGTAATAATAAAGTACTGAGTATGTAAGGCATGAAAAGAAGTATATAAAAGACGTGAAAGAAACCTGGAGTAAAGGACTATGAACACGTGCAAAAAAAATCGGGCAATAATTAGACTATATAGATAATCAGTACAAGTCTTTAGAGGTTGCAAGATACAACTTAATTATTCTATATTTGGCGACTAAGTGTGAACAATAAACATATAAAGAAGGGGGGTCCCATATTTTTAGCATAAAAGATCACCCAGAGCAACATCAATAATACTTCGCAACTCCCTTGAGATAGGGGTTGCTCATATTATTCAGCGGGCACAGACTATCATCTCCTGCTACTCGATTACCAAGTTAAAGTTGTTTAAGGCTCTTTAATTCAATTTTAGGTCGTGTCCTACGTGTGGAGGATTTGAAGCTACTATTTGGGTGGTTCTAGACTCTACTTAGGATGCTAAAAAATGATAAAACCGGCATTTATTAAGAACATATTGGACTTCACATAAAGAACATGAAGGTCTCAAATTAGGCTCCACACATAAACAACATATGCACGTGGGCAGATTAGGCAGTAGACAATTTCAGGATTAAGAAGCAATATAACCGTTAAGTCGTATAGGCATGGTTTCTAGGTGATTTCCAGCATTGTACTTGTAGAATTGCAGTTTTAGGCTAATAGATTTGCAGATTAAAGTATTACTTATATAGAGGCATGGCATCTATATTATTCATGCAGCGAGGTAATAAGATTGTTCGAAAGCCCAAGATTAACAATGTTGATTTATAGTCATGCTTTCTAAGACGAGTAACAATATCTTATAGGCAGGATTTCTAACGGTTGACAATTGAAATTGATTTTATGATACTTTATCCCTATATGCATGTCATCTAAGTGTATCTATAAAATGAAGAAACAAAGTAATTGCTTAGTTGATTAAGGTCATAGAGTCATGATATCTAGATGAGCAGTGTGAGAAAAGCAATAGAAGCGATTGATTGATTAATTAGTTGAAGCCCTATAAACATGGTATCTAGATGAGAGTTAGTAAAAACATATGTTGTTGTATCCTATATGCATGATATCTAACACATAGCATTAGAGCAAATTGAGCAGATAACCAGTGATGTTTGAATCCAACAAGCATACTATGTAATACCGTATAGAAGTGGAGCATATGAACAAGTGAAGCACCTAGATTCTTATGGGCATGTTTTCTAACGGTGTACATGAATAGGACATGTTGAGCAAGATATAAAATAAAGCACTTAAACCCTATAGGCATGTTTTCTACCCTTTTATGCAAGAATAGAGTACACTTATTTTCCAAGTTTTACTAACTCCCACTACAAGAAATTTGATTTTTAACGACCATTTTATAATGAAGGGACATAAATTTGGTCGTTATAAGTAAACTTATAACAACCAAATCTTTTTTCAGACGTTGAAACTAATTTTTAGCTCAATATTAATCGAAGAAAAATTCCGCCGCTGGTATATACAACGATGCATCACCGGCCAACGACACCGCTACCACCGCCGGTTCACCGGCCGAGGATTTGAAACAAAATATCAATGAAAGCATAAATTCAATCGAAAAAACCCTAGGAATTCTCCACCAGCTTTATCTCACTGTTTCCTCTTACAACGTTTCCTCTCAACTTCTCCTTCTTCAATGCCTGAATAATCTTGTGCTGGAGCTTGATAAAGGTAAGGTTCAAAATTTTACCTTTCTTTATGTGAATTGATTAATAATTTCGCTAGAAAAGGCATCTGGACTAAAAGTAGGGATGAGAGAGGCCAGCGCATATAGATTGTGATTTGACTCCCCATCTGCTGAGCCAACGCAAAAAACAATGACCTAACAAATCTTTTCTGCTGTAATGTGGTGGACGAAACATCACTCTCAATTAGGCTTAGTTAGAGATTGTGTGGTACGTTGAGGCAGAATTGCATGATGTTAAAGTGCTTTCGGGGTTTATAGTTGTAAAACAATATATCTTTGCCGTCTAAGTCATTGTAAGAGGGATAAAAATGTCATCGTTTCATCATGAAAATGCTGCTATAATTCACCTTAAAATTATTACTACGAATGATGATGGTGGTCACTTGACAGAAACATTTCATTCGTCCCTTACCAAACTACTGTATCTTATTACAATTGGGAGAATGTTACCCTGAATTTGGAAAAGTAACATTCCTGACATTATTAATGACTTTACATTTGGCAACTCTATGCACCACCATTTGGTCTAAAATTAGCTTTTTTTTAATGGAGTTAAGAGGAGAGCAGATAAAAGTTTATTGATTATGTGTAAAAATATTACAGGACTCAAAGTTAGAGAAAATGTTGTGCCTCTTGGTTTTGATCAAATATTCGAAGGTGATACTTCCTTTCCTTATGAAGAAGAAGAAATGCAGGGCACTCAGAGAAGTGAAATAAGTATTTTATTATCTCAAACTATAAGATTTTTTTGTTGCTATTGTACAAGAACTATTTTTATATTTTACTTAAATTGGGATTTGAAGGGCTATGTGAATCTGAAAAGGTTAAAAAAGTGAGAGGAATGAATATGAGTAATAACGTTTTCAAAGTTAAAGAAAATGTTGTACCTCCTGATTTTGATCAAATATTGGAAGGTGATACTCCCTTTCCTCGTGAAGAAGAAGAGATGCAGGGCACTCAGAGAAGTGAAATAAGTATTTTATTATCTCAAGCTATAAGATTTTTTGTTGTTATTGTACAAGAACTATTTTTATATTTGACTTAAATTTGATTTGCAGTTCGATGTGAATCTTAAAAGGTAAAAAAAGTGAGAGGAACGAATAGGTATAAAAATATTACAGGACTCAAAGTTGGAGAAAAGTTGCGAGTCACTTAATACCACAATAGGGTTGTTGGACAACATCATGCCACATTTACAAGACAAATAGGTATATTGGTTCGTGATCGTAATATGTGCCCACTGTGGGTACACTCATGGACAGACATCAAAGAATATATGCTTGTTTACCCGAAAAATTGGATAAAGTTAAATTTGAGTATGGTTCTAAAGATATGTGATATAATTTGGTACAAACCGTATAGAGAAATAGTAATATCTATGTTTTTGAATATGATAATGAGAATAACGAGCAAGAAGAATGAATAAGATAAAGTAAAACGAGCACAAGAGGATATCTTTCAATATGAGAAGTGATCTTTTGTTACAGTGTGCGAGACTGCCTTATGCTTACAAGGATTTCCCCTTTTATAGTAGAGGGATCCTACTTTATTTACAATAAAATAAGCATATAGTGGAGAACCCATGATGAATTGTCTCTTCCTCAATTCCCTCCAAGATTCTCTCCCTTAGTGCGGTTGTAACGGCTCTTGTCTGGGAGCTCGATACTGGCTCGAACTAGTTATTAGGTCGAGCCTTTGGCTTTGGCTTGAGTTCGACCTTCGGGGTGGGTGTAGCGCATTTCCGACCACCGTCACGTTGCCTTGCGGATTGATTTGGTCATGGGCTCGATAATAGATCGAGCCGAGTCCTCGATCAGTCTTTGGAACTCGAGGCTCGTTTGTACTGTCTTCGGAACTCATTCCAAAATCACACTCCGGTTGCTTACCATTCAAACTCCATCGAACGTAGGAAGGCCGAAATCTATTTCGACCGTATACAGATAGTCCCCTCGTTTCTCAGGAAGGATGTGGTGAGAATCGATATGATTTTCGACGGTTCGATTGGGTTATAAGCTGACGTTTTCACAGGGCTCGATCATGACGTATGTGATAGCTGTCCCATCGATTTAGTCTTTCAAGGTATTTAATGCATGTCAGATGGTGGTCGGCCACCGCTGATACTGAACCGCCATGATGTAAGCCTATAAATAACCCCTCCATCTAACATTTACCACTTTTATGTCTTCACTCTTCCAAATTTTCTTACACTATCTCTCTATTTCGCCGCTTGCAGAGCCATCTATACCAGCGTTTGGCATCATCAACTTTTCACCTTCCTTTGCCTTTCCTTCTCTCATATCAATGGCCAAAACTTCAAAAACTGTGCCTCAGAAGGAGAAAGCTTCCTCATCACGGCCGTCGGGCGACAAGGCACCGGCAGAGCCGCGTCCCCACGAGTATGTTCCCGGCCCGTGCACTCTGAAAATCGATTTTAAAGTCGAAAATCCTTCGTCGGTTCCGGGCCGATGTGAGCATGTATCGATGTACATGTGCTCGATAACAAAGGGCCATCTCAAGGCTGTGAGGAAATATTGCAACTGGGGTCCCGAGGTTATGCTGCAAATCCCCTCTTCCGAAGAGAACATTACCACTCATGTGGAGGGTTTTTTAAGTGTTTATGCTTACCCCTTTCACATTGGGTCCCGTCGACCCTGTGATCATAAATATTTCCAAAATATATTAGGTCACCATTGTTCAAATTCATCCTTCTATATGGCACATAGTAATCTTACTTCACTTCTTCTCTACCAAGGCCGGGGGGCTGGATTTTACCCTAAATCACCTTATACGATTACATCGGCCTCAAATCTTTCGAGGTCTAATCAGGCTCCATCGTCGGGCATCGAAAGCTTTAATGTCGAGCATCGACGAAGACAAGGATCGGGGTTGGATGGGCCGCTATATTCGGGTGAAGACCCGTGACCTTATCCCGGAAGAGAAGTTGTCGTTCCCCGAGGAGTGGAATTTTGACCCTAAGTAATTTTCATAAGGCGTTGCTTTTTGTATCTTTATTTGATTTCACCTGAAATCTTCCTCTGATATACAGCCACCCCTTGGATTCCGCAAGCGGTGCCCGACCTCGAGGATTGGGTTCGGAAGTTAGCCTCGACTTCCTCTTATGCCGAACGCGCTTGGTGTGATTTGGCGAAAGGCAGGTGGGAGACCAAGAATCATGGTAAGGGTCTCTTCTTATGTTTTTTGAAATGCTTTTTATGCTCCATTCGTTACTACATTCATTACTGACTTCCTTTCATGCAGGCGTAACCAAGGATGCTGTTTTGAGGCCTCCGAGTGGTGAGGAAGGAACCAAGTGCCCGGTCCCAAAACCGGGGAAAGATAAAAAGTGAAAGGGTGCCTCTCGATCTGAGGACCCCAAGCCCAAAACTCGAAGAGTGAAGAGGAAAGAAATCGTTCTTTCGATGGACTCGGTCCAATGACTGTGAGAAGAAGAAGAAGAAGAAGAAGAAGAAGATGCTTCAGCTTTAGTGGTTCGATCTGCGAAAGCTATCGAGATCACCAGATCTTCTAAGCGGATGATAGCCATACCGATCGGGGCTGTTTCCAATACCTCGAGCCTCGATCAAAGTGCCCCGAGCGATTTGCTTGGTACCATGATAGTGGGTCGTTTGCCTTCTTTTCTGACCTTCTCTGAGGAGGCGCTAAAAGAAGCTCGTGAATTGAAGACCTCCGATATGGGCGGAGGCTCTAGTGCAGGGGATACTTTTCGGGATTGCTTTGTTGGAGTCGATGATGATTCCGATATCGGTGACGCTTCTCTTTTCCTAGAAGAGGCCCAACATTTCATTTCTCGGGTAATGACCTTACTGAGCTTGGTTTCTTCGTTCTTTTCTAAACCTGACTCGTGCTTTTTATTTTCTTCTGTGTAGGCCATTAGCAAGTTTCGAGCTGACCTCAGCCAGGGTGAGGTCGAGCTTCAGAAAATCTCCGGGGTGAGAGATGCTCTGAGGCTTCTCTGCGACCAAAAGGATGAGGTTATAAAGGACCTCCAAGCAGATTTGGCTAAGGCTCGAGAAAAAGCGGCCGAACTAGATAAGCAGGTGAGCCTTGTTCTGTTAAAATATGGGTTTGATCAAACTGTGGAAGTTGACCCTTCGTTATCTCAGCTGCAGCAAAAATTCGAAAAGATCGGATTGCTTCGGGAAGAAGTTGATCAAATCACAGCCGAATGTGATCGGTGGAAGGAGACTATCGACCGTCTGGCTACAGAAATTAAAACTATCTTGGCCAAATTATTATCGGCCGATGTTCAGCTTCTAAACATAAAGAAAAAAGGCTCGGCTCAGGCTAAGAGGATCGGAGAGCTTAAAGCAAGGCTTGCTGAGGCCAAGGTGGAGGTCGAATCATCGAAAGTCATGGTGGACAAGTCTATTACTCTTTATCGAGCCAATGTCGAGGCTGCTCAAACAGAGGCAAGAGAGGCAACGGATGCTACCGACACTCGAGCACATTGGATTGCCAAACTTGCTAAGTGTCGATCTCGGAGGGAGACCCTTGAGGAGATACACGCTCGAGGTTTCGATCTTGCCGAAGAGATAAAAAAGGCCAAAGAACTCGAAGCTGATGCTGAAGCCTTAGTTTTCGATGGCGATGATGATGATGATGATGATGATGACGATGATAATGACGATAGCAAGGGCGGGTCCGATGATGAAGGGGAGCTCGGTGGAGAAGGGACCGCTCTTGATGACAACCCAGAAGCTTAGCCCTTAGCTTTATGTCGCTTTTATTCATGTAAATAATCTTTGTATATTTATACAAATATCGTTTTCTTTTACTGACTTGTTTTGGCTTTCTTGCCTTGTGAACTTTCGTTCATGCCTTGCGAATGCTTTTATATGCGATTCCATCGAATTTGGTCTTCGTAGCTTTTATGGCCGAGCGAGAGATTGTTTTCGAACTCGAACTCAAAATATCTTAGCCCGTAGACCTTTTATGATCGAGTGAGTGATTGCTCGAACTCGAAGTAAGATAGCCCTTAGGCTTTAATAATTGAATGAGTGATTGTTTCAAACTCGAACTCAAAATATCTTAGCCCGTAGGCTTTTTATGATCGAGTGAGTGATTGCTCGAACTCAAAGTAGGATAGCCCTTAGGCTTAAATAATTGAGTGAGTGATTGTTTCGAACTCGAACTCAAAATATCGTAGCCCGTAGGCCTTTTATGATCGAGTGAGTGATTGCTCGAACTCGAGGTAGGATAGCCCTTAGGCTTAAATAATTGAGTGATTGTTTCGAACTCGAACTCAAAATTTCTTAGCCTGTAAGCTTTTTATGATCGAGTGAGTGATTGCTCGAACTCGAGGTAGGATATCCCTTAGGCTTAAATAATTGAGTAAGTTATTATTTTGAACTCGAAGTCAAAATATCTTAGCCCGTAGGCTTTTAACCTGTTTGAATCATGAAGAAGGAAAAGCCTTTCAAAGTGTGAGATATCTGAAATTAGAAGCTCTCCTTTATGTCATTATACATGTGTTTGTATCTTGTGCTAGGGTTCGAGCAAAACTACATGGGCATGGTTCGTTTTGACCATTTGGCCCTTACACGTTTCTCTATCAAGACCTTGTTCGACAAGAATTAGATATGAAAACAACTTTCTTGTGCCGAACTTGATTTACTCGATTGGTAGCCCCCCAGTATTCGAGGTTGATTATTAAGGAGCCTCGGATACTGCTGATTTTGTCCTCGGGTAGCACATAATTGTTGCCTCATTAAAAACCTTTTCGGAAAAAACCCATTTGGGATAAAAACCGAACTAAGGGGAAAAAGAGTACAATGCGTGCTTTGAAACCGGAGGTCTTGATGTTTTTAGTCGAATTCCTGCAATGAGTTAACATCCAATGAATGTATATAGATGATAGAGAGGAGAAAATCATACCTTACCAGTAATATCATTTGAGAAGTGATATGTTCCAATTGTTTAGTAGTGGTTTTCCATCCATTGCCCCAAGTTTATAAGACACTTTCCCGACTATATCGAGGACTCGATAGGGTCCTTCCCAATTTGGGCCGAGCTTCCCTTCATTAGGATCTCGAGTGTTGACAGTGACCTTCCTTAGGACTAAGTCCCCGGTCTTGAAATGGCAGAGATTGGTTCTTCTGTTGTAGTACCTCTCGATTCGTTATTTTTGTGCAGCCATTAGAACCAGTGCCGCTTCTCATTTTTCGTCTAATAACTCGAGGCTAGTATTCATTGCCTCGTAGTTCGATTCTTCCGATGCATGTCAAAACCTTGCGCTTGGCTCCCCGACCTCGAATGGAATTAAGGCTTCGGAGCCATATACCAGGGAAAATGGAGTTGCTCCTGTACTGGATTAAGATGTTGTCCGATATGCCCAAAGGACTTCGGGCAAACTTTCTCTCCACTTTCTTTTAGCTTCGTTCAATCTTTTCTTCATGTTTTGGATGATAGTTTTATTCATTGATTCGTCCTGTCCGTTCCCACTAGGATGATATGGTGTTGATAGTATCCTTTTTATTTTATAGTCTTCGAGAAATTTTGTCACATTATCGCCGATAAATTACTTACCATTTTCACGTGTTATTTCTGCCGGTATACCAAATCTACACACGATGTGATCCAAGATAAAATCTATAACCTCTTTCTATCTTACTTTTTCGAATGCCTATGCTTCAACCCATTTAGAGAAATAGTCAGTCATAAACAAAATGAATTTAGCTTTACCTGGGGCCGATGGTACAGGGGGCGAGACCGTCACTCGGTGCCTCACCTATCCTTGCGTACCAACTTGCGACTAAGGGACTCTGAACATATGATGTCATACTTTGGCCATGGGCCACATTGCAAGACAACTGCGAATGCTGAATAAATATCAATATAAAACTGGGCCGATAAGGTCGTCATAATTACTACAGCTGACAAACCAACCAAATATACATACAAGGCCTACAAGCCCAACATGCTACACTAACTGACAGAATATGTCTACAAGCCTCTACTGGTGGATATACTGTGATCAGAACAGCTTTCCGACCTACTCATAACATATATACATTTATACACAATATGTACATAAAGCTCTAGACCCGGCAACTCCGAAAGGCATGGAGCTTACCGATCAAGCAGAACTCGGGCAACACTTAATGAGGAGGTATACCCGTCTGTCTGTCTGAACCTGCACGCATGAAATGCAGCGCCCCCAAAAAAGGGGCGTCAGTACGAAATAATGTACCGAGTATGTAAGGCACCATACTGAAAGCTGAAACTGAACTGATAATATAATAACTGAAAGCAACTGGAAGTCAAAGATAATCTGAAGATATGCTTACCTGCTGATACTGACTCAACTCTCTCAATATAGTTTGTAAAATAGTTGTCCGGCCTTATAAGACTCGGTATATATATAACTGCTCTGCCGTAGTAGGCTCGCTCATGGGCGCTCGGCCATACTAGGCTCTGTATCTCGGCTAACTGGGCTCGCTCATAGGCCCTCGGCCACAGTAGGCTCGGTATATAACTTACCATCTGATTAGAGGTTGCCCAATACGGGCCTGCCCATCGATTATAGCTCGATGGTAATGAAAATACTGTAATACTATATATATAGACTCTCTGCTCTCTTGACTAGAAAAAAAAAATACTCAATTGAATATAAAGTCCCAATAAGGAGAATATTGTAACTTATAAGACTAGAAAAATATACGTAAATTCCGAAATATGAATTTCTCTTTATGCCTCATTATCAAACTCGTGTAATTACGAGATCATGCCAAAATGAAGGAAGGGACTAACCTTAACATACCTGAGTCGATTTTCTTGACAATTCCTCTAACACCCGTTAATTGCGATAAAATATGAAACAAGTCGTATGAAAAGCTCAACGCAATCACGTTGCTCAAAGAAGATCTTGACCGAAACCTTTCCATCCCCAAAATGACGTTTCTTATATGATTTGGATAAGAAACTCTTGGATAATGTTTCTTGGATAACGTTTCCATCCAAGAAAATCTTGGCCGAAAGTGATTTGGACAATGTTTCTTATGTGCTTGGTTGAAATTATTTTGTGATTTTGGATAGTAATGTTTCTAAGAGATTAGAATTAGAAAGTGAATCTTGGACTAGGAATAGTATATTAAATTTTTAGGTGGCCCCACTTTGAAGGCTTTGCCACCAAAATTCATACAATTTGGCCACCTTGCATTATGATTTAAGAGTCACCAATTTGCATTGATGTGCTGACCGTTTTTAGATGTAATTGTTATCCAAATATTTGGATTAATTAACCACTAGTCACTTGATTAACTAGTTAATTTCTCCATTATCCAATAATTTACATAATAAATAACTATGTCAAATTACTTAAAATACTACTCACTTTTAACATACTTTATACACCTTACTACCATGGTCATATGGTACCTTGTATGGCACTAGTCCATAAATACCAGGTATTTTAGCTCGGGCCGCATTTTATCCCAACATTACAAACTTCGACGAAATTTTTTTTTTTTTTCAATTTGCTTACCTTCTCACCTTCACAAATTTGTTCATCACTTGTTTGAAATAGCATAAGGCTTATAATCTCAAAATAATCTCATTCCCGAACTTACGTCGATTAACTTACGACGAAACTTTAACGTACGAAAACATGGGGTGTAACATCATTCCCCCTTTGGAATATTCGTCCTCGAATATTGACTGATGCACTTATCATTATCATAGCCTATAGTCCTTGTGAATACTTTAGTACTCTCCTTGCCATCTTAGGCAGTTGTTCTGTGAATAAATCCAAAGTCTAGGGTATTCCCACCTGTAGGTCTCTTTCTTACACCACGGCCTATGGTCGGGATTCTTCCAATCTCGTAACTCTTGCTACGTTCTGTCATGCAGCTTGTACGACTTTTTTCTTGTAAGTACGTCTATGCGACTCTTTTTTTTTTCCTCCAATGTTCACCCAATATCTAGGCTTCACTCTGTAAACATATACAGAGCTTGATAAGATGTCCCTCTGGGCATCTATGGGTACACAGAAATTCTTCGTTCGGTACTTCGTTGAACTCATGAATATTGCTATAACTTATTTTGTTTATCCATCCGTATGACTTTACTGCACCTAAGTAGGTCATACTGTGCCATAATCCTAACCTCTATTTATCATTACTGAGGGATGCTACCAAACTCCAGGTTACTTTCGTTGCTTATCCCATATGTATAAATCTAAGTCATTTAATGCTTCCTCATTATTGTTCATCTTAAGAATGGTGGCCTAATCTCATCTCATACTTTGTGACTTTTGTCCATCCATTGTTAATTCACTTCAATATTCATTTACAATATACCACTGATAACTTGAAACTTCTTACATCATACCTTTCCACTAGGGCTTACGTTGCATCGAGGAATATTTGAAGTGATTTTCCTGATCCACTTAGGGGTGATACTGTACTTCAATGACCGTATTTTATAGCATCCCAATATAATTCACTTACGTGGGTATTTTAATCTAGTACAATCCATGAAATCCTCTTCAAATCTTTACTCACTCGAAGGCCTAAACGTCATCCTTTATCCATCACAATTACACCCTCATTGTACTATCATGGCAGCATTCCATCTCTGTCAAATGCTATTAGTCTTAGACTCCCTTGAGTTTATTCAGGCTATACTGAACTTGCTATAATTTAGAGAGATCATTAGCTCTTTTGTTTTCACGGGCTTAATCCCAAGAACTTGTTTCTCGTCACCTCCTCATTCGCCTTTTCTTGTCTTTATTCCTGTGTTTCTAAAACCTTGTTGCTTTAACATACTTTAGCTTGCATCCTACGTATATCTATTTATACCACTCGCAACCTTCCTTCAACTTGCTTGCGTCATAGATTTCCTTGTGTCATTTTGGAACATCAAGCCTGAAATCACATCATCTCTAACTCATCTTTACTTTCTTAATTAGCCTCCTTGATACCTGGAAATCATAGGCTGGAAGCCGCTATCATTCTTGGATACTGAATCCCTGCGCTTTTATCCTTCTATCCCAAGTATGGACTATTCACAACCTCCTACATTTGAGTATCACGTACATTGTTCACCTTTACCTTACTTACCTTAAAATCTTGCATCACGTCTTGTATCTCTTTCATGATCTTCCTTTCACATAGGTATAATTCACATCCATAACTTGAGGCTTTATTATAATACTTGCACCTCTGGTGTATGCATAATCCGGTGAGCGCTTCATACTGACTTCTTATGAGGTTGGTACTTTTTTCAACCGGCTCTATCGTATGGCCGTTATAGAATATGGTTGTTGTATTATCTCTCTTGCACCTCTGATATTAAGAGTGATTCTGTAATGTTCTTAATCACGATGTCCATAATTTTCTGGGTCCAATAATCAAACTCTTGATTTACTTGGGTGATGTAATTCTTTAGTTTCCTCTTTCCTCTGATCAACCTTTATGTAGGCTTAAGCTATCTTCCGATCTGCGGCTCATGGTGTTAGTTATTATTCTTTTAGCCTTTCGTGGGCGCTATGGAATATCCATGATACAATCTTTTAATAACTCAACCCTTTGTCTATGACCTGGGCTCAATTCTTTCATTTAACTTAAACCAGAATCTTCTACGGCTGTATGATTGTCGACATATATGCTGCATGGAAAATACTCTGAACGTTTAAGTGCATTCATAACGTAACCAACTCTAGATCATTGATCTAATAACTCCTTTCATTCCCTCAATGGTCTGCATTCCTCAGTTCGGTGGCCATGCGTACCATGATACTTGCACATCGAATTTGGGTTCCTTTGGAAAGTGTCGGTTTGCATGGGTCTGGGCCACCTAGTATCTTTGATTCTTCCGATCGCCGATACAATGCCCGATGCGTCGACGCTGAAATTGTACTTTGATAGTCGAGGTGCCTCTATAGGATCGGCATATTTATCAAAGCCACTCTTGCTCATAAGCCCCCGAGAATTTTGCCCTCGATCACTCCTTCGATTGTTCCGAGCGGTATTGTGTGTTGAACCGTTCATCCGATCTGCGACATACGGTTGATATCGGTCTCTGTTCGACCTTTGTTCTCTGTCGATCTCCCTTTAGTTTTTAATAGATGTCCTATTCTGATGCATGGATCTAGACAGAGCTCCCAACCGTTCATCTCCGACCCTAATTTTTGATTGATATCGGTTGGGTATATCCGCCCAAGTTATTGCTGGATACTCGATCAAATTTTGCTTCAGCCGACGTGATGCTATTGAACTTTGCTCATTCAACCCTTGGGTGAAAGCTTGGACGGCCCAATCGTCTGTGACCGGTGGCAATTCCATGCGTTCCATTTGAAATCGGGATACGAATTCCCTTAGCATTTCATTACCCCTTTGCTTTACTTTGAAGAGGTCTGATTTCCTTGTCGCAACCTTTATGGCACCAGCATGTGCCTTTACGAACGAATCTGCTAACATGGCAAAACAATCGATGGAATTTGGCGACAGATTGTGATACCAAATCATCGCTCCCTTCGAGAGGGTCTCCCCGAACTTTTTCAACAATACGGATTCGATCTCATCGTCCTCCAAATCGTTACCCTTGATGGCACATGTGTAAGAGGTGACGTGTTCGTTGTGATCAGTCGCACCATTATATTTGGGAATTTCGGCCATACGGAATTTTTTGAGGATTGGTTTTGGGGCCGCACTCGAGGGAAAAGGCTTTCGTATTAATTTTTTCGAATCCAACCCTTTTATCATTGGTGGAGCTCCCGGGATGTGATCGACCCTGGCATTGTATGTTTCCACTCTCTTATCGTTGGCTTCGACTCATTTTGTGAGTTCCTCGAGCAATTAGTAATTTCGGGAGTGGTCCCCGATTCTTGCTCGTTTGACTTCACTATGGCGGGCTCCATTCTGGGGGTGATTTCTCGAAGCGGATTGGGATCTGGCCTTCTTTGTATATGAGTTTGGCTCTGCAACTGAGCTATCGCTACTTGTTGGGCTAGTAACATCTCGAAGATCATACGTAAGCTGACTCCGATTTTCTCCACGTTATGGGTGTCTCGAGCTACGGATCGATTACCGCCCTGAATATTTTTTTTCGGTTCGGAACATTGGTTCGCCTCAAGAGCCACTTGCGAATTGACATCTAGCGGTACTTCAGATCGAATTTCAGGTACTTCGATTCGAGCTTCAGAGCAATGGTCAAGTGGCCTTCCGGCCCCGGGTACCAAGGTGTTGGTTTCATCTTGAAGGTCGGCTTCGTGGTCAATAGGTAAAGCCATTGCTGATTCAAAGTTATAAACTGGTGTGTATTGCAGATTTATATCAAACAATCACTGTTATCCTTAGCCCCACGGTGGGCGCCAAACTGTTTACCCGGAAAATCGGATAAAGTTAAATTTGAGTATGGTTCTAACGATATGTGATATAATTTGGTACAAACCGTATAGAGAAATAGTAATATCTATGTTCTTGACTATGAGAATGAGAATAGTGAGCAAGAAGAATGAATAAGATAAAGTAAAACGAGCACAAGGGGATATCTTTCAATATGAGAAGTGATCTTTTGTTACAGTGTGCGAGACTGCCTTATGCTTACAAGGATTCTCCCTTTTATAGTTGAGGGATCCTACTTTATTTACAATAAAAAAAAGATATAGTGGAGAACCCATGATGAATTGTCTCTTCCTCGATTCCCGCCAAGATTCTCTCCCTTAGTGCAGTTGTAACGGCTCTTGTCTGCGAGCTCGATACTGGCTCGAACTCGTTATTAGGTCGAGCCTTCGGCTTTGGCTTGAGTTCGACCTTCGGGGTGGGTGTAGCTCATTTCTCACCACCCTCACATTGCCTTGCGGATCGATTTAGTCATGGGCTCGATAATAGTATCGAGCCGACTCCTCGATCAGTCTTTGGAACTCGAGGATCGTTTGTACTGTCTTCGGAACTCATTCCAAAATTCTACTCCGGTTGCTTACCATTCGAACTCGATAGAACGTAGGAAGGCCGAAATCTATTTCGACCGTATACAAAGCTACAACACATGTGGAATGCTGTTACGGCAAAGATTTAGTGCATTACATTCTTGATTTGCCTTCTCCATTTGTTCTTTCACAAATGAAAGAAAATGCATGTGAGCTTACATCATTGCATTCAATGATTGGTTAATAACATATCATATTCGATAGCAATTGTAAAGTCAAGATGGATAGTTCCCTGGTATGACAGTTGGCTATGAAAAATTAGTTTAATTAATCTAGTTTTACATAAGGAGTTTTAGCCTAAACTGATTTTTTCTTTCACAAATGAAAGAAAATACATGTGAGCTTATATCATTGCATTCAATGATTGGTTAATTACATACAATATTCGATAGCAATTGTAAAGTCAAGATGGATAGTTCCCTAGTATGACAGTTGGCTATGAAAAATTTGTTTATATAATCTAGTTTACATAAGGAGTTTTAGCCTAAACCGGAGATAAAAGGTTGAGAAATTATTGGATGTTCCTAAACGGGAAAGTGTTGGAGTTATTGTGGAAATAGATTATTGCTTTAACCTTTGGGTATTATCTTCCTGTTTTGGTCCACAATATAGTGGGTTGTTTGTTAAGTTGGTTCTTTTCATCAGCCAGCAGTTTGAAACAAATATTAGCCTATCATGTACATGCATTATGTGCTTAAAGTAGGAACATTTTTTGTATTTTGCCTTAAAACCTAGATGGTCAAGTCCTTCCCCTTCATCTTAGACTCTATGGACTAAATGTTTGATTGACCCAAAAAAAGAGAAGAAATAGTTTTCTGGTGTCCTTACTAACTTGAAAAATTGTTGGTGAAAAATCAATGCTTTGGATTATTTATCAGTATTTTTAGAATCCACAAAATCATGGTCCTATTTGAAGAATCCACATAGAATCAACTTGAGAAGATTAACCATATATTTAGCTAGAAGAATGTTGTTGCCTTGGCATATCCTCAAAAGCTGTACATGGTTACTGAATAAGTTAACATAATTGCACAATATAGTATTACGTGGGAATGATCCATATTCCTCTTTCGGCATTTTGTGGTGATCCATATTCCTCTTTCGACATATTCTGGAAGGGCTAGAGAGCAAATATGATGAGCTAGAGCGTAAATACGCACAACTTGCAAAGATAGTGTTTGATCAGCCTTCATCACCATCTTCAAGTAAACAATAGATTGAATCATTTAACAAGTTAGTAGATTGAAAATCTTATTTTACTTTGTGATGAACATATTGCAATGGTTAGCAGTTGATTTTACTTGTTGATCACACGCATGTCTTGTGATTAAAATTCCTAGTTGAGAATATGGGAGCATTACTTATTTAACTGATTGAGTTTTTCTTTCTGGAATCAAAATGAGCTTGAAGGAGGTTGCCTTTCCAGCTTACCTCTTATAAATTCCCATTGATCAATTCTTTTTCTCATTGCTTTTAGGAAATTTCTCTATAGTTCTTAGAATTCCTTCAAGTTGTTGAAGCCCCTTTGAATCATTTCTCTCATAGATCCAATTATTTTGGTTCTTTACACCAATGTAAACTCCCTGCTAATAGGCAGTAGGAGCTTCTTAGTTTATTCTCTGGATTGGAACATCTAAAGGCAAATTATATAGGATCCTGACATGAATCCAGAAGATTGTTAGGAAGAGTAGTTAAGAAGAGTATAATACAATTAAAGGAAACTTTAAAGAGAAATATACAATAATATCAATTCAACGAATCTCTGCAACCCGTAAATTTTTATACATCTCTAGAACATATATATTGAGTGCATTTCTGTGGATACTTTTGATCAGAATGTTTTATGAAATATACTGCAACTCGCAAATTGTTATATATCTCAAGAAGATATTGACTGTGTTGATATGTCTCAAGTGCAGTATTTGACTAATTTTTCTCAAGAACATATTGGTTGAACTTTCTTCTTTAGTAGTTTTGATCAGAATGTCTTATGAAATCTAACTATGTTGATATTGTTGGTGCTGCACCAAAAACAGCTTTTTCATGTGCCCATTAAAAAGATTAATTAGGAAAATTAACTCATTTTCTTATCTCAATCGCCCGTCCCCGTGATCTGTAGAATTGCAAAAAGCTCGATACAGGATTTGCTTCCCAAAAAGTGCTCGTTGTGCAGGTTTTAATATAATAGGATTGAGTGATGTAAAACTATATGTCGTTAGTCGGGCACAAAGATTAACTGTTCTTTTCACAAGATAGAAAATTTCAGATTTAATTCAATATTGACTAGTCTCCATTCTCAGTTTAGATGCACGGTACAATTCTAAACTAAAGGAAGAGTAGTGTCTATTTGTCAACCCTAAAATCCCAGTTTTAATAACAAGCTGCAGTGTAATCCATAACAATATGGTACAAATTCTTAAGAGACTTGAAGTATGCTAAAAAATTTCCACCATTCTGCATGAGGTATATCAGGTGTCCTTTACTGCATGAGAGTCATTTCATAACTTGATAAATATGCATGAGGAAAATCAAGTGGAAGACATTTATTCTGGACTTAGAGACTCTATTAGGAAAGCTCCTTCAGAAATATGCTCTTTTTATGCAATTTGGTGAAGTACTGAAGTCCATATGAGTTTGTTGAAAGCATTTTTTGGACAGAGAATAGTGCTTCGCTTTTCTATAGGACTAAGTGGCTTGTTCATTTCTTAGGCACTAGAGCTGTAGGTGCTCTCAATGCATTCCTTCCACCTGGTTATAAAAAAAATGCATTCCTTCCACCTGGTTATAAAAAAAATGCATTCCTTCCACCCATATACATTTGGATGGAATGTTGCATCTAATTTGTGTTTTATATTTACGCATTATAGAGTTCATCTAATCTTTGTATTATTTAAATTTCTTATTTATGGCCATCAATGTAGCCTTTAATGGAATTAGTAAGCAGATAGCGTTCTGTTGGAGGTTGCCAGTGCTAAGAATAGTTAGGAAAATTTTGAAAAGAAATTGAAGATGAAAATGAGGTGTTGGAGGTTGCCAATGCTAAAGCCGGTGCATGAGCTAGCATGGTTATATCATATCTCTCTGCCCAGCTCTGACTACTTCAAACAACTTAATTCTTTCTTTTTTATATATATAAATTGTTCATTAATTCAAGAATCAATGAACTAAGGTATGAACAATACTGAGCTGGTTTCTCCCATGCACCATTTTTGTGCCATTGTGATGTGGGTTTCAATTGGAGGTTGCCGCTATTTAAGTGTGCACTTATTATGAAAAGTAATTTAATTTGTTATGTTAACAGATAAAAGTTTTCTTTATTAAACTAACATATAACTAATCGTTTTTCTTTAGTTGTTTATTCTTTGTTACTAAACAGGCATACATTTGTTATGTTAACAGATCAAATATTTGAAGTCCAAAGAACCTATCCTTGAAGAAAGTGTAGAGGAAGTTGAAGTACAAGAGGTTTATGTTTTGTTAGGGATGGTTTAAAGACACTATACATATGCCGCAATTTTATGTTTATCTTTTAGGAATTATTAAAAATGATGTCATAAGATTCAGATTGGATTCTGGTATATATGATACTTTAGTTCTTTGTATTAACAAAGATATCAAGCATTTGGTTTATATTCGAGTGTTGTTGGTTGTGTATGAAAGCATATAAATAATTATTTATATTTATCTAATTTAAATTTTCGTATTTTAAATTTGGATGTTAAAAGTAATTGTACAACTTACGAAGGGAATAACGGTTGCTAAAAGAACTTGTAATGACTACATTAGTTGTTGTCATTAAAGACTTTTAACGACTGGATAACAAATTAGCGAAGAAAAAATCTTGTCGTTAAAAGGGATGTATAACGACTGGAAATTATGTTTTCGCTAAAGGATCTTTAGCGACCGGATTGTAATCCGGTCGTTAACTTTTAACGTCGGGGCTTTTAATGGCCGGTGACAACCGGATTCTTTCTGGCCGTTAACAACTTATAATGACCGGATTTGGACTTTAGACGACCAAATTTTCCCTCGCTAAAGACCTTTTTTATTGTAGTGTATCCAATTGTATGTTTACAAATCATTAAAGGCCCAAAATAAAGAATACATGGTCAAATATTACAACTAAAACGAATACAGGCCCAATAAATATTGTTGGCCCAAGGGAGAATAACCCAGCAACATCGAGGCCTTCAATAAGCTCATTTTTCGCACAAATAGCAAACCCAGATCTAGGTACACCCTAAAACATCAGTGTGTATCAGTTGCATGAGTCAAACTTAGACACTGACCCATACCAGGCTTGAAGGGGGTCTAACTTACCCAACAATACAAAACTTAACCACATGAGTAATTAACTCTACATAGGATTAATTAAACAACTTATGAAGTCTACACACTGAATTCTCAAAGCCACAACTAACATCAGTTCTCTCTAAAGCATATTGACAAGTTCAGAGGGTATACAGAAGTCAGGTTCATGCTTGCATTTTTCAGAAGCTAAGGTGACAGGATTGACCATCATAGGATAACAAACTACTTCAAGTAAAGTTTCATAGCAAAGCATAGTCCAGAATTAGCATAAAGAACTTCAGACATGAGAGTTCAGTAGAATCATAGACATGAAACCGATAAAATAAAGTCCTCACATAAAGATATCTAGAATGAGAACCTAATAAAAATGGGATAACCAAATAGGTTGGTGGACATGGTCTACAAACAAACATTAATTGAGCATGAAGAAACTCCAACATGCAAAATACAAGTCATAATACAAAAGCTTAAATAACACCAGGACTCATAGTAGACAAGGATACCTCAAGAACTGGATTCTCAGACCACACATAGGAGAAAAGGCTCGATATTGCATTTTTTACCTTGTAAGCCATAGGTGGGACTAAACAACATAGCATTAAACTAGGCATGGAACACACATTAAAGTTACAATTAGCAGGGTAACACATTTTGGCTAACATAGTTGAGAACTGACTTTAGTATAGTATTAAGTTACACAGGAATTATAAAATAGGAACTAGAGCACATGAATTAGTCTATCACGAGAATGCAGAATAAAGTAGGAGTATCATCTCAGGACGAGCAATAGGTATAAATATTCAGACACACAAAAACACACTAGGCTAGACATGCTCGAGGTTGTGAGAATCATTCATGCTGAGCACATACCATATGCATATATCGAAGTTATAAATTAGGCAAGTTCAGAGCCATGAAATAGTAGGGTAATATAGTAGCATATTGGTTCACAAAGGTTTAAGTGGCACAGGTGTACATATCATGAATATAAACGAAAGAGGATGAAATTTCTAGGGCTAAAGACAATTACCAGTTGTAGATGAACAAACAAACAAGTAATATTCCAATCGTCAATAGCAATGAACATCAGAACCCCAAAATCCCAGTTCATCATAAAAGGGTTTCAAGTGAACCCCAAGTTATGCTCGCACCGAGAAAGGACAAAAATCGAATTCCGATGGCCTTGGCTTTCAGCCGGCCAAGGTCTCAAAATAATGAACAGTAGGAGTGAGAGTGAGAGAGCAATAGCAGTAGTTTTACGTGGTAATCATTGAAGTAGTCATTAGGACTTAAAAGGGAAGGAGGGGAAGGGGGTTTATACAGTAGTTAGATCAAACGAGTAAACAAGGAAGGAAAATTAAGTAAACATAAATAAGGAAAGAAGAAAAATACACATGAAATCAGTAATGTAACCGGAAAGGAATGAAATCAATGTCCAAACCCTAAGTAGGGTTCGGCGCTTAAGATCGGCCAACTGGTATAACGAATCAGGCCTTTCTTCATGTATATGGACGAAATATTATCCAAATCTCCAAGATTGAAGTCGATTGAAGTCTGATCCGGAGATGGTACTTGCCAGAATTGGGCAAGTACGTATCTAATACCATAAACGTGTGACAAGTAGTGGAGAAACGTAGATGTGGTAAGAAAATAATGATGAAATCCCATTATCAATGGGATTAGGAGATGGATTTAAGGAGTAGGCGGCAAAGGTTCTCCAGAAGAGAGAAGATGAGGGTTTAGATGATTTGGGGGCGGCTGTTTCAGAAGAATGGGTGTTAGGGTTTGGACCGAGGGTGATTAAAATGGGGGAATGGCACTGGGTCGTTGATCATTTGAGCATTTAAGATCAACGACCTAGATTAGAGGAGAAGCGGGATGGGTCGTAGAACGGGTCTCGACCGGGTTATAATTAAAGGGGTCATTTGGTTTTGGGTTAGGGAGATTGGGCTAAGGTGTTTTGAGGTATGGGTTGGTATTTGGGTCCGCAAATTGGCTTAGGATAGGTCTATGTAATTAAATATGCAAAAAGTTTTTAAAATAATTTATAAAAATAATTAATAAATAGTAAAAATATTATTTATGCAGTTAAATGTTGGGAAATTATAGCTTAACATTATGAATTTATAAAACATATATGTGAGTGTTAATAATAAATTTGGATGATTAAGTCATCACAAAATAATTTGGAAGGATAATTAGTAAATATTTGAACAGTAATGCAAGAAAATAAATTTTAAAGCCTTAAAGAATTATGAAAAATTATAGAAAATACTTATATGGATCCTGTCAATTGGTGATAATGCAAAAAATGATATTTATAAACGATGAGGGAAAAATTGGGTATCAAAAAGAATAAATCATACTTTCCGACCATAAGATACCAACTGAAAACAATGTAGACTTCTGAAACACTTGCTACCAGCAAAATCGCACAGGAACATGGATAATCATCATTGAGAGGACTTAGAACTACTAAACATTACAGTACAAGAGTCAATTAGAAAGAAGGAAAGACTTACACTAATTCATGCCAAGAAATAAGGTTGCCCTACATACCTTGTTGGAGATCTAATTACACACTATGGTGGTTAGCTTCGCCTCTAATTAATCTTCAGAATCGATTCCACTAGATGATAATCGACACGACTATGACTCCAAGATCTTCGAGTTAAATCTTGCTAAATCCAGATTCACCTTCTACTTTTCCTTAATTTGCTAGGGAATTCTAAAGAGGCGTTGAGAGTATTTTGAGAGGACTTGTTTTGATGATAATTCTAGAATAAAAGAGAAAGGGCCTCACTGCCCTTTTAATATTGTTACCAAGCATAGAAATTTACGCCACTTCCACATGAAAAACGGGTTGCCCCGCTCTAGTTGCTACGTTATGTGGGACACATGGTGCAGACCAAATGAAACTTTTGACCGCTTTCTTGCTTCGAACGTGTCTCCAGCTGATTTGCTTTGCTAGGATCCTCACTTACCATAATTTATTTAAGTGTGGGGTGTAACATCATCCTCTCTTCGGAACATTCATACTCGAATGTTGAATCGTGGCCCATGATGATAGTTGCATTGTTGCCTTCCATAGTGGGGAATAGATGGGGGTACCTAGATTTCATGTCCTCTTCAGCTTCCCGCATCATCTCCTACTTACTTTTGTTCCTCTAAAGTACCTTAACCGAAGCCAATTCTCTGGTTCGCAGCTTACGGACTTGTCCATCTAAGATGGCTACCGTAATTTCGTCGTAAGATATGTCTTATGTAGCTTGGATATCACCAATAGGGGTGACACAGGATAGATCACTCAAGCACTTTCGGAGTATAGACACATGAAATATCGGATTCACTGCTTCCAATTCCAAGGGCAAATGCAAGCTCATAAGCCACATGACCGATAGTCCGCATGATTTGATATTGTCCGATATACCAAGGGCTGAGTGTTCCCTTTTTCCCAATCTTATCACGCCTTTTATAGGTGATACCTTCAAGAACACCCAGTCCCCTATAGTAAACTCTAATTCTCACTGCCGGTTATCCGAGTAAGATTTCTGCCTCCTTTTGGGAGGCCAATAATCGGTTTCGAATTAGCTTCACCTTCTTTACTTCCTGTTGTACCAGCTCTGGTCCCAACAACTTTGTTTCACCCACTTCGAACCAGCTAATAGAAGATCTGCACTTTCGCCCATATGGGGCCTTATATGGTGCCATATTATACTACTATGGTAGTAGTTGTTGTTAGCAAATTTAATGAGTGGAAGATGATCCTCCCAATATCCCTTGAAGTCTAGGACACACGCATGTAGCATGTCCTCGATTATTTAAATAGTGCGCTTGGCCTGGCCATCTTTTTGTAGAATGAAGGTTGTGCTAAGGTTGATCTTTACTCCCAATCCTTTTTGGAATGATCTCTAGAAGTTAGCTGTAAC
Source organism: Nicotiana tabacum (assembly GCF_000715075.1). NCBI lineage: Eukaryota > Viridiplantae > Streptophyta > Magnoliopsida > Solanales > Solanaceae > Nicotiana > Nicotiana tabacum. The sequence continues at coordinate 147,107,008 of NC_134096.1, read as the reverse complement.
TAGGCACCTCTATCTTAAATGATTGAAATCGGAACCCCATGGAGTGGAACTATCTCCTTAATGTATATCTTAGCACAATCTTCCGATGAGAAGGTAGTCTTAACTAGCATAAAGTGATCCACTTGGTGATCAATCCACGATAACCTATATATAGTTAATCTTTCACCATTATCGTGGTAATCCGGTAATAAAATCCATATCGATCACTTCCCATTTCCACATCGCAATTTCTATATTCTGCAGCAACTCTCCCAGTTTTTGATGTATAGCCTTGACTTGATGAAAATTTGGACACCGAGTGACATACTTGGCGATATCCCTCTTAATGCAATTCTACAAGTATAGTTGTTTGTAAAGCCCCGTTAAAAATTTCCTAATGATTTAAGATTTTAAAGTGATCCAACGGTAGTCAGGAATAACGTATTCGAGTATTAAAGGAGACCCATGGGAAATAACCACATCATTTTGAAATGGAAATATATGTTTAAGGTGTGTTGGAACATACTAAGGAGTTTTTTGAATGGCAAGAAGTTGTGTGGAACAAGTTGGATACATTAAGTGGAAAGGATGTCTCAATTCACACAACATCCTACTTCAAACACATTCTACTACCAAACTATAAATTATTAGGTGGTGCTATACCTACCAAATTAAAGCCCTTTGAGTCTAGTTTCCAACGAATCAAACCGTTTGTCATTTGGATATTTCTACAGAACATTATGGCCATTTTACCGGACCTATGCCATATGCGCGCCCAGATGTGCGACCGCGCATATAAGGGAGTTTCTGCCGTGTGTGTGCGGCCGCGCATGTAGGAGCCCATTAAATAACCTTAAGGCCGGGTAGAGAGAGGGGTTAAGTCATTTTTGAGATAAAACCAGTTATTTTGGGAGTGACAGACTGCCCTAGAGTGGGAGAGTGATCATCAACAAATTGTCCTTCGATTTTTGCTCAAATATTTGAAGATTAACAAGGAAATCTCAAAAGCTTTTTACTCAAGAGGTAAGATTCAAACCCCTAGTCTTCAATTTCGAGTTTGGGGTAAAAGATGGATGGTTGGGAGTACAATTCTTGGGTGTAAGAGTATTATTTATATATGTTTGTACCAATAAGTTTTGTAGGAAGATTAATGAGCTCAAATAAGTAAAGATTGGGTTGTGGAATGAAGGAAATCTTGTAGAAGAACCTTGTAGCCAAATTTGCACACCTAGTGTTTGATAAAATGCTCAAATGAGCTGAAACCACGAATATCTTCCTAATTTGTGTTCAATTTTGTTATGTCTTAAAATAGATTGGGATTGCTAGAATTTTCGGAATGTTGTACTAATTTAAGGAAAGCTCAAGGCGAAGTATGTCGGCTAAACTTCTTTCCTAGAATTGAATTCCATGATGTTGTTGTAAGTCCCGAGTTATACTTTATAAATCAACTATTCTAAATAAGCTTTGTGTTGAAAGGTATATGTTCAAAATGTGTTCCGAATGCTCTTATCATATGATATTATCCTTCGGGAATGTGTTCAAAGCATGAGTTGGGTATAAAAATATTATGACTCCAAGTAGTGTTTCAAGTGAAGGATATTATGCCAAATTGTGTAAGAAGTCTCAATGTGCATAAGACTCTTAATTGCTCAAAGATGTACTAAAAGTCGTGATTAGGGATTCCTTGTTGTCAGTAATCTATATAGATGCTTGCAAGTGAAAGTAGTGAGTTGGGGATATAGAGTGTGAAGCCTGCTACATTTCCAATGGGCATTTGAGTCTAGTTGGTTTTATGTACTTAGGTATCTATTTTCATAGAAGCTCCATGTACATTGTGGGTCATTTACATAAGTTTTGAGTTTCGTCATGTATTTAAGTTCACAGTATTTACAGCTATTTATAAATCTGTGTAACCATCATGAGAAAAATATTTATGGGCCATTGAGTTAAATGTATTCAATATGAAAGTCAAGATCTAATTATGTTTTGATAAATCATGCATGAGTTATGATAGGAGGTTGATGTAACGTAGGCTTGCTCGACTGGGTACATTTGGTTGAGCGCCGGTCACGCTCCCCAAGTTCAGGGCGTGACAAACTTGGTATCAGAGCATAGTTTAGGAGTCCTAATGTGTCATGGAGCCATGTCAGTAGAGTCCCTCTTATCAGTGTGTTGTCGGCCACACTTATAATAGGGAGGCTACAACGACATTTAGGAAATGTTTCTCTTCTTCTGTCCTCGATCGTGCGTTAAGGTTCTGAGTTAGTCTCTGAGTTCCCTTGTTAATATCAAGGAATGTTTTCACATTGTGCTACGAAATGATAAAGTCCTAAGGATTAAAGGAATGACGCACATGACAGGCACAATGCGTGAGGTGCCCAATTATCCTCGTAATGGAGGAAGGACAAGTCAAGGATACGACCAAGGTAAGCAAGGTCATACAGTTAGCCTCGAGAGTCATGATTGTTGATTTCATGTATATGGTTCAATGTGGTGTTATCTATGTATTATTTAGGATTGATTTCTTGGATTCTCTAACTGGTGGATATGCCTAGTTACAGGGGAGACTCTGTCGAAATTTCTGAAACATTTTGGAGTTAGTCAAATTTGGGGGCTTGAAATGTTTGAAAGAAGAGTTGAGTTACGTTAAGTGTTCGGGGCAGACTCTACTCCTCATTCGAGGATGAATGATCCTAAGCGGGGAAGAATGTAAAGTCTCGTTAAAAATCTCCTAATGATTTATGATTTTAAAGTGATCCAACGGCATTTGGGAATAACGTATTCGAGTAATAAAGGAGACCCATGGGATATAACCGCATCAATTTGAAATGAAAATATATGTTTAAGGTGTGTTGGAATAAACTAAGGAGTTTTGTTATTGGCAATAACTTGTGTGGAACAAGTTTGATACATTAAGTGGAAATGATGTCTCAATTCGCACAAAATCCTACTTCAATCGCATGCTGATACCAAACTATAAAGGCTTAGGAGGTGTGCTACCTATCTAATTAAAGCCCTTTGAGTCTAGTTTCCAACACATCAAACCATTCATCATTTTGGATATTTTTACAGAATGTTATTGCCATTTGACTGGACCTATGTCATATGCGCACAGATGCGCGACCGCACATATTTGGGAGTTTCTACCTTGTGTGCGTGGCCAGATGTGCAGCCACTTGCCCAGGTGCGCGGCCGCGCATGTAGGAGCCCATTAAATAATCTTAAGGCCGGGTAGAGAGAGGGGTTAAGTCATTTTTGAGATAAAATCGGTTATTTTTTGAGTGACAGACTGCCCTAGAGTGGGAGAGTGATCATCAACAAATTGTCCTTCGATTTTTGCTCAAATATTTGAAGATTAACAAGGAAATCTCAAAAGCTTTTTACTCAAGAGGTAAGATTCAAACCCCTAGTCTTCAATTTCGAGTTTAGGGTAAAAGATGGATGGTTGGGAGTACAATTCTTGGGTGTAAGAGTATTATTTATATATGTTTGTACCAATAAGTTTTGTGGGAAGATTAATGAGCTGAAATAAGTAAAGATTGGGTTGTGGAATGAAAAAAATCTTGTAGAAGAACCTTGTAGCCAAATTTGCACACCTAGTGTTTGATAAAATGCTCAAATGAGCTGAAACCATGAATATCTTCCTAATTTGTGTTCAATTTTGTTATGTCTTAAAATAGATTAGGATTGCTAGAATTTTCGGAACGTTGTACTAATTTAAGGAAAGCTCAAGGAGAAGTATGTCGGCTAAACTTCTTTCCTATAATTGAATTCCATGATGTTGTTGTAAGTCCCAAGTTATACTTTATAAATCAACTATTCTAAATAAGCTTTGTGTTGAAAGGTATATGTTCAAAATGTTTTCCGAATGCTCTTATCATATGATGTTATCCTTCGGGAATGTGTCCAAAGCATGAGTTGGATATAAAAATATTATGACTCCAAGTAGTGTTTCAAGTGAAGGATATTATGCCAAATTGTGTAAGAAGTCTCAATGTGCATAAGACTCTTAATTGCTCAAAGGTGTACTAAAAGTCGTGATTAGGGATTCCTTGTTTTCAGTAATCTATATAGATGCTTGCAAGTGAAAGTAGTGAGTTGGGGATATAAAGTGTGAAGCAGTGAGCTGGGGATATAAAGTGTGAAATAGTGAGTTGAGGATATAAATTGTGAAGTAGATAGTTAGGGATATAAAGTGTGAACACCGTGCCAAAAATGAAAGTTATACTTATGGCGAATAGCGCCAACGAAATGAAATGGTGTGTGAAATATTATGAAATGAGCCTTGATTCAACTATTCCAAATTGACTCCGAAAATAGAATTACTCAAAAGCTTATGTAATCAAGTCATTTCTGAATGTGGCTGTTCTAAAAATGCTATGCTTGGTAGGTATTTCCAATGTGTTTTAATCCTTTACATATTTATGAATTGAAATTGTCTATTGCCCTTTCGGGGAAAGGTACTTCAAGAATATTCTCTATGTTGATGTTTATAATGATGAGACTTGAAAGTAATGAAATGAAAGTATAGAATATGAGACATGGCCATCATTCCATGAATGAAGAATAATATGTATGGAAAAGGGGATCCAATGAGATAATGATGTTGTAAATAGTTGAAAGTACTAATGAAGTGTTTGTATGAACCTGAAATGTGGTCGTTTGCCTGAATAAAATTTATGAGGTGTTGTATGTCCCAATGGTTGCAACTTTAGTTGTATGCTTCCGAAATAATGTATGTAAGTGAATTCGATGTCAAGTCATCAAGAATCATGAACTTAGATAATGACCTCAAGATGTCAAGTGAGTGAATAACGAGATGAAAGGGAGATGTCCTATGCTAAATGATGATGAACCTTAAGAAAAGAAATTGGGCTCATGTGCCATTGAAATTGACTTATTGATTCACTATGCATGTGCTAATGTAATGAGCTATGTTTCTCCATAATGAGCATGATCTTGAAGTGTTCCAATGATCCGGGAACTTACGACCTTAATGTAATGTTAATCATGTCGCTTTGAGTTTATTGATGGTTATGTGCATAAGGATGTGTTATGAACCCTATGGACGGGCTATGCAACACATATGTGTATAATATGTGAACCCTATGGACGGGCTATGAAGCGTATAGGTGTGTAATACAATATGAATCAACATTGTGAACGGTCTATGAAATGCACAGGTGTATTGTATGGTATAAGTGAATCCTGTGAACGGTCTATGAAATGCACAAGTGAGTTGTGTAAGTAAACACTGTGAACGATCTATGAAATGCATAGGTGCATTGTGTTAGGCTTCGTTAAAAATTTCCTAATGATTTAAGATTTTAAAGCGCACCAGCGGTATTTGAGGATAACGTATCTGAGTATTAAAGGATACCTATGGGATAGGACCACATCATTTTGAAATAAAAATATATGTTTAAGGTGTATTGGAACATAATAAGGAGTTTTGTGAATGTTAAGAATTTGTGTGGAACAAGTTGAATATATTAAGTGGAAATAATGTCTCAATTAGCATCTTTTGGACATTCCTACAAGAAGCTATGACCAAACTAACAAAGACTGGAAGAGGAGTGAACTGGGGATGCGAAGCATTCGAGGCCACATCTGAAAGAAGGGCTGGCAGTGAAGTGCTGCCATAGCATCTAAGGCAGCATCCGAAACCCAGATTTCGGGGTTCATTTTCCTCACTTCACTTGGATGAATTTTGGAGCTCTTCTCCACTCTCTCAAGACCACCAACTCCCCTCTTCTTCAAGGTAAGCAATTCCTATTATCTTGGTGTGAAATTCCATCATTTCTACACTAGTATTGATGAAATCTACACATAAAATACTTAGATCTTCAAGAACTCAAAGGAGGGTTTTGCAAGATTTCTTCCAAAAAGGTAATCTTACACCTTTAGACTTACACGTATAGATATATTATGGGAACATGAGTATGAATTAAGTATTAGAACTTATGATATGGTGATTGGAAGCCATAGGTTCCCAATTTAAATACATAACCATTGTAGAGATTGAAAGGAGATTATTTGATGGGATTTTGTTGGTTGGGTGTGGATGGATGGTCATGTATGTGATGTTGGAAGTTATGAATTGTTTAAGAATGATGGTGGGATAAATTATTGGTAAATGGTAGTAGTTGCATGAACTAATTCTATGGTTAAGAGATGTAGAGATTCATGCATACTAGGTGTTTGATAAAATGCCTAAATGGCATAAACTATGGAATTTGTTACTAATGTTGTTCCCATTGGATGTTGTTATTGTAGATTGATGTTTCTTAGTGTAGTGGATCATTGTAGTATTATTAAGGGGTGAATTTTCGGTATGTTGGCTAAACTACTCTCCTAGAATTGAATTCCACGATGTTCCCGTAAGTTTCAAGTATGGTTGTCTCAAGTTCCTTATTCTACGTTCCGAGATATTCCCAATAATTTGTATATTCCCGAATAAGCATACTGTCATGAATTATGTATTCAAAATGTGGTACGAACGTTCTTATCACATTATGTTATCCTTTGGGAATGTATTCAAGAATGATATGTGTATTAAAATGCTATGTCTTTGAGGCATGTTTCAAATGAAGGCTATGATGCCAAATTGTGTGAGAAAATCTCAATATGCTTAAGACTCTTAATTGCTTGTATGTGTACCTAAAGTCTTGATCGTTATTGTCTTATTGTTGATAATGTAATAAGATGATGTGAGAAAGATTATGACATGAGCTTTCATTCAATTATTCCAAAATTGACTTCGAAAATAGAATTGCCTAAATGCTTATGAACTAAAGTCATGCCCATATGTGGTTGTTTTAACAAACGTTATGCTTTGTGAGTATTTTAAATGTGTTTTTCTTTCTTACATATTCATGAATGAAAATTGTGTATTGCCCTTTTTGGGGAAAAGTATTTCAAGAATAAATGGTGTGTTACTTGTTGATGATTTTAACTTGACCATCAATTGCCAATTAGTTTACTCCATTTCTCGGAAAGAAATCTATTGTGCTTAAATTGTTCATTTCTAATGAACTTAAAGTTGTGATTTCCGAAATATTATATATATTGATATGTATGATGATGACACATGAGAGGGAAGAAATGAAAGTGTGGAATATCAAATACGGCCACCGTGACTTAAATAAAGAATCTTGTGAATGGCCAAAGGAGCCAAGGGAATATTGTTGTTATTATTGATTGAAAATTGACAAGAGTGGGCTGCTCTAGTGGTAAGTACACTCCACTTCCAACCAAGAGGTTGTGAGTTCGAGTAACCCCAAGAGCAAGGTGGGGAGTTCTTGGAGGGAGGAAGCCGAGGGTCTATCGGAAATAGCCTCTCTAATCAGATACGGCCACTGTGCCTTAAATAAAGAATCTTGTAAATGGACAAAAAGGCCAAGGGAATATTGTTGTTGTTATTGGTTGAAAATACTAGTGGAGATTCATACAATGTGAAAGATGGTGAGGTAAATACATTTGTACCTATGTTACCTTTGTGTGCAAAAACAATAATAATATTTTTGGGAGTATCGATAGTCACCAAGGAAGGGTAGGTTGAAATAACCTAACCCCGAAACTACACGTGCCGGTGTATGAATGGGTTGTGATTATTACCCATATTTGGGATGATATTGATGTGATAAAATTATTCTCCTTAATTGTGATGAGATGATTTATAGAAAAGGACGATGTCAATCCACACGACATTATGGTGAGATGGCCTAGCTGATCGGGTCGTGATCGGACACCATGCAGCACAAATGGTGGTGATTGTGCTGCAAATTGTAATTGAAATAGTGATTGCGGTTGATGTCTCTAATGAGATGGCCTAGACGATCGTGTTGTGATTGGACTCTGTACTAAAAGTACGGTAGTATTGGTATTGAGAGTGATTGTGGTTGATGTCTCTAATGAGATAGCCTAGCCGATCGGGTCGTGATCGGACTCCGTGCTAAAAGTACAGTGGTATTGGTATTGTGAATATTCATATTGGGACCATTGGTATTGTGAACATTGGTATTGTGAACAATGGTGTTGTGAACAATGGTATTGTGAACAGTGGTATATCGGTGCTAAAGATCTCCCAACCAAAAATAATATTATCATCATATTTTGATTATCACTTCACAGTATAATCTTCATATGTTGGGAATTATTATGTTTTAACTTGGCATTTGAATATCATTGGTTGTTGATTGTTGTTTCCATGGTTTTCCCTTTCTTATATTGACATTCTAATTTTGAAAGAGAACAATTAGCTTTACATACTAGTGCTATTCCATATGTACTAATGTCCCTTTTGCTGGGAGCACTGCATCTTTAATGGATGCAGGTGGTTCATCAGCGGGCAACTTTGGTCCTCGTTACTAGTCACTCCCTATTCAGCAGATTTTGGTGAGCCCTACTCTATTTCAGGCCTGATGTCATTTGAGTTGTATATTGTGTTTTAAGGTATAGCCGGGGCCTTGTTGCCGGCATTTCCATATTACTCTTCTATTGTACATAGAGGCTTCGTTGACATGTTGTGGGTGGTGTTTGATGTGTGTAATTGAACTATAAATGTTGGTACTTGGCAAACATATTTTTCATTATATCTATAAACATGTAATATTTTGGAAATTATAAATGAAGCTGCTAATGGAAATGAAATATGAGTTGTTAATGAAATCTTTTTAGTGTTTGATTAATGGAGTACATCTCCTCTTTATTCATGGATGAGTCTGGGTAGAAGGAAATCTAACAGGCTTGCTTGGCCGGGTTCACTCGGTTGAGCGCCGGTCACGCTCCCCGAGTTCGGGGCGTGACAAACTTGATATCAGAGCCTAAGGTTTTAAAGTCCTAGGATGTCCCGGAGCTGTGTCTAGTAGAGTCCTTCTTATCGGTGTGTTGTCGACCACATCTATATTGAGGAGGCTACTTGGACATATAGGAATTTCACACTTCTTTGATACTCCATATAGTGCAATAGAGCTCAAGATAGGAAGTTAATTTCATCTTCATATCTCATTTTCCATATGAGTAACCCACGGGTTCAAGGCAGCGATGAGGTATTAAATGAACCAGTTGCTAGGGGAAGTGTCCTTGCTCCTATTAATGTTACCGCACCACCGAAATATATGGTGAGAGCACCTAAGAAATGAAAGAGGATTATTGGCATCAATAAGCCGGAATTGATATGAAAGAAGAGCCACTCGGGTTTATGTTGGATGATTCTTGAAATATATTATGGTTGTGGAAAGAGGTGGCACAAGAAGAACAAAAGCCCTTAGGTTGGTTACACCCATCCATGTCTGCCCGATATGCGGGCAGGAACATTTTGCATCCTGTTGTGAGTACGCTCAAGAGTGTTTTAGGGGTGGCAGGCTTGGGAAATTCCAATGGCCCACATAACAAACCGGTATAGAGATTGTTACTCCCGCCATGAAGGCTTGGAGGAAGGATAGGGGGAATGTTTTTGATGTATACAAAAAGTGTAAATATCAGGTATGTGGGGCGAGTCAGTTTACTGGACCTCATCCCCATTGCATGAAGTGTAAAATATATCATTCGGGGGTATGTCACTATGGTACTAATGCATGTCATGGATGTGGAGTCGAGGGGCATCAATTAAGGTATTTCAATATCAATCTAAAACCATAAAGTGAGTCACTGCTTGCTACCTTATTGTGAACACCACATTATTTTCCTTGTTGTATATGTACATCCTTATTGAAGGGGCCTACACAAATATGGTCTTAACCAAAATGTTGAATCACAAAACATTGCTTGTACTTACTTTCTGAATGAGACTCATTATTCGTGAAGCCACTCTATCACAAATTCTCTTACATACAATCTCTGGTGGAACTGAGCTCTATAATTATTTCTTTGGATTTAGTTATAACTCTAGGATTAATACTTCCCACTTGCTTTCCTAAATTATCAACAAGAGACTATAATTGATGAATTTCTTACAGAACCTTTTTATTCAAATGGATAACATCTGCTCACTTGTGCTTATGCATGCATAGTCATAAAGTTTACCTATGTTGTATCAAATCCAATGTATAGTGGCCTAGCCTTGAGATCCTTCTTGAGCCACTCTATTTGGTGTATGTGGCTCCTATGGTTGGAACAATTACTTTACTCCTTTGTGAATATTATCATGAATCATTTTCATTATCTAGTAACATGAGATCATATCTCAACACCTATCATATGTGTACCTGTAAATTGAAAGGGGTCACTTCTCTGCATAAAGTTTCTAGGAAATTTGAAATTTTTCACAAATTCGCCACAATAAGATCTTTTTGTTCACCCATCTCAATATGACTTTCGTGTCTACCTAGAGCATGCCGCAGTGAGAAACTCACTTTGTTCCTAGTATTGTAGTTGCCCGTGAATTGGCCTGATATGGAAGCTTGAGAGTTGTTATGGTAGAAACATGTCTAGCTCATAGCAAAGTGTTCATTATCTCTAACCAATTAATGATTTCACCCCAATATTAGGATGTCCTAGCTATGTGGTTTCACTCGTGAAAGATTGAAATTAGCTGCTTTCAGATTTTGGCACATATGATGAGCATATTGATTTGAAAGACAAGTTTGTCGTATCTCTAGTCATCTCATATAGGATCAACTATTGGCAAGGGATGAGCTGTCAGTATTTACACCTATTTATAAAGTTTTGTAACCATCATGAGAAAAATATTTATGGGCCATTGAGGTAAATATATTCAATATGAAAGTCAAGATCTAATTATGTTTTGATAAATCATGCGTGAATTATGATGAGAGGTTGATGTAACATACGCTTGCTCGACTAGGTTCACTCGGTTGAGCGCCTTCATGCTCCCCAAGTTCGGGGCGTGACATTGTCGAAGCAGAGACCTTGAAGTCTCCGGAAAGATAACTGAGCGATCACTGGCGTATGAAACGAGTAAATATACCTGGATCTGCACAAAAATATGCAGAAGTGTAGTATGAGTACACCACATTGGTACCCAATAAGTATCACGCCTAACCTCGGTAGAGTAGTGATGAGTCCAGGTCAAGACACCTACTAGGATAAGAAAAAATAACTGAACAAAGAATAGTACAGTCTAACAATGAAAACGAGGAAATAATGACAATACAGCAATACAAGAAGGTAAGCTAACAACAAAAATTAAGGAAATAAAGACAACAAGAAAGAAACAAATGATGATAACAACAAGTAATCAAATACAGACAAATACATGTAAGACAAGAAGGAAGCATCAAGAATTGGTCAATCAACAAGCCTTTTTAACATAGAATGTACAACAAGAATCACAATCGAGGTACCATAGCTCATAACCTCATTTCAAAATCACAATCACAATCACAATCTTTCCTTATACAACCGCGTGAGCCTTACATTTTGATATTTTTGAAAATATTTTTTCCGAAATAGCTACACGCACTTTAGCCCCCTTATGTCACCACGTGACTTCAAATAATTCCCCTACTAGCAACACGCACATAAATCCCACCTTATGCCGCCACATGCACATAAACCCCTATCCTTATACCTCCACATGCTCATCAATATCACAACACAATAACAACTCGCACCAAAAGTGACCATATGCCACAACTTGCCAAAATCAACAATACCAAAGTTTCCGCCACATATAGCCCACGGCTCAACCACAATGTGAACAAGAATCTCAATAATAAAAAAAAGAATAAGAATTACTCAATAAGGGAAGATATCTCATTATTCAACAACTTCAACCTCAATGTGATAATAGCTTTCATAACATCAACTTCAGTAACTCAAAATGAAGGTATTTCAACAAAATGACAATTTCCTATTTAAATGTACAGCGTCAACTTATCAATAAAAGGGATGGTGTGAAATAGTATCTCGATCTAAATGCATGGAATAACTCGATACAAAAAGATATCATGAAATAACAACTCCAAATAAGAATAGCTTGCCATATAAGAGCATGTTTGATAATAAAAGATACAGCGTGTGATAACAACATACAGTAAAGCATGTAATAGCAATTTAACAATGGATGATATAACATGATATTACTATTTCTAATCAAATGTATGAAAGGTCCTAAGAGTCTAAACCGGTAAAAATACCACATATAAGCCCGAGTACACACTCGTCACCTCGTGTACACGTCTTTCACGTAATCCAAATAATATAAATCAACCCAAGTCATAAGGGGTAGTTCCCCCACACAAAGTTAGGCAAGATACTTACCTCAAACAAGCTAAATTAGTCCATGAATAAGCCTTTCCCGAGAAAATCCAACTCTGGACGGCTCGAATCTAGCCAAAATAACTTAATACCATAAATACAAGCCATATGACATAATTCCGGATAATAAAGTTTCTATCTTTAAAGAAAATAAAAAATTCAACGGTAAGCCCGCACCTCGGAACCCGACCAAACTTATAAAATTCCAATACCCATTTCTCTACGAGTCCAACCGTATAACACTTATCAAATTCCGACCTCAAATCGACCTTCTAACCTCAATATATGATTTAGGAAAGTTTTTACAAAACCCCCCAATTTCTCTAACTCAAATCACTAATTAGATGATAAAAACAATGAATGAATCATGAATAATAAACAAATATAAGTCAAAAACAATTACCCTGATCCAATCCTTAAAAATACCCTCATACATAACCCAAAATCGACCTCTCTAACTCAAAATGTGGAAAATGAAACAAAACCGTCGATCTTCTCTATTTCTGCCCAGGCATTTCGCACCTACGGGCCAATAGCCTCTTCCGCGGCTCTGTATCTACGGAAAACAATCGCAGGTGCGGCCCATCACTAACACAGTGAATTCCACTTATGCGCATCAGCTTCTGCGGAAAATGACCGCACCTGCGGTCCTAAGCCAACAAACCAAACTCTGCTGCTATGGAAGAAATTCTTATCTATGGTTGCGCACCTGTGCAAGATCCACCGCACCTACGGCCCTAACTCATCCAACCCCATCTCGCATATGAGGCCAGTGGGCCACTTCTATGGTGCCGCACCTGCGGCCCAATTATAGCAGGTGCGGTGGCACTAGACTCCAGCATTCTACAACCATTCCTTCTAAGTGCCAATAGATCCGAACTCAACCCGATACACACCTAGGGCCCGCAGGACCCCGTCCAAATATACCATCAAGTCCCAATATAAAACACGAACCTACTTGAGGCCATAAGTTACATCAAACAACATAAAATCTATGAATCACACCCCAATTCAAGTATATTAAACTAATGAACATTCAACTTCCGAAACTAATGCTGAATCATATCTAACCTACTTTGAATGAGCTTATATTTTGCATGCATATCCCAAATGACAAAACAAACCTACACGAACTACAGGAATTACAATCCGAGCTCGATATCAATAAAGTCAACCCTCGGTCAAACCTATCAAGCTTCCAAACCTTCAACTTGCCAACTTTTGCCAAAAGCAACAAATCCACCTGCAAAACTTCAAGTCAACATTAGGACATACGCCTAAATCAAAAATTACCATACGAAGCTGTTGAAACCAAAGTCAAACTTCAGTCAACTCTTCCAACTTTAAGACTATGTGTTCCAGTTCACTCTGAAACACACCCGAAACCAAACCAATTACCTCGATAAGTCACATAACCACAATTGAACATAGAAGAGCAATAAATAGGGAATGGGGCTAAAATATTCAAAACGATCGACCGGGTCGTTACAGGAAGTATCCCGTATTTGTGAACTGTGTATTTACCATTCAGTTATGGATCGTATTACGTATCTATATATTCTCTCACAATTTGACTTCCTATGCTTTATGCATGTCCACTTTCATTATACAATATTTATTGGACCACTACTAAGTATCGATGTCGATCCATCGTCACTACTTCTTCGGGGTTAGACTAGATGCTTACTAGGTACGCGTTGATTTACGTACTCATGCCACACTTCTGCACTAATTGTGCATGTATTGAGACAGGTACTTTTGGTGGTTATTTGGGCACGTAGGTGCAGTTGCTGAGGAGACTTTGTGGTGAGCTGCTCTCTATGTACGATCCGCAGCACACAAAGTCCCTGATCTATCCATTTATTGTATTCTGTCTACTTCCAATTCCAGATAGTTATTGTAGTAGTATTGTATATTCTGGTAGATGGTCATGCACTTGTGACACCGGGTTATAGAGATTTAAATTTTTTCTCTTAATTGTATTCCGCTATGATTTTCTAGTTTATATTTTAACCTTTTTCAAACATTGAAAATAATAATATTTATATTATCTTTAAAACGAATGTTATCCACTCCTTATTTCTTTAATTGTTTCGAATAGCATTTTGGATTAACCATCAATGTGATGATTTAATTATTGGCTTGCCTAAAGAAGACGATAGATGCTATAACGGTATATAGTGGGATTTGGATCGTGACACAAAACATATATGTTTTTTCTCATTTACTTTGTACGTTTGTTCAATTTCTCAAACCACTGGTTTCCCTTGAATTCTCAAAGCTAATTCTTACCGAACCATATATGTTTTACGTAAAACGTTTTATTGGTAAGACAAGGGAGTCTTTTCATTTAGATGATGCTAGAGGTATTAATGAATATTATATTTATGGTTTTGACTTTGACTTTTAAGTGTATGAAGGAGAGAATTTAACTAACAATACACAAGTTTTTTTGTTGTAAATATATCAATTATATATAATAATACATGGCAGAATTAATCAGATCGTCAAGGAATATTTGGTTACTCCGTAAAGATTGATTTTCTCTTATAAATTTAAGACATTATTCTCTCTTATAATTTTAAGACATTATCTATATTGCATATTTTATTTTTCATTTAAGATTGCGCGAAACGTGGATAAAAGTTTTTAGTATATATGAAAGGGGGCACTAGGAAAGTGAGGTGGCATCTCTCTTAAGCCAAACATATAGTATTTATCTTTTTTCTCCTTTTATTGGGTATTCATTATTTTTTATTTAATATATTATTTGAAATATTCTATCTTCAAAACTCACACCCCTTTATCGTTGTAACCTATATTTTAATAATCTCAATAATTCTCATGCCTCTCATATCCCAAACTCCCAATTATTTATTGTGTAAGCTTATGACAATTTATGGTAGTGTTCCCTTATATGGACCTATATTATATATCCAAGCTAACATGAAAGGGTAAAGCAAAGCAAGTAGAGGTTTGGAAGGAGGAGCGATCTGTCCAAAGCTCATATGAACCCATAAGGTCGGGCATCAATTCTTCCAAGGGAAAATCTACGCTCCATTGTTTTTGCCTTCAATAAATTCAATACTGCCTTAGATTCTTGACATCTCTGTGTAATAATCCAACTGGTCGTTTTGAGCATTTGTATTCAGTTCGGTGGTTTGAGGTCCTGAGTAGCTTCATATAGTGTATTATGAGTTACGTTTATCGTCAGTTTTGGTTTTCGAGTGGTTCGGGAATGATTTGGAAGAATGATTCTCAACTAGGAAGCTATAAGTTGGAAGAGTTGACCAAGTTTGACTTTTGTGTATTTTACCTTGGATTGGAGTTTTTATGGTTCCACTAGGTCTGGGTGGTTATTTGGACTTGTACATATGCCTGGGTTTGTATTTTGTTGTTTCTAGAAGGTTTTGGCTCTAATTGGCAAAGGTTTGCAACTTGAAGGTTTAGAAGTTCAGAAGTTTGACCAGGAGTTGACTTCGATTTTATCGGATTCAGATTATTGCTGTAATAGTTGGAATATCTTTGTTATGTCATTTTGACTGGTGTGAAATGTTCGGTCAGATTCCAGATTGGTTCGGTTTGAATCGGACGCTTGGTTCGAAGTTTGAAGTTTATGAACTTAAGAGATTGATCTTGTGATTCGTGATTTTCATGTTATTTTGTGTGATGGGAGGTCTCGAGTAGGTCCGTGTTATATTTTGGGACTTGTTGGTATGTTCGGATGCGGTCCCGAGAGGTTGGGGTGTGTTTCGAATTGATTTCGGACCATTTCGGAGGTGGCATGAGCTGTTGGTTTATCTTATTTTTTATATGCTCCGGTTGAGCTTCGCGATCGCGGGAGCACATATGCGATAGTGATGGGTATTTTTTTAGTTGGTTTAGTTGTTCATCACATTCCTGAGGGAGCCATCACGTTCGCATGTAAGGGAATTTAGGCTGGATAGACTTGTTCTTTGTATTCACATATGAGGTTCGCGATTGTCATTTCAGCAAAGGAGCTGGGGGTTTAGGTGATCACGTTTGCATGGGTAGACGCAAATTCGCGAAGGTCTGGCAGTGTGGAGATATGCGTTTACTGGTTAGGTATCACGTTCACGATGTGTTTTTGACGGTAGTGCTATTTTTTCTTCTACGTGATCGCGAGGGCTATGCTGCGATCGCGATGAATATATATGGGCACTGCTTATAAGTACTATATTTCTAAGGTTTTGGTTATTTTATCACATTTGGAGTTATAGAGCTCGGATTTAGGCGAATCTTGAGGCGATCTTCACGATTTGGAATGGAGTATGTTTTTTGTTACACCCCATATCTTCGTACGTGAGAGTACTCGTAAGTCAATTGATGTAATCTTAGAAATGAGATCGTATTTGAGAGTACATAAAGTAAGTTAATCATGTTACCTTGGATGTTACTAATATTTAAGATCATGAATAACAAGTACCAAGAGGGTTGGAAACTTAGAAGCTAAACCAATTGAAGAAAATAAATTTCGTCGAAAGTCGACAAGTTTGAAATGTTATAACATATACTTTGGGGTAAGACTTTGGTTCTTAACATTATAAGGAGATTATGTTATGAGTTATTTTATTCGTATGATAGTCGTGTATTGCGTTTTAAAGTCAGGCAAGTTGGGGAACGAAAGTTGGTAAAGATCATCACAAGTTACATTCATAAATGTGCTAAACATTAGGTAAAATGTAGCAGAGCTTTTCTCCAAATATACTTTGAATTGAAGGATGATACAGATATTAAATTGAAGATCTACGAGTCTGGTTTCTAACTCATTAAGCCGTACATCGATACGATATCGTAGTAGAGAGATATTTACAGTTTCGCGAGACTAGGCAGACTACATGGGTGACTAGTAGGTGTGTCACCGATGCATTTTGAGCAATACATATCATGTGTTATATGAGGTCTTTTTGCATCATATTAGCCAAATTTAAGGTCTTGTAATTTAGTTTCCAACATACTTAACCGTTCATTCATACGACATCCGGATAAAAAGATATAAGCGTTGGAAGATGGGCCAATGCTAGGGTGTCAAGCTAGCACCTCTTTGACTTTTCCAAAGTTGATGTACATAAGTCTTAGGCCATCTTAATCTTCATTTTCCCTAGAACACGACCAGAGAACATCCATAAAAATATCCATAAGCTCTCTTCTAGGGTTTCAAAGAAGATTAACATCCCAGGTACGAAATCAAGAAGCGATAACATTAGAATAATCCCTACGACGTAAGCATCGCTATATCACCTCTTTTTTTATTTGTAGTTTGAGTTTTGGAAGGTACTTCATAGTTAAGAAAGCATCTACTTTCTGTATTCAAGATTTTAATATCAAGGAAGGTTGATAGATTCATTTCCTAATAGTTAAAACTCACGGGACGGTGATCGAAAGCAGTGAGTTTGATTTATTTTACTTTTATCAGACTGTTTTGTTGTACTCTCAAGTTGGCCTATTGTGCTGCTGATTTATGGAGATTGGAAGGATAAAAGGGGGTGGAGAAATGCTACATGTGGTAGGATAGTAGGATGGTTGCTCGTCGTTGCTATTTCAGGCTAATTGATAAGTTATTGATTGGGTGTGTTATGGTATATTTGGGTTTTTTATTTTATTGAAGGTCCCGAATTATAGTTGGGTAGTTTTTGAATTGCTGATTGTATTGTGTTTATATATCACCTATAGTAGGCTTGAGGGAGCAGTAAAATCAGGGAAAATGCTGCTCGTTTTATTTTAGAATTGAGTTAGCGTTTGAGATACGTGATATACTAGCGCCATCTAGGTTGTAGATGTAATTCTTTGTTATAGGGTTAGCACGCTAGTTATTGCAAGCTTGTTGTTGAGTTGTACTAACGACTTGAGGTATGTGAAGTCTATCACTTCTTTCCTTTTGGCATAATCCATATGATACAAATGAAAGGAGCGAACACGCAACTTTTATAAATGACTCTATTCATAGAAGTACTAGGGGTGTCTATGTTCTTGAGTCCTCGTGTGTGCTATTATTATATCCTATGTTCATGGGTGTCAAAAAATACGTAAGTTTATAAAGTTTATCCAAAGGCATAATGATCTTATGACATTCCGAGAAATCATATTGATTTACTTCATTATGCATTGCATTCATTTATACATGTACATTGACTCATGACCAGATAGCGTTATGTACGTGTATATTATATGTATATGGGATATGGGAAAAGGTTACGGAGTTATATATGCACCACCACCTGATCAACTGGTGTACGTTGATGATTTTGCCCATAGAGGCCGAGATGATACGATGGGATGCCCTCAGAGTCTTGATGATGTTATGTACGCATATACCTATGCATGATATGACATTTATACACACATATTCATGACATCATAAATGTCGTCATTCACAAAGCTATTCAGACTTACAGGTTGAGTTCTTTACTCCATGTTTCTTTCTTGTCTTTTATATACTACTTTCATGCCTTACATACTCGGCACTTTATTTATACTGATGTCCTTTTTGCCCAGGGACTCTGCGTTTCATACCCGCAGGTCCCGATAGACAGCTTGACAGTCGTCCTTGTAGGATATCAACTCAGCGGAAGGTGTTGGTGCACTCCACTTGCTCCGGAGTTGCCTATTTGGTAAGTATGATTTGGACATGTATTGATTGGTATGGCGGAGCCCTGTCCCGACCTTTATGACGTTCATGTACTCTTAGAGGCTTGTAGATAGATGTTATGTGTATGGATACTTATATGGCCTTGTCGGCCTATGTTTTTAGTGTACAAATGATCTTGTCGGCCTTATAGACCCGTATGTCCCATGTATAAGTTTCTATATCATGTTGGGTCATCCTATATCTAGTATTCCCTTATGTTTTATTCTAGTTATCTCATTACGGCCCTTCTTGCCCATTTACCCATGATGGTGTGATAAGAAAGATACGATATGTTGGTACTCAGTTGAGTAAGGCACCGGGTGCCTGTCGTGGCCCTCTGATTTGTGTCGTGACAAAATTGGTATCATAGCAGTTCTGTCTTAGGTAGTTTATAAGCCGCGAGTATAGTCTTCTTTATGGGTGTGTTATGCGCCACATTTACAAGCAAGAGGCTACAAGGCATTTAGGATTGTCACCCTTTTTCTTACTCTAGATCGTGTGGTAGAGATCAGTTGTAAGAATTCAAACTCTTAAATTCGATTTTATTCATAATACAACGATACCTACACCTAGAAAGAAAGTTGGTAAGAGATTGAATGTGGTTGTGGAAGAGTTGAGCCAGAGGAACTCGATTTTGCATAATGCTTATGATGAGTAAATGTAAAGTCTTCAGCAGATCATGTGTGTACTAAGACGTTTAAGCTTCTTGATAAGGAGCCCTAAGACATGAATATCAATTCAACCATATGGGAAAAAGCAATGAGAGAATCAAAAGGTAGATACAAGTTTTAACAAGTAAAAGAAGCAAGGCGAAGAAGGGTACGATGTACCCAGTTAAGGAAGATTATTAGTATTTACAATTCAGACAGAGAAATATAAGCATTTTGAGTTACCTTCAACAGTAACATAGATACATAAAACTGGCCACACCCATCTCAGTTATGCCCTATTAGTATAGTCAGATATGAAAACTAGAAAGTTCAGAAGATAGGCACTGTAATCCTTGAAGGGATGAATATTTACCTTAGTATGACTCCTGCCGCTAGTAAGGAGAGATTGTTAGGCTACCCGAAGAGCAAGTGAGATGGTGCAGGGGGAGCTTAAAGCGAAAAAATGTTTTGTTGAAGTTTTAAGATTAAAGTGATAGATAGAAATATTAATTGGAGAATAAGTAGAGAGTAAATGAAGCATTATGAGTAAGACGTGATAAATGGGTGATAACGGTAAATCAAAATATGACATGATAAAGTCTATATTTAAGTGAAGAAAAAGACAAAAGGTGGCATGCCTTGACATAGTAAAATTGT
The DNA here is from genome assembly GCF_000715075.1 of Nicotiana tabacum. NCBI lineage: Eukaryota > Viridiplantae > Streptophyta > Magnoliopsida > Solanales > Solanaceae > Nicotiana > Nicotiana tabacum. The sequence continues at coordinate 147,086,851 of NC_134096.1, read as the reverse complement.
ATAAGACATAAAGTCATACCCTCACTTCGAGAAATGAGTTGGTGACTCGAACGTGATTACCGAAAGGAAAGGTTAGACCCCCTGAGTAATAGAAACTAGTACGGGCTAGTGAACAACATAAACTGAACATGAATTAGGGACCAAATGATTTGATAATAGTCGTCATTGTGAGAATTTTAGAGATCTCAATCAAGCAATAATAGAATGGACAACAGAAGAATAACCTTTAAAGGTCATTCAAGAAGACGTTTCCCTAAAGCAAGCACTATGAGCAGAGTTAAGCTTAAGGGACTAAGTGTGTCAGTTACACTAGGTGTCACCCTCGTGCATAAGAAATTGAGTTATCCTTGGTACATAAGGGTTACTACAAGGCGAGTAAGAATCAGTAAAGATGTGAAAAGATGCCAAAGATGAAGAGGGGGGGGGAGATGGTGTGATGTGGTATTAAGTCGGAGTTAAGTGTTTCATGTAACTATGGAATGGTAAAGGAAGAAAGTGGTAATAATGTGAAAGGGATGAGTTTGCATTTATTCATACCCTACAGATATGTTACGACTTCAGAACATTATGCAAGCACGCCGGGGAGAGGAGGTAAGGGTTCCAGCACTAGATGTTATTGATAAATAAGTGCAAATGAACACTTCATATATTAGTATCCAGTACGAGGGGTAAGTTAAGACAAAGGACATAACCCAAGAAAGATTACGCAGAATATAGATATGAGAACGGACTAACGAGTGGTTAATAATTGATTCAGGAAGAGCCTAGTTATGGCTAGACAAGAGGTTATAGATAAATCAACAGATTGTGCAAGATAAACGTAGTGAACCCAAATAGGGAATTCAGTCTCGCAGATATGACATTGCGATTCTTCAGAAATATTCAGATAGGAGTTGTAGTAGTTAAAGGTACTGTATAAGTGTTATGTAAATAAAAGAAAGTGCCACTGGGAAGATAGTCCAAATTTCAGTTAAGAACCGACCCTAAGAGCACAAAGGCGTAGAGGTAAGTATCTAAGGATAATTATAGGCGAGTGAGAACATCAAAGAAAAATTCGGCTATATGATGTAATAAGCTTGAAGCTTTATAGGATGAAGACTAGCTTAGGAAATAAGGGAGAAGGCTTCAACCTAAGCATAGTAACTTGAAGAAGAAATGATCTTGTAACAACAGTCTCACTACAATATTCCATGCACTCCATAAGAAAGTGGCACCTATCGTGACTAATGAACGAGAAGTCAAAAGTGATATTTGAGATAATATGAGTTACAGGAGATTCCAGTATTTATGGGAAATAAGATATGCCACATACACATTAAACAAGTGGCAGAACATTTAGGAAAAGTAATTGTTTACATTTAAAGGTAACTGAGAAGGCACGAAAGGAAATCTATGGTGCTATCAAGTTAAAGGAAGGTTGCGAGTAGTATAAATAGATAGGTGTAAGTCACAAGGTGAAGTATCATATAGTGACATGGATTTAGGTAGATAGGAGTGAGGATATGAAAAGGTGAGTGAGAAGGTGACGCGAATATGTAAGTCCTCGGGATTAAACCCATCAAAACAATGGAGATGATGGTTTCCGTAAGTAATAGAAAGCTTGGTACAACCTAAATGAACTCAGAGGAGTCTAAGACTAGGAGCAATTAGAAGAGATGAGATGCTGCCCTAGTAGTAGAATAAGGGGGTAATGGTGATTGTAAAAGGATGACGTTTAGGCCTTTGATTGAGTAATGATTTTAAGAAAAAGGATTTCATGAATTGCACAGGATTAGAATACCCCCCATAAGATGAATCACGTTGGGATGATATGAAATACGGTTATTGAAGTATAGTATCGTCCCTAGGTAGATCAAGCAAATCATTTCAAATGTCCCCCGATGCAACGTGAGCCCTAGTGACAATGTATTATGTAAGAGGTTTCAAATTATCAATGGTAGATTATGGATCAATATTAAGGTGAATAAACAATGAATGGATAAAAGTTACAAAATATGAGATGAGATTAGGCTGTCATTCGTAAGATGAACAGTAATGAGGAATAACTAAAGGACTTAGATTTATACATATAAGATAAGTAGCGAGAGAGTAACATGGAGTTGGGCAGCAGACCTCGGTAATAATACACTGAAGTAAGAGCTATGGTTTAGTGTGACCTACCTAGCTGTAGTAAACCCATAAGCATAGATAACCGACGCTATAAAAAAAGTTATATCAATAGTCGTAAGATTGAAAAAGTACCGAGCGAAGAACTTCAGTGTACCTATAGATGCTCAGAGGGATATCTTGTCATATTTCAATATATATTCATAATGTAAGGCCTAGATATTGGCTAAAAGCCTGAGAAAAAAGGAGAGAAGATTCACATAGTCACTTCCATGGTTAGAGTCATACAGGCTGCATGATAGAATGTACCAACAGTTACGAGATTGGAAGAATTCGGACAACAAGTCGTGGTGTGAGAAAGAGGCCTAAACGGGGGAATGCCCTGGCCTTGGGATTTATTCACAAAACATTTCCTATATGGAAAGGACAATATTAAAATATTCGTAAGAGCTATGGGTTATGAGACTGATAAGTGCATCAGTCAAAATTCGAGGACGAATGTTCCAAAGGGGAAATGATGTTACGCCCCATATCTTCGTACATGAGAGTATTTGTAAGTCAATTGATGTAAGCTCAGAAATGAGATCATCTTTGAGAGTACATAAATTAAGTTAATCATGTTACCTTGGAGGTTACAAATATTTAAGATCATGATTAACAAGTACCAAGAGGGTTGGAAAGATTAGAAGCTAAACCAATTGAAGAAAATAAGTTTCGTTGAAAGTTGACAAGTTTGGAACATTATAACATGTACTTTGGGTTGAGACTAGGGTTCTTAACATGATAAGGAGGTTATGTTATGATTTATTTTATTTGTGTGATAGTCATGTATTACGTTTTAAAGTCAAGCGAGTTGTGGAACAAATGTTGGCAAAGGCCATCAAAAGTTGCATTCATAATGTGCTTAATATTAGGTCAAATGTAGCGGAGCTTTTCTCGCAATATACTTGGGATTACTGTATTATCTAAATATAAAATTGAAAATCTATGAGTTTAGTTTCTAACGCATAAAACCATTTATTGATACGACATCAAAGTAGAGAGATATTTGTAGTTTCGCGAGACTGCGCAGACTGCATAGGTGACAAGTAAGTGTGTCACTGAAGCGTTTTGAGGTATACATTTCGTATGTTATATGAGGTCTTTGGGAAATATTATACACCAAATTTAAGATCTTGGAATTTAGTTTCCAACATAGTTAACCGTTCATTCATACGACATCCAGATAAAAAAAAGCGTCGGAAGATGGGCCAGTGCTAGGGTGCCAAGCTAGCACGTCTTTGACATTTCCAAAGTTGATATACATATGTCTTAGGCCGTCTTTATCTTCATTTCTCCATAGAACACGACCAGAGAACATCCATAAACATATCCATAAGCTCTCTTCTAGGGATTCAATGAAGATTAACATCCCGGGTACGAAATCAAGAAGCGATAACATTAGAACGATCCCTACGACGTAAGTATCACTATATCGCCTCTCTTTTTCTTTGTAGTTTGAGTTTTGGAAAGTACTTCATAGTTACGAAAACGTATAATTTCTGTATTTAAGCTTTAAATATCAAGGAAGGTTTATACATTCGTTTTCTAATAGTTAGAACTCAAGGGACGGTGATCGGAAGCCGTGAGTTCGATTTATTTTACTTTTAGTGGATTGTTTTATAGTCCACTCGTGTTGGCCTATTGTGCCTCTGATTTATGGAGTTTGGAAGGATAAAAGGGCGCGAAGAAATGCCACATGTGGTAGGGTAGTAGGCTAGTCGTTCATCGTTGCAATTTCAGGCTAATTGATTACTTGTTGATTGGGTGTGTTATGGTATATTTGGGGTTTTTGTTGTATTGAAGGTCCCGAATTGTAGTTGGGTTGTTTTTGAGTTGCTGATTGTATTGTGTTTGTATATCGCCTATAGTAGGCTTGAGGTACCAGTAAAATTAGGGGAAATGCTGCCCGTTTTATTTTTGAATCGAGTTATCGTTTGAGATACATGATATACTAGCGCCATCTAAGTTGTACATGTATTTCATTATTATAGGGTTGAGGCACTAGTTGTCGTAAGCTTGTTGTTGAGTTGCATTGACGACTTGAGGTATGTTAAAGCTATCTCTTCTTTTCTTTTGGCATTATCCATATGATACAAACGAAACGAGCAAATGCGCAACTTTCATAAATGACTTGTTCATATAAGTACTTGGGGTGCCAATGTTCATGATTCCCCATGTATCTTATTATTATATCGTTTGTTCATGGGTCTCATAAAATACGTAAGTTGATCAAGTTTATCCGAAGGCATAATGATCTTATGACATTCTTAGAGATCTTATTGACATACTTCATTATGCATAGCATTCATTTATACATGTACATTGGCTCATGACTAGATGGCGTTATAGACGCATAAATTATATGTATATGGGGTATGGGGAAAGGTTATGGCGTTATATACGCACCACCACCTGATCAGCTGGTATACGTTGATGATTTCACCCATAGAGCCCGAGATGATATGATGGGATACCCTCAGAGACTTGATGATGTTATGTACGCATATACCTATGGATGATATGACATTTATGTGCATATGCATGACATTATAAATGTCATGATTGTCACGACCCAAACCGATGGGCCGCGATGGGTGCCCGAGTCCTACATGTCGAACACCCTTAAGCATGTGTTTAAGATATAAACATGAATAACATATGCGAGGGAAACCTGTTCAAAAGACATATGTACATATACATGCGGAAATACAGTGGGGCGAGCCGGCAAGGCTACTATAGGCAACTATATACCCAAAACTGGAAGCCGACAAGGCCATATACTATCCAACTATACATAACTATCTACAGACCTCTAATAGAAATACAACTGTACAAAGACAGGACTGAGCCACGTCATACCCATATATATATATACAAGCGTATCGTACCAAAATCAAAAGCAGCTCCGGATCAAGTGGAGCACGCCAACTCTCGCTGATCAAGGATCCTAAAAAGGGGAATCGTCAGCTTGCCTCTATGCACCTGTGGGCATGAAACGTAGGCCCCGAGAAATAGGGCATCAGTACGAATAACGTACTGAGTATGTAAGGCATGAAAATAAGTACATAAAAGACATAGATGAAACATGGAATAAAGAAATCCATCTGTAAGTCTGAATAACTTTGTAATTTATGAAACATTTATAATGTCATGCACGTGCATATAAATGTCATGTCATGCGTAGGTATAGGTGTACATAACATCATCAAGCTTATGAGGTCATCCCATCATATTGTCTCGGCCACTGTGGGCAACATCATCAACATATACCAACTGATTGGTGGTGGTGTGTATATAACACCGTAACCTTTTTCCCGTATCCCATATACATATATATACATATAAATACGCGTATATAACGCCATCTGTTCATGGGTCAATGTACATGTATAAATGAATGAAATGCATGAAAATATGTTAATAATCTCAATATTCCTTTCGGATAAACTTTTGTCGACTGCGTATTATTCTGAGACCCATGAACAGAAGATGTAATAATATGTCACATGGGAAATCAAGGACACAGAGACCCCTAGTATTTCTATGAATAGAGTCGCTTATGAAAACTATGCATTTGCTCATTTCTTCTGTATAATTTGGATCATGCCAAAAAGAAAAAAGGAATAGCCTTAACATACCTAGAGTAGGGAAATATCCGTATGATATTCTTGGAAAAGGTTGCACTGTACTCTTTTAGAATCGCAAAATGTTTACGTTGTTAAGCTTCTAATAATTCTTCGTTGGATTTGGTTGAAGAAATCTCGTTGTTAATGTCTTTGTAGGAACTTGAATTGTAAGAATTGCTAACGTTCTGTTATGAAGTGAAGTGTTGCTAAGTTCTGATATGATGTCTTTTGTATTCATATAATAGAAATGAAAGGTTTTTTACTTACCATCTTACTTACAAGTCATTTTAATTAAATCATAAAAAAAGAGGTGTCTTTGTTCTTGACATGTAACTTGCCACCTAACCAAAGATAACTAATAGTCATGTTCTCAAGAAGTGGCTTGCTTCCACGTTTTGGGAGGGGTGTTTTAATCTTTATCTTATAATTTATTAATTAACTAGGTAATGTTTCGTTACCCGATAATTAACCAATTACCCGCATAATTAAGAATTATCTCACATTACTTAAAGTTCTACTCATTTTTAATATACCTTATACATCATACTATTACGGTCATATGGTACCTTGTATGGTACTAGTCCATAAATATCGAGTATTATAGCTCGGATCGTATTTTATCCCCAAATCGGCAACCTTTAACGAAACTCATTTTCTTTAGTCCGTGTATCCTTTACCCTTCATGGAACTTATTTATCGCTTGTTATAAATAGCATAAATACGTTAATCTCAAGATAATCTCATCCCCGAGTCTACGTCGATTAACTGAAGGCGAAACTTTAACATACGAAAACGCGAGATGTAACGTCCTTCCACCCTTAGAAATATTCGTCCTCGAATGTTTAACTTCCCGAGATCTATATAACTTTGGCAGAGTCACCTTCATAACAATACTACTACCAACTCTTCCTGTAGAACTAAATAATTCAACGCCACATACGACCACAATCATCAATAACGATAATGGCCTTACACGACCAATGACAATAACTAACACCAGAATCCATACACGTACCTTAAGGTTGTGATGTCTCAGTCGGACCCTTCTCTGGAGGAGGAATTGAGTACGGATATCTAGACTTCATGTCTTCCTTGTCCTCCCAAGTCATTTCTTCCACATTGTTGTTTCTACAAAGTACTTTTACCGAAGCTACGTCTTTAGTTCTCAATCTCTGAACCTGTCTGTCTAATATGGCAATGGGAGTTTCTTCATGTGATAGCTGCTCTGTGACTTGAACGTCGTCAACTGACACGATTCTGGAAGGATCTCCGATACATTTACGGAGCATAGACACATGAAAAACTGTATGTACAGATTACAAGTCCGAAGGCAAGTCCAACTCATATGTTACCTGGCCTACCTTGCGTATGACCCTATATGGTCCAATGTACCGAGGGCTAAGTTTTCCTTTCTTACTGAACCTTATGACACCTTTCATTGGTGATACCTTTAGGAATACCCAGTCATTAATATGAAACTCCAAGTCTCGCCGTCATTTATCCGCATAAGACTTCTGACGGTTTTGAGCTGCTAATAGCCTTTCCTATATAAGCTTAATTTTCTCAATTACATGTTGTACCAATTCTAGTCCTAATAACGTAGTTTCCCCCAACATCGAACCACCCTATAGGTGACCTACAATTCCCTCCGTAAAGAGCTTTGTATGGAGCCATCTGAATACTGGAATGGTAGCTATTATTATATGCGAACTCAATAAGCGGCAGATGATCATCAAAGCTACCCTTGAAGTCTATCACATAAGCTCATAACATATCCTTAAGTGTCTGAATAGTACGCTCAGCTTGTCTGTCTGTCTGGGGATGAAATGTTGTACTAATACTTACCTGAGTCCCTAATCCTTTTTGGAAGGACCTCCAGAAGTTAGCTTTAAATTGAGCTCCTCGATCCGAGATAATAGAGACAGGGACACCATGTAGTCATACTATCTCCTTAATATAAAGCGTTGCATAATCCTCTGCGGAATATGTAGTCTTAACGGGCAGAAAATGGGCTGATTTTGTAAGCCTATCAAGTTTCACCCATATAGAATCGAACTTATGCTGGGTACGAGGTAAGCCTATGATGAAATCCATATTAATTACTTCCTATTTCCAAGTCAGAATCTCCATAGCCTGCAATAACCCACCGGGCTTTTGATGCTCAATCTTAACCTGCTGACAGTTAGGGCACTGAGAAACAAACTCTGCTATATCCTTTTTCATTCCGTCCCACCAATATACCTCCTTGATATCATGATACATCTTTGTTGCTCCTGGATGGATAGAATAATGATAATAGTGCGTTTCTTCCATAACCTGCCAATGCAGCCCTACAACATGAGGGACACATAATCGTCCTCGATATCTGAGGACCCCATCTTCTATAATCTCAAACGGTGTCTTCTCCTTCTGAGGGGTGGTATCCCTATAATGAACTAACACAGGATCCTCGTACTGGAGTTCCTTCACTTCAGTAACTAACGAAGATGTTGCCTTGTCCTGAATAGTAATTCCAATATCACCTGAGTCCAGTAATCGAACTCCAAGACTAGGTAGCTGATGAATCTCATGGGCTATTCCCCTCTTCTCTGGCTGTAAATATGACAGGCTACCCATAGATCTACGGCTGAGGGCATCGGCTACCACGTTAGCCTTCCACGTATGGTATAAAATATCAACGTCATAATATTTAAGTAGCTCCAACCACCTCCTTTGACGTAAATTCAATTCCTTTTGCTTGATGATATACCGAAGGCTCTTATGATCCATATAGATATCAGCATGAATGCCATACAAGTAGTGCCTCCACATCTTTAGTGCATGAATCACTACGGCTAACTCTAAATCGTGGGTCGGGTAATTCTTCTCGTGATTTCTCAGTTGTCTAGAAGCATAAGCTAAAACCTTACCATGCTACTTCAGTACATAACCCAACCCAACGCCCGAGGTATCACAATAGATAACATAACCATCGGTCCCTTCTGGGAGCGTTAGAACCGGTGCAAAAGTCAATCTGTCCTTCAGTGCCTGGAAACTTCGTTCGCAAGCATCAGTCCATTGAAACTTTGCTCCCTTCTAAGTCAACTTTGTCAAAGGTGCTTAAAGGGAAGAAAATCCCTCCACAAATCTCCTGTAATAACCTGCCAAACCGAGAAAGCTATGAACCTCTGTCGGTGTCGTGGGTCTAGGCTAAGTCTTTACTGCCTCTATCTTTTGTGTATCAACCCGGATACCTTCACTCGAAATGATATGCCCAAGGAAAGCTACAGAGTTCAACCAGAATTCACATTTAGAGAATTTTGCATACAACTTTCCTTTTTGTAGAACTTTGAGCACAGTATGCAAATGATCTGCATGCTCAGCCTCTGAACGAGAATACACCAATATATCGTCGATAAATACAATTACGAACATATCTAAAAAGGGCCTGAACACACGGTTCATCAAGTCAATGAATACTGAGGGGGCATTAGTCAAACTGAATGATATGATACGAAACTCAAGTGCCCATATCCCTTACCTGAGGGTACCCGGACCTCATGTCTATCTTCGAGAAATACTTGGCACCTTGCAACTGACCAAATAAATCATCAATCCTCGGGAGGGGGTACTTATTCTTGATTGTCACCTTATTCAACTATCTATAATCAATATGCATCCGCAAGGAACCTTCTTTGATCTATACTTGATGTTAGCATAACAAAAAGCCAACCAATCCATACCCATTATGATATCAAGTTCTACCCAACCGAACACCACGTAACTTATCCTTGTTTGTTATCAAATCTATCACGGGCCATTACGGGCGACATCCATATATATAAGTAACAATATTAAGACTTTACTCGCATAACTAATTCAGAAAAAGGTTTATATACATAGGGGTTGACAAGGCCGTAGACATATCATACCCAAAACTATATACAGAATACTGTCTGCAAAGCCTCTAAGTAGACATAACCATAATATATAAAAGTCGGGACGAGGATCCCTACATCCTCATAAAACAACCTAACACATTCAAAACCCTGACTTGGTAATACTCCAAGAAGAGGTGGAACTCACCAACCAAAAACTGACATCTGGAGGAAGTCTAAAGTAGAGGGTCCTTGCCTCGTCCTATATGAGAACCTCGATCAGACACACTTCAAAGCGGAACCTTCGTATCCTTATCAGTTACCTTCCTCCTCTTGGCCCGTCTACTATCCTCTTCCTCTACATATCCCATAACATACACTGGTAAACCTTGATTGACAGACTCCCAACACTGTGGACTATCTGGAACCTCAGAAGAGCTGGTGTCCACAAATACCTTGACATAGTTTTGAGCCTGAGGGGAATCCGGTTGTGCAAATCCATGCACCACTCCCCTTATACCCTAATCAATGGGTCTTGATAATGAAACTAAGGGCCTTGGTAAGGTCGGAACTCTTCTCACTTCATCTGCTGCCGGCGAAATTGAAACTACTCGAACGGATGACCCATATGGATCCTCCGATGGATCGTCCTCGATAGAACCCATGATCTCTGATGGATCTGACTCCATAGTGTAACTTATATCTCCTTCTAACACCTTCGTTGCCTTCTGACCCATGCTGAGCAGCCATACTCTATGGAGGCATCGCTGAAAATATAACATATCGTTAGGAACATGAATCCTTATATTGCACGATCTAAGATAAGAAGAGAGGATAACATCCTATATGTCCTGTAGCCTCCTGTCTATAAGTGTGGTGCACAACACACCCATAAACAAGACTCTACTAGACACGGTCTGTAGACAACCCTAGGACAGAACTGCTCTGATACCACTTTTGTCACGACCCAAACCGATGGGCCGTGACGGGTGCCCAAGTCCTACCTATCGAACACCCTTAAGCATGAATTTAAGATATAAACATGAATAACATATGTGAGGGAAACCAGTTCAAAAGACATATGTACATATACATGCTTAAATACAGTGGGGCGAGCCGGCAAGGCTACTATAGGCAACTATATACCCAAAACTGGAAGCCGACAAGGCTATATACTATCCAACTATACATAACTGTCTACAGACCTCTAATAGAAATACAACTGTACAAAGATGGGACTGAGCCACGTCATACCCATATATATATACAAGCATATCATACCAAAATCAAAAGCAGCTACAGATCAAGTGGAGCACGCCAACTCTCGCTGATCAAGGATCCTAAAAAGGGGAACCGTCGGCTTGCATATCTGCACCTGCAGGAATGAACGGAGGCCCCGGGAAATAGGGCGTCAGTACAAATAATGTACTGAGTATGTAAGGCATGAAAATCAGTACATAAAAGACATAGATGAAACATGGAATAAAGAAATCCATCTGTAAGTCTGAATAACTTTGGAATTTCTGAAACATTTATAATGTCATGCACATGCATATAAATGTCATTTCATGCATAGGTATAGGTGTGCATAACATCATCAAGCCTCTGTTGGCATCCCATCATATCGTCTCGGCCACTGTGGGCAACATCAACAACATGTACCAACTGATCAGGTGGTGGTGCGTATATAATGCCGTAACCTTTTTCCCATATCCCATATACATATATATACATATAAATACGCGTATATAACGCCATCTGGTCATGGGTCAATGTACATGTATAAATGAACTAAATGCATGTGCATACATTAGGGTATTTATTCATGATCAGGGTAGTGCTCATGCTATGATATATCTTGAATTTTTTTCTAGGCATTATGCTATGATGTTTCTTATACTTGTACCACGTTATGAGCTATTTGAGCCATGTTTGAGGTTACATAGAGGTTAATCTCCTGATTGAACCTGGTATTTGCTACTTTCGTGATGTAATTGTCTGATTTGATCTATGATAGTACACTTTGCACATGCATACACCTTAGCATGTCACTTATGATAGTCCCGGAGTATAAAATTTGATGCCCATTGATCATGTACATGTATTCTTCTATATTTGCTTTCCGTGTGATATGATTTGACTAGTAGCCCATGATTATGCCAGGAAAATTGTGATATTGAGCATGTGACCACGTCAGACGGATTGTGATATTGAGCATGTGACCACCTTGGGCGGATTGTGATATTGAGGTTGTGACCACGTCGGACAGATTGTGATATTGGCACATAAGTTTTCCATGCAATACGTGAGTTGTCTGTTTGGTTGATATTCTTAGCATATGAGTAGTCCATGCGGATTCGAATATTGTTGTTATTGGTATGTGTGTTGTCCGTGCGGTTGATATTATTAGAATGTGAGTTGTCCATGCAGCATATGGGTATGGATCCTTCTCCCTTGGGTTACGCTCTCGTGTTCCTTCTTGATGGTGTACATATGGATTTTGAGAAACCGATAGGTTTCTGGTTGATGTGTGCCTTGGGAAGGCTGATCGATCATTTGGTTCGATTATTGAGATTCTGATGTGGGCCTTAGAGTCGTGTTGTGATTACTATTTATATCGGATTGGGCACTTCAACAAATTTATGTTAGTTTATTGTATTTCTTTTTTACTTATAATTACCTTGGATGGTTACCTGATTTATTTGCATATCATCATTATATATATGTTTTATTACCATGACTGAGCAGAGTACGTTAAGAAAATTGAGTGCACAAGGAGGTTAGTTATGATACTTGCTGAGTACATAGGGTTGGTAGTACTCATATTACATTTCTACTCCTTACGTGTAGATCTTGGAGCTTAGATGTTGTGGATGACCAGATCTGGCATGAAGGTGTACTTGCTTTTCTAGATATAGCTACCACTAGTCCTTGGTAGTTTTAAATTTGTCATCTATTCATGTATATTTCAAACAAATGTTATATTTATTTTCATACCAGCTTTTTAAATCCCAGTCTTAGATGCTCACGACTTGTACTACCACTCCTTGGATTATTGTATGGGAATTTAGTTATTTCATTTATTGATTTCTTATTATTTTCATTAGAACTGTGTTGACAATTGTTTGGCTTACCTAATTGGTTGTGTTAGGTACCATCACGACTCGGTGGATTTGGGTCATGATATGCTGGTATCAAAGCTCTAGGTTCATAGGTTCTATGACTCATGAGCAAGTGTCTAGTAGAGTCTTGTGAATCGGTATGATGACGTCCATACCTATCTTCGAGAGACTACAGGGAATATAGGAAACTTCACATCTTTCTTTTCTTATCGTGCGTCATTGATTCAGTTTGAAGTGTATCTCTTTGAATTCCTTCCATCCACTCATATGTGCGTCGATGACGTGTTATTACATTAATGAGGTGCGAGATGTGTTCTTTGTGTTGAATTGATTGGGTCAGTCGGTAGTTTTATATTGTGTGAGTATACGCTTTTGGACTTATATGTCTGGTAGTATCTCTAGGAGTGTGATTGATGGCTCAGAGAGTGGTTGAGTAGCAATATGATGAGTATTATATGATTGTGGGGTGTGCTTAGATGGTAGGGATGTGATAAGAAGAATGTTACTTAGGATGAGAAAAGACTATGAATGCTTGATTTCTATCTTGATGTGTGGTACAGTCTCGAGATATGGGCATGTTGAGGGGTCTTTCATGTTGTTCATTTGTGGAATGAAGTGGATTGTTATGTCTTGTTGATGAGTTCAGATTCGGGAGGATTTAATAGCTGTATAGTGGTTGTGTCCATGATAGGGCATAGAGTGATGTTAGATTGAGGCAAAGCAGGTGGATTATCTTCTGTGGGATGTTATGAGTTGTGTGATCCTTATGATGTTGTGAGGATATGTTCCTTTCTATCAGTATATTATGTGCAATAATTTAAGTTTGTATCGCTTGGGGAAGATCCCACGGCTATCGGGAGGATGGATATTCTCTTAACAGATGATTTGAGCTATTTTTATTATTAGATCTACATGAGCGTATGAAGGACTTAGTTGAATTACAGTGAGATATTATGGCAGTTATGTAGTAATGGCATTGTGGGTTATCAATTGTTAAGTTCTGTGGCTTCGAGATAAGTGGGGGAGTCTGTGGTCGATGATCAGATTGCATGGTCATGTCTTATGTTAGTTTTGATCTGAGGCATACTTATGGATCGGTTATGACTTGAAGAGGTTGATTTTGAGGATGACTCGAATGAGGAAATTGCTGGATGGATGATGTGCTACACTTTGTGGGCATATTGGATATCTTGGAATGATTTGGGTTTGTTATTCGTGGTGGATGTAGTATGCACAGAGAAGGGATTCACATGGTTTTGTAAGATGGGGTTTCTTCATGAGGTATTTGGGTACTGATTGAGCACAAGTTGTTCGGCTCGTATTGGCAGTGCATTTGAGATTACAGCAGAGTGGATGACTTTCAAAAAAGTTCTAATCAGTTTAAGATTTATGTATCATTAATGATTTTACATTTCAGCACTTCAGAGGTTAAAGAAACAACTTTAGATTCACAAAAAGATCTCTTTGGTGTTGGCATTTTGGTTGTGGTATTATTGGATTCTTAAGAGGGAATACGGTGTCTTATGGGCTTTAGGATGACGTGGATTCATGCTAGGATCTCTTGTGATGAGCTTTGATTAAGGATCATAGTGTACTGGCAACAAGAAGTGTTAACTTGAAGGCAAGTCGAGGAGAAATAAAAGAATGGGGTCGGCTTGGTAGTGATTCGTGTTGGCATGGTAATAGATTTCATCAATTCTGATGGCTTGGTTTTGTGCTAATGAGTTTCGAAGAGCTCGCAATGATTTCAACCACGACTTGGGGCGGATGTTTTCGATAGCGATGAGGAATATGTTGGGTGTTGTGATTGTTTCTTGGATAGGGGTTAAGTGGAAGGTTTCAGACTGATAGAATATGTGTCCGGCTTATAATTTCGGGATGATAATGGGGTTCTCATATTTTTCTTATGATGGCATGATAGATGCGGTGAGACGTGTAGGATTAATGTTTTCATGTACGAGGTTGCGTTTCAGCTTTGAATTGGAGGTCAGGAGTTCCAGACATGATTGCCGGTTTCAAACATTTAGAAGGATGCTGGCACTGTATGTATCACCTGATAATGGTGCATATTTCAGAAGGCGCATTATGTTTGACTTGCAGATGCTTGATTGGTATTATGGTAATCGCCTGGTTGTTGGTTGACTACTGATGTTCAGATTTTGCTTTGTGGCACGGAAGAATTATGGAAATATTTATTGTGAGGTGATTGTGTATAAGGGATGTATCGTTCATTTAAGTGGTGGAGTTGGGATCGGACGTGGTTATTCATGTATTATAGGAATTTAAAGACTATGAGGGTTCTCAAAGGCAGATTGTTCGTTGGTTGTATACGGTGACGGTATGTTGAGAGGTTGACAACTGAGTAAATGTGTTATGGATAGGTTAATGTGGACTTTTCGGAGGTTCTTTACCTATTTTGTGCATATCGGGATTGATTTTGAGGTCATTGGTAAGTTTAATGTGAATGTGTGTTCTACATCGAGTTGGCTTTGTTTACTCAGCTCAGTTACTATTGAGGGAATGTCATATGTTAGAGTTGATCTTATTCTTTTTCTGATATTTTCCATGTATTACTCTCTTATGCTACAATGATTTGTGAGACTGTTGACTATTTACACACATGATGTGGTTCTATTTGGGCCTTGTGGCAGAATTTGAGTGAGATGGCCCTTGGTGTTGAATGGTTGATTGCGCCTTGGTTATGGTCTTCCTACTTGTGGTATATGGATAAGTGTGGATTTTGACTACTTTAGTACCTTCATGCTTTAGTTTTAGTCCGAAAATGTTGATTTATGTTCCCAAAACTAATGAAGGTGTGCAAATTGCAGGAATATTGGAGATTTTGACTCTAATGAGGAAATCCAACTCAAAAAGGAGTGTTCCGGCTCACAAGACAAGAAAGAGCGCAACGTACCAGAAGTGCAGTTTGCAGAAGTATTTCTACGGCCGTAAAAGAAAGTGCTGACTGCAAAATTCTCTCTACGGCGGCAGATCTTATGTAGAAGCCCAGAAGTGATTTAAGAGAAGTGCGGACCGCAGACAATTTGTGCGGCCGCAAAACATGGTCTCACTGACAAGAATCAAAAAGTTCAGAGAGTGTGCAAAATGACCAAGACTGAAGCCTTGCTAGAAGTGCATATCGTACATGATTTGTGCGACCGCAGAAGCTGAAGTGCGGTCGCAAATCAAATTGTGCGGCAGAAAAATCTCTCAACCTGCAGACTCAAGCAATGTGCGGACCGCACATGGAATTTAATTTAATGGTTGCAACCGAACCCTAGGGCATTAACCTTATGGGTATCTACTTGAGAAGGAGGGACCTAGTCCAGGAAAACTTGGCTAACAAGAAATTGGTCTAGTTAAGTATTTGAATAGCCTAAATAAAGGGATTGAATTAAAGATAGGGAAAACCCCACATGAGCTCATATAAACAATTAACTTGATACTCATTTGGGCTTGAGAAATTCAAATTGAGCAAAATCACTCTATGGCTGAGAGGTATTGAGTGGGTAACTTAGAGTTGAGAGCTATAATACACCCCAATTACTAAAACAAGTGTTAACATAATAAACCCATTAGGTGAACACCTAGGGAAAGGTTACATCCCTATGCCCTTTTGCCTATTTGAAAACAACCAAAAACAATTAGTCAATATCTAATTTTTTTTTCTCTAGTCAATAGTTGTTTCATCTTCACGCATCAAGTATACTCCAACACCCATTTTTAGCTCCCTGAGAAAATAGACCCCGACTCATGGTTGGGTACTATTCTTCCAATGATCTCTTCCACTCATTGTTGAGTGTGGATTAGGAGTGGATCAATTTTTGGCGCCATTGCCTAGGAGCTTAAACGATGTTAGCTATAAAATTGAGTGTGTTTTTGGCATATCTTCTTTCCCTTCCGTGTTACGAATGTGTTTAAGAAATCTTACGTACAATAATGGCAAACAATGACCTCTGAAATATGCCTTTGGGGGACTTGGACAGTGAGGAGGAACAACTCGATGAGGTATGTCAAGTGCCACAACAAAGAGGCCGAGGACCACAAGACAACATGCCCGTTCTACTGCCGCATCCACCATATGTAAGGCCCCGTAAAATTTTGCAGAAGAAAATAATGTTTCGTGGTGCCGAATTGGTTTTTGGGTTGAACAATGCACCAGAAAGAAATTCTTCACGGCGAGCTTGTGAGCCATATAATGGCCGCAGAAGTGAGGCAGGAGAGGAACTGTCTGGAAGCAATTATGTGGTCGACTATGAGATAGCATAAATGTTCTGCGGTGCATTATGCGACCGCATAACAGTTATGCGGACTACATAGTGACCGCATACACAGACAGGTTTTTTAGTCGTTTTGGTCGGCAATTATGCGACCGATATGCGGTCCGCATATTGATTATGTGATCTCATAACCAGTTCCGGAGCTTCATTTTTGGGGTTTTAAAACCCGACCCTATTTCGTTAAATACACTCTTTGGGCCATGTTTGAGCTATAATCTGACATTTTAGAGTGAGAGAGAGTGCCCTAGAGTGAGAAGGTGTCCTTCAATTCTTGCTCAAGTTTT
Organism: Nicotiana tabacum; assembly: GCF_000715075.1. Classification (NCBI taxonomy): domain Eukaryota; kingdom Viridiplantae; phylum Streptophyta; class Magnoliopsida; order Solanales; family Solanaceae; genus Nicotiana; species Nicotiana tabacum. The sequence goes on along the minus strand of NC_134096.1, from coordinate 147,069,534 downwards.
GGAAGATTGAGAAGGGAAACTCACTAGGTCTTCATCCTAGAGGTAAGATTCTACATCCTAACCTTCAATTTCGAAATTATCTGAAAACGGGTAATTAGCAAGATAATTTTTGGGCATGAGAGTTGTTTATTTTACATGCATGTGATATCAACGGGTGTAGGAAGATTGTTGAACTAAGCTTGGTAAATATTGGGTTGTGGGATGATGGAATTCTCCATAAAAGGACCTTGAAACCTTATGCACACCTGTGTTTGATAAAATGCTCAAATGAGCTAGAACCATGATCATCTTCCTAATTTTGGTTCAATTTGTTATATTGAACAAAATAGATTGAAGTTGCTAAGAATTCTAGAACATTTAGAGTGTAAGGAAGCTCAAGTGAGGTATGTTGGCTAAACCCTTCTTTAAGAATTGGAATTTCTATTATCCTTGTAAGTTCCGAGATGTTGATTACAAATCGAGTATTCCGCTAAGTTTTGTGATGAAGATATATGTTAAATTCGTGTTTCAAATGCTCTTATCATATTGCATTAGAAATTGAGGATGTGTCCCAAACTATAGACTGTGTATCCATATGTTATAATTTCAAGTCGTGATTTATGTGAAAGTTATTATGCCAAGTGGTGTAGAGATTGTGATTGTGATACACATCCACTAGCATATATTGGAGTGAGGCGGCATGACCGCTTTGTGTGGGGATTATGATATTGTGGGACTGCACCTCCACCCGTATACATTAGGGTGAGTCGGCATAGCCGGTTTGTGTTAGTATTGGTATCATTGATGCATTTTCACCCGCATACACTAGGGTGAGGTGGCATAGCCACTTTTTATAGGTTCTTGGTGCTGTGGTTATACATCCACCTGCATTCATTGGGGTGAGGCGGCAGGGTCGTTTGTGTAGAGTTGTGGTATTGTATGTACACCTCCACCTGCATACATTGGGTGAGGCAGTAGGACCGCTTTGTGTGAAGATGGTTATAGAAGATCTCATCTTAAATCTTATAAATGTTATTGATAGCTCTTAAGAAGCTCGTTCTGGTTTAAACGGTTATCTATATTATGATATTGTCACCTTGATTCATCATATTCATATTGTATTTCTAAATTCTTAAATTGGTGTTTGGTTTTCATAGTAGTAGTATTCGACGGTACTAATGTCCCTTTTACCGGGGGCACTGCATCTTTAAATGGATGTAGGTGGTTCCATAACAGGAGGTATTGATTAGTGATAGTAGTACACCTTCTTTCCAGCTGACTTGGTGAGCCCCACTTCATCCCGGGGTCTTGAATCCTTTGTACTTTGTCTATTCTGTTTGAGGTATAGCCGGGCCCTTGTTGCCGTCATTATTATTGTATTATTCTTTTTCTGTTGAGGCTCCGTAGACATATTGTAGGTTGTGTATTGGTGTTGGGGAAGTCAAAATATGTTATGTTGTGGCTGTAGTATTTGTCTATTTGAGACTTTAAAAATGATGAAACTATTGGTAATGAATTGGTATTGTAGACATAAACATTTTTTTGTCTAATTAATGAAAATATGTATTATCTCCATTCGTGGATGAATTTGGGTAGAATGAAATTTAACAGGCTTGCTCGGTCGGGTTCACTCGGTTGAGCGTCGGTCGCGCTCCTCAGTTTTGGGGCGTGACAAACTTGGTATCAGAGCCTAAGGTTTTAAAGTGTCCTAGGATGTCTCGGAGCCGTGTCTGGTAGAGTCCTTATTATCGGTGTGTTGTCGACCACATCTATGATTAGGATGCTACATGGGCATTTAGGAATAATACCCTTATTTCATGTTCTTGATCGTTCGATAATGCTGGTTGTAAGATTATTCCTCCTTTAACTCCTGAGTTGCTCTAATTTTCAGTACATGGCACCTAAGAAGAAGGCAAGAACTGGCCAAAGAGCCAATGTCACCCCAGGAGTGATAGTTGATCCTATAATTGATGATGCGGGTGAGCACTCGAGGAGTGAGAATATTCCTCCAGTTGCTACACTTACTGACTCTGATACAACTAATCAGACCGCACCTATCCCAATACCTACAGAAGGTGCAACGGTTCCTCCAACTGATATACCAGTTCTAGCTCCAACTTCCGATTTTGGTGTGTCTGATGTTGATCTTAGGGGAGCCATACAAATGTTGACACAGATGGTGGCTTCTCAGGCCCAGAGATTGAGTGTTGGGCCTACTTCTTCCAATAATCCAGGAAAATCTGCTAGTTCCAGGGTGCACAAGTTTCTTCGGTTAGATCCTCCAGTGTTTATGGGAACTGATCCCGAGGATGACCCCCCAGGACTTCATTGATGAGATGCACAAAACTCTCCGGGTTATGCTTGCTATAGAGACGGGGGGGAGTAGAGTTGGTCTCTTACCGCCCGAAATAGGTGGCCTATTCTTGGTTTGAGTTGTGGGAGGAATCCCGTGAGGAGGGAAGCCCTCCGGCAAGGTGAGGTGAATTCACAGATGCCTTTATGGATTATTTCTTGCTTGCCGAAACTAAGGCAGCTCGTGCCGCTGAATTTGAAAGCCTGAAGCAGGGTAGTATGAATGTGTGGGAGTACCATATGGAGTTTGCGTGCCTGTCCAAGTATACTATTCACATATTGCCCACTATGGAGGCTAGAGTGCGCCAGTTTGTTCGGGGCCTTAGCCCCTTGATTAATAATGAGGCCTCTACAGCTGCCTTAAATTCTGATATGAACTATGGTAAGATGGTGGCATTTGCCTAAGCAACAGAGACCCGCAAAATGAAGAATAGAATGGAGCGTCAGAGTAGCAACAAGGACCGATTCGCGGGCAACTTTGGTGGTTCTTCCGGTGGTGGTGGTGGTAGGTCGGCATTCGGGGGAGGGTCATCAGGACCATCCCAATCATTCGCCAAGTCTTCGATGGGTGCACAATCATCTGGACCCAGTCAAGGCAACATGGGACTCCACCAGCAGGGTCAGCCCGACAGAAGGTTTCAACAGCGAAGGCTTCCATGCTCTAAGTGTGGGAGGATGCACTTTGGGTCCTGCTTCATGGACCTACCAGTATGCTATGGGTGTGGTGTGAGGGGTCACATTCAGAGATATTGCCGCTTGGCCTGCCAAATTATGGGCAGAGGTGCAGCACATCCAGCTAATTCTGCGGCTACTACATCTATAGCACCTCCAGCTCGAGGCACCCCAGCACCCACAGGGCGTGGTGCAGCTAGGGGTGGTGCACAGAATTCGGGAGGACCCAGCAGATTCTATGCCATGCGGAGGCATCAGGAATCAAAGGCTTCTCAAGATGTTGTCACAGTTATATTATCTGTCCAATCCCATGATGTGTATGCTCTTATTGATCCCGGTTCCACTTTGTCATATGTCACTCCTTATGTTGCTATGGAATTTGGGATAGTACCAGAACAGCTTCATGAGTCGTTCTTTGTATCTACTTCGGTTGGTGAGTCTATTTTGGCCGCGTGGGTTTATAGGGGTTGTGTTGTCACGATGCATGGTCGGGATACCGTGGCTGATCTTATTGAATTGAGAATGGTCGATTTTGATGTGATAATGGGGATGGATTGGCTTTATACATATTTTCCCAAGCTTGATTGCCGAACCAGAACTGTTAGGTTCGAATTTCCAAATGAGCCAGTTATTGAGTTGAAGGGTGATGATGTAATGCCGAAGGGTAGGTTTATTTCTTACCTTAAGGCAACTAAAATGATCAACAAGGGGTGTATTTACCATTTGGTCCGAAATACGATCACCGATATTGAGCCACCTACGCTTGAGCCTGCGCTCGTTGTGAATGAATTTCCGGGAGTCTTTCCGGATGAACTCCTGGGATCCCACCAGACAGGGAGATTAATTTTGGGGTTGATGTGATGCCCGACACGCATCCTATATTTATTCCACCCTACAGAATGCCCTATTCAGTTTTCTGGGGCAAGTACAAATTTGATGCCCTATTCAGTTTTCAAGACTTTATGGATTGGACAACCAATACCCACTTCTATGAGATTGCAAATGGCCGATCGTAGCATGAAAAGGCCGTTGGGTGTGATTGAAGATGTTTTGGTCCTGGATGATAAATTCATTCTTCTGGCGGACATTGTCATTCAATATTGTGAAGGTGATTATGAAGTTATTACATTTCACAATTTCGTACGTTAAAGTTTCATCATAAGTTAATTGATGTAGACTCGGGAATGAGATTATTTTTTAGGTTATAAGCATTATTTCTTGCTTGCCGAAACTAAGGCAGCTCGTGCCGCTGAATTTGAAAGCCTGAAGCAGGGTAGTATGAATGTGTGGGAGTACCATATGGAGTTTGCGTGCCTGTCCAAGTATACTATTCACATATTGCCCACTATGGAGGCTAGAGTGCGCCAGTTTGTTCGGGGCCTTAGCCCCTTGATTAATAATGAGGCCTCTACAGCTGCCTTAAATTCTGATATGAACTATGGTAAGATGGTGGCATTTGCCTAAGCAACAGAGACCCGCAAAATGAAGAATAGAATGGAGCGTCAGAGTAGCAACAAGGACCGATTCGCGGGCAACTTTGGTGGTTCTTCCGGTGGTGGTGGTGGTAGGTCGGCATTCGGGGGAGGGTCATCAGGACCATCCCAATCATTCGCCAAGTCTTCGATGGGTGCACAATCATCTGGACCCAGTCAAGGCAACATGGGACTCCACCAGCAGGGTCAGCCCGACAGAAGGTTTCAACAGCGAAGGCTTCCATGCTCTAAGTGTGGGAGGATGCACTTTGGGTCCTGCTTCATGGACCTACCAGTATGCTATGGGTGTGGTGTGAGGGGTCACATTCAGAGATATTGCCGCTTGGCCTGCCAAATTATGGGCAGAGGTGCAGCACATCCAGCTAATTCTGCGGCTACTACATCTATAGCACCTCCAGCTCGAGGCACCCCAGCACCCACAGGGCGTGGTGCAGCTAGGGGTGGTGCACAGAATTCGGGAGGACCCAGCAGATTCTATGCCATGCGGAGGCATCAGGAATCAAAGGCTTCTCAAGATGTTGTCACAGTTATATTATCTGTCCAATCCCATGATGTGTATGCTCTTATTGATCCCGGTTCCACTTTGTCATATGTCACTCCTTATGTTGCTATGGAATTTGGGATAGTACCAGAACAGCTTCATGAGTCGTTCTTTGTATCTACTTCGGTTGGTGAGTCTATTTTGGCCGCGTGGGTTTATAGGGGTTGTGTTGTCACGATGCATGGTCGGGATACCGTGGCTGATCTTATTGAATTGAGAATGGTCGATTTTGATGTGATAATGGGGATGGATTGGCTTTATACATATTTTCCCAAGCTTGATTGCCGAACCAGAACTGTTAGGTTCGAATTTCCAAATGAGCCAGTTATTGAGTTGAAGGGTGATGATGTAATGCCGAAGGGTAGGTTTATTTCTTACCTTAAGGCAACTAAAATGATCAACAAGGGGTGTATTTACCATTTGGTCCGAAATACGATCACCGATATTGAGCCACCTACGCTTGAGCCTGCACTCGTTGTGAATGAATTTCCGGGAGTCTTTCCGGATGAACTCCTGGGATCCCACCAGACAGGGAGATTAATTTTGGGGTTGATGTGATGCCCGACACGCATCCTATATTTATTCCACCCTACAGAATGCCCTATTCAGTTTTCTGGGGCAAGTACAAATTTGATGCCCTATTCAGTTTTCAAGACTTTATGGATTGGACAACCAATACCCACTTCTATGAGATTGCAAATGGCCGATCGTAGCATGAAAAGGCCGTTGGGTGTGATTGAAGATGTTTTGGTCCTGGATGATAAATTCATTCTTCTGGCGGACATTGTCATTCAATATTGTGAAGGTGATTATGAAGTTATTACATTTCACAATTTCGTACGTTAAAGTTTCATCATAAGTTAATTGATGTAGACTCGGGAATGAGATTATTTTTTAGGTTATAAGCATTTGTGCCATTTATAACAGGTGATAAGTATGTGCCGTAAAAGTTAAAGGGTAAACGAATCAAAGAAAATGAGTTTCGTTGAAGGTTTTCAATTTGGGACATCGACCACAATCACAATTTAAATTACAATTTCCAGCACAACCACCACCATGTGTGCGGCATGGTGTCCGATCACGACCCGACCGACTAGGCTGTCTTATTCGAGATATCAACCTTTTTATATCAACTAGTAAAGGCTCAACTAAATCTAAGAAAGTTCATGCTATAGAGAGAGTGAATTTTATGGTGAACAAGAAGAGGACTAACTATCCACAAATGAAAACCCGAGTGGACAACTATATGCAAGGTGATGGAGGTTTTGTTCAAAATGATTCTTATAATGAGCAAGAGGAGGAAGTGCAATATGTCAACAATTTTCAAGGGCAAAGAAACAACTTCCAAGGCCCAAACCAACAACAATGGCGACAACAAAACAATCATGGCAATTGGAGTTCTAACAATCAAGGGAATTGGCATAACAACAATAATCAAGGAAACTGTAGTGGAAACAACCAAGGAAATTGGGGAGGCAACAACCAACGTGGTTGGGGTAAGAATCAAGGCCGCCGGGGGTCGGGTTTACAAAGGCCCCCAATGTATCAACAACTGAGCAACCCACCAAAAGAATGCCCATTCGGATGCCCAACTTGACTCATACAACACATCAATCCGCAATCTAGAAGTTCATTGGGGCAAATCTATCAAGCTCTAAATTCTTGACCTAAGGGTGTATTAACAAGTGACACGGTGGTAAACCCAAAAGGTTGTAACAATATGGGGCATGCTATGGCTGTTATCACAAGAAGTGGAAGAGGCGGGGATGCACCGACCTCAAGTGGAAGGTGACTTGCTGATGATGATAATGTAATGCAAGAAGAATAGATCCCGAACAATGTTGCTCAACCAAATGAGGAAGTTCGGTTTGATTTATATGATAGTGTGGAAGAGACTCAAGAGGAGGTGAACCTGTATAGGGAAAACATCATTGACATACCGAATCTAGTAGTGCAAAATTCAAGGGGACCATTTCCTAATCCTCCACCTCCATACCATCAAAGACTTGCCAAGTAAAATGGTGAGAATCAATTCAAAAAGTTCATTCAAATGATGACGAGTCTTTCAATCAATGTGTCATTGGTAGAAGGTTTGGAACAAATGCCCAGTTATGCAAATTTTATGAAAGACCTTGTGACAAAGAAGCGGTCGATGAATTTTGTGACCATCAAAGTCACTCATCAAGTGAGAGTGATTGTTCATTCAATGGCTCCTAAGTTGGAGGATGCCGGTGCTTTCACGATTACTTATACAATTGGAAATGCCGAGTTTGGTAAAGCTCTTTGTGATCTTGGGGAAAGTACAAATTTGATGCCCTGCTCAGTTTTCAAGACTTTGTGGATTGGACAACCAATACCCACTTCTATGAGATTGCAAATGACCAATCGTAGCATAAAAAAGCCGTTGGGTTTGATTGCAGATGTTTTGGTCCTGGATGATAAGTTCATTCTTCTGGCGGACATTGTCATTCAAGATTCTGAAGTTGATCATGGAGTTGTTACATTTCGAGTTTCCGTACGTTAAAGTTTCATCGTAAGATTATTGATGTAGACTTGGGAATGAGATTATTTTTGAGGTTATAAGCATTTGTGCCATTTATAACAGGTGATGAGTAAGTGCCGTGAAATTTAAAGGGTAAACGAATCAAAGAAAATGAGTTTCGTTGAAGGTTGTCAATTTGGGACATTGACCACAATCACAATTTAAATTCTAATTTCCAGCACAATCACCACCATATGTGTGGCATGGTTTCCGATCACGACCCAACCGGATAGGCTGTCTTATTCGAGACATCAACCTTTTTATATCAATCATCGCATTTCGTATTATTTTCACATCTTTTCATTTCATTAGCACTAATGGCCATTACTATAAGATCATTCTTGGCATGTTGGCCATATTTAGTATTTCATGCTCACCTATTCACTTTCTAACATCAACATCGTCAACAATTCAAATCAAGGCATATAGTACAGATGTGAGCAATTAAGAGGCTAAGGCACATAGAGATTCTTCACAAAATTTTGCATAAAAGCCTTCGTTTGAATTTAACTTGAAGTCGAACATTTCTAATGCACCGCCCATATTTTTAACACATCCTCAATTGATAACATAACATAAATAAAGCATTTGGAATACTTGTTGAACATATTTCTTTCAACCCAATCTTGCTCAGAACAACTAATTTTATAATGATCCACTCGAGACTTACATAATTCACATGAATATCGTGGGATCCAATTCTAAGAGAATAGTTTAACCAACATACCTCACTTGAGCTTCCTTACACTCTAAATGTTTCGGAATTCTTAGCAACTTCAATCTATTGTAGAAATATAATAAATTGAATCAAAATTAGGAAGATGATCATAATTCTAGCTCATTTGAACATTATATCAAACACTGTGTGTGCATGAGGTTCAAGGTCCTTTTATGGAGAATTCCATCATCCCACAACCCAATCTTTACCATGCTTAGTTCAAAAATCTTCCTACTCCCCTTGATATCATATGCATATAAAATAAACAACTCTCATGCCCAACAATTATCTTGCTAATTACCTATTTTCAGATAATTTCGAATTTAGGGTTTAGGGTATAGAATCTTACCTCTAGGATGAAGACCTAGTGAGTTTCCCTTCTTAATCTTCCAAAACTTGGGCAAGAATTGAAGAACAATTATTGAAGAACGCCTTCTCCCTCTAGGGCACCCTCTCTCACTCTAAAATGTCAGATTATAGCTCAAAAATGGCCCAAAGATTGTATTTAATGAAATAGGGTCGGCTTTTAAAAACCCAAAATGGAGCTCCGGAACAAGGTCTGCGATCGCATAACCGATATGCGGCCCGCATATTGGTCACATAATTGGTTACAAAACAGCCAAAAGAATTGTCTGTGTATGCGGTCACTATACGATCCGCATAATTGTTCTGCGGTCGCATAATGACCGCATAACAGTTATGCGGTCGCATAGTCGACCGCTGAATTGCCTTCAATCTAGCCCTCTCCTGCCTCACTTCTGCGGCCATTATGCGGCCCGCAGAGTGATTATGCCGTCGCATAATGGAACCGCATAAATGCGCTTTTCCGCCAAAACATTTCCTTTACATTCCGGTGCATCCTTAAACACATAAGCCCAATTCTACACCACGAAACATTATTTTCTTTTGCAAATTTTACCGGGCATTACACTTAAGTACTTCAAAATTTTCCGGGGTTTTACATCAATATTTTTATTCTAACCTCAATCTCAGTCATAAATTAAGGAAATCAAGTACGCAGGGTAAATGCGAATAACACAACTAAGGCATGATATGAATCTAAGTCTACCGGATATAACATAAATATAGCTACATACGGACTCTCGCCACCGCATACGTAGCTCACAATAACAAGTAGAACACAACAATTAATACACCTAACGGGATAAATTCCTTCTTACAAGGTTAAGAAAGAGACTTACCTCGCTTCCAAGTTGACTATTCGGCTCTTTAACCTCACTAGGACTCCTCAAACGATGTCGAGCAATCCAAAACTAATCAAAAGTCGTATAAACTAATCAATATATTCTCAATAGTTCATAATTTAACTATTAAACTAATTTCCCAACCAATTTCAGAAAGTCCATAATAGTCACCCCGGGCCCACGTGCCCGGATTCCGAAAGTTTTCAAAGATAAATGTTACTCATGACTTCACGAACTCAAATATATAATTTATTTCCCATTCCATAATTAGAGTCCTTCATCAGCCTTCATCACAATCGCGGGACAACCTTCACGATCGTGAAGCACACCAGAAATTTCAGTCAAGTTCAAACTTGCTACGGGTGGTCCAAAACACACCCGAGCCACCCCGACCCCGTCCAAATGCACCAACAAGTCCATAAACATATTGTGGACTTACTCAAAGCCTCGGAACACATAAAACAAGACTGAAATAAAGAATCTCACCTCAAAACCATATTAATCAACTTCTAAGCTTCAAACTCTTCACCCTCGAAGCCTGGGGTGAACATTCTATCAACGGAACTTGATGGAGGATTAATAGTATCTTTATCAGAAATCACTAAAGGATCATTCTTTGGCTCATTTATGAGTCTGAAAGGAATTGAACTTGATGGAAAGTCATGAGAGGGAGGGGTTTATCATCAGAAACCACGCGCGACCTTCTCACCAAAGATCGTTATTCTATCTCTTCTTCATCATCAGAGCCACGAGCTACGTCAATTTTCCTTTTGGAGGAAGGAACACTCAAAATTAGCTCATGGGCAAGACTCACGGAAAGCTTGGTTGATGGAACAGAGGCGGGACTAGTGCCGCGAATAGAAAACTCTAATAAAAAAAAAAGGGCGGCTGGGAAATTTTTATATAAACAAGATAAGAAGGAGAATTATGAAGGAAAAAGAGTATCGTACATTTTCACTTTCCAACTAAATTTTTGAGAAAGGAATTTCCAAGATCTTTTGTCTATAGGGGAAGCAGTTAACATCTTTTCCACCCAAGCACGAAAGTCGGAAATCTTATCAAATACTTCCATGGTTGCTGAAAAATGGGTATGTGATTACATGAAATAATTAGAAAAAAAAACTTACGTGCAAAGTTCTATTTTTCTGGGAAAGGCATGTTTCTTAACATATTAATCCACTATTGGGGGTAGCAACAAACCAGGCATACCAGCCACGGTCTCGATCATCCTCGGGGCTAACCAACACTCTTTTACTTCTAGCCTCGGGAGAAAAACTCCTGCATGAAACAACTTGGGGGAATAAAGATAAAGCAAGTGCCGAAAGGTAAAAGGAACGAAAACCAAATCCGACAAATAACGAAGGCATGCAACATCCCTCTACACGATGGGGCCAATCTGGCCAAGATACACATTGAAGTAACGACAAAATTCAATGATTATTGGATCAATAGGGGATTAAACCCTAAAGTAAAAAGGTAGATATAAACAAAAGAGAAACTGGCATGTCCTATCGCGTCGAAACATACTTAGACAACTCAGAATTACGCCAAATTTTACACATAAGTCATAAATCACAATACAAACCGATTACAAGGCTTAGAATTCCAAACGAACATAGATAACACCAAAATCAACTTCAAGTTAAAAAACCTTCAAAATGCCAACTTTCAAGAATAAGCGCTAAAACGCTCCCGGCCCACGTGAAACTCAATCTGAACATATGCCCAAGTCCAAAATCATCATACGAAACTATTGGAACATTCAAATCCTGATTTTGAGGTCGTTTACTCAATGAGTTGACTCAATTCAAACTTGGCCACGTTAGGCATGTTGAATAATATGAGCAACCCCTACCTTAATGGAATTGCGAAGAATTATCTATGTTGCACGTGGTGATCCTTTAGGCTAAAATACATAAGACCCACCCACCCCCCCCTTTATTTATATGTTGGGTATCTACACTTAGTCATTTACATAGACCAATGTAGTTGTATCCTTGTAATCATTAAGGATTTGTACCAATACTCATGTGTTATGATAAGACTCTTCGACTTCTATTTTTCCCTTTGTTTATTTGATCACCTAAAATAATCACATAATCCACATAGTTCAAAATTCGGCCGAGACTCACAATTGTGGACCTCAAAGAGTGCCTAACATCTTCTCTTCAAAGTAACTTGAGCCCTTACCCGATCTTTGGCGACACAGACTAGTCAAACAGAGTTATTCGCAAATAGGTGACCTAACGAACCTTAAAAGAATTAGGTGGTGACCATTCTCTTTTAATGCCTCGAATAAAAGAGTTGTCACATGTCAAAGCCTGCTTTCACGAGAAAATGGGGCCCGACAGAATGGCGACTCTGCTGGGGATATACTTAGGCTCTTACCATAACGAACTTGACTTATGTGGATTACATTCCTTATTTTTCTTCATTTGTTTTAAACTGCTATGACATGTACATCCTATCCCTTATTCATATTTATTTGTTTTAAATTGCTATGACATGCACATCCCTTCCCTTCTTCTTCTTTATTTGTTATGACATGTATGACCTCTCTCTGTCCCCTTCATCTTCTCTAAGACTACTATATTATGACTCTCCCCTCCATATTTCCCTACCTGCTTCATTACGTTCCCGCATATTTTCATGATCTAAACTGACTTCTCTCTTTTATCTTTCTTTTCTTTCCTCTTCTTTTCATGTTCGCCTTTACTATGTTATTTACTTCTTTTACGTACTTTTATCATGCAAATACTTGGTAATGTGTTATCATTTCTTCATAAAGCATGCTCCGCATCATACTCCACTCATACTAATTATCAATATAGCGATGCTTGATGAGAGTTTGCGCTTTCCTAAAATCACCCTTTTTAATTCAGAATGGTTATTTGCGACAGACTAGTCAATCAGCGGTGCAGTCGACGGTCACGTGCCTTTTCTTCTCAAGTTGTCCACATGGGAGTACCAGTCTAGATCGTTCAAGAAACCCCACTCCAATTTGAAATATACATGCATCAAGCTAAACCTAGTACGAGTTGAAGCGTTATTGATGTAACATCCTGTTTAGATAAACCTTGTCCAAAGTCCGACAGGATTTTCATAATCCCAAAGGACACTATCATGTTATGTGCATTACTTGGAGAAAATGTGCCAACATGTTGATCATTATTGCGTAAGTAGCCGAATATGGAGAGAGGAAAGGGTTAACTTTATTTGTTTGCAGAAACGAAGCACGAAATCCCCAGGTTTGGTATAGTCCAGAACATCCCGCCTTTGCTACTTGACTGGTGGAATGACCTTGCACATTGTGACAAAAATCAGGTGAGGAGAGTACTTAGTGACCTACAGTCTTTGCTAAACATTCAACCAAATAGGGAACTGATCGAGGCCGCTACCATATTCTGGGATGAGGAAAGAGCTTTTTTTCGATTTGGCAATATAGAAATGACACCTCTCCTATAAGGAATAGGGGTTTTGCCAAGTTAATATGGGATAGTCCAGGACTACTGGTGTCAGACAATCTCACCCCCCTCCCCCGTGGTTTTCTGAAAATGTTGGGTTTCAAGAAGAATGATGAACTGCTCTGTCTAAACAAGTCACACATCCTTTTTGAGTTTCTCTACGAGCATTATGGGCATAACAAATCATATCGCCTTCATCACGATGAACTATCCAATACTTCCTTAGGATGGGTGCATCGCCAGGTCTATGTGTTCATTTTCTGCTTCTTGGGGTTGTTGATATTTCTAACGTAAGGAGGAAGGATTCATACTCGCTTAGCCATGGTCGCCAAGACCTTAATGTATGGTATCGAAGGACAAACCTACACTATCATCCCCATGATCTTAGCTGAGATGTATTGTGCTCTGGATCGGTGCAAGCAGGGATTCAGACACTTTGAGGGTTGTAATCTACTGCTAAAAGTTTGGCTGCTGGAACACTTCTAGAGGGGAGAGTACCGTCAAGAGATTCTACGATGGCCACTGAATGACTATATAGCCAACCATCACCCAAAGAGAATGACGTTTATTCCAAAAAAGTTTGCAAAGCCTGGAAATGTTGTAGCTTGGGTGCGTGTTTTCAACAATATGATAGACGAGCAAGTGCATTGGATGCTAGAATGGTTCCTAGTAGTGAGTTTATCATCAGATCGAAGGGGACTACTCACTTGGTGTTGATCGGGCTATGAGGCATCAACCCTTGCAATCCTATAAGGGTAATGAGGCAAGCTGGAAGAAAACAAGTCATACCTTGGGTTTCCAACATGGTCCAGTACAAGGTAGATTTAAAGGGAGATGTCATCCCATTTAAGTTCGAAGCACAACACATGTGGAACCAAAAGATCATCGTGGAAGGAGAAACTATTGAGCTAGACAGGTATCACGCTGGCCATATGTACTACTATCTATCATGGTTAGAAGACGACGTAGCTGGGGACGTCAAACCAGGAGTCTATCTAAAAGATAGGATCATGGATGAAGTGGTTGAGGCATAGGTGAAGTACAAAAGGCTATGCAAAAGGGTGTTCGAATCCGAAGCTAAGCATCTGGAGCAACATAAGGCAAACATGTAGGTGATAAGGAAACGGAAAGAAATTTCCACTAAGTCAACGTAGAGATTATAATATATGGAGCAAGGATTGATGGAGCTAGAAGGGAAGATGAGGAAGAGACTTTGTGATTGTTAAGGCATGGACGACGATGAAGGAGGAAATCTGGCAAAAGCTTACTTATTGCTAGACATGCGCTATCTGGGGAGCATGATTGATGGGGTCAAGAGAGTCAAGCATGGAGAAGGTCCTTCAGGGACCAAGTAGATTAGGAGATGATGTTCTTTACTACTTTCTAGCTTAGATTATATTTCGATGTAATAAGACCAAATGCCATTAGTAACTTTATTATTATTATTATTATTATTATTATTATTATTATTATTATTATTATTATTATTATTATTGTCGATTTAGTAAAAGATTATTTTGGCTCATTTTCGCATTAATGAAATAAAGCAAATGTTGGCACCAATTTTCTCCAAGTCTATTTGTCGCTTAGGCCTAACACAGGCACAATGAGGTCCCCCAAATTAGGACGCGAATTATTGCATGACTCTGTGAAACATGTTTAAATATTGCGAACACTCTTTTATTTCACTTTACTAACTTGGTTACCTTTTGCTTTTTCTTTATTTTTGATTATTCCCATTCCCAAAGGATGGTTCGTGCATACTGGCATCATTAGCATACCACACTAGATTCAGAGATCCTCCACCTCCTACTCCACCTAGCGACCCGGAAGGCAAAAGCATGGACAAAGGGAAAATGGATGATTTAAGTGGTATCCGAGAAGATAATGTCGTTGTGGCTGAAAATGTTGAAACTTCATATGGTAGAAGCACTCCGGGGAAGAATGAGTTGGTCTTACATTTGGAGCAGAAAATCCTGGAACTACCAAACGAGCTTAAGCAGGTCCGAAATCTGGCAAACCTTTCCCTTACTCTCAATGTTCTCGATATCAACCAGCAAAACCCGACTACCTAGAACCAAAAACCACCACAAAACACACAAAATTAGAATACACCACCCATAGCTCTGAATCCCTACGCACAACACCAGTATCATAATCCCGCACCTCCCCAAAATCTTAACCCACCACCAGTGAAAACCCCTCAACAACATCACCATCACCCAGCTCAATACCCACAAAACACCACTTATCACACTCCCCAAATTGCACCACAACCTACTCCCAACTCCCAAATCTCAACCAACGACCACCCATATACCCAAGTTCTAGGAACGCATCAAAGCAATCCGAACTATGTGGAAACCTTACCCCATACCCCCTTGCAAACCCTATACATACCTGAACCGACTGAGAAGGACATGCTCATTCGAAGTATGGTAGAGGAACTCAAGAAACTTACAGAGAAAGTCCAGAGCGTTGAAGGTGGGAAAGGAGTTGAAGGTCTAAATTATGAAGATCTTTGTATTCAGCCAGATGTGGAACTGCCGAGGGGTTACAAACCTCCCAAGTTAGAAATGTTCGATGACTCTGGTGATCCAAAGGTACGTCTGAGAACATACTGCGACAAGCTTGTAGTAGTGGATAAGAATAAACAAACCCGCATGAAATTGTCCATGCGAAGCCTTATAGGAGACGCCTTGTCTTGGTATATCAACCAAAACCCAAAGAAATGGGCGAATTGGGTAAGTATGGCATCAGACATCACAGACATACTCAGGTTCAACATAGAAAATGCGCCAAATGTTTTCTATATTCAAAACCTCAAGAAGAAGCCGAGAGAAACCTTCCGCGAGCATGCTACTCGTTGTAGATTAGAGACTGTGAAGGTAAATCCAGCACCCAAAGAAGAACAAATGAACAAGTTCTTTATTAGAGCATACGATCCATAATATTATGAAAGATTGATAGTTATCGAGAATCACAAGTTCTCAGACATCATCAAGTTAGGAGAGAGAATAAAAGAAGGAATCAAGAGCGGGATGGTAAAAAATTTTGAGGCGCTGCAGGCCACGAATAAAGCTTTGCAGTCAGGAGGTATTTCAAAGAATAAAGAAGTGGGTTCTGTGATGGTAGCCTTGGGCCCTAAGTCTCCCCTCACATACTAAACACCTCCACCCACATATCAACCTCACCCTCAAAAGACCAATACCCTACCACCACCTACCATACCTACAACACGCAACCCGCATATTACCATTCACCTCCACCCGCCAAAAAAAACTACCCAAAGCCACATCTAAATTTCGATCGCATACCTCTTAGACAATACACCCCAAGTGCTAAACCCATAGCCTAACTGTATGAGAAACTGAACGTCGCTGGTTACGTTGTTACAACCCAAATTCGCATACCTTAGATCACGCCATAAGTTAGTCGATGTAAATCCAAGAAAAGATTATCTTTGAGATGATAAGAAGTTAATCCTATTGGTCTTAAACGATACAAGGGTGTATAAGAGTGGTTAACAAGTATTAGAAGTTAAACGAATCAAGGATGTTATAACCCGTATTTTCGGGTAACACTAGAGGTGATTAATTGTCCCAAGAGGTCATGTTTTAATGTATTTGAATCATATAATATCCATATCATAAGTCTTGAAGTCAAGCGAGTTATGAAACAAAGTCGATAAAAGTTGTCGCAACTTACGTTTATAATTTTACTTAAACTTTAGGTCACATGTTACTACATTTTTCTCCCAATATAATTAGAATTATGGGGTGATCTACCTATTAAATTGAAGATATATGAGTCTAGTTTCCAACGCATTAAACCGTTCGTCGATACGATCTCGGAATAGAGAGATATTTGCGTTTTCGCGAGAGTGCGCCAAGCTGCTCTCTATGGGGCCCACAAAGGCGGTTTAAGACATATGGACATATATAAGATACCTCAACCCCGTTTTAAGTCATTATTTTTCAGTATATTCAGACCTTATAACCCTAAAAACAGTCTCTCAAGGTTCTCTCATGATCCAAGACCCAAACAAAGGGCAAACAACACAAATCAAATGTCGGGAATCCCGTGGCGCTAGTAAGTTTCTTGTTCTTCTTGTTGTTGCTGATTTTCATGTTGTTCCAGCTCGTGTGGGAGGTTGTTTTAAGTGTTTTATGTTCTGTAAATACTCCTTCAAGTTTTTAATATCAACCCTAGCTGATTTCAAGTCTTCTAAAGTAATTCTAGTGCCGAAAAACCCGAATTAATGGCTAGTTTCGCTTCCTTGTTCTTGTGGAAGAATTGAAGGGATATTTCGTGGAAAATTAAGGTCAAATTGGAGTTGTTATTTCTGTTTAAAGGTAAGGAACCTCTTACTCTATATATATTTAAGATTATCCAAGTTGCAGCTAAGTCGTTGAAGCTAGAACTTGTGAAATATATATCGAAAGGCTTGGTAGTAATGTTGTTGGTTGGTGGACTGATTTGGAGATTCAATATGATTATTAATGATGTTGTTTTGGCTGTTTGGTGATTTTATTGACTTGTGGGAAGTCATATATATAGGGGAGGTGCTGTCCGTTTCATCGTAAAATAGGGTGCGGTCGATACATAATAGTTACGACGCTTAAACGATAATGATAGTGTCATTTGTCTTATTGTAGACTAAGGAGTCGTGACATTTGCATAGCTTGAGGTTGGGCAGTATATACAAGGTATGTGAGGCTATCCCCTTCATTCTTTTGCACGACTCCGATTGTACATAATATAATGAACGAGCTCCCAAAGATACTCTACTCTTAGAAGCTAGCAGTACTTACATTGCTGCCCTTCTTATGAAATGATTGATATTGATGTTACTTCTCTTATTCTTATATTATCAATGTTGTTGGTAGTTCCTGATTCTTATAAGATTCTTGATGAAGAGTTAATCCTAATAACGTGTACGAAGGATACCGACCTTACGTCACTCCAAAAGGTTCAAAATGTGATTCCAATGAGTCCAGCATGCATCATATATATGTATCTATTTTACTCTACGGAGCCGCGCTATAGTCGGCCGAGTATGGCACCTATTGTGCAACCACTGATCAGTTGGGTTTTACCGAGCTCCACGTGGCCGGGTACGATTCTACCGAGCCCTATGATGGCCGGGTATATTTTACCGAGCCTATTATGGTCGGGTACGATATGATGATGGTGATGCCCACAAAGGCGTATGTTTTGAAAGTTTATGTATATATATGTATGTATCATGTATTTCATGTCAGTAGCCCTCAGAGGTACCCAGATGTCACAGGTTGTATATTCTCTATCCCTGTTTACATTACTGTTCTTACTTATGCTTTCTTGCCTCACATACTCAGTACTTTATTCGTACTGACGTCCTTTTTATTTGTGGACGCTGCATGTCATGCTGCAGGTCCTGATAGACAGGTAGACGTAGCTCCCCCACCACAGTAGGCTTGTCCAGTTCAGCGGTTATTGGCGAGATCCCTTCTCTGGACTTGCCGTGGTCTTGGTATGCATTTTTGTTATAGACATTATGGGTATGTCGGGGCCCTGTTCCGGCAATGTTGTAGCACTTATGTTCCTTTAGAGGCTCATAGACAGGTGTCGACTTATGTATGGTTTAGAATGCCTTGTTGGCTGATTTTTGTTGTATAGTCTTTCATGGCATCATGGTAGCTCGTACCTTATATATAGTTTCTTGACAGTCTTGTCGTCCCATGTTATGTATGTTCATGACATTATCTTTCATTGTTGGATGTTCATGATCCATGTCTACTATTTATATTGATCTTGTCGGCCCTTAAAGATAATAAGGAAGGTTAGATAAAATGTACGTTGGTGCTCGGTAAGTATGGCCCGGGTGCTAGTCATGACCCTCCAGTTGGGTCGTGACAAACTTGGTATCAGAGCAAGTCTATCCTAGGGGTTGTCTATGAGCCGTGTCTAGTAGAGTTTTGATTATGGATGTGTAGCGCGCCACATTTATAATCAGGAGGCTACGTGACATCTAGGGTTGTTACCTTCTTCCTGAATCTAGATCGTGCGTAGAGTTGAGTAGTAAGTGTTCATATCTAATATTCACCTTGTTTTCTTTCAGCGATGCCTTCGACTAGGAAGCAAGCGATTAGTAAATGGCTTGATACAGCTGTGGGAGAGGGTAACATTCAGGTGCCTCCAGCCAGAGCAGGCCAAAGTGAGGCTCAGAGTGAGATGCCGTCTCATACCTCTCCGTCTCCTCCAGAGGATATTAGGAGGCACCCAGTACATCCAGTTCCTCCATCTAGCACTACAGACCATGATATGCGCAGTGCGGTGCAATTATTGAATAGCTTGGTAGCTGCTCAGGCTCAGAGGCAAAATACCGGTGCTGCTGATAAACCGGTTAGTGCGAGAGTTCGTGATTTTATTAATCTAGACCCTCCAGTGTTTACCGGATCAGACCCCAAGGAGGACCCGCAAACATTTATTGATCAGGTTCATTGTACATTGCGGGTTATGCATGCTAGTGATACGGAGGCAGTAGAGTTGGCTTCTTATCGGTTATGGGATTTAGCAATTTTATGGTATGATAGTTGGGAGAGATCTAGGGGTCCGAATGCTCCTCCAGCCGTGTGAAAGGAATTTTCTGAGGCCTTTCTTCGTCACTCCTTGCCAGCTGAGATACGACGAGCTAGAGCTGATAAGTTCTTGAACCTTCGACAGGGTAATATGAGTGTACGAGAGTATAGTATACAGTTTGATTCTTTAGCAAGGTATACTCCCCATATGGTGGCCGAGATGAGTGATAGGGTGCACCTGTTCGTGAACGGGTTGGGACCACATCTGATAAATGAGTGCACAACAGCCTCCTTGGTAGAGGGCATGAATATTTCCCGTATTCAGGCTTATGCCCAGACCCTTCAGGATCATAAGTTATATGCTAAGCTCTCTAAATGTGAATTCTTGCTGAACTCAGTAGCATTCCTTGGCCATGTGATATCTGATGAGGGTATTAGTGTCGACACTCAGAAGATCGATGCAGTGAAGAATTGGCCGAGACCTACAACACCGTCAAAAGTCCGCAGCTTCCTGGGGCTAGCAGGATATTATAGGCAGTTTGTAGAAGGGTTTTCCTCTATATCAGCACCATTGACTAAGTTAACATAGAAAACTACCAAGTTCCAGTGGTCTGATGCTTGTGAACATAGTTTTCAGGAGCTAAACAATCGTTGACATCCGCGCCAGTGCTCACTCTCCCAGAAGGAACAGAAGGTTATGTGGTATATTGTGATGCCTCAGGTATAGGTTTGGGGTGCGTATTGATGCAACGTGGGAAGGTGATTGCTTATGCATCAAGACAATTAAAGAAGCATGAAAAGAATTACCCGACTCATGATATGGAATTGGCTGCAGTAATATATGCTTTGAAGATATGGCGACACTACTTATACGGCGTCCATGTTGACATCTACACAGATCACAAGAGTTTACAATACATCTTCAAGCAGAAGGAGTTGAATTTGAGGCAGCGTAGGTGTCTTGAATTACTGAAAAACTACGACGTCGAGATATTGTACCATCCCGGTAAAGCCAATATTGTGGTAGACGCTCTCAACCGTAAGTCAATGGGAAGCTTAATACATATTGAGGCAGGTAGACAAGGGTTGACCAAAGAGCTTCACCAGCTGGCCAATATGAGAATCAGATTGTTGGACTCTGATGACAGAGGTGTTACTGTACAGAATACAGCAGAATCATCTTTGGTAGCCGAGGTAAAAGCACGGCAATATGAAGATCCTACCTTAGTAAGATTGAGAGAGGGAATTCAGCAGTGTAAGATTACAGCTTTCAAGATCGGAGGAGATGGGACACTGAGATACCAGGGCCGATTATGTGTACCTAGTGTGGTAGGGTTGCAAGAGAAGATTATGATTGAGATTCATCAGTCCCGATATTCTATCCATCCTGGCTCAACAAAGATGTATCATGACATTAAGGAGCAGTATTGGTGGGATAACATGAAGAAGTCTATTGCAGAATTTGTAGCCCAGTGTCCTAATTGTCAACAAGTAAAGATCGAGCATCAGAAACCCAGTGGATTGATTCAGAATATAGAGATTCCGACCTGTAAATGGGAGGTGATTAATATGGACTTCATTATTGGATTACCTCGCTCTTATCATAAGATTGACTCCATCTGGGTGATAGTTCATCGACTTACAAAATCTGCCCATTTTCTGCCAGTTAAGACAACTTACACGGCTGAAGATTATGCGAAGTTGTATATCAAGGAGATTGTTAGGCTTCATGGTGTGCCGGTATCTATTATATCAGACCGAGGAGCTCAATTTACGACTAACTTTTGGAGGTCTTTTCAGAAGGGTTTAGGCACACAAGTAAATCTCAGCACTGCATTCCATCCGCAGACTGACGGACAGGCTGAACGTACCATTCAGACGCTTGAAGATATGCTACGAGCATATGTTCTAGATTTCAAGGGGAATTGGGATGACCATCTGGCACTTATAGAATTCGCCTACAATAATAGCTATCATTCCAGTATTAAAATGGCCCCGTATGAGGCACTGTACGTGAGGAGATGTAGATCACCAGTTGGATGGTTCGAAGTCGGTGAGACAGAATTATATGGGCAAGATTTGATTCACCAAGCCATTGAGAAGGTGAAAGTGATACAAGAGCGACTGAGGACGGCATAAAGCAGGCAAAAGTCTTATTTCGATGTCCGACGTCGTGATCTGGAATTTGAGGTTGGTGATTGGGTTTTCCTGAAGATCTCGCCGATGAAGGGTGTTATGCATTTTGGGAAGAAGGGTAATTTGAGTCCGCGGTATATTGGGCCATACAAAATTCTTCGACGAATTGGACAGGTTGCTTATGAGTTAGAATTGCCATCCGAATTGGAATTTGTACACCCAGTATTCCATGTATCTATGTTGAGGAAATGTATTGGAGACCCTTCTCGGGTCGTCCCTATCAAAGATGTACAAGTTACAGAGGATCTATCATATGATGAAGTGCCAGTGGCTATATTAGATCGACATGTCCGCAAGCTGAGAATAAAGGATGTAGCTTCCATCAAAGTATTATGGAGGAACAAGAATATAGAAGAAATGACATGGGAAGCAGAAGAGGAGATGAAGTCTAAATACCCTTACCTATTCCAGAGTGAAGATAACGAGGATGCCGGGGGAAAGAAGGACACATTATAAGGTGAAACGGCTCTATGAGGTAAGCAATAGCTTGTGAATACTTTTTTTTAATACAAAATGGTGATATGCAGATAATGTACATATCCATAATGCTTTGTATAGTCTTGTAAGGCCATAGGTTGGGTTTAACTGCTTGCAAGTTTGGCTAGTGTCCATTTTATAGGGGAAGCTCAGCCGGAAATTTCCGTCGGAATCCACGATGAGTTAGACACCCCATAAACCCTTACATCTAAGGGGGAGAGGGTGTTACAACCCAAATTCGCATACCTTAGATCACGCCGTAAGTTAGTCGACGTAAATCCAAGAAGATATTATCTTTGAGATGATAAGAAGTTAATCCTATTGGTCTTAAACGATACAAGGGTGTATAAGAGTGGTTAACAAGTATTAGAAGTTAAACGAATCAAGGATGTTGTAACCTGTATTTTCGGGTAACACTAGAGGTGATTAATTGTCCCAAGAGGTCATGTTTTAATGTATTTGAATCATATAATATCCATATCATAAGTCTTGAAGTCAAGCGAGTTATGAAACAAAGTCGATAAAAGTTGTCGCAACTTACGTTTATAATTTTACTTAAACTTTAGGTCGAATGTTACTACATTTTTCTCCCAATATACTTAGAATTATGGGGTGATATACCTATCAAATTAAAGATATATGAGTCTAGTTTCCAACGCATTAAACCGTTCATCGATACAATCTCGGAATAGAGAGATATTCGTATTTTCGCGAGAGTGCGCCAAGCTGCTCTCTATGGGGCCCACAAAGGCTGTTTAAGACATATGGACATATATAAGATACCTCAACCCCGTTTTAAGTCATTATTTTTCAGTATATTCAGACCTTATAACCCTAAAAACAGTCTCTCAAGGTTCTCTCATGATCCAAGACCCAAACAAAGGGCAAACAACACAAATCAAATGTCGGGAATCCCGTGGCGCTAGTAAGTTTCTTGTTCTTCTTGTTGTTGCTGATTTTTGTGTTGTTCCAGCTCGTGTGGGAGGTTGTTTTAAGTGTTTTATGTTCTGTAAATACTCCTTCAAGTTTTTAATATCAACCCTAGATGATTTCAAGTCTTCTAAAGTAATTCTAGTGCCGAAAAACCCGAATTAATGGCTAGTTTTGCTTCCTTGTTCTTGTGGCAGAATTGAAGGGATATTTCGTGGAAAATTAAGGTCAAATTGGAGTTTTTATTTCTGTTTAAAGGTAAGGAACCTCTTACTCTATATATATTTAAGATTATCCAAGTTGCAGCTAAGTCGTTGAAGCTAGAACTTGTGAAATATATATCGAAAGGCTTGGTAGTAATGTTGTTGGTTGGTGGACTGTTTTGGAGGCTCAATATGATTATTAATGATGTTGTTTTGGCTGTTTGGTGATTGTATTGACTTGTGGGAAGTCATATAAATAGGGGAGGTGCTGTCCGTTTCATCGTAAAATAGGTTGCGGTCGATACATAATAGTTACGACGCTTAAACGATAATGATAGTGTCATTTGTCTTATTGTAGACTAAGGAGTCGTGACATTTGCATAGCTTGAGGTTGGGCAGTATATACAAGGTATGTGAGGCTATCCCCTTCATTCTTTTGCACGACTCCGATTGTACATAATGTAATGAACGAGCTCCCAAAGATACTTTACTCTTAGAAGCTAGCAGTACTTACATTGATGCCCTTCTTATGAAACGATTGATATTGATGTTACTTCTCTTATTCTTATATTATCAATGTTGTTGGTAGTTCCTGATTCTTATAAGATTCTTGATGAAGAGTTAATCCTAATAACGTGTACGAAGGATACCGACCTTACGTCACTCCGAAAGGTTCAAAATATGATTCCAATGAGTCCAGCATGCATCATATATATGTATCTTTTAGAGCCACGCTATAGTCGGCCGGGTATGGCACCTATTGTGCAACCACTGATCAGTTGGGTTTTACCGAGCTCCACGTGGCCGGGTACGATTCTACCGAGCCCTATGATGGCCGGGTACGTTTTACCAAGCCTATTATGGCCGGGTACGATATGATGATGGTGATGCCCACAAAGGCGTATGTTTTAAAAGTTTATGTATATATATGTATGTATCATGTATTTCATGTCAGTAGCCCTCAGAGGTACCCAGATGTCACAGGTTGTATATTCTCTATCCCTGTTTACATTACTGTTCTTACTTATGCTTTCTTGCCTCACATACTCAGTACTTTATTCATACTGACGTCATTTTTATTTGTGGACGCTGCATGTCGTGCTGCAGGTCCTGATAGACAGGTAGACGTAGCTCCCCCACAACAGTAGGTTGTCCAGTTCAGCGGCTATTGGCGAGATCCCTTCTCCGGACTTGCCGTGGTCTTGGTATGCATTTTTGTTATAGACATTATGGGTATGTCGGGGCCCTGTTCCGGCAATGTTGTAGCACTTATGTTCCTTTAGAGGCTCATAGACAGGTGTCGACTTATGTATGGTTTAGAATGCCTTGTCGGCTGATTTTTGTTGTATAGTCTTTCATGGCATCATGGTAGCTCGTACCTTATATATAGTTTCTTGACAGTCTTGTCGTCCCATGTTATGTATATTCATGACATTATCTTTCATTGTTGGATGTTCATGATCCATGTCTACTATTTATATTGATCTTGTCGGCCCTTAAAGATAATAAGGAAGGTTAGATAAAATGTACGTTGGTGCTCGGTAAGTATGGCCCGAGTGCTAGTCATGACCCTCCAGTTGGGTCGTGACATACGTCACCCCTCTTCCTGCTGTTATTGTGGAAAATCCTTCCTAATAGATCAACCCCAACAAAATATGTGCTTATCATTCAGACATGAAGGGTCATACCATTGAGGAATGTCACACATTGAAAGACAAGATTCAAACACTGATCGACACTAAGGTTATACGAGCAAAGAAAGCTGCAACGAATGTCCGCAAAAACCCTCTCCCGAATCACATAGGTGAGGTAGTGAACGTGATAGAAAGTGACGAGGAATGAGCTCAGAAAGGGTCCATCGGACTCATTCTAGAGGGAGATACTCCTAAAACATCTCCGGTCACCCTCACACCAGTTGTAGTACAATCCCAGGCACCATTTGAAGTTGAGGTAGCTACACCCTCTACAAGAAAAGAGATCATTAGCGACCACTTCTTCTTGAAAGGAAATATATCCAGTCGTTATATGTGTACTTATAGCGGCAAATATTTATTATGGTCGTTAAAGTTATTTTTTACTGTGTTTTTTACGAGGGAATTATTTCGGGTCCTTCAAATTGTGTCAATCCCCTCGTTAAATATGAATAAAAATGAAATACGAGCGCTAATTTTTCCCTCCTTTATTTTCTCAACCAACTATCCACACAAAACCCCTAAATTATCAAAAAAAACCCTAAATCTCACCCTAATTCTATCCCAAATCACGCACAACAACTTCAGCAAAGAAGAGGCAAAGAATTACGAACAAATAGGGCTCTCGCAGCAACTGGCCACTACTAGATTGTCGAAGAAGTTCTGAAGTTAACACTATATATACAGAGCAGAGCAAAACTCAACAAATAATCACAAAACAATTTAGGCTTCTTGTTGTACGTAGCTTATAATCTGTATTCTTTGGTGAATCTGTGTCAACGCTAATAGGATTCTGTTCTCCTTCTCGTCAAGGTAAACTCAAGTTATAACTACCCTTTAATGTTGTTGTTTTATGACAAAAGAAGGGCTGTTTTGAGGCATGTTTAAACTAATTTTAAACTTATTTTCATGGAGTTTTCGGCAGAAATGTTGGTGGCATTTTGGAGCTAGTTTTTCTGGGTTTTAGTTTTTGTTTTACTGTTGCATTTTGGGGTTGTTTTGAGATTATTTTGGAGCTAATGTTGAGCTGATTTTGTCGAGAAAAACAACTGGGTTTGGGATGCATTTAATCGATAGGAAGAGAAAAGACAAAATTAGGTGTTGGGATTTTTGAGAGAGGGTAACGATGGGCTTGGATGGTATTTGGATGATTTTTCCTTCTACTTTTTCTTCTCATTTTGTTGGATTCTTTTCCAATCTCCTCCCTCTTTTCTCTCTCCATTACTCTATCTATACTCCCCATGTTTTCGTCCGTCAAGTTATAATGGTGAATCTGTGTCGCTAAACTTGTAGTAATAACTATTGTGAAATCGCGTATTTTTTTGATCTCTCTGCTATTCAAATATTGGATTTCTTCTTAGAATTATATGTTTATTTTTCAGATTTATAGTTACATTGACGCCCTTTATGGCGAGACTTCTTGTAGTACCTCTGCTATTTGTAGCTTGATGGAAGATTAAGATTTAGGAATCAAACATGTTTGTAGGAATTAAATTTGCCTCTTAATTTGTAACAATATGTGTTTAGATGTGGTGTTCCTTAGTTCTTCACTGTTTAGTTCCTGAAAAACCTCTTCTTATGACCATTTGTGATCAAAGCAATCTGCAAAAAGATTATTACAATATTAATGTATTATTTCTGAAAGTTCAACAGAGAAACTCCATGTAACAATGCAAATAATATGTTAGTGGGATAAAAATAGCAAGTCCTGATGTTTTTTTTCTTTTTTAAAATTATTGCCTTTTATTATTGTATAAAATTACTACAGAAGAAAAAAAACTTCTTTGACTAGTTCTCTGAAACGTTCTTCGCTATTTAATTTAATGAATTGATCAAGTACTGTTTTCCTATCTTACCTAGAAGATGATGTTCTGACCAAATAAAGTTGAACTATATTTTTTAATTAGAATTAGTTTACGTGTTGAGATATGAATCTGTCAAAATGTGATTCTTGTGCACCATAAGCGAAGATGTTGTAACTTTAAAATAAAATAGCTGAGTGGGTCGCTGGAAATAGAGTTGCCAGGCTTGGCAATCGTGAAGCAGCACTTGATTACCTTGTGCATTCAAAGCAAATGTAATTCTGTTTTGCAGTTTCAGTTTCTTGAATCCAAAGAGAGTAGATTGTTTAGTATTGACATAAATGTGTCCCACCAGGCTAAAAAAAGTATCTTTGAGCCGCTTAATTCTATTAGGAGTTGGCATGAATATATTAACACATTTCAGATGAGCCATAAGAAATAAGGGATCGGAAGTTTACGATATCAATTTTCATTATATTTAATGGAAATTGATATAATAACAATCAATGCTTTAATTTTGATTCCAGGATATAGAAGTTGTTATGTGATTATTGTTCTGTTTCCATTTTATTTCTTAGTGATATTTGTAATCAATATTGTAAAAGTTGTTAGATGATCATTGTTTTATTTCTAAAGCATTGATCGTGGCTGTGATACTTTAGAAAGCTCACATATATAACCTCGGTTTGCTTTTATTTTAGATTTTTCAATCTGAATTAGGCATTTAAAAGACAATACGATGATTATTATCGATTTTGCTTTAGTATACATTTGTACTACATACAAGTTGAAGTATTTTCTTATTTGTTGGCTTGTTGAATAAATGTTTACTTCTAGCTAATATATTATTTTAATCATATATACATATATATTATACATGCACCAGATTATGGCACCTGATAAGAAATGGATGAAACTTATCCATGACCGACTTGGTAATGCTTACAAGCTTGGGGTGGACAGTGTTTTGGATTTTACTTTTACAAGATTAAGTGAAGCGCGTGTAATACGTTGTCCATGTATCAAATGTTGTAATACATCTTCGGGGACACGTGAGATGGTTAAGTCACATATAATAGCACATGGAATAATTCAAAATTACCCTTTTTGGTATCATCACGGGAAAAAGTTAGGTGAGCCACAATCAAATTTAGAAGATATAGAAGATGATAACATTAAAGAAGTTGATGGTGAGGATAAAATACATGGGATCCTAAGAGATTTATACCCTGATTTTGATGCAGACAATACAAATATTGATGGTGATGATTTTCTTGAGGAGGAACCTAATCTTGAAACATAAATATTCTATAGGCTTTTAAAGGATTTTGAGCAACCATTGTACCAAAATTCAAAAGTTTCTAAAATTACTATGGTTAAATTGCTTCATATCAAAAGTATTGGGCGTTGGAGTCATGAGTCATTTACAATATTTTTGAAGATGTTGAAGGAAGATCTATTGCCTGATAAATCAAAGTTGCCAGATTCATATTATGAGGCAAAGAAGATAATTCGGGATCTTGGACTTTCTTATAGGAAGATTGATACGTGTAAGAATAATTGCATGTTATATTGGAAGGATGATAGGTTTCTTGAGTCTTACAAAGTTTGTGGAGCATCTAGATAGAAAGAGGATAAACATAGTGGAGAAACTAAATTTAAGAGTGGGAAAAAGATAGCGCACAAGATTTTACGTTATTTTTCCTTAAAGTCAAGACTCCAAAGATTGTTTATGTCCTCAAAGATATCATCTTTAATGACATGGAATCATGAAAAAAGAGTTGATGATGGAATGATGAGGCACCCAGCTGACTCAATGGCATGGAAAAAGTTTGATGAACTTCACCATCCTTTCGTCGCTGAACCTCCTAATGTTCGACTTGGACTTGCTAGTGATGGTTTTCAACTATTTGGAAGTTCTAGAACCCCGTACAGCATTTGGCCTGTTGTACTTATTCTTTATAATTTACCACCTTGGCTATATATGAAGCAAGAGAATTTTATTTTGTCGATGCTTATTCCTGGTCCTGAAAGTCCGGGAGATGAAATTGATGTTTATCTTCATCCTTTGATGGATGAATTAAAGGAATTATGGGAAACTGGAGTGAAGACCTTTGATGCGTCAACCATACGGAACTTTATATTGCATGCAACTCTATTATGGACCATTAATGACTTTCCGGCCTATGCAAATTTATCTGGATGGAGTACAAAAGGAAAACTAGCTGGCCCATGTTGCAATAAAGAAACATCCTCAATCATGTTAGAAAATGGAAAATATCAGTGTTATATGGGTCAGAGACGCTTTCTTCCTCTTAATCACAAAGAAATGATAAAGAGTCATTTGATGGCACTAAGGAGCGAAAACTACCATCCAAAATTTTATCGGGTGAGGATATACTTGATCAAGTGGCTGACTTAGATGGTTTACCACAAACAAAGGATCCAAAGAAGAATCCTAAAATATCACATGAGAGTAGGGGTGATAATTGGAATAAGAAGAGTATTTTCTTTGATCTTCCCTATTGGAAAACTCTATTGTTGCGACATAATTTAGATGTGATGTATATCGAGAAAAATATATGTGATAATATTTTGGGAACAATCTTAAATGTCGAAGGAAAAACTAAAGATACCATAAAAGCTCAATTGGATTTGCAAGCAATGAACATAAGGAAAAAATTGCATCCAATTAAAAACGGGGATAAATATGAGCTACTGACAGCATGTTATACGTTATCTCCTAAAGAGAAGAACATATTTTTCATCAAATATATCTCAGTGTGTCAACACTAAAGGTCGCAAAATTTCAGGCCTACAAAGTCATGATTGTCATGTTCTTGTACAGCATTTACTTCCACTTGCTATACGCGGTATGCTTTGCAAATCTGTATGTGAATCTCTTATTGCGTTGTCTTGATTTTTCAACTTGCTTGAAGCAAAATGTTTAAGAATGGATGAGTTAGAACAGATAGCAGCTCAAATTCCTACAACTCTGTGCAAGTAAGAAAAAGGTATTCCCTCCTTCATTTTTTGATGTGATGGTGCACTTGCTGATCCATTTAGCTAATGAGGCTATGATTGCTGGACCTATTCAATATAGATAGATGTATCCAGTGGAGAGATGGCTATACTTTTTGAAATCTTTAGTTGGTAATAGGGCTTGCCCAGAAGGTTCCATCGCGGAGGGATATTTGGCAACTGAATATTTGACTTTATGTTCAAGGTATTTGCATACAATGGAAACAAAATTTAATTTCCTTGAGCGAAATTATGGTGGTGGTATTATTGAATCTGATGGAGGTTTAACAGTTTTTTATCAACCTGGAAAAGAATTAAGTGCTGGAAAATAGACAAATTTAATCCAGATAAATTAGAGCAAACACATATTTATATTTTGAAGAACTGTGATGAAATTCAACCATTTCTCGAGTAAGTATTAACTCGACATAATAATTCACTTATACTTTATCCATGATTTCAATTAAAATGACATGTTATTCTTTAATTTTTTGTAGAGAGTTTTCACAAATTCCAGGTGATACCTCACAAAAACATTCAGATAGGGAGTTCATTAACTGGTTTTAAAAAAATGCTAGTACTAGTTATATACTATTGTTATTTTTTTTAAATATAATATTTATATAGTATTTTCTAATTAAAGTATATAATTGATTTTGATAGGTTGTTGAATTGTACAAATGTGATAACAGTAAGAAAATGGAAGATTTGCTCACTTTGTCACGTGGTCCCCTGCCATATGTAAGACGTCTTAAAGGTTACATTACTAATGGATATAGGTTTCATGTGGAAGACTATGACAGGGGTTTGAGAACTCAAAACTACGGGGTAGTTGTAGTTGGTGAGACAGATAAAGAGAATAAAAATATTGATTATTATGGAGAACTTACTGAGATTCTTGAATTGTAATTTATTGGAGGAAAAAGAGTGATATTGTTTAGACGTATGTGGTTTGATGTGTATGATCAAGAAAAGGGAGTTAAAATGGATGAATATGTCTTTGTGAGTGTTAACCGTCAGCGATTATTGAAAACTAATGAGCCATTTGTATTAGCAAACTATAACGACCCGGCCGGTCGTTTCGAGAGTTATAGCCTCGTTTCCTCCATTTCTATTTCTTTATGTGTTATTTAGCTATATTGTGTTGTATCATGTTGGTTGGTTTGGGTCCGGAGTGATTTCGGAGTGGAATGAGATAACTTAGTCTCTAAAGTAGAAGCTTAAGTTGGAAAAGTCAATTGAATGTTGACCTATATGTAAATGATCTCGGAATTTAATTCTGATGGTTCCGTTAGCTCTGTTAGGTGATTTTGGTCTTAGGAGTGCATCCGGAATGTGATTTGGAGGTCCGTGGTAGAATTAGTCTTGAATTGGCGAAATTGGAAATTTGGCGATTTTTGGTCAGAAGTGAAAAATTTGATATTGGAGGCGGAATGGAATTCTGGAAGTCGGAGTAGGTTCGTAGTGTCATTTGTGATGTCTGTACAAAATTTGAGGTCATTCGGACGTGGTTTGGTTGGTTTCAGCATCGGTTGTCGAATTTGGAAGTTTAGAAGTTCTTAGGCTTGAATCCTAGGGTAATTTGATGATTTGATGTTGTTTTGAGTTATTCAAAGGTTCGACTAAGTTTGTATGTTGATATATGACTTGTTGGTAGTTTTGGTTGAGGTCCCGAGGGCTTCGGGGTGATTACGCGTGGTTAATAAATTGTTTGAAGTTGGAAAATGTAGCTGAAGCTGCTGCTACTGGTATTTCCGCACCTGCGGAGGGGAGGACCGCAGGTGCGAGGTCGCTGATGTGCATGGGAGTTCGCAGGTGCGGATAGTGTCGAGGTAGGCTGGGTCCGCAGGTGCGTAAGTGAGGTCGCATCTGCAAGCCCACAGGTGCGAGGCCTGCGGCGCAGATGCGGAGAAGAGGATTTTGGGCTGGCTTCGCAGATGCTAAGTGTTACGCCCATGTGCGCAAGCGCAGGCGCGCGATTTGGGCCGCAGATGCAGGATTTGGGCTCTTTTGTGAGTTCTGCACCTGCGATGGAAATTTTCGCAGGTGCGGCATCGCAGAAGCGGAAAAAGAGGTCACAGGTGCGATAATGCTGGGCAGAAAAGCCCCAGCTCGTGGTTTTGTCTTCATTTTTCAATTGTTGGATTTGAGGAACTCAGGAGAGGGGCAATATTTCAAGGGTTTTCAAGGAGCAGCATTAGGGTAAGTGATCCTAACCCATAATGGTATTAATTTCATGAATCTAAGGTTTTGTTCATCATTAATTAGTACGAATTTTTGAAGTGAAATGAGGGATTAGGGCTTGGGATTTTTGGAGAGTAATTTAAGGATTTGAAGGACCAAACGATATTGGATTTTGATGAATTTGGTATGGTTATACTCGTGACTGGACGAGCTTTCTAATTTTGTAAATTTTGTCGGATTTTGAGGCGTGATCCCGGGGGCCGGGTTTGAGCCAATTTCGGATTTTGGGCTAATTTGATAGTTTTTCTTGTTGAATTCATTCCATTAGCGTATATTGATGGTATTGTACTGGTTGTGAATAGATTCGGAGCATTTGGAGGCCGAATCGAGAGGCAAGAGCATCGCGGAGTAGGGATTTGATCGGTTTGAGGTAAGTAACGATTTAAAATCTAGTCCCGAGGGTATGAAACCCCGGATTGCATATCATAAACTATTTTGAGGTAACACACATGCTAGGTGACGGGCGTGTGGGTGTGCACTGTTGGGCATTGTGACTTGGTCCATCCCATGGCAAATGTAAAGTTGCATATTTTTTTGAAACTATATGATACATATATGTTTTAGAAAGAGTTTATGTAAATTGGGCTGAATGCCATGTTTTGGGCCTTGTGCCAGTGCTGTTTGGACACTTAGGGGCCTTTTTCTTACTATCCTTTCACTGTTTTCAATTGAAAATCTATACTCAGTCATGGTTATACCTGTTTACTACATAACTCAGTTTTATTGCTCTGTTTTGATGCATATAAATGTTGTTTTGGGCTGAGTACCCTATTTTTTACTGAGAGCCCGAGTGGCTTGAAAGGTTTATGACTGTGTGAGGCCGAGGGCCTGATTTGTGAGGATATTTATGGGATCGGGTTGCACGCCGCAGCATGTTAGATATAGGTCGAGGGCCTGAGTGATTTATGCCATGATTTACGATGGTTTTTATGTTAAATAGCCTTGAGATTATCTTTGAAATAAAAATATCGATTTGTTTTGGAAATGAGTCGGTTTGCCTAGTTCCACGATAGGCGCCATCATGACAGGGTTAGTTTGGGTCGTGACAAGTTGGTATCAGAGCCTAGGTTACATAGGTCTCATGAGTCATGAGTGGGTTTAGTAGAGTCTTGCAGATCGGTATGGAGACGTCTGTACTTATCTTCGAGAGGCTGCAGAACCCTTAGGAAACTCCACATTCTTGAATTCTTGTCGTGCGAATCTAGTGATTCTAGTAACTAAACATCTGTTGTTTCATTCTTTCACAGATGGTGAGGACTCGTACTACCGATCAGGAGGGCCACCAACCAGTACCACCAGCCAGGGCCACCAGAGGCCGAGGTCGCGGTAGAGGCCATGGTAGGGGTAGAGGTACAACCCGCACCGCAGCTGGTGCAGTACCTGCAGGTCTACCACTTGCTCAGATCATGACCAGATTCCAGTTGTTGATGCACCAGCTCAGGCACCACATATGACTATTGTGATTCCAGGCCTTCAGGAGGCCTTAGCTTAGATTTTGACAATGTGTACTGGCCTTGCTCGGGCGGTCTCTATCTCGACGGCCGCAACCACTTCTCAGGCCGAGGGAGGCACAGGCACTCAGACTCCTGTCGCTCGTACACCCGAACAGGAAGTTCAGGGACTCCAGACACCGGGGGCACCACCAGCCCAGTTGGTTGCAGCTGCACAGGATTATGTGGTTCCTTCTATGACTGAGGATGATCAGCGTAGGTTGGAGAGGTTTGGGAGACTCCATCCACCACCTTTCAGTGGCACAGAGAGAGAGGATGCTTAGGACTTCTTGGACAGGTGTCATAGGATACTCCGTACTGCTGGTATTATGTAGAATTGTGGGGTCTCATTCACCACTTTTCAGTTTTCTAGGGCTGCACGCAGATGGTGGGAGACTTACGAGAGGCGTAGGCCTGTTGGCGCAACACCCCTTACTTGCCAGCAGTTCTCCGTGGTCTTTTTGGAGAAGTTCGTGCCTCGGTCCCACAGAGAGGAGCTGCGCAGACAGTTTGAGCGGCTTCGCCAGGGTGATATGTCTGTGACGCAGTATGAGATTCGATTCTCGGAGTTGGCCCATCATGCTATCTGGTTGGTTCCCACGGATAAGGAGAGGATCATGAGGTTTATTGATAGTCTCATTTTTCAGCTATAGTTGCTTATGATGAGAGAGAGGGTGTCTGGTGCTACCTTTGATGAGGTTATCGACATAGCTCGACAGATTGAGATGGTTTGTGGTCAGGAAAGGGTTGAGAGGGAGGCCAAGAGGCCTCATTGTCAGGGTGGATTCAGTAGTGCTCCTTTTGGGGGTCAGTTCTAGCACGGCAAAGGTCATCATTTTAGACATGCTCAGTCAGCTCGGCCATTTCACCGTGGTGTATCATCTGGCCATGGTTCTCACAGTTCTCATCAGGGCCACTCATCACTCGGTGCCCTTCCAGCTTAGAGTCCGTATCGTTCTCCACCAATTCAGGGCTCCTCCCTTCTAGGTTCTTATACCAGTTATCCCTGTGCTAGGGGTTCCCTTAAGTTTCTGCCACCAGCACCAGGGAGTTGTTTTGAGTGTGGGGAGTTTGGGCATATGTGGAGGCAGTGTCCTCGTCGTCATGGAGGTCTATCTCAGCAGAGGAGTCAGCCTTCGACTTCAGCACCAATTACTTCACCACCCGCCCAGTCACCTCGGGGTGGAGGTCAGTCAGCTAGGGGTCACCCTAGAGAGGGAGGCAGATCAGGGGGTGGCCAGGCCCATTTCTATGCCCTCCCTGCTAGACCAGATGCTATTGCTTCAGATGCTGTGATTACACGTATTGTCTCAGTTTGTCACAGAGATCCCTCAGTAATATTTGACCCTAGTTCCACGTATTAATATGTTTCCTCGTATTTTGCCCATTTTCTGGATATGCCTTGTGAGTCTTTAGTTCCATTTGTTCATGTATCTACTCCTGTGGGCGATACTATTGTTGTGGACCGCGTATATCGGTCATGTGTGGTGACTATTGGGGGTCTGGAGACCCGAGTGGATCTATTGTTGCTCGGTATGGTTGACTTTGATGTGATATTAGGCATGGATTGGTTATCTCCATATCATGCTATTCTAGATTGTCACGCTAAGACCGTGTCTTTGGCGATGCCGGGATTTTCGAGGGTTGAGTGGAGCGGTTTCTGTAGATTATGGACCAAGTAGGGTGATTTCATATTTGAAGGCTCAACATTTGGTTGAGAAGTGTTGCCTGCCTAATTTGTCTTTTGTGAGGGATGTTAGTGTAGAGAATCCTACCATTGATTCTATTTCGGTGGTACGAGATTTTTCGGATGTGTTTCCTGCTGACATGCCGGGCATGCCGCTTGACAGGGATATTGATTTTGGTATTGATTTGGTGCCGGGACTCAGCCCATTTCTATTTCGCCATATCGTATGGCATCGACGGAGTTGAAGGAATTCAAAGAACAGCTTCAGGAACTCCTTAATAAGGGGTTTATTCGGCCTAGTGTGTCACCTTGGGGTGCACCGGTTCTATTTGTGAAGAAGAAGGATGGTTCAATGAGAATGTGCATTGGTTACAGGCAGCTGAACAAGGTCACAGTCAAGAACAAGTATCCTTTGCCTCGTATTGATGATTTATTTGACCAACTTCAGGGAGCGAGGTTGTGCTCCAAGATTGATTTGAGGTCCGGGTATCACCAGCTGAAGATTCGGGATTTGGATATTCTTAAGACAACTTTCAGGACCCGATATGGCCATTATGAATCCTTACTGATGTCTTTTGGGCTGACCAATGCCCCAGCAACATTCATGCATTTGATAAACAGTTTATTCCAGCCCTATTTGGACTCATTCATTATTGTATTCATTGATGATATCCTGGTGTAGTCTCGTAGCCAGGAGGAGCACGCTCAACATCTGAGGATTGTATTACAGAGATTGAGGGAAGAGAAGCTTTATTCAAAGTTCTCCAAGTGTGGGTTTTTGCTCGGTTCAGTAGCATTCTTGGGGAACATGGTGTCCAGTAAGGGTATTCAGGTGGATCCGAAGAAGATAGAGGCGGCGCAGAGTTGGCCTAAACTGTCCTCAGCCACGGAGATTAGGAGCTTTCTTGGTTTGGCGGGTTATTACCGTCGCTTTGTGGAAGGATTTTCATCTATTGCTTCTCCCTTGACCAGATTGACCCAAAAGGGTGCTCCATTCAGGTGGTTAGATGAGTGTGAGGAGAGCATTCAGAAGCTCAAGACTTCTTTGGTCATAGCTCCAGTGTTAGTTCTGCCATCAGCTTCAAGTTCTTACACCGTGTATTATGATGCCTCAAGGATAGGCATTGGTTGTGTTTTGATGCAGGAGGGTAGGGTGATTTCCTATGCCTCGCACCAGTTGAAGACCCATGAGAAGAACTATCCTATCCATGATCTTGAGTTAGCAGCCATTATTTACGCTTGGAAAATTTGGCATCATTATTTGTATGGGGTTTATTGTGAGATCTATACTGATCACCGGAGTCTACAACATCTGTTTAAGCAGAAGGATCTTAATTTGCGTCAGCGGAGATGGTTGGAGCTTCTTAAGGACTATGACATCACTATTTTGTACCATCCGGGGAAGACCAATGTGGTGGCCGATGCTTTGAGTCGCCGGGGGGAGAGTTTGCGGAGTTTAGCATATCTTCCAGCAGTAGAGAGACCTTTGGAATTGGATGTTCAGGCCTTAGCAGGCCAGCTTATGAGATTGGATATTTCGGAGCGGAGTCGGGTGTTGGCTTGCGTTGTCTCCAGGTCTTCCCTTTATGACCGTATCGGGGAGCGCCAGTATGATGACCCCCACTTGCTTGTTCTTCAGGACAAGGTCCGGTGAGGTGATACTATAGATGTGACTATTGCTGATGATGGTGTGTTGAGGAAGCAGGGCCGGATATGTGTGCCTAATGTAGATGGGCTTCGGGAGTTGATTCTCGGGGAGGCCCACCGCTCGCAGTATTCCATCCATCCGCATGCCGCGAAGATGTACCAGGATTTGAGATAGCACTATTGGTGGAGGCGGCTGAAGAAGGATATAGTTAGATTTGTCGCTCGATGTCTCAACTGTCAGCAGGTTAAGTATGAACATCAGAGATCGGGTGGCTTGCTTCAGAGATTAGAGATCCCGGAGTGGAAGTGGGAGCGGATCACCATGGACTTCGTAGTTGGGCTCCCACAAACTTCGAGGAAGTTTGATTCTATTTGAGTGATTGTGGATCGGCTGACCAAGTCTGCGCACTTCATTCCAGTTGGTACTACTTACACTTCAGAGCAGTTGGCTGAGGTTTACATCCGAGAGATTGTTCGCCTGCATGGTGTCCCTATTTCCATCATTCCAGATAGGGGCACTCAGTTTACATCGCAGTTTTATAGGGCCGTGCAGCCAGAGTTGGGTACTCAGGTTGAGTTGAGCAAAACTTTTCACCCTCAGACGGATGGGCAATCCGAGCGCACTATTCAGATATTGGAGGACATGTTGCGCGCTTGTGTCATTGACTTTGGGGGTTCATGGGACCAGTTTCTGCCACTCGTGGTGTTTGTATATAACAACAGTTATCAGTTGAGTATTCAGATGGCTCCGTATGAGGCTTTATATGGGAGGAGGTGTAGATCTCCAGTAGGATGGTTTGTGCCGGGTGAGGCTAGGCTCTTGGGTACAAACTTGGTCCAGGATGCATTAGATAAGGTGAGATTGATTCAGGAGCGGCTTCGTACGGCGCAGTATAGGCAGAAGAGCTATGCGGACAGGAAGGTCCATGATGTATCTTTTATGGTTGGGGAGAAGGTTTTGCTGAAGGTATCACCCATGAAGGGTGTTATGAGTTTGGGAAGCGGGTCAAGTTGAGCCCCGGTTCATTTAGCCTTTTGAGGTGCTTCAGAGGATAGGGGATGTGGCTTATAAGCTTTCCTTGCCACCCAGCTTGTCAAGTGTGCACCCAGTTTTTTATGTTTCCATGCTCCGGAAGTATATTGGAGATCCGTCCCATGTTTTGGATTTCAGCACGGTCCAGTTGGAGGGTGATATGACTTATGATGTGGAGCCGGTGGCTATTTTGGATCGGCATGTTGGAAAGTTGAGGTCAAAGGACTTAGCTTTGGTGAAGGTATAGTGGAGAGGGCAGCCTGTGGAGGAGGACACCTAGGAGATCGAGCGGGAGATGCATAGCAAATATCCACGCCTATTCGAGACTCCAGGTATGTTTCTAGACCCATTCGAGGACGAACGGTTATTTAAGAGGGGAAGGATGTAACGACCCGGTCGGTCGTTTCGAGAGTTATAGCCCCATTTCCCCCATTTCTGCTTCTTTATGTGTTATTTAGCTGAATTGTGTTGTATCAGGTTGGTTGGTTTGCGTCCGGAGTGGTTTCGGAGTGGAATGAGACACTTAGTCTCTAAAGTAGAAGCTTAAGTTGGAAAGGTCAACCGGATGTTGACCTATGTGTAAACGATCTCCGAATTTAATTCTGACGATTCCGTTGGCTCCGTTAAGTGATTTTGGACTTAGGAGTGCGTCCGCAATGTGATTTGGAGGTCCGTGGTAGAATTAGGCTCGAATTGGCGAAATTTGAAATTTGGTAATTTCTGGTCGGCAGTGGAAAATTTGATATCGGGGTCGGAATGGAATTTCGGAAGTTGGAGTAGGTTTGTAGTGTCATTTGTGACGTGCGTACAAAATCCGAGGTCATTCGGACGTGGTTTGGTTGGTTTTGGTATCGGTTGTCGAATTTGAAAGTTTAGAAGTTCTTAGGCTTGAATCCGAGGGTATTTTGGTGATTTGATGTTGTTTTGAGTGATTTGAAGGTTCGACTAAGTTTGTATGTTGATAAATGACTTGTTGGTATTTTTGGTTGAGGTCTTGAGGGACTCGGGGTGATTCCGGGTGGTTAACGGATTGTTTGAAGTTGGAAAATGCAGCTGAAGCTGCTGCTACTAGTATTTTCGCACCTGCGGAGGGGAGGACCACAGGTGCGAGGTCGCTGGTGCGCGTGGGAGTTCGCAGGTGCGGACAATGTCGAGGTAGGCTGGGTCCGCAAGTGCGTAAGTGAGGTCGCATCTGCGAGCCCGCAGGTGTGAGGCCTAGGCGCAGATTCGGAGAGGAAGATTTTGGGCTGGCTTCGCAGATGCAAATTGTTACGCACAGGTGTGCAAGCACATAAGTGCGATTTGGGCCGCAGATGCGGAACCTGGGCTCTTTAGTGAGTTCCGCACCTGCGATGGAAATTTCTGCAGGTGCGGCGTCGCAGAAGCGGAAAAAGAGGCCTCATGTGCGATAGTGCTGGGCAGAAAATCCCCAGCTCGTTGTTTTGTCTTCATTTTTTAATTTTTGCATTTGAGGAACTCTGGAGAGGGGCGAGTTTTCGAAGGCTTTCAAGGAGCAACGTTAGGGTAAGTGATCCTAACCCAAAATGGTATTAATTGCGTTAATCTATGGCTTTGTTCATCATTAATTAGTAGGATTTTTTGAAGTTAAATGAGGAGTTAGGGCTTGGGATTTGTGGAGAGTAATTTAAAGATTTGAAGGACCAAACGATGTCGGATTTTGATGAATTTGGTATAGTTACACTCGTGAGTAGATGAGCTTTCTAGTTTTGTAAATTTTGTTGGATTTCGAGACGTGGGCCCGGAGGCCAGGTTTGAGCCAATTTCGGGTTTTGGGCTAATTTGATAGTTTTTCTTGTGGAATTCATTCCATTAGCGTATATTGATGGTATTGTACTGATTGTGAATAGAATCGGAGCATTTGGAGGCCGAATTGAGGGGCAAGAGCATCGCGGTGTAGGGATTTGATCGGTTTGAGGTAAGTAACGATTTTAAATATAGTCCTGAGGGTATGAAAACCCGGATTTTTTATCATTTACTATTTTGAGGTGACGCACATGCTAGGTGACGGGCGTGTGGGATTGCACTGTTGGGTATTGTGACTTGGCTCGTCCCATGGCAACTGTAAAGTTGCATATTTTGTTGAAACTATATGATACTTATATATTTTAGAAAGAGTTTCTGTAAATTAGGCTGAATGCCATGTTTTGGGCCTTGTGTTAGTGTTGTCTGGACCCTTCGGGGCCTTTTTCTTACTATCCTTTCACTATTTTCGATTGAAAATCTATACTCAGTCATGGTTATACCTATTTACTACATAACTCAGTTTTATTACTCTGTTTTGATGCATATAAATATTGTTTTAGGCTGAGTACCCTATTTTTACTGAAAGCCCGAGTGGCTTGAGAGATTTATGACTGAGTGAGGCCGAGGGCCTGATTTGTGAGGATATTTATGGAATTGGTTTGCACGCCGCAACATGTTTGATATAGGCCGAGGGCCTGAGTGATTTATGCCATGATTTGGCTTGATATAGCGCTTGGGCTGAAGGAGCCCCTCCGGAGTTTGTACACACCCCAGTGAGCGGAGGTACCTACTAAGTGCGTGTGCCGAGTGCCGAGTGCTGAGTGACTGGGAGGCATGAGTGATTGTGAGGTATGCCCGAGTGGCATGTGTGATTGTGAGGTATGCCCGGGAGGCATGAGTGATTGTGATGTTTGACCGAGGGGCTGCATATGAGTGATGTTTTGCCCGAGGGGCTGTTTATGATTTCATTATTTTTGCTCACCCTTATATTGAGCCTCTGTTTGAAACTGTTGAAAAATATCTTTAAATGATTTTTACTGGAACTGGGTTTTAAACGAGATGAATTGATTCAAACATTGATTTTTAAAATATGTTGTACTTTTACCGAAATTTCATGATATGTACTTTATATTCTTTGTTGCTCGTCACTACTGCTCAGTCTTTATTTAATATTATTACTTACTGAGTTAGCGTACTCACGTTACTCCCTACACCTTGTGTGCAGATCCAGGCAGAGTTGGACACGATCGCGACTGCTGACTATTCCGGTTGCAGATTTTCTCGAGGATAGCAAGGTAGCTGCCTGGAGATCGCAGCCCTGCTCTTCTCCCTCTTATCTTTCTTTAGTTGTATTTAGCTATTTGCCAGACTATGTTAGTCTCGATATTGTCAGACAAATTATAGTAGATGCTCATGACTAGTGACACCCCGGTGTTGGGCTTTTCTTTTCCGCACTTTTATTTTGATTTGAACTCTTTTACGATAGTTTTTATGTTAAATAGCCTTGAGATTATCTTTGAAATAAAAATATCGATTTGTTTTGAAAATGAGTCGGCTTGCCTAGTTCCACGATAGGCGCCATCACGACAGGGTTAGTTTGGGTCGTGACACAAACCAAGCATTACAAGTATTGTATGTCGACGATCCTTCAAATAAATGCTGGCATATTGCAAGAAAAGTTCTACCTCGTGATACTTTTGACATTTTGCAAGAAACGGATGACAATTTGGAGAATTTGAATAATTCTACACAAATGAAAAGGAAAAGAACTGATGAAGGTTTTTGATCTTTATCATGCATGTTGTTAATATTTATTTCCTTAGGCCTCTTACTTCTCGCTTTCCTTATGTGGTTTTACAAGTGCAGCCTTGTTGCATCATATATATTATTTTTGTTTTTCTAACCAAAGATAAGTTCTTTCATCAGCAGTTGGCAATAAAGTTTTTCCCTTTTTGACAGGAACTAATATTGATTTCTATTTTTGCTATAAGAAAATGGCTGCAATATCTTGTTAAATATGTGATTTTACAAGTTTAGCCTTGTTGTATTTTGTCTGTGTTTTCTAATTCTAACACAAGTTAATTCTTTTATCAATAATATTGGCACGGGAAATTATGTGTGGATAAATAATTTTATTACTCATCTTAATGATTTTTATCTTTCTCAGCTAACAGTGATAATGGTGAATCTATGTCGCTAAACTTGTAGTAATAACTATTGTAAAATCGCGTCTTTTTTTCATCTCTCTGCTTTTCAAAAATTGGATTTCTTCTTAGAATTATATGTTTATTTTCCAGATTTATAGTTACATTGACGCCCTTTATGGCGAGGCTTCTTGTAGTACCTCTGCTATTTGTTTGCTTGTTGGAAGACTAAGATTTAAGAATCAAACATGTTTTTAGGAATTAAATTTGCCTCTTAATTTGTAA
Organism: Nicotiana tabacum; assembly: GCF_000715075.1. NCBI lineage: Eukaryota > Viridiplantae > Streptophyta > Magnoliopsida > Solanales > Solanaceae > Nicotiana > Nicotiana tabacum. Next base: position 147,027,391 of record NC_134096.1, on the reverse strand, counting down.
CAATATATGTTTAGATGTGGTGTTCCTTAGTTCTTCATTGTTTAGTTCCTGAAAATTCTCTTCTTATGACCATTGGTGATCAAAGCAATCTGCAAAAAGATTATTACAATATTAATGTATTATTTCTGAAAGTTCAATAGAGAAACTAAATAATATGTTAGTGGGATAAAAATAGCAAGGCCTGATGTAGTGTTTTTTTTAATTAAAAATTATTGCCTTTTACTATTGTATAAAATTACTAAAGAAGAAAAAAAACTTCTTTGACTAGTTCTCTGAAACATTCTTTGCTATTTAATTTAATGAATTGATCAAGTACTGTTTTCTTATCTTACCTAGAAGATGATGTTTTGGCCAAATAAAGTTGAACTATATTTTTTAATTAGAATTAGTTTACGTGTTGAGATATGAATCTGTCAAAATGTGATTCTTGTGCACCATAAGCGAAGATGTTGTAACTTTAAAATAAAATAGCTGAGTGGGTCGTTGGAAATAGAATTGTCAGGCTTGGAAATCGTGAAGCAGCACTTGATTACCTTGTGCATTCAGAGCAAATGTAATTCTGTTTTGCAGTTTCAGTTTCTTTAATCCAAAGAGAGCAGATTGTTTAGTATTGACAGAAATGTGTCCCACCAGGCTAAAAAAGTATCATAGAGCCGCTTAATTCTATTAGGAGTTGGCATGAATATATTAACACATTTCAGATGAGCCCTGATAAATAAGAGTTCGGAAGTTTACGATATCAATTTTCATTATATTTAATGGAAATTGATATAATCAAAATCAATGCTTTAATTTTGATTCCAGAAAATAGAAGTTGTTATTTGATTATTGTTCTGTTTCCATTATATTTCTTAGTGATATTTGTATTCATTATTGTAAAATTTGTTAGATGATCATTGTTTTATTTCTAAAGCATTGATCGTGGCTGTGATACTTTAGAAAGCTCACATATATAACCTCTGTTTGCTTTTATTTTAGATTTTTCAATCTGAATTAGGCATTTAAAAGACAATACGATGATTATTATCGATTTTGCTTTAGTATACATTTGTACTACATATAAGTTGAAGTGTTTGCTTATTTGTTGGCTTGTTGAATAAATGTTTACTTCTGGCTAATACATTATTTTAATCATATATACATATATATTACACATGCACCAGATTATGGCACCTGATAAGAAATGGATGGAACTTTCCAGATTTATAGTTACATTGACGCCCTTTATGGCGAGGGTTCTTGTAGTACCTCTGCTATTTGTTTGCTTGCTGGAAGACTAAGATTTAAGAATCAAACATATTTGTAGGAATTAAATTTGCCTCTTAATTTGTAACAATATGTGTTTAGATGTGGTGTTCCTTAGTTCTTTATTGTTTAGTTCCTGAAAAATCTCTTCTTATGACCATTTGTGATCAAAGCAATATGCAAAAGGATTATTACAATATTAATGTATTATTTCTGAAAGTTCAACAGAGAAACTAAATAATATGTTAGTGGGATAAAAATAGCAAGGCCTGATATTGTTTTTTTTTCCTTTTAATTATTGCCTTTTACTATTGTATAAAACTACTACAGAAGAAAAAAAACTTCTTTCACTAGTTCTCAGAAATATTCTTTGCTATTTAATTTAATGAATTAATCAAGTACTGTTTTCTTATCTTACCTAGAAGATGATATTCTGGACAAATAAAGTTGAACTATATTTTTTAATTAGAATTAGTTTACGTGTTGAGATACGAATCTGTCAAAAGGTGATTCTTGTGCACCATAAGCGAAGATGTTATAACTTTAAAATAAAATAGCTGAGTGGGTCACTGGAAATAGAGTTGTCAGGCTTGGCAATCCTGAAGCAGCACTTGATTACCTTGTGCATTCAGAGCAAATATAATTCTATTTTGCAGTTTCAGTTTCTTGAATCCAAAGAGAGCAGATTGTTTAGTATTGACAGAAATGTGTCTCACCAGACTAAAAAAGTATCATAGAACAGCTTAATTCTATTAGGAGTTGGCATGAATATATTAACACATTTCAGATGAGCCCTGATAAATAAGAGATCGGAAGTTTACGATATCAATTTTCATTATATTTAATGGAAATTGATATAATCAAAATCAATGCTTTAATTTTGATTCCAGAAAATAGAAGTTGTTATGTGATTATTGTTCTGTTTCCATTATATTTCTTAGTGATATTTGTATTCATTATTGTAAAAGTTGTTAGATGATCATTGTTTTATTTCTAAAGCATTGATCGTGGCTGTGATACTTTAGAAAGCTCACATATATAGCCTATGTTTGCTTTTATTTTAGATTTTTCAATCTGAATTAGGCATTTAAAAGACAATACGATGATTATTATCGATTTTGCTTTAGTATACATTTGTACTACATATAAGTTGAAGTGTTTGCTTATTTGTTGGCTTGTTGAATAAATGTTTACTTCTAGCTAATATATTATTTTAATCATATATACATATATATTACACATGCACCAGATTATGGCACCTGATAAGAAATGGATGGAACTTATCCATGACCGACTTGGTAATGCTTACAAGCTTGGGGTGGACAGTTTTTTGGATTTTGCTTTTACAAGATTAAGTGAAGCGCGTGTAATACGTTGTCCATGTATCAAATATTGTAATACATCTTCGGGAACACGTGAGATGGTTAAGTCACATGTAATAGTACATGAAATAATTCAAAATTATACTTTTTGGTATCATCACGGGGAAAAGTTAGGTGAACCACAATCAAATTTAGAAGATCTAGAAGATGATGACATTGAAGAAGCTAATGGTGAGGATGAAATACATGGGATCTAAGAGATTTATACCCTGATTTTGATGCAGACAATACAAACATTGATGGTGATGATTTTCTTGAGGTGGAACCAAATCTTGAAGCAAAATAATTCTATAGGCTTTTAAAAGATTTTGAGCAACCATTGTACCAAAATTTAAAAGTTTCTAAACTTTCTACTATGGTTAAATTGCTTCATATCAAAAGTATTGGGCGTTGGAGTCATGAGTCATTTACAATGTTGTTGAAGATGTTGAAGGAAGATCTATTGCCTGATGAATCAAACTTGCTAGATTCATATTATGAGGCAAAGAAGATAATTCGGGATCTTGAATTTTCTTACAGGAAGATTGATGCGTGTAAGAATAATTGCATGTTATATTGGAAGGATGACAAATTTCTTGAATCTTGCAAAGTTTGTGGAGCATCTAGATGGAAAGAGGCTAAACATAGTGGAGAAACTAAATTAAAGAGTGGGAAAAAGATAACGCACAAGATTTTACGTTATTTTCCCTTAAAGCCAAAGACTCCAAAGATTGTTTATGTCCTCAAATATCATCTTAAATGACATGGCATCATGAAAAAAGAGTTGACGATGGAATGATGAGACACCTAGCTGACTCAATGGCATGGACAAATTTTGATGAACTTCACCAGTCTTTCGCCGCTAAACCTCGTAATGTTCGACTTGGACTTGCTAGTGATGGTTTTGAACCATTTGGAAGTTCTAGAATCCCGTACAACATTTGACCTGTTGTACTTATTCCTTATAATTTACCACTTTGGTTGTGTATGAAGCAAGAGAATTTTATTTTGTCGATGCTTTTTCATGGTCCTGAAAGACCGAGAGATGCAATTGATGTTTATCTTCATCCTTTGATGGATGAATTAAAGGAATTATGGGAAACTGGAGTGGAGGCCTTTGATGCGTCAACCAGACGGAACTTTATATTGCATGCAACTCTATTATGGACCATTAATGACTTTTCGGCCTATGCAAATTTATCTGGATGGAGTACAAAAGGAAAACTAGCTTGCCCATGTTGCAATAAAGAAACATGCTCAATCTGGTTAGAAAATAGTAAAAATCAGTGTTATATGGGTCATAGACGCTTTCTTCCTCCTAATCACAAATGGAGAAATAATAAAGAGTCATTTGATGGCACTAAGGAGCGAAGACTACCACCCAAAGTTTTATCGGGTGAGGATATACTTGATCAACTGGCTGACTTAGATGGTTTACCACAAACAAAGGATCCAAAGAAGAAGCTTAAAATATGACATGAGAGTAGGGGTGATAATTGGAATAAGAAGAGTATTTTCTTTGATCTTCCCTATTGGAAAACTGTATTGTTGCGACATAATTTAGATGTAATGCATATCGAGAAAAATGTATGTGACAATATTTTGGGGATAATATTAAATGTCAAAGAAAAAACTAAAGATACCATAAAAGCACGATTGGATTTGCAATCAATGAACATAAGGAAAGAATTGCATCCAATTAAAAATAGGGATAAATATGAGCTACCGACAGCACGTTATGCGTTATCTCCTGAAGAGAAGAACATATTTTTTAGATTCCTAAAGAACTTAAAGGTTCCAGATGGATATTCATCAAATATATCTAAGTGTGTCAACACTAAAGATCGCAAAATTTCAGGCCTAAAAAGTCATGATTATCATGTTCTTCTACAATATTTACTTCCACTTACTATACGCGGTATGCTTTGCAAATCTGTATGTGAACATCTTATTGAGTTGTCTTTATTTTTCAACTTGCTTGGAGCAAAATGTTTAAGAATGGATGAGTTAGAACAGATAGCAGCTCAAATTCCTATAACTTTGTGCAAGTTAGAAAAGGTATTCCCTCCTTCATTTTTTGATGTGATGGTGCACTTGCCGATCCATTTAGCTAATGAGGCTATGATTGCTGGACCTATTCGATATAGATGGATGTATCCAGTAGAGCGATGGCTATCCCAGAAGGTTCCATCGCGGAGGGATATTTGGCAACTGAATATTTTACTTTATGTTCAAGGTATTTGCATACAATAGAAATAAAATTTAATCGCCTTGAGCAGAATTATGATGGTGGTATTATTGAATCTGATGGAGGTTTAACGATTTTTTTTCAACCTGAAAAAGAATTAAGAGTTGGAATAATAGACAAACATAATCCAGATGAATTAGAGCAAGCACATATTTATATTTTGAAGAACTGTGATGAAATTCAACCATTTCTCGAGTAAGTATTAACTCGACATAATAATTCACTTATACTTTATCCATGATTTCAATTAAAATGACATGTTATTCTTTAATTTTTTGTAGAGAGTTTTCACAAATTCCAGGTGATACCTCTCAAAAACATTCCGATACTATTGTTATTTTTTTAAACATAATATTTATATAGTATTTGCTAATTAAATTATATAATTTATTTTGATAGGTTGTTGAATTGTACAAATGTGATAACAGTAAGAAAATGGAAGATTTGCTCACTTTGTCACGTGGTCCCTGCCATATGTGAGACGTCTTAAAGGTTACATTACTAATGGATATAGGTTTCATGTGGAAGACTATGACAAGGATTTGAGAACTCAAAACTACGTGGTGGTTGTAGTTGGTGAGACAGATAAAGAGAATAAAAATACTGATTATTATGGAGAACTTACTGAGATTCTTGAATTGCAATTTATTGGAGAAAAAAGAGTGATCTTTTTTAGATGTATGTGGTTTGATGTGTATGACCAAGAAAAGGGAGTTAAAATGAATGAATATGGATTTGTGAGTGTTAACCATCAGCGATTATTGAAAACTAATGAGCCATTTGTATTAGCAAACCAAGCATTACAAGTATTTTATGTCGACGATCCTTCAAATAAAGGCTGGCATGTTGCAAGAAAAGTTCTATCTCGTGATACTTTTCGCATTTTGCAAGAAAAGAATGACGATTTGGAGAATTTGGATAATTCTACACAAATAAAAAGGAAAAGAACTGATGAAGGTTTTTGACCTTTATCATGCATGTTGTTAATATTTATTTCCTTAGGCCTCTTGCTTCTTGCTTTCCTTATGTGGTTTTACAAGTGCAGCCTTGTTGTATCATGTATGTTGTCTTTGTTTTTCTAACCACAGATAAGTTCTTTCATCAACAGTTGGCTATAAAGTTTTTCCCTTTTTGACAGGAAATAATATTGATTTCTGTTTTTGCTATAAGAAAATGGCTGCAATATCTTGCTAAATATGTGATTTTACAAGTTTAGCCTTGTTGTATTTTGTCTGTGTTTTCTAATTCTAACACAAGTTAATTCTTTTATCAGTAATATTGGCACGGAATATTTTATGTGGATAAATAATTTTATTACTCATCTTAATCATTTTTATCTTTCTCAGCTAACAGTTACTCCATACTTTTATCTTATTTTAGGTTGACATGAATCCATCAAAATTTCAAAAGTCTGAAACGGGAGAAACTTCAAAGAATGTACATCATGCATATATTCAACGTGGTGCTTTAACAAAGGGAAGAGGACACAACTTTGGATCTTTGGGCTCTGTAAAAATAAGTATTGGAAAGAGAACTATGATTGGAGAAAGTAAAAATCACAATTCAACAGCTTTTGAGCAGAATAAGCTTGCACATACTAATACTATTGTGCCCCCTGGTTTTGCTTCGATAGAAGAGGATGCTCCCCTCGCTCATGACTCTAAAGCGATACAAGGTCTCTTAAGTTATAACTTTTTCTTTTGTTTTGTTTCTTATTGGACTGGTATTGGTTTTATGTTTCACATAAATCAAAATTTGCAGAAACAGGAGCAGCTTTGAAAAATGTACATCATGCATACATTCAACCTGCGGCTTTAGCAAGGGGACGGGGGCAAATCTTTCTATCTTTGGGCTCTGCAAAAATAAATGTTGGCAAAAAAATCTGATTGGCGAGATTAAAAATTATAACTCAGGGGCTTCTAAGCAGAATAAGCTAGCACATAGTGATAATATTCTTATGCCTCCTGGTTTTGATACGATGGAAGACGACATTCCCTTCACTCAAGAAGCTGAAATGATGCAAGGTTTTAAGTTTTAATTATTTATTTTTTGTTTGTTATAAGACGAGAAGTTAATTTATGCTTTACTCAAATCAAAATTTGTAGAAGTTGGAGCTATTTTGAAGAATGTACGAGACACTTACAGTCAACCTAGTGCTTTAGAAAGGGGATGTGGGAAAAACTTAAGATCTTCGGGCTCGGCAAAAGGAAGCCTTGGATAGAGAAATCTGGTTGGCGAAAGTAAAAATCACAACTCAACAGCTTCTGAGCAGAATAAGCTAGCACATAATAGTACTAATCTTATGCCTCCTAGTTTCGATCCGATGGAAGATGATGTTTCCCTCGCTCAAGAAGATGAAATGATGCAAGGTCTCAAGTTTAATATTTTTTTTGTTTGTTATAAGACTGGAATTCTCACTTTACTAACACTTATTTCTTATTTTCTGTGAATTTTTATTTTTAAGCTGGTTTTTTGCATTTATAAGTTGTCTTGAATCTCTGTTAGTGATCTCTGCCAATTACATTGTTAATAGTGTGAAATAGTTGATGCTTTACAAAGCTTCTTGACATTGAAGTGATCTCTGTCTGGGTTTGGGAACTCTAGCATCTAAATAGCAGTATGGAATTCTTCACCTTCCTAATTGAACTTCATTCTTTTAAAATTCTCTCTTTGGTTTCTCTCTATATTACCTTGATCCTTTGCCAATTCGTTTATAAGGTGCATGTGCCCTCGTGATAAATTAAGTTATAGTGTAACCATAATGTATGCGGTCAAAATAGATTTCGGCCTTCGTATGATCGATCGAGTTTGAAACACAATCGATCGAAGCGAGACTTCGAGTCGGGTTCTGAAGATGGTACAAACAAGCTTCGTGTCCAGAGACCGACCAACATCGATCCCGAATCAATTCAAGGGTCCGAGTCAAATCGAGCTCAAGCCAAGATCGAGAGCTCGAGTCAAGACCGAAGACTCGAGTCAATATCGAGCTCATAGACAAGAGCCGTTGTAATCCCACTAGAGGAGAGAATCTCGGCAAGAATTGGGAAAAAGCTGATTTATCATGGTCTCCCATTATGTATTTTTAATTATATTTAAAGTAAGATCCCTCTATTATAAAGAGGGATGGTTATCATTTCGGTAGAGGGCAAGAATTTATGCTTATATTGTAATCCAAATACCATATTCTCCCATAGTGAAGAGTTGTTCTTTCAAGCGTCATAAACTGATTCATCTTGCTTAGTCCTAAAGATAGCTTTCTTTATAACTTTGTTTATTTTGCACTCTTTGCGGCCCATATTTGATATTTTCTTTTATCATTATGATTTGTATTGAGCTATATCACATATCCTTAGAACTACGATTAAATTCAACTTTATCCATTTTTCGGGTAAACAGTTTGGCGCCCACCGTGGGGCTAAGAATAACAGTGGTTATTTGATACGAATCTGAAGAAACACACTGTTGTGTTTTGCGCTTGGTTCCAAAAATATCTTGGATTTAGGATTAGCAACGACTAACTACCAATCAAATGGCTTCACCAATAGACAACGGAGCCGGTCTTCAAGATGAGAACAATAACTTGACACCCAGTACCGAAAGGCCACTTGTAAACGTCGTTGGAGCTTGAATCGGAGCGCCAATAGATATCAATTCGCATGTAGCCACTGAGGAGAACCTCCATGCTGAACCCGAGAATAGCATCCATGGTGGCACTCGATCTGTAGCTCGAGATACCCATAACGTCGAGGAAAACGGCGTTAGCTTGCGTATGATTTTTGAAATATTGCAAGCCCAATAGGCAGCAATAGCTCAGTTGCAGAGCCAAACCCAGCTACAAAGCAGGCCAGAGCCCAGTCCACCTCGAGAAATCACCCACAGAACGGAGCCAGCCATAGTGAAATCAAATGAGCAAGAATTGGGGACTACTCGCGAAATTGCAAAATTGCTCGAGGAACTCACAAAGCGAGTCGAAGCCAATGATAAAAAAGTTAAAACTTATAACTCTAGGGTCGATCATATCCCGGGAGCTCCACCAATGATAAAAGGGTTGGATTCGAAAATATTCATGCAAAAACCTTTTCCCACTAGCGCAGCCCCGAAACCAATACCCAAAAAATTCCGTATGCCCGAAATTCCCAAATATAACGGAACGACCGATCCCAACGAGCACATCACTTCTTACACGTGTGCCATCAAGGTTAATGATTTAGAAGACGATGAAATCGAATCTCTGTTGTTAAATAAATTCGGAGAGACCCTCTCAAAGGGGACAATGATTTGGTATCACAACCTACCACCAAATTCCATAGACTCGTTCGCCATGTTAGCAGATTCTTTTATGAAAGCACATGCCGGCGCCATAAAAGTCACAGCAAGGAAATCAGACCTCTTCAAGGTAAGACAAAAGGATAATGAGATGCTGAGGGAGTTCGTATCTCATTTTCAAATGGAACGAATAGACTTGCCACTAGTCACAGACGATTGGGCTGTTCAGGATTTCACTCAAGGTTTGAACGAATGAAGTTCGACGGCTTCACAGCGATTAAAGCATAACCTGATCGAATACCCAGCCATCACGTAGGCCGACGTGCACAATCAGTACCAATCAAAAATTAGGGTCGAAGACGATGAATTGGGATCTGAACCCGATGTTTGAAGGGATACTAATCGAGAATGAGGTCCGATCAGGGATTGATACCAACCGTACAACGGAAGCCACAGAGTCAGTGAATCGAGACATAACCTCAGGCAAAATAACAAAAGAAGTGATCGAGGTCAAGGGTCCCAGGGGCTGATGAATAGAAGTAGGTTCGATAGGCATGCCGGATCTAAGGAAGCACCTCGGTTATCAGAATATAACTTCAGTATCGATGCATCCGCCATCGTTTCGGCTATCGGACGCATCAAAGACACTAAATGGCCTCGACCCACGCAGACCGATCCTGCCTAGAGGTATACCAATCAAATGTGTGAATATCATGGCACCCATGGCCACAGAATGGAAGATTGCAGGCAACTAAGAGAGAAAGTAGCCCGGTTATTCAACAAAGGGCACCTTCGAGAATTTTTGAGCGATAGGGCAATGAACCATTTTAAAAACAGGGATTTCGGCAAGTAAAACGAACAAGAAGAATCACAGCACGTCATTCACATGATCATCGGTAGCACCGATACCCCTCAGGGACCAGTGCTTAAATGCACTAAGTCATCGATTCTAAGAGAAAAGCGATCTCAAACTCAAGATTAAACACCCGTAGGAACTTTGTCCTTCAATGATGAAGATGCAGAAGGATTCATACAATCTCATAATGATGCACTGGTAATATTCGTACTCATAAATAAAACTAAAGTTAAGCGTGTGTTGATTGATCCAGGTAGCTCGTCCAATATCATCAGATTGAAGGTCATAGAACAGCTCGACTTGCAGGACCAGATCGTACCCGCAACCCTGGTTCTAAACGGATTCAATATGGCATGTGAAACAACCAAAGGCGAGATAATTCTACCAATAAACGTGGCCGGAACCATCCAGGAAATGAAGTTCCACGTGATCGAAGGTGACATGAGATACAACGCCCTTTTCGTAAGGCCATGGATACACAACATGAGTGTTGTACCTTCGACCCTACACCAGGTCCTCAAATTCCCAAGATCGAGAGGAGTCAAAACAGTGTACGGAGAACAACCAACCGCAAGAGAAATGTTCTCCATCGAGGAAGCGAAACCAATATCCTCGACTTTGCCAGTAAAGGGATCGGGCTCAGAAGGGCAACGAGATACCAAATAGCAATCACAGACATCGGCTTTGACCCAACAAGATAACCAGAAGATCGAAGAAGATGATGATCAGAGGATCCCTCGATCCTTCGTGATTCCCGATGACTCTGACGCCACCAAATCAACGATTGAGGAACCGGAGCAAGTCACACTAATCGCACACTGGCCCGAACGGAAGGTATACCTGGGAACGGTCTTAAGCCCCGAACTCAGGAAGAAACTTATTCAATTTCTTATCGATAACATTGATTGCTTTTCCTGGTACCACTTAGATATAACAGGGATCCCATCGGACATAATGATGCATCGGCTAAGCTTGGACCCTAGGTTCAGACCGGTGAAACAAAAGAGAAGACCATAGTCCGAGGTAAAGCACGCATTCATAAAGGATGAGGTAACCAAACTTCTCAAGATAGGGTCCATTCGGGAGGTGAAATATCCCGAATGGTTAGCCAATATAGTTGTAGTGCCTAAAAAAGTGAACAAACTTAGAATGTGTGTGTACTATAAGGATTTGAACAAATCTTGCCCCAAAGATTCTTTTTCGCTGCCTAACATCGATCGCATGATCGATGCCACGGCCAGCCATGAGATCCTCACTTTTCTCGATGCCTATTCCGAGTATAATCAAATCTAGATGAACCCGGAGGACCAGCAAAGGACTTCATTTGTCACCAAATATGGAACATATTGTTATAACGTGATGCCCTTCGGGCTAAAAAATGCAGGGGCTACTTACCAATGCCTAGTAAATAAAATGTTCGAAGAACAAATAGGTAAATCAATGGAAGTTTATATTGATGGCATGCTAGTTAAGTCCCTGCATGTAGAGGACCATTTGACCCATTTGCAGGAAACATTCAAGATTATGAGGAAATACAACATGAAGCTCAACCCCAAAAAATGTGCTTTCAGGGTCGGTTCGGGCAAGTTCCTCGGCTTCATGGTGTCAAATCGGGGAATAACCCAGATAAAATCAAGGCCATCGGAGATATCACTATAGTGGACATCTTGAAAACTGTACAAAGGCTAACAAGATGGATTGCAGCCTTAGGCCAATTCATTTTGAGATCATCAGATCGAAGTGACAAATTTTTCTCTCTACTCAAAAAGAAGAACGATTTCGCTTGGACCCCGGAATGCCAACAGGCATTAGAGGAACTAAAACGGTATCTATCGAGCCCACCACTACTTCACACTCCAAAAACAGATGAAAAACTTTGCTTGTACTTGGCAGTATCGGAAATCGCAGTAAGCGGCGTCCTAGTTTGTAATATTTTCCACTTACCCGCTTCGTAATATTTTGCACAAGCCCGAACTATCAGGCCGATTGGCAAAATGGGCCGTCGAACTCAGTGGGTACGATATCGAATATCAACCCTGTACGGCCATCAAGTCTTACATTTTAGCAGACTTCGTGGCCGATTTCACGCCAACCCTCGTAACCGAAGTCAAAAAAGAACTCCTATTGAAATCGGGTACGTCATCGGGGGTATGGACCCTTTTTACGGACGGGGCTTCGAACGTGAAGGGGTCCAGGCTAGGCATAGTTTTAAAGCCACCCACGGGTAACACTATTAGGCCATCTATTAAAACTACCAGGTTGACTAACAACAAGGCCAAGTATGAGGCCATGATTGCACGTCTCGAGCTAGCAAAAAACTTGGGAGCTGAAGTCATTGAAGCCAAATGTGACTCTTTGCTGGTAGTAAGTCAAGTAAACAACACCTTCAAAGTTCGAGAAGATAGAATGCAAAGGTATTTGGACAAACTACATGTCACTTTGCACTACGGACTTTACAGCATGCTCCACGAGAGTAAAACAGTGAGGCTGACGCACTAGTGAATTTGGGATCATCGGTCGAGAAAGGTGACTTGAGCTCGGGGACTGTCGTTCAACTCTCAAGATCCGTGATCGAAGAAGGTCACACTGAGAAAACTTCTACGAGCCTAACCTGGGATTGTATAAATAAGTATATTGAATACTTAAAGAACAAAAATCTCCCATCGGACCCTAAAGATTCAAGGGCCCTACAGACTAAAGATGCTCGATTCACGTTGGCTTCAGATGGAATGCTATACCGAAGGACATTCGATGGACCATTGGCAGTATGCTTGGGTCTAGGAGATAGCGATTACATCATACGTGAGGTGCACGAGGGCACTTGTGGGAATCACTCCGGTGCCAATCCATTAGTCGGAAAAATAATCAGGGCAGGGTATTATTGGATCGATATGGGCAAAGATGCGAAGAAATTTGTTCGAAAATGTGACAAATGTCAAAGATTTTAACCAATGATCCATCAACCCGGAGAGCAACTTCACTCAGTCCTATCCCCATAGCCATTTATGAAATGGGGAATGGATATCGTCGGCTCTCTGACATCGACCCCAGGTAAAGCTAAATTCATTTTATTTATGACTGACTATTTCTCTAAATGGCTTGAAGCACAGGCGTTCGAGAAAGTAAGAGAGAGAAAGGTTATAGACTTTATCTGGGATCATATCGTATGTCGATTCGGGATACCCACCGAAATAGTATGTGACAATGGGAAATAATTTGTTGGCAGCAAAGTGACAAAATTCCTCGAAGATAACAAAATAAGAAGGATACTATCAACACCGTATCCCCCCAGTTGAAACGGATAGGCCGAATCAACGAACAAAACTATCATTCAAAACCCGAAGAAGAGGCTGAGCGACGCTAAAAGAAAATGGAGAAAATCCTACCCGAAGTCCTTTGGGCATATCGAACAACGTCCAAATCTAGTACGGGGGCAACCCCGTTCTCCTTAGTATATGGCTCTTAAGCCTTGATACCAGTCGAAGTCGGTGAACCCAGTGCCAAATTTCGATACACAACAGAAGAATCAAATAACGAGGCTATGAATACTAGCCTCGAATTATCGGACAAAAAACGAGAAGCTGCTCTTGTCCAATTGGCCACCCAAAAGCAACGAATCGAAAGATGCTACAATCGAAGAACCAACCTCCGCCATTTTAATCCCGGGCACTTAGTGCTAAGGAAAGTCACCCTCAATACCCGAAATCTGAACGAAGGAAAACTAGGATATAACTGGGAAGGACCATACTAGGTTCTCGAGAACGACGGAAAGAGATCATACAAGCTCGGCATTATAAACGGCAAACAACTGTCAAGCAATTGGAATGTGTCACATCTAAAATGATACTACTGTTAAGGTACGACCCTCCCATATTCATTTACATTTCAAAACTAACCCCTGCAGAAGTCCGATCAGGAGCTAAGATGGATTCTTCAGTACGAAGCCTTAGATCTGAAAGCACGCGTTGCACTCTTTTTCCCTTAGACCGGTTTTATCCCAAATAGGTTTTTCGTCAAGGCTTTTAATGAGGCAACCAATGATCGTGCTATACTTGGAAACAACACGACAGTATCCGAGGCCTCTTTGCAATCGACCCCGAATACTGGGGGGCATTAGCCCTCAAATATATCAAGTTCTGGTGCAAGAAAGTTATTTCGCAACAACGGGATTCTAATAGGAAAATGTTGTAAGAGCCAAATGGTCAAACAAACCATGCTCTTGTTGTTGGCCCGAGCCCTGACACAAAACATGAACGCATGTATAATGACTTGCAAAGAAAGTTCTGCTCTTTTCTAATATCTTATATCCAAGAAACATTTCTCTATTTTTGAGATTTATTATGCAAATAGAATTAGGATAAATCTCCGATTTCGAGTTCGAATCACTCACTCGACCATTAAGCCTACGGACTACATTATTTCGAGTTCGAATAATTCACTCGACTACTAAGCCTACGGACTGCTTTTATTTCGAGTTCGAGCAAGCACTCACTCCACCATTACGTCTACGGGCTACATTATTTCGAGTTCGAATCATTCACTCGACTACTAAGCCTACGGGCTGCTTTTATTTTGGAGTTCGAGCAAGCACTCACTCGACCATTAAGCCTACGGGCTACATTATTTCGAGTTTGAATCATTCACTTGACTACTAAGCCTACGGGCTGCTTTATTTCGAGTTCGAGCAAGCCCTCAGTCGACCATTATGCCTACGAACTACATTATTTCGAGTTCGAATCATTCACTCGACTACTAAGCCTACGGGCTGCTTTTATTTCGAGTTCGAGAAAGCACTCACTCGACCATTAAGCCTACGGGCTACATTATTTCGAGTTTGAATTATTCACTCAACTACTTAGCCTACGGGCTACTTTTATTTCGAGTTCGAGCAAGCACTCACTCGACCATTATGCCTACGGACTATATTATTTCAAGTTCGGATCATTACCTCGACTACTAAGACTACGGGCTACTTTTATTTCAAATTTCAAGTCCCTTAAATCCTTGTGAAAATATTCATAAGGCCTGGATAAAGTCTTCACAAGACATGAAACAAAACATGAGCAAGTCGGCAAAAAATGAGACATTTCTATATATAAAATTGTTTACATGATTGATTACAACGTAAAATATTAAGGACTAAGCTTCCTGGTCATCCCCAGGATCGGTCTCTTCTCTATCGGGCTCCCCCCCATTCTCGGAACCGCTCTTACCCCGGTCATCATCATCATTATCATCATCATCATCATCGGAAACCAAGGCTTCAGCATCGACTTCGAGTTCTTTGGCCCTTTTTATTTCTTCAGCGAGGTCAAAACCTCGAGCATGTATCTCTTCGAGGGTCTCCCTCAGAGATCGGCACTTAGCAAGTTTAGCGACCCAATGTGCTAGAGTATCAACTGCCTCTCTTGCTTGGACTTGGGCAGCTTCAGCATCAGCGCGATAGATGGCCACAAGTGCATCCGCGTCGGCCTTTGCCTTTTCGACATCTGATTCGGCCTTGGCAAGTACATAGGCCAACCGAGCCTCGAGCTCCTCTATCCTTCTTGCTTAGACCGAGCCTTTCTCCTTCATCTTTTGAAGTTGGTTTTCAGCCGATGACAATTGGGCTGGAGCAGTTTCTTTCTCTGCAGCAAAGCGGTCCATTCCTTCTTTCCACTTCAAAGACTCCGCTCTTATCATATCGACTTCTTCACGGAGTTTTCCGATCATCTCGATTTTCTACTGCAGCTGCGAAACCGAAAGGTTAACCATCGTTCTGGTATCAAGACCATAGGATTTTAAAAGCATTATTACTTACTCGAAGAAATCGATCTGATCTTGGTGAGCCCTGGCCAACTCAGCTCGGAGGTCTTTTATTTCCTCTCCCCTTTGGCCCAAAAGGAGCTTTAAGGAGTTCCTATCCTCCGTAACCCGTTAAAGCTCGGCCTCGTATCAACGCAGCTCGGTTCGGGACCGAGAACATGATTGTCAATGAACTGCCGCAGCCTTCAAAGAAAGAAGAAACGAAGTCAGAAAAGAAAAGAAAATTTAAAGGTAACGCCATATGATTTAAGTCCTACCTGATTCAAAGCCTGTTGCACTCCGTGAAAAAGATCTGATGCGTCACTTGTACCGGCAGTGTCTTTGATGCCGATAAACAGGTCACGAAAAGGATCCTCTCCATCATGAGGCCTATCTAATTCTAGGGCCCCCAAAGCTTGGACCTCCCAAATCGCCCCTGAGGAAAAAGCAGGGAAGGTGGGCAAGCCTTTGATTGCTACTGCCCCGAATGAGTCATTTGGGGAGTTCTCTTTGGTTCGAAAAGATTTGGGAAGAGCCCATTCGTACATATCCCCCATCTGTCAGCTTTTATGGGAAACATCTTCGATTTCCAGCAACTCGAGGACTCTGCCCGAACCTCTCTCCGATATATCCTCAATTCGAGGTGGAGCCTTATGAACCACCATCGATCCAGCTGCCTGTGGGAACGTCGGTGGTATTCTTTGTTTGGGTCGCCTGAGCGGACCCATCGTTCTCTTCTTCTTCTTCTTCTTCTTCTTCTTCTTCTTCTTCTTCTTCTTCTTCTTCTTCTTCTTCTTCTTCTTCTTCTTCTTCTTCTTCTTCTTCTTCTTCTTCTTCTTCTTCTTCATCCCTTAGACGCAGAACCGATTCTACAGTCAAAGGAATGGTATTCTTCTTCGGCTTACGAGATGTCCTCTTCTTCGGTTTTGGATCTTCGGGAAAGGAGGCCCTTTTCCTCTTATTATCTTTGACCGGCTTTGGGACAGAGGCCGAAGCCTCTTCATCGGCAGATGGGGGCCTCAAAACAGCATCCTTGCTCATACCTGCATGCGAATCTTTTTACTGAAGTATGCGAAAGGCATCTTATTCGAGTTACCGAAGGACACGAGAGGAGTGCTCACCATGATTTTTGGCCTCCCATCGGCCCTTTGAGAAGTCGCGCCATGAGCACTCGGCATATGAGGAGGTCAAAACTAGATCACGTACCCAATTCTTGAGATCAGGCACTACGCCAGGCATCCAGGGAACCATTGCATCATAAAAGGGGAATATTGGTGAGAAAATAAATGAAAGAAGAACATAATAGGGGATAACAACAAAATTACACTTACGCTTCATGTTCCACTCCTCGGGGAAAGGCATTTGTTTGGTTGGAATCAAGTCCGATGTCCTCACTCGAACAAACCGGCCCATCCAGCCTCGATCCTTATCCTCGTCTATACTCGAGAATAGAGCCTTGGTAGCTTGACATTGGAGTTTTATTAAACCTCCTCGAAAATGATGAGGACGGTATAATCAGACAAGATGATCGAGTATGAAAGGAATCCCTTCGATTTTACTTATAAAATATCGGATCAAAATAATGATCCGCCAAAAGGAATGATGTATCTGGCCTAGGGTTATTAGGTATTTACGACAAAAATCTATGATAACAGGGTCGAGGGGACCTAACGTGAAATAGTAAGTATAAACGCTTAAGAATCCTCTCACGTGAGTAGTAATGTCCTCTTCGGGAGACGTCACTACCACTTCTTTGTTCTCCCAGTTACAATCTTTTTTTATCCGCTCGATGTGCTCCCGGGTTATCGAACAAATATATCTCGATACGGGCTCACATCGGCCAGGAACCGGCGAACCTTTATCGAGTTTGAAATCGGAGATAAGAACACACGCCACCGGAAAGCACTGCTCAGGACGAGGATCCACCGATGTTTTATCGGCGGCGGATTGGGAAGAAGAAGATTTTTCTTTATGGGGACAGTTTTGGATGTCTTCACCATTTTAGATTTAAAGAAGGTGGCGAAGATTTGGTAATTTGGAAGAAGAATTTTGCAAAAGGAACCACTGATTTGTGAATGAACTCAGAGAATACGAAAAGGAAATTGGGAAATTTGGAAGATTGGAGTTGCAAAAGTACTAAATAATAAAAGGAAGGGATATTTATAGGTTCAGGCAATGGCGGGTCAGTATCAGTGGTGGCCGACCACCATCTGGCATGCATTAAATACCTTGAAAAACTAAATCGACTGGACAACTATCACGTGCATCATGGTCGAGCCCAATATAAACGTCAGCTTGTAATCCGATCGAGCTGTTAAAAAATCATATCGTTTCTTACCACATTCTTCGTGAGAAATGAGGGTACTATCTGTATGCGGTCGAAATAGATTTCGGCCTTCGTACGATCTATTGAGTTCGAAACATAATCGATCAAAGCGAGACTTCGAGTCGGGTTCTGAAGATGGTACAAACAAGCTTCGAGTCCGAGGGGCCGATGTCCTTATCTAGCCCGAATCCAAATCGAGCTATGATGCAAAGTAAAGTTATCGAGCTTATGATCCAGAGACCGACCAACATTGATCCCGAATCAATTCAAGAGTCCGAGTCAGAATCGAGCTCAAGCCAAGATCGAGAGCTCGAGTCAAGACCGAAGATTCGAGTCAATATCGAGCTCATAGACAAGTGCCATTGCAATTCCATTAGAGGAGAGAATCTTGGCAGGAATTGTGAAAAAACTGATTTATCATGGTCTCCCACTATGTATTTTTAATTATATTTAAAGTAATATCGCTCTACTATAAAAAGGGATGGTTATCATTTCGGTAGAGGGCAAGTTTTTATGCTTATATTGTAATCCAAAGACCATATTCTCCCATAGTGAAGAGTTGTTCTTTCAAGCGTCATAAACTGATTCATCTTGCTTAGTCCTAAAAATTGCTTTATTTACAACTTTGTTTATTTTGCACTCTTTGCAGTCCATGTTTGATATTTCCTTTTATCCTT
The DNA here is from genome assembly GCF_000715075.1 of Nicotiana tabacum. Lineage (NCBI taxonomy): Eukaryota > Viridiplantae > Streptophyta > Magnoliopsida > Solanales > Solanaceae > Nicotiana > Nicotiana tabacum. Next base: position 147,008,628 of record NC_134096.1, on the reverse strand, counting down.
ACGATTTGTATTGAGCTATATCACATATCCTTAGAACTACAAATAAATTCAACTCTATCCGTTTTTTGGTTAAACACATAAGATGGTGGTTGTAGAATAGCCAGGAATTGCTCATAGGAAAAGGGCAGAACAACTGTAATCAAACATATACCTTCACATGCAGAATGACAGGGATTTATCAGGGGATTAGGCAGCCAACTTAATCTTCTTGTCATTCAGAGATGCTTACTTTGCTTCTAACGATGGTTTGGTAGAGCAGTCAATTCAGATGAGATCCTTAACTTGAACGATAAAGTTGTCTAATCGTCCACGAATCATGACATTTCTATTTACTGAAGTTGTTCTATCCAGTTCTAGGCAAGTGTAGGTTTCAGAAGGATTCGTTTGATAAGTGTGAGAAATCTTGATGGGAAGAAAGAGAGAACTTGACTTTTCTCTAACTTGTTACTAACTTGATTGACAATTTACTTTACACAATTGAGTTACAAGAGGTATCTATTTATAGACGCGAATGTAGGGTAGGAAATTTGGAAATATGCGTTAATCACTGAAGGATTGAGTGCGAGTTATTTATTGAACTGCTTGATTATATTTATGAGAGCAATGCATTTATTACATAGTTTTACTATATTTATTATTGCGGAGCGAAACTTGACCTTGACAACGCTGAGTTTATTGCACGTCCGAGCTGAATCAGTTACTTTCTTCTTAACACGTTTCGTCAAACTTAAGGCGCTTAAACAACTTTGTTTTTCAAATTAATTGGAAAGCGGCTGCATTACTAATTTGCCTTTTTGATAATTTTCAAGTCCTTTCCTTTCTTGATTGATGATTTTGCAAAATATTATAGGACAAATTTGACAGTGATGACATGAATCATCAAAGAGACCATGTCTTAAACCATATGAAAAAGTTATGGATCAATTGGAGATGATCATTGCACAGGTATGTGAATTTTAAGCCATTGCATGAAGCTCTAAAAGATGTCCCGAAGGAGGTAGACAAGAGTGATTGGGAATGGTTGGTCATGGAACATTTTTTAAGTGAAAAATTTATGGTAAGACTTCATAACTACTTTTTAACTTCTTATTATTGTAAGTAACAGTTCATGATTTCAATGGTTTGTTCTTAATATAGGAAACAAGTATTAGAAACTCGATCAATAGTTCTAAGTTGAGAATGCCTCATCGTACGGGTAGCAAGCCGATTAGAGAAATTATTTATGAACTGGTAAGTGCACAGTGCAATCCGATTCATATTCGCTGAAGAGTGCTTTTCCAGTTTAATTTTTGCACCTTGAATTGCAAACTACATTGTTTATTGGCTTTGATTTTACATGTTTGGTTTAGCAATGTTACAGAATTACTAATTCTAAAAAGAAGATTGCAACAGAATAATATGGAATTAATGGACTTGACTGGTACTATATAAATTTTCTGCATGGGATCTTTTTACTGTTTTTCAACTTTTGAGGTGATCTAGTCTTCTGCTCGACATCTTTTACCTTTAGAGGTCTAGCTATTACCACTCTCCTGTTAATCAGTAATTGTCATGACAATATAGCTTTCTTGATGGCAATGTTCTGCTGCAGCAGTCCAGCACTACTGAGGCAGGTTCTGATGCCACTTGCTCCAAACTAAGGGGGATCTTCAGGCAGTGTTTACTGTCTTTGTTTGAACTGTTTATTTAAATGTGAAGGGAGGCAAAGACGGTAATCCACCGAACATGGCGACTATCTTCTTTGAGACTCACAAGAAAAAGGACACGCTTGTAGAACTTGAAGCTAGTAAACAATAGGTATGTTTATTGATGAACTTGATTTTACGTCTGTTAGTTTACAGATATGTATAGTGTAGTCTTGTCCCACATTGGAAGAGGAGTAATATCTACTTGTAGTGTATAGCTATAAATAGGGACATCTTGTATTGTATTTATCATCCAATATCTGTGGATCCAAGGCCTTTTGAGTAAGGCATTATATCTCATGTCGCTTTCGATTATGTGGAACTTTGTGTTTTGGATCGTTCCAGCCACGTTCACTGGTAGAATAATTTCCCCTTTAGTCGTTTTGCTAGTCATATTGAAGCCGTTTAAGACCCGAGCTGCAGGCACGACTTGATTCTGCAGACCGATTTGCTCCACGACCCTTGATCGGATGATATTCGCTGAGCTACCTGGATCCACTAAAACACGATTAACCTGAATTTTATTTAATAGGATAGAAATTACCAGAGCGTTGTTGTGGGGCTGAGAGATGCCTTCTGCTTCTTTGTTTTCGAACGATAAAGTTCCTTCAGACACATAATCTCGGGTTCTTTTTTCCCCTGTGGCCAATACCTTAATGCGTTTGAGTGCTGGTGTCTGTGGAGTGTCGACCCCGTCGATGATCATGTGAATGATATGTTGAGGTTCCTCATGTTTGTCTTTTCTGTTGGAGTCCCTTTCTCTAAAGTGATTCTTGGCTCGATCACTAAGGAATTCTCGAAGGTGGCCTTCATTGAATAGACAGGCTACCTCCTCCCTTAACTGTCTACAATCCTCGGTCCTGTGGCCATGCGTACCTTGATATTTGCACATAGAATTTGGGTTTCTTTGGGAAGGCTCAATTTTCATGGGTCTAAGCCACTAGCATTTTTTATTCTTCCGATTACCGATACAATACTCGATGCATCGATGCTGAAGTTATACTCGGATAACCGAGGTGCTTCTTTAGGATCGGCATGTTTGTCAAAGCCATTCTTTCTCATCAGTCCCCGAGAATTCTGTCTTCGATCACTCCTTCGATTGTTCTGGGTGGCATTGTGTATCGAGCCGTTATTCATTCGATCTGTGACGTATGGTTTATATCGGTCTCTGTTCAACCTCGGTTCTCTATCGATGTCCCTCTGGTTTTTAATAGCTGATCTATTTGGATGTGCGGATCCGGAAGGAGTAAACCGCTAACATGGCAAATGAATCGATGGAATTTAGTGGCAGGTTATGATACCAAATCATTACCCCCTTCTAGAGGGTCTCTCCGAATTATTTCAACAACACGGATTCGATTTCATCATCTTCCAAATCGTTACGCTTGATGGCACACGTGTAAGAGGTGACGTGTTTGTTGGGATCGGTCGTACCGATATATTTGGGGATTTCGGGCATACGAAATTGTTTGGGAATTGGTTTTGGGGCTGCACTCGAGGGAAAAGGCTTTTGTACGAATTTCTTGGAATCCAACCCTTTTATGATGGGCGGAGCCTCTGGGATTTGATCGACCCTGGAATTATATGTTTCTACTTTCTTATCGTTGGCTTCGATTCGCTTTGTAAGCTCCTAAAGTATTTTAGCAATTTCTAGAGTAGTCCCCGATTCTTGTTCATTCGACTATTTGTAAAGGCAAACGCCGGTGCCATAAAGGTTGAAACGATGAAATCGGACCTTTTTAAAGTAAAACAAAGGGATAATGGAATACTGAGGGCATTCGTGTCCCAATTTCAAATGGAACGCATGGAATTGCCACCAGTCACAGATGATTGGGCCGTCCAAGCTTATACTCAAGGGTTGAATGACCGAAGTTCGATGGCATCATGTCGGCTGAAACAAAATTTGATCGAGTACCCGGCAATAACTTGGGCAGACGTGCACAATCGATATCAATCAAAGATCAGGGTCGAAGACGACCTTGTTTGTACAATCTTCGGAACCCATCTCGAAGTATTACTTCGATCTATTACGTTTTGACCTCGATCCATCGTATGAAGGCCAAAATCTATTTTGACCGTATACATCCATGTTGCTACAACCCAACTGATGTACCTCGCTTCAATTGTTTTTTCCCATTTTGGTTATGTAATACAGTAACTTGTGAAGTCCTAAGTAACCAATAATTCAATCCTCAGTGTTTCTTTCTTGTTAAAGATAAATTAGTTTTTCTAAGTTTCTTCCTAAACACCATTGTGCAAAATGAGGGAATAGTAATATTGTTTTGTATGATATCATTTGCTCCTAATATTATGGTTATTATAATGTTGGCGAGCATTTGTTATACGTTTCATGATACTCTTAATGTTGGATTTAGTAACGTTATTATAAGAAGCATTGGTTGTTTATAGTATTTTGAAATGTTCTTCGCTTCGTGGTTTTACATTTTACTATGTGGTAGCAACTTACCAATATTAAATCTTGTTTTCTTACTCAACTAATATGAACCTTTTTTAACAGATAAAGGGCCCGAAGAAGTTTGAAGAATCATCCTTAAAGATAATTCCAAGCAAGTTGAATTAGCAGCTGGAATTGTTGAAGAACAATGGAAATCTATTTTGTTTTATTAGGAGTTGTCGTCATCTGTACAAACTACTATCTCACTGTCTCTTTTATTTTATGTTTTCTTTAAGGAATTGAAAAAAAAGGATCATGCAATTTGGATCAAATATATTATTACTACTTTGATGCTTTTGTTCTTTATAATTTAAAAAGATGTTTTTTGTCAATATTAACTTCATTCTTTGTATCATGTTGAATGCGTGTAATATATTTATTAATTTAAATTTCATATTAGCGAAGGAAAATTTTGGTTTTTGAAAAGCATGTCGTTGAAAGCACATACAACTAACGAATGGAATTCCGGTTGCCAAACACTAATAACGACTGAAAGTTGTTTACTGCTAGTGAAGTGTTTAATGACTGGACCATATTTAACGATGGGAAAATCCCCTAGCTAATGTTGGTATAACAACTGGATTCCTTGCCATCGTTAAATGAGTTTTTACGATGGGATCAAAATCCGGTCGTTTACCTTCAACGACGGAGGCACTAACGACCGGCGACGACCAGTTTTTACCCTATCGTAATTGACTGATAACGATCGGATTTGGAATTTTAATGACCGAATTTCCCACCGTTAAAGACCTATTTTCCTATAGTGACCCTTCACTGTAATGGTAGCCTACACCGTCTTACAAGCCTGATGTTGTCCCGTGGGATTATGTTGCAAAATCAAGAAGAAAGGGAAAATCCAAAATGGAAGAAACATGTGCCGCACAAGGTATGACTTGAACTGGCAGAGTTTACACATCCGAGAATCTGGGAGGAACGAGCAAAAAAGCTGCACCTAAGCAGCCTATTGTTGAGACTGGAAATGATGACCTTTGGAGGAAGATACAAGCAAGGGAATACTCCATTGTTGACCACTTGAACAAAACTCCTGCTTAGATATCTATCTTGTCAATGTTGCAAAACTCAAACGCACAAAAGAATTCCTTGATGAAAGTGTTGAGTGAAGCTTATGTACCCGCTGGCATGACTAGTGGAGAGATGACTAACATGGTCGGACATGTACTGGAGAGTCACAAAATTACTTTCCACGGAGATGATTTACCGCCAGAAGGGTTGAGTCACAACAAGACGTTGCACATCACAGTGTAATTCGATGACAAGTTCATCGCCAGAGTCCTGATAGATGGAGGTTCGAGTCTGAAATTATGTCCATTGACCACCCTGAAAAGATTAGGTAAGGGCATACACGAGATACGAATGGGAAGAGTGAATGTGAAGGCATTTGATAGATCTCAGAAAGCCACTATTGAAGAAATCAACCTTGATCTACAGATGGGTCTGGCTTGGTTTGATGTTAAGTTACAAGTGCTAGATATATCGGCTACTTACAACCTATTGTTGGAACGACTATGGATACATGCAGCTCGGGTAATGGCTTCTACTCTGCACCACGATGTGAAGTTCGAGCGGAATCATCAGGAGGTGATCCTTTATGGAGATGGAAGCAACCCCTTCTACACCAATTAGACTGTTCCAATCATAAAAAACATGAGAAAGTTGGGCGGAGAAACATATCATCACATTGAACGGGTTAATGCAATTAAAAAGGATCGATGGTTGGGGAAGCAACATAGAAAGCATATTGTATATTGCTGTGGACAGGATATGAACTAGGCAAGGGTCTTGGTAAAAAGCTTCAGGGGATCACCAAACCCATACAACCACATTATCATGGCACGACCTTTGGACTCGAGTATGAATATACCGTGCAAGAACATCAGGATTGTGCACCGCCATGGCGCGCCCCTTATTATCCGCTGGAACAACCCATACTACCTCTGAACCATACATTCCATTAGGCTGACATAATGTGCGGATCTGAGGAATATGAGATTTTGGTTGCCATGAGGAAGCTATTTCTGGGTGAAAAAGACATGGGTTGCAGTGCAATTGTTGAGGAGGAGGAGGAGGAGGAGGAGGAAGACCTTACCATTCAGACAATGGAAGAGGGAGTTGTTCTCAAGAACTGGACCGCTGCACCATCCCTGGCTCGCCGCATTCCTGGGTAGCCTGGAAAATTAGCATGACTTATTTTCAAATTGTTTTGAGCATTTAAGACATTTTCAGTATTTTGTTTTGAAATAATTACTTAATCCATCTAGTCGTACTTGTTGACATTTTAAAGTTTTATTAATGCATTACTGCTTTTCGTATTTATTATTATCTTTCTACATTCTTTTTATAAGCTCAGAAAGTTCAAGCCAGATATGAGCTTGAAGATAAAAGAGGAGCTCACCAAGCAAATCAAAGCTAAGGTTCTTCGAGTGGTCGAATACCTGACCTGGTTAGCCAACATTGTGTTGGTTCCAAATAAATATGGGAAAGTTAAAGTATGTGTCGATTACCGAGATCTCAACAGAGCAAGTCTTAAGGATGATTTCCAGCTCCCAAACATATACATACTGATTGACAACTGCGCCAAGCATGTACTCCAATCCTTTGTGGATTGCTTCACAGGATACCATCAGATTTGGATGGATGAAGAGGATGCGGAAAAGACCGTTTTTATCATACCATAGGGAATATATTGTTACAAAATGATGTTGTTTATTTTGAAAAATGTTGGGGCCATCTACATGAGGGCCATGATGACTATCTTCCACGACATGATACACAAAGAAATAGAGGTGTACGTGGATGATGTTGTCATCAAATCTCTGTTGCTTTATCTGCCTGTGCTGGATGGGGCCTTTGGTTGCGTTCTAGGACAACATGATCAAATTGGAAGGAAGGAGCAGGCGATATATTATCTGAGCAAGAAGTTCACGCCTTACGAAGCCCAGTACTCTTTGTTGGAATGCATCTACTGTGCTTTAACATGGATAGCCCAGAAGTTGACACATTACTTATGTGTGTACACTAAATATCTCATATCAAGGATGGATCTGCTAAAATGCATCTTTAAGAAACCCATGCATACGGGTAAGATAGCAAAGTGGAATAGATTTAGCTCTATGGGTGCACTAGGTTCTAGGAGAATGGGCTACTAAGAATACCAAAATATTCCCATACTTGCATTGTTTACAAGAGCTGATTAAGAGATTCACGAAGATAGAAATTCAAGCATGTTCCAAGGATTTAGAATGAATTTGCAGACACATTAGCCACCTTGTCTTCCATGATACAACATCCAGAAAAGAACATCATCGATTCTATCCCAATAGGAATTCATAAGCAGCCAACCTATTGTACTCATGTTGAAGAAGAGTTTGATGGAAATACGTACATGGAAAAGGGAGAATATCCAGAGAATGCTACACACACTCAGAAGTGCACGCTACGATGATTGGCCAATCATTTCTTTTAAAGCGGACAAATTCTGTATAGAAGGACTCCTGATTTGAAATTACTACGATGTGTCGATACCAAGGAGGCATCTAGATTGCTTGAAGAAATACATACCGGAACTTGTGGACCTCACATGAACGGTTTCGTTTTAGCCAAGAAGATATCAAGAGCAGAGTATTTCTGGATGACTATGGAAACATACTACATCTAATATGTTCAAAAGTGTCACCAATGCCAGATACATGCTGATATGATACGAGCACCACCCAACGAACTCAATGCAACGAATTCGCCTTGGCCTTTCTCCGCTTGGGGCATGGATGTCATCGGACCAATTGAACTCGCTTCTTCCAATGGACATTGGTTCATTTTGGTTTCCATAGACTACTTCACAAAATGGGTTGAAGCCACGTCCTATAAGGTTTTGACTAAGAAGGTTATAGTGCTTTTTTTTCCGGGATCGCATTATCTGTCAATTTGGAGTACCTGAGGGAATCATTACTGACAATGCCGCCAATCTCAATAGTGACTTGATAAAAGCTATGTGTGAAACATTCAAGATCAAGCATCAAAACTCTACAGCATATATGCCGCAAATGAATGGAGTCGTAGAGGCTGCCAACAAGAGCATCAAGAAGATATTAAGGAAAATGATGGACAACTACAAGCAATGGTAAGAAAAGCTACCATTCTATTTGCTCGGCTATCGCACTACCATTTGCATGTCAACTGGGGAAACTCCCTACTTACTGGTTTATGGCACAGAAGCCATTATACCTGCCTAAGTGGAGATTCCTTCCTTAAGAATCATACAAGAAGCCAAGATCAACAAAGTGGAATGGGTATGAAACCGGTATGAACAACTAGCTCTCATTGATGGTAAAAGAATGAACGCAGTGTGTCATGTTCAGATTTACCAGAATAGAATGGCAAGAGCTTTAAATAAAAAGGTTAGGGCGAGGAAATTCACACCGGGGCAATTAATGTTGAAATGAATCTTCCCACATCAGGATGAATAAAAAGGAAAATTCTCACCCAATTGGAAAGGCCCTTACGTGGCACACCGAACACTAACAGGAGGAGCACTTATACTCGTAGAGATAGATGGAGAGATTTGGACAAAACCTATCAATTCGGACGTAGTCAAGAGATACTATGTTTAAGACTATGTTTGCACTTTCTATTTGATGTAACCTGAACTACGCTTGACATGATTCCCGTTTAACAGGGGATACGTAGGCAGCCCTGTAGGTTCGGTCACATCATAATAAATTCTTCATTCAATCTATGGTCAAAAACGGGGGCAAGATCTCAAGTTTTTCCGATCTCGTCGTATTTAGAATCACCAAGAAATGTATCCGAGTTAAGGAGGTTACAAGGTCTCAAAAGCGTGTCACATTCGTTAATTCGACAAAATTATTCGCTCTCATGCATTATCACATATTTCAAACAACTACATTTTTATATAAACAATTTATCACAAATGCATGTTTTTCGAAATTTCATTTTTTATATAGTAGCCAGATGTTACCCGTGGTGACTTAAACAGGACCGCAAGATAAGAGCAAAGGCAAAGCAAGGAATCGAGAACACGAACCAACCTTCCCCCCTCCAAACCCACAATTTTCCTTTGGATATAGGCACAATGGATATAACAGGAACGTCCGCAAATATATATACACAACAAGATCACTATCTTTACACCGATAAAAGTCTCCAAATGCAAACGTATCAAGCAAAGAGATAATTTTCCCTCTCTCATTTAATTATTTCTCATTCTTGCATAGGTCTAAGAACTGCCCTCGTCATCGCATAAGGCTAAACATTGCCTTTCCTTGCATGAGACTAAGCACTGTCTCCCTTCCTTGCATGAGGCTAAGCAATACCTCCATTATTGCATCAGGCTAAACATTGCCTTTCCTTGCATGAGACTAAGCACTGTCTCCATTCCTTGCATGAGGCTAAGCACTGTCTACATTATTGCATGAGACTAAACACTGTCCTCCATACAACATAAGTCTAAGCACTGCCTTTCCTTGCATGAGACTAAGCACTGTCGCCATTCCTTGCATGAGGCTAAGCGCTGCTTCCATTGTTGCATAAGGCTAAGCACCGCCTTTCTTGCATGAGACTAAGCACCATCTACATTCTCCGTATGAGGCTAAGCACTGCCTCCATTATTGCATAAGGCTAAACATTGCCTGTCCTGTATGAGACTAAACATTTTCTCCGCTCCTTGCATAGGGTTAAACACCACCCTCTCCATAGCATGAGGCTAAGCATTGCCTCCATTATTGCACAAGGCTAAGCATTGCCTTTCCTTTCATGAGACAAAGCATTGTCTAGACTTTTTGCATAGGGCTAAGCACTACCCTCATTTCATACAAGACTAAGCCTTGTCTCGTCTCGTTCTCGCATATGACTAAGCATTACCTGTTTCCTCTATCAAACGATCGATATCACCTCATCTTTGCATTTCATAGGTTGAAATATCACCACGTTATCCTAAGGCACAATAGTATAAGGGCATCATCCTCATAGCCCAAAGACATCATGCCATGGCCAGATGATCTCTCAAAATTGCATATCATTATTCAAAGGCTTCATAGTCTAGATGCACCATCCTCATGGCCCGAGGACTCCATTTTCTGGCCTGTGAGTCCGTTATCATACGCTTCATGGCGCAGGACGTCATATTCTAAGGACATCATCCTCATCGTCCAAAGACAACTCTCATGGTCCGAAGGGAATTTGTATCATGTTTAAATTTTAGCAATAACCCACATATGTTCACGGACATCATGTTTTATGTTTTGCATATAACTCGGGAGGTAACCGTTCTACAAACAGGAGCAATTCTCGCACCGGTTTCCATTAACATCCTTCGATCACCTCAAACGGAATCGATAATCAGCAATTGATTAACCTTTTGTTCTATAACCGTTTAAATATCTGCCTTGTACATCCATAGCGTTCATTCTGCATTCATAGACCCACCTGAAATCATCCGTTACTCACGATACTATCACATCCAAAAGATCATTTTTTGAAGCACACGACCACTCTTATAACAACTACACCGGTTTCGTTCGCCGTTGGATCCAGAACTACACACGTCATGATTCCTGTAACACTGTGGATATGTACACAACTCATGAACCAGGGTTCAGCCCCATTTTTATTCAAAACATATCATTCCTTATTTACTTCGGACAAAATTAGTCATCATATTCTTTACCGGACTACTCTTTAATCATTCCCGGGTAAAGAGGGGCAGCTGTTGATACCCAATTTTGTCCTCATATTTTTATAAATGTCATATATTCTTTTAAAATATTATTTTTGCATCATTACTCAATTTACAAGAGTCATGTAAGAAGTTTCTATAATTTTCCATAAATATTTAAGCTTTAAAATTGATTTTCATGTAGTTAAAATATTTAAATATGTATTAATTACCCCTTTAAATTATTTTTGTGAATGACTTAATCATCCAAATTTATTATTTTCATCCACATATGTGTTTCATAATATTTTTACTTCATTTATATAATTATATTTGTATTTTCAGCTATTTACACATTTTTTGCAAATAATATCCTATATTCTTTAAATAGGTGCATTTATTATATTAGTTATACCAAAAATGCATTCTATATTTTTATGATTCTGAGTTATTAATTTTAAGAGTTTTATTTCATAAATAATATTTCTTATTGTTATTAGACGTTTTAATAATTTCGTTTTAATTAATTTTATGTATTTTAAAATGTGGCCCAAATCAGGCCATTTTCTGACCGAATTAGCGGCACAAGCACCCACACCTTAGCCCAATAATCCCCAAAGCCCACTCCAAATGACCCATGTGCCTAACCCGGTCGTGACCCACTTCAAATGACCCGCCCTGCCTTTTATTTAATCTAGACTGTTGATTTCTCAAGATCAACGGTCAATGATAACCTCACCTTTTTAATTACATCCGCCCCAAAACCCTAGCCCCATTCTTCAGGGACAACCTCATTTGAAGCCTCTCTACTCCCTTATCCACTCAAACCCTAATAGCCGCCTCCTCTATCTCCCCCCTCCCCCCATTCCAATTTTAATATGGAATCTCTCCATGATTTTCCTTCCATATATGCTCGATCTCTCCGTTATTTACACGGTTTTGGTATCACATAATACTTGCCTATCTTTGGCAAGTATACGGTCCCAAATCAAGCACAATCATCTTTAGACCTTTGAGACATGGACGGTATTTCATCTATATACACTCACTACCATGTTATATGGGTCCGAAATAGGTTTGAAATTTCAATTTTTCTTCTTTACCAGTTCTATTACTGATTGCATGTGATATTCTTTCCTTATTTGTGATTGATAAATTATTTTCTATGTTTGCTTGTTCGATTTCTACCGCTACATAACCCTTCCCCAATTTCCCTTAGACAGACCTTAATCACCTTAAGAACTATTCTCTCACTCTCACTTATTCTATACTATTCTGAAATTGAGCTCTTGGCCAGCTAAAAGCCAAGGCCATAAGATTTTGTTCACCTTCCTCCACTGCAAGCACTACTCTGGTTCAATTTCGAGGCTCTTGTGAACTGTGAAGAAATGTGGAGTTGGGGTTTTATTGGTCTTCAATAATCATAGCTATTTTTGATATTTTTGAGTTCTTGATCCTTTGTTTAGTTTGTTTGCAACTGGTTAGTACCCTATACTCTCGTAATTTTATTAATTTCTGATTGTGTCCATTTCTCTGGGTGTTTTATATCATGCTATCTCAAACCTGCACTAATTCTGACTTTTGTTAAGTGGTACATGATGTTACTGGCTTGCAAGTAAACCTGATTAATGATCATCGAATGATGTTTGGATTTTTGGGAAGTTATGTCTGCCTAATAGTGTTTTTCTTCTGGAAAGTTATGTTTGTCATAGAATACCATCAGATTTGGATGGATGAAGAGGATGCCGAAAAGACCGCCTTTATTGATGTTGAACCCTGTAAAATGTGCCTTCGGAGTCACTACTGGAAAATTGTTAGGTTTCATTGTCATCCGCTGAGGTATTGAGCTACACCCGTCAAAAATCAAAGCTATCCAGGACTTGCCACTGCCAAAGAATAAGAAAGATGTGATGAGTTTTCTAGGGCGCCTCAATTATATCAGCCATTTTATAGCACAATCAACAGTGATATGTGAGCCAATCTTCAAAATGCTGAGGAAAGATGCTGAAACAAGCTGGACTGAAGAATGGAAGAAAGCCTTCGACAAAATCAAGGAGTATTTATCTAAACCGCCCGTGTTGGTCCCACTAGAACCACGAAGACCTCTACTGCTTTATATGTCTGTGTTGAATGGGGCCATTAGTTAAGTTCTAGGACAACATAATGAAACTAGAAGGAAGGAGAAAGCGGTATATTATCTGTGCAAGAAGTTCATCCCTTACGAATCCCGATACTCTTTGTTGGAACGCACCTGCTGTGCTTTGACATGGATAGCCCAGAAGTTGAGACATTTTTTTTCTGCGTACACTACATAACTCATAGCAATGATGGATCCACTAAAATACATATTTCAAAAACCCATGCTTGCAGGTAAGTTAGCATAGTGGCAGATATTGCTGAGTGAATTCGACATCATCTATGTAAATCAGAAGGCAGTCAAAGGGTAAACATTGGCTGATCACTTGGCAGAATATCCCGTAGACGGAGAATACAAACCACTAAAGATATATTTTCCCGTCAAAGAGGTATATTTTTGTAAGAGAAGATATTACCAACGCATACGACAGTTGGAGGATGTTCTTCGATAGCAGCAAACATCAAAGGAGTGGGCATTAGAGTAATCTTAGTATCATAAACCGGTCAACATTACCCGGTATCTGCAAAACTCAGGTTCCCATGCACTAACAATATGGTAGAATATGAGGCCTGTATCTTGGGACTCAGGTTGGCCGTCGACATGAACATTCAGGAGTTGCTGGTACTCAGATATTTAGATCTATTGGTGCACCAGGTTCTAGGAGAATGGGCTACTAAGAATACCAAAATATTGCCATGCTTGCATTGTGTACAAGAGCTAATTAAGAGATTCACGAAGATAGAATTCAAACATGTTCCAAGGATTCAGAATGAATTTGTAGACACATTAGCCACCTTGTCTTCCATGATACAACATCCAGACAATAATTTCATCGATCCTATCCTAATAGGAATTCATAAGCAGCCAACTTATTATACTCATATTGAAGAAGAGTTTGACGGAAATCTGTACTTGGAAAAGGGAGAATATCCAGAGAATGCTACACAAACTCAGAAGTGCACGCTCTGAAGATTGCCCAATCATTTCTTTCAAAGTGGAGGAATTCTGTATAGACGAACTCCTGATTTGGGATTATTGTGATGTGTCGATACCAATGAACCATCTAGATTGCTTGAAGAAATACATGCCGGAACTTGCGGGCCTCGCATGAACGGTTTCGTTTTGGCCTAGAAGATATCAAGAGCAGGGTATTTCTGGATGACTATGGAAATAGACTGCATCAAATGTGTTCAAAAGTATCACCAATGCCAGATACATGCTGATATGATACGAGTACCGCCCAATGAACTCAGTGCAACGAGTTTGCCCTAGCCTTTCTCTGCTTGGGGCATGGATGTCATCGGACGAATTGAACCCGCTGCTTCCAATGGACACAGGTTCATTTTTGTGGCCATAGACTATACAAAATGAGTTGAAGCCGCGTCCTATAAGGCTGTGACTAAGAAGGTCGCAACATATTTTGTCCGAAGACCGCATCCTGAGTCAATTTGGAGTACCTGAGTCAATCATTACCGACAACGCCGCAATATTAATAGTGACCTGATGAAAGATATATGTGAAACATTCAAGATTAAGCATCGGAACTCTACAGCATACAGGTCACAAATGAATGGAGCCGTAGAGGCCGCCAACAAGAACATCAAGAAGATATTAAGGAAAATGGTGGACAACTACAAGCAATGGCATGAAAAGCTACCATTTGCTTTGCTTGGGTATCGTACTACTGTCCGCACGTCAACTGGGGCAACTCCTTACTTACTGGTTTGTGGTACCGAAGTCGTTATCCTTGCGGAAGAGGAGATTCCTTCCTTAAGTATCATACAAGAAGCCGAGCTCAGCGACACGGAATGTGTACGAAACTGGTATGAACAAATTACTCTAATTGATGGTAAAATAATGAATGCAGTGTATTACAGTCAACTCTACCAGAATAGCATGGCAAGAGCTTCTAATCAAAAGCTTAGGGTGGGGAAACTCACACCGAGGCAATTAGTGTTGAAATGAATCTTCCCACCTCAGGATGAAGCAAAGGGGAAATTTTTATCCAATTGGCAAGGCCCTTACATGGTCCACCGAGTACTAACAGGAGGAGCACTTATACTCGCAGATTTGGATGGAGAGATTTGGCCAAAACCTTTTAATTCGGACACAATAAAGAGATACTATGTTTAAGACTATGTTTTCACTTTCTATTTAATGTAACCTGAACAATGCTTGACCCGATTCCCATTTTAGATGGGATACGTAGGCAGCTCTGTGGGTTTGGTCACATCATAATAAATTCTTCATTCCCTCTATGGTCAGAAATAGGGGCAAGATCTCGCATTTGCACGATCTATTCGTATTTAGAATCGCCAACGAATGTATCGCCAGAAGTATACATTTATACTAGGGCAGAACATTGAGGAGGATCCTCAAAATTCTAAGTTAAAGAGGTTGTAATGTCTCAAAAGTGTGTCACAGTCATCAATTCGACAAATTTATTTGCTCTCATGCATTATCACATATTTCAATCAACTATATTTTTCTATAAACAATTTATCACAAATGTATGTTTTTTGAAATTTCAATTTTTTTATATAGTAGCCAGACATTACCTGGGGTGACTCAAACAGGACGTTAAGACAATAGCAAAGGCAAAGCAATGATTCGAGAGCACTAACCAACCTTCCCATCTTCGAACTCACAATTTTCCTTTGGATATAGGCATAATGGATATAACAGGAATGTCCGCAAATATATACACACAACAAGATCACTATCTTCACACCCACAAAAGTTTCCAAACGCAAACGCATCAAGCTAAGATATACATTTCCCTCTCGCATTTAATCATTGATCATTCTTGCATAGGGATAAGCACTGCCCTCATTGCCGCATAAGGCTAAACATTATTTTTCCTTGCATGAGACTAAGTACTGTCTCCCTTCCTTGCATTAGGCTAAGAACTGCCTCCATTATTGCATAAGGTTAAACATTGCATTTCCTTGCATGAGACTAAGCACTGTCTCCATTCCTTGCATGAGGCTAGGCACTGCCTCTATTATTGCATGTGACTAAACACTGTCCTCCATATTAAATAAGGCTAAGCGTTGCCTTTCCTTGCATGAGAGTAAGCACTATCTCTATTCCTTGCATGAGGCTAAGCGCTACCTCCATTATTGCATAAGGCTAAGAATCGCCTTTCTTGCATGAGACTAATCACCGTCTCCATTCTCCGCATGAGGCTAAGTATTGCCTCAATTATTGCTTATGGCTAAGAATTGCCTTTCCTGTATGAGATTAAGCATTGTCTCTGCTCCTTGCATAGGGTTAAACACTGCCCTCACCATAGCACGAGGCGGAGCATTGCCTCCATTATTGCACAAGGCTAAGCATTGCCTTTCCTTACATGAGATTGAGCATTGTCTCCACTCTTTGCATCGGGCTAAGCACTGCCCTAATTTCATACACGACTAAGCCTTGTCTCGTCTCGTTCTCGCATATTGCTAAGCATTACATGTTTCCTTTATCAAACGATCAACATGTTGTCCGAAGGCACCATAGTCTGAGGGCATACTCCTCATAGCTCGAAGACATCATGCCATGGCCAGAGGATCTCTCAAAACTGCATATCATTATTCAAAGGCGTCATAGTCTAGAGGCACCATCCTCATGGCCCGAGGATACCATTTCATGGAGAATCCCATATCATACGCTTCATGGCCCAGGACGTCACAGTCTATGGGCATCATCCTCATCCTCCAAAGACATCCGTAACAAAAAGGAGTGATTCTCGCTCCGGCTTATGTTCTTAATGTTCACCTCCTTTGATCACCTCAAACGTAACTGATAATCAGTAATTGATTAACCTTTGTTCTATCACATCCAAAATATCCTTTATCGAAACACACGACCACTTTTAGAACAATTCAATCGGTTTCATTCGTCGTTGGATCCAGAACTACACACGGCTTGTTTCCCGTAACACTAGGGATATTAGGCAACTCAATAACCAGGGTTAGGCCCTATTTGTTTTTTTCAAAACACGTCATTCCTCACTCACTTCGGATAAATTTTGTCATTGTTTTCTTTACCCGACAACTCTTTCATCATTCTCGGGTAAAGAGGGGCAGCTGTTGATACCCACTTTTGCCCTCATATATATGCTTTTAAAATATCATTTTAGCATCATTACTCAATTTAAAATAGTCATATGAGAATTTTCTATAATTTTTCCATAAATTTGTAAGCTTTAAAATTGATTTTCTTGCATTTAAATTATTTAAATATGTATTAATTACCCTTTAAATTTTTGTTTTGATGACTTAATCATCCGAATTTATTATTTGCATCCAATATGTGTTTCATAATATTTGTACTACATTTATATAATTAAATTTGTATTTTTAGCTATTTACACAATTTTTGTAAATAATAGCCTATATTCTATAAATAGTTGCATTTATTATATTAGATATGACAAAATAGCATTATATATTTTTATAATTCTGAGTTACTAATTTTAAGCATTTTATTTCATCAATAATAATTTATTATTATTATTAGATATTTTAATAATTTGTCTTTAATTAAATTTATGTATTTTAAAATGTGGCCCAAATCAGGCAATTTATAGACTAAATTAGCGGCCCAAACACCCACACCTTAGCCCAATAACCCCCAAAGACCAATCCAAACGACCCTTGTGACTAACGCGGTCGCGACCCACTTTAAACGACCCGCCCCGCCTATTCTTTAATCCATACCGTTGATCTATCAAGATCAACTATCCCCAATAACCCTACCTTTTTAATTACATCTGGCCCAAACCCTTATCTCCATTCTTCAAGGACAACCACCTTTGAACCCTATCTACTCCCTCCTCCTCTCAAACTCTAATAGTCGCCACCTCTATCCCCTCCCCCCCTCCCCAATTCCAGTTCTAATAGGGAATCTCTCCATGATTTTCCTTTCATATATGCTCGATCTCTCCGTTATTTTCATGTTTTCGTATCACATAATACTTGCCTATCTTTGGCAAGTAAACGATCCCAAACCAAGCACAATCATCTCCAGACCATTGAGACTTAGACGGTAATTCGTCAATATATACTCACTACCAGGTTATATGGGTTTTATTTACCAAGATCCCCGACCAATATTTGATTTCCGTCGAACTAGGGTTTGAAATTTCAATTTTTCTTGTTTACTGCTTCTATTACTGATTAAATGTGATATTCTTTCCTTATTTGTGATTGATTAATTGTTTTCCATGTTTGCTTGTTCGATTCCTACCACTACAGAACCCCTCCAAATTTCCCTAAGACAGACCTTAATTACCTTAATAACAATTCTTTGACTCTCACTTATTCTATACTATTCTGAAATTGAGCTCTTGGCCGGCTGAAACCCAAGGCCACCGAATTTTGTTCACCTTCCTCTAGTGCAAGAACTACTCGGGGTCCATTTTGAGGCTCCTGTGAACTCTGAAGCACTGGGGAGTTGGGGTTTTACTGGTCTTCAATAATCACAGCTATTTTTGAGATTTGAGTTCTTCATCCTTTGTTTAGTTTGTTTGCAACTGGTTATTACCCTATACTCTCGCAATTTTATTACTTTCTGATCGTGTGCATTTATCTGGTTGTTTTATATTATGCTATCTCAAACCTGCTCTAATTTTGACTTTTGCTAAGTGATACATAATGTTACTAGGCATGAAACTAAACCCGATTAATGTTCGTCGAATGCTATTTGGATTTCTAGGAAGTTATGTATGTCTAGAAGTGTTTCTTCTTGTTGAATCCCTTACATATCACATGTTGTCCTGTTGCAACTATGGGATGACATTATATGAATACTTAGCCTAGCATGATTTTCCTTGAACTTATTAGCCTCAATGTTTGCCTATTGTAGATAACCAAGTTGCTTAAATGTTTGTCTCCATGTTTAAGCTTAATTGACTATTCGAGATTATATACATGCCTAGAACCTATGCCGAATCTTCTATGTATACCTTCTATTCCCTGAAACCAACTTATGATCGTATGAACTCTGTGTGCTAATGCCATTGCAATGCCAAAGTAGACTCATTCTTTGCTTAGATGCTTTGTGCTCACCTATTATTTGAGACTCCTAGGGTGAATTTCAATCCTTGTCTTGTTTACTCTTCTTTACACGATGCATGCTTACTTGACTTTCCTGAGGATCAGCCTCTTCTCATTTGAATGCTCCCTTATTGATAAACTGAGTTTGTTTGCTTGTCCCATATGTTAAGCTTTGCGAATTAGTTGTTCTCATTAGGTTCTTATGTTGAAGTTTCCATGTTATGTCTATATCTCACTATTCTTGCCCATGACATTGTTAGAATTCCATGTTCAAACCTCTGCTTAAGGCTCCTTATGATGGTGTTTTGACCAAGCTTTGTTCTGGAACTTTATTTGAAATGGCCTTATTGCTCTTAAACTATGTTTTTGGAGTTACAACCACACACCTTGCCGCATAAGTGTTTATATGACCTTATCTATAAGTCTTGGTTAGAGGTGTTGTTGGTCACATTTTAAGGACTAAGTGTTTTTATTTTTAGAGCTGTTCAATTAACTCTGTGTAGGGTCATCTTTATAGCCAAGCTTAACATCATTTGGGAAAGAAATTATTCATCTGGGCTTAGTATGTTGGGCCTGCTTTGGAATTGGAAGAATGAAGAACATTGTTTACACTTGGAGTCTGGGCCTGCAGTCCACATAGAATTCTAAACCTATCTGAAGGCCCAATTATTACAGGGTTATTATGCATTCATATTTGTACCTATAATTATTCAATAGGGCCTATAATAATTTGTAAAAAAACGATGCGGAGATTAGTGAAAAGGGTTGGGGTCTCCTAATTCTCGCATAAACGGGTAGACAACATGCCTTTAGGACCTGCCTGCTTTGTTTGCTACTTTGTTCGATATGCTTTATTTCTGTACACACATAGAAACCATGCCTATAGGAAATCACACACTCCACTTAACTTGCTTAATACTTGTACATTATTCAAAAGCATGATTGTTTGACTAAATATTTTACCTGCTCTTATGTCTACTTCTATATGAATATTAGATAGCATTGCTATAGAGTTGGAATCATACATACCTTTGTTAATGCTCATCTAGATACCATGACTTTATGGGTCTTAACTAATTAATTAATCAGTTGCTTTTATTATTTTATTATAGTGCCACCTAGATAGCATGCCTATAGGATAAGTAGTACAAAATAGAGTTTAAATACCAACCATTATAAATCTTGTCTATAGGATATTGTTACATGCCTAGAGAGCATGTCTATAGAATGAAACGTTGGTAATGCCATGTTTTCTAATAGCTCTCACTGCCTGTTGCTCAAACAACTTAGAAATCATATATATAGGTTTATAACACCTGTAATCTGCAAATTAGTTAATTTGGAACAGCAGCACTGCATGTACGACTTGAAATTAGAATCGTATAGAAATCATGCCCATAAGACATAACGACTTGAATACTACTTAATCCTGAAATGGTCTATTGTATCCTGGAACTCGTTCGCTTGTTTTGTTGCTACGTGCGGAGGCTAACATGATCCTCTCTTTGCTATTATGTGTGATCCTACTTGTTTTGAATGCGTGATTAGTTTTATCATTATGAGCAACCTAGGTGAAGTCTATAACTGCCCAAATAGAGGTCCAAAGCCTCCTGGACCATATGCATGGGACAGGTAATGCACACATAGGATACGATTTAGAATTGAGTTAGAGCCCCTTTAAGTAACAACTTCAACATAGTAATTGGGTAGCAAGAGATGATAGTCTTTGCCCGCTGAATAATATGAGCAACCCCTACCTTAAGGGAGATGCGAAGTATTATTTATGTTGCATGGGGCGATCCTTTAGGCTAAAAAAATAGGACCTCCCCCCCCCCCTCTTTCTTTGTATGCTGGTTATCTATACTTAGTCATTTAACATAGACCAATGTAGTTGTATCCTTGTAATCATTAATGATTTTTACCAATTCTCAAGTGTTAAGATAAGACTCTTCAACTTCTATATTTCCCTTTGTTTTTTTTATCACCTAGACTAATCACATAATCCACATAGTTCAAAATTCGGCCGGGACCCACAGTTGTGGACCTCGAAGAGTGCCTAACACCTTCTATTCAAAGTAACTTGAGCCCTTACCTGATCTTTTGTGACACTAACTAGTCAAATAGAGGTATTCGCAAATAAGTGTCCTAACGCACCTTAAAAATTGTTATGTAGTGACTCTTCTCTTTTAATGACTCATTTAAAAGAGTTGTCACACGTCAAAGTCCACTTTCGCAAGAAAATGGGGCGTGACACCTATGCACCCCAGCCACGCCTAAACTTTGAAGAAAGAAACCCAAAATACTACACCCCGATTGCTGAACCATTAGCCTAGTTGTTTGAAAGGCTGAGGTGAGCCGTTTGATATATCCAGTGGAAGGGAGAAGTCCCGACCAACCTTCCAATTACTTTGATGCAACCAAGCGATGTGCCTACCATTCAGGTGTACCTGGCCATGATATCGAGGACTACTTCAGGCTGAAGACTGAGATTGAGTCGTTGATCAAGAATGGAGCCATCCAATGTACCCCGGCTCCACTGAATGTGAATTGTAACCCACTACCGAACTATAGAAATCAAGGAGCTAACATGATCGCTTTGGATGAAGATTATGATCTGAAGGGGACCATCGTCACAATTGGGAATGTCAAGGCTACAAGAGTTTCACCCTGAACTACTCTATTAATTACTATACAGTTGAAACCTCCACCGATGGTCATGACGTACCAACAACAATCCACTGCTGCCGTCAAGAATAAGGAGAGTCAAGAATACAAGACAGTTCCATGGACATATCAGCAAAAAGGAAAAGGAAATATGACAGATTCCGCAGTTGCTCACGGGATGACCATGTCAGGAGGGTGGTATGCTCTGGAGCAGATAAACCGAGGAAATCCAAGTAACAAATTAAGAGGAGAAACATAACATAGGCTGAGGTGACATATGTTTGGAAGAAGATGCCAGTTTAGGAGTACTCCATGGAAGAACAACTGAAGAAAACCTTTTCACACTTATCGATCATGGATTTGCTGATGAGTTTTGACAGTCATAAAGTTGCTTTAATGAAAGTGTTATGTGGAGTATGTGTGCCGAGCAACACTACTAGCGAGGCATTGGCAGCAACCATTGAAAATATGGTCGAGACAAACATGATTTCCTTTCGAAGACGAGCTTCCCGCAGAAGGCATAGATCATAATAGAACCCTGCATATCACAGTCAAGTGCGGGGATAAGGTGGTGTCTCGAATGCTGGTAGACGGAGGATGCAGAGTGAATATTTGCATGTTCTCTACTCTATGAGAATCGGGTATCCATTAGAGAGATGTGAAGGAAAGACATGTAAGAATGAGAGCTTATGATGGGTCACAGAAGGACGTCATTTGAGAGATCTACTTAGCCCTGCAAATTGGACCAGTTGAATTACCAATACTGTTTCAAGTAATGGACATATCGTCTTCATATAACCTGTTGCTGGGAAGGCCATAGATACATATGGCAGGGGAACTTCCGTCCACTCTCTATCAAGGTATGAAGTTCGAGCGGGATTGCCATGATATTGTAATGCACGATGAATAGAGCCGGTCGGCTTATCTAGAACACGCAATTTCATTCATAGAAGGATTGGATGAGGTCACCTTTCATGCAGTTGAGATCATGCAGACCATGAAGATAGAGAATATTGGGTCGAATCTGGGTGTGCAGCCGCTATACAGATAGAAGATGTCAATGAGAGAAATTATGAAGTACGGGAACCGACCAGGGACCGGGCTAGGGGCCAGATCCGATGAGATAACAGAGCCAATGGATCCAAAAGGATAGAAGGGTACTATTGGTCTAAGGTATCAACCTACACTCAAAAAGATATACATCGGTAAATTTAGGAAGAAGGCTTTTGTGCCAGAGCGTGTTCCGGGTCCAGATCAGAGATCAGCACCAGAGGATGAAATCATTGATTGAATAGGATGACTGTTCATGACAATGATCGAGGAATGCCGTGACACCGACCATTCGGGATGTAAAACCAGGAGAGGCCTTGTAGAATTGGACCGCCAACCTATCTCTGGTTCGCTGGGAGTATTGGTAGTGTGGAATTGTAGTAATTTTGGAAAACAAAATGCACGGTCAATTAAGGATTGAACCATGCATGTACTCTTTTGTCAATTGAATCCTTGAACGCTCCGACATTCCTTTTGATGAAATAAAAGAATTGATTTTCTTAACGTCAGTGCAAATTCATCTTTTGTTTATGTTTATACTTAGTTTTTCTTTTCAGTACTCAAATTGATAAAAACTCCCATTCCGCAATTATGACATATAACGAAACCCTCGAGCAAAAAGATCCAGACTACGAGGAATACGACGAGAGCGTGATGTCTGAAAATTTCAAAAAAGAGATCGAGCAACTGGAAAGCTAGAAAAAGCCCAACCTTGAACAAATAGAAATAGTCAACTTGGGAAGCAAAGAAAATGTGAAAGAAACTCGAATCAGCATTCATTTAGAAGTAGAATAGAGAAAAGAATTGGAAGAGCTCCTCAGACAATACATCGATGTGTTCGCATGGTCATATGACGACATGCCTGGATTAAGCAACTACATTGTCTCACATCGACTGCCCACCGATCCTGCCAGACCGCAAGTTAAATAAAAACACAGAATGTTCATGCCAGATTTAAGTTTGAGGATAAAAGAAGAGGCCACTAAGCAGATAGAGGCAAATGTGGTGAGAGTCACCAATTATCCCACATGGTTGTCAAACATCGTACATGTGCCTTATAAGTGTGGATTTAAACCACTTATCAGTACCTTCTTGCTTTAGTTTTAGTCCGAAAGTGCTGATGTTTGCTCACAAAACTAATGAAATTGTGCAATTTGCAATCATGTTGGAGAATTGGACCTCAACAAAGAAATATAACTCAAAAGGAGTGTTCCAGCTCATAAAGCAAGAAGGAGTGCAACAGGCCAAAAGTGCGGTCTGCAAAAGAAAGTGTGGACCGCAGAATTAACTCCGGGTCGCAGATCTGGTACCTAAAGCTCAGAGGATGTTTGGAAACAATTTGCGCGGATGCAAAACATGGTCGCACTAACAAGAATTCAAAAAGTGTAGAGAATGTGTAAAATGAACAAGTGTAAAGCCTTGCCAAAAGTGCATCCGCATAAGGAAAAGTGCGGCCGCAGAAGCTGTAGTGCAGCCACAGACTGAATTGTGCGGTTGCAAAAGTCCTCCGCCTTCAGAGATAAGAAAAGGGTGGACCACACATGGAATTCTGCGGCCGCAGAACCTAACGAAGAGCATTTTTGTCAGCAAATTTTGGGCCATTATAAATAGATGGGAAACACTTTTTTATAGCAAGTTTTGTAATATTTAGTGTTGTAGCCATTATACTTTACTTCTTTGGGTAATTAGTGACCATTTTGGGAGAAGAAACATTAGTTTTATCAATTTAATATTGTTTTATGTCTTTAATTAGTTCTTCTTTTTGTTTTCTTCAAACTCAATCATGAGTAACTAGATTTTCTCTAGGGTTGTGATCCAATCCTAGTGTGTAAACCTTTATGAGTGATTAATCTAATGCTTGTTTATGATTGGGTATTTATTATTTAGCTTTGTTCATGCATTATTTCGAGAATTAATGGTTTCAAATAATCATTCATGCCTATTTGACTTGGTTCTTACTCGATAAAGACGGACTTAATCTAGGAAAATGTTGGCTAACAAGAAATTGGGCTACTTAGGGTTTTGGCAAGCCTAATTAAAGGGTTTGAACAGAGATAGAGAAATCCCAACTTGAGCTCATATCAACTATTATTGGATTTGAGAAAGCCAATTTATGCAAATTCACTCTATTACCGAGAGGTATTGAGTGGGTAATTTAGAGTTGAGAGTTATAATACACCCCGGTCACTAAAACAAGCATTTACGTGATTTACCCATTTGGATAACACCTGGGTGAAGGTTACATACCTAGGCTTTTTACCCATTAGATAAAAACAACAAAAACAATTACTCGTTTTCTAGTCTCTTTTCCTTAGTTGATCATCGCTAGTGTCAATTTTAGAAGTAGAAAAACAAATCTCTTATTTGGAAGTGCAATTGAGCTATTTCATTTATGCTCATCAAGTATACACCCTAACACCCATATTTAACTCCCTGTGGAAATAGACCCCCACTTTTGTTGGGTACTATTCTTCCAATGACCGTTTCCACTCACCATTGAGTATGGATTGGGCGTGGATAAAATTTTGTCGTTGTTGCCGGGGAGGTTTAACTGTGTTAGCTATATATTTGAGTATGTTAATGAAATATCTTCTTTCCCTTCCGTGTTACTAACTTGTTGAAGAAATTATAGGTACAAACATGGCGAACAATGAGCACGGAAATATTCCACTGGGGGACTTGGACGGTTAGGAGGAACAACTCGATGAGGTACCTCAAGTTCCACAACCGAATCGGCGAGGCCTGGTTCCACAAGACAACAACAGATTTTGCCCAACTAAGGTTATGCTAGTGCAATAGTCCCCCTCGTATTAGGGCGGAAACTTTCAAATTACCAATGTGATGCTCACTTTGCTAGAGCAACGAGGCTTTTTCACCGGTGCGCTAAGTCAAAATGCTTATAAACATTTGAAGGACTTTGTGGATACGTGTTGGGGAGCAAGAAAACAAATGTTTTTGAGGAAGCTTAGAGGCTAAGGCTTTTTCCCTTCTCGCTATGGGGTAAAGCTTAAGATTGGTTGGAATATTTGCCTAATCATTCAATATATACTTGGGATGAGTTGGCAACCAAGTTTATTGCTAAGTTTTTCTCTGCCGCGCATATGGCTAATCTTAGGGATGAAATATTGGATTTCAAGCAAGAGCCAAATGAACCTTTGCATGAGATTTGGGAGAGGTATTGGACAACGGTGAAGGAGCGCCTGAAACAAATTGGCCAGGGGAAACTTTATGACAACAATTTATGCAGAGGCATGTGAGATTCTTGATGAGATGGCTGAAACATTGTCGGCTTGGCAATCCCGAGCTAATGTTCCACAAGTTGATCCCAACATAATACACCTCCATAAAGAGTTGTAAGACCATGGTCAAGTCATTTCGAAATTGACAACAAACTTGATTCAACTTGCAAAGGCCCAATTTAATCAAGTGCATGCTCCTAAGCAAGTTCATGCTATGGAGTGAGTAAATGTATTGGTGAACAAGAAGAGGACCAAGGGTCCACAAATGCAAAACCGAGTGGAGAATTATGTGCAAGATGATGGTGGTTTTGATCAAGATGATTCTTATCACGAGAAAGAAGAAGAAGTTCAATATTTGATTACTTTTCAAGGGCAGAAACAACTTCCAAGGCTCAAATCAACAACAATGGCGACCGAACTAACCAAGAAAATTGGAGTTCTAGCAATGAAGGCAATTGGCATAATAACAAGAATCAATGAAATTGGAGTGGAAACAACCAAGGAAATTGGGGACGTAACAATAATGGTGGTTGGGGAAACAATCAAGGCAACTGGGGGTCGGGTTTTCAAAGGCCCCCAATGTATCAACAACCGAGCAACCTACCTCCTTATGCTTCCCATGGTTCAAGTTCTTCAAACAATGAGATGGGTCGTATTGAGAATATGTTTAGGCAAATGATGGAAAAGAATGTTGATTCGGATGCCCAACTTGCCTCACACAACACATCAATCAGTAATCTAGAAGTTTAAATAGGGCAAATTTCTCAAGCTCTAAATTCTCGTCCTAATGGTGCACTACCGAATGACATGGTGGTGAACCAAAAGGGTGGTAACAATACGAGGCATGCTATGGCGGTATCACAAGAAGTGGAAGAGGCAGGAATGCACCCACCTCGAGTTAAAGGTGACTTGAAGATGATGACCAAGTGGTACAAGATGAGGAGACCCCAAACAATGTTGTTCAAGCAAATGATGAGGTTCAGATTGATATTAATAATAGTGCTTAGGAGACTCAAGAGAAGGTGAACCCATCTAGGGAGCACATCATTGACATACTTGAGCCGGTAGTGCAAAAGTCAAGGGCACCATTTCATAAGCCTCCACCTCCCTACCCTCAAAGACTTGCCAAGCAAAATGGTGAGAATCAATTCAAGAAGTTCATTCAAAAAGAGTCTTTCAATTAATGTGCCATTGGTAGAAGCTTTGGAACAAATGCCCGATTATGCAAGGTTTATGAAAGATCTTGTGACTACTAAGCGGTCAATGAGTTTTGAAACTATCAAGGTCACTCATGAAGTGAGTGTAATTATTCATTCCATGGCTCCTAAGTTGGAGGATCCGGGTGCTTTCACGATTCCTTGTGCAATTGGGAGTGCCATATTTGCTAAAGCTCTTTGTGATATTAGGACGAGTATCAATTTGATGCCCAGTTGGGTTGTCAAAACTTTGGGAGTTTTCCAACCAAGACCCACATCTATGAGGTTGCAAATGGCCGATCGTACCATGAAGAGGCTGTTGGGTATAATTGAAGATGTTATGATCCGGGTTGATGAGTTCATTCTTCCAGAAGACTTTATTATTCTAGATTGTGAAGTTGATTATGAAGTTCCTATTATTCTTGGGAGACATTTCCTTGCTATGGGTAAGGCTTTTTGTTATGTGGAAGCTGGAGTACTCACTTTCCGGGTTTGTAAAACTCTGTAAATTTGGATTAGGTGTGGATGTGTTAGATGAGTATTAATTTGATATTTTAGACATGTGAAATTTAATAGGGATGATTATGGGTGGAAATAGTTGTTTTGAAATCAAGACGGTGAGTGAGGTGCATAAGAATCGATAAAATCGACTAAATTTATGGAAGGTCTGTCTTTTAGCCTTATTTTGTAGACTTCCATTAGGAATTGGAGAAAACGCATATCATGAAAGTTGTATCCCTGTGAAATACCATTCGAATGATATATTATGGAGCCCTAACGGACTTCTGTTCAAAACGTTATATGCGTTTTACTAGACAATGTGCAGTATGCGCGCCCAGATGCGCGCCCAGCTGTTCCCGTACGCGGCCGCGCAATTGTGGTAGTGCTACTGTCCTTGCTTCACATTTGGGTGCGCGGTTGGTTCTTTAGCTCTGTGGGGCCGCGCCCGGGAAGCCATTTTATATGCCCTACTTCGTCCCCCACACCCAAAACACAAACACTTGCTCTAGAAAGGGGAGCTCTCAAGAATCTAACTTCCTCCAAGGTCCCTCTATCATCCAAAGTAGGTTCTAATGATGATTTTTAGTTAATTCCAATTCTCCTACACCTTTTTAACATGGATAAACCCTTCAAATTATTAGATATTTGATTGGGACATCATGGTTGAGAAAATAAACCCTAGAACTCGAATTCAAGAGGATTGAACGTCAAAAGATAATATATTCACCCTCTAATTGATATAGCATTGTATAAATAATCTCTAAGTTCACGAGATATGAGTTGATGGGTTTGATAGAAAATCATGAACGGTTATAGTTTTAAGTTTTAGATTGTTGATTATTAGTTTTAAGGGTGTTGTTTATCTTATGGGTGATGAAGAATGATATTGATTATAAGAAATTTAAGATTTTAGAATTTATCTAGGAGCAAGACAATGGGTTTTTGGGTGTAAAAACACCATTAATGAGGGCTATGAGGCTTTACGCCCATAAGGTGTTTGATAAAATGCCTAAGTGACCAAAACATGAGTATTATGTATGTTTTGGCTTGAGGCCGTAGTTTGAACACTTGTATTTGGGCCTGAGGTCATAGTTTATGCTTTATGTATGTTTGGGCTTGAGGTCGTAGTTTATGCTTTATGCATGTTTGGGCCTGAGGCCGTAGTTTATGCTTTATGGATTTTTGGGCCTGAGGCCATAGTTATGTACACGTATGCTTGGACCTGAGGTCGAAGATTGTGCACATATATATTGGGCTCGAGGCCGTAGTTTATTCAGATAACCAGGTGGTTCATCACTCAGAAGAGGGAGTATTCATATCCTTACTTCCTTTGTTCAGTTATCAGTTATCAATTATCATTTCAGTTATCAGTTATCATTTCAGTTTCAGTTTCAGTTTTAGCTTTAGCAATTATCATTTCTGTTATCAGTTATCAGTTCTCAATTATCAGCTCAGTTTTAGTTTTAGTATTTACATTTCTTTCTTTCAAATACTTTACTTACCAGTGAAATTCAAATCTACTGACGTCCTTTTTGCCTAGGGTCTGTATATCACAATGTAGAAAATGATTTATAGGTTGACGATTCAGAGTGCTAGGATCCTCGTACCAGCTATTTGGTGAGCCCAGTGCTTTCGGGGCATTACCATTACTTTATAGTCTTTCAGTATTTAAAGACAGTCATTGTTTTAAGTACTTCATTACAGGCTTCATATAGTAGATTCAGTTAGATAGAGTCACAGGCTTTTCATGTTAAGCAATATTGAGTACAGATATGTTTCAGACTCATATTAGTATTTTCGCTTTTTGATTTATATCATTCAAACTTTCAGTATATGAACATGTGTTTGTTTTTCTTCTGCATTCAGTATGTTATGATATCACAAGTTGATTCACCCAGCAGTTGGTTCGCTCGGTCACATGTAGTCAGGCATCGGGTGTCGTGTTACGTCAAGGCCCAGGTTCGGGGCATGACAGGGTTGGTGATGAGCAAGTGGTATTCCATGCGTGTAAGTCTATGTGGCAACAAAATAGCAATGAGGTGTGTTCTTTTGTGGATTTGGTGACCGATATTATTGTTGATGATACAACTACTACAATCAACGTTTGTGATATGTTGGAAGCCATTTTGCTCAACTTTGATGACGACAAAATGGATGGTTTCATGTAATGTGAGAATTGTTTCCAAGGAATGGGCCCATAGACCAAATGCTAGATAGACCACTTCCTTTCTTAGACCAAATGCTAGATAGATTCGCCAGCCGAGCATTCTATTATTTTCTTGATGGGTACTCGGGCTACAACCAAATTGTCATTGCTCCGAAAGATCAAGAGTAAACAACCTTTACATGTCCCTACGATACGTTTGCTTTCAAGAGGATGCCTTTTGGTTTGTCCAATGCACCAGTGACTTTTCAACGGTGTATGATGGCTATTTTTATGGACATGGTAGAGGAGTACCTTAACGTTTTCATGGATGATTTCTCGGTGATTGGGGATTCTTTTGATGATTGTCTTGCAAATTTGGACAAAGTGTTGACTAGATGTGATGAGACCAATTTGGTGCTCAATTGGAAGAAATGCCATTTCATGGTTGAGGAAGGCATTGTACTTGGCCATAAAATCTCAAGGAATGGAATTGAATTTGACAAGGCGAAGATTGAGGTGATTTTAAAGCTTCCACCCCAAACTTCGGTGAAGGGTGTGCGGAGTTTCCTAGGCCATGCGGGTTTCTTCTAGCGCTTTGTTATGATTTTTCTAAAGCAGTGTACCTATAGTGCAAGCTCCTTGAGAAGGATGCCAAGTTCCATTTCAATGATGATTGTATGAGGGCTTTTGAACTATTGAACCTAAAGTTGACAACTACTCCTATCATTACCGCTCCAAATTGTAGTTTGCCTTTTGAACTAATGTGTGATGCTAGTGACGTAGCGGTTGGGGCTGTTTTGAGGCCACGTATTAACAAAGTTTTTCATCCGTTTTCCTATGCTAGTAAGACGATGAATAGTCACCAATTCAGTTACACCGTTACGGAGAAAGAGCTCCTTGCTATTGTATTTTCCATTGAAGGGTGCCAAGTTTATTGTCCACAAGGATCATGTGGTGCTTTGATATCTTATGAGCAAAAAGGATTCTAAATCTCAGTTGATGACATCGGTACTCTTGCAGGAAGAATTTGATATTGATATTCAAGATAGGAGAGGTAGTGAAAACCAAGTGGCGGACCACTTGTCTCATTTGAAGAAGGAGGGGAGGCCACATGATGGCCTTGGCATCAATGAATCCTTCCCCGATGAGCAACTTTTGATAATTTCTACAAAAGACGTGTCGTGGTTTGCAGACTTGGCAAATATTCTTGTTAGTGGAATGATTACGGATGAGTTCTCTTCAAACGAAAGGAAGAAGCTCAAAAGAGATTGTAAATGTTATTTTTGGGATGAACCAAAGCTTTTCCAGATTTGTTCGGATAGGGTGATTAGAAGGTGTGTAACGCAAGAAGAGCAAGGCGATATTCTTGGTGCTTTTCATTCTTCGCCATATGGTGGTCATTATGGTAGAGCAAGAACGGCAGCCAAAGTTCTTAGTTGTGGTTTATATTGGCCTACCCTTTACAAGGATACAAGTGACTTAGTGAAAAGATAAGATGAATGTCAACAGGCCGATGGATTTTCAAAGAAAAATGAGATGCCTCGTACAACCATCTTGGAGATTCATATTTTCGATGTATGGGGCATTGAATTTATTATCCTTTTTATGAGTTCTTGTGGAAATACTTACATCTTGGTCGCAGTGGATTATGTGTCCAAATAGGTTGAGGTCCTTGCCTTATCCAACAATAAGGCGAGAAGTGTAGTGGCTTTCTTGAAGAATAATATTTTTTACAAGATATGGTAGTCCAAAGGTAATCATAAGCGATGGGGGGTCACACTTTTGATAAAAGGCTTTTGAAACTTTATTTAGCAAGTATGGTGTTACTCACAAGGGCACGACACCCTATCATCCACAAGCTAGTGGTCAAGTGGAAGTCTCCAACCGGGAGATAAAAGTATCTTTTCTAAAACGGGGAAAACTAATCGGACGGATTGGTCCAAGCAGCTTGATGATGCATTACCGGGCTTATCGGACGGCTTACAAAACACCTATTGTCACGCCCCGAACTCGGGGAGCGTGACCGATGCTCAACCAAGATAACCCGGCCGAGCAAGCCTGTACAATACATTCTACCCGAACTTACTCATGAATGACAGTAAAATCCAATTCATTAATTAATCAGTGGGGATGATCAAGTAAACAACAACACCAATTCATTATCATCAAACATCATTTATAAGCTTCCAAAATACATACTTTCTCATAGTTTAATGTGGAACGTGTGATATAATTACAACATTAGTAGTTTGACTTTCCCCACACCAACATACCACCCACGCTATGTGTACGAAGTCTCTGTTAGATATAAAAGAGTACAATAATAGTGCCGGCAACAAAGCTCCGGCTATACCTCAAAACATGGTGATAATATGAACAAAAGATATTTGACCCTGAGTGAAGTGGGACTCACCAAATCAGCTGGGAAAAGAGTGTAGTGTTATCGTTGATCAATGATGCCTGCTGTGAAACCACCTATATCCATTAAAGATGCAGCGCCCCCGGCAAAAGGGGCATTAGTATTGTCGAATAGTACTAGTATATATGACTAAACACTCTCTCAAAGGAACGAGCAGTAATGCATGTAAGGACAGTCATAATATCAGTTAAAGCCTCAAACAATTACCAAATCTCAAATTAGAGATAAGATAAGTTTTAAATAAATTTCCAAATTTTAAGTTGGGAAATCTTTCTTACCGGTATACCACTATTCACAATTTCGATTTCGATTTCCAACACAGTCACCACCATGTGTACGGCATGGCATCCGATCACGACCTGATCGTCTAGGTCGTCTCATGCCAGACAGCAACCAAATCAAAATTTCAATTACAATTTCTAACACAGCCACTGCCATGTGTGCAGCATTGCGTCCTATCACCACCCGATCGGCTAGGCCGTCTCATGTGAGACATCACCCTTTTCTATCAATCATCCCGCTTAATATTTCTTGCACATCACTTTATTTCATTGGCCCTAATGGTCACAATTGTATTATTTCTCTTGGCACATTAGTCATATTTCATATTTCACATTTCGCATTACGTGATTCGTATTTCATGTTTCGTATTTCATGCACACCTTTTTACTTTCAACCATCATCATGGACTTACCAACAACAAGGTATTTCTATTCAAGACATTTAAGCACACATTTGAGGAAAAAGGAGTCTTAGGTACATCACGATTTCTCACACAATCTTTCTTTAGCTTTCATTTGAAACACAACTTGAAGTCAAGGCATTTAGATATGAAAGCCATACTTTGAACACATTATCAAATAGTAGTACAACATAACAAGAGCATTTGAATTACTTATTGATCACGGATGTCCGGACACCAGCTTATTCGGGTAATCGATTCACAATGAGAAACTCGGGACTTACATGGATATTGTGGGGTTCAATTTTTAAGATAAGAGTTTAGCCAACATACCTCACTTGAGCTTCCTTAACTCTAAAATGTTATGGAAATCCTAGCAACTTCAATCTATTTTAGAAAAGTAACAAATTGATCTAAAATTAGGAAGATGATCATGGTTCTAGCTCATTTGAGCATTTTATCAAGCACTAGGTGTACATTAAGGTTTCAAGGTCCTTTTATGGAGGATTCCTTCATCCCACAACCCCTTCTTTACTATTTTAGCTCAACAATCTCCCTACAGCCCATGATCAATCATGCATTCAAAATAAGCCACTCCTATACCCATGAATTATCTTACTAATTTCCCATTTCTAGTTAAATTTCGAAATTAAGAGATAGGGTGTAGAATCTTACCTCTAGGATGAAGACCTAGTGTGATTCCATTGTTAATTCTTCCAAGATTTTGAGTATAAATTGGAGAATAATTGATTGAGGTACTCTCTCCCTCTGTAGAGCCTTTTCTATCTCTCAAAATATCAAGTTCTCCTTTCCGAAAAGGTCCATAGAGTCTAAATAATGAAGTGGGGTCGAGTTATAAAACCCAAAAATGAAGCTCCAAAATGGGATATGCGGTTGCATATGCGACCGCATAATGCTTCTCCAATCCGCGAAATGGCCCTCCAGAACTTGGCTGGTCTGCCCCACTCTCCGACCATTATGCGGTATGTAGACCTGTTCTGTGGTCGCATAATGCGCCGCAAAACCTCCCTCCGCAAAATTTCCATGCTTGTTCTGCGATGAGTGTGCAGCCCGTGAAATCATTTTGCGGTCGCATAATGGGCCATCAAATGACATCCAAAAATGGCCCAAATGACTGCCTCACTCTGCGGTCATTCTGCGGCCCGTAGAGTGATTCTGCAGCCGCATAATGGGCCACAGAAATGCCCTATTCTGCCAAACATTTTCCTTCTACTCCCCAGCGCACTCTTAAACCCAAAAGGTCTGTACCGTAGCTCGCAAGCTCGCAGCAAAGAATCTCTATTACCACTAACTCATACGCCTACCTCGGCACCACGAAGCCCCGGGTGTTAGGAAAAATTTACGGGGCCTTACATCCTCCCCCACTTAAGATCATTCATTCTCGAATGACGGTCTAAATTCCTCCGTAAAAATCATCATGACCAAGCTGTTACTTCACCCACTAACAAACCCAAATTTTTTCTAACTCTCCAAATTTCAAAATATTTCGGCAAAGTTTCCCTTGTAACTGGGCCTATCGATCTGTCAGAGAATCCAGAAACCAATCGTAACAGCATGTACATAAATCAATGATGCAACACAATATGAAACAACACCAACCATGGCCTCATAAGTAATATATTAACTAGAAAGGAAACACCCTGAGCATAAACTGTACAAGTGATACTTAGTTCATAGGAAGTAATCTCATAGAAACTATTACATAGCTATTCAAACAAATGAGGGTACTTCTTTTTCATTTCTTCCTCGGCCTCCCAGGTGGCCTCTTCAACCTGCTGGTTTTGCCATACCACTTTCACGGAGCTAATTACTTTATTTCTTATCTTTTGGACCTGCCTATAAAGAATGGAAACTAAAGTTTCTTCGCAGGTCAGTTCTTCATTTACCTCAATAGTCTCAACTGGCACAATAGCCGACGGATCTCCAACTACCTTCTTCAACATAGACACATGGAATACCGGGTGCACTAATGACATCTCAGGTGGTAGCTCAAGCTTGTATGCCACCTGACGAATCCTCTGAATGATTCTGTATGGCCCGAAATAACTCGAACTCAATTTACCTTTGTTTCTAAACCGCATTATACCCTTCATGCGGGAACCTTCAACAACACCCAATCACCTTCTTTGAACTCTAAATCACTACGACGAACATCCGAATAGGACTTTCAACGACTTTGAGCAGTTTGCAACAAATCCTTAATGACCTTAACCTTCTCCATAGCCTAATGCATGATGTCTGGTCCTATTAATTCCGTTTCCCCAATCTCGAACCACTCAATGGGGGATCTACATCTCCTACCATATAAGGCCTCGAATGCTGCCATCTGAATACTAGCATGATACCTGTTGTTGCTGAAATACCTTCCAAATATTAGCTGTGAACTGTGCCCCTCAATCCGAAATGATAGAAACTGGAGTGCCATGCAACCTGACAATTTCCTTGATATACAACTGAGCATATTGTTCCACTGTGTTGGTAGATTTAACTGGCAAAATGTGTGTTGATTTTGTGAGTCGATCCAAATTGAGTTCGGCCTTTACTTGCTAACAACTCGGACATCATGCCACAAAGTTTGCGATATTCCTCTTCATGTCATTTCACCAATAGACTTCCTTGAGATCATGATACATCTTTGTAGAGCCCAGGTGTACGGAATACCTGGAAGTGTGAGCCTCGGTCATGATTCTTTCTCGGAGACCATCTATATTTGGAACACATAATCGCCCTTGGTACCTTAGTGTACCATCATCCATGCCAAGATAAAAAGCCATAGTCTTATGTTTATGAATCCCCTCCTTCAATTGTACCAATAATGGATCGTCGTATTGCTTCTCTTTTACTTCCACAACAAGCTATGATCCAGCCCTATTTTGCACAATTACCCCTCCTTCAGTAGAGTCCGCAGGACGAACTCTCAAACTATCCAATCTATGAACCGCCTTGGCCAACGGCCTTTGATATGCCTCCAAGTGAGTCAAACTACCCATAAATTTCAGGCTAAGAGCATCTGCCACAACATTGGCTTTTCCCGAGTGATATAGAATGTCGAGGTCGTAATCTTTGAGTAACTCCAACCATCTTCTTTGCCTCAAATTCAATTCCTTCTATTTGAAAATGTATTGAAGACTCTTATGGTACGTGAATATATCCACATCGACCCTATATAAATAATGACGCCAAAAGTTCAATATAAATACCACCGCCGCAAGTTCTAAGTCATGTGTTGGATAGTTCTTTTCATTATTCTTGAGTTTCCTATTACCTTGCCATGTTGTATCAATACACACCCAAGCCAGATTCTTGAGGCATCACAATACACCACAAACCCATATGTACCCTCTGGTAGGGTTAACACCGGCATCATATTTAATCTTGATTTCGGCTCCTGGAAACTCCTTTCACAAGCATCTGACCATTGGAACTTAACCGCCTTCTGCGTCAAATTAGTCAACGGAGAGGCGAGAGTAGAGAACCCCTCCACAAAAATCCTGTAATATCCAGCTAAACCCATGAAACTATGAATCTCTGTTGGAGTAGTAGGACTAGGCCAATTCTTCACAACTGCAATCTTCTGAGGATCCACCTTAATTCCTTCCCTTGAGATGACATGACCCAAGAACGTGATAGAGTCAAGCCAAAATTCGCATTTCAAAAACTTCGCATACAACCGGTGCTGATGTAGAGTCTGTAGAGCTGCCCTGAGGTGATCGGCGTCGCCCTCTCGTCTTCGTGAATATACAAGGATATCATCAATGAACACTATCACAAAGGAGTCAATAAAAGGCTTCAAGACTCAATCATAAGATCCATAAAAGCTACCGGAGCATTAG
The DNA here is from genome assembly GCF_000715075.1 of Nicotiana tabacum. Lineage (NCBI taxonomy): Eukaryota > Viridiplantae > Streptophyta > Magnoliopsida > Solanales > Solanaceae > Nicotiana > Nicotiana tabacum. Next base: position 146,971,862 of record NC_134096.1, on the reverse strand, counting down.
TTAGCCCAAACGACATTACCAGAAATTGAAAGTGCCCATACCGAGTTCTGAAAGCTATTGCGGAATATCCTGTTCCCTGATCTTCAACTGGTGACACCCGGATCTTAAATAAATTTTGGAGAAGTACTTATCACCCTGTAACTGATCAAACAAATCACCTATTCTTGGTAATGCATACTTGTTTTTGATTGTGACATTGTTGACCTGCGGTAGTCAATACAAATTCTTAGCGACTAGTCCTTCTTTCTTATAAATCGAACTGGTGCGCCATAAGGCGAGACAGTTATTTAGATAAATCCCTTCTCTAACAAATCCTTCAATTTTTCCTTTAGCGCCTTCAATTCTGCTGGTGCCATCTTGTAGGGCAGAATAGATATAGGCTGCGTGCCTGGCATCACATCAATCCCAAAATCAATCTCCATTTCTTGCTGAATCCCATGGAACTCATCAGGAAAGACCTCTAGAAATTCATTCACAACTGGCACTGACTCGAGTATAGGTGCCTCAGCATCTACATCAATAGATATAAGTTGCGTGCCTGGCATCACATCAATCCCAAAATATATCTCCCCGTCTAGCGAAATACCGAGGAGCTCATCAAGGAAGACCTCTAGAAATTCATTCACAACTGGCACAGACTCGAGTGTAGGTGCATCGGCATCGGTGTCCGTAACTCGGACCAAATGGTAAATACACCCTTTTTAATCATCTTCATGGCCTTAAAGTAAGAAATAAACCTACCCTTCGGCACCTCATTATCCCCCTTCTATTCAACAACTGGCTAAGTAGGAAAGTCAAACCTCACAGTTCTAGTTCGGCAATCGAGCTTGGCAAAACATGAATAAAGCTAATCCATTCCCATTATTACATCAAAATCAACCATCCCCAATTCAATGAGATCGGCCATGGTGTCCCAACCACGCACCGTGACAACACAACCCCTATAAACCCATGTGGTCACAATAGACTCGCCAACCGGAGTAGATACAGAGAACTGCTCATGAAGCTGTTCCAGATCTATCAAAAATTCCACAGCAACATAATGAGTAACATAGGACAAAGTGGAACCAGGATCAATAAGAGCATACACATCATGAGATCGGACAATCAATATACCTGTCACAATGTCTGGAGAAGCCTCTGCACTTTGGCTACCACTCATAGCATAGAAACGGCTAGGTCCTCCTGATCTCTGTGCTCCATCCCTAACTGCACCACGCCCTACGGGTGCTGGAGTGCCTTAGGCTGGAGGAGGTGCTGCGGATGTAGTAGCTGCAAAACTGGCCGGTTGTGCTGAACTCCTACCCACACCCTGGCGGGGCGAATGACAGTCCCTCTGAATGTGACCCCTCAATCCGCACCCATATCATATAGGTAAGTCCATGAAATAGATTCCTAGGCTCATCTTCCCACACCTAGGACACGGGGGCCTTCGCTGCTGCTGGAAACTCCTTCTGGACTGGCCCTGCTGGTGGGGTCCACTATTGCCCTAACTGCACCTGAAATGACTCCACTGCTGCTGATTGGGCTCTGATGGTGGTGCACTTGCTGAAAACTGAGCAAAAGACTGGGATGGCCCCATAAAAACCTCGCCTAAATGCTGCCCTACTACCACCAAATGAATTCCCAAAGTTGCCCGTGGACCGGGCCTTACTACTACCCTCTTGCTACATTATGTTCTTTAACGTACGGTTCTCTGTAGCTTGAGAAAATGCTACCATCTTCCCATAGTTCATGTCAGAATTCAAAGCAACTATAACGGCCTCATTGATAACCAAGGGGCTAAGGCCCTGCACAAACTGGTGCACTCTAGCCTCCATAGTGGGAAACATAGGAATATCATACTTGGGAAGGCGCGCAAACTCTATATAGTACTCTTACACACTCTTGCTACCCTGTTTTAGGTTCTCAAATTTTGCGGCACTGGCTGCCTTAGTCTCGGCAAGCAAGAAATGATCCATGAAAGCATCTGCAAACTCACTTCACCTTGCCGGAGGGCTTCCCTCCTCGCGGGAGTCCTCCCACATCTCAAACCAAAAATAGGCCACCCCTTCAGGTGTTAGGAGGCCAACTCCACTCCCTTTGTCTCAGTAGCACGCATAACTCTGAGGGACTTGTGGATTTCATCAATGAAGTCCTGGGGGTCCTCCTCGGGATCAGTACCTGTGAGAACTAGAGGACCTAACTAAAGAAACCTATTAACCCTAGAACCAATAGAGTCCCCTTGTTGACTAGAAGAACTGGGGGCATCATTCGACCTCTGGACCTGGGAAGCCACTATTTGAGCCAACATCTGTATGGCTCCCCTAAGATCCTCATCAGAAACACCGGGACCGAAAGCTGGGGCTGGAGGTGGATCCGGAATATCAGTTGGAAGAATCATTGTACCCTCATCAAGTGTAGGAACTGGTGCAACCTGAGCAGGAATAGTAAAACCAGGCAGTGTAGTAACTAGGGGAATATCATCACCCCTCAGGTGTTCACCACCATCATCAATGATAGAATAAACCTCCATCCCTGGCATAACATTGGCTCCTTAGCCAGTTCTTGCCTTCTTCTTAGGCACCATTTACTGAAAGTTAGAGCAATGTACGAGTTAAAGGAGGAACAATGGTACAATCATCTTTATCACACGACCAAGAATGTCAAATAAGGGTATTATTCCTAAATGTCCAAGTAGTCTCCTAATTATAGATGTGGTCGACAACACACCGATAAGAATGACTCTACTAGACAAGGCTCCGAGACATACTAGGACACTTTAAAACCTTAGGCTCTGATACAAAGTTTGTCACACCCCGAACTTGGGGAGCAAGACTGTACAATACCTTCTACCCGAACTTACTCATGAATGACAGTAAAATCCAATTCATTAATTAATCAGTGGGATGGATCAAGTAAACAACAAAAGCTTTCACTTTCATAACCTACATATGTGCTAGGTGATGGTACACTTGATAGGTTAGCACACGAGTAGGAGGCAGGATCAATAAAGGAAAAGGTTAACTCTAATCCTACTTTGAATAGGACTATTGGTGTTGTATAGGCTGCTGGTGCCTTTGGTAGTGGTGCTGTTTTAAATCGAGATACCAGTGATAATAAACAATAAGGGGTGGAGCAATGAGTTAGGATTGGTAAGATTTGATGCACTAGAAGCTGGGCAAGTGGGTAGGGATCAACAGAAAATTGCTAAGAAAGCTAAACTCCCTAGTGATATCCCTGATGCTACTGCTTTAGCGATGATTTACCAAGCTGTGGGTGCTGCTTTACAAAACAAAACAATTATGATACTCAAGTCGAGGGTGTTATTGTATGTGTGACTGATGAAGAGGTGAAGGTGTCTAAGGCCTATACTACAACAGTTGGACCTAAAGAGCAAGACCAGGTAACTGTGGGATCAAATTATAAGGCTGATGTTACATTGAAAGCAGCTCCTAAATCTGATCAGCAGGCGCTTGTCAGTACTTATGCTTTGGAGGTGGTTGCTGATAGATCAAATACACCTAACAACATACATGCTAAATCTAGTAAATCATGCAACATTAAGGAAATAGAGGCTAAGATGCATTCTAGAGTTTGGATGCAACAGGAAGGCAAAAAGGCTAAATAGGAATGTGTTCAAGTGGCTGCAAATTCTAGTAGCAATGTTGATTCTAATGGGAATGTTAATGGACCTATTGCTAAATTGAATGCCTATTATTTGGGCAATAACAAGTAGGAAAATATGGAGGAAGGCTGGACTACAATATCTGGAAAAAAAAGACAGTTGCAAAACAAATCACTGTTGGTCGCGACAAACCAGCAGGTAGTACTGCAGTACATGATGAGGGGCATTGTTTTGAAGGTGTAATTGCCTTGGATAGTGTAGATGCTTCAGGTGTTAGGGCAGTACTAGAAAACACTAGCAATCGAACAAAATTGCAGCTGATCAATCTTGGGCAATAGTCAATCAACCACCAAGCAAAATTAATTCTACAGGTCGTAAAAATTAGATTTTAGCATCTAAGAACATTGATGTCTCAAACTCTTTTGATGTGTTGGTTAATGAGCACGATGGCTCAATAAAGAAAATTAGGAAGGATTTGCAACAGGTGGATGATGAGCATGATATGTTGGTTATAGCCATGGTTCATATAGAGCTCGTCTGGGTCACTCATCTTTCAGTGCCCTCCCAGATCAGAGTCTATCATATGATTCATCAGTTCAGGGTTCGTCTGTACCAGGTTCTTCTAGTGTTTATTCTGGTTCTCAGTTTCCGATTCAGTACCCGCCTCCATTGTCAGATCAAGTTTGCTTCACATGTGGAGAGTTGGGGCATGTGAGGAGGTATTGTCCCCGTCTTCTGAGAGGTCCAGTTCAGCAGAGGGATCGGGCTATGAGTTCCACGCTAGTTTCTTCACCACCAGTTGAGGTCACCCTAGAGGGGCAGGTCAATCAGGTGGTGGTCAGGCTCGATGCTATGCTTTTCCCGCTAGGCCAGGAGTCGTTGCTTCAGACGTAGTGATCACATGTATTGTTTTAGTGTGCAATAGAGATGATTCCATATTATTTGACATTGGTTGCACTTATTCATATGTATCATCATACTTTCCTCATTATTTAGATATGCCACGTGACTCCTTAGTTACGCATGTTCATGTATCTATGCCAGTGAGTGATTCTATTATTGTGGACCATGTGTATCGGTCATGTGTGGATACCATTTGGGGATTAGAGATGAGAGTTGATCTTTTACTACATAGTAAGGTTGATTTTGACGTGATTCTAGGCATGGATTGGGGTTCACCATGTCATGCTATTTAGGATTGTCACGCTAAGACCGTGACATTGGCGATGCCGTGATTTCCTAGGAATGAGTGAAGAGGTTCTCTAGTCTATGTTCCCAGTAGAATAATTTCATATTTGAAGCCCCAACGGATGGTTCGAAAGGGATGTATGGAATATTTCGCCTTTGTGAGGTATGTTGGTGCTGATACTCCTACCATTGAATCTGCTTCGGTAGTATGGGACTTTCCGGATGTGTTTCCTGCAGACCTGTCGGGCATGCCACCCGACAGAGATATTGATTTTGGTATTGACTTGGTTCCGGGCACTCAAGACATTTCTATTCCTTTGTAACGTATGACACCAGCAGAGTTAAAGGAATTGAATGAACGGATTCAGGAGCTTCTTGATAAGGGATTCATTAGGCCTAGTGTGTGGCCTTGGGGTGCACCGATTCTATTTGTGAAGAAGAAGATTTTTTTTATGAAGAAGAAGAATAGTATTATAATGATGTGCATTGATTATAGGCTGTTGAACAAAGTTACAATTAAGAACAAATACCCACTGTCGCGCATTGATGACTTATTTTACCAGCTTTAGGGCGCTAGAGTGTTCTCTAAGATTGATTTGAGGTCTGGGTATCACCAGTTGAATATTCAGAGTATTTATTGATGATATACTGGTGTACTCACGCATCAAGGAGGAGCTTGAGTAGCATCTGAGGATTGTACTACATACGTTGAGTGTGAAGAAGCTTTATGCTAAATTCTCCAACTATGAGTTTTTGCTTGATTCTGTGGTGTTCTTGGGGCATGTGGTTTCCAGTGAGGGTATCAAGGTAGATCCGATGAAGATTGAGGCAGTTTAGAGTTGGCCCTGACCATCATCAGCTACTGAGATTTAGAGTTTTCTTGGCTTTGCCGGATATTATCGCTGTTTCGTGGAGGTTTCCTATCCAGTGCTACACCTTTGACTAGATTAACCCAGAAGGGTGCTCCATTCTGATGGTATGATGAGTATGAGGAGAGCTTTCAGAAGCTCAAGACTGCCTTGACCACAGCTCCGATTCTAGTTTTACCTTTAGCATCGGGTTCATATACAGTATATTGTGATGCTTCTTGGATTGGTACTGGGTGTGTCTTGATGCAGGAGGGTAGGGTGACTGCTTATGCTTCACGCTAGTTGAATCCCCGTGAGAAGAACTACCTTGTTCATTACTTAGACTTGGCAGCCATTGTTCGTGCATTGATGATTTTGAGGCATTATATCTACGGTGTATCTTGTGAGGTACTTATTGATCATTGAAGTCTACATCACATGTTTAAGTAAAACGATCTAAATTTGAGGCAGTGAAGATGGTCGGAGCTATTAAAAGACTATGATATCACAATTTTTTATCATCCTGGGAAGGCTAATGTGGTGGATCATGCCTTTAGTAGAATGACGGTGAGTATTGGCAGACTTATATATATTCCAGTTGGCGAGAGACCGCTAGTGGCAGATGTTTAGGTCTTGGCTAGTCAGTTCGTGAGGTTAGACGTTTCGGAGCCTAGTCGGGTTCTAGCGTTTGTGGTTTCTCGGTCTTCTTTATTTGAGTGCATTAGAGAGCATCAGTATGATGACCCCTATTTGCTTGTCCTTAAGGACATGGTGCAGCACAGTGATACCAAGGAGGTTTCTATTGGAGGTGATAGTGTGTTGCGCACGCAGGGTCGGGTTGGTGTACCAAATGTGGATGAGTTATGTGAGTTGATTCTTGCGGAGGCCCACAGTTTGTGGTATTCCATTCATCTGGGTGCCACAAAGATGTATTAGTACACGAGGTAGAACTATTGGTGGAGAAGAATGAAGAATGATATAGTGGAGTATGTGTCTCGGTGCTTGAACTATTAGCAGGTGAAGTACGAGCATCAGAGGCCGGGCGGTTTGTTTTAGAGACATGAGATTCCTGAGTGGAAATGGGAGCATGTTACCATGGACTTCATTGTTGCGCTCCCATAGACTTTGAAGAAATTCGATGCTATTTGGGTGATTTTCGACTAGTTCACTAAGTTCGTACATTTCAATCCGGTAGTGACTACCTATTCTTTAGAGCTGCTGGCTAAGATCTATATCTGTGAGATTGTTCGCCTTCACAGTGTGCCGTTGTCCATTATTTTTTATCGGGCCACGGAATTCACATCACAATTTTGGGGGGCAGTGTAGTGAGAGTTGGCCACACAGGTTGAGTTAAGCACAATATTCCATCCCTAGACGGACGGACAGTCCGAGCGCACCATTCAGATTTTGGAGGATATGCTACGCAATTGTTTTATGGATTTTGGGGGTTCTTGGGATCAATTTCTACCACTTGTAGAGTTTGCCTACAACAACAACTACCAATTGAGTATTCAGATGGCTCCTTATGAGGCCTTATATAGGAGGCGATGTCGTTCTCCAGTTGGTTGGTTTGAGCCGGGAAAGGCTGGGTTGTTGGGTACTAATATTTTTCTGGATACCATGGAGAAAGTCAAATTGATTCAGGATAATATTCACATAGCACAGTCTAGACAGAAGATTTACGATGATTGGAAGGTTCATGATGTTGTTCAAATGGTGGGAGAGAAGGAATTGCTCAGAGTATCGCCTATAAAGGGTGTGATGAGGTTCGGGAAGAAGGGCAAGTTGAGCCCTCGGTATATTGGCCCTTTTGAGGTGCTTGAGAGGATTGGAGAGGTATGTAAATAGCATACTTGGACAGGTGTGCGAATCTCATATGGTACTCCCACACACTCAAGCTACCTTGTCTCAGGCTCTCAAACTCAGTGGCATAGGCTGCCTTAGTCTCAGCAGACAAGAAATGATCAATGAAGGCATCAGTAAACTTACCCCACATTGCCGTAGGGCCCCTCCCATAGATCAAACCAAGAATATGCCAGCTTTTTCAGGCCGTAGGAGGCCAAATCCACTGCCTCTATCTCAGTAGCACGCATAAGTCGGAGATTCTTATGCATCTCATCAATGAAGTCCCGGGGGTCCTCCTCTGGGTTAGTACCCGTGAACACTGGATGATCTAACTGAAGAAACCTGTTCACCCTGGAACTAGCAGAATCTCCTTGTTGGCTGGAAGAAGTAGGTGCAGTATTCTATCTCTGGGTTTGAGAAGCTACTATCTGAGCCAACATCTGTATGGCTCCCATAAGGTCGCTATCAGATACACCAGGACCGCAAACTGGGGCTGAAGGTGGATCTAGAATATTAGTTGGAGGAATCGTTGCACCCTCAGGAAGTGTAGGAACTGGTACAGTATGATCAGGAGTAGTAGAATCAGGCAGTGTAGTAGTTGGGGATTATCCTCACCCCTACTGTGCTCACACGCATCACCAAGTATAGGATCGACCCCCACTCGTGGTCTAACATTGGCTCTCTGGCCAGTTCTTGCCTTCTGCTTAGGCGCCATGTACTGAATATTAGAGCAGCGTGCGAGTTAAAGGAGGAACGGTCTTACAATAAGCTTTATCGCACGATCTAGAACATCAAAGAAGGGTGACATTCCTAAATGTCCAAGTAGCCGCCCCATTATAGATGTGGTCGACAACATACTGATAAGAAGGACTCTACTATACACGGCTATGAGACATCCCAGGACACCTTAAAACCACAGGCTCTGATACCAAGTTTGTCATGCCCCGAGCTCGGAGAGCGCGACCGGCGCTCAACTGAGTGAACCTGGTTAGATACTTTCTACCCAAACTCACTCATGATTAAATAGAATAAATATCTTCATTAATTAGACAATAAAGAGATCATGTATACAATACCAATTCGTTTCCGTTAGTTACTTCATTTTAAGGCATCAAAATACACACATTTTCATGGTTTGAAGTGGAACAAGTGATTCAACCACAACATAACTTGTTTGACTTTTCCGACACACATATACAACCCACACTATGTCTACGGAGCCTCTCATAGATACAAAAGAGTACTATGATAGTGCCGACAACAAGGCTCCGGTTATACCTCAATCACAATACACGAGGAACGAAAGATACATGAACCCGAAATGAAGTGGGGCTCACCAAGTCTACTGGGAAGAGGGTGTATCGCTATCACTGATCAATGCCACATGCTGTGGAACCACCTGCATCCATTAAAGATGTAGTGCCCCCGGCAAAAGAGACGTTAGTATATATAGAATAGTACTAGTATGTATAACTAAACATCCTCTCAATAGAATGAGTAATAATACAAGAAGGAACAGTTAAGAACAAGATAAGTTTTCAAGTAAATTTCCATATTTTAGTTTGGGAGATCTTTAGTACCGATATGCCACCACTCACAATACCGCCAAACTTTTAGCATGGAGTTCAATCACGACCCGATCGGCTAGGCCGTCTCACCCGAGACATCAACCACAATCACAATTTCAATTACAACTTCTAGCACAATCACTACCATGTGTGTGACATGGTGTCCGATCACAACCCAATCGGCTAGGCCGTCTCACCACAATGTTGTGTGGATCGACATCATCCTTTTTTATCAATCATCTCATCCTCAAATAAAGAGAATAATCACAATCCACTCCTACACCGGCACATGTAGTTTAGGGGTTAGAGTTTTTCAACCTACCCTTCCTCGGTGACTATCGATACTCCCAAAATTTTTATTATAAAAAAGGATTTACAGTTCATTTAATACTTCTTTCACATCTTTTCATTTCATTGGCACTAGTTTCCACAATCGTAATATCATTCTTGGCACGTTGGCCGTATTTCATATTTCATGCTCATCTTTTTCACTTTCAAACATCATCATCATCAACAACAACAAGGCTTTTCAAATCAAGACTTTCAGTACACATGTGAGCAATTAAGAGTCTTAGGCACATAGATATTGTTCACACAACTTGGCACAATAGCCTTCATTTGAACTTGACTTGAAGTCGTAATATTTTTAATACATAGCCCATACTTTGAACACATCCTTAAATTATAACTCAATATGATAAAAGCATTGGAATACATATTGAACATATATCTTTCTACACAAACTTATTCGGAATAGCCAATTTTAAAATGAACAACTAGGGACTTGCATAAATTACATGAACACCGAGGGATTCAATTCTAAGAGAGGAAGTTAGCTAACATACCTCGCTTTGAGCTTCCTTAAATTCCAGAAATCTTAGCAACTTTAAAGTATTTTAAAACATAACTAAATTGAACAATAATTAGGAAGAAGTTCATGGTCCAACTCATTTGAGCATTTCATCAAACACTATGTGTGCAATTTAGCTACAAGGTTCTTCTACAAGATTTCCTCCACTCCACAACTCAATATTTACCTATTTGAGCTCAACAATCGTCCCACAAACTGTATTGGTACATGCATGTATAAATAATACTCTCACACCCAAGAATCATAACCCATCTCCAACCCCAAACTCGAAATTGAAGACTAGGGTTAGAACCTTACCTCTTGGGTGAAGAACTTGTGAGCTTTCTTGTTGAATTTTAGGGCTTGAGCAAGATTTTGATGAAAAATTAGCTAGCTCTTCTCTTTCTCTATCTAAGATACTCTCACCTCTCTCTAAAACTATCCGATTTTGCTCTTCAAAGTGACCCTTTAGGCCTATTTATTGATATAGGGTCGAGTTATAGAATAAGAAATTTGGACCCTCTGATTCCAAATCTGCGATCGTAGAGTGGATCGTAGAATTGCTGTGCGGCTCGCAAAATGGACCGCATAATTGATCTTCAAAAACTAGGTTGTTTTGGGTTGGGTCTGCAGCAGGTCTGTGGTTCACAAACAAGTTCTACGGCCGCATATTTGAGTGCAGAATCACCCAACAAAAATCTTCACACAAAATATGCGACGGAAGTGCGGACCGCATAATGGGTTTGCGATCGCATAATTGACAGCAAAATATCATCCAAATTCTGCCCAGTTCTCTGCTTCACTCTGCGGCGATTCTGCGTCTGCATTATGGACCGCAGAACTGCCCTATTCTTCCATAAATTTTCTTCAACTCTCCAACGCACTGTTCAACCCAAAAAGTCCGTACTGCGGTGAGCTTGCGAGCCGCGAAGAATCTCTACAATCATCAACACATAATTCCACCTCAGCACCATGAAATCTCAGGTTTTAGGTAAAAATATTTACGGGGCCTTACATTCTCCCCTGCTTAGGATCATTCGTCCTCGAATGAGGGTCAAAATCCATCATTAGAATCCACTATGGCTCAACTATTACCTCACATACCAGTCATACCGGATATTGACTAACTCCCAAAATTTGCAAAAATTTTGCCAGAGTTTTCCCTGTAACTAGGCCTATTAACCTGTCAGAGAATCCCAAAAACCAACCCTAACAAAATATACATAATCCAATGATGAAACATAATATGAAACAACACCAACCACGGCTTCATAAGCAATATATTACCAGAAAAGGAATATCCTGAGCATAAACTGTACAAGTGATACACAATCCATATGAAACAATTTCATAAATATGATTACATAGCTATTCAAACGAATGAGGGTACTTCTTCTTTATCTCTTCATCGGCCTCCCAAGTTGTCACGACCCAACTGGAGGGTCATGACTAGCACCCGGGCCATACTTGCCGAACACCAACGTACATTTTATCTAACCTTCCTTATTATCTTTAAGGGCCGACAAGACCAATATAAATGAAAGACATGGATCATGAACATCCAACAATGAAAGATAATGTCATGAACATACGTAACATGGGACGACAAGACTATCAAGAAACTATATATAAGGTACGAGCTACCATGGTGCCATGAAAGACTATACAACAAAAATCAGCCGACAAGGCATTCCAAACCATACATGAGTCGACACCTGTCTATGAGCCTCTAAAAGAACATAAGTGCTACAACATTGCCGGAACAGGGCCCCGACATACCCATAATGTCTATAACAAAAATGCATACCAAGACCACGGCAAGTCCGGAGAAAGGATCTTGCCAATAACGCTGAACCGGATAGCCTACTGTGATGGGGGAGCTGCGTCTACCCGTCTATCAGGACCTGCAGCACGACATGCAGCGTCCACAAATAAAAGGGACGTCAGTACGAATAAAGTACTGAGTATGTAAGGCAGAATAGCATAAGTAAGAACAATAATGTAAACAGTGATAGGGAATATACAACCTGTGACATCTGGGTACCTCTGAGGGCTACTGACATGAAATACATGATACATACATATATATATATATACATAAACGTTTAAAACATATGCCTTTGTGGGCATCATCATCATCATATCGTACCCGGCCATAATAGGCTCGGTAAAACGTACCCGGCCATCATAGGGCTCGGTAGAATCGTACCCGGCCACGTGGAGCTCGGTAAAACCCAACTGATCAGTGGTTGCACAATAGGTGCCATACCCGGCTGACTATAGCGCGGCTCGGTAGAGTAAAATAGATACATATATATGATGCATGCTGGACTCATTGGAATCACATTTTGAACCTTTCGGAGTGACGTAAGGTCGGTATCCTTCGTACATGTTATTAGGATTAACTCTTCATCAAGAATCTTATAAGAATAAGGAACTACCAACAACATTGATAATATAAGAATAAGAGAAGTAACATCAATATCAATCGTTTCATAAGAAGGGTAGCAATGTAAGTACTGCTAGCTTCTAAGAGTAGAGTATCTTTGGGAGCTCGTTCATTACATTATGTACAATCGGAGTCGTGCAAAAGAATGAAGGGGATAGCCTCACATACCTTGTATATACTGCCCAACCTCAAGCTATGCAAATGTCACGACTCCTTAGTCTACAATAAAAGAAATGACACTATCATTATCGTTTAAGCGTCGTAACTATTATGTATCGACCGCAACCTATTTTACGATGAAACGGACAGCACCTCCCCTATTTATATGACTTCACACAAGTCAATACAATCACCAAACAGCCCAAAAAACATCATTAATAATCATATTGAGCCTCCAAAACAGTCCACCAACTAACAACATTACTACCAAGCCTTTCGATATATATTTCACAAGTTCTAGCATCAACGACTTAGCCACAACTTGGATAATCTTAAATATATATAGAGTAAGAGGTTCATTACCTTTAAACAGAAAGAAAAACTCCAATTTGACCTTAATTTTCCACGAAATATCCCTTCAATTCTGCCACAAGAACAAGGAAGCGAAACTAGCAATTAATTCGGGTTTTTCCGCACTAGAATTACTTTAGAAGACTTGAAATCACCTAGGGTTGATATTAAAAACTTGAAGGTGTATTTACAGAACATAAAGCACTTAAAACAACCTCCCACACGAGCTGGAACAACACAAAAATCAGCAACAACAAGAAAAACAAGAAACTTACTAGCACCACGGGATTCCCGACATTTGATTTGTGTTGTTTGCCCTTTGTTTGGGTCTTGGATCATGAGAGAACCTTGAGAGAATGTTTTTAGGGTTATAAGGTCTGAATATACTGAAAAATAATGACTTAAAACGGGGTTGAGTTATCTTATATATGTCCAAATGTCTTAAACCGCCTTTGTGGGCCCCATAGAGAGCAGCTTGGCGCACTCTCACGAAAACGCGAATATCTCTCTATTCCGAGATCGTATCGACGAACGGTTTAATGCGTTGGAAACTAGACTCATAGATCTTCAATTTTATAGGTAGATCACCCCATAATTCCAAGCACATTGGGAGTAAAATGCAGTAACATTTAACCTAAAGTTTAAGTTAAATTATAAACCTAAGTTGCGACAACTTTTATCGACTTTTGTTTCATAACTTGCTTGACTTCAAAACTTATGATACGGATATTATATGATTTAAATACATTAAAACATTACCTCTTGGGACAATTAATCACCTCTAGTGTTACCCGAAAATACGGGTTACAACATCCTTGATTAGCTTAACTTCAAATACTTGTTAACCACTCTTATACACCCTTGTATCGTTTAAGACCAATAGGATTAACTTATTATCATATCAAAGATAATCTCTTCTTGGATTTACGTCGACTACCTTACGGCGTGATCTATGATATGCGAATTTGGGTTGTAACATCCTCTCCCCCTTAGGAACATTCGTCCTCGAATGTAAGGGTTTATGGGGTGTCTAACTCATCGTGGATTCCGACGGAGATTTCCGGCTGAGTTTCCCTTATAAAATGGACACTAGCCAAACTTGCAAGCAGTTAAACCCAACCTATGGCCATACAAGACTATACAAAGCATTATGGATATGTACATTATCTGCATATCACCATTTTGTATTAAAAAAAAGAGTATTCACAAGCTATTGCTTACCTCATAGAGCCGTTTCACCTTATAATGCGTCCTTCTTTCCCCCGGTATCCTCGTTATTTTCACTCTGGAATAGGTAAGGGTATTTAGACTTCATCTCCTCTTCTGCTTCCCATGTCATTTCTTCTATATTCTTGTTCCTCCATAATACTTTCACGGAAGCTACATCCTTTGTTCTCAGCTTGCGGACTTGTCGATCTAATATAGCCACTGGCAGTTCATCATATGATAGATCCTTTGTAACTTGTACATCTTTGATAGGGACGACCCGAGAAGGGTCTCCAATACATTTCCTCAACATAGTTACATGGAATACCGGGTGGACAAATTCCAATTCAGATGGCAATTCTAACTCGTAAGCAACCTGTCCAATTCGTCGAAGAATTTTGTACGGCCCAATATACCGCGGACTCAACTTACCCTTCTTCCCAAAACGCATAACACCCTTCATCGGCGAGATCTTCAGGAAAACCCAATCACCAACCTCAAATTCCAGATCATGACGTCGGATGTCGGAATAAGACTTTTGCCTACTTTGTGCCATCCTCAGTCGCTCTTGTATCACTTTCACCTTCTCAATGGCTTGGTGAATCAAATCTGGCCCATATAATTCTGTCTCACCGACTTCGAACCATCCAACTGGTGATCTACATCTCCTCCCGTACAGTGCCTCATACGGGGCCATTTTAATACTGGAATGGTAGCTATTATTGTAGGCAAATTCTATAAGTGCCAGATGGTCATCCCAATTCCCCTTGAAATCTAGAACACATGCTCGTAGCATATCTTCAAGCGTCTGGATGGTACGTTCAGCCTGTCCGTCAGTCTGCGGATGGAATGCAGTGCTGAGATTTACTTGTGTGCCTAAACCCTTCTGAAAAGACCTCCAAAAGTTAGTCGTAAATTGAGCTCCTCGGTCTGATATAATAGATATCGGCACACCATGAAGCCTAACAATCTCCTTGATATACAACTTCGCATAATCTTCAGCCGTGTAAGTTGTCTTAACTGGTAGAAAATGGGCAGATTTTGTAAGTCGATCAACTATCACCCAAATGGAGTCAAACTTATGATAAGAGCGAGGTAATCCAATAATGAAGTCCATATTAATCACCTCCCATTTCCAGGTCGGAATCTCTATATTCTGAATCAATCCACTAGGTTTCTGATGCTCGATCTTTACTTGTTGACAATTAGGACACTGGGCTACAAATTCTGCAATAGACTTCTTCATGTTATCCCACCAATATTGCTCCTTAACGTCATGATACATCTTTGTCGAGCCAGGATGGATAGAATATCGGGACTGGTGAATCTCAATCATAATCTTCTCTCGCAACCCTGCCACACTAGGCACACATAATCGGCCCTGGTATCTCAGTGTCCCATCTCCTCCGATCTTGAAAGCTGTAATCTTACAATGCTGAATTCCCTCTCTCAATCTTACTAAGGTAGGATCTTCATATTGCCGTGCTTTTACCTCGGCTACCAAAGATGATTCTGCTGTATTCTGTACAGTAACACCTCCGTCATCAGAGTCCAACAATCTGATTCTCATATTGGCTAGCTGGTGAAGCTCTTTGGTCAACCCTTGTCTACCTGCCTCAATATGTATTAAGCTTCCCATTGACTTACGGCTGAGAGCGTCTGCCACAACATTGGCTTTACCAGGATGGTACAATATCTCGACGTCATAGTCTTTCAGTAATTCAAGCCACCTACGCTGCCTCAAATTCAACTCCTTCTGCTTGAAGATGTATTGTAAACTTTTGTGATATGTGTAGATGTCAACATGGACGCCGTATAAGTAGTGCCGCCATATCTTCAAAGCATATATTACTGCAGCCAATTCCAAATCATGAGTCGGGTAATTCTTTTCATGCTTCTTCAATTGTCGTGATGCATAAGCAATCACCTTCCCACGTTGCATCAATACGCACCCCAAACCTATACCTGAGGCATCACAATATACCACATAACCTTCTGTTCCTTCTGGGAGAGTGAGCACTGGCGCAGATGTCAATCGATTCTTTAGCTCCTGAAAACTATGTTCACAAGAATCAGACCACTGGAACTTAGTAGCTTTCTGTGTTAACTTAGTCAATGGTGCTGATATAGAGGAAAACCCTTCTACAAACCGCCTATAATATCCTGCTAGCCCCAGGAAGCTGCGGACTTCTGACGGTGTTATAGGTCTCGGCCAATTCTTCACTGCATCGATCTTCTGAGTGTCGACACTAATACCCGCATCAGATATCACATGGCCAAGGAATGCTACTGAGTTCAGCCAGAATTCACATTTAGAGAGCTTAGCATATAACTTATGATCCTGAAGGGTCTGTAATAATATCCGCAAGTGGCCCGCATGTTCCGCCTCCGAACGAGAATACACCAGAATGTCATCAATGAATACGATCACGAACACATCAAGATAGGGCCTGAATACACTATTCATGAGATCCATAAAAGCTGCTGGGGCATTTGTTAGCCCGAACGACATCACCAAGAACTCAAAATGCCCATATCTTGTCCGGAAGGCCGTCTTTGGAATATCCTTCTCCTTAACCCTCACCTGATGATACCCTGAACGCAAGTCAATCTTGGAGAAATACTTGGCACCCTGGAGTTGGTCAAACATGTCATCAATTCTTGGAAGTGGATACTTGTTCTTTATTGTAAACTTATTCAACTGTCGATAATCGATACACATCCTTAACGACCCATCTTTCTTCCGCACGAACAAGACTGGCGCACCCCAAGGTGAAGTGCTAGGCCTAATGAAACCCTTATCTAACAAGTCCTTCAACTGTGCCTTCAACTCTCGCAACTCTGCCGGGGCCATCCTGTATGGAGGGATAGAGATCGGTTGAGTGTCAGGCAATGCATCAATGCTAAACTCAATCTCCCTTTCAGGAGGAAGGCCTGGGAGTTCATCTGGGAAAACATCTGGAAATTCATTGACCACAGGGATTAATTGTAGAGTAGGCGGCTTCGCCTCCGCATCCCTAACGCAAACAAGATGATAAATATAACCTTTTGAGATCATCTTCCTTGCCTTAAGATAGGAAATAAACCTACCTTTCGGCATAGCAATGTTCCCCTTCCATTCAATGGTGGGTTCACCCGGAAACTGAAACCTAACCATCTTCGTACGACAGTCAACAGTTGCATAGCATGAGGCCAACCAGTCCATTCCCATTATCACATCGAAATCAACCATTTCTAACTCAAATAAATTTGCCGAGGTTTGACGACTACAAATCATCACAGTGCAACCTTTATAAACCCTTCTAGCTATCACAGAATCTCCTATCGGATTGGATACCGCAAGTGGTTTACTTATCAATTCAGGTTCAATGCCAAACTTATTAGCCACAAAGGGTGTAACATATGATAAGGTAGATCCTGGATCAATTAGCGCATATACATCATAAGAAAACACAGACAATATACCTGTAACAACATCCGGAGATGACTCGAGATCTTGTCGACCTATTAGAGCATAGGTTCGATTTTGAGCACCACTCGAACTCGGCACTGAACCTCTACCTCTACCACGACCTGTCGACTGTTGAAAACCTTGTGCTGGAGGTCGAACTGATGAGGAAGAACCAGACACAGATCCAGTCAGTTGAGCCATACCACCACCTCCTCTGTTAGGACAATCCCGCATCATATGGCCACGCTGTCCGCAAGAATAGCACGCATCGGAACCTCGACGGCACAGTCCAAAGTGGGCCTTGCCGCACTGATCACAACGAGGTGTTGGGGGTCTCGTCTGACTAGTATCTCTATGAAATTGTGAGCCTGATGCCCTCGAACTCTGACCTGAACCAGAATAGGTAAATCGATCATACCGAGGCCTCTGAAACTGTGGAGGAGCACTAGCTACAGGTGGCGCCGAACTCCTCGAAGATTGGGGCCTGATACTGTCTCTGAACTCATCAGAATACCCTGCAAATCTTGCCCTCTTATGCTGGCCCCTATCCTGCTCCCTATCTGCCCTTTGCTGGTGCTTACGATCCTCTAGGGTCTGGGCATAAGCCTGAATACGGGAAATATCCATGCCCTCTACCAAGGAGGCTGTTGTGCACTCATTTATCAGATGTGGTCCCAACCCGTTCACGAACAGATGCACCCTATCACTCATTTTGGCCACCATGTGGGGAGCATACCTTGCTAAAGAATCAAATTGTATACTATACTCTCGTACACTCATATTACCCTGTCGAAGGTTCAAGAACTTATCAGCTCTTGCTCGTCGTATCTCAACTGGCAAGTAGTGACGAAGAAAGGCCTCAGAAAATTCCTTCCTTCCACACGGCTAGAGGAGCGTTCGGACCCCTAGATCTCTCCCAACTATCATACCAGAAAACCGCTAAATCCCGTAACCGATAAGAAGCCAACTCTACTGCCTCTGTATCACTAGCATGCATAACCCGCAATGTACGATGAACCTGATCAATAAATGTTTGTGGGTCCTCCTTGGGATCTGATCCGGTAAACACTGGAGGGTCTAGATTAATAAAATCACGAACTCTCGCACTAACCGGTTTATCAGCAACACCGGTATTCTGCCTCTGAGCCTGAGCAGCTACCAAGCTAGTCAACAACTGCACTGCACTGCGCATATCGTGGTCTGTAGTGCCAGACGGTGGAACTGGATGTACTGGGTGCCTCCTAATATCCTCTGGAGGAGACGGAGAGGTATGAGACGGCATCTCACTCTGAGCCTCACTTTGGCCTGCTCTGGCTGGAGGGACCTGAATGTTACCCTCGCCCACAGCTGTATCAAGCCATTTACTAATCGCTTGTGGTACACTACAATGGAAGCCTCATGTACTCACACTCTCAGATTACTCAATCACTCAGTACAGTACGTGGCAGGTCTAGTCCAGGGAAGATCCATCCCTCAATATAAATGTATAGTGCAACTCCATGCCCAAGGAACTCCATCCCAAATGTGAATATATGGGGCAACTCCATGCCCAGGGAACTCCATCTCAAATATAATATCCATTGCACTCACTGTGGGGGTGCAGACTCCAGATGGACTCCTTCAGCCCAAGCGCTATAATAAGCCAGGTCCGGGCATAAATAAATAAAAATATGTTGCGGCGTGCAGTCCGATCCCTTAATATCCTCACAATCAAGCCCTCGGCCTCACTCAATCATCGATCTCTCCAGTCTCTCAGGCTCTCAATAATCATGATAAACAGCCCAAACATCAATGCTATAATGCATCAATAAAGAACAACAAAGACTAAGATATAATATGCGAGTAGAAACTGTGACTGAGTATAGAGTGGCAATTTAACTGATAATTCAACATGTAACACGACCTCTAGGGGTCCCTACAATATCAACACATAGCCTAAGCATGATTTCTAACATGATTTGTAGTTCAATTTCTATAGAACATGGATAATATACAGATAACAAAAAGATTATTCAACTATACAGTTCCATGGAATTGACCGGGTCATAATTACTATGGTGCACGCCCATACGTCTGTCACCTAGCATGTGCATCACCTCAAAACCAATCACATGACACAAAATTCAGTGTTTTATACCCTCATAACCAAGTTTAGAACTTTTACTTTCCTCAAATTGTGCAAATCCCTACTCCAACACGCCCTTGCCTCGCGAATCGGCCTCCAAATGCCTCGAATCTAGCCATAAACAGTTTGATACAATCAACACGGGCTAAATGAATCAATTCCATAAGAAAATACTAAGTTATTAATCAAAATAAAAAGGTGGACTCAAAAACCGGCCCCCGGGCCCACGTCTCGAAATCCAATAAAAGTCACAAAATCGGGAAGCCCATTCAACCACGAGTCCAATTATACCAAATTTACCAAAATCTAACGCCAAATCGACACCCAAATCCCCAATTTAAACTCTCTAAATCCCTAGCCTCAACTCCCAAAATTACACACATCAAAACCACACAATTTCGGTGGGGAATTCAATGAGGAAACAAAATTATTGAATAAATTTAACCACAAGTGACTTACCTCAAGAAACTCATCCAAACGCCTCTCAAAAATCGCCTTAGACCGAGTTTGCAAAGTCCAAAATGAGAGAAATCACGAAACCCTTCGGATTTAAACATTGTCCAGTGCTTTCGCACCTGCGGCCCAAAAATCCGCTTTTGCGGGCCCGCACCTACAATGAAACCTTCGCATCTGTGGAGCTTACTTAAGCTCCCAGACTCCGCACCTGCGCACCAAAATCTACACATGCGGAAACGCTTCTGCGCTCACACGTCCGCTTCTGCGAAAACACCTGACCCCCTTCAGCCTCTCTCATTCTCTGCTTTGGCGACCACCTTTCCACAGGAGCGACTACGCTTCTGCGACCTGCCCTTCATATCTGTGACCACTGGCCAATCCTTTCCAAGCCTCATGCGCTTCCCAGCTCGCACCTGCGACCAAAGCTCCGCAGGTGCGATTGCACCAGAAGACTCCCAGCTTCAGCAACTTTTCAAACTTCAAATCTTGATCCGTTAATCATCCGAACTCCACCCGAGGCCCCCGTGACCTCAACCAAATACATCAACAAGTCCTAAAATATGATACGAACCTAGTCGAGCCCTCAAATCACATCAAACAATATCAAAACATGAATTGCACCCCAATTCAATCCTAATGAAACTAAGGAATTCCAACTTCAACAAACAATGCCGAAACCTATCAAATCGCGTCCGATTGACCTCAAATTTTTTACACAAGTCAAAAATGACACCACAGACCTCAAATCACATCAAACAATATCAAAACACGAATTGCACCCCAATTCAAGACTAATGAAACTAAGGAATTCCAACTTCAACAAACGATGCCGAAACCTATCAAATCACGTCCGATTGACCTCAAATTTTGTACACAAGACAAAAATGACACCACAGACCTACTCCAACCCTCGAAACCCCATTTCGAGCTCGGTAACTAGAAAGTCCACTCTCGGTCAAACTTATAAATTTTTAACTTTCGCCATTTCAAGCCTAATTCAACTACGGACCTCCAAATCATAATCTAGACACGCTCCTTAGTCAAAAATCACCCAACGGAACTAACAGAACCATCAAAACTCTATACCCTAATTATTTACACATAAGTCAATATCCGGTCACCCTTTTCAACTTAAGCTTTCAACCTTGAGACTAAATGTCTCAACTCATTCCGAAACCTCTCCGGACCCGAACCAACTACCCCGGCAAGTCGCATAACAGCTATAAAGCATATAATGAGCAGTAAATAGGGAAATAGGGATACAACTCTCAAAACTACCGGCCGAGTCATTACACAAGAAGAGTTGTGCGAAGGTCAATTCTCTCAAGATTTGACAGACTTAGTGACCAGAGTTTTTAGAGCAAAGTTACAAGATCTTAAAGACCAAAAGTTTAAGAAAGAAATATTTGACCTTATTACATCACATGTTTTTGTGGTTGAATTCCAAAAGAGAGGCTTACCTCATATACACCTTTTGATTTTTCACGGACACAACTACATAGCTACTCAAACAAATGAGGATACACCCTCTTCATCTCTTCCTCGGCTTCCCAGGTTGCCTCTTTAACCTGTTGCTTTTGCCATAACACTTTCACGAAGGCAATCTATTTGTTTCTCAGCATTCAGACTTGCCTATCAAGAATGATAACTGGAATCTCTTCATAAGTCAATTCCTCATTAACCTCTATAGTCTCTACTGGAGCAATAAGCGACAGATCTCCAACCACCTTCTTTAACATGGATACATAAAACACCGGGTGCACTAAAGACATCTTTAGAGGTAGTTCTAGCTTGTATGCTACCTGACCAATCCTCTGAATAATTTTGTATGGTCAGACATAAATTGGACACTATTTTCATATCTTACCAAATCGCATTACACCCTTCATGGGGGAAACCTTAAAGAATACCCGATCACCCTCTTGGAACACCAATTCCCTACGACGTACATCCCGATAGGACTTCTGACGGCTTTGGGAAGTTTTCAACCATTCCTTAATGATATTAACCTTATCGATAGCTTGATGCACGAGTTCGGGCCCTATCAACTCTGCTTCCCCAATCTCGAACCACCCAATAGGAGATCTACATCTCCTGCCATAAAGAGCCTCGAATGGCCCCATCTGAATGCTATCATGATAACTGTTGTTGTAGGCAAATTCTATGAGTGGCAAGTGATCATCCCAACTACCCTTAAAGTCGAGAACACAAGCACGCAACATACCTTCAAGTGTCTGAATGGTCGCTCTGCATGCCAGTCGGTCTGTGGATGGAAAGTTGTACTAAGATTCACTTGATTACCCAAACCTTGCTGAAATTTCCTCAAAAAGATAGCTGTGAAATGTTTCCTTCAATCGAAGATAATAGAAACTGGAGTGCCATGCAACCTAACTATTTCCTTCATATACAACTGAGCATACTGTTTCATAGTCTTGGTAGCCTTAACAAGTAAGAAGTGTGCTGATTTTGTGAGTCGGTCCACAATCACCGAAATCTAGTCGAACTTGTGAGGCGTGTGAGGTAGTTCTACCACAAATTCCATATTGATCATCTCCCATTTCAACATAGGAATTTCTATGTTTTGTGCCAACCCACCGAACTTTTGATGTTCGGCCTTTACTTGTTTACAATGTGGACATCTTGCCATGAAGTCCGCTATATTCCTCATCATATCATTCCACTAGTAGACTTCATTAAGATCATGGTACATCTTTGTACCACCTGGATGCACGAAATACCTGGAAGTGTGAGTCTCGATCATGATTCTTTCCCAAAGACCATCTACATCAGGAACACATAATCGCCATTGGTACCTTAGCATACAATCATCCATGCTAAGAGAAAAAAGCGATGGTCTTATGTTTATGAATTCCCTCATTCAACTGTACCAACAACAGATCGTCGTACTGTTTCTCCTTGACTTCCACAACAAGCGATGATTCGGCCATATTTTGCACAATTACTCCTCCTTCACTAGAGTTCGCAAGACGAACTCCACAACTAGCCAACCGGTGAACTTCCTTGGCCAACGGCCTTTGATGTGTCTCTAAATGAGCCAAACTACCCATGGATATTTGGCTAAGAGCATCCGCCACGACATTAGCCTTCCCCGGATGATAAAGAATATTGGTGTCGTAGTCCTTGAGTAACTCAAGCCATGTTCTTTGCCTTAGATGCTATTCCTTCTATTTGAAAATATATTGAAGGATTTTATGGTCCGTGAATACATCCACATGGACCCCATACAAATAATGACGCCAAACTTTCAATGCAAAAACCATCGCCGCGAGCTCTAAGTCATGTGTTGGATAGTTCTTCTCATGATTTTTGAGCTGCCTAGAAGTGTAAGCGTTCACTTTTCCATGTTGCATCAATACACACCCTAGTTCGATTCTTAAAGCATCACAATATTCCACAAACCCATATGTACCTTCTGGTAGGATCAACATCGGTGTTGTAGTCAGTCTTGATTTCAACTCCTGGAAGCTCTTTTCACAAGCACCATTGGAACTTAACTACCTTCTATGTCAATTTAGTCAATGGGGAAGCAAGAGTAGAGAACCCCTACACAAACATTTTATAATACCCAGCTAAACCCAAGAATCTGCAAATCTCTATTGGTGTTGTAGTCCTCGGCCAATTCTTCACAACTGCGATCTTCTATGGATCAACCTTAATTCCTTCTCTGGAGACGACATGACCCAAGAATATGACATATTCAAGCCAAATTTCACACTTCGAAAACATCGCATACAACTCGTGCTAATATAGAGTCTGCAGAACTGCCCTGAGATGATTGGCATGGTCCTCTCGACTTCACGAATATACAAGAATATTGTCAATGAAAACTATCACAAAGGAGTCAATAAAAGGCTTGAAGTCTCGATTCATAAGATCCATGAAAATTGGCGGGGCTTTTGTTAGCCCAAAAGATATGACCAGAAATTCAAAGTGCCCATATCAGGTCCTGAAAGTTATTTTCGCAATATCCTATTCCCTGATCTTTAATTGGTGGTACCCTGATCTTCAGTCAATTTTGGAGAAATACTTAGCACCCTGTAAGTGGTCAAACAAGTTATCTATCCTTGGCAGTGGGTATTTATTCTTCATTGTGACCTTGTTGAGTTGCTGATAGTCATTACACATTCTGAGTGACCCATCTTTCTTCCTTACAAAGAGAATTGCACCCGAAGGCGAAACACTCGGTCGGATGAAACCCTTCTCTAACAAGTCCTTCAACTATTCTGTTAGTTCCTTAAATTCTGCCGGTGCCATTATGTAGGGTCGAATAGATATAAGTTGCGTGCCTTCATCACATCAATTCCAAAATCAATCTTCCTGTCTGGTGGGATCTCAATGGGCCATCAAGAAAGACCTCCGGAAATTCATTCACCACTGGCACAAATTCAAGTGTAGGAACCTCAACATCGGTGTCCGTAACCCAAACCAAATAGTAAATACACCCTTTGTTGATCATCTCCGTGGCCTTAAGATAAACCTACCCTTCGGCACTATATCATCCACATTCCATTCAATAACTGGCTCATTTGGGAATTCAAACCTAACGGTCCTAGTTCGACAATCAAGCTTGGCAAAACATGAATAAAGCCAATCCATCCCCATTATTACATCAAAATCGACCATTCCTAATTCAATGAGATCAACCATGATGTACCAACCATGCATCGTGATGACACAATCCCTATAAACCTGCACAACCACAATAGACTCACCAACTGGAGTAGATACAGAGAACGACTCATGAAGTTGTTCCGATTCTAGCCCAAATTCCATAGCAACATAAGGAGTGACATATGACAAAGAGGAACCGGGATCAATAAGGGCATATACATCATGAGATTGGAAAGTCAATATACCTGTGACAACATCTGGAGAAGCCTCAAAACTCCGGTGACCCCTTATAACATAGAAATGGTTGGGTCCTCCCGAAATCTATGCACTACCCCTAACTACACCATGCTCTGCGGGTGATGGAGCACCTTGAACTGGAGAAGGTATTGCAGATGTAGTGGCTGCAGAACCAGATGGTTGTGCCGTACCCCTGCACACACTCTAGCGGGACGAACTGCACACACTCTAGCGGGATGAACGGGAATCCCTCTGAAGCATATAGGCTAGTCCATGAAGCAGGCCCCAAAATAAATCTTCCTACAATTAAGGCATGAGGGACTCCGCTGCTGCTGGAATCAACCTCCAGGCCGACCCTACTGGTAGGATCCCTTGTTGTCCTAACTGGTCCTGTAACGACTCCGTTGCTGCTGACTGGGGCCTGCTAGATGTGCACTAACCAAAGACTAAGTAGGGGACTAGGATGGCCCTAACGACCCCCCATTCCATTCTTCAATCTGCGGGTCTCCGTGGCTTGAACAACCACCACTATCATCCCTTAGTTCATGTTAGAATTTAAGGTAGCTATAGCAGCCTTAATGATAACCATGGGGTTGAGGCCCTGCACAAACCGGTGCACTCTTGCCTCCATAGTGCGAAACATGTAAATGGCGTACTTGGACAAGTGCGTGAACCACATATGGTACTCCCACACACTTATGGTACCACGCTTCAGACTCTCAAACTCAGCGGCACGGGCCACCTTAGTCTCGGCAGACAAAAATGGTCAATGAAGGCATCGGCAAACTCTCTCCACCTTGCCGAAGGGCTCCCCTACTCACGGGAGTCCTCCCTCAACTCAAACCAAGAAGAGGCCACCCCTTTCAGGAGGTAGGAGTCTAACTCCGCTCCCTCTGTCTTAGTAGCACGCATAACTCGGAGGGTCTTGTGCATCTCATCAGTAAAGTCTTATCAGTCCTCCTCAGGATCAGTACCTATGAACACTCGAGGATCCAACTGAAGAAACATGTTCATCCTGGAACTAGCGGAATCCCCTAGCTGACTTGAAGAAGTAGGTACAACATTCGATATCTGGGCCTGGGAAGCCACTATCTGAGTCAACATCTATATGGCTCCCCTAAGATCCCCATCAAAGACACCGGGACTAGAAGCTGGGGCTGGAGGTTGAACAACTACACCTTTAGTAGGAGTTGGGATTGGTGCAGTCGAAGCATGAGTAGTAGAACCAGGAGTGTAGTTGCTGTGGGAGTGTAGTTGCTGTGGAAATATCCTCACCTCTCAGGTGCTCACCCGCATCATCACCACTCCTGGGGTGGCATTGGCTCCTTTGCCAGTTCTTGCTTTCTTCCTAGGCGCCATATAAGGAAAATTAGAGCAATGCACAAGGTAATGGATAACTCCTCATGATGAAGGAAATATGATTTGATATGCCCATAATGCTCATAGAGAAAGTCAAAGGGGATGTACGATTTCTTCATACAGACCAGTTTATCATTCTTGTTAAAACCCAACATTTTCATAAAACAGCGTAGAGTGCGATTTTCTTGCACCAATAGTCCGGACTATCTAATGTTAACTTGGAGAAACCCCCTTATTTCTTCTAGAGTGTGCTTTCTAGAAAGGTCTAGACTGGTACTCTCAAGTGAACAACTCGAGTGGGAAAGGCACGGGACCGTCGACTGCACCGTTGATCGACTAGTCTAGTGCAAATATTCCTTTCTAGTTTAAAAGGATGTTTTTAGGAAAACGCGGACACTCATCAAGGGTCGCTATTTTGAAAATAAGCACGAGTGGAGTATGATGTGGGAGCATGCTTTATGAAAAAGCAGTAACACGTTGCCAAATATTTATATGATGAAAGTGCGTAAAAATAGTACATAATATAAACAGGAGAAAAAAGAAAAAAGGAAAGACGGAATAGAAAAGTAAGTTTAACTCATAAAAACATTTGAGAACGTAATTAAATAAAGCAAATAGGGATATAGAGACGGGAGATACATGATGTAGCAGTCTTAAACGAGATGAAAGCAACGGAGGGAATGATGTTCATGTCATAGCAAATAGATGGAAATAAGGGGAGGGGATATGTCATAGCAATTTAAACAAATAAAGGAAAGTATGTACATGTCATCAAATAATCCACATAAGTCAACTTCGTTATGGTACTAGCCTAAGTGTAAATCCCTAGCGGAGTCGCCATGCTGTCGTGCCCCTTATTTCTCTTGAAAGCAGGTTTCGACATGTGAGAACACTTTTAAATGGTGGTATTAAAAGAGAAGAGTCTCCACCAAATGATTTTGGGGTGCGTTAGGGCACCTATTTGCAAATAAACTATGTTTAACTAGTCTA
Source organism: Nicotiana tabacum (assembly GCF_000715075.1). Classification (NCBI taxonomy): domain Eukaryota; kingdom Viridiplantae; phylum Streptophyta; class Magnoliopsida; order Solanales; family Solanaceae; genus Nicotiana; species Nicotiana tabacum. The sequence continues at coordinate 146,944,541 of NC_134096.1, read as the reverse complement.
CGTCACCAAAGATTGTGTAAGGGATCAAACTACCTCAAAGAGAAGGTGTTTGGTACTCTTCGAGGCCCACAAATGTTGGTCCCAGTAGAAGTTTAAACTATGTGGGATTTTCGGATTACAATAGTCCTAAGTGATCATATAAGTGAGGGGAAGACAAGGAATTTAAAGGTTCTATTATGAACACATGGAAAGAAAATCAGGCAATAATTAAACTATATAGATAATCAATACAAGTATTTAGAGGTTGCAAGATACAACTTAATTATTCTATATTTGACGACTATGTGTGAACAATAAACATATAAAGAAGGGGGTCCCAAGATTTTTAGCCTAAAGGATCACCTAGAGCAACATAAGTAATACTTCGCAACTCCCTTGAGGTAGGGGTTGCTCATATTATTCAGCGGGCACAGACTATCATCTCTTGCTACCCGATTACTATGTTAAAGTTGTTTACCTAAAGGCGCTCTAATTCAATTCTAGGCCGTACCCTATGCGTGCACTACCCATCCCATGCCTATGGTCCAGGAGTCTTTGGACCTACTATTTGGGTGGTTATAGACTCTACTTAGGATGCTAAAAAATGATAAAACTGGCATACATTCAAAATATATTAGACTTCACATAAAGAACATGAAGGGCTCAAGTTAGCCTCCATATATAAACAACAAATGCACATGGGCAGATTAGGCAGTAGACAATTTCAGGTGTTAAGAAGCATTATAGTCGTTAAGTCGTATAGGCATGGTTTCTATGTAATTCTGATTTCCAGCATTGTACTTGTAGCATTGGAGTTTTAGGCTAACAGATTTCCAGATTAAAAATATTACTTACATATAGGCATGGCATATATAGTGTTCGTGCAGCGAGGCAATAAAACTGTTCGAAAGCCCAAGATTAACGACGTTGATTTATAGGCATGCTTTCTAAGATGAGTAACAATATCTTATAGGCAGGATTTCTAACGATTGACAATTGAAATTGATTTTATGATACTTTATCCCTATAGGCATGTCATCTAAGTGTATCAATACAATGAATAAACAAAGTAATTGCTTAGTTGATTAAGGTCATAGAGTCATGATATCTAGATGAGCAGTGTGCGATTGATTGATTAATTAGTTGAAGCCCTATAAACATGGTACCTAGATGAGAGTTAGTAAAAACACATGTTGTTGTATCCTATAGGCATGATATCTAACACATAGCATTAGAGCAAATTGAGCAGATAACCAGTGATGTTTGAATCCTACAAGCATACTATCTAATACCATATAGAACTGGAGCATGTGAACAAGTGAAGCACTTAGATTCTTATGGGCATGTGTTCTAACAGTGTACAGGAATAGGACATGTTGAGCAAGATATCAAATAAAGCACTTAGACCCTATAGGCATGTGTTTCTACCTTTTTATGCAAGAATAGAGTACACTCATTTCCCAAGATTCACTAACTCCCCAATTGTATGTTTACAAATCATTACAGGCCCAAAATAAAGAATACATGGTCAAATATTACAACTAATACGAATGCCGGCCCAATAAACAGAGTAGGCACATGAGAAATAACCCAGCAATGTCGAGGCCTTCAATAAGCTCATTTTTCGCACAAATAGCAAACCCAGATCTAGGTACACCCTAAAACATCAGTATGTATCAGTTGCATGACTCAAACTTAGACACGGACCCATACTACACTTGAAGGTGGGACTAACTTACCCAATAATGCAAAACTTAACCACGCGAGTAACAAACTATACATGGGATTAATTAAACAACTTTTGAAGTCTACACACTGAATTCTCAAAGCCATAACTAACATCAGTTCTCTCTAAAGCATATTGACAAGTTCATAGGTCATACAGAAGTCAGGTCCATGCTTGCATTTTTTAGAAGCTAAGGTGACAGGACTGACCATCATAGGATAACGAACTACTTCAAGTTTCAAAGCAAAGCATGGTCCAGAATTAGCATAAACAACTTCAGACCTGAGAGTTCAGTAGAATCATAGACAGGAAACTAATAGAGTACAGTCCTCACATGAAGATGTCTTGAATGAGAACCTAATAAAAATGGGATAACCAAACAGGTTAGTGGACATAGTCTACAAACAAACATTTATTGAGCATGAAGAAACTCGAACATGCAAAATACCTGTCATAATACAAAAGCTTAAACAACACCAGAACTCATAGTAGGCAAGGATACATCAAGAACTAGATTATCAGACCACGCATATGAGAAAAGGCTCGATATTGCATTCTTTACCTTGTAAGCCATAGGTGGGAGTAAACAACATAGCATTAAACTAGGCATGAAACACACATTAATGTTACAAATAGCAGGGTAACACATTTTGGCTAACATAGTTGAGAACTGACTTTAGTAGAGTATTAAGTTTCACAGGAATTATCCAACATGAACTAGAGCACATGAATTAGTCTTTCACGAGAATGCAGAATAAAGTAGGGATATCATCTCAGGATGAGCAACAGGTATATAAATTCAGACACATAAAAACACACCAGGCTAGACATGCTTGAGGTTGTGAGAATAATTCATGCTGAGCACATACCATATGCATACATCGAAGGTAGAAATTAGGCAAGTTCGGAGCTATAGTAGCATATTAATAGCATATTTGTTCACAAAGGTTTAAGTGGCACAGATATACAGAACATGAATATAAATGAAAGGGAATGAAATTTCTAGGGCCAAAGACACTTACCAGTTGTAGAAGAACAAACAAACAAGTAAAAAGAAGCAGTCCCAGTAATATTCCAATCATCAATAGCACAGAATAGCAGAACCCCAAAATCCAGTGCATCAGAGTTCCCAAGGGTTTCAAGTGAAACCCAAGTAGTACTCGCACCGACAAAGGGCAACATCGAATTCCGATGGCCTTGGCTTTCAGCCGGCCAAGGTCTCAAAATAAAGAACAGTAGGAGTGAGAGTGAGAGAGCAATAGCAGTAGTTTTACGTGGTAATCATTGCAGTAGTCGTTAGGACTTAAAGGGGAAGCGGGGAAGGGGGTTTATATAGTAGTTAGATCAAACGAGTAAACATGGAAGGAAAATTAAGCAAACATAAATAAGGAAAGAAGAAAAATACACATGCAATCAGTAAAGTAACCGGAAAGGAAAGAAATCAAACTCCAAACCCTAATTAGGATTCGGTGCTTAAGATCGGCCAACTGGTATAACGAATCCTAATTAGGGATCAGTGCATAAGATCGGCCAACTGGTATAACGAATCAGGCCTTTATTCATGTATATGGACGAAATATTGTCCAAATCTCCAAGATTGAAGTCCATTGAAGTCTTATCTGGAGATGGTACTTGCAAAATTGGGCAAGTACTTTTGTAATACCATAAATGTATGACCAGTAGCGGAGAAACATAGATGTGGTAAGCAAATAATGATGCAATCCCTTTATCAACTGGATTATGAGAGGGATTTAAGGGGGAGGCGGCTAGGGTTCTTCAGAAGAGAGAAGATGAGCTATCTCAGAAGAATAGGCGTTAGGGTTTGGACCGAGGGTAATTAAAATGGGGGAATGACATTGGGTCATTGATCATTTGAGCATTTAAGATCAACAACCAGGATTAGAGGAGAAGCGGGGTGGGTCGTAGAACGGGTCTCGATCGGTTATAATTAAATGGGTCGTTTGGTTTTAGGCTAGGGGGGATTGGGCCAAGGTGTTTTTGAGGTATGGGTTAGTATTTGGGTCTGAAAATTGGCTTAGGATAGGTCTATGAAATTAAATATGCAAAAATTGTTTAAAATAATTTATAAAAATGATTAATAAATAGTAAAAATATTAGTTATGTAGTAAAATGCTAGGAAATAATAGCTTAACATTATGAATTTATAAAATATATATGTGGGTGTAAATAATAAATTTGGATGATTAAGTCATCACAAAATAATTTGGAAGGGTAATTAGTAAATATTTGAACAGTAAAGCAAGAAAATAAATTTTAAAGACTTAGAAAATTATGAAAAATTGTAGAAAATAGTTATATGGCTCCTGTCAATTGGTGATGATGCTAAAAATGGTATTTATAAACAATGAGGGAAGAATTGGGTATCAAAAAGAATAAATCATACTTTTCGACCATAATATACCAACTGGAAACAATGTAGACTTCTAAAAGACGTGCTACCAGCAAAATCGCACAGGAACAGGGATAATCATCATTGAGAGGACTTAGAACTACTAAACATTACAGTACAAAAGTCAATTAGAAAGAAAGAGAGACTTACACTAATTCATGCCAAGAAATAAGGTTGCCCTACATACCTTGTTGGAGATCTAATTACACACTATGGTGGTTAGCTTCGCCTCTAATGAATCTTCAGAATCGATTCCACTAGATGATAATCGACATGACTATGACTCCAAGATCTTCGAGTTAAATCTTGCTAAATCTAGATTCACCTTCTACTTTCCCTTAATTTGCTAGGAAATTCTAAAGAGGCGTTGAGAGTATTTTGAGAGGACTAGTTCTGATGATAATTCTGGAATGAAAGAGAAAGAGCCTCGCTTCCCTTTTAATATTGTTACCAAGCATAGGAATTTACGCCACTTCCGCATGAAAAACGGGTTTCCCGGCCGCTCCAGTTGCTGCGGTCAGTGAGACACATAGTGCAGACCCAATGAAACGTATGACCACTTTCTTGCTTCGAACGTATCTCCAGCTGATTGGCCACTCTAGGATCTGCACTTACCATACTTTAGTTAAGTGTGGGGTGTAATATCATCCCACCTTCGGAACATTCGTACTCGAATGTTGAATAGTGGCCCATGATGATAGTTGCATTGTTGCCTTCCATAGTGGGGAATAGATGGGGGTACCTAGATTTCATGTCCTCTTCAGCTTCCCACGTCATCTCCTACTTACTTTTGTTCTTCCAAAGTACCTTGACTAAAGCCAATTCACTAGTTCGCAGCTTACGAACTTGTCGGTCTAAGATGGCTACCGGAATTTCGTTGTAACATAGGTCTTTTGTAACTTGGATATCTCCAATAGGGGCGACACGGGATAGATCACTCAAGCACTTTCGGAGTATAGACACGTTAAATACCGGATGCACTTCTTCCAATTCCGAGGGCAACTCAAGCTCATAAGCCACATGACCGATAGTTCGCATGATTTGATAGAGTCCGATATAACAATGTTTGAGTTTACCATTTTTTTCAAATCTCATCACGCTTTTCATAGGTAATACCTTCAAGAACACCCAGTCCCCTATAGCAAACTCTAATTCTCATTGCCGGTTATCCGAGAAAAATTTCTGCCTCATTTGAGCGGCCAACAATCGGTTTTGAATTAGCTTCACCTTCTCTACTGCCTGTTGTACCAACTCTAGTACCAACAACTATTTTTCACCCACTTCGAACTAGCTAATAGAAGATCAGCACTTTCGTCCATATGGGGCCTTATATGGTGCCATATTATACTACTATGGTAGTTGTTGTTGTTAGCAAATTCAATGAGTGGTAGATGATCCTCCCAATATCCCTTGAAGTCCAGGACACATGCCCGTAGCATGCCCTCGATTATTTGAATAGTGCGCTTGGCCCGGCCATCGGCTTGCGGAAGGAAGGTTGTGCTATGGTTGATCTTTATTCCCAATCCTTTTTGGAATGATCTCCAGAAGTTAGCTGTAACTAGGCACCTCTGTCTTATATGATGGAAATCGAAAACCCATGGAGTGAAACTATCCCCTTAATGTATATCTTAGCATAATCTTCCGATGAGAAGGTAGTCTTAACTAGAAGAAAGTGATCCCACTTGGTGATCAATCCACGATAACCTATATATAGTTAAACTTTCACCATTATCGTGGTAATCCGGTAATAAAATCCATATTGATCACTTCCCATTTCCACATCGCAATTTCCATATTCTGCAGCAACTCTCCTAGTTTCTGATGTTCAGCCTTGACTTGCTGACAATTTGGACACCGAGCGACGTACTTGGCGATGTCCCTCTTCATGCCATTCTACTAGTATAGTTGTCTGTAAAGCCCCATTAAAACTTTCCTAATGATTTAAGATTTTAAAGTGATCCAACGGTATTCAGGATTAATGTATTCGAGTATTAACGGAGACCCATGGGATAGAACCACATCATTTTAAAATAAAAATATATTTTTAAGGTGTGTTGGAACACACTAAGGAGTTTTGTGAATGGCAAGAACTTGTGGGGAACAAGTTGGATACATTAAGTGAAAAAGGATGTTTCAATTCGCACAATATCCTATTCAAACGCACAGAATTACTACCAAACTATGAACATTTAGGGGGTGATCGACCTATCAAATTAATGCTCTTTGAGTCTAGTTTCCAACGCATCAAACCGTTCATCATTTGGATATTTCTACAGACAGTTATGCCCATTTTACTGGACCTATATCATATGCGTGCAGATGCGTGACCGCATATATTTGGGAGGTTCTGCCTTGTGTGCGCGGCTGCGCACATAGGAGCCCATTAAATAACCCCAAGATCGGGTAGTGTGATGACCCAAAGGGTCATCTTATGTTTTAGAACTCGATTATGTGCTCTTAAGCCTTATAAATCTCTTTTTTTCGGAAAGCTTTTATGTTGAAAATTGATGAAAATACTAATTTATGCCTTAAAAGTAGATTTTAGTTGACTTCGGTCAACATTTTTTGTAAACGGGCCCAGCTCCGTGTTTTGATGATCCCAGTGGGTCTGTATCGAATTATGGGACTTGGGCGTATGCCCGGAATCGAATTCGGAGGTCCCTAGCTCGAGTTATGAATTTTTGATGAAAATTAAATGTTTGAAAATTAATGATTTTTAAGAATTGGTTGATGTTTGGCCTTGTTGATACCGGGTCCGTATTTTGGTTTCGGAGCCTGGTATAGGTCCAATATAATATGTAAGACTTGTCTGTGAAATTTGGTGACAAACGAAGTTGATTTGACATGATTCAGACGTCCAGTTGAGAAGATAGAAATTTTAAAATGTTCTTGAG